>NC_088098.1:126643403-127875278 GCF_036370855.1 Dromaius novaehollandiae | reverse complement strand
TAAATCTAGGGAAACAACCTTGTGTGAGTAATGAAGCCTGGGATGTTGATAAAGGTCATATGGTGAGACTGTAATGAAGATTCATCTACGTTAGTCAGATCTTCTCTGGCTCTACCTGTAATGGGATGCCATTATTCCCACAGGCAGAGGTAGAGTCATGTTTGTACACAAACTAATTAATGAGGAACTCTACCAAGACTTTCAGTGCAGAAACAATCATGCATGTTGACAGTTACTAATAGCAGGAGGGAATTCTCAGTCATGAGGGATGAGGGCTATTCATAGCATTTAACTGTAGGGTAGTCACTTTGTAGTGAGAAATGATAATTAAACTGTTTTTACTGATCAGAAGAAAAGGTAAGGCATAAGGTATATTGAAATTATTTGTATTTTACAAGTACTGAAAAGCTGCTATCTATTCAGAGATTCTTTTCCCTTGACATTCATGAACAGATTTGTTTTTTATAAAGAAGATTTATGTAACTTTTGTTTGCCTCTTGTATACTTCTCACTTTCTTGGCCTTTCTGCTCTCCTCCCTTTCTCTTCTTCTGACCTGCAAAGCAAGAAATTGAAAGCAATACCACAAATTAAGACTGAATGTGTGCAATGCAAGTTTCCAGACACAAATATAAATACAAGAAAAACATTTCTTTTTAAAACTGAAGACAAACAACTTCAGGAGTGCGATTCAGTTTGAGATAACAACCCTTTTATACATATCTACACATGAAATAGGTATCTAAAATCTCATTATAGTCTAGGAAGATGACCAGGCTATAAAGAACATTGTCCCAACATAAGCACCTAGTGCACTTGAGATGTCTCAGACAGGCTCACAGTACTGGCAGATGTGATAGAGGACCTCTGTGAGAAGTGCTCTTCTGCACCAGCATTTGGAAGCCAAACAGGGCAAGCTACAGTGTCTCAAATAGCACTAAATGCCTCTGTGCTGACAATCGAACCCCGACCCTAGCAACAGCGTCTGCTGAGTCCAAAGTGAGAGAGCTGAACAGCCACAAAGTGCCTATTTTAAGGTTGCTCTCCAGAATTACCAGCCCGTATTGACCAGCGGTGGTAGCCCACTGCCCACACTGAGGCAGCTGGCGTGCTCCATGGTGCCGTGGGATCAAAGGTGCCTCTGCAGGGGGACATGGGACTTGAGGGAATTTCTTGTCCTGCTGGAATGGCAGCTGAAGGCCAGGCAGGACATCTCACAGTGCTTAAAGCAATGCAAAACATCCTATGCTGAGGCAACTGAATCCGATCCAAGATCTCCACCGATTACAATGGAAGATGCATTTAAATGCTTACATTTAGGTGTCTTAATCCAAACCTGAATTTCCCTGATGTAACTGTAAAATCTCAACACAACTCTGTCCTGCACATCAATCAGCTCTAGTTCTTGTGAAATGGTTTGGCCAACATTTCCAATTCAGCCAGTGAAAGCATCTTTTTGAAAAGTTCATGTGCTCTTTAAATTTGTGAAGCTACAGCACTGAACTTCTGCCACAGCTTACAAAAGAGGCAAGTAAAGAACTGTGCAATAATGATCTTAGAAGGGACTATTTTGTCACTTCCATGAGCCCAGTTCCCATCTGTTTACAAAAGCAGGAGGTTAATTCCTGTCCAAAATAGTTGGGGGCAGACTTGGAGAGATGATAGTTGATCATCACTGGGCTGTTAGGAAAGGAGTTGGGACAAGCTTTACTCCAAATTAACATGCCAAAAAAACCTATTCATCTTTAGCTTCCGTGATAAGCTTTCATTTCAATAAAGGTTTAGCTAGTATCTGACTTGACTTGAAAACCACTGGACAGAAGCTGAAGTGCACAGCCACTGCCAGGAAATTGTTTCTGTAAGTGTTCAGTATGTGTTTAATGCCCACTAGTCTCAGAAGCAGAGAGCATCCTCTTTTGTCAGCAGCTATTTTAAAAGAAAACATACAAAATCATTTTTTAGAAAGTGATGCCCTTCTATAAGTGTTAAATTTAAGGTTACAGGAAGTAGTTAAAATTCCATGTAGTATTTAGGTTGATAGCCCAGAATTGGCATATCAATGAGCAAGCAAAAATATTTCAGTAGCAAGGTCTACTATTTTTGTCTTTGCAACAGGGTCAAATACCTTTTAAATGTAATTATCAATTATTCCAGTATATTACTTCTACACAAAGAAAGCAATACTACAACTATACAACTATTAATAAATTTGCCCACACACATTGCCCAATCTACGTAATAAATTATAAAATAATTAAGATGACTGTGATACTATCTACTTACATTATTTTAATAGTAGGTGATTATTTACTTAAGAATTGCATTTAGCAAAAATTAGTTTTCCATTTTCAAATTGAGAGATTCCTTTCAAGCTGTAAGTGAACTGTTACAATGCTACTTTGTTCCTACACACAGCAGATAGAACAATCACATAGGAAAGGAAGTAGCTTTCCTCAGTGACAATAAATCTGCACTGTAACTAAAAGTGCAACAGCACTCCCACCTCCAATTTTTTCTTTTACTTTTTATTTTTAATAAGATCCTGGCAAGGATGGCTGAGGAAACTCATAATATGATTATAGTCTTCATGAGTTATGATTGCCCCTGCAATTAGCCATAAAGACTGATTGCTTCCTTCTCATAAAACTTTATTCCATGCGGCATAACAAATTAGACCGCTGCATAGGTCTAGCAATGCAGATATGAAGCACTTAATAAAGACAGATAAATAGGAATGGAAACAAAACAGAGCATTACTGCAAACGCTAGTCCTGAAAGGAGGTAAATCATTATTTCTGCTTTTTAAAACAAAGGTTGAAACATTTATAAATCAAGTTACTAATAAAATTATGTCAATTACCAAGATTCTTTATTTCTATTTCTCACAGAACTTCAAAGAACTTGCGTTTATTTAATGGAAATCAGAATCCGGTACCTGTGGTTTGTCTGTGGCACAGGTTAGCACAAGGACAACCACAAAACTGAATTCCAAGAGTAATACAGACTGCATTTCTATCCAAGAAAGAAAATGTTATCCTTTTAGCATCTGGTGCAGCATAAAACCATTATAATGCAATTAGGCAGGCTAAGGACCAGCTGCTAAGAAACCAAAATTAAAAGATGAAGACTTTGGTAACAGAATTTTTTCAAAGCACGGCTCTTACACAATGTTTGCATTTTGCTCAGCTCAAGACACTGATCTGGGTTAAGCTCCTAAGGTTCAACATAATACAGATCAGTGATGTCTGCCCTTGCACATAAAGATTTACTGCACACAGTCACATGCTCAGTTCTCAATTCTTTGCACTTGTCTTTTCTTCCAAATATCTGGAAAAATCTGCTGCAAAATTTGTCTGGGACTCAAATGTCAGTGATTTCTTTCAAAAAATAATAATTAAAAGATATTCCAGCATCATAACAGGATTTAGCCAGTGCTACTTGATTTTCAGATTGATTTTTTCTCTCAGTTTTACTCACTCAGCCCAAACATCGATCTCCGATTCCTAAAAGCACATATTCTTTGCTCTAAGAATTTTTTTTCACCAAAAAAAATTCCAGATGATATTTTAACAAGAAGAATTGTGCAACTTTAAAGTTTTAATAGGAACTCTGTACAAAACATCACAGAATAGTTGAGGCTGGAAGGGAAGTCTTGAGGTATCTGGTCCAACCCCTTGCTCAAAGCAGGGTCAACTAGATGAGGTTGCTCAGAGCCATGTCCCTTCAGGTTTTGGAAGTCTCCAAGGATGGAAATCCCACAGCCTCTTTTAGGCACCTGTTCCAGTGACCAATTGCCCTTGTGGAGAAAATTTTTTTTCCTTATGTCTGATCTGAATTTCCCTTTTTTCAACTGGCATCCCTTGTCTCTTGTCCCATTGCCATACACCTCTAAGTGCCTGGCTCCATCTTCTCTACAAACCAGGTAGGTGTAGACAGCAGTAAGATCACCCTCCCCTGAGTCTCCCTTCTGAAAGTCGAATAAACCCAGCTCCTTGACTTCACATGCTCCAGTCCCCAGCCATCCCTGTCAGCCCTGCACTGGACACATTCCAGTACATCAGCATCTACTGGGAATCTCAAAACCAGACATAGCACTCCAGATGGGATTTCTGAAGTGCTGACTTGAGAGGAAGAGCCATGTCCCTTAACCTGCTGGCTACACTCCTGCTAATGCAGCCCACTATGTGGTTGGCCTTCTGCACCGTGATGGTGCGCCACTGACTCGTTTGTAACATAGTTTTGCCATACTACCAAAACTGTATAAACTGCACTTATTTCCCCTCCTACATCTGAAAATAAGTTCTCTTTACTCCTGAAGGGAAGATAAATTCTTATAGCCAAAAACCTGTTCCATCATTTTTTTAAGATACTCACACTTCTTTCATAAAATACATTAGATTACTTGGCAACTATTTTACTACAAATCACCAGAACATCTACTGTGTTGTCACAAGGTGGTGAAATTTACTGCTTCTCGATACCAGCTCCTCACAAGCATTTTCATAATTCCAGTGATGACAACAGGAGGTTTACCTCTTCCTAACTGCTTTTGCCAAAAGGTCAAAATTGGAAACAAGTTGCATAAATCCATCTGATACGAAAAACTGGCTAGAAATCTAAACAAATTCAGAAGTTGTATGACAATGAAGAGCTTGCTGAAAATTTCTTTACTTTAAATTTCAAAGAAAGTGACATAATTCCAAAACAAAATAATACAAAATTTTCTCAGCTGCATTTCATAAATAGTTGAGAATTTAAATGTAAATATTCCAAAGGCAGCACTATGTCATTATTGCAAATGCACCCAACGGTGATCTCTAGGACATACTTCAGAATATTGTTTTGGGATCTCCTTTCACCACAGACCTCTATTGACACATCTAACAGCCAAGCAGCAACACACTAACAAGTTTTGAATTAGTTACACAGAAAAGCTCTCCCTGAAATTGTGGACATTTCATCAGGATGGTGAAATATGGCTCCAGTAAGTTGCTGCTCAGAGAAATCAGCACTGTGGTCAAAAGAAAAACCAAAAAAATAAAGTAACTTGATATGTCTGCTAGGTCTTCAATTCTCCACTAGATCTGAGCAAGCTGACTCCAGGAAGATTTAGTTTCCCTTCTCCGAAGATGAGGAATAAGGTAATTCATTTTTTTCTCATCACTGACACGAAATGTAATTCTGTTTCTGGGCAGTTCCCAGGGTCTGAGGAGCGCTAGGTTTTGCTGCAGGTGGAGAAGCCAGCAGAGCCTGACCGAGTCTAGGGGATTTTTGCACGGCTCTGGGTCTGCGAGGTCTTTGCATGCCCAGCCACCGTCCCCATCAGCCCTGCTGGCAGGCTGAGCCTGTCCCAAATGGGCACCAGACCTTCGGGGCATCCCTGCTTGGCCCCGCACCGGACCAGGCCTCCCTACATGCATAGGGAGCACATACGCATGCACGGGGAAAGGGGAACGACCAGGAGCACAGCCCAACATGCATCTCCAGCGTGCATATCCGAGCTGCAGGCAGGAGCTCAAGACAGGTCTAGGCTCAGGAGAAAGTACATGCCAACCACAGCCCAAGTGGTGGCACTAGGCAAAGATCATACCTGAACGAGGAATGAATTAGAGGTATATTTTTGATGAAGTTAGGAACCTAGGAGAGTCAATAAATATATGGCATCTAGAAGATAGTTTAATCCAGGTGGCATGCTCTTAGCATTATCTCAATCATTTAGGACAAGAATTGCAACCACAGATACTCTGCAAATCACCGCTGACCAGGGCTAAGAGTTTCTACATCTAACCACCAGTAATTATGAATTCTTCCTTTCTACAGGTGACACATACATTAATCATACCAAACAAATAAATGCGTAGCCTCTTCCCTATATACATATGTGCTCCTTCAGTTTTCCCCAGGTCACAAATAAATCTACCAGGGAGCAGCTTGGTTAATCCCAATCATTTCAGAATGTCTCAGGATATTCTCAGATTAAATAATGCTAACAGTCATGGGCCTTCATCTCTTCATTGAGGTATACATATTTTCTTGGTATTTTGTTTCGGTCTGGAAGCATGTATTCAGAAAAAAAAAAAAAAAAAAAGGCTGATATTATAGAGATTAACCCAGAAACCTGCCTCTAAACATAGTTCCTGTGACCTAACGCTACCTTCTCAGAAGAAAATCTTGAATGAACAAAGAGGCTTTACACTTGTGTTCTCAAAATCAACAGTTTTTGCTGGACCAACATAAGGAAAAAAAAAAGAGTAAGAGTAAAGGTTTTTCATAAAGAATAGGGTACTAATAAACTCTATCCTGAGTCTATCAGTCTATCCTAATTTAACTAGAGATCTTCCACTGACTGTGATTCTTAGCAGTGACAGAAAAACACATCTTGAAAATACTGCTACAGTGCAATTATGAAACAAGATTACAAATACACCATTTTATTAAAGAGAAGCCATGCCTTCATTCAAAGCTATGCATGGCCACCCAGTTTTCCCTCATATGACTTTATCTTATCATACTAATTTTTTCTCAGGAAGATTTAGATAGAGATTATCAAAAGTTAATGAGCAATATGAAAATAAACTCATAAAAACAATCACCTCAGCAAGCAAATAAACAAATACTATATGCTTGAAGTAGTCAGCAGACTACTAGCTTCCCTAGTTACCATCCCGGGAAAGCATACACTCATTTTACATATTTTAGCCAAGTTTTCAAGGCCTATCCTAACCTTCTCAGTTTATCTGAGCCAGGATTCTGAAATGGCAAATCTCTTTCAATCTCTATGTTATATTATTCATAATGTTTGTGTTTCCTGGTAGCACCTAGGGGACTTGGTGTCTACTATTCTAGGCAATATAAAACAGATAGAAAGAATAGCTTCTGCCTGGAGCGTTTATATTTTCAATAATGTATAAAACAGAACTTATGCTTTTCTTCACTACAATGGGTATAAAACTGGCACTATGGCAACTAGCCTGAACATAGACAGTTATCTCCGTCAAAAAAGTCACAGAAGCTATTGTTTTTATTTTCAAATTTCTTGTCCTTTCCTTCCATAACATGGAAGTAGTTAGACAAATAATTCTCCAATTATTTATTTTGATTAATTTTACCTTCCATTTGTTGCAAGAAAATTGCCTGCTCACCTTCTCCCCTCTACCCCCGCCCCCCGAGATCTTCCTCTGAAGCACGGAAACAATGATACTTCCCTGAATTTGTCAGAGAGATTAAATTTTATCCACTGGAAATCAAGCATTTCAGAAAGCCTTTTTCTTTCCCTTCACCCAAAGCAAAGTCTTCAAAACAATCCATTGTCAGCTTTAGTCTCTCTTTCGTTAAATAGGTCCATAAAAGCACACTCTTGTCCTCTTCTATTGAAAGTGAATGTCTTAAATACATTTTTGTGCACACAGAGAATTTGCATTGAGGAAAAAAGTACTGAGAATCACCCTTGACTGCCTCTATTACTTTTTAATGATAAAATGATAGCCTGACCTTTTTATTATAACCTTTGAAAGACTAGTTCAGTAAAAACATATTATCCTTCTACCTAAGTTTTGCACTGAGTGCACCTGCATTTATGAGCTAACCATCTGAACTGATGACTTTAACACATAACGTAATCTTCACTGTAAAATTGAATTTCATGAGATGGACATCCTATTCTTGTGGATGGAGAATATATTGCAAAAGACAAGATGTCTTCCTCAGAAACTTTGCCTGCAAGCATCATCACTACATTTAGCTAGGCATACAAAATTAATTATCAAACAGACTGAAGTGGAAAACGTCTTAGAATGCTTACAGTGAATTCCCTTTCTTTTAGTAGGAATAATTATTCCTGCAATGAGTATTAGAAAGGGTACTTTTCATCTGCCACAAGAGAAGTGTTGGTGCACACATCAGGTATCTGGGAAAACCAGGTATGAAATGTGAGTGAAGCTGAATAGTGTACTTAAGAGGTGTATGTGTATGATAACACAAACAGTGATCACTTAAGCTGAGCTTAATAATACGTAATTGGTGTACAAGTTTTCAGAAGTGTTTTATTCTTTTAAGAATACAGTAAGTGGAAACATCTGTATCACTAACTCCCTCAGGGCTATCTATATTTAAGACTTTTGCTTTGTTCAGTGTTACATACATACTCTTAAGCACAACCACATGCATCATGTTTCTGCATAGGATTGCTAGGCATTTTGGTCAGAATCTAATATCTAATATATCTAATATAATATCTAATATCAGTATCTAATAACCTTAATTGCACTGCTTTCCAGCACCTTCCAAATGGCTTAACTTTATTAAAAAAAAAAAAGTCCTCCTGTCTAATAAGTGTTACACGAAGAAATTCTTCCATACACAGTACCGAGTAGCGTACAACAGTCAGTGTAAACTGATGAAACTCAGCATCCATGTGTCTGCCTTTCTTCCTGGTGAATGCTCACATAAACACGAAATTAGGCCAGAAAGCGTTGCTACTGCAGCAGAAACAAAACTGGCAAACCAAGCTGACAAGTGACATGGGGAGCAGGTTACAAGGTAGGAAGTAGTTAAAGTAAGAAATATTCGTATTATTAAAAATGCAATCCTCTTAGGAAATATATTCAAATATTTTAAGACATTTCAAACGATCAGTTGTGGGTTTCTGTAGCCTTCCCGGATTGACTTCAGTTGCCCCTCTCTTGCGCACACAATGCCAGGAATTGGCGGCCCTGTAGGGATTCCTCTGATGAAGCCTTGCTAATTTAAATGCCTTTGCCAAAGTACATTTAATTTTCCATACATAAAAGAAACTGTATGTAGCTATGAGAGCTGTTGAGTTTGGCAACATTGTTTAAAAAGTAGGTATTTCCTGTATCTACTTGTACCATCATTTTTCAACGGATGACAATACTTTGAAGTTATTCATTCAAAGGATCACATAAATATATCAGGGGTTTCTCGCTGATCAAATCCAAGCACGCAAGGAGACTAAGCTAGTGCAGCACATGCAATGGAAGAAACAACGTATCAATGTTAACACTTCTTGCTTGTCTGTAATTTAAGGCTAGCAAGCTTTGCCTGATAACTTGGCAGGTCAAGTTACATAGCTGTAGTTGAGCAAAGCAAATACCGCCCCCCCCCAATATTTCTATGATTTTTTTCTTATTGCACCCTTAGCGCACAATTTGCATTTAACAATCAATAAGCAATTACTTTTTATTTGAACAGCACAACTCTTTGTTTAGGAAGGAACCCAGTCCTTCCGTTGGGAAGAGCCCAATCAACACCAATTCAAGTATATGGAAAAAAATTCCAATTTCTTATATTTTTCATTTTCCTTTTGGATATTTATAATTGGCTGCACACCCAGAATTCTAAAAGGAGAATGAATAACTACATCAACTGAGTAAATGACGGCTGCAAGAATGTTTACATGGGAAAACAGTTCCCCCTGCCACCCCCAAAACATCCAAATATGTAAGACTTCCTAAACTATCTATTTTACTGGTGTGGAATAAATAGTGCCTAGTTGCCTGTTGTTTTTGCAGAGATACCAGGCAGTCACACTAACTTTGATCTATTTCTGTTCAAGCTACATAAAGAAATGTCTGAAACGATGATAATGTGCAATATTGATCCAGTAATAGCAGTGGATTATACAGCAAGATATGTATCTTATTTTTACTATCTAAAAATAGGGGCTATGCAGACAGGATGTTCTGGAAAGTAGCAGAGAACGTGGAATGCTCTCACTTAAAAGCTGAATGACTTTTTATGGTATTTATAAGCCTCTGATTCAATTTGTTGTTTGCTTGTTTGATATATCACTCCTCACAAAATAAGGCCTACAAGGAAGTAATATAATCATGCTATTCCGAGCTGCAAAATAGCCTAATTTTGCTTCCAAATATAAATAGTCTTATGAAGTGAAAAGATTTGTTTCATTTATGAGCTGCTTTTTAAAGCACTTAAGATGCTCCAGTCAAATCTGAAAGTTAATATCACAGAGGAGGACATACGCTCCTCTACCCAGATGAGATTGCGTTCGACTGCTCAGATTTCTCTAATGTGTCGTGGTCAATGAATAAGAAGATCAACTTCATTGTTCTAACTGCATATTTTATGAACTGTGACAAGTTTGTTATAACTCATTTGCTCCAAACTTTTCTTCTGAGATTGCACAAGCACCAAGAGATAAACTCAGCAATGTCAACAAGCTCGGTGGCATAGTTCAAGCTGTGAGGGTTCAATAAATAGGTCCGTAAACATTGCAAATCAACACAGCTTTTGATGAAATGTCAAGCCAGACAGAGCTTAGCTATATTCAGCTCAGCTTGAACTCATAAACCATTAACTGGCCTCCATAGTTTCCAGAGAAATGTGTCTTATGAATAAAGCACAAATGTTGAAATGGAAGTAAAAACATGTTTTCTCTTAAAATAGAAGATTAACAAAAGCCATTCGATAATGAGAAGTGGTATTTTAGTCACCCCAAGAAAAAACAGAATTATGAAAACAGGCAATATCACAACAGAATACATCCTTGTGATAGAGCAACCATCATTTTATACCTCCAAGTTAGCAAAGGACAAGAAAAATAGGAAGAGAAAATAAAATTAATTTTGCAGAGTCCTAAAGATACTTCAGTTTTGAATAACTATAAAAATTTTGTCTTTTTTCCTGCATGAGAGATGAAAATATTGCTTGTTTCAGAGAAAATACATATTCTTTCTCTTTAGGAGGAAGGATATTTGAGAATTTAAAACTTGTAACACTGCAGAAGTTAGTACACTTTTTTTTCCAATGAAGCACTGTATTATGTATATGCAGTCAAATATTCTCTCAAGATTTATTTCCAAATGTCTTGAGAGATATGAATTTACTTTAGCTACTTATCAGAATCAATCCTCTGCAGACAAGTCCATGCAATTACCCTAGACTGAATGCAAGGGTGTTTTAGCCTGATGGCCCAGTTTTCAAGCTATTTCTATATACTTAATTGAGAAATTCATTTGACCACGTTCAAATTTGTTTGCAGTGAACTTTACTTCTTTCTGCTGTCTTTATAAAGAGGAGCTCATTTAGTAAAATAAATAAATCTTTTCTGATCGGCCAGCATCTATTATCTGCAATTGTGCAAACACTTAGTATCATCACTCGGAAATACTACAGCATCTCTCATCATGGAAAAAGTCTATCTAACCTAATCACAGACAGACTGTACAAAAAAGTTTGGATTTTTTTTTCCCTTCTGTATCAACACCCTGTTGATATTCTCCAACCGGTTTTGAAAAAGATTTAAAAAAAAAAGTTACGCAAGTCACAAATACCAGACAAAACTGTGCTAACTGCGTGGTCTGCTCACTCCCAGCAACCCAATTTCCCCCTAACTTCGGAGTCCTTTCAGAGCAACTTTGGCAAAGCCCTCTCCTCACAGAGGCACAGTGCAGCAGGAAGCCAAAGCTATCCCAAGGGACATGAAGCTGACCTACATGCTATCTTTAGGGTTACGTTGTCACTGGGCTTTCTTTCGAATATTGGTTGCATTCATTCACAGCTTTTACTCACCTGATGACTCACCAGACATTTTGAATACTGCAGTGCCTTGCCACCTTCACAGGGAAGCTTTTTGTTGATCTCCCCGTGGGTACTTCTCTCTAACACATTCTTCTAAGTACAAAAAACCTGGAGGGAGACTCATTGCCAAGTGCAGGTAATGCAAGCACATTATCTCTCTCCAGCTTTGCAGACACAAAAAAGGAGCACAGTCTTTTCAGAAGCCGACAGGCGTATTACATCCAATTTTGTTTCCTTAACCAACAGCAAGGTACTCTCCGAGGGTACGTATCCAGCATATGCTGCAAACCCTCCCTCTCCACAGCAATGGTTTCTCCCTACACAGTCTCAATCTACCTGATTATGTTCTCTCCTAATCAGTAATCTCAGTTTCCCCAGCAGTAGCGGACCTCCTGTCTCAGAGAGGATTTCTGCAAGGCAGGCTGCAGCAGCAAGGCAAGAGTGCTCCGGAGGAAGTAGGGCAAAGGAATAACATTTTGGAAACACTTGTGCTTCTGTCTGCTTCTTCTTTAAACATTGTAATACAGTGCAAGGCTGGACGCATGAGTGCGAGAGAGAGAATTCTCCCTGCTCTTACAATCCTTTTGAAATAGGCTTAAAGTCCCTAGGAAAAAATGCTACCTGCTTCATAAAAGAGCAACTACTTTTCAAATCAGTCATATTTATGTGTTTTTTTTTTTCCTAAAACCTGCTTGCATCTTCTTGGATATTATAGTATATTTCCATTTGTAGAATGTTCTTCCCTCATTTTAATAAGCAAATAAAATAGATGAATATGATTCCTTCCCCCTCCTTTTCTAATTTTTGAACTAAAAGAAGAGGGGAAGGATAGGTTGAATGCATATTACCATAATCAACTTTAAAATGATCTGCAAACTTCACCAGCATGCTTGCTGTAAGCCTGAAGGGTTTTTTTCTGATTATTACATTATTAACTATTATCCCTCCATAAAACTTTAAGTCCAGCTTTAAAGACTCTGTATCAAAATCAATTCAAGGCTCCCTTGCTAGCTAACAGTCTGGTTTTAAAAACATTTGTCCAGTAAAAGCACTGGGCAAAGCATTGCTTTGGGAGAGATTTATGCTAGTGTTTCAGCGGGGCCGCAGAGTGTATGGTCTGCCCAGGCACAGCGTAGCATAAAACCATGACAGCAAAGAGGCAAAAGATGTGGAGACAGTAAATACTTAGCACCGCTCCATCTTGGGTTAGTGCGGTACTATCTTTGAGCATTTTGAAGATCTCTAAAAGCTAGTGATTTTATTTACTGAGCTTAACTGTTCTTGGGCAGAGTGTAAAACTGGGAAAAAACCATCAGCCCTGGAACCCGAGGAGACTGAAGAGATATTAGTCCTACTGTCCGCACTCATTCGAGGGCGCACAGGAGCCAGCAAAATCACAAGCTGCACGGCAGCCTTCTGGTAAAAGTGACCGTCCGCTCTTTAGTGCTTTTTGCCCAGAAGCCGAATACGGAGCTGCCTCCGGGGAGCAGACGCAGCCAGAACCTTGTTGAACGCCCTGAGTTCGCAGTGGCATCTCCCAGACTTACACAGTCAGCTGCGACTCATCCCCCCTTGCATCCGGCACTGCGAGCAGCACGACCGCGACTGGAAGAGTCCAGCTCCAGGGTCCTTCTAACAACTCAGTGCAGCCCATCAGGAGGAAACTCTCTCTCAAGATTTACTTTTCCCTCAGAAACGTATAATACAAATGTTGAACACAGAATTTCTTTGTCTGGTCAGTTAGTTATCACCAAAGACAACAAAGACACAAATTTCACAGTAGTCTCTTTCCACAAAATTTAAGTTTAAAATGTAGTAGAAAATAAAAGGAGAAGTCTAGAAATAGACCCACTACAAAAGCCCTGTGGCATTGATTTTACATGACAGAGATGCTAGCATGCCATATAAAGTCTCCTGTTGTGCCAGTCTTTATCTTTATAAAAATACACAGAAGTTCACATGAATGTCTTCTCTCAAGGAGCAAGGCATCTTTTCTATAACCCACTCTGTTTTTCAAATTGGAACTGCCAGACAGAGCTGAAAGGCTGCATCATATATACTAATAAATACTCATAAATGGGTCTGTTCAAATTACTAAACTTTTTTCCACTGCAGCTGCCAACAAAAAAAAAAAAAAAAAAAAAAAAATCTACTGAACTCAACCAGGCACCAGGTTCAACCTAACTTAGTACTGCTCTGTTTTTCTCACCAAAACAAACATCCTCTGATTCTCTTCATTTGCCATAATGGTCCATTCAGCTGAAATGCTGAAATTCAAATTCATTGCATACAGGGAGGTACTCTGAATCAAGAGTTTGCATCTTTTAGGATAACAATCTAACCCTGAATCCAGAAGGTTACTAAAGAATAGCTTCCAGTTACCCTTGTCAGATCAAGTAGTTTGATCTGCTTAAGTAGTCGTGAAAAGCAACAGAGCATGTAACATTTTTTAACTGCGCAAAAGGATAGAGCAGACAGGCACTTTCACCGTATTACAGTATTGCAGTATTGGAAATATAAGGGTGTCTTCAGCAAGGCTGAGAGCTTCTCATGCCAGCACAATGTTCTGATGCACTTCTAGAAGACTCAGAGATGCAATTTCAAACCTTCTGTACAAGGAGAAGATGAAGCATCAGGTCACATGTTTTCTTTCTTTCCTCCATTTTTCCATACAAAATTCGGCAGAAACTGTGCATGTCTGAACATGTGTATGACGGCAAGCTTATTCCAGCACTAGCACAACACAGAACAGATGTTATTAACTAATTATGAATAGGGATGTTATGATTATTTCCATGCGATGTAGCTAGTTAGCCTTTGCAACTATGATAATACGGAGGTCTCTGTCACATCCATGTCTTGCAGAATCACCTATTTATTGTAGAAACACATGACAAAACATGTTATCTATTCCCCAGACTCTCAAAAGTCAGACAAGATGTGACACGATTATGAAAAGTGATCAAGAAATGAAAGATAATAAAATAAAAGTAAACCCAGCAAGTTACATAAATTAATGGTGCCAAGTAAAATAAGAGGTTGAGAGTAGAGAAGCATAGCAGAGTAGATTGCTTGATTTCTTAATTTTAATTAGGAAGAAGACATAGTAGCTATCAATACAATCTAGGCGTCGTTACAGAAACTGTTTTCCAGTGCCCTGCAGAAGGACCGACAAGCACTGTAAAGAGCAGTTCCTTTAATCTCTCTTCTGCAGTTCTGCAACTTTCACTGCAAAACGTATGGTCAGGCCTTGTCTAGCAACAAGCTGTTAAAATATTCATTTCACAGAAACAGTTATGGTTCCTAATTTCAGTTTGTTTGCTATTTATCAAAAGCTTTTCCTTTCTCCTTCTCCCTTCCCTCCACAGGAGGGGTTCATTTTCTTAGAGCTACTGTCTAGACTGGGATCATGCTTATGTAACCAAAACCACCGCCAAACATTTAAGCACCGTTGCTTAGGTTACCTTATGCCTAGACAATTAAAGTTATCACTACTCAAGAAGCGTGTGTGAAACGGGAACATTTTCTTTTTAAGAGAAGTGCTATAATTAACAATCATCTACACTAATGGCAAGAGGGTCCGCAACCGTGCTTTGTCACGTCCAGAAGAACCATAAAACTCCCCTGAATCTCACAACTCCTTCTGTCATTTATGAAGTTTAGCCACTAATAATAACAGCTGCTTTTTCTCATGGGAAAAGCAACTCCAAAATCACATGCTGTAGCTTAGCTTTGGACTTGACCCCTGTATGGGACTCCCTAGTTTGGGCAGCCAAATTTTGAGGACATCAGATCTTGTTCTCCGAACTGCACCCACCTGGCAGGCTGGGGGTCACCACAAGGCAGTCCCAGGCCATCTTTCCCACCTGACCCAAATGCCTGAAGCTGCCTCTCACCTTTCCCTGCCCACCACAGCCCTTTCCTTCCTCCCACATCACCGGGGCCTCCCCGCTGGCCGTGGCTGCGCCAGGGGCTGACCTGGCCTAGGAGGGTGCTAAATGCAGCAGCGGCTTCCAATCGGCTGCTGGCCCACAGCTGAGGGAACCGGGAGAGCCCCAATTAACCTTCTGCTGGCTGCTGCTGCAGGGAACTCATCTACTGAAAAATAAAAACCAAGGAGGTGGTTTAATTTCAGAGCAGAGACCCTGTTAATCTTTGTCTCCTTAGCTGATCTGTGGCACAGAAGAAAAACTTGCATGCTTTGCAAGACCAGTTTATACAGAGGAATATAAACAGTCCTCACAAACTGCTCATGAGAAGAAGCCTTCCACAAGGAAATATCCTGTTATATCCTTCTTTAATGTGGAGCTGTTACTATCGAATAGGCTTTATATTGAGAGATGTGAATTTACTTCAGGCTTAAGTAATCTTTGATAATCCAGGATTAGGAAAAGAAGAGAGTGGAGGCAATTAAAAAAAAAGGCTTTCACAAAGGATAAATTGATAAAATCACAGGCAAAATCCTGATTCTGCTGAGGTCAAAGGCAAAACGCCACTGGAAATTGATTTTGCTTCAAGATCACAAGTCAACATCCGCTCTATTAAGTGCCACATTATGGAGAAAGATAGCTGTTCATTTTTACTGTGCGCAAGAGGCCTTGCTGAATACTGACAGCATGTCTCTACAGTTTCCTATAAATGTATAAAAATAAAGCTATTCCATATTTTTGCATATTTTTCTCATACTTTTGTGTAGTTTTTATACATATGTGTGTATATACACATAATTTTAAAATATTTTTTATTTCAGGGTTTGGGGGGAGGAGTTGTACATTTTTGAAACATAAAATTCAATTTTAATCATCTCTCTCCCCAGTTTCTATATTTCTGTCTTACACTTTTTCTTGACAGTGTTATCAGTGTTATAAAGTGATATCAGAGCCTGCCAAGAAAGTACACAGCTTCTGAAACAGTGTTTTCTTAAAAGTTACAAGCCATAGTAACATTTTCAGTTTTTTCTTCCCTAAAACAAAAGCAAAATAGATGATTACTATTCTGTCACACTTGCAGTCACTCAAAACATCTCAAGCAACCCCAGAATTTTATTCCCTACATCAGTTGGCTGTAATTTTTCCATTTGCAAATCTTTTATACATTTACGGCTTGGACTACTTGACAATACTGTAAGTAAGCCTAACAGCAATGTGTCTATACAATCTAATCTGCTGTTTGTAGTAAGAAAAAACTGCCTCATTAGGTCAAGAAATCAAAATGTATAAATCTAGCTAGTTATAATTAGACATCAAATAATTACATGTCTGTTACAAGGGTTTTTATCCACCCCTGAGCTAGAGCATGAAAAACACTACATGTTAGTCAGCTTTTATGGCTCTTCCCACTGTAATTTGCCTGAACACTAACGTATAAATATATGAGAAATAAATCTTTGGAGCCAGGGGTGTTTTCAGAAGGAGTAATATACCAAAAAATTAAGATACAACAAAGATTTGTTAGATCCGCATTCCTTCCAAAATTACTTCACCTTAATGATATGTTCTGACTAAGTTGTTCAGGAACATACAAGTACTGCTATTATTGTAGCAGTATGATCACTGCTTGGTTGAATGGAGATAAAAAGCAGTTTCTGCCCTAGAAGCCCATACATATTGAATTTAAACTGTGCACATAGGAACTAAAGATATTATCAGATACAGCATAATGTACTGAAGCTTGTCCAATTGTCAGCTGGTGTTGTGATAAAGTAAAAGAAACGTTATTAAATCCCTATCTCCATGCAAACCCACTCTCATAGAACAGTCAGACTTCCCAGGGTACCAAACTACCAAAGGAACCCAGCCTTATCTACAGACAGCTGTCAGAAGATCATAAGATACAAGTACTACTGCCCACTGGATGTAATTATTTCTGTTAATTTTATAAACCAGTTTCTCTGGGTTTATAATTCCAAGTACAGTGTTTTTGCTGTAAATTAATGTTTGCCCAGAGTTTGGATAACGTAACAATTATGTGAGCTATATAGTAAGAATTAGTGCAAAATATTCCAGCTTCTACTTTCGCCTGAGAAACTCTCCTATTGCGACTGCTTGCTTCTTCAGAGACGGGAAAGCTCTCAAGCAGTCTTCCACCGACTTCTTGTGGGCAGTCCTTATTGCCGCTTTCTTCTGCACCACGGTTCTTCCTTGCTCCCAGCCTTTTGACCCTGTCGCAACATTTTTTTCCCCCTTTCCTTTCCTTTTTTCTTTACAAGGAAGCATCTGGAGCAGGTTCAGGGGGAAACAGGCCGCAGTAGCACTGCTTTGTCACTGCAGTTACAGCCACCACCGCAGCCTTTTCGTTCCCCCCAAACTTTTGCTGCTCTGTCCTTCACACGCTGCCTCACAAAAGCACTGGTTTGCTTTTTCTACAGTTTCCTGTGCCAACCAAGATAAGTGCAAGGTTATTTAGGCACTTCTACGCTATGTCTGTGTTTGCATTGAACTGCCTTGGCAAGATGCACTTTAAAGCCAGACCCCTCGCAAAGAGAGAGCTTGAGGCTGAGCTGTGCCCCACGCTGGGAAGCCCCGAAGGCTCGACCTCGTTTGAGGGCTGCTCCCGTCTCTGGGCAGAGGAACCAGCAGCAACCTCGGCCCATTCGGTTAGCGTTGTGCTGCACTTGAACCGGGGAAAGCACAGCAGTTTTCCCCCTAACCTTCAGTCTGCAACATAAGCTTTTTTTTTTCCTGCATTTCTTTGGAAATGCAGAACCTTTAATCCCTTTCCTGATTTTTGGCCTTGTTTTCAACTCGTCTTCAGATCTTACTCTTTTGCCTGAAATTCCTGTTCATTTTGTATTCCCATTCTGTAGTCTGACCATAACGACACAAAAATGAGCTTGCCCACAAGAAAATTAGTGCTAATATTTCTATTCTGTTTTACAGCTGGGAGAAAACTTTAGTAAAATTTACTTAGTTCAAAGTGATTTATTAAACCAGGAAAAAGATACTACTGCAACAGCAAAAACATCTATTTACATTCAGGAACTGTACTACCTCACTTCCATTGACCAGCACCATTACTCTGGCCCTATGAAGTCTATACTTTGCCAAGAAAGTAAAAACATGAGTGACCATGATTACAAACATCCAAAAAGCAGGAGGTAGCGCATTTCCAGCAGCACATTACTGACCTGTTCTGGAGCACTAGTTTGGTACCAAATCCCCACAATTTGCCTTAAACATCTTTTTACAGCATTCTGTCAGGTACCAAGCCCAATAGTGCTTAGCTTGTGAAATCTTATGTGATCATATTGAGATGTACAGCTGCAGGCTGCAGTAAAATAAAACCTTCTTAACATACATCTCATTAGTAAGGCTTAATTCAATTAAACTGACTATTAAGATTAGTGTAAATTGAATTCCTCTATCTCAGACTTGCTGATAATCTCTTGACACAGACCAATAAATATGAGGTATCCAAGCAGAAAGAGTTATGGTGCTCAATTAAATACTATTGCCACTGCTCCTCTCCCTTACTCCTCACCCCCAGAACTTAAGAGGAGTTACACAATTATTTGCCCTAGAATATTTGTCAAAGATTTGCTGTTTTGATCTCAGTTACTTTGAGAGTCCTGAGTCTGTACAGGAAACAACGTACAAATGTTCAGCATGACAATATAAACTGCCATATCATCTGAGATTCGTACTCTAAAATAGTCACCAGTTCAGTTACATTTACACAAAAATCAATATAGACACTGGACCTGAATCCAAGGACAGAAAAGGTTAATGAAGAACACAATCAGAAAACTAATCTATTATTCAGATTTTTTTCTTTAAATAGAAAGTAATAATACTGTGATAAAAGTAGTTCTTTCCCTCACACTCTTCCTATTTTTGCTTTTTCTTTCCAGATGACAGGAACAGTTATTTTTCTACTCCAAGAAAACAGGTTTGTAGAAATAACAAACAAGGGTTATACTTACAGTTTTAGGAAAATGATTACTCTGAATTCACTGAATACTATTTATCTTTAAAAATAAAAAGAAACATGAGAAATGATGCAAATAGGGATGAATTCCATGATTTTCATAATCATTGAGACTTTGATCCTATGCTACGGAAGTCAGGAGGAAGTTTTATCTATAATTCAGTATGAACTTGGTCTAACGTCCTTCTGTTTGCAGTTTCCTTTCAGAAAGGTACGTTTGGAATTCAGGGACTGGCATTTAGCTAAAATGGACCAACCTATAGATAAATTCAGCGATTGTCTGATATAATTTCACCTCTACAGTTTCAGATTAAATGAATATGATATTAATACAAAACTCAAACTTTGCTATTTGTCTGCACAAGTCCTTTCCTTTATTTACACACAGCTACTACGCCATTTTCTAAATGATCCACAGAGCAGTATAGGTGCTATTTAAAACAGACACAGGACTTACTACCTGAAAATACCTATGTAAATAGAAATCTGTACTGGTGGATAGCTATCAATCTAGCTAAAAAAAAAGATAAAATGATTACAAGATGAAGTTGGACAAGTTCAGACTAGAAATTCCAGGTTTTGTAGTGTGAACACCTCCAAACAGTATTTATGCTCTGGTGTCCTCTCCAGATCTTTAAATCACGATTTCATAGATTTCTGGAAAAAAAAGCTGTAAGTCTAGCTTAAAACTATGGATTTGGTACAAGAGCTACCAGATGTGTTACAAAGCAGTTAGTCTAATCTTAATGGTCCTTTTTAACCCTAAGGAATCAGTTTTCTTACAGTTTACAATTGACTTTGGGTAACATCTTTACCTCATTGCACAACTAAAGAATTTGCAGAACAGTAATTACCTAATTCCTAAATAACCTAAGACTGATTGAGGTCAATTTACTTTCAGGTTGAATTTATCTGATTCTGATTAAGAAAGACTCTTAGAATTTTTGAGACATGCTCCCAGATCTAGATTAAGAACCGGCATTTTAGAGTCTATAAAGTAGCATAAGCACATTTAAAAATAAATAAAAAGCAGATATATACCCAACATCCTAAGCATAAAACTTTACTGTGGACATTCTTTTTTATGGAATATTTCTAATGATATCATCTACAACAAACATAGCTTACTCTCAGATATAGCTTTAGGAATCCTGTAGAATACAAAACATGGTAATGACTCACTAAACTTGACAGCTAGAAAGACTCCCCCACATATACAGTACAATTAAGATGCAACAATAAAACAACTAACAGAAGGGGATTGCAGTTTTATGGCCACTTCAAGCTTTAGTACCCCTAATAGCTCTTTTTTGTTGTAGCATTCACGTACCTCAACATAAAACTTCCTGGAGAATCCTACTCCAGTCAAGAAGTGTTGATGGAAAAAAAATAATATGGGAGGCTGCCTGCAACTTAATGAAAACTAAATGTAAAACTACTGAATAAGCAGAAGGTGATGCATTAAAAAGAACATATAAAACCAGCAGGAACTGTATTTTCCTTGGTTTGCCACATAAATACAGAAGGTTTTTTTCTTTTCTAAAATCAGTTTGTAGATCTGTATTATTCTAATTACACATTTAGATCTATATCATACAATGGCCTGCTATCCACTACGTGCTTGATGTTAGGCATATGAGTGATCTTACCGAATTCAAAGTTAAATATGTGTGTAAACAATTGTACAATTAGGACTCTAGACATGGCTGCATTTATATTTATAAATATGAACTCTGCTCCTTTCCCCAGCTCTATAGACAGTTTGGTAAATGCTCTCTGAACACGCGGAAAGCAAGCACAGCTAGCCATAGGACAACTTGATAAATTGTTAATCACACACAAACACTTTGGAGGTTTTTTTTTTTTGGCTTTTTCATTGATCTAAAATAACAAGTATGTCTAAAAGTAAGAAGAGCAATCTTACATTTCTTTCTTTTGTAACAAGAGGAGATTCTAGCTGTAAATGGACGCATAAATCTTCACTACTAAGTAGGTCAAAAGATGTAAAGAAACTTTCCAATCACAACCATTGTAATGCTGACATACTGCTGCAGCCAACTCGTCCAAGTTTCTACTTGAAAATTATACCGAGAATTAACAAAATAAAGTTTTTTCCCTACTTACTCTCCTGTGTTTTTTTCTCCCTTCTCCTCTGTTCCACTCTTCAACAGCTATTTCACCTTCTTTTAGGCAGAGACTCTCAGTATTTTTCCGTCCTTACCTAGGCGCAGATGCAGAAGAGGGCGCGGGCACCGCGGCCATGGCTGCCCACAGCAGGTGTAAGGAGGGGATGGACGACGTGCTCATGCTGAGTGAGGACTTGCTTTACAGCCTGCCAGCCATAAATGCTGCCGTACCCCAGATTTCTTTACCAGGGTGGCACAGACAGTCTAGACAGCGGTGATCTTGGGGAAATGCTCTAATTCAGGGAGAACAGGAATGGCTCGTTAATGCATGCACACTGCTTGTTTTCTCACCTAAATTAGCACAGCCTCGGAGCACCCAGGCAGATCAATGAACTGTATAGATAAAGAAATACTCAGATGAAGAAATACTCTGTTTTTCCTCCCCTCTCTCTGTTTCTATATATTCTCTGCCTTCCAACGTGTACACAGACGGCAGGTCATAACTCTCCATAAAACGAAGACTCAGCCATGTCCTTGCCCTGGTACTCTGTGCACACCTCCTCTTTGCTGTGCTCAGATCGACTGGCAAATGGAAATGAGAATGCCATTTTAACTAGAAACAAAATTCCTTGAAGATCTCTCAGAAAACCGAACGAAGACCTTTTAAGTGGATCAATGCTTGGTGTACTATATCTGTCAATCCCCCACCCATTTCTGGGTAATACTGACTGAAGTAAATATACCAGGCATTAAAGAATATTACCATCTTAAAAGCCTCTCTCTTCCCAAGAGCTGCAAGTATTGACCAGGCCAAAAAAAAATAAAAATAAAAATAAAAAAAGAAAAAGAAAAAGAAAATTGCAGGCACTGACAGCTCACTTTCTTCTTCAAACTAGGGCATATATTAAACAGGTTTTTAAGCACACTTGGCACACTCAGCATTAACTGACTTTCACTGCTTGCCTTACAGAACATGAGAGAGAAAAAATTGCTGTTCCTTTCTATAAAGCCTGACTCCTCACTATTGAAGCGAACTGAAAGGTACCAGCTTATTAATTTATTTATATTTTCCTTGGAATGAAACCAGTATCTTTGTAATTGATTTTTGCAAAAATAACAATATGTGGGAATATCAGATTGAAAACTTCCAGTTAATTTGAGAGTCCGCTTTCTCCTTGTCAGGAGAGAATAGAGCACCTTGGAACTTGGAGGCTTTCCTATCAAAACCCTTTGCTGAAGCAGCTGCATCTCCACAAAAATTTTGTTTTAACAAACAAAAAAGAACTAATTTCATTTTCATGATTTCTTTTCAGCCAGTTTTGTTTACCTGTTTTTTTTTTTTTTTTTTTTTTTTTGCTTACAAAAGCCACTTAGCCTTCAGCTAACGTTGCCATAGTGTCTTTTTTTTTTCTCTCGTTAGGGTAAACCACAATACCAGGCAATGGAAGTAAACAAAATTTCAGCAAAGCTCCGTATTAATGTTTTTAAACAAATGTTGTAACACAGTTAAAGATTTGTTAAGCATTTTGATCACTTAATTAAAATCTTCCTAAATATTCTTAATATTTTGTATTTAATTATACTTGCTAGAGACTCACTTGATACGGATCACATGTAGGAGCAACTTACTGAGTGCTGACATGGGAAATATTCAAAGGCTATCCTTATTGATCAGAAAATGCTTATCAATCTTGCATGAGTGAAAGAAAGAGGAATAAATGACTCTATGTCAGATTTATGTCTTTGAGACACAGACTCACAGTCTAAAGCTACCTATTCTGCCTCCTGAAAGGGGAAGGAGAAAGAGAACGGCATTAATTTGGCTTCTCTCTCTGTTCCGTAAACTGCAAGAATCAAAGGGAACATGAGATTATAGATATTTTTACAGTCAACAGTGCATATGGGATGTAACATACATTTAGAAAAGCCTGAGTTTACAAAATCTAGAGCCTTACATTTCAGCTGCAGACACAGTACTATCTAAAGTTATTTCTCCATTTCGTTTTTCTGACTGAATCTGTTTTGTTATATAGCCCTGGTTCTGGGCTTACAAATACAGAGGTAAATGGAACAAAATGAAACATGAGTTTGCTAAAAGAAGACTGCACCAGATTAAACTGGTATCTTCCTTTGAGAAGATAACTGAACTTTTAGATAAAGAAATGAAATGGATTTAGTTTCTCTGAATGTCAGCATTTGACAGTGCCTCAAGTACCTAAACTCCAGATGACTAGACTTCACCAGCAGAAGGCAGCTATAAAAAAAGACAAGTTTAATCCAAGTCAAGCTTGAGAAGATAGGAATTCATAAAAGAATCATAAGGTTAGTGAGCCCAAGGGGAAACACCAGTTAGTAAGCTGAAAGAGAATCACTCACTGATAGTAGTCAGAAAACTATATGGGTATTTTTTTAAAAAGTAGTTCTAGCACAGATGCATTAATAACCTTTGCACAAATGTTGATGCCAATGAAATCAGGCAATGACAAAAAATTGAGAATCACTGTCAAGAAGAACAGAGATTGCAATATCACACAAAAAGACATGGACAACCTTGGGGGCTGCATTAATAGAAATATGATGAAATTAAACAGCAGAAAATAAAGAATGAAAGAATAAAGAATTTCTGCTATATATTGTGGAATCAAGAAATATCTGAGTGCCTGAAGGGCAGACCCAGATTTAACAGTGGAGAGTGGCTATAAAGGAGAGAGATGTAATAATTAAATATATCAAGTGATATATTTTCATCGCAGGTAGTGAAATATTAATATCATTAAACAAGGAATTAGTGCAACCACACCTCGTATACCGTGCACAGACCTGGCATGTGCAAGAAACGTGAAGTCCTGCATGCGCACGGTGGGACTGCTGGGTGAAAGGAGGATAACCAAAGCAGTGTGAGGGTAGAAGGAGCTAAGGCTTCTTTTCTTGTTTGCTGTCTTGAGTCAAGCAGACAGGAGCCAGGTCTGACCTACAGCTATGTTATTAGAAGGCGAAGGGCAGCGTGTTTTAGCTTGCGCGCACTGTTTCGCTGATGCATCCCAGTGGGCTCGAGGCTGAATTCCCCCAGGGACTGGGGCAGACCGGCTGCTGGTGCCCAACAATGTCTGTGTAGCCTTAGAGGCCTTGTCAGGTCTAATTCAGAAAAATGGATGAAAGGTGATACTAATCCTGTGTGCATTCAGGAGTAAATAGCAGATCAGGAAGTACAACATTTAAGCTAAAAAACCATGCTATCATAGAAGGAATAGATGTAAACCGCTCTCGAGGACGTTTAGACTGACATTTCAAAGATCATTTGTAACCAACAGAGCAGGGAGTGCTGGGAAAAGCCTTCTCATAGGGCTACCAGGGAAAAAAACATGACTTCTCTTATGGCAGAGAGTTTATGAAGTAACTTGGTTACCTGCAGTACCATAGGGCTAGAGTCCAATGACCCAGGTCTGTTAGGCTTCCACAGCAACTTCCCATTCCTCCCAAAACATTATTACTAATTTAACAGTAGGCACTGCTATCGTCTCCTGATAGGTATCTAATCCTAGAGTCTGAAATAGTCACCGTTCCTCGCAAACCTGGTGCGCATGTATATGCATCTGTGTGTATACACAAATACGGAGATGCACGGAGCTGGCAGACATGCAGAAAGCTCGGGACCGTGTGCATATAAGCACACAGAAAATTGGAGCTGTGAATCTTGGCCAGTGAACTGATACTGCGGAACAGAAAAGGCACCACCAGATATGCTCCACAAGACCTTCTCCCAGCAGAGGTTACTGCACGATATGCTGCTTACAGTAAGTGCCAGCATGCAAAATGGAGATGATCTACAGTTGAGACAGTGAATTAGTATACCCCAAATCAAATACTGCTTTCTGAACACATTAATGCCTGCTCTGTATTCCTTTAAAATATCTGACTGTTGACTTCACAGATGTTAAAATAAATTTTAAAAATCCATTTTCAACTTGAATCTATTTGTATGTGGGTGACTGTCCTGAATAGCATCCCATTTAGGATTTTAATGGCCTGAGAACCTGAGAAATGTTTGTCAGTCTCTTATGTCTGAAGTCACTTTTCTCAATTTTCTCCTGTTGTAATTTACCCTGGCAAGAGGCTTTGTTGACTGCATGACACATGCATGTACACTACCTTAATCACTTCTACTATCAAATGACTATTTTCATTTAGTTTTTCAAAATAAAATACTGCGTAGTTTTAGTATTATATTTCTTTACAATCAGGGTTGGCACTTCTCTCTCTAGTCCAATACAGCTATTAAAAATAGATTAAATCTAAAAATAGATCAATCTAAAAATCAGACTAAAAATCTAATACTCTTTCACCTTTACCAAAGGTCACAAAATTATTTTATTATGATTTTATGCATTTATTCTACAGATCAGCTTTATTTCTAAAACTCTCAAATAGCTACGTCCTCTTCTTTCTACTACCTTCCCAGCAGAACTGAAATATCAGGATAATACAGATATGTATTCCTACAGTTTTTAAATGTGGCAAATCTCATTTCTGTTTTCACAGATGCTCATGCAATGCCCTACCACATGCAGGTTTATGAGAGCAGCAGCTCATTAAAACACAAGTGCACCTTGCACACTCCAGCCCTTAACTAAGGATCCTAAAGCTTAGGTATTAAATACAACGCAGATATCATTCGCTAAAGCTATACATGTATTTGACTCCTTTGGCCCAGGGAGGAATTTAATGATTCCCTAATTATTATTCTTTCTAATCTACTGTATTTATACTTGTACTATTTAGAATTGCTGAAATATATCCTGGTTTGGATTAGAAGGACAGATCAGATCATCTCTTTAGGTCCCTTCCAGTTGTATCTTGTATTATTCTCATAATGTATTTTAATTTTTCCATGGTTGGCTTCTTTTATGTCTAAATCTCCAACCTATTAGTAGAGATGTTTTTCTTTTCTGATACATATGGGCTAAGGAACTTCATCTGAGCACCACCACAAAACAGCGAAAGCAGGAAAGGCAACACAATGCTGCAAAAGGTAGATGCAAGTAAAACCCTTATGCCCTTGACAATTAATAGCAGTGAGATTTTCCGTACTTGAGAGCTGATTCAGACTTACTTTGGTACCTAGGCTTCTCTCTCAGTGTGCTTCCTTCTTTTTAACACTTTAGATTTGAATACTATATATACTGTAGGGGATTCTTATCTATGGGTTAGTAATAAGTGACTAAAACACAAACCTTCTACTTTTTTAGTAGAATGGTTTTAGATACAGGTCATTATATTTTTCTGCCAAAACATTTCAGACTCTGTGTTCAGGGTATTTACAGTGATACAGTGTCCATCTTTGCTTTCATACATATTTTATGACAGCAACACAGTCTCTTCTGACAAAATTCCTTCTCCCATCCAAATTCTTCACTGTAAAATCCATTAAAGCTTGCCATTCGCTTGTCAGTTGCCTAAAACCAAGCTTTTACTGCAATCAGTCAATGTCTTGAAATCAATTATGGGTAATCTAAAAATATTTTAAATTAAATGCACTGTTACTACTTAGTCCAATTATTTAAATTGATTTTATAAAAAATTAAAAAGTTGCTGGAAAGTCTGAATCGATTTTATTTAACCATGCTTTATTAAATAAATAACTGTATTTTAAAAGTTTCAAGAAGGCAAGAGTGAATATTCCACTCTGTTGCCAATTTAGTTAGTTTTAAGTAAAACTTTCAACCACAAGGGAACACACACACGTACCAGCGAGACACAGAAATGCCACTGACAGTCAAACAGCGACAAGAAGAGAGTGGAGAGGATCACAAAAAGTTGAACTTAGAACATCTTTCAATTTTCACTTTGATCCTTCTCAAGATTTAGAAGATGCCAGGGACACCTGTGTTACAAAGCAAAGGCATTTAACTAGCAGCCCAACCAATGTTTTTACCAACAGTGTATATTATCCTCTTTCAATAATCAGACTTTTTTTTTTTTTTGTAATTGATAAAGTTCATTGAGCCCTTTGAGCTCCAAATGGAAATTAATCTGCGCAGTGCTGTTTTATTGAACTCAGAAGTAAATTTCCGTAAAATATTTGCAAATAGCGTTTTCTGATTCTTTCTGAATAACAGCTTTGCAGACCAGCTTCTTGCATCAGTTATTTTACCTCTTGAGCACAAAAGATTTTAAACTTTGTATTTAAGAAAATGTTGAGGATGAATTCATTTTAAAATATACCACTTATCTCCCAATGCAATGACGGATCATTCTGTTTTTATCCAGGCACAACTCCTCTTGATGGCACGGCAAACACTCTACAAAGGCTGCACGATCAGCTTTATGCAGAACAAAATAAGAAAGGCTCTCTGCAGAGTGCTGTCAAACCTTTACCAGTGCAAGAAAATCCACTGTATCTTGTTCTTTACCATTATAATTTTTAAAGGTACAACTTCTGCTTTCTCTTCCTAGTATAGCCAATAATTTATCATAAAGGGTTTTCCTCTTTTCCACAGTGCCTCTTCCTTTTCCTAGATATTCTAACTAAATACTTCCTTTTATGTCATCTCCTTATTTAATTTGCTCCTGACTGCTCAGAAGTAATTGGCAACTTCTTTCAAATACAAAATAGAAAGAAATAAATTAGCAATACATTAAAAATATAAGAATATTGAAATTTCCTTGCATATCCTAATAACTTAAATATCACTTAAAACATAAACCAATACTTTAAATATTTTAGTTGCTACAGTATCAAAAAAACTTCCTTAGTTAAGGATTGCATATGGTAGCAAGAAGGAAAAGCAGTAAGAGAATTAACAGGTACACAGGCTGGTGTCCAAAATCACTATGTGTGGTATCTTCACACTGCTGGAGTCGTTCTTCCTTGAGACAATCAATGTACCTTTTAAAAATATATTAAAGATTTCTTTTAACATAAAAATGAAGAATAAAGGATGAATAAATACTACATTAGGATATCATCCTTAAGCTCTGAATTTGGAGGAATAAATTTATGCATAAAGTTGGCATTGCAAAGAACTACGTAAGTAATAAATTGTAAAGCTCCTTCAGTTCACTGCTCTGTCAGTTAACCATTCCAGCTGTAAAACCTAATACTCTATGATTATTTCACTTTGTTGTCCTGGCTGCCTCTTCTATTTGGCAACTAGGTTTCTTATTTGTACAATGAAAACCTGAGTTAAGCAGCTTGAGCTGTGATTCAGAAAACAAAATCTGTAAGTAAAATTAAACATAAAGAATTAAACATAGGCCTCGACTCCAGAAATTGAAGAAAATTCTCATCAATATCTAAATTGTTCACATTTGTATCCACCTATAGCATATATATGTTCTCCATATGGAAGAAGATGGGGCCTGACCCAGTGCCAATTTGTCACTGGAAATGTTTGACTTGGCTTAAAGAAACTTCAGCTTGGATCAGTTAGCAGCCATTGTAAAAGGTCACGTTACAGCTTACAGACAACTGAAAGGATCACTCCTAATTAATTTTTTTGTACCTCAAAGTGAAATATTTCCTTGGATACCAAATACCATGAAATTGGATTTATTTCGAAGTACACTGTATGCATTTGCCCATTTGTCTTTCCTGCATTTACTGTCTACAGTGATTTATTTCACTGTATACTTCTTCCAGGATTAATTATATAAAGAAAATCCAAGATTAATTACATTAAGAAAATGGCTAGATTACTGTTCAGTGTCTGTCCATTTTCCATTACATGCTGATATTTTCACCCAGTAGAAATAAATAGAACATACATGCTAGTGTCAGTTGATTCCTATAAATATTTTGACTTAAGATTTTGGGTTAAGGAACTAAAGAAATAATAATAATACCAAATGTCTTGGTCAAATGTATGCTGTAAACTTTAGGAGTGACATTTTCAGTGAGATGAGGAATTTATTTGTTCCTGGCCTAAGACCAGACTAGGAAGCACCTGAAACCTGAAAAAGAAAAAAATTCCTTGCCTGAGGTCGGTATTGGTTTTCTTTGTAAAGGTTTAGGCAAGTTCTGAATCTAGTCAGATACCTACTCACTTCTCAGTTAGGGAATGAGCGTGTTAATTTGCTACTCCAGATGCTGTTTTTCATCGTTACAATGAATTCCATTCAGAACATTTTTAATGTTTCAGTACATGTCTCCAGTTTCTATAAAAACTTTGATTTTTTTCTAGTATTTTTGCCCCACATTGCTATGTTAATTCTAAGACAGAACTACTAATATCTCACCTCATATCTTCCAATACATTTTGTAAAGATTTTAATTACTTTTTTCTATTCTACTTCAATCAGATTACATTAACAGAGAAGTTCATGAAGTTCATTTTCACTGCTACATAAAGCGCTAACAATATTTGCTTTTACTGTCCTATCGTGTTTGCCTAATTAATCTGCAGTTCTATTCTACTTTGAATGTTAGGCTTCCTGATATGTTCCTGGGACTGAATCCTCTGAATTGTTTCTATTTGTTACAGTCTCTCCCTCGCAGACAATATTTTTAAGGTTCCCAACCTCTTTCGGATACACTAAATTATGCTTCATATATCACCAGTTCTACTAAAAGAATTGCTTCTATAGCCTCTTTGCAATGTTTAGATATATTGTATGGAAGAGACAAAAAAGTCTGGATTTTATACATCTTTGTGAGACTGAACGTAAACTATTTATTGCTTTATGAATGCATTGTCCTCCAGGGAGTATCGCAAATAATGGGGATGTCCTTGAGTCATCTGATTTTGCATTTAGAATTGTGAGCGAGTTGCAATAAGCACACAATCACGTGCAGTAGTATGTCTCCTCATCACTTGTGGACACAGGGAATCTCTTGTATGCTGCTTGTTCCAGCAAAAACTTGGGAGGAAGTTACATTCAAGAAAAGAGTTTACAAGAGGCAGACATTCGATGATAGGATTGGTATGCTTATTTTCTGTTCCTTTTAAACTTGCAATTTTGATTGTAATCTGTGAGAGCAAATGCAAAGCACTTTTTTCCCTATTGTAATCTGTATTAATCCCTGTTCTTCAATCTGTGACCTCTTTTCAGCAAAGACTTTGGATTTTCTTGTTGAGAAAACAAGGTCTCGTTGGAACTAAATTGGAGTTCACACTCTTTCAACTATGATAAACCTCTGGTTTTGAACCTAAAATTACATTTTCAAAAGCATTTACCTGACCTAGGAACTCAAATCTTGCTTTCTCTTTAAGTATTTTAAAAGTCTGGTTTAGGCTAATAAACTACGTAGTTACTCTCAAAAGATAATGCCGTATCTTTTCACAAAAAAAGCAAGACAAAATGAAACACTATCTGCACATAGCATAACCTAAGAAACTAAGTGTTGTTACAGGGCCACACTGGGACTGATTTGACCAAATGTAGACCAAGATCTACCTCTGACTAGTCACCTACAGCTCCAGTTACAACCACTGGAAAAGGACAAACAAAGGTGGCTCAGGATTGCTCTCACTTTGTAAATCTGTATCTCTATTAGTCATCTAGGCTCCCTTCACAAACGAGCCTTCATAATCTCAGCCTAAAGCAGACATCTAACATCAAATGAATCATTTCTCTGAAGTCTCTTCGAAGGGCTTATTTCCCTCTGCTGCCTAAAAGGAAGCCTGGGATGACCACCTTGAAGGTACAGCTCTACATTATAGACATCTAAAGTTAGGTGAGTTCGGTTAGAGTTAGGTTAAGTTCGCCTCCTGCTCCTCATGCTAGCCAGAGCCCTGCTACTCTGGCTAGCAGCAGAAATTATGAAAAGGACTTAAGAACAGGGTATGCCTAGATGAATCCCCCCGCTCAAATCCTTCCAGCTTTCAGCAGTCTGTAGTGAAAGGACTTGCTGAGCCCCAGGCACTGTGAACCACCCTTGTGTTGCTCACAGGACTTTTTCCAGATGCTTTGCAAGTCCATTGATACTTCTGGCTTCCAAAATACTCCTTAGCAATAAATCCCGCATCTTAGTTATGTATGGTTCAGGAAAAAAAACAAAAAAAAAAACAAAAAAAGACCAAGCGAAGACAAACTCCCTTTGTTCTAAATCTGTTGCTTGATTTCTGCTCTTAGGGGTTTGTCATTCTGGTGCTATGAGGAAGAGTAGGCTCTACAGCTCCTAAGGCACTAAAAGCGGACAGGACTTCTCCCAGCATCCTCTGTGTGCACTCACTGCTGCTTTCCATTCCCAGAGGTAGAAGCATTTCATCAGGGTTCTGTGCTGAATTATTATAAAATTTAATTTGGGAATTTGACATTAAATGCTGTTCTACACTGTAAATTAGCTTCTCTTGTTAAACAGTTAATTTGTATTATTGAGTCACTATGTCCTAAAGGCAGCAGCACCTGAAAGCTTGTAAAATTGACTGAAATGTGAAAGATAGAAATAAATGGTAGGAAAGTCTGTCTAAACCAGACAGAATTTCCACTGCTAAAGTTTTAAAATCACCTCCTTGACTCACACTCCATTAAGGAACACATTCCAGCAATGTCCCCAGAAGTGGGTAAACAGGGTGAGGATACTCTGCCTGTGTGTGTCCATGTGCCGATTTAGTACAGATGGCCAATGACTATGTTCTTGTTTCACAGGAATGTTCCTCAGTACACAGCTCATTTGTTTGACCTTTTTTATTTTTCTCTAATTTGCGTGGTGAGGCAAAATTGAGCCTCTTTGCATTGTTTGGATGGCATACAAGGTCTAGGTTCAAATACAATATTCAGCAAAGGAGTCCAGTGGAATTCCCTAACATAAAATCGCTGCAAGTCATCAATAGAGGCAGAAAAGACCCTGTGAAACTTTTCTACTTCCATAAACCCAACAGTTTCCAGTGGAAAACTGTTCTGCCAGAATATTTTAAACCAGTTTCATAGCGTAATGCAATTCACTCTGCTTGTGTGGGATTCATTACAACAGGGATTAAAATAACAACTTAATGTCATGTGAAGCATACAGCAGGGGATTTGAGACTGAGTTCAGTTGCTGGACACTAGGCCAGCTCAATTGTACTTACTGCAGAGTTACATTAACACATATAGCTTTGGAAAGAAGGAGAACGGGGATTAAAGACTATCCTTCACAGAGATTTAATAATACTTAGGTCTTATCACACAGAAAACCTAAAAACAGACCTACTGGGGAATTTATAACAGTAGTGGAAAAATGGCTCCACACAAATAAAAAGCAGAAATTCTTAATCATCATAAAAACCCATTACACTCATATATCACAGATGTTACACAAATGATAAGCAGATGTTTTTAGGTAGACTAAATTCTAAGCAATCCAACTGTTACCAGTCAACATCTTTCAGATAAATTCAATGAAAAACAGGCTCCTGGAAAAAAAAATCCCAACAGTCTGCACATGTAAGGGGTTAAGCTACACCACAGGAAAATATTTGTAGAAGTGATACTGTAAAATCCTTAGAATTACTTTTCAAAATTTAAAAGCAACAATATTGTGGGGCTCACACAGAAAATCCAGAGGAATAATCTAAAAGAATGTGAATAATTCATGGCTTCTGAAACACGTATAAGACAGATGATGGCAGAACAATGAGGTATCCAGGTGTGCTCCTGCCAAGTAAAGTGACATGAGCACACTGAAAATCTGCTAGAGAAAAGCATATTCTCATCTCCATCCTGCCGGAATATACTGTGAACTGGCTTCCAGAGGACATGTAACCTGTTTTAACATCAAAAGAATGAAAGGCCCACAGAAAGAGACTGGCTATTAAAATGACTTAAACATTGTGAAAAATAAACACTCCCTGGCTCGAGGATATATTAAAATTGACCTTAAGGTAATTGCCTGGCTAGAAATAAAAAACAACCCAAACCATACTCCTGCCTGTTCCTTCATTTTCCCGTGTCTCCCTACCTTTTCTGTTCCCTAACGTACACTTTGAGAGGCATCTTTTTCAGAAGTGTGGGAGTAACTTCTTTTATCAGGAAAATAACTGTCTGTGCTAAAATGCTTGAATGTTGTTGCTCACAGGGAGGGATTAAGTATCAGTTGAGTTTTCTGTTGTAAAATAAAGCAATCAAAGCTTAAGTAAATTCTGAGAGCTCTTTTAATGAGAAATACTAACATGCAAAAATATGTTCTAGGGTGATACAACTGACAAACTAATGCAAAACTCACAGTCTTTATTTTTGTCTTGCACATTATACCCTACCTTCTAAATCCAGGGGGACCAGTAAGACAGGTGGGTCAAACACTTAAAATATTGAACATGTCCAGTCCACTTCCATCTGTAAAATACTTTCTGGCTTTGCCACCTCACGAACATGTAACCCAGTATAAAAGCCTTGCTTCACAGGTAACAAGTCTTGTTTTGATCTCCTCTGAGACATTTTTATGCTTGGAAACATCCTATCATAAGTAAAACACGTCAAAACCTTAAGATGAACAAAAAAAAAAAACAATTCAGCAGACTGTGCCTGCAAATTAGGTCTGGAGATAGGAGAGAATGTGTAATTGTTACTACGAATTTCCAAGAGGGCTTTTATTTTATTTTATTTTATTTTATTTTCGGTACATGCACATGCTTGTATCTGTTCTAAAACTGTTCTGCCTAATTTCATCTGCTACATCAGAGATATTTTACAGCTAAGCAGTTGCAAGAAATGAATATGCCAGATTCCCCTGAAAACACGATGCCTCCAGCATGTGTTGAGGACACATGACATGAAAATTGAATTGTTTTGTAAACAGGGTATGAGAAAGACCAGAAAAAGATGCTAATTTAAATACATTGTTCACTCAATATAAGCTTAAATAGACAACGTGATCAGAAATACTACAGATGTACACAACTTTTATGCATGCCCTAAGCTAATATATACAGGCACATATATATATTATGTAAATATATTAAATGAAAACAAAACTTGCTATTGTTAACTTACTTCAATTCATTACTAATCATTAACATATCACTAACAATATTGGGTCAATTAAACTTTTGGAATTTTCATCATGGATTAACCTTAGAAGAACAGAGGTTTACAAGATTTCCTCTGCAATCAATGCCATTTTATAACCAGTGATGGATAGGAAGATACATTAATGCTCAGGTTTATTAAGAAGCAATCATTTTCACCACTCCTTATACCATACGTGCCTCCTCCCAAGTCTGCCCAGACAGCGTTACTAACTCAAGGCCCACTTCCCTTTTGTGCCTACATTTGTCTCCTTCCTCTTCAGAAGAAAGTCCAGATGAACGGTGGCTCCGCACTGAGCGATAAGAGAGGACGACAACACAATTAAAGCCGTGATTTTTTTCCCCACATTATGTCGCGTCCCCAAAGTGTCTGCGCTCGGCTTGCTAGCATATGCCAACACAACTTAATTGTTATCGTTAGCTGCCTCAAGTAAATGATTTCCGGCGCATGCCAAAACCACGCTTCCCCTTGGTTCTGTGGACACCCACGTCAATGTTGGTAATGCAGCCTCAACCAGGGGCCTGGGAGAAAACTAGAGGTTGGCTTCATACTCTCTCAATACAAGAAACTTCTTTTTACCCAAAATGAGACCCACAACATCTTCTGCATGAGTTCCTTCTGCTCCCTCTCCCAAACACAGGGTTATTCTCTTCACACAGCTCTGCCTCCCCCAAAGGGCCGCCCAGGTGCGCACAGTCCTCGACCCTGACCTCGTCGCGGTGGCAGACCGTGCCACAGCCTGCCAGCTGCCACAACCGACCCTGCCCTCGTGGGCCTTTCCCTCAAGAACCGGACAACTCAGACTACCAGACTCATTCATGAGTCTATATAATGAATTTGTTTTTCAAATAAACTCATTTGAAATATACTGATTTAAAATAAACTGAACATTTGAAATTCATAGTGGCAAGGCTTCGTGAAAGAAGACAGTGCAAAGACTGTGGGCCTGAAGTCTGAGGTCTGCTGCTAGAAATGCTGCAGTTGCCCCAGTATAAGTTTGATTTTCCTGACTGACCCTTTTCTGTTTCGATCCAAGTACCTGTTCTGTTTGCAAATCACACTGTACAACAGAGATCAACAGATTTTACTGGCACTGAAGGAAGCAGGAGATAGGGGAAAGAAGTGGAATTACACTTTGCTCAAGCATTTGTCTATCAAAATCTCTCATTTGAAAAGCAGATGTATTACATGGACATTACAAGTGTACATACACTTCTTTTTTCCAGAAGAATAGTTGCTAGTTCCTGATCTAAACTCTGAGCAAAGAGGTAGTCTTCCAACAGCTGCATCAAGCTCTTCTCGGTTCAAATCAACACATCTCTGGTGCCTACCCTCTTAGTTATCTACTTTTCAGATTAGATGTGTCCTTGCGGTGAAGGCTAACCTGGACTCGGCTGCATTAATAGGAAGGTGGCCAGCAGGCTAAGCAAAGTGATTGCTCTACTGAGCTCCTATGAGACCACAGCTGGAGTGCTGTGTCCAGCCTTGGGTCCCCAGGACAGGAAAGACCCAGACAAACGAGGCCAGTTCAGGGACGCCCAAGATAGCGGGGCCAGAGCAGCTGGTGAGGCTGCAGGGAGAGGCTGGGGGCGCAGGGCCCACCTGCCTGTGGAGAGCGGTGGCAGGGCCCCACAGAGGGTCTCCAACTGCCCCCAGACTCTTCACAGAGGTGGGCAGTGAGAGGATGGAGGCAGCGGGCACCAGCTGGAGTTTCTGGTTAGATATTAGAGGAAACAATTTTCACCGTAAGGGTGGTCAGACACAGGCTGTCCAGAGAGACTGTGGGACCTCCATCCTTGGAGATGCATAAAACTTGACTGCGCATGTCCCTGAGCAGCCTGATCTAAATAGCCTTTCTTTGGACAGGTTTTGGACCAAGTGACCTCCAAAGGCACCATCCAATCTAAATTATTCTATGATTCTATGTTTCTAATATTTGAAAATAGTCTGTTGGATTGTCAGAAACATAACAGAAAACCTAAGAAGAGAAACATAGTAAGGTATAATCAAGATAAGATTCAGAATCAAGCCACTGCATTCACCTCCTGACAACGGACAACACTTCTAGAATTCATTTCTTACCTTATGTTTCCCACCTGATACTACAAAAACTTCTGCCTGGTGGAGGAAAGGGGAAGGAATTTGACTGCAGGACAACTTGCTGTATAATCAAATCATAATGAGATTAGTGTTCATAACCAAATAACAAACTACCACACAACTGCACAACAGTTTGTTAAAACTTTCTTTAAATAATCTCCTAGCTGCCAACCCCACTGACCTTAATGGACAGAAAATACTAACTTTGATGCCAGTCTGTATAGGATCAGGCCTTTGTTAAATAGCCTGCTTGAAGAATCAGTTATCCAAAGTTAACTTGACAAAGTCTCATGTCACATCATGTTGCATTATGATATACATTTCTTAATTTAATATTTAGTTTGTGATTGCTGGATATGACTTTTCTGATGATATTCACATTGTCCAGTCCGGCTGCTTGAATTAGGAGCCCAACTCATCTTCACGCTACATATGGTGCACTGGGGGTAATGTAGACTATATTTCAGCTATAGGGACCACAAAAATTTTCCCAAGTTTGGAGTCCCTTTGAGCACCTCAACCAGATCTCAAGTCTGTGTTAGAGTAAGACCCAAGAGCCCATCAGCGCTCTCCTTCCCTGTCATATATCCACATTTGCAGGAGAAGGAGCCAGGATGCCTGGTGGAGTGGGGATCACTGCACGTGCTGGCCAGCTGTTGCGGAGTTTAGACATGGGCTCAGATGGAGCCTTCCCCTGCATTAACTACATAAGAAGCCTAGCATCCCAATCTAGGCTTTTAAATAATATGCCTGAAACTGGATGAGGTAAATTCCTCCCTAATCACTTTATTCACACCCACGAATGCCACCCATTGCTGCTTATTAGCTGCAATTTGAGAGCCCAGTTTCCAAACAGAGCACATGACAGTGTAAATTGCCTAGAAATTTTGCACTTCCCTGCATACTTGCATATGCACGTATTCTTCATCAACCTCATCAACCACAGCACCTGCATGCAAAAAATACCAACACCACATGTGTTGGTATACTGAATCCTGCATGGATATTTTCATCGATGGGGCTTAATATTCAAAAATCTTGTGCAGCAAGCCAGGCTTAGCCTCAGGTTAACTTCCATTAAGGTTTTTTAGTTTGTTTCTTACACATAATAGTTGTCAGCTACAGGTTTGGTGACCATTATAAAAGCTGTCAGCATAACAAATGATTAAAAAAAATCCCACTTATTTAAATTTGTATTCTACTTTATCAGTGCATGTTCAGTAGAAAATAAAATGTTTTATTATTGTCACAAATTAAATAATGAGTCATACCACTGTAAGAGTAAAAAAAAACCCAAACCTACCCAATCATCACCCAAATAGTCCTAATAAAAAGAGATTGTTTCTCTTTCCACTTTTTTTTTTTTCTTTTTTTAAATATGCTGTATGGAAGGTCAATTCTTTTACTCTAATTCTCTCTCAAGAGGGAGTTCCCATTTGACCTAGCTGGCTGTGTAGGAAAAATTTATTAACTGGCCTGATTTGCTTTATTTAGAATAAAAAGAGTATCTGTTTGCTATCATTACTACCAGGAGCAGAAGGCAATGCTATATCAGATCAACACAGTGCTTAAAGGCTTCTTTGTCCTTTTTATGACCCCTTGCTAACTAAACTATATATTAAAAGTCAAAATGATCCAAAATGAGAAATAATATCAGAAGAGTATCTCTATTTAAAGAAAGATTTATCACAGAATTTCTTATGTCAACTGACACGAGCATACTATTTTAACAGCTAAAACATATACGACAGTTCTCTGAAAGACGAATTCCATTGTCTAGCAATGGAAATTAACACTTCTCAATGTCTCAATAAAGCATCAGTTTAGTAAAATAAATTTACAAGTTATAGACAGGTGCAGGCTTTACTTAAAAATTGTATTTAAATTATATACTTAGTATTTCTAGAAGACTTTCTTAATGAAAATTCTTTATTCCTGCACACTGTTTATAAATCAGTATAGCAAGATAAAAAACACCTACAGGACTACAGGTAATGCTCACTTCAGGAAGACTTTTTTAAAGATAAAAAAGAATAAAAAAGACCTCTCTGGTGTAAGTAATAAAGAATATATATATATCCCCTCTTTCTCCCATTTAGAGAAAGGCATATGATTCACTTTGATAACATGGTTAAAATTTTGTATTGTTATTGGATTAATAAAATATGGAATTTTAATATCTATTTTTTTGTGTTGTCTTTTCTGGAAGCTGATGCTTTCCAAATAACAATTGCCTTGAGTATATATGGCAGCACATGGGGGTGGGGAAAGTCATACAGGCTTTCTTGGAGTCTTCTGGTAGCACTTACCATGATTTGGATAACAGAACTTACTCAGAAATGGGGTAGTAGGGTTTTTCGGTTTGTTGGTTTATTTTACTTAATTGAAAACTTGGCCCCATTTAACTTAGTGACTACCTTGCTGCTGACTTCACGACATACTGTCACCAGGTTCAAGGAGGGCATTTGTTGCCTATTCTGCATTAGCATTTTACTGTTGCAGTGCTGCTATACTTTCTCTGATCCAGAAAATACTAGTCACATGCATCCTGAGTCAGATTTGGAAAGACAGCTGCAAGCTTAACTCGATGTAAATGCAATTACTAAGGATTCCATAGCATCGCTTGAAAGGAAGATAACTTCTTCTCTAGGCAAAATTTTGTCCTTTTAAGACATATCAGGCTGATGACAGGTAACAGGCACAGACGCGCTGTGAGTATCCCACATTGCTGTGCCAATTTGCATCAAGCCTGACCTCAGTATATCACCTGTGAGCGCAAGCAAAGTTCGGTCCTGACGCTTGTTCCACTCATCTTCTCTGTGCTGCTCGCTGTCAGAAAGCATACCAGTTAGTGCCAGCAGAAAATAGCAGTTTGGTTATATGAGCCTGTCTCCTGGGAAATGGCGATTTTCACCACACAGAAGCCTCAGTGCAAGAAAAATAACAGGCTGATAGAGAAGCACAGTGGGGACATACTGTGTTACACATACTGTGTTGTGCTTAATACAAGAGAAACACTTCCAAAATGCACACGCTATTACTCCGATTAGGGAAGACTACCTTACTACTACAGCCACTCAGCATCAAAGATGTTTATAAAAAAATATGTCAGGGACATAAAGCCAGGGCTAGAGACAACAAACCCTTTCTGAAAGTTTCCAAACCCACATTTAACCCTGATGCCCTCTGTCGTCCCAGATGACCTGTTCAAGTTACTATCCTGGGTAGAGGTAAAAGGAGTAAAAAGACACTTGGGAAAAAAGGTTGGAAAGCAATGTATGGTATACCATGATAACATTCATCATCATTCATCATAAAATCTCCTATATGCTGTGGCTCACCACAATTGAATACAGCGTATTTCTGGGACCATATCTTAAGAAACCCACAGAGTACTGATACTGATCCTGGAAAATACGATCTGAACACTGTTATCTTTACTGACACGTGAAGAAGACAACTGTGACAGCAGTGGACGTTGTCTATGCTCTCAAAGGCCGCAGTCAACTCTCAGATTCTGATGACTGACCCTGTTTTTCTCTCTTGTTTCTGGAGTTCAGAGGGTGAAAGTAAAATCAAATTCTTTATTCATCTCCAATTGGTAGCCAGGTACAATGGGTGCCATGTCTTACATATTGCTAAAGCATTTTACATTGCCAACCTTTTTTTTAATAAAAAGTTTATATTAGGCAAATACAGTCAGTATGCTTCTTTTTGTCTGTTGCAATGCAAAAAAACTCATCAGCTCTTCAGGCCCCACACAGGAGTACACAAATAGCCCTAATTTCATCTTCAATTAGGAAAATTTATTAACAGCACTTATAGGAAGAAGAAAAGCACAGGTGAAAGTTTCTCCTTCCACTAATGATGAAGATTTTTATTCTATTTTATTTTTATTTCTTTTATACCCCTAGACTGAGCACCAACTGTAATCCAGCACATGGTCCAACCAAAACCTGGTAAGCAATGAAATTGTCCGAAGCAGCAAACATATCAGAGAGTCACAGGTCTCTGTCCAACCTTAAAACAATATACATATTACAGCACCCCTGGCCAGTAATGTCCTTTGCATGAGCAAAACTTGAACTCACATCTTTGGATCCATAGAAAAATAGCATTCGGCTCAGACTCCATTATATTCTGTCTTTATAACAAGTTACCTTATCATTATGAGCTCAATAGATTTTATTTTTTTTATTTACTTGCTTATATCTTATTCTTTTAAAATCATCCAATCAAAGCACTAGAAATACTTACACAAGTCAAGTTATTAAGAGACACTATCTCAATTAGTAAGATGTCAGAAATTATATTTGTAATTTCAGTCAATAAAATCAAAGCATCACTTATGCACTGAATTTATGCTTCTATTCATCTACTGACTTATTAAAATGAGAGATGAAAAATGTTGTTAATTACAGAGAAACAATGTCCTAAGGTGGTCTCTTAGTTCAAAAATGTCCATGAAGACTAAATAACAGTCTGGAACACTGGAATTCTAAAGTAGGTGGAATTCTGGCCAGCAAAGACTACCAACATGTGGCAAGATGACATTTCCTTAGGTTCTTCCTCAGAGTATAAAAAACAAAGTGCTTCAGTTCCATTCTCCTCCTACTTACACTCCAGGATAATGTAAAGCAAGCTGAAAAAAACAGTGGTTTGAGCTTAAGAAATCCATCCCAAAGAAATTACATTTTAAAATTTGGAAAAAAAAGAAAAGCAAAATATACTAAAGTATCTGTATTTCACATATATAAACAAACACATACACACAATTTACTAAACGAAAAGAGAGTACTTCACCTTGTCTAGCATTCTGCACTGATGAAAAATAAGTAACTCATTTAGCAAATGTAATAAATGTTAGTGTGCGATACCAATAGGAAATATCAAAAGGGCCATGTTTTTACTTTGTGCATTGACATGGTAATTGGTCAATTATGTGTAATGGAGACTAACTGATTCTTAAGAAAAAATACAGATGCTCTCTGCATTAATAATAAAAAGATTTTTAGCCCACTCACATTACAGAAGCCAAACATGGTAACAGCACAGTAAAAGCCTTGGAAAAGGGAAAAATCACCCGTGATTTGCACCATCTATTTAGGAGAATGCTCTTCTTAATAATGACTTAAAAATCTGAAATAGGATGGCTTGAGAGATCATGTGAATGGCAGCACCCACGAAGACACAGACTCTGGTGCGCTGGCTTCTGTATAATTCTGCCCTGCCCTTGCCCTTCCTCTTTATGCATTACAAAATATGCCAAATACGGGCACTTAGGGGTAACATTCACCTACATTAAATCTAGACAGCTAAAAATCAGGGCTATAGATTAAAATAGTTGCCTAAGCCCCCTCTATGATTAGAGGAAAATTAATCCTACCCTTGGTTTTTAAGATACAGGTGATACGGATCACCCTCCAGACCTGCCATTCTTTTTCCTCTGACTAAAGTGCAAACCCAGATGATTACATTTTAGATAACTAAAGTCAGTGAATGCACTGTACTCATAAAAAATAACTACCTTGAAATATCTGTGCTAGACCTCAGCATACAGTATATCAGCCTGAAGTGAATTCACTTTTACCAAATCTAGTTCAAATCGAATGAAGTTTCAATGACACTGAAGGAAAAAAATAATTCAGAGAACACTATAAAAGCATCTCAGTGATAATGAAAAATCTATTAAAAATGTCCTTTGCATTTAATTTTTAAGAAGACTTTGATTTAACAGATAAATTTAATTTATTGCTTAGGTAGAACCTCTGGGCATTTTACAAAGGACTGAGGAACTACTGTAGTATCTGTTGTTGCTCCTTTGCAGATTTCATTAGTGTGCAAGATGCTTGTGTTGAAGATCGTATTTTTCTTTCTTACCCTATCTAGAAAAGGCTAAAACAAAAATTGAAATTCAATTAACTTCCTGAGTTATACGGCAACATTTTTTCACTTACTTCAAGAGTACTGGAGTTGAGATCTTAACTCCACATAGGGCCCACATACTGGGTGTCCTTTTGTACTTGGCTACATGTGGGACATTTCTACTGGTGGATCCCCAGGTTCAACGTGGAGCACCTGCCTGTGTATTGGGGTCGCTGTAGGATACTCAGGTGCCTGCTGGGGATGATTCAGGAACAGGCTTGCAGAAACAGCAGAGAAAAACAGAAAAATAGAAGTTTCCACCACTTTCCTGTTCATGGGTTACGAAGAGGTAACATGACCATCCAGAACACCTTTCTCTCATGTACCTAAGGAGGGATAAGTATGGGCAGATGAAATCATAGCCTGAGGAAATTCAAGAATGAGAGAAGAAAGATGTAAATGCAGATGGCTAAGAGTGGGAAAAATTTCCAAGAGCACTATACATAGAGGAAACTGAAGAAGAGACAAGTAGTTTAGGAAAGGAAAGGCAAAACTGAAAAGGGCAATTGAGGAATGTTGCAAAAAAGAAGGAGGAGGAATTGAGAAAAAAATAATAAACATAAAATGCTCAGGGAAGGAGATCAATCTTTATTTCTCACTCCTTCTCACTTATTGCAGGTCACAGCTCCAAAGGCATCATGACAAATATCCATTTACTGTCATGACAAAGCCTTGGCATAGCATATTCCTATTAGTGTCAATCAAGAACAACTGTCAAAAACTGCTGTGAACAATGAATGTGCATGTACACAGAGATGACCACAAAAACAAACAGGACAGAAGATTTTGATAGATTAAAATATTATTCTGCCTTCCTTCTTTATTTATTTCACTTCCAGCATTCATTGGACAGTGGACCAAAATGTCAATAGAGCTGTGTAACACAGTGTGCAATAATAAAGCAGGGGAGCTAAAGGCTATCTTGCAAATTGAAGCAAAATAAAGGCAAAGGGGATGCCAACAACAACAAAAAAAGAGTAAAGTTAAGAAAACAGTAAATACAAAAACTCAGATATGATGGCTGTAAGGGAGACAAGAGAGAGATGGGGACAGCAGCCAGATTCTCTTCTCATTTACCCTGAAGTCATGGACTTGCACTCATGTAACTGGCACTACCATTTGGCCGAGCACTTCTTATCAGCGACAGGCAGAAATGAATGACAGAACATACAAATGGAAAAGGCCTATTTGCTCACCCACTTATCTTCCTGACAGAACACAGCTGTTCCCTACTGTACACATGTTTTTCTTCCCGAGCTTAAATTAAAGTCTCAAGAAATTGAGCATCCAAGATGGATCAATCTTTTAAGGATTTTTCTACAACTAAATAATGTCACCATCAGGAGACCTCGCCTTTCCACTTTATTGGTTTGACATCCATTCTGCTCATTCTAATCCTCACCTCTTCCCAGTACCCCTCCCCACATAAAGCAACTGCAAAAATAATTACAAATAAATACTTCTGCAATAAAAAAGTTTTAGTCCTAGAAATCTGCAATAGAAATTAACTTTCTAATTATTTCTATTACTCTTCATTGCACTCAATCCAATTTCATGCAGTCTATATGGCTGCAATGAGGTAACATGAGTAACTTCATTTTACATTTGAAAATTTCTAATATTTTTTGAGCAAATGGATTAAGAGTCTCATAAAAATGGAGCTGATTTTTACCCTCCAAGTTCCACTATATGTTTCTCTACATTTCAGTCTTCAATTCACACTGACACTCTTTTCCACCAAGAGGACAAAATCCATACTTAATACATGTTGCCTTCTGCTATTTTTACAGTTACGCTTAAGAGTTAATATCCATGAACAAGACCTCACACAAGTATCTAAAAAGCAATGAAATTTTACTATATATTAACTCTTGAGAAAAACTGCTGGCTTTTAAAAGTATCTTCAATCATTTTGTTTCCCAGATTTTCTCCTTCCACTCAACATCTGCAAGGCTTGGAACGTCAAGAGTTTGCATTCTGAAATGCATCATCTTTGTATTTTCCAAGCTAAATATCATTATTGTTCTTTTCTTTCCATATTTCTCAATGTTTCTTTCTATTTCTGCCTAAAAGTGCTTTTACCTTCCTCTCATATCTGGAAGCCTGCACCTGTATCTTCCATTGGAATATTCACGTGGTGCCTGTGAAGAACAGTGTAGCACAGAAATCACACCAGAAAGACATTATGTGATGCATCCTTGAACTATGTTTCCTTGAGATTTTATCCCTAGTGTAGTTTATTTCTTGGATAGGGAGAGATCATCTGTTGTGCACCTATCAGATACCAGCAGGCCTCAGACCAGTATCAAGGGAAACCCTTGGCAAAGGGATTTTATTAGGCCAACGAAAAGCCTAAAACAAAGGAAAATCAGTTACTCTTATCCTGCGTAGTATAGAGATCCTAACTCTACTTTCAGATGAAGCATTGGTTTAACTCAAGGTTAAAGGTTAATTTACATTTCTTATCCATTATTCTAGCTTCAACTAGAGAATAATCCAGAAAAACTACGAAAAACGCTCGAGCCTTTGCTGCCAGGTAACTCATTAGTGATTCTAGCAAAAAAAACTATGATAATCCCCCCCCAAAATTCTTATCAGATTAGTTTTTCATCAACTTTGTTATCATCCCTCAGCCAGTTTTCAAGCTATACAACAATATTGAATAGAAACATTCAGATTGGTCAGAGTTAATTTTGTGAGTATAAGAACTGAGGGAGAACAATAAAAATCAAGACTTTACTGTGACTTTTTGTTGTCCTTGGGAGTAATAAAGTTTTCCATTGTCATGTTAATTAGCCTAGTTAGGATTTTTTAATTTATTTTTGTTTATTCAGGTTCAAACACTACATTCAAACTACATCTTCAGCAGAAATATCATGGCATTTTTTATACCCTGCTGAAAATAGTTCTGCTCATGCATAGAGATTGAAACTTAAGTGCAAATATTATTAACAAACTAATCACTGCTTTGTGAAAAACATTAAGGACTTTTTAAATAAAAGTAGCTAATCATTGAGACATTGATGTCAACTATAAACAACTAAAGGTCAAACCACAGTAATACAGACCATAGTTTTAGGTTTTAATGTCATGTTACCACTGATGCAGTGTTATTGCTTAAGCAAATTTTATTCATAATACACTCACTGCATAGTCTTTATAGACTTTTTTCAGTTTTGCATATATTAAAAACAGATACATGAAATAATACCAAGACATAATTGCATTTACAGTTTCAGCTTTATTGTTAGCAGTTCAACAAGGGGATTCATTGTGGTTTGTGGGAGTATTCCAAGAAAAATAAATCAACAAACAAAAACCCAAAGGAGAGAGCCCTTAAATTATTGGAGACTAAACTGAAGAGATATCTCCACATGTTCACCTTGTTCTAGTATTCTTCCCTATCTCTATGTTTGGCCAGTACCAGATATTGGACCAGATGGGCTTGGGGACACATAAATAAATGGAAAAAAATAACACTCTAAATGCAAATCCTCAAGCTTTTCCTCATATCATTTTTGCATAGTTTCCACCTAAACATAAATTGCAAAGCTTTCTGCAAACCTGAGATTCAAATGCACAACCTCATGTTAACATTTTAACTGAGAGTCTGCAGACAAACAACCTACCTTCAGTATCTAAAAAAAACCCAATGTATTTCTACGTGCGTATATCAAAATATTGTTTTTGTGTAATTTTGTGCAGTGCAGCACTACTCTTCACAGCCGTCTGCTCTACTGGGTCTCTGGTAAGGAAGGGTTACTTCATTAACAACAAAGTTGTTCATGCAAAATGCACTTCTTCAGTGCTGCCTCCCTACTCACCCTTTTTGACTAGAAAGGGATACAGAAGAATTACTGTACTCCGTTCTCTTCCACTATGCACAGAAAGCTTTTAAGAAATCCTTTTAATATAAAACCAACACAGAAAGGGCCACATGGAATACTTATCTGAACCTAAATGACTCTGCTAGCGCACTCGTCTTCCTCCAACAGGGAATCAGATTCTAATCTAGGTCACAGGAGGGGAGGATATTATTTCTGATCTTTGTGCCTACTTTCACACATCACAAAACAGCAGCAACAGTTTGGTGCAATTCAGACGGCTTGGCAATCTGCTCAAGAAAAGCCCAAGTTTAAATTAAAGAAGTGCTATTATAACTGTATGTTGAAGCTCAGACTAACTCTCAAACTCTCCGCATTTGTTCAAACCACATCTTTGAGCAGGATACTTTCCAGCTCTGCTCACAATCCTGGTATCTCTCCAGTTTCAGCGATGAGGCTACTGCGGCTTCTGCCTCAGGGTCAGAAGCACCGTGACACACACCACCCTTACAGCAGTAACTCACACAGACATCCCGCTGCTTCCCACTAAGGCTAATGCGTACGGCCTAAGCAGCAGCAATACTGACTTCACCTGCATACTGCAAAGTCAGAGTACAGGAAAAAATATAGTAGGATACATAGTTTCCAAGAAAACTTCCTGATTTAGAGACTGTTTTTGAAAGGCCTGCTATGGTTTACACTCATTTCACAACATGCTGTAAACAAGCATTTACAAGCAAAATAAGGGTAGAGGTATCACATAAAATAGCTTTAGCTTAATTAAGGTGAGATCAAAAACCAGGAAACATTCAGATGGAAATGTTCTCTTCAAGTTGGTCATGAGCTTTTTTCAGCAACCTACACAATATATTTTGTGCAAAAACATATTTTAAGAGTCACTTATTTTAACAGACATTTACCTTACAATCATAAATAGCAGTCTTCTTTAATGTTTAGGAGAAAGATATACCCTTAAACTGAACAGGCAGATAACAGAATCCCCAAATTAATACAGATCATAGGTAATATGATGGCACTATGCAGGGGCAACTGGAGGGACCATACAGGGAATCTCTTCACAGCAGTGCACAGTACACTAGGACATGGCAAATGATGGTACTTTGTCACCAAGACAGCACCCTCTCCAAAGACACAACTGCCCCCGAGAAGAGAAATGACATTTCATTGTCTTCAGTGATCACTGAGAGTCCAGCCTCAAGTGTACTGGGTGTACTGGGCCATACTGAAATGATCTGAAGTCTGTCTCATTTACTGCGCATCATGCTTTCCACTGAAGAGACAACTCTGAAGTACCACCAGAACCAACCAACATGAAATCATTGACATAATAAATCAGGCCTAGTTTAGCCCTGATTCCTGCAAAAATTCCTACTGGAGGGTCTTTTCTTATTGCTGACAAAGGTTGTATATTCTAGGTCCAGCCATCTCCTGAATGTCTAAAGGCAGTCAAGGGTTTGCAGGAACTCCTGCATGAGGTGGGTGACAGACAGGAGGTATTATGCTTGTACTGTATCACAGACACATCCATTGGAACGGAGGGCTCACTGACCAATTCAGGTAGTGATACACAGGCTCCTAAATATCCACAGTTTTTGTTCTGCCACAAATATTCATCTGCAAAACTTTAACAATCACTGCTGTTACTGTGAAATATAATTTATTTCAGTTTCAACTTCAGCTGTGAGTCTTACATCAACAGTGACTTCAAGTAAAATTTGTCAATCGTCCTCCAACACGCAATCTCTTGGCTGGTGAAATCAAACTGTTTTTGAGAGCTGGAGAGCATTTGTAATCCAAATTGAAACTGAAATACACAATGAAACAAATGAAACAAAATGAAACCCTTCTACAAAATGAAACCTTCTGTTCTTTGGTCAATCTTGCTGTAAGTAGACTAACAAAAAATAAAATAGAAGTTGCTTTTTACATTAAGCTCAAATTTATGTCTCCTGCTGATGCCTTTCCTCAATAAACTCAACCAATACTTAGAGCATATTCATCCCCATGAAAAGTTTAGGTCATTTATTTGAGCTTTTCAAGTTAGAAGCTATTTCTTCCTCTCCCTTATTCAAATTATCTCCTTTTGTGCTGTGTATTACAATATTGCTCCATTTATGCTTAATACTGGCACGGTGTTTGGAAAATAAGGGTATAATTAAAAATGCGAAGAAGCAACATACTCACCCAACATTTCACACACTCAGCGAAATGTGCACCTGCGAAGCCTACATACTGCCATACTCAATTTCTGTCCCCAGGTTTTGTGAGCTACCACTTAACAAGGCCATTATTCCCAACAACCACCTAACAGCTCTTTGTTTGGACAAAAATGATTTCCCAGAATGAAGTTTACACTGTCTGAAGGTGGTTTCACACTATTATGCCAGAAAATAGGCCTTTTCCCCGTTCTTCAACACGTTAGTTTGCAAACTCTATTTCGTATTTAGATGTAAATGGCGTCCATGGTGAAATTTAATGCAACTACTGTCATTCGCAATATTCTTCCTCAACCAATAATGCAAACTCTGTAAATTCAGTGGTGTGCACTTTTTCGGGGGAGTTGGCTGAAATCTGTTTTCTGGTACACTGCCAGCAATACTGCTTTGCTGGTGTTCCTTGTTGTTACTGCACTGTGTAGTAAGTCAGATTAGAATTCGAATACTACAGGAGAGGCTTGAAAGCTACTACAGAGGAAAACACTGCAGCAATTCATAGTAAATGTCCTTGTGGGCTCTGGAATGTTAATGTGCTTCACACTGCAGAGAAGCCAATATATCCAAATAGTTTGAAACTATTATAACAAGTTAAAAATTGCCCACTAGTAACTATTTAAAGGTCATTAGTTACTTCTTATATATAGTGCATGTATTCAGCTACCAGAAATCTAGTACTGCATTGTTGGCCATAAAGGGAGAAGTTAGACAAGTTCTAAAGAGAGATCAAATCCTGGGGTGGATCCTCAATTAAAGTAATGTAATTCATTGCTCAAATGAATTACACCCATCTACAGCAGCACAGGAAATTTATAGAGTGCAAAAGACTTTGTGTCAGAGAAAGACTTAATTGACAAACCACCGGTATTGTGACTGCAATTCTAATCATGATTGTTCAAAATATTCAAGATATCAGCTGAACAAAATAATACAAAATAATCTATGAAGTGTTGATTTCAAGTGCCATCTCGTTTTGTCACAAAATTCACCCTCTTCTTCCCTTCAGGAAAAAAGAAACTGCAGAAATAATAGATATCATGACAGCGATGGATGCCCGGCTTCCACATTTAATACCAACCTATATATCCTCAGAAGTAACTTCACCCAAAGGCAGAAATAAAATCTTGTTTGTGAGAATACAGTACCATGCAGCATTTGTCTTTTGCAATTCCTATAATTTTGAGATAAGATATTTGATGATCTTGGAAAAGGATTTTTTTTTCCTAAAGCTAAACCACAGAAAACAGCTAAGCACCACATTTACTCCAAGGCCACATCTCTGAAGGGCAAATTGTTTAGTTCTCCCTTCCATGAAAATATTCAGTGATTCTTTTTGATTCCATCATTAATTTGGTAACACCTTACTTTTCATATATGTATGCTGCTTAGTAATAGGTTCCTGTTTAAACAAACAGGCCCTAGCATGGGAAAAAAAGACCAAAAAACCCCTTCAAGTTTTAAGTCTGTAAGCAGAAGGAAGGGATTAATAGGTTGCCCAGAGCTGCAGGAAACTGAAAATATCTTATCAACTTTACACGATTAAACTATTGTGATTTACAGAGGTTTTTTTTGGTCAAATAATACGAAGTTGTACAGATAATTCTGTTCTACTCTGTTCAGTCATAAGTAGAGGAACACTTTAGAATAGGACTAACAACAAGGGAGGATGTAGGATGAAAAGAAACTGAGATGAATTATCAAGGGCAAAAAAAGAGGAACATGAAAAGAAATAAAATGGACTCTATACAGTCCATATGGATTAAGACTCATTTATTTGCAATGCTGAGTAATAGAAATTAATACTGGAAACATTTGCTGAACCATATTTGCACTTTTTATTGTAAAGGTCAAAAAGGTGCATAATGGTTTTACGAAAAGAAAAAAGTAACTGTAATAAGATCCATTACTTACTATACTGCACTGTAACTCTAAACCAAAGAGCAATGAACTGTACCTTTGGAAACGCTAAGGAATTGCCTTTTATAGCTGAAAGGTCAAAACAGAATTTGGAAGAGCAGCTATTAAGTTACATGGTCTATATGGGTCATCCACTGTTTGCCAGTGAATTTACAGAAATTTCTATGTTAGGTAACAGACATAGGACTCATTCCTTTTTAGTATTCAAGTAGAAGAACCCAATTTCTTCAGCATATAATGCCCACCGAAACAAGCACAATCCTTCAAGTATATTTCCCTCCTTTTGTATATAACTGTACCTATTCCAAATAAATGTAAGCCTATTTCATAAACATTTCTCTGTTCATCTTGCAAGGCACAACTGCAAATAAGCAGCAGAGCTGGGTTAGAGCAGCTGGCAAGCCTATGGTAGCTGCCCCATCCTTTACGTGCTTTGCTAAAGCACTTTCAATCCACAGGAGAGCTCTCTGAAGTTGAATGGTAGGAGGGGTGGTAATAAAGGTTCTGCACTGGGAATATCATTTATTTAACATCCACATGTTGTGTGCAGCTTTTGTCTAAGACATGGCACGGGCATACACTTTCACATGGCTAGACAGGCAGAAACTGCTGCAGTTCTTTTCTGCCAGGACAGAGGAGCCTGGAGAACAGGCATTTACACATAAAAGGTCTTTTTCTGCAGAGTGACAGTGAGATGTCGGGATCTTTAAGGTTTCATTCTATGAATTATTGCCTGATGAGTATCTGAGAGCAGTTTCTCTGACCTTTCCCCACTTTCTGTACAATGGGAATAATTTCTGTATGAACCAAACAAAAATTTCCACTCTTCCCCGACACATGCGCCCACACTTTCCAGATGAATTCCGTCTTCCTGCTCCTCACAGACTAAAATACTGAAAGCATTGATCAGTGAATTTGAGTTAGAGGTAAAACACCCAACACATAGTGTATGTAGAACATTTGAGAGAACAGTAAATACAAAATTTAGCGGTAGAGAGGAGGAAGGGTCTCTTCCAGTGATATCCAAACAAGAAGATAGAAGAATCTCATGCCACCCCTCTGGACCCAAGAATGTAAATCTCATTAAATCAGCATTTCTGAAGACCATCTACATAAATCAAGTGTTATAACAATATTCTTAGGATGCTGTCTCCAGCTTAGAGATAGATGATGGAGACTTTTCCCAGCCAGAGCCATAGAGAGGGATCTCATTCAGAATTCCAGTTTTGGATCCTTCCTGGGAAATTCTTAATGACATAAGATAAGGTTTTCACAAAGGAAACACTTCACAGCAGTTATTTCTCAATTTTAATCTTGGTCTAGAGTAGTTGTGTCTTTTATCTAGGAGAAAACCAAGGCAACTGTTAACATTTTCATGGCAAACACTGTAACTCTCATTTCTGCCAAACAGGAACGTTCACCCATCTGGCTCATTAGGAATGTATGCTCCAGTTAATCTAGGTTAAATCTGTTTTACTTCTGTGCAGTAGAAACTATTTGCAGAAGGGCTGTACAAGGCCCACAGATTGGCAAACAGCTATGCAGAGCTTAGAGCACAATTACGGTGCAACAAAAAAAAGAGCCTTCTGCCATAAGTGGTATTAGATAACACAGATCTAAAGCTGTCAGGGATCCTACTTTATGGTCTTACTAAGTACTGAAAGTATTTTTATGTTAGAATATGTGCTATTTATATGTACCTTTGAGAAGCAATTCTAAAGATCACAGCAGACTACAGTGTGGTACCTTTAAGCTGAGAAACCACCCAGCTAACATTGTGGCTCACTAAAATAGTAAAAGTCAATCACAAAATAGGATTGGCAAACTTGTCCCACGGAAAAAAAATCAGCTCGTAGAAAATAGAACAACAAAATAAATGATAAATTTCAAGAATAAATTTTTGTTTAAATGGATAAGCTAAAAAGTATTACCTTGCCTTTCAGTGGTTTCCTTAGAAAATCTACAAAGATTTATCTCTTTTCTAAATTAAACATGCTTAGCGCATTCTTTGGAAAGCAAATATAGAATCACAGAATAGCTCTGAGACACAAGGGATCTCTAGACGCCATTTAGTCCAACATGTGCTCAAAGCAGGTCCCACTTCAGAGTCAGATCAGGTTGCTCAGGGCTGTGTCCAGCTAAGTTTTGAACACCTCCAGCAGAGAAGAATCCACCACCCCACTGGGCAACCCATTCTAGTGCTTAAACCACCCTCGTAATAAAAAATCTCTTCCTTGTGTCTTGCCACAATTTGCCTTAGGGCAACTTGTCTCATCCTTTTCCTGTACATCTCTGAGAAGAGTCTGACTCCACTTGCTCCATAACTACCTATTAGGTAGCTAAAGACAGCAGTTAGATGCCCCCTTAGCCTTCTCACAGCTAATTGATACTGTAATTTTAACTTTCATCATCAGGAATAGTATAGTTTTGCACTCGGTACAGTTCATACAGTTTTTGTAATAAAAGGATTTTAGCCTCTTCTCAGTTTGTTATTAACTATGGACCTAGCAGGAAATAAAAGCATGAGAGCCTCCTGTAGTCACAGTATTTCTCCTTACACACACAAACTATATGCATATACACAGTATATTATATTATTAAACATCTGCAGAGTTACCTAAGTTCTCAAAAGAAGATGTCTGAAGCAAACTGGAACATTGATCAGGGACACCATGAGTGGCAAAGTCAAGCTTTAGCCACAAAAACTGAATTAAATAGCATGTTTAAGCAGCAATGGTAAAAACACATTCATGACATAGTCCTTGAAGTACTTGTTGAGTTTTTGAACAAAGCACATCTATTTGTGCTAACACGACAAGGGTGAACCCACACTTAGCAATGGCATCTTTCAATCAGTTGGTTATTGAGAAACACATGACCTCTGTGCAAATCTCCCTGCAAGTTCAAGGTCCTAAACCATGGAAATCATTAATTGCACAAATTCTTTTTGAGTCATTTGTAAAGCAGTTGCAAACAAGGGGGCAATCTGGGGCCCAGAATGCTGTATGTTATCAATGTATATAACAAAAATGTAAATGAATATGAGAGAAAAAGGGCAAGGGAAATGATATTCCAGTGATACCCTAGGGCCAAATCACACGGATCAAGGAGCAAGCAAAAAAGAATTTCTTCATTGCCTTTAAGTAGAAGCCAGTTGCTTGCCTCTAGAAGCCTTCTTTGAAGACCTGACCATGAATCATTCTTCAAGGTATGCAAACTCTGAAGTGTGCTGGACAGGCTGATTATTCTCACACTCTAGCTGAGATGCTGAGGCAACCAAGAGGGATCTTCAGTGTACAGTGTTTTTTGACATTATCATTATGGAAAAGAAAATTTAATTTTATGTCACCTATGCTAAGCACAACGATCTGTGAATGGTATAACCATTATCCAAGGGTGGACTGGCAAATTCACACAATATCTTATTCACAGCAGACTTCTCAGTTCCCAAGAGCTCCAGGAGGAACTGCAGTGCAGAGCTGCAAGAACCTAATCGGAGATAAATAATGCTAATTTCCATCAGTCAGGGAGGTCACCCTCTCTGCAAGCAGTAAGACAATAAAAGATACTCTTCACAGTATGATTTAACTCACAGTTGTTATCAAAAGGAATCTCTGAACGCAGCATCTTTGCACTCAACGTAGGCATATGAATTAGTAAAGCAGAGAAGCTGCAGTCAGTCAAGTTTCATGATAAATGGCCAAGGGAAAAGATTTGTGAATTTATTACTATTTCATAATACTATAACACTAAATGTAATAATTTTATATGTAATATGAAAACAGTACTGAACTTCTACTTTTCACTAGGAAAATACACTACATAATGTCTTCACTATACAGGAAAATGCAGGCATTGTTTCTTCTACTACCATTGAAACACTTTTTTCCTCCAGTTGAGAATGTGAATTAAGTTCCCAAGAGAAAATTACATTTTTCTCTATCACCTGTTTCCTCAGTATCCAAGTAACCAGAAATAAGGAAGACTAGAAACACAGCAAGAGAAATTGAAGATCCCTAAGGAAAAGACACAGAACTTTAGAGGGTTCAAGGGGGGATTAAATATATATAGTCAGTCAGAGGGCAGGATTTTGGAAGAAGAGATTTACTAGAAAACAAAATTGCCTCACAGCTGAAACTACTGGAATGTCTGCAGACCCAATATTGAGGAACAAGAGGAGTAGAAGTCAGATGCTCCCACAGTGTCACAGGGAACACACTTAGCTTATTTTTCTTGGCTCAGAGCAGTCTCACTATAGAGCATGAGACTTATGTTCCTTGGAGATAAACAGTAAAGTACTATAGGTGACAACAGCCATTTTCACAGATCAAAAGGCAATATTATTGATACCATGGAAATAAAATCCACGGGAAAATCCATGCTAAGTCCTGTTTGTTGGCTGATGACAAAGGCTTCAGAAAGGGTATTTTTTGTTTTGTTCTGCTCTGGTGTTAGTTTTCTAAAGCAGTGAGAGGAGATAAGATCTCTTCAGACAGTAAAAAGGGATTAGTGCTTTTTGCTGAGGATTCAGGGTCAAGCCTTGCAGTGTAACTGCTATGAAGATTCTTAGCAGCAATGAGGAAGCTGTCTGAAAAAAAGGAAAAGAAGGATTCAGTATCAGTGGCAGAAGCAACCCATATTGCCAGTTCCAAAAACTTCAAGTTCCTGACAATAAGGGGAGGATCAATAAAGAGACTGAGAAGAGTAGGTCTTTTCCCAGTGGTCCCCTGAACCTGCTGTGCAAGGCAAGCAAGCCCATTCTAACTTTCCCAGCTTTTTGTGCTGAACTGTAACATGCCCCCAAACTTGTTTTATTCAAACTATGCAAAAGCTGAAACCAGTGTTGCTGGGGTGGTGGGAGGAAAGGAGTGAAGGGAGAACCATGAAACATAAGTCAGCAAAATAGATACAGAAGCACATAGTTGACTGAGTGGTTTGGCATGGGCACTGTTATCCCAACAATGAATAATGGGACCAGCCCTGGGAGAAATGCTGAGGATGAGGCCCCTGGAAAACTGCGACATTCCTTTGTTCCTTAGTCAAGTTTCAAATGAATACGCCTCTGTTTCGAACATATGTTGCTCTGTTAGGCTGCGGCTTTAGCCCAAATCTCAGCAGCAATATTCACTCCATGACTTTCAGCCTCTGGTGCAGAAGGCAGACCTGCTCCAGCCATCAGGGACGCAGCAGGCGCAGAGGTATGACAGCAGGGCAAGCACAGAAACATGGCCTGAAGAAGCACAAGGGCCTCCCAGAGATGCCTCCTGGTACTGTAGTCTATGAAGGCCTCTTATCTGAGCTTCAGTGAGAAGCAGCAAGCTCATACCAAACCCTGTGTAGCCACAAACCGGGCCAAAGTAGATGATCTATAACATAGATGTCTCTGTTAGGTGTGAAAACTAAACAGAAGTTAGGCACACTACAAGTCAGGTCTAAATTAACAGGCTGTGATGGATTAGATCCATCACAATTCATGCACAATTGGTAATTTCTGCCAGGCTTCACCAGCCCATCACATAATTTATTCTAGACACAGAAGAAGATGATTTAGGCGATACTGAGACATACTGAACCATATACAACAGGCCATGGTGGAGGGAAGGGGAGGAGAACCATAAAGGGCTCCCAGTGGGAAATCTATGCTCGCTCATTCGAGGTTATCACACTCCTTTCTGGAAAGCTGTAACTCCAGAAGCAAGGCCTTGCGAATCTACCGGCCCACCACTGTGAGAAGACACAGTAACACGAAAATGTAGATTAGCAATAAAGACTGCTAAAACAACCCCCCGTATCTGCTACTGCCATGTGCACTTCTTTATGGTTTTCTCCTCCTCATGTTCTCATGCAGACTCCTCCCACACACGCACCACGGTGACACTGCTCTGAGGGTGCCAAGCAGGTTTGTCTCCTAGATCATCTCCCTGCCTCACACGCCTGCTGGTCTGAAGTCCTTATCCTCTCTGGCTGCTTTCCGGATGACTGTTTCCCTCCATCTACCCCATACATGACTTTGTGGTTGCATATAGCCTCCGAGTTTCTGCTTTTCCAGCAGTTTCAATTGTCTGCAACAGTTGCCCCTACTGTTTCATCATTTACCATAATATATTTCTCTTCAAAACAAATTCTTGTGTGGATTTTGCAAAATTCGTAAACACATTTCCTTTACTGTAAGCATGAGAAGAAGTGAATGCATGAATACATGATCACATAAAGTGCAGGTCCAGATGCATGCAGCTGCAAGGGCCCTGCTAGTGTTTAAATTCGATTGCCGGCTAGCTCCTCTTCTGTCAGTGCTCTTCCTGCGCAGGGAGATCTTGTGACGGAACGGCTCTCTGCAGAAGGCAATCTAGGAGTACGCTGGCTGTGCTAGTCCCAGAAACGAGGGTTCACATTTTAGAAATGCCTCAAAAATCTTTTTTCTAGTGCAATTATGACTAGTTTACAGCACTGACATTTTAGCTTGCTAAAAATGATAATGACTTAACTTTATCTTTAACAGTCAGGGTCCCATAAAAGGGTCTCTCTGTATGAAGCCAGGTTTGAGTGTGTCATTAATCTGCAGTTACATTTTAAATTGCATTTACATTACAGCTTTATTAAACTGTGTAGACGATTTCCCACAAATAATACTTTCAGTTGTTATACTATATCAATAATAATTATAATGATTTATTCATAAATTCAACTTACTCTTTTAGAGAGTTAGATTAGGAATAAATCTGAATTATACTGGAGTAAAACAGCTTGAAGTTATTTTCCTTTTCTCATCATAAACACCCTTTCAGAGAGAGCTGTCTAATTGACATATGGGAGCAGGAGTTGATATTCACCTTGTTAATGAGTTAATATTAATGTAATTATTAAAATATTTTTTCATCCCCTTCCCTATCACATTGCCAAGAACCCTGCAATACCCTTGAGAATAACTAGTACTTTTGACACCTGTCACAACAGTCAATACCTGCCACCGCCCATTATTTAAGGCCCTTGAAACTTCATAAACCCATCTCTAGATGCTCTCTAGAGCTCCCTTCTCTCTAGCAATATCTTTGATTGTTTTCAAATATGATTTCAGTCCTGCCTACAGTAATGACAACTTCGCTCTCCATATAATGTTTTCTTGCTCTCTTCTACCAGTCTCATTTCAGTATTCAACTTTGTCTACTGGAAGACAACCAGGATTAGGATCAACTTAAGGAACCCTGGAAGCCTTGGCACACACAGTTTGTTTTAATTTTTCCTCCAAAATACTCTCTCTCTTGATGAAAAGTTATAGCATCCTAGTCCATTTTAGAAGTTTCCAAATCTGAGTCCTCAGGTATGGCCCAGGTATATTCCCAGGGGAAGACTTCCATATGGCTTCTGGTTCTAAATCAACATTCCAAATGTCCTAAGAATATTTCACTTCAAGTATCTTATGTTAAATTCCAAAAAGTTGAAAATAACATAATGCCCAAGAGCCTGACTTCAGGAAGATACTGTTATCAGGCAGACATCATTTAGTATACTACAAATTCACGTAACTGCAGAGTATGTTATTTAATAATTTCAGGAGCGGCTAATTGTTTTGTGCTTCACTTTAATAAGTGAACGTGCAATTCAAAATTGGGTTTATAACTTAGACGGCATAAACAAATCTGGCCCAGAAAAATAATTATATAATTGATAAAGCAGTTTTCTCATTGAATTTTTCTTTGTTCCTGCTCTAAGAATAATCAGGAAGTATACCAAAATTGTTTTTATAAAAGAAGATAATAACAGAAGTTACCAAAAGATCAGAAAGACAAGCGGAAAGACACAACAAACAAATTATCTACATATAAGCGATTAAAATGGCAAAGCTAACCACAGCTCTTCTGCAAGAGAAATAGACTAATGGTACAATGGACCACAGCATTCCTTCTGAAAATAATGAACGCTCAGAAAGGCTTACTTTGAATATACCTTTTTTCTATTCAAGATATAAAAACTGAAATCACAATGTGTTTATACCTGTTTAAACTGAAGGTCTTTCAGATTTTTTATGCATTTTTGCACTCTTAGTAAACTGCCAATGAGTTTTATAACTTGCACTCAGAGCAAACTGCCAATGATTTTACACAGTATGGATTAAAAAGTTTACAATAGCACCTAGAGACACTTTGCTAACTTCTGATTTTTAAACAACGATCAAAAACAACTTACTGATACTATTGCAGGTTTGGTATAATTTATTTAATGTATCTTGAATTTGGGCAGACTTTAAACACATGATGGACATCCTACATTTAATATTAATTTCACTAGATGGACTTTACAGAAAAAGCATGTTCAGAGAGATTAGAGCATTCAAAATGGATACATCCTTGCAGAGCAGCCCTAAATCGGTTTGTGGCTAGCTTATAATACGGGCACATAGGGAAGCACTGATGGTTCTGCTGCTTGCAATTGTGCCATGCAAAAAAATGGCTGTACCTGGCATCAAAAGTGACATGAGAAACCCCAGATCTCTGTTTCCAGCCACCCTCCACACTAGTCAAGAGAGCTGCTTACAAACAAAACCACTGAAGGAGCTGGCCCATGTCACTGCGAGGACACACTCGAGCATCTGTGAAAGGTCGTGGCAACTGGAGGAGGTTCCTGAGGACTGGAAAAAAGCAAATATCACCCCTGTCTTCAAGGAGGGCAAGAAGGAGGATAGCCTTCCACGATGAGATGACTAACTGGCTTGGTAGACGAGGGGACAGCAGTAGAGATTTTTTATCTGAACTTCGGCCAGACTTTCAACACTGTCTCACATAACATCCTTATCTATAACATCAGACAAGCTGATGACAGAGAGGTGAACTGAAAACTGGCTGAACTGCTGGGCTTAGAGGGTTGTGATCAGTGGCACGAAGTCCAGCTGGAGACTAGTCACTTATGGCGTTCACCAGGGGTCGATATTGAGCCCAGTACTGTTTAACATCTTCATTAATGACATGGATGATGGGAGAGAGTGCACCCTCAGCAAGTCTGCAGACGATACACAACTGGGAGGAGTGGCTGAGACATCAGAGGGCTGTGCTGCCATTCAGAGAGACCTGGGCAGGCTGGAGAGATGGACCCACAGGAATCTCACAAAGTTCAACAAAAGGAGATACAAAGTCCTGCACTTAGGGAGGAATAACCCCATGCACCAGTACAGGCTGGGGGCTGACCTGTTGGAAAGCGGCTCTGTAGAGAAGGACCAGAGGGTCCTGGTGGACAACAAGTTGACCATGGGACAGCAATGCACTCTTGCAGCAAAAAAGGCCAATGGTATACTGGGCTGCCTTAGGCAAAGACTGCCAGCAGGTCGAGGGAAGTGATCCTTCCCTCTGCTCAGACCTGGTGAAACACACCTGCAGTGCTGGGTCCAGTGCTGGGCTCCCCAGTACAAGAGGGACATGGACATACTGGAGCAAGTCCAGCGAAGGGCCATGAAGACGATTAAGGGACTGAAGCATCTCTCACAGGAGGAGGGGTTTGAGAGAGCTGGGACTGTTCAGCCTGGAGAAGAGAAGGCTTGGGGTAAGTGTCTCATAAATGTTTCTAAATACCTGATGGGGCGAGTAAAGAAGGCAGAGCCAGACTCTTCTCAGTGGTGCGCAGTGAGAGGGCAAGAGGCAATGGGCACAAACTGAAACACAAGAAATTCCATTTAAATGTAAGAAAAACCTTTTACTGTGAGGGTGGTCAAACACTGGAACAGGCTGCCCAGAGAGGTCGCGGAGTCTCCATCCCTGAAGATATTCAAAACCCGACTGGACACAGCCTGGCCCTAGGTGACCCTGCTCTGGGTAGGTGGGTTGGAACTAGTCAATATCCAGAGGTGACTTCCCACCTCAATGACTCAGTGATTTCTGTGTAATTTCATCAATTCATACACAGGGCCACATTTTCTGGAAGCACTCCAAGAAAACCACAACACCTCTGAGGAACTCCTACTCAAGCTAAAAAAAGCTCCACAAACTGACTTATTGCACCAGGAAAATCTGAATCACTAGGCCACTATTTAGGGCTAAGATTTTTTTCACTTTCTAAATGAGAATTTTCTAGGAAAGATGAGAGGGAAAAAAAAAAAGAAAAGAAAAAAAGCCCTTATGTCTCCTGTAGACAGACTCAGGGAAAAAAACTCTGGCCACATTTGGAACAAGTCTTTGTTCAAACCATGTCCTCCTTCAGTCAAGAGGAGGATTAATGGTCAAGTCAACTTTGCTTCACATTTGCCTGCATCATGTCAAGAGAAAAATGAATCAATTCAGCAGTAGCAGCAGCTGGGAAGACTTTGCAAAATGACTGTTAAGTCATCTTAAGATAATATGTGAAAATTAGCAAGCCTTCTGGGAGGAGGAAAGGGCTTATTTAAAGTAGCTAAAGCAGTAGAGCAATGGATGTGCATGACTTGGAAAAAAAGTGGCACAGGACAAAAGAAAATAAGAGCTGACAACAGTATCAGTAGAAAGAATCTGTGCTTCACAGTTCAGAGGTTATTCTCTAAGAATAGATTTGCTCTTACAAGACAAAAGGGTGAAAACGTAGGATCATTCAGTTTGTTTTCAAAATATACGGACTTAACTGTAACAGCTGAAAAAGAGGGAGAAACAACTGTGTTATAAATAGAAGTAATTTTGGATTGATTGTGAATAGACTTGTCCTGTTTGAACAGGAAGTAGAAAGAGACTAAGTAATTTAACAGATTTTTTTTCCCCCCAGGGCAAGAATGAGCTCCAACATATATTATCTGAAGCTTTTACCACATTACTCAGGTAATGTGGGAAATACCACTTAACTGTAGCTACCTTTCACTCCGAATAGAGGAGTCTGATACAGTTAAGTACAAATTCAGTGTACCATGCTCTATATAAAAATGGAGAGATTGATTAAAGCAATTTAATTTATTTCAATTTACATTAGTATCACTGAGCCATCCTGTATCATTCAGTTGCAAGGATACAGATATCATGGAACTTTAAACAATTAGACAAAAAAGTTAAAATAAAGATCTGTGAGGATTTATTTTGTTTATAGAATTTTTGTTCCCATTAAGTGTTGCAGGTTCTACTGCGAGATAACAGCTCCTGATACTCACCATTTATTCCACCGTATTAACTTTCAGTATTAAGTTTCCATCCTTCCTATGTTAGAGCTTTCAGAACTCATTTTTTGTAACTATTAGGAAGAACAGAAGGGACAGAATCAACCATATAACATGCTTGTCCTTTACAGACTACTATAAAAGGAATTGTTCTACTGTTGGCGAGAAAGCAAGAATTCCATTTTGTGAAAAGTGACTTGGCTTCAACTTTGGTTTCCATTCAACATCTGATGCAACTGAAACGTTCTCCTCTGTAAACACAGCATAAGCAGAGCAAACACTTTAATCTGGATCTTCTACATTTTTAGCGAGTGAGTAACCAGCGGTCTAGCAAGCACTTATACATGCTGCCTTAGAATTTCCTGTAAAAACATACTGCTTTCTATTTTCCACACAATTTGCAGGGCGTGGGAGAGGAATAAACATGAAGTTGCACCATGTATCAAATCAAATGATAAGAGAAGGCTGACAGTAAATAAAATGAAGTGAAATGAATAAAAAAAATACTGTTGCTCCCCCAAAATCCAGTGCAAGACATTCATTCACTTTGGGCTGCCAACAATAACCACTGAAAGCGATATAAAATAGAATAAACTTAGTTCAAATAAACAGGGCTACACACATCACATCCACAAATTCAGTCAGGTCACTGCCGATTTGCACCTTTGCAGTTTCCTCTCCCCTGTTTTTCCGTTCTAATGGACCCCTTTTAAGTTGGGCAGGATCATTGTAAAGGTGTACTTGTGGACACTGGACTTTCATTTCTGTATCTCGGAGGCAACAAGCAATCTCCCCAGCCCAGCACATGGGTCTCTCTGCAGCAAGAAGCACCTCCTTTCCCCCCCTCTATGTCTCGCTCTCTCTGCAAACAGACCTCTTCATGTTTTTCTTCCCTGGGAGTTGATCCACTTTGGGATAGATTAGACAGCCCCATGTCAAAGGGCTTCCAAACTGACAGAAAGGGTCAGGGGAGTTGGTTCATACTTCCTAAGCTCAGGAAAGTCACAGGATAGCTTTAAGCCTAACAGCTTTATGTCCTTCAGCCACGTTGAAGAAATGGACACAAATCTTCCCAGTTATTCCCATCTCCAGCATCACCCATCTACACCAAAACGTGTTCCTGGCTGCTTAACAGCTCATTTACAGTATCCATCATCCAGGAACTTCATGAGGTGCTCTTTAACACCCCCAATAATGCTAACGATATAATGATATGATTAACCTTTTAAAAAATAGAGTGCCTGCACTAATTTTTCACCACCCCAGCAACAGCTCTCAGCTTTGTTTAGACAGAAATAATTTATGAATAATCTCTTCCAAAGAAAAAATTTGAAATAAAAAAATGAATGCGAGAACAAGATGAACAGAACTACGAAAGTATTTGTGTGTGTGACTACAGCGGAGGGGGAGAGGGAACGTAGAAGGACAGATGGACATGGACCCTACAGTTCTCCACAAATCTTTTGACATATACGCCATCAGGAGAGCGCTAGCTGGGTCAAAGTAGTAATAGGTCCTGCTGCAGAAATGTTTCTTATGAGAGTCTTGTACTTGGTTTTGTCCTTCTTTTCTTTCTTCTCTCCCTCCCCCCAACCCTGTTTGTTTCGCCCCCCCTTCTACCCCTGCAGTCCATGACCTTCACAAGACAATGCTCCTGCTTTGATAAGCGAACACCAGCCTCCAAGGACTAGCAGAGCTTCCTGGGAGGGAAGACTGTTGCCTTGTTCACAATCCAATCAAAACCTGAATGCACCAAGGAAAAAATAAACCAAGGACATCGTTATTCCATCTCATTGTGATTTGGCTCGCCTTCAAATCACATACCCTGTATATCTGAAATAGCAGCAACGCCTCCATTAACTGAGCCTTCCAACACTTTAATCAAAGTATCTTTCAGAATAAAAAGGCAGAAATGTCAAATTCCAACCACCCTTTAAATTCTTTCCATTCCCTACAATACACAAAATTAAGAGGCTCTCGCATGGATAATTTCCTTTAAAAACGAACATGCGTGTGTGTGCAGACGCTCCGACACACGCGTGCTCACCAATTTTAGAACGTGGCAAACACTCATGCGGCGCAACACGGAGGCTCCTTGGTGGAGTAATGTGCGCTCAAGGTCAAACACGTGAAATCAGCTTAACTGATTTTTCACAAGCAATAATTTCCACGCTTTGGAAGAAATATATGTGAACAGTCTTCACAGGGGGCAATGTCAAATACCTTGTCAAGTGCATATTAAAAGTAGCTTTCTGCCTGTCTTCTCTCTAAGTTGATATCAAGAACCTCAAATACTGATTTGGCTTTCTTTTTATGGGCCATTTTTGAAGGGCTGAAGACCCACAGCTTTCCCAGACTTTACTGACAGCCACAGGAATAAAGTGATCAAAAGAAACAGAAACAATGGATTTGATTAGCCTGACTAAAATTCTCTCTCGCTCGTATGATGCTCTCTTGTTTCATGTTGTTCATAATCCCTGTAGGTCCCCAGTGATCTTTCAGAATCTCCCAGCAAAGGCAAGGTAAGCAAAATGTGACAGTCTACGTCCCCATTTAGGTCAGCTCTACACACTGCAGAGTTTTTAGTTACTAATACCATATGTTTTTCTGATTTCTGTTTTGAAAAAGGAATTCCCAAACCATTAGGATACTTCATAAAAAAATACCAGGAAAAAAAAATACTTAGCACTAATGTATTTCTGCAGTGTTTTCTATGAGGAAATGTTTATGATTGTATTCTTTTTATGACTAGAATCATGCTAATTTTTTAATCTGTTGAAGATAAAGGATAGATTCTTTAAAAAAAGTTCTAACAAATAAATTAACTGTAAATATGCCATCTTGCTGTCTTGCACATACCTGTTCAGATTTACATGAGCATATGTTTTTGCTTGAATAATATCATTTATTTCTTCTACTTATCCTCACAATGTTTACAAACTGTATTTAACCCATTAGGAGTAAGAGGTTGCAAACAACTGATAAAAAATTACTCATATGGGGATGGATTACTTATAAGATACAGAATTAAGAGACAGAAAGGACCAGGAAAAACTCCCAAACACTATCATTCTCATGCTCTAAATAATACCCATAGATTAAAATAAGACTTGTGACCAGAACCAAGAAAGATTATGACTTTCCTAAGATTCAGCACATCATTCCTTCAAAACACATCATTAAAAACTTTCCAATTTGTTATACATGTGGCAAGTAACCTAGAACACAAGCTTTTATAGTAATTGCAACAAGTACTCAAAACCAAAATGAACATCTTTGCTCCACATGGTTTTTTAGGAAGATGAATGAAGGTGTTCTCTGGTATAGCCCAGCTGGCAAACCATTCTTAAAAGCCACAGTCTGCTAACCATTATTTTTGTTTTCCACAAAGCTCACTCTTTGATAAGGCACAATTATTTAAAATTCCCAGTGCTGTTCTGCTTCCCCTGACAGTGATACGGTATTATCACAAATGCATTCTTCTTGATAACACTGTGATGCTATAAAGTTCCACTAAATTTACTGAGAAGTCTTTTTCAGTGGTTAGCTGTACCACAGTACAATCATTATCCTTCTAAATGATGATAAAGCTCTGGGGTAACATTTAGTTAAAAATGTACTGTGAAAATCAACAAGTCATCCTTTTCAAATCAAGGCTGCTTGGTTCACAATTCAGTTCAATGTGATTTTGTCTAACAGTAATCCATGACAAAAATATATAAACTTAATCCTGTTACCTCTAGAGATCTTTCAAAAATGCTTAAGTCCTTGGACAATTCAGAGGCTCAAATAATTTCACACTATCAGTCTAGGGTTAAACTTTTTTTTTTTTTTTTTTTTTTAGTAATGTACCTTTTCAGGTTTAAATAACTCAATCTGATCAGTAACTATATTCTACTAGTTACATAATTGAATCTTTTCCTTAAAAAATAAAAAAAAGTGAGTAGGTTAATTTTCACAGGATCATCAGTTTCATACATAACATACTTCTTGACTACTGTTCCTTGACTGTTGTCCTCCGCTAAGTAACTGTCCTCAGAAGAGCCATAGACAGCTATGATACATAAGGCAGCCTGGGGACTGGGAATTAGCAGCATTCTCCTCCACAAATTGGGGAGTGATTTTAAAAGCTGATCTTTCCCCAAATAACAAGATTCGAAGAAATTTGTTGCTATCCTCCTCCTGTCTCATCGAGTTGTCTTAGGCCATAGCAAGTTGCAAGCCTCAACAGGAACAGTTTTGCAACATGAAATAGTTGGCACTGCCAACCCAGCACCATGCAAGATGTTTCATGAGGCTTGCTTTGGAGCAGCTTTAGGTTGACGCTGCAGACCAAACGCCCATGAAGAGTTGGTATGCGTTAGCTGTCCTCTTGCAGCACATCTTCGAGTCCAGTTTTATCCAACAGGGACGCAGTTTGTGTGCTCTGAGACCATTCTGGAATGTAAGCCAAAATACGGCAAGCAGGGAAATCTGGGAATTCGCTTCAGAAATGCACCCCTGATCTAAGCTAAGACACCAATGTAGATGTACCCCTAGTATGGTAAAATCATGATAACTGGTATGAAACCCTTTGTGACCACTAATTTTCAGGCAGGATTAGTTCTTTACTGAACTGGCTCTGGTTTATGATTAATTCTATTTTTAGTCACTACTTTGTGCAAATCCAAGAAGAGAATGAGGATGCCTGTGTGTAACTGTAAGCAGAATTTGGTTCCATTTCAGATTAAGGGCACAGAAAGAAGGTTATATCTACCAGAAAAAGAAATACAGTATATGATACTGAGTACCTTAGAGAGGGTAGATTCTGAGATAAAGCTTACAGTAATCTCATCTTAATTAAAACAAAATGAAATCTGTGATATCTAATTTCCCCATCTCTTTATTATTTAGGTGTCACTGTCAACGTATCTGCAGAAACCTGGAAGAGACAGTTCCTGCCCAAGGAGTTTTCAGTCCAACTCAGACAGGAGTAAGCACTGAAGAGCTCAGGAAGGAAAGTAAAGCTCAGTGCGGTGAATGAACACCTTTGTGTTCTCACAAAGGTCAGTGTCAGCAGAAATGAAAGAAAGCAGGAAATGGAGAAGCTGCATTTATTGCTGCAGCATAGGGGGAGATGTAAGAGAGAAGGAAAGAGGTAGGTGCAGAAACCAGTTTGAGAGGGAACTTTAAGAAAAGAGAGGATGGATTCGGAAAAAAAAAAGAACAAATAGAAATGTAAGCAACATAGCTCTCAGCTCTGCAAGCCCGAGCAAGAAGTTTTCCTGTGATACACAGAAAGAAGCAAAGCAAGCAAAAGGAATGAGAGGGAGAAGTGACATGTTCTGAATGAAGACCAGAGATAAATTTGAGTGCTTTATTTTGGATGCAATTGTAACATACTGCAGATATGGGCTTTCCTTTTTTATTGAACTACAACTATAAAAAACCTTGACAATATTATACAAAAATTGTATTGAGAATAATGCTTTGCCCTTTAAAGAGTCAGGATACAGGTGAGAAAATCAGTTCATCTAAATAATTTCCAAGATGTGCTAGGACAATTCCCTTTCATATTAGATATGAACACAATTATGTGACATAATTTAGCAAGTGATTTAATGGCTCTTGTCATGAGTGCTATTTATCTGCTAAACGCGACCCTGGTTTGCCATTCATATTTTTCAAAAGCTCTAAAGCAGCTAATTTTTTTCTTTATTTCACCTACTATGTCTTCAGAGTGCAATCATAACTTTTGAGCTAAGCAACAAAGATCTTTCACCCTTATTCAACAAGCAGCTCCCCAGCTCCCCATGCAGCCCTGTTTCCTTCCCAAGGCTGAAGAGCAGGCAATGGTCAATATTGTGGCGATCTTGGAAAGTTAGTAGATAGAGAAATGAAGATAGCAAATCCTCCTTATTTCTCTCAAAAGAGCATCAGCAGAAAGGGTTTGGCATGGTTTGTTCCAGAGAAAGCCATTTTCCTCTTGCCAAAAAGAAGTAAAACACTCCTTCCCTGTCCTGTTCCCCCCCCCCCCCCCCGTATTTTCAGAAGTGAAGCAATCTGCCTCCCAATTATTTAATATGTGGTAGTGATCTCATTATTCTGTTCCTTCTTGAACACTCGGACTGCACCCAAAGAGCAAAGGGTCCTATCACTGCAGGACATCTCCTAGTGGCATAAATCTGTGTCTGGAAATGCTGCATCTGATTTAAGATTATTATTTACTGCCCAAGAAAACAGAATTGGATTTAGTCTTAAAACAAAGAAAGCAAACTGTGGCATAAAACCACACCTGCAACCCGGAATTTTCTGTTTTTAGCCTCTTTCCTGTCAAAGATAACAAAATCTAACATTATTTTCAAGAAGCTTCATCAGAAGTGAGTGACTATACAGACTATTTTATGTGATGAGGGGAAATGACAGTGCATTCCCCTGGCTTCTGTGATCAAAAAAGGAAGAGAATAACAGGAATTCTATTACTGTACAGACACAGGACTAAGCTGAATGTGGAAGGCAGAAAATAGATTATAAAACAGGGGGTGGAGACGATAGATTAAGTCAGGACAATACTGACTCTCTCTCAACACAATCTGTTCTGGGAGCTTGGGTGGGGGCGGCAGGAGAAAGATTATCTGGGCATTTGGTAGATGGATTTTAAAACTCTCTCTCATTCTTTTATTCTTGGTTCTCTCATTCTTTTATTCTTGATATCCTCTATTCTTCTTCTTATTGCAGATAAAGAATAGCTTTAAACTAACAAACACGCAGAACTCCGGAAAACACGCTTGCTCTTTCCTGGGAAGAGCACAGGAGAGCTCAGCTGCTGCTCACTTTGAGCAGAACTGACACCCCCTCATTCAGTTGCTACCAGACAGTTTAGTAATGAGAGAAGAGATCTCTTACTGTGTAAGTTAATATAAGGCAGTGAAACTGCATATGCCATTAAAGTTCAAAGCAACTGATTAATCCTTTGATGTGCTGCCAAATTATTATAACAATGACACTGTTTTTTGCAGATACATTGGTCTGTCTTCTCAAGAAAAAATCTTAACCCCGTGCCTTAATAAGTGGTGAACCTCAGGAAGAAATGTATTTTCTTTATTCAAGGCAAAGCTGGGTAGCAATTCTGGATTACTTTTTTTCATATATAACTCTATGTACAGGATTCCCCCCCCCCCCAAAGAGACATTAAAAATTCTCTCTCTTTATTTTTCCCCCGGTGCTATATCCTTTTTTAGGTTTGGAAAGTAAACACCTAAAAATGCATGCTGTTAGTGGGCTGCGTAGCACTATACTGTGCTGTCAAAGTGAATATTGTGATAAATTATGTCAGTCTGTTCATACTTACAATAATCTTCCACTTCCTCATACCAAACAGTGTGAGCAGACATGAAATCTCTTCACAAAAAGCGGAAAAAGAAAACAGCAGCAAAATATTTCTTGGCAAAGTGTATTCCAACTTTGCTGCTCCAGCAGCTTGTGCTGAATTAGGCTGGTCCCTGCGTAACGGCAGCTATGGCCCAACAAGCCCCGGCAGCTTTGCGGAGGAGAACACAGCAAGCAGCGTGGCCGGGCGCAGGGTTACTGTTAACTGTGTCCTGGGTCTGTCCTCCGCGCAGGGAAAGTCAGGGCTCCTCACTTCCCTGGAGCCGACATGGTAACTAATGCCAGTGCTCTTTGGAGGCCTCGAAATGTTTCAAATTCCAGGACCTGCGCAGAAGCAATACTCTGCTTCCCTCAAAACAAAGTTGATTTCCCATAATAGGACAGCCCATGCTCTCTACATATAAGGCTCTGCTCCCAGAGTGGCATGTGTAATGGATTTAAACTATGTGTTACAGCTCTCCAAGTAACATTTAGCCCTATGGAGCGGAGTGAATATATTTACCACCCTCCATTCAATTACCCTTGGAACCTTATGAAACAGATCCCCCCTCAGTGCAGCAAACGGCCCCCGCCCCATCCCCGGAGAGGATCCCCCCGGTATGGGAGAGGAGTGGGAATTCTCATGGATCCAACTCTTCTTTCCCCACGTAGCTTTCTGGGATTGCAGCCTCTCCCCCAAATGGGGAAAAAAACAGTGCTGGTTCATATGTTTCATAACTAACTGTGTAAATAGAAACACAGGTTGCAGTAAGTCAGAAGCTGCTTTAAATTAAAAAAAAAAAAGAAAGAAAGAAAAAAGAAAGAAAAAGCTACTGACTTACATTTGACCTTTCCATTCCCAACAAAGCCACATGGTACTGTTGCTATACACAGCCGAGAAACAACCCACAGAAGAAACAGACAGAAAATGGCACAGAAGTTGTGTCTCATGGCCTCTTTCTAAATACGGGCACTTTCCTTAACTCCCAAACCGAGGCTGCACGCCACAAGCCACTGGGACTTGCCCTGCCCCAGCCCCAGCCCCATGCCTCCCCAGCCTCTGTGGGAAACAGAAGCAGGTAATCACATAATACTTTGGAGGGGGAGTTCAAAGATTTTTTTAAGGCTACTTTATACATATAAATATTATATATATGTGTGTGTGTATAAGATATATACATATAAGTATTTTTATATATAAAAGTATATACAGTATGGCCTTTAGACCGACATAGGCCATAAAGGATCATGTTATTAATTCACGGCTTCATTCGAAAAGCTGTTTGAAAGGACACAGTCCTTTCCTTCTTTACTGCATTTTGTTTTTTAAGATCTAACAAACTGAAAAATGTACTGTTATCATTTGAAGACTAAAATGTCCAGTCACAATGACTACTAGTTCATACGCATATCCCTGGATTATACAGAAAAACACAAAATGAAGTACATAATATACCTCTAAGTAAGTTTGTTTTCAAATTTAACACACATGTAACCTTTACAGCCACTGGCATTTTCCACACTGATAGATTAATTCCCAGGAGAACCTGGATGTACAGTACATGCCAACAGACTCCAAAGGATTAATTTGCAGCCCACAGGAACTGCAAGTCATGAACTGCTGTAGAAAATAATCTGAAGCAGCGCACAGCACACTGTGACAGCAGCGGCATTTTGATTATTTGAGGGAGAAGGAGACTGAGCAGACTAGAGCCTTAAAAAAAGGAACTGCTTATTATGCAAAACCTCTGTTTTAAAATATTTAACATTATCCTTGGTAACGCAGATTGCCAGTAACTGAAGCCCAGTTCCAGTAACGCACTTAAGGACCAAAAGTAGACGTTATCAAGAATGTAGGTGTCTAATTCCAGAACTACGATCCTCCTGACTGCTATTCATCTGAAACTTTCAAAGCGATTTCATTTTTTATTTAAAACCTCCCAGGTGCCTAAAGCTCTGTTTCTGAATATGACCAGAGGGCGTTAGTCTTGACAGAGCTCTGTGGCCCGCCCCACACCTACTTCTAGCCATCATCCACGGCCTCCCTGTCTCCTCTCTGACAACCCACAGAGGATAGCTGCATCAGGCTCTGCAAGGAACACTGTCCTAGCCAATTTTTTCTCCTAAAGCATGGCTCAAAGAAGTGGTTGGTGGTAATGCTTACAATGGCTTACAAGTTAAACAATCTCCCATATGCAGGAAAACCAGATTTATTTCCTCCCTTCCTGCTGGGAGGGTTCAAAACTCCTGTTTCTCAAGAGAGCCTACACTTCATTCACAGCAGTATTGAAACTTTCATCCTGGAAACATTTTCACTTCCTGCTACTGAGGCTCCATCACTACATGGAGAAAGATTCCAGATTCGTTATTTCCCCTAGAGGGAAATAACAGAAGTAAGTGTTCATACCTGCTGCGTTTCTTGGTTTTCCTTTTGGGGAGGAGAAGGGGTTAAGAAAATTGAGAAGCTCTTAAAAATTGAAGGCTACTTTCAGCAGCTACAAATGCTGTCATTGGTTTAAACTGAGAAACTTCAACTGTACTGCAAAGAAGAAGGTTTTATATACATCTGTCAGTCCCTACTGGCTAGCGTGGTGTACATTCATACTGGGTGTATGAGCTGGAGGAGAGTCTACGATTTTGAAACATCTAGTTTGCTTTTACTTGGGGCTTCTTGTCTGAAGCAGCAATAAAAGCTCTAGCTCTCTTCATTCAGGAACAGGAAGCAAGTCACCGCCTCACTGTAGATGTGTTTCAAGTAATTAACGAGTACCTGATCAATGCTGCTCGTCAGAGGCCACTCATCTTACTCCCTTCCAGACGCTGTAAGTAGCAGGCTGCGACCTACATTGCCACCAGCCAACGCTCAAGGATTGCAATGCCTGCGCCACAGGAGGGGCGATGAGCAAGCTTCAACGTCACGGGCAGCATGGAAAATTCAGAACGGTATTAAAGATGTAGGGTTTTTTTCAAATGATTTCTGGCAGCTCTGGTTTAATGTTGCCTGTCCTCTTCCACAATCAGCAATGGGTTAAATCAAAGAAAATTGTCTTCTTCACGGTATCGGCTGGGGTAATTTTCAGCTGTCTATTAATAAACACGTATACAGAGGCTGTTTATTTTACTGCTTGAGAAGTCATTTTAAAAATCAAGTATTGGGAAAGTTGAAAATATCTCCTTTCTAATGGTAAGAGCGCGACAGTAATGCAAAGCTGGAAAAAATTCCAAAGAAGCCAGCAGCAACTTGAAAACAAGGCCCAGCTATAAACTGCCTGTTCAGGGACCATTCAGGAGGTCAGATTCAGCACACTGCAGTGTGACGTTCAAAAAGCAGTGGATTTCAACATCCAAGTTTGGTAGCCAAGTTTATTGTCTTTGCAGTATAAAATGGGGGAGGTTAGGACTTGAAGATAAGGGTCAAAGCTCAGACTGGACATGCAAATCCTATTCTTTGGTATCTAACTCTTCCCCTCCTCTACAACATTAAAGAGCTACTTTGAAATTCAGGAATTTTCTGTCAAAAAACAACAAAACTCCCAAACCAGACACAAATGGAAAATTAAATCTTTGACTTGAGAAAGAAATACTGCATTAGCCCAATAATTTACATGGGAGGACAGGTCCCCAAATAAACCAAATGAGAAGTGCATGGTAACAATCTCTACAGAGTAGCAAATCTCCCATCTCACTGTAATTTACTATGATACAAACACCAAAAAATAAGCATACCGTACTGCAGTTTATATAAACCAACACAGACAGCATCTCCCTTCCTATTAACAGATAAAACAAGAAAAAAAACAAAGAGGTAGCATAGCACATGGAACAGATTTACAAACCTCTTATGACTCTTTAAACATCCCAAAGGCACATGTTGCTCGACAAAACAACATCAGGTAAAACACTTACTGCATAAACCTAAGACATACAATATTTTGATTATAGTTTCGGAAAACATTTCAACCTTTACTCAACTCTGTTTTTAACTCCCAGCCAAAGTCGAGTGAAAAAAAAAAAAAAGGCAATCCAAGTCTGCTGCTCAGTTCCACTGTCAGGCTTATAAGTTCTCTCTGTGCTCTTGCCAGTATTTGCAAATCTATCGCCTCTATCTGTGTGGGAGGAACTGGTTAGTTAGCTGCAGGGATTACGGGACTGAAGTGAAGGGAGAATTGCGATGTGAATCTTTTAAGCACTAATGCTCAGCATGTGGGTTCTCATTTGCCTTGGTGGTATATTGGCTCAGGGTCTTTGTATTATTTGCTTCCTGTTATGAAAAATTCACTTGTGTGTCAGCAGCAAAGCAAAAACAAATCTTCGACAGCTTTATCTTAACAGAAGTAAACAGAAGGCTTCTAATTTTGCTGTGAAGTCGGCAAGAAAAAAAAGTCTGTCCAACATGAACCAGAGAAGCAGAATTTACTACTTTTGTTTCTCAACCTACTTTTACTTCAAAAAGGAATACACTGTAGAGAATGTTAGTACAGATGGCAGGTTTGGGGGTTTTGTTTTGGTTTTTGTTTTTGCTCCAGTATGTTTATTTGATCCATAGACCATAAAGTAAAAAAAAATTCCCTTGCCCTAAATTATAAAGGAAGCTTTGGCTTCCAGTGGGTTTACAGTCTAAAAATTTAGAGTCTAAAGTAAAAATTTATAGTCTAAAAATTATCACCCTTTATACAATGATTAAGGCACAGCTCTCTCATATGCAAGGGGCTATTAAAAACCACCCAGTTTCCACCCAATACATCTCTGTATCATGAAACACTTATGTGTGACACCACGCTCTAACATGTTAAGCCACATATTATTACTGTATTTGTGCTCTCCCCAAGCAATCTATCTTCCTTATACTGTAGTCACTTTAGAATAGGGATTATTCTCTTTCTGGAGAGTGTCTAGCATAAAGTACTCGGCCCCCTGCTTATTCCATCAATATAAGAAGTAACACTCACAAAACCAATAATAATCAGTATCCCTTTTGGAAATCTGCACTTAAAGAATGACCAGGGCTTTCAACTCATGGGAAGTGTCTTTGGGGTGAAGTCCCAAGTGGATTTAGCAGGGCAGTATTATCTGCTGCCTCCCTTTCCAATACAGATAATGCTTGTCCTTTGCAGATCTTTATTCTCGAAAACTGTCAGTCCTCCAACTTTCAGAAACTTTCATCTCAGCAGAGGTGAAATCAGTCTTAATGGGGGGGCAGTTTGACCAGACTACCCAGGAAATACACCAAGCCATCAAAAGGAAAGCTTAAGAAAGGATAGCAAATGATATGAAAACTAATATAAAGAGCATACAGAGCAGGAGGAGGAAGATTTTAATTACTGATATAATACATGGCAGGAGTCTGAGTAATAAAGAAGAACTGGAATTAATCACTGGTGCTTATGAAATATCTAGTCTTAAACTCTCCAGGAGGCTCAAATGATGAGGAGGGAGAATAGTATTAGCTAATATTCCCACCTCTGGATTTAGGCGTGTAACAGTCCAGTCGATGTAAGCATCCCAAGTAATCTACGGAGAGAGGATCTTCCTCCAGTGGGTGTCAGAGCACCTGAAATAGGCACCTACCCCAAATGCCCTCTGGGGGAGTCTGCCTGGTTCTGGCCTTCTCTTTTGTCGACCCACCCTTCATTGCATGTCTACACTAGGAGAGGTGAAGGTAAGACCGGCCCTTCCCTCCCCATCTTCTCAAAATCCACAGGAAGAAAATCTGAGCACACAGAGCAGAAGTGGGGCACAGCACATCCCATCAGCCCCCATTTCAAAGTCAACCTTTCAGTGCAGTTGTGTAGTCAGGCTGGCTCCAAAACATACACCAAATTGACCCAGGTCTAAAAGATATTGCAGCTAAATGCAAGGGAAATCTATATTAAACTTCACCATCACCATTAAGGAGGAACTGATGCCAGAGTCCAAAATGAGTGGCTGCTTAAATGCAAGTAATCATGACTTGATTACTTATATCATATGGAAACAGAGTGAAATCCTAACCAATTTCATGCACACATACACATTTGCATGTGCGTATTCAGCTGAGAGACCAAGTGCACACACAAACAAGTGTGGGAGATGGTAACATATGCATATACGTGTCTATACATCTTTTAAGAGAAGCCAATTCCCAAAGCTGAAAACAATATAAACCCTAATCAGTAAGGAGAAAGAAGTTAAACAGAAAAATGTGAATGATAATTGGAGGATGTTTGAAAACACTTTCTAGTTGCCTACATGTCATTATGAAGTAAGGAAGTTCCTTTGCTTAAAAACAAACAACTACAAACAAAAACAAATTTAGTTCAGAAGAGAAGCAGCTATTCAAAAAACAAAAGCAAATACAATATGTAAGGAACAGGGAAAAAACGCCAAGCTGATTGCAAAGAATATCAATAAGGAACTAAGAGGTGACTGTGAATCCGAGTCAACAATCCATACGCATTAGACAGAGAATTCACCTAGGTCTGCGGGCAAGCTGTAGCCATTCTGCCATTTTGCACAGCAACTGTATTATCCACTAGCATAAACCCAGATTTCTTTAGGGAAAGAGAACTCACAAGCTCTCACAGCCTAAACTTCCAGTCATCCCATCCTCTGTTTCCATAGCTTTATTCTGTAAATGTTTCAGCCGTGTTCAGTTTTGACACTAGGCTTTGCGAAAGCCATAGGCAAACTGGACAGTATGCAGCATCACAAATATCCAAATAGTCATTTTTCTTTATGAGGAAAGGCTGAAGGAATGTCACGTGTTTAGTCCGGGAAAGAAAAGCAAAGGAGTACATAACTGCTGCCTTTCAGCATGTAAAGAGGACAATGCTCTATTTTTTTTCAAGTATGCTGAGGACAGGGACAACAGCTTCATTTGAGTAAAGCCAACTTAGATTTGGTCTTAGGAGAAAATTGTAAAAGTATCTGGTTACTTACATATATGAAAATACATACTCAGGGAGGTTGTCAAACAAGACAGAAATCTAAGAAAATTCTTTCAACAGTTAAAAAAAGTCTAACAAAATTCTTTCAAGGGTAACAAAGTATATTTGATCTGTCTCAACCCTTCCAGTAGAAGAAATCAAATCCCCCTCAACTCTGTATTTTGGTAACTCTGTGAAACAAGAATTACGGACTAGTTAATAAGACCTGTCACATACAGTTCAAGTCTGTATTCGTCTCATAAACAAAACTAATTGTGCTGTGAAAGGACATCAGTCCAACAGATACAAGAGTACAGAGACAATCTGCAGACCTAAATCCTGTTAGCAGTTTTGCCAGTCACTCATCATTCAACTTCTAGGTTTTTCTTTTCTACATAGAAAATAGGGAAAACCTAAGGTAAAAAAGTGCTAAACACTTCATTAATTATTTATTATTAATTATTATTTAAGATATTTGACAAACTACTTAAAAGTATAGGACTGTTGCGGGCATGTGTTTTAATTACATTGACTTCACCTGATGTCCGCCTGGGATGACAATTGTTCAAAGTTTGAGTTACAGCGGCAAAAGACTGTCACATTAAATCTGTGAAGACTAGGTTATTATGATAGCAAATTATGATGACAAAATTCTGTTAGTTCAATTCTAATGAGACATTACTGCACACACTAGGATGAATGCTAAATTATTTCTGTGCAGGTCTGTATGGAGGTTGATACATCAGGATGATGGCAAAATGAGGTTAATGCAAGTCTGCAGAGTTGACATTACAAATGTCAAGATGATTGCAAAATGATGCTGCTGCAAGTGAACTATGATTAAAAAACAGGACACTAAACAGACAAAAATGTGTTAAGGGAATGTAAAAAGAAACCCACATAAAATAAAACCAGAGAAAATTTTACTTAGAGCAAAAGACATACTGGATACCACTCTTGCTGCAAACCAGTCTCCTTCCAAACTGGCCAGTGCTGATCAGGAGGGCAAAAGGTGGGATGAGACAGCCTTAAAAATAACTGTCTATAAATTGTTACTAACAGTATCAGCAGGAAAATCTTTATACAAATAAGAGGTAACAGACTGTATAAAGAACTATTGAAAAAGGGCTCAAGATACTTGTCCTATGGCCGAAGCTTTTCTAAATTCCTTTCTAAATTTAATCATATTGATATTTCTCTTGCCTATACTCTCCTTGGATTAGAAACATACATCTAAAACAAAAATCTATCCATTAGGCTCAAAAGAAATGAGTCCAATCCCAAGTAAGCTCAAATACATATGATCTAGGGTATTGTAAGATTACAGGACATTACACGTTCAATATGCTGGCTACTCAGAATACTTTTATGCAATTAGACCATTAAGACTAAAGTCCTGCTAGTATATTATTTCCTTAATGCAATGTTTAATTAGTAAATCTAACATCTCAGAATAAAAAGTAATCCAAAAACTGAAAAAGACTTTTCTTTTTCCTGCATTTAAAGGCCTTGTCCTACCTATCATCTTTCTATCTACTGCCACATGCAAGACATGCACTTGATTTCTGTTTTGGCCACAGCTGGTAATTACGTCCTTTCCAAAGACTGGCATATCTATCTACAGATAATGCCTTCCATAAAGTAGAGGATGCAGTCTATCTTCTTGCCACCCAAAATATGCAAAATTCAATTTCTGGTCAATTACACTGGAAAATAAAAGTATTTTGGTTAAACAACAGACTTCAAGAAGTTTAGGTAGTGGCTGACCTTTAAGTAGAAAGCATGAAAAATTTTCTTCCATCTAGTAGGGAGGAAAATGAAAAACATTATTTTTGTTGTAAGTTTATTATATTTTATTGGGCAAGTTGCCCACACTATTCAGCAAAACAGAATAGCAAACTCTCACTAAAAATAAATTCTAAAAAGGTAGCTTATTTCAGATATAAGTCCAGAGTGGCCTGTGCATTTTGCAGAATTTTCAGAATAGTTCCAAGGCTAGTAATAAATTAGTAGTCAAAATTCAGGAAAGGAGATCAAAATTATCAGGATCAGAATCACCAGGATCAGAATTTCCAGTTATCCGCAGGCTGTACTTTGTAAGAGTCATTATCACTGCATAAATTACATTAATACTGATGCAGCTCGTATGGGCACACATCTACATACCATTTGAAGGCACATGCTTTTTGGAAAACTAGGAAATCAGTACAGCCAGCTACTCAGCCATTTGTCCACTTGCAATGAACCTGTGTGACCTGAAATTACCTGTGTGTCTGAACTGTAGCAGCAGAAAGGAAACACAGACAGCAAGTTACAAGGGCAGAACCAAACAGGACCCCTTCACACTCAGCTGACTTCAATCTTGCTAATGTAGTAGTGAAGATTTAGATTCTAATGCCAATGCAATATGTAAAGCACACTATTTCAGTGATTTTCTGTAAGACAGAAGAAAGAGATGATGGAAAAGTCCAACAACTGTGGGAAAAAAAAAGAAAAAAAATCTTTTTTTACTCCTTAATGATAAGTAATAGCAGTGAAATAACACTTACTTATTATAGTGACATAGAGGAGACGTAACTAAGGATTTTTAAAACCTAAAACGTGTCCTAAAGGGATGATCTCAAACCTTAATTTTTTAAAAAACATTTAATTTCATCAGTGCACCTTAGATTACAGGTTTCTTTCTTTTCATTTGTGTGTGTTAGTTGCTGATGCAATATGTATACAAATGCTTAGGGTTGATGCAAGTCCAAAAGGATTGTGTGCTATGTGTAAACAATTGATTCTTCTAAAAACATTTCATGCAAGTTTAAATGCATAATTTAAATCAAAACTGGGGCAGCTTTATTCTTAATATGGAGAACAAAAGTATTTGGCTGTTTCTCTGTTACAGATCCTCTTACATACAGCCTGAGAGTCTACTTTTGTATTAGAAAAATACATTTTTCATTTCAAAAATCTGTTTTTATGCAGTAAATCATGGATTTTACATGTTACATGGAAAAAGAATGCAACATGGCTAATATGGAAAAGGACAGCAAAATAAAGTATTGATTATAATTGCTGTGGACTTTTTAGAAGAGATGCAGGTGCCTAAAATTATTCATCTAATATTACTATGTAATCTGGCTGACCTATACTAGCTTGACTTGAATGGCACAGGTCTTCCACAGATCCTCTGTCAGAACCACTAGCCCAAGCAGATAGTTCCAGTCCCTGGGGAGCATTTAAAATGGCTGTGCTTAAGCACCTGAATTATTCCCTACCAGGGCAGCATAAGTAATGAGGTATTTTTTTCTTTTTAAAAACAGAAATAAAGTTCATATGAAGATATTCAGCCCATCTGCAATCATTCCAGAGACTTTTTCCCCCCCAGATTTATAAATTGATCTCATAAGGATATTTCCGATCAGAATGTAGTAGACATACGTATCAAGCTAATCAAGGCTATCAGTGAAATAGGAAGAAATACTTTTGAATCCAAACCACACAAATAAATGTGAAATTGTTCTATGATGCTACATATTTCAAGTACAAAATACATCAAAACCAGAATAAATAGTTTAGCTATTGTGTAAAACTGCTTCACTATCAGATGGAGGAAAGGTATCAAATGCAATGACCCCCTCCCCTTTTTTTAAAAATAAAGTCTTCAAGAACTAAGAAAAATTATGTCTGATCATAGTAGCATGAAAGTTTTTATAAATTATAATAAAAATTAATAGATGCACAGATATTAGTGGGGAAATACATTTTACAGGGGGAGATCATGTTTCATGTAGCTGACAGGGGTCTTTGAAAGAGTCGCTGAGCACACAAATGAGAGAAATCTAGTTTATACAGCCTAAAACATTTTCAATAATGTTTCTCATTAAAGACCTTAAATAAACAAGATATCGTGGGATAAGAAATACATATCCTCTCATGAACAAATGAATCATGAAAAAACAAAAGGAAAAAAAATGCCAAAAGCATTCACCTTTCTCAAATGTGTACGCCACCAGCCAAGTTTCAGCAAGGTCAGTGACAGGGCTGGTCAACATATGAAGTACATTTAGATCGTGATATGTATCTAAAAAGATGGGGCAACTTTCAACTCTCCTAATGGTCCTAAGGTATTCTGGAAAATAAAAATGAAAGTTGGCCACACGAGGATGCAAAAGAGTCTCAGAGTGATTAGGTGATAAAAAAGACAGATGAAATTCAGTATTGAGAATAAGTGGAGAAGAATAAACATCAACTTCAAATACCCAGCATGGGCTTTGAACTAGTTGTTACCACTTAGGAAAGAGATCTTGGAGTTCCAAAAAGTCTACGGAAATATCAGCTCCATCTTAGATTCTGTCAAAAAGCAAACTGAATGCTGGCTATTACTGTAATAAAAATAGCACCATGCAAATATCATTATGCTATTATTTAAGGTCTTCACATGTTCATACTTTGAATACCGTGGGCTGTTCTAGTTCTTCTACCACTAAAATGATATATGAGAAAAAGTAAGGACAACAGGAATGACGGAAAGCTAGGAAGAAATGGCTTTCATGTGAAGAATGGCTTAAAAGGAGTCTTTGAGGGTACGTGAGGGGAGTGTGAATAAGCGTGGCAAGCTGGGTCCAGTGGCCCTGACAAGGAGGAAGAGATTGCCTAGGTGAGGAACATGAGTAGCCCAGCACTAAGTAAGACAATGCATCCAGGGGCAAATCATTGAAGCCATGGCTGCAAGAGGCTGAACCCAGAACATGCAGGTACAACTCCAGGAAGAGGTCCTTTAGTCATCATTGACAGTTCTCTGAAGACATTGGCTCAAATGTGCACAGCAGACAAAAACAGCCAACCTAACACTGGGCACCACAAAGTGTGCTGTGAAAAAAACAGAGGGGGACATTTTGCTGCTTAACAAATCCGTGATGCACCCATACCTGAAGGGCTGTGCACAGTTGTGGTCTCCACATCTCCAGGAGGATGCAGCAGAGTTAGAGAAGGGAACTTAGAAACAGTCAAGGGGACAGAGCAGCTGCCTTATGAGAAGAGACTAAATGAGGTGGGACTCTTCAGTTCGGAGAAGAGAAGGCTCAGGGGAGTTAGGACTGAAGTTTGAAATGCATGAAAATGGTGAATAAGTTGCATAAGGAAGTTATTTTCCAAATCTTTCAACACAAGAACTAGAGGCATATGGTGCCAAGCTGGTTTAAAACACCTCAAAGTAAGTACTTACACTTCTCTAGAAATAAGTACTTCTAGAGGTTATGGAGACAGATACAGAGACAGATACTGGTTTAAAACAGGGTCAAATAAATTCATGGACAACCAACAATCATGGTCCTTATTTGGGTCTATAAACAGATACTAAAAGACATGGAGCCAGAATGTAACCTCTAACATTCTTAATAAAATAATTGTGGATAAAGGGGAGTATGAGAAAATGGACCTCAGAAAGTTGCCAGGCTCCTGTGCTCTCCCTGACTAACATCTCCTGGGCTAGATGCATCACCAGTCTGACCCAGCAGGACACTTCCTATGAACTTAAGTAACCTGGAAAAGGAAGGACTGAAGTGGAATATAACTGAGGTCTACCAAACCATGAGTCTTTGAAGAAGATGTACAGAGGACAATTTTTAATGTCACTCATAGTGCAAGAGCTAGAAAGAAAAGAGAAGAAAAATGAAAGAAAATCAGCAGGTGGCTGGCTCAAAACAAACAAAAAGTGGCACCTCTTCATACTACATGTAGCTAAATTAAGGAACTCTGCTACAGTATGTTGTGGATGCTAAAAGTTCACATTTGTTCAAAATGTAATCAGTGAAGTTTACGGAAAAAAGATCCAGCAGGGCCTGTTAAACAGATAGATAGCCCTTTAGCTTAGGAAGCCCCGAAGAAGATCACTAGAAGTTTTAAGAGGCTGCCAGGAAAGAACCAACAAGCTTTTACCTGAATATCCACTCACAGCCAGTGCTTCTTGGCTTCTTGGCTGACAGGAAGATTGCTCTGATCCAGTGAAACTATTTTTAACAACTATATTCTATCTGCAGCAGTTTTTGGATAAAAAAAGCAGAAGACCTGTAAAATCCACAATGTACAAAACACTGAAGAATTAAAAGAAAGGACAGGCTCGAGGGCTTCACTGAGGTATAAAACAGCAGCCTCTTAATTGCTCACGCAAGGGCAACAGCAATGAGAAAGTGATGCTGGTAATTCAAGGCAGGGGAAGTCTGGGCTGTGCTTCCCTCCTCTGAGAGAGGCAACATTTTGCCAGAAGCTCACAGCTCCTGCTGACCCTTGGGCTCTAAAGAGGAGGAAGCCAGGAGCATAAGGCAGTGTCCCCTGGACCCTGCTCCCACTGAATGCCAACTCCAGATGAGCCAGCAGCGCTGCCACCCCTGAATATTGCCTTCTCCAGAGACATGTATTTCCAGTTTCCAGGAAGCTTAAGCTCACCAGAAGCTCAAAAGTGGGAGCCCATGCTTGTCACGGAGGAGAGGTTCAGCCATCACCCAACATACCCCGGGAGCTCAGCTCACAGCCCAGCCTGCTCCGCTGCGCCTGCAGTGTGCAGTGTGAGTGGCAGGTCTCCTCGGGCATTTCTCTCAAAAGTATAATAATTTCTTAAATGAAAAAGGGATTTGACATGTCACCTATCAATACCCCAGTCCAACTCTGCAGACAGCTTCATAATGGCTCTTTTCACCACCATGGACTGAGTCACTTTATTTCCTGTGCTCCACTGTCTCTCCAGCAAAATGCTGCCCAGAAGCTTTGATGGGAGCAGTGCAATACATGTTAAATCAATCACTAGTATTCCCCGTTTTTACAGTCCCAACTACCTCTGAATGGAAAAGCACTGCGTCTTTTAGTACAGCAGTGTTTGCGTGATAAGAAGTAAGAGCTTTCAGCCTTTTTACCACATATTCTACTTTCAAAGATTTATAATTTAGCTCGAAAAAGTGCTCAAGCTGAAGATCAGCATTCAAAGTATCAGTGTGGAGGCAGTATTTCATTTCTGTGGTGACAGGGAAAACAGTATGCCATTTTTAATACTCTCAATACAAGAGTTTTCGTGGGTTTTTTACTTTTTGGGAATTTTTCCCAAATGAGAGATTTTTTGGTTTCAAGGTAAGCACCTGAATGTATCAATAGATGACCATCACTGATAATAGCATGAGCAGGGAAAAATAACTGTCCATTAAATTAATTATGTTACAAAACATCAGTTCTTTTTTTTTTATATAAGAAACACAAAGAAGTTACGCAAATCATAATAGTACAGTCATAACTGCACCGTGCAACCTTGACAAATCTGTAACTGATACTGAACATTGGATACATACCTTTAGATTCAGGAGAAAGAACAGATACTAATACCAGGGAGACATATAAAACAGAAAGGACAGAGGGGTAACTTAGCGTATCTAAAACCCTACAATGAATCAAGTGTTCCTCGTTTTAGTGACTTGATGTATTAAAAAAGAATACTTGCCTTTGCTTTCTATTTCTCAAGTTGTATTGGTTATTTCCACTGATCTTACTTCAGAAATATTTTCTAATTATGTGGTCATTGTATTAAAATGGCTTGTTTATTAACCCACAGCATTTTAATTTCTTTTCCTTTCTTCCTATCAGGAAGCAGAGAAATAGAGTTGTCTAAAGTCTTAAAACACGCATCATAGGCATTTGTATCTCTTCTGTGGAATTCAGTTCATGGCGGGGGAGAAAAAGCAGTTAATTGCATTTCCAACATCCATCATCAGAGGAAGTAAAATAAAAGGATGTTTTATTTAGAACTGTGTGCCTTTCCTTTCTCTCAAGAATTTCATTAGAAGCAGAGACAATGAAAGACAGCAGAAAGACATAATCACCCATTAGAAATAACAAACCCTACAAATTAGATTTAAAAAAAATACTGAACAGTAAGCCGGATTTATGTGCATGTGTGTGTGTGTATACACACACAGTATGCATACACTTGTGCACATATGCAACTATAATATTATTTTAGAGTAGACATACAGACATGAAACATGGGAAGAAATGGCAAATGTTCAGGACTCGCTGTGATATGAAGTCTGACAGAAGTAGGGTGATTTCTGTATCTGGTGATGGAACATGCTTCTGGGTCCCCTAGTTAAAGGTATTGGGGAAAAGCTTAAAAACAGTGAGGTCTTCTACTTAGCTACAGTTCAGAAAAACACTCCAGTGCTGACCCACTAAGGGATAAACCTACTCTCCTTTCTGGTTGACAGACTGCATGAAAGAGCTTGGAGCTTCTAAATGCACAACCATCAGCTCCATCACAACTCTGTGATGGATAGTGCAAGTCCTGAACCACTGTAAATGCTCTTTGTTGTGACAATCCTAATTTCTTTTCTAGAGAAACTGCTAATCTATCAGTCTTTGAATTGTCTGTATTTAATCCTCGCCCTGGAAATACCTCGACACAAGCAACTTTATCAATTATTGCACAACAGCTAATCTCTTTCTACAGAAGAAAACGTGGAGACGGCATGATGGGATTACTACAGGAGTACTTTGCTTGTTCCATATGTAACTCCTAGACTGTTAGGCTTCAGAGCTGGATATAGTTCAGAAAATTTCACTGATGGGGCCTCTCCACAGCCTTACTACCAGATTCACCAGTGATTTACACCATTCTTGATGATGAAAGATCACAGAATACGTTATGAACGTACACAATTGCTTGGAAGATATTAATTGCAACTGTATGCTCTTGTGCTAAGTTCTTGCCAGCAGCTATCTCAAAATTAAATCCCTTCAGTTCTGTTTTCATATGCATGCATGTTATTAGAATATTTGTGTGGCACTCAGGCTACTACTAAATACTTATATCCAACTCATCTCCCAAGTAAATTAAATGATCAGTTCCAGTATTTTGGTGCTTGTCTATATAGAGAAGTCTGTGCAAAGTAAGGTTGCATTTGAATTTACTGCTCATTAATTGTTCTGGACAGACTCTTCAAGCAGACACCCTGGTATGCACTGAGTGCAAGCTAGCTCCTCCGCCTTCACTTTGAAAATGGTGTAGCTTACACAGGAGTACTTTTGGGGCTCAGTAAGGTGTCAGATGAGGGTTAAGCTATTTATGCACTGTAAAAACCACGTAAGTTTACTCTATGCCTTTCTCCACATCTAGATATCCCCTTATAGATTACCTCTCTTTTTTAACAGGATGTCTCCTTCAATCTCACCTCCACTATTTAAAAATAAATAGCCTGCCATTGTAAGGTAAAGATTTATAGCCTCCAAAAATAACTTAAGTTTCAAGTTCAGATTCAAGAGAGGCAGAGGTTGTCATGCATTAAGCCTAGTTTCACCTGCCTGATCCATTCGGCAATAATTCTGTCCTTACAATTTATTTTTATAACAAACTTCTTTAAAAAAAAAAGAAAAGCTATAAGCCTTGATTTTCTTCCCAGTATCTTAAAAGCATCATTTAAAAATTATCTCAATAACTAAAACAGCATTGTCAAAAATACATGTTCTTATGCACAAAGAAGTCAGTTCATTCAAATGCAGTAGGAAAATTCTCATGATAAAGATGCGACCTTGAGACAGACAGGAAGACCATTCTTAAACTCTTCAAGAAATATTCTTTGGCTAATTTTTAACACAGGTGTCCCTATTTGAGCAGGGCTTTTATTAACTGCGAGTTTTAAAACTCCTCTAGGTTTCAGATAGAGCAAAATAATAATTTAGAATTTTCATTATATACTACAGAAATGTGAGTCTAAAATGCAAAAAAAAAAAAAAAAAAAGAAAAAAGAAAGAAAGAAGAAGAAAGAAAGAAAAAATACTCCCCTCCTCCCCTTCCCGAGTTTTCTACATGACAATTTGAACACAAGTAACATGCCAAAGGCAGTCAAGCCTTCCATCAAAATTTAACCACATTTTTGATAGGATGCAGAGAAAGTGGAAAAAGAGAGACCCCCATCTCCCCAAACACACGTAAGCATGCGAACACACACGCACGCACGCGCGCGGGCACACACACACACACAAATCTGCTCTTCAATAGAGGTTTACAAATCTCTTTTTAATATAGCTACAGGAGTGCTCTAGAAGATTTTGGAAGCTTTGCGAAGTCCAGAAGGGGAACAGGATGTCACACAGGGGATGTTACAGTGACGATGTAAGGAGACACCTCTGCCCCGAGGCCGGTGGGCGCTTGCTCTGGCTGCCGCACTTGGCCCTGCTGCCTCCAGCCCCGGGCAGCCCAGGTGGCTGGCGGGACACTGAAGTCAAAGTTGCAGGAAATGTGGCCTTGCCTCGCCAGGGGCTTCGTGCTAAGCCCAGAGCCAAGGCCTCGGGAGCCGCCAGGCTGTGCCGGCCGCCTGGAGATGGTGTTTGCCCTGTGATGGGGCAGCTACGACCTACTCCCTTTTAGCTTTTGCTTAGCCCTGTACAAGCATATGGTGTAATGCCTGTGGTCATGTAGACTTCTTTAAGCTATAGATAGTAAAAATAAGCAATTATTCTGTGTAGGCTGAAGGGGCGTTGATCCTGGAATAAACTGGAGCACAGCAGAGTATGCCAGGACACCAAGGGCTTGCTGTAGGCCCCCTCCCCAGGCTGAAACCATCGACCCTGATGCCCGGAGGCGTAGTAGAAATTAGGTATAACAGCAGAGAAAGGGTTAGATACTAGACACTTTGTGTATGTAGATTAACTGCATAATGTGAGCAATAGGTTTTAATATATCATAACAGGACTAATGGTAATTCTTTGATTAGACTGTCAAGATTTAATTAGACTAACAACCAACCCTTGGTTTGCGCAGCAGGTGTGCTCCTTCTACCTATAACTAGATTTTGAGTGTAACAAGCTGGTGAGAATTCAACCTGTAACTTAGGTGCAACAAATTTGTGACTCACTCATACAAGACCAAAATGTTCAGAAGCTTTACAAATAAACCTGAAATAAGATTAGTTAAGAAAAAAAAGCCTAGGCACCCAAAGTCAAACTGATTTGAGGCAACATTTTGTCACATACACTTGGTTGACTAGTCTTGGGAATCGGAAGTTGGATCTTATTGTGTTCCCAGGCACACAGATGGCACTGTGCAAATAAATCATCATCAATAGTAATAACGGCAGCTTTCGCAGAAAACCAGTGAATTCTGTGTTGTCTAGCAAAGAACTCCAGTGATTTTGTCAGGAGTCTGAATAAAATGGTGGGGAGGCAAAATACATTATCTCAAGAAAAGAACAGGGCTAGCTGCAGGGCTGAAGGGTTTTAACTAGAGGGAAAGAGGGTATGGCATTAATACCTACTGGCATACCTATCCACGGATAGGAGAGGCTTAATCACAGATGAAACCGAATGTTTACTGGTAACTGTAACTTCACGTCAAGAATATGCAAGATCATCCTTAAAATAAAGATAGGTAAATATAAAGCAACCATAAAAAAACCAAGGAATAAGACTCTCCAAAAAGATAATGTCCCCACCCCCCGTTAGCTATGTAAAAATGAAGACAGGCCACGTCTTCATTTTCTAACTGAATGCAAACTGGGAAATAAAGAATTGAGATTTTTTTCAGAACTGTTGAGAGTCATGCGTTGTAAAAGTCCTCTCTCTTCTTCCAGTCATATAATTGGAAGGTTATTTGCGTTTGTTACAAAGTACCCACTGTTAACTACAGTAATGAGGCACAGATTTATTCACAGTGGAGGAAATACATTAGTCCCTCCACTATCAGATGATGTACTTCTGTCACGTGATACGGCTCAGGCATCCTAGTCAGGTCAGAGCTGCACTTTGCCATGTAATGAAGAAACTTAAAACTACATATTGAGAGCCTTGAACTTAATCAGTGTTAGAGCAAGGCAACTAACTTACAGTGAATAAATTGACAATTTTGCTTCTTTCTATTCAGATCTTCTGTGGTTAGCACAAATTATTCTCATAATTATTGGCCATTTATTTAATTCACTGTATTATATAAAATAATATTTAGTCCACAGGTCATTCACAAGGAGCATGAGTATTATAAATGGGTTTATTAATTCTGAATGTATGAGTGGATCACACGGTTCAAGGTGCAAGTCTCAGAATCAAGGTTTCAGGGCAATTATCTGCAGCAGTGAGTTTTACATTACCTTCCCTGCCTCACATTCAGAACACACACTGAACAAACTGACTCTTGTTGGTCATCTCATCTGCCAGACACTTCTGGAAAAGAAACTTAAGGGAGGCAAAAGTAACACACAAGAGTTGGTAAATGCAAGTGAAATACATGCAAAAAGTTATGAACTGAAATATATTAGGATTATTTACAAGTTCAGCTGCCATAATTTTGAAAAGCAAACTAAACTCTGCTTTGGCAAGTTAGCAAGGATGCTTCATCTCAAACACGGATCTGTAAAGATGTTGATAAATCTAAGTCAGCATCTAACACCTTGTCCCATTCAGTGCAACTCCCCGACACGGACACCTCTACTAACTGCACACCTAAAGCAAGACCTTGCTGCTTTGCTCCTACTGCTCCCCTTAAACTCCTCCAAGATCTCTCTCCTTAAAACTTTCTTCTTTTCCTGCCAAAATTCTCTCTTACCTTGGCAACTTTCCAGTCACCTAGAGGCTAACAACAAAGACAAATAAAGTTCTTTTTATGAGGACCTATTTCAGGAAAGATCAATTGCAGTTGTGATCTTTCCCCTATGCCTGCTCTTTAGTTCCAAACGTGGGTAAGGAAAGAAACCTGAGTGCTAACAGAAAGGACCTTTTAGATTAAGGAATAAACCCTTCACTTCCTCTAGGAAGAGATACAGAGAGGAAATGAAATGGTGACCAGAGCTATGAAACTATTTGCATCTATTAGGGGAAAAGAAAAGGTAAACTAGGGATTCCTAAAAAGGAATCTTTATGTAGGGGGGGGGAAAAAAAGAGAGACAGAGAAAAGGAGATATTTGGAAGTGAATAAGCAGAACTCAGACTGCAGAGGAGGCAGTTATGCCCCACACTACACACACAGCCCTGGTTTCCCAGCCACCAGGGCACACACTGCTTTTGCCTCTGCAGCAGATGTCCTTGGAAAAACCTGCATGGACAGGGCAAACAGTACAACCTGCACTTGGCAACCAGGGCTGCAGGGCCCAACATACACTCACGACACGGCAATGGTGCTTTAAACTCAGCCACAGAGGTCTAGAAAAATCAATGCAGAGCAGAGAAATGAACAGGGCTTATCAATTGAAACACTGGAAATGGGGAACTATTGATCATCAGATTCATTTTTTAAAAAGGATTTTTTTACTTGTTTTTTGTGTGTTTTTCCCCTCCACCCAAAGCGAAGATGTCATCTGAGACACAAGGTAGCACCTCTAGCTTAGAGACTCGATAACCAGAAGCTCGGGAAGTGCTCCAGCCACGTCTCAACGCAGCCCACACTCACCAAAGTCTTCCTCTGGCTACAGAAGCAGCAAGGGGCAGGGAACCTCACGGTGTCAGGGTGGCACCTATTGCCTACAAAGATTTCTTGAAAGATTTTCTACTGACAAGGCAGACAGTGCTGAGCCCCAACAAAACTTCTGGTCTGACCCAGTGATATCTGCATTCTTTGGTAATTCTTCCAATTTTTGTACACATTTATATATACTGTTTATGCCTTTATTCTAGCTCAGAACTAAGTAATGGAAAAACCGTAACATGTCTTAGATTTCGTCTAGCTGGCAATTGAAACATTTTTTACAAAAGCATGAACACAGTCAGGCATATTCTCTTTTAAAAACCAAGACTGCAGGCAGGGCACGTTCAGGACTGCATAAAGAGGATCGAGAAGTGTAAATGCTTTCCTGTTCTTAAATGGAAACCACACCTTCCCCCACAGAAGACAGCACGGGCCAGACGAAAGAGAAGCTGCTTGTGTTACGATGGGCTTGAGCTAAGGGACAAACCCACTTGCCTGAGGGAGGCCAGTGAGGCTACTCCTGGCTTGCTACTGTGGTCTTGGGGGAGCATCTGTCCCTACGAGTCCCTCTTGCCATCAACAGATTACCATGACTTTAATGGTCTGGTACAACCGGTCTGTCCAAAAATTCAACACTTAGCTGAAAGCTTTAATTACAGTTCCCCATAAAAATGGCCCATGGTTTCTGTAAGGTTTCAGTTATCACAGTGAGCACAGGTCAAACTCAGGGCGTCTGCAAGCAAAGGTCAAATTCGTCTCCACTCAGTCTGCCAACGGCACGCATTGCACAATTCCTAAACTGTTTATGCTCAAATGTATCACAAATATACTGTTTATGCTAATATAATAATGCAGGACGGCTGTTCAGCTGCCTGTGCAAAATGAGCTGATGGTTGTGATTTAATTTACGGTGGACAAGAGACCATACCCTAAGGAACACTGATTGTTCCCTTTTACTTCTGGAAGCTGAAGAGTTCTGAAAAGCAATGTGCCCTAAACCTGCCTGGTTCAGGAAATAATCCACAGGGCAATGCCAAAAAAGCTTAAAAAATGAAAGTTTTTTTTTTTAAGGATGGATTAAAAAAGGACAGTGTAAACTGTAGATGAATAATACACAGATGTGTCCACAATGATCTGAATAACTCAACACAAAGAATTAAAGCATGTTTCACATCTGTCATAGTAAAAGATAAAGCTATTTAGTCCCCTTAAAAAAGTTCAGTGGTTATAGAAGAACACTTCTGCTTCATACTCGAGCCCAGGTTGAGTGCCACCCCTGTGGTCCCCGCAAGTAAACATCACAAATCTCTGCCTTAAAAGACCGCCAGCTGCAAAGGTTTAATTAACTCAGAGGAGGCAGCACACTTCTGAAGTGCCACCTGTTACCAATAAACCCCTGCGGTGCCCAGCAGGCAGCCAAGGCCCACGCACTCCGGGCCACCTTCCTCCAAGGGAGACGCACAGAGCTGCCTACTCCTCCTCCTCACCGGCTGAGCATCCCCACTCCCACCCACTCTACCCGCATCTTCTCCTGAAGCACTGTTGTACCTCTCGTGCACCTCAGTTTGGGATGCTGGTCTAACCCTTTCAGACTCCTAGGCTTTCTATGCACAAAGTTGCAACAACGTACCACTTGCAACTGTATTTGGTTCCAAAGGCACCTATTTCCCAAAAAGTGCTTCTTTTCAGAGCGGAGGACGACCAATGAATAAACACCAACTGGCTCTGGTGGGTCCATATGGCTCTGAAATTTTCACCAAGAAACAACGAGAAGGGAAATACAGTACATAGGAAATTCCTCCCAGTCCTAACTACAAGCAGCAGCATTAGCACGTGGGATACAAGATGCTTATGGCCTCACTATATGGTTATGACTGGATTTCTCGGTACTCCACCTTACGTGAACTGCATCCATCTCCTTCCAGCAAGCCACGGGGGGAGCTACAGCTGCCTCTGCAGTACAGTCGCTTTGCTCCCAGGCTCAGAGAAGCAGCCTTTCATTTCCCCCCGTAAGCTGTGCCAGCCAGGCCATGCAACTGGCTGGGCTGCAGCTGCCGTGGGCCAGGCTGCGAGCGCCGCCGTAGCCGCCCCCGAGCCAGCTGGAGAGAGGGTGAGAGGAATGGCTCCATGCCTCTTGCTGGATGAGCACCACAAGCGGTTTCTGGAACCAGCTGAACCATTACTCATAAAGTAACAGTATGGTTATGTACACCACTGTCTTGGTATATTATATAGGACACCTATTACAAACAACCCAGAAATGAGCCTTTATTAAAATGCAGCAAAACCCTTACTGCATTTGCCTTCAACAGAAAAGTGTTGCTGCTTGCTAGTTAGTTTTCGACTTATATTCTCTAAAGATTTGATGGGGGTTGTGGGAAAAACAACTCACATTTCTTTTATATCGACCACCATAAAATCTGCAGCATTGTTTTTAGCTAAAAGTTACTAGTACTGGAAAAAAAAACCCACATACCAGCTATTAAAAAATAAAATTTGTTTTAATGAAACTATGGAACTTACTGTATATTTCATCAGTGAACAACAACCAAATCCTTTTTTCTTCTGTACTCCGGAGTATTAACAGGTGGCTATAGCCCCTAGCTGCATGAAACTACCATATGCTACAGAGACAAAAATTAATAAACTAACAGTACAATATGCCAGCTTATTGTTCTCATATTTCATTTTAATTTTGTCCTCAGTGTTTTTATTACCAAAAAGTCATGTTTGGTGATTTTTAGCTTTAATATCAGTAGCTTCCTTATTAACTCTGTATTTTGAATTGCTTGCTTTAGTACCATATCAGCTAACTGCATGTACAGAAATGTATTTTTCACACATTTTAAAATATTGCTTCATTCACGCTCCTCTATGACTTTCTATGCCAAAATTTAGCTCTGTACACTTAAAATATTTTAACAACAGAAAAGTTAATGAGTTTCCTCTGACCTATGATTGTGTGCAAAATAGATATTATTCATCCCAGTCGACTGTACAAATTCAGTTCTTCTTAAATACTAACCAGCCAGAACAAAGCATCAAATAGGATCTTCCAGTTCATTCTCCTTTTGGTTCCTTTAATGGTTCTTAAATTCTTCATATTTTCCTCCATAAAAAGTGTTATCTTCTTGACAGTGGAAAAGAACCCCTCTGATGCAAATAGCACATGCATTTGGAAGGCACAAAGCACGTTTGCACACAGAGGAAATGAGCAGAGGTGCCTTCAGATATAAATAGGCAATGCTTATCCAACTCCTCAGCAAGCCTCAGTGTTGGCTCCTAAACCAAAATTTCTGCCAAAAACTACTAAAAATGCCGTGTCCAAAAACAGGAGGGAAGCATTGTCCATATTGTAAACCGCTTGCATGACAATTATAGGCTTGATTTAGTAACCATTTATACATGCGAGTACTCAAGTGAGTAGTTTCACTGACTCCTCTGCCACTGTTTGTATAAAGAAATCCCGCAGAATGGTTTTGCCCTAGTGTGCTTTACAGACACGTCAGCTGGGGAACTGCCAGCACTTGTGAGGTCCAGCACAAGCTTTACGTCGTGGTCCCCATTCTAGCATTCCTAGTTCTCACTAGCTCCGGCCCTACACCAAACCATCGCCTCAGCCCCCCATTTAGAGCCGTCCCCAATGCTAGCTCCAGCTGTCCTCGTCCCCTAGACATGTCTCTGAGAACCTGTGCCTTGTCCTCTTCCCGTCTTCTGGCTGCTGGTGGCCTACTCTGCTTTTAGAAGAAGTTCTGAAAACAATGTATACGTCTTTGTGCCCTTCATCTTGAAGTTTTATTTTCTCAACTTCAGTGCAGATGAACCCTAAAGCTAGACAATACAGTGCGTTCTGGGTTACTGACAGGTTATAAACGATTACAAGGCAGTGGCAGGAAGAGCAAGAAGGCTATCTGGCTCCAGGCCCATTCCCTTGAGTGTACGGCACTAAAACTACGGAAGAAAATATCAGAAATCATTGATTTTTTTTTTCCTATTCCTACAACCTCCCAATCACCGAGAAAAACAAAGAGCCGTCTTCACCCAGCTCCTTCCCCAAAATCTTTGGTTTTCTCCCTGTTCTCAAAGGCTAGGAGAGAAGGCGCAGAGCCAATGGTATTAATCCTTTCTTATAGTACTAGCTCAAACCCACTGAAATCGATGTAGACTTCCAGTGATTTTAATAGACTCAGATCACAGCCCTCAGTAGACATTATCTGTCTTGGGAGCACGCTATCCTGAAGAAGAAAAGAGGAAAAACAGAAGTGCCTTCTGCTTCCCACTCAGGTATGATTAGTGGCAGCCAAATCAAAAGTGCTCAGTCACTAGAACCCCAGGACATGCAGGCAACTTAAAAGAGAAAACAGAAAACAAAGCAAAAAAACACATACTGAACCAGTTTGTCAATATGTGTGAACTTCATTGAATTGTGTGATTCATCCCCTCAAACACAGGAGCTGACTTTCTCCTGAAAGACATTGTTTTGATGTTTTCTAAATAAAGTATCTTCATGTTTAATTTCCAAATAACACTTCAAAGCTAGATGAATTATATCATTGGAAAGCTTCTTCATAAGGACCTTTTCAAAGGATGCCAGTTCCTAATTTTTGCAGAAAAACATAAAAAAGTCAGATTTAGAAAAACTGATTATTTCTTCTTTTTTTTTTAATTGTCTGATACAACCAGTAAATAAAACTAAGCTCAAAATTTATACAGATCTAACTCCAGAAATTTGGCTAAAATGACGGCATGATATGTTTTCACCTGTGACCCACTGAAAGTGTTATGAGATGTTACTAAAATCAGAGTCTAATCATTACTCTGGAAAAACTTTAATGAAACAAAATGGCAGTTTTACCTTAGAAAAGGTAGAAGAAAGGGGCTACATACAAAACTGTGTACAGCTTTTCCTCCATTAAGTTGTTCTTGCGGTTTTTATTTTTCACTTTTGTTTTGCTTTCTTCTCAGTTATGATAGCTCAGTATAAACCTTAGTCAGCTTTATTGATATATAGACGCATACCAGAATGCTCTTATGAACTGTATAAGATTACAATATACTTCTGCTAATCTAAATATTTCTTATTTAGATTTCCTGATTTGGAATCAAGTTAATGTTCAGTCTGTAAAATAAGCCAAGCACCAACAGGCAATGCAATCATTATAGCAAAAAACAAAAAAGCCCCCATGCATTAGAGGAGCATCTTCCATTATCTCAGCCTTGCAGATCTATTTCAATTTTTGTTTAACGAGATTCAAGATTTCATAAAATAAGGTCCTAAGTTTCCAAGAAACATAAACTGAACTGTAATTCCATTGCACATGAACATATTCTATCATTTCAAAGAGGCGAACTGTGGTTTCAAATGTTGGCAGAAAGCCCTCTTATAAAAAAATTACATATATATTGTAGTTGTCTTGATCTCTTTCATATTTTTTCATAAACAAAATTACAGTGACAGTGCAATTCATTACAGGAGGTTTCATTAAAGAACTGGTTTATTTTAAGAGAACACCAACAGAGAACTCTCTTCTGGGATGCTGTTGAATAAAAAGTCTGATTATGTCTCCATGAAAGTAAACCAGAAATTATTCAGGATTTTGACACTGTAAAACAGGAAAATCCTCTTAACAGACATGCAGAACAAACTGTTCTGCTGTGCTGCTCCATTAATAAGCAGATGCGGCTTTACCAAGTTGTGAAAAGGCTGCAAGTTCAGCCCCTGTTAGCCCACATCCCCCGCTCCTTCCCCACGGGACTGGAAACACCACTGGCCTGGGCTCAGCCCCGCAACGCTCAGCCTGGGCTCAGCCCTGCGTGGCAGAGGTAGGACCTCAAAGAGAAGCTGCGGTGATGTGCAGCAGCTGGGATGTGCATGCTTCGCCTTCTCTAGAGCTCGGCACCGCAACGGGCAGAGCTCCCTCATGCAACCCGCCTCGTTCAAAGGCAGGGCTGCACCTGGCACTGAAAAGAGCAGTGAAAGCACGACCTCGCAGCAATTTCCCTCTTTTGCACGTGTGTGCACCAAGAAGACCAACTGCTAGAAAACTACTGCATTGTGACTGACTTGTAAATTCCTCATATTTTGAGTCTGCTACTTCAAAATAATCTCTAGTTTGGGCTGATCAACTGAAAAGCCACCTCACCATTCAGAGTTTTCAAAAACTTAATCCAAATAAATGTGATACGGTAGTTTTAAAAACTGTTTCTCCGTTGAATCAGATATGCTGTTTCCTATTGTTACTGCAATTTACCTCCATAGTATATGCCACTAAGATAAGATATAATCAACACGATCTATGACTTTTGGGGATGGGTTGATGGAAGAGTAATTTCTCATTTTATTTTTCTGTTGATGCTATTTTCACACGGCACTATAGCATGACGGCTTCGAGGTATCTGTGATAAAGATAGGCAGTCAAGAGCATTACTGGCTCAAAAATATTGTCCACAGAAAAACTGGTTCTAGGATTCCAAAATCTTATTTTTAATCGTCTCCCAGAAGGCAAACATTATTCCCCTTTCCTACCCAGTCTCCCACACAGTACTCAATGTCACACAAAAAAAAGCATCTCCCTGCTGTAATTCTCCCTTAAGGCAGGGGCAATGGTTGAATAGAGCCACCTCTCTTCTTGTATGCCAAAGTCCAGATATTATGGGCTATATCTGTAATCCAGTCAGCAGCACAAGGAATCAAGCTATTATCTCTGAAGTATGACCACAATATCTTTTAAATTTGAGGTCCTTCCAGGCCACTATGTTTGCATTTAACAACTTCAATGAAGGAGACTGGAAAGGGGCTATTTTCATCATGCCATGCAGTTGTCAGACTGTTTTCCTATAACGACACTATGTAACTCACTGTAGCTTCAAAAGCTTGTTTAACACATGATATTTTAAGAGCTGCAGAAAACAGTATTAAAATTCTAACGTGAAAAATAATAGCATTATGGCTCATTAAATTCTCTATTGCAGTAATCTGAACTGTGAGTAACAGTACTGTCATCTTGTCATCTAACTCTAAAGGATCTGTGCTCGTGTTTTACACAATGTCATTTATTTCACAGAGATAACCAAGCTAGAGTCTTTGAGTTCCGAAGGAGGTCATAAATGTTTTCTAACAATGTACCTGAGAATGAGGTGCACTGCAAACTAAATCTTCAAAATCAAAAGAGAGCAAAGGAAAGTCAAAAGTGAAGACCAACAGACCCAAAGCCCTAGTGAGATATCTGCTTTCAGTAGTAGTAGCAGATCTTGTACATTCACTCCTACTTATATTTTCACACCATCTTTAAAAAAAATGTTGACTCCAGACAGTTCTGGCTGCTAGCGTTTCTAGTATCACTCTGAAAACGCTGGTATCAAAGCGCTACCAATAGCATCAGAGCGCCACAGAACTCCTCTTTCAGCATCCCTTTTCCTCCATAGTCACCTATGCTTAGCCTTTGATGAAAAAAAAATCCACATATCTCTACTGGTTTACCATAAATATAGCCTTCTCTTAAAATGTCCTTTGAAAACATGTTAGGTATTCTAATAATCCAACATAGTCTGTCTGAAAAGCACAAATCCACATTCAAAGCACATTCAGAAACACCTGCAAATGCCATGGGTCTTCAATGCCTCAGTACATCACATAAATTTACATTTTGAACTTAGTCAACATTTTCTGATTTAAAAATCATTGACTGCTTCTGATCACTCCTACAAAAGAAGTGATACGGCATGCATTTTAGGCATGCTGATGTTTAGACAGAACTTCCCATTAAATTAAAATACTAATGAAAGTTTAAAATGTCCATTCACAGGCCTGCTATGGTAGCTCTCAGAAGAGCTGGCATTTATTTCACATCATGCTTTAGTTTTATGGAAGCAAAGCAAACCTAGAATCCTAGCAGAACTGCCTAAAGCCTGCTAACTACAATCGTGCCCGGTTCTAGTAATAGCCACTCAACACCAAATGATACTTGGCAACTTGGAATATCAGGATGATAAAGTTGAAGTGAACTACAAAAGTCTGTCTTGCCAATATCCTCTCCCTCTCTAGGCATCTATATTCATATTCAGTGAGGGAAGCCTTAGAAACTGAAGAAGCTGATAGAGGTAATTCTCAAGTATGTTCCCAGCTTTGTGGCACCCTGAGATTTAGCAAGACAGAAGGCTGCTGGGTCAGAAACTGTATCTATAGTGATTTTTTTTTGTAAAAATAAAAAAAGGCCCCTTCAGAACCACAAAATATTAATTCCACCTCCCTAAGGAAGAAGCCATAGGTGATTCAGCAGTTAATTGCCTGGCTTTTAAGGTGCCAAAAAAATCAACCAATCAACCAAAAATCCCCCACACCTGAAAAAGCAAGTTTTGAATATAACCCTTTTGCTAGCTCATACAGCAGACATGAAGATGAACTTCAGCAGCACCATGTTCATTTTGTTTCCACACTAACTTTTCCATCTGTTGCAGCTTGTCTGTGCAAGGTGGCCAATTGCAAGGCAATTCCACAGGCGCTTGATGCTGATGAATGGCCATGGCTTTCAGTTCAAGAGATGTCAACTTGAGGCTGGCCAAGGGAGGCTGTAATGGCTAGGGAAAGGCAGTGATTCAGGAGCCAGCGTTCACGTATTTGGACTCTCAGGCTGGCAGTCCTGGACCCCTTCCTCACTAACGCATCACTGCTCTGGACAAAGGAGGGTCAGAAGAACTGTCCGTCTTATGCATCATTCCCCTATCCTTCCCATTATCTATTGCTCTTTTGTATAGCAGACAGGAAGCACCATCGGAGAAACTGTACAAATGTCGCTTCTACAACTGATCTAACAGGAGCCATTTAATAGGCCAGACTGTACACAACAGTTCCTGTAACTTAGCTCTTTTCATGCACTTTCTTGGGTTTTATTGGGGTGGAAGGGGGAAGCAGGGAAGTGAGCCACTTATAGGCACTACAATAATTACATCGCATTTTTGAGACTGCAAAGTAGTATCTTATCCTAAAATATCACCATCTTTGGAAAGTTAAAATTAAATTCCAAGTCTGCTTTCTCAGAGTTATTCTCTTCCTGAAAGTAACAAATGTTTCAGGTCTGGAGAGCAAACACAGAGCACCAGTAGGCTTCTCTGACTCATTAGTTTGCTTTTCTCCATAGGATGTAGATTGACATCTCTTGGCCTAACTTGTGACATGACGGCCGAGCTCTTTAAATGTCAGTTCCATCGCCCCTGCTTTGTAAAGCTTCCCCTGGTACCGCAGCTTCGGAGTCAGTGTTTTAAAACAAAATGGTTGAGCTTAGCCACTAAGGCAGAGCCTACAGATGTGAAAACAACATTCACATCACTTCCCACCATTTGCTTATAACACAGAAAGGACCAAAGCCAAGGATTAAAACTTCAGTCTTTTTTAAAAAACTGAGCTCTAAAATTGCCTCAGGGGTTTGATGCTGAGTTCGTCAAATGATTTCAAACCAAAGCAGCACTGGCGTGGACATTTAAAGATGCATTTAGAGACAACTTATTTGGAACATTTTAATTAACAAAAATGAAATTAAATTGTGCTCTGCTTGCATGTATACAAATTATATCTTTGTAAACAGAATACAGTCTTACGTCTTTATTCAAGTACCTTTTCTTCCATTTTGCCCACAGAGTTCCTATATGTAGACTGGAAAGCCTGCAAAGCTGTCTTCTCCAGACTCTAGCTAGTAATTACAAGAACGCATACATCCCTTGGGCCAGGGGATGGCAACTGGTTATCTCAAGACGAGTTTTGAGCATGATCACGAACATGGAGTTATGTTTTTGTGCTATGTTTGCTATTGAGTTTTTAGCCAAAAAATGCAAATAAATGGTCAACCTAAGTAACGGATGTTTGGAACAATCTAATTATACAAGACTTAAATTTTAGGAATTGGCTGGAGATCAATAGATAAGTTAATTAAAATGGTAGGCATATACTTTGCCCGTTCTCAGATAGTATATAATTTACATGTCAAAAATATTTTATTAACACTCAAATTAGTAACTCCTTTTCCTACAGCTCAGGGCAACTTGTAATCCCCCTGATTTCATTTGGGGCATTTAAAGGGAACAAAAGGGAATTCAGAAGGCTAAGCAGCTCTTGTTCTTAGCCACTAGCAAACTAGATCTATTTTCTGGTTTTGTTTCCTTTCCTGGGTGAATTACAGACAAAAGTAGTAATTACACAACCTGACCAGGTGCCACTAGATTCCACATACATCTGAAAAAAAAAAAAAGTCTTCAAATATGAAGGCAGACAAAACAATATATTATTTGTCTGCTCTATTTTAGAACTTCTGCCCCACTTCTACAGGCAGAGCTTCTCCCCCTCTCCTTTTGGGCAACTGTATTAGGCACAGGCTTATCCTGACCAGGAGCTTCAGAAACAAACAGCTTCATAAAATAAAAATTGCCTCAAAACACCACAACTTTCTCCAATAACAGCAACCAATTCAGTCTTCTGACTACTACCAGAAACCAAAGTCTTATTACCGAGATTCACTCTTTTCCCAGGTGCCCACTGCAGCATGCTGTCAAAGGCTGTGCTAAAATCTTACGGTCCTTCAAATTATCAGTCGACTAGCTGAGGCTTTTATAACTTTCAAGCCAAAGACAGAGGTTGCTAACCTTGCAACTTCAGACTGCACTAGTTTTAGAATTAGAAGTATCCCACAACAGTCTGACCTCATTAATATGGACTTAATCAATTTGTCACAAAGCAGGGAGTACAGCTATGAGAAGTGGCTGGCTGCTCAATTTTAATTAATTAATTGCTTGCAGATGCAGCTAACACTTTGCAAATGGTTATCTTGGTGCTTTTAAATTTTAGAGTTAAAATTTTGCTCAAGTTTATGCTGGGCTTAAATTTTTATGTCAGCAGAAAGACAGAAAAACAGATCTCATTTTTCTCAGAATGACAAGTGGAAGGTGTTACTATTTCTTGGAATAAATTTATAAACCACTGAGATGATTAAAAAAAAAATTAACCAAAGCTATGTAAAGTGGGATTGTCATCACTAGAGTCGCAGGATCTCATCTGTATACAAGAAGTAAAAAGGCAAAATAGTAACAACAACAAACACGCTAAGTTCCCGTTCTAATTAACACAGGGCCTAAACATTCAGAAACTCACGTCCAGATCAACAAAACCAGCTGCAAACAGAACCTAAGCAACTTCAATCAAATATATTAGAGGCTAAATTTCTTCAGCAGTGAAGGTCCTCAGGCATCTAAAGTTGTTTTTACTTGTTTTCGCAAAATGCTGCCAGTTTGTATGTCTGACCAGTCAAGCATTTGAGCTGCCACCTAAGCACTGCCACCAACACAAACCCGTTGAGCTTCACCCGGGGACAAACAAACAACCCCCAACGCCCTGAAAAACAGCAACAACCACCACTGACAGCAGAGTTTCTCATACCAAAGCGCCTCCTGGCTGGTTGCTGCCCGAGCAGACCCCACGGGTGGCAGCTCTCCTGACTCCCTGCCCCAGGCGGGCTCCGGGCTGGGGGTGGCTCACTGATGGCCAGGCAGCGTGGCTCCCTGAGTGCTCAGAGGGAGAGGATGCTGGTTTGAACATTGAAGAGTAAATGTGGCTATACATAAATTACTGTGATCAGTTTTTGTTTAGAAAAAAACAAGAAAATCCAAACGAACCCACCATGCGAGGATCATAACAGCAGCAGCACCCACCTTTTGCATGTTCTCAACCATTACAAGAGATGAAGGAGATGGTGACACTTGGGTTTGATTTCCCCTCTCATCCGGCGGGACCCAAAACTTTATTTCTGGTCCCACAGGAACACGGGCAGGCTGCCAAAGGGGGCTTGCGCTCCCTGCCACCTTGGGAGCTGCACCTTGTGGCGGCCGGGCCGAGGCTTTCTCAGGGCAGCAGGAAGGCAGGCGCGCGCGTGACCCTACAGCACTCACCTGGGATAAGCAGCACCCGAGCTCCCTCCCTACCTGAAGGGCCATCTCCTGCAAAATGTACGTGCTCAGATGCAGGGCCTTGTACATTCATAAGCTCATCTTAAGCGCCATGCCTTGCGAAATACAACATAGCGTTGTAATTTAGAATTCATGAAGGCATGGATTAACCCAGTTAACCTTGCTGTAAAACACTACAGATGATCAAAAAAGGCCCCACTGGGCAATGCCACTTCCTAGAGCAGGGGAAGTGTTTGGGGACCCAGGGAGAGCTGTAAACTGCTAGCTTTCTCCCTCCTTCGCTTTGCCAGAAAATCTTTTTTATATCAGCTTTAACGCTTGCTTAAAGCCCCTGACACAAACAAAAAAGCGCTGACAAACACTTGCAAGTAGTAGCAGGGAACTGGAGGCTTTCTCCTCACAAATAAATTGTTGTTTCAGATGCAGAAATGCATTTTAAGACAAGCCTTTTGTTTGTTTGCCTTTTGTTGTTACTTAATCTCCCTCCTACATCATCTGTTTTTCTCTCAATCCTCCATGAAAACAAATACATCATAACACAGGCATAACTACCAACAACAAAACAGCAACTGCAGCACAAGCTGGAACCCCCTTTATCGAAGACGTATCAGCTAAGCTTTTTTACCTCTCCTTGACAAGAAGCGTCTGTCTTCCCAAGTACTCCATATTACTCTTTGCACCCTTAAGATCAAGTAAGTTACAGGTGGAGAGTGACAGTAGGATATTTAGACTAGTGGGGAATGGTAGGAGGACAAGAGAAAATAGGCGTTAACTAAAGCAGGGAGGTGCAGGCTGGCAGCGGGGAGATATCTCCTTCCTGAGGTCGGTGGGCACTGGAGCCGGCTGCCCCGCACGGCCGCAGCTGGGCACGGCCTGGAGCAGCCTGCAAGGCCGGGGGGACCGAGACCGCCCACTCCCTCCCACCCGAGTTACCCTGTGGTTTGGAGATTTTGCCACCATCCACTGCCCCCAGCTTTGCCTCTCAAAGTAAAGTAACCTTGAGTTGTCAAGCCGTCACGTTAATACTAAGCCCTTCAGTACACTCCTCCCTGAAGACACAAGTGAGATTGATTGCACTTGTGATTTGTTCATTTCTAAAACTATCTTACCATTAATATCCTTCTCTCATCCATTTGCAACACCTGCTAAGCACACAAAATTGATTATAATGCCCAATTTGGCAGGTAAAATCTTCTGGGATATGGTTGTTTTTTTTTTCCCAGACTTTGTAGGGGAAAAAAACAATTAAAAAACCCCACCACTTAGGATTTCAAAAATTAATTAGCTTAACAGGAGGCAGAAAAAAAGCCTAGCCTTGTTGGGGCTGCCTTGTGCCACTGTAAGAAATTGTGCTGTTTCCTCAGTGCAGCTCCTAATTTACGTATCCAAAAGAGCCATATCTCAAGGTAGATTAAGACAGCTACGTGTTTCAGCTTTAAGTGCTCATCAAGCTGAGAGATAACAGAACTGATGAATGGAACATTTCAGATCCTTAGAGAAATGAGCACCATTACATAAAAAGTGTGATTTGAATTTGTCTTTCTGCTTAGGCCGTGACATCCTAACAGCGTTTATAAATAGAAACAGAGCCTTAAAAATCAAGAACTGCTGTAGCACTTTTCCATCATCCGAGCACTGAATTACAGGGCTTCCATATCCATATACACGCATTGAAATAATTTGCATGTTATAGTCCTCTCCTCCCCAAATCAATTTATTCCTGAATAGCAAATGGAAAATGAAGTTATTATTTCAATCTGACAAAAGTAAGTCTATTGATCATTACCCTACAAAAAGGGAAAGAAACCAAGTTCCCTCATTTAACTGTTGAGAAGATTAAAAGTAAAATAACTGTGCACTCTGAAGGACAGATATGATATGTCATTAGCTTTTAATAAACCAGTTTCCTCAGACTTGCTAGATTTACAGGCTCAGAAATCAACTACCACTGATGAATCAATCTGTTTTCCCCTGCAGAGATGTCAGAACAGACAGGCGTCCTCTAATTGGAAAACCAGACAGCAGCAGCAGCTCTCTTAAGGCAAAGGCTATATCAGACATTAGAGAGTATAAGTCTTCATTCAGCCTTGTATCGTGTTCTACAGAGCAGTTTTTAATGACTCTGTTTAAAAGTACATTCTAAATCTTTAAAGGGCACGATAGAATAAAAAGAAAGTCTGTATCTGCCTGAAATTTGGAAGTTGCAGAAAATGACCACTGGAAACACACCGGGTATTCAAGTCCTGTTTCCTTTCGCAAAATATTTTACTCCATGGCACAGTTCCAATGCAGGGGTGTGAACTGCAAGATGACACCAGGGAACTCCTGCCCCCTCCACTGCCTTGCCCACCAGTATAATCCCTGTCATTTTGCTCACCTATACTAACACCGGGATTATTAAGGGTACAAGCCCCTGGTCAAAGGGCAGATCATGCAAGGAAGGCAGGAAGGGTCTCGATCCTCTTTCATTATGCCTTGAGGCTGGCCCAGTTTACAGGGAGCAAATGCTATGTCCCCTTCCTGTGCTGTTTCACAGAGAAATACTTTGTTTTGAGAAGAGTCCATCAATAGTCTTTTCATTTGGGTTTTGGATAACCATATTCAACAAGGTGGTTGGAGCTACGCTTTTATGCTAAGAAACCGTCTACTGAGCCCCCACCCCCCTTTTCTCCCTTTACACAGCACTCATCGGACCGCATCTGGAGTGCTGTGTCCAGTTTTGGGCCCCATGCACAGGAAAGACGAGATATAAACCGCACTTTCTCCCCATGAGGTCTGTTGGGCACTGGAGCAGGTTCCCCAGTGAGGTTGTACAGGCTGAATTTTATTGAATTATCCTAAGCCTACTAATAAAACAAATATCGAGCAGAGTAAAGAAAACCCACAAGAAGCATGTTCAAAATGGCAAGGCAAACAAAACTGCATCTGGCCACGTGAGGTCTGACCTGATCCCAGATTGCTATGTGGAAATACATTTGGTGGGTATGCTATATGCATAACTACCAAATTCTCACTCACAAACTGAAATATGAATCTTTATTTCTCTCTCCAGTCCTATTTCAGCTCAAAATGTATGGAAATTATCTGCTATTTTAAGCATGCTTGTTATACTCAACTACAACAGTCCCTCAAGGCCACTATTTTGAAGGTTTATGAGAGGTTTTCAGGTACTGGCTGTAGAAGGAACAAATACATGCTCTGTCTGTTTGTCCTTATGACCTAGGATTACCTTGGCTTGTAGAATCTATTCTGCACAGAATTAAACAACTCATGTGTGTGCTCCAAAGAGAAAAGATATACTTTTCTGATATTTATAAAGGATAATATTACAGATACAAAATAATCTGATCTCAGCAAACCACAGAAGTAGTACCATTTGTATATAGTTTACCAGAATGTTAGCTCAAGTTTTATCTGAAGTTTGCTTTCTTAATGTCAAGATGAAAAAGGTCATTCAAAAAATACCTTCCCTTTAAAAATTCTTAATATTTGCCTAGTTGGAAATATTACAAGAATAGTCCCATATGCCACTTGGTCACTTGGAAGTGAGAAATGGGAATTAAATGTTTCAAGACCAGTGCAGAAGTACTGAATGGTAGACTGAGGGCATTTCTTTATTATCTGAACTTCTTAGGACAATAAATTGAAACCTACGCCTTCAATCTGATAAACTCAGTAATTTAGTGCTTACTAGACCAGCCAGATTTTATGATTGAAAGCAAATTATTTTCTTTCACTCAATTTATCTCAGCATAATTAAAAGACCTTAAATAGATGCAGCTATAATAGGGAATTATTTCCCTGGAAGACTCTTGGGCTTCAAGTTATAACGCCCCCCACATAAATAACTATGTATACGGAAAAACTCCACTTAACCCAAAAGGGGTGTTGATAGGCAAGTGTCTCTTCAAGACATGTTTTCAAGATAAGGGACATCAGCGCTGCAGCAATTACTAAGAGGAAAAGGCAATATACTGTTCAGCTTTAGTAGAACTAACTCAAAGGATAAATAAAGCCAGGGGCAGGGCCTCAGACAGGAATGTGAGCCAAAGTCAGTCTCCCATGATAAGGCAATGAAACTTTAAACTAATGCTTCATTCTTGCTGTTCCACTGAAACTAATTCCTCTGTGTTTAGGATTTAGTCAGAAATTACAGCGAAACAAATACAGTACCCACTGCATAGAAATGTAGCATTCCATAAAAAGAGTATCCAACAGTCAGTCATGCAAAAATAAATCTCTGTAATTAAATTTCTTCTTAGAGAGCTCAGTATGGGTACTGCTGTTTTTTGTTGCAAACTGTACTTATCAAATATTTATTGTTAGCCCATTCATTTTAAATATCACTTGCAAAGCATCTGCATTAAATCCACTTTTATTTTAAACATTCGCTTTTAGTTAGTCTTTTTATTACTTACTCCCTAGACAATATAACATCTTTCTCAAAACATTTATAAAGTATTTGATTGAAGGCTGAGAGGAAAACTAACAGAGCAAAAGAGTCATAAGCTTTTACACCTCTGAGTTCACTTTTCAAGACTGTGCTCAGTTCCAACCAGCTTCAGAGAAGTTTACTTACAAAATGCAGCAGAACTAAGTTAGGAGTCACTAACTTCTATCACACAGTAAATTTTTCACATTCATATGAAAGGAAATAACCCTCTGTTGCACTTTTGAGATGCTCCAGTTGTTTCAGACATCCAAATTCCTAGTTATCCCCCAGATACATGCCTGTGAATCGATTTTAGATACTCTATGAAAACTACTATTTATTTTTTTTTCATCCAGATGAACTGAATTCTGAAAGTAGTTGCTTGACATAGTATTTCCTTCAATTACTTATAACCTCAGAAATAATGGTTATTACATTTCCGGAAGGCTAGAGGCAATATTCCAGGAATAAGAAAATTAGGTGCACACATTGGAAGCTGGTTCATTTTTCACTGCATTTACAAGTCTTTTCTTCTTTCTCTACAATTCCTGTATCTGGTATAATAGTATTATCTGATATTTATTTAAGCACACTAAATTAGCTCAGATTTCATATAACAGAAGCAAGGTCTGGGATAGCTACATTGCCAATTCAATCTCACTTATGAGCAATGTATACAATGAATGTGTAGAAAAGATCCAGTAAAACTGCCTTCACTCCGAACTTCGGTAGTCCTGCTGTAAATGTCACTGGAAGGAAGGGTAGGTGGTGACACCGCTGCTGCAGCCCTCAGCCTTCAGCCTCTCCTCCTCAGGTTTTTTTTTCCCCTTCACAAACCTGCCCCCTAATTCCTTAGTGAGAAATTGCATGCGTTTTCACATGTGTTTTCACATGAATGATACTGCGGTCTCCAACGGATTTATAGGCAGGTCAAGTAGTGCCTACACACAAGCTTCTTTCTAGGGAAAAGGGTTGGTCTGGTGCCTCACAGCCAAGATCAGCACTTCACCAGTTTTTTAGGACTGACTGTTAAAATGACACTTCACTGTTGCATTAGTTTTACACCACTGTATATCTATAGAAATTGTGTAAGAATAAAACTGAAGTAAAGGTTCAATACTCCTTGAAATTACTGAGAATCACAGTATCATTCAGGCTGGAAGGGACCACTCAAGGTCAAGTGGTTCATAACCTGCTCAAAGCTGGGCCACAGGAGCAGGTGCTCAGCACCAAGGATGGGGATCCAACAACCACTCTGGGCCCAGGTTCTGACCACCCTCACAGTGGAAAGCACTTTCCTCACACCTGATCTGAGCTTCCCATGTTCCAGGTTTTGTCCATTGCATCTCCTGCTTTCTCTGTATACCTCTGAGAAGAGTCTGGCTCCATCTGCTTTACATTTTCAGGTAGTTGTAAGACAGCAATGAGATATCCTTCAGTCCTCCCTGCTTAAGGCTGAACAAACCCAGCTATCTCAGATCTTTAGTACCTGATGTACTCCAGCGATGTAATCATACTGGTTTACTGCACTTGCTCCAGTATGTCCACATCTTTCTTGTACTGGGGAGCCCAAACCTGGACACAGCACTCCAGATGAAGTCTCACAAGTGCTAAATGGAGGGGAAGGATAACCTCCCTCGACCTCCTGGCTACACTTTTGCTAATACAGGCAATATGAGGTTGGCCGCCTTTGCCCCAAGGGCACATTGCTGGCTCATGTTCAGGCTTCTTGCCTGCCAGGGTCCTAAGATTCTTTTCTACAAAGCCTGTGCCTGTGGTTATTCATCTCCAGATGCATAGTCCCTTCAAACCATTTCTCCAGCCTGCCAAAGCTCTGAATAGCAGCCCTGTCCTCCAGCGTATTGATCATTCCTCACAGTTTAATATCATCTTCAAAATTTGAGGTTACTCTCCATCTCATTGTCTAGGTTTCTGAAAAATACACTAAACAGTATCAGCCCAGGTACTGATTTCTCAGAGACATCACTGGTAACTGTACTTTGTACCAGAGATTGTCAGGCAACCTTCCACCTACCTTTTAGTCCAATAATCCAGGTCATATCTCACTCAATTTCTCTGCAAGGATATCATGAAAGACAACATCAAAAGCCTTGCTAAAATCAAAGTAAGCAATTCCCCTTACCCACATAGCCAGTCATCCCATCAGAGAAGGCACTCAGGATAATCAGGCACTTCTTGCCCATAGCAAATCCACACTCACTGTTCCCAGTTACTTGCTTGACCTGTATATGCTCAAATGGGGTCTCTGGGAGGATTTGCTCCATAACCTTCCTAGGAATGGAGGCAAGGCTGACTAGCCTATAGTTCCCTGGATCCTCCTCCTTATCCTTCCTGAAGATGGATGGATGTTTGCCTTTTTCCAGGTATCATAAACCTCCTGTGAACACCATGACCTTTTGAAAATGATAGAGAGAGGCCTCACAGTCACATTTGCCAGCAGTCTCAGCACCTTTCAGTGCTGCCTGTCTGGTCACATGGACTTGTGCCTCCAACTGGCTTAAATCACCTCTAACTGGATCTTCCTCTTGCTGTGGGTAATTCTTCACTGCCCCAAGCTCTGCTGCTAGGCTCAGAGACTGAGGAGAGGCGAGGGCAGAATTTACCAGTAAAAATCAATAGGACACAGAAAAAGCTAAGGTAACCAATGTCTTAGTCGCTAGGTCTCCTGCTCCTTTGAGCAGTGGGCCAACATTTTTCTTAGCTTTCCTTTTGTTGCCAAGGTACTTTCAGAAACTTTTCTTTTTGGCCTTCACATCCTTCCAGTTTCAACTCCAGCTAACCTTCGGCTTTTCTCCACCCCTTCTCCACCCATGCATGGTTGGACAATGCTTGTGCTTGTGCTTGTCCTGGATAGCCCATTACTGCTTCCCTCTTTGGTGTACTACTTTTTTGTGCTCGAGCTCAGCAAGGAATTTCTTGCTCACTCGGGCTGGCTTCCTGCCACACTCACTTGACTTCCTGTGTGTTGGAAAGAGCCGTGCTTGTGCTCTGAGCCCCTTTGCCCTCTAGGGCAGTCTCTCATGGGATCCTGCCAAGCTGAAATCTGCTCTCCTAAATCTTTTAGGTATTTACTGGATTTTACAGAATTCTCGAAATTAAAGTACTGCAGTACTAATTCACCAGAAAATGTTGTTTATCATAAAAAACCCTTTTCAAATAGATTAACTACGCTACCCAACTATTTCTGTTGTATGTATTATGCTGCCTTGTCTTTCTCAGAGCCTCAAATAAAGCAGGAATCTGTAAATGTTGCGCATTTAATAAATAGCACAGTCCCAAGCAATGAGTGCAAGAGAACAAGCAGATCTGTAGGAATAAAAAAATGAGAAAAAACAATATTATCCTAAGGCTGCTATTTTTGTACAAACGACGTGGACATGTGGATTCATTCTGAGCCCTGGACCAGTTGATTTCATATAAAATTAATTATATGAGACTGTGCCAAAGTCATTAGTGAGGCTAGGTCCTAGAGTCAGGATGAAATACAAGGCTGTCCAGGAAGAAAAGCCAAATCTTTAAGTCATTCTAACACACACAAGCTAGTCAATATTATTACTGGTGTCTCTTTGATTAATCTTCAGTGAATGGTATTTAATTACAAAATTTCCTCTCTGCGAACATTAAATTGCACTATATATGCGATTTTAAAATCTTGACTGAAAGTACAGAAGGAAAATTATGTCAATTTATGTACATGTTCTGTCTCTCCTAGTGTAATTTATACGTTTATCACACAAACACAGGCAGAGGCATAAGGCTTATACTAAACGCAGTCACTGAAGATAATATTTTATAAAGGATATAAAAAAGGCCACAAACCGAAGATTTACATAACTCTTGTTTTTGCTGTTGGCATCTCTTTACCAGTTACCAAACTTTAGTCAAACTCCTGTTCATATTCACACTGTGAAAGGGTTTGAAGGAAAGTGTATGTGATTGGGATCACTTCTGGACAGAGGCTACGGCTGGTAAGTAAGGCCCCACTAGTGCCTTCCTCAGCCAGAACACTCGACAGGACTGCCAGCGAGGCAAGAGAAGGGAACACCAGAGGGTGTAAAGCTATGAATTTCTCTGCAAAAAGCTTCATGGTACTGTGGACCAAACAGTGGAAAACAGAGCTGAAAATCCTGCTCAACCTTACCTACCCTCTAAGGTCTGCAACTCCTGCTTTTAGTTACAGGGCAGGAGTGGAGTGCTCTGCCTTAATATCAACTGCTGTTGTTAGTAAGGATAATTTACACACCTGCAAGCAGAATGGGACTGTTTCTCAGTGTAATTTATTTTTGTTTTAAAGATCTAGTTATACAGATGTTTTTAATAAACACACTGATGATGCACTAAATCTCAGTGCCTTTGAAAACCAAAGTTCCCCTTTCAGTACTCTCTGTCTCTGCACCACTTGCAATGGGAAATTCTGGAGAATTAAATGACTATGCTGAATCTTTTGGGTAGAGTTTAAAGTATGCTTTGAGTTATAAGGGGATACAGTTGGAGCCCTGTAATCTTCCTATCACACCCAGCTGGAAGCTGCCTGATACATCAATCTAATGCAGTTGAAGCCTCCTGCTCACAACCCTTTCCTGCATCCATTATCAGTTATATGACCAGATCAATGAGAAAGCGATTATTCTGCAAGAAAAAAAGCGATAAAACAATTGCAATAGGCATCTGATGACTAAAACACACAGATCCTTTCTAATGGGAATGCCAGCTTTGCAACAGAACTTCAGTACAGAACAGAATGCAGCGGATGGCACATAATATCTTGCTATATACCCTGGATACTGTTCTTATATGAAAAGAAAAAACTGTATGACACTGTCTAATTTCTAAAGAAATATCCAAAGGAATGGAAGCATGAGGAACAAGAAACACTGATTTTATAAAAAAGTCAAGTCTCATTGAAGGAGTCTACCGCTAAATAATGTTTAAATTAATGTCTTCCATATCCAAAATATTATTAAAACAATTTAATTGTAGATTGGAACTTAATATCTAATTTCACTCTATGTACCCTAAAAGCACTATTAAAAGCACTATTAAAATAATTAATCCAAAGAAGAATAAAAAATCTCAGATAAACTGTGCACCTGAGCAAAAAGCTGCATGAGTCACAAGAGAGAATGACAAACGCATAACTGTTCAGGATCAAAATGAAGCCAAAACTCAGAGAAGCTTCAGAGCCAGCAGACAGAGGAAGAATGACAAGGGAAGTCAAATCATAAGATATGCACAAAGGAACAGTCTGCTTTTCTGTCTTCAAGCATAGAGCAAACATCAAGCAAAAAATTATTTACAGACATAATAATTTAGCACACAAACACGCAGTAAATGGTTACTCATATAAAACATTGTAGAATTAGTCTAATAAGGAATTAAAGTTATATTTATTCTTACTTGTGCCAGAGTTTCTATGGAGTCAGTGTATTCTGCACTTCCTGAGTATTAAATGGTTTGTTAATTTGCATCTTTCCTTAGTGTTGTCCTGCAGGGCTTATATAAACACAGCATCCATTAATTCATATGTAGTCTTTTACTGTCATTACTTATCTATTATAGAATTAAATATGAGACAACTTATTACTCTGTCACCAACTGAAGTGGGGTAACCAAAGCACTGCTTATCTCTCTGATAAATTTACAGGATGGTGAGTGGAGAGCCTATCACAGACAGACTCTTTTGATCATGGATCCTATAAACTAAACAGGTTTTTACACATTGTTTGAACCAGTACCAAGCAGACATTTAATAAGTGTATATGATTTACAAATAATTACTACAATTCCATCTGTAATGAAAAACAACTCAAAACATGAACCTGTCAGATGCTACCATTCAGTCAGGGAAGAGAAAAAGCAACAAAAATATCATTGACTAACTTCTTTAACTTAGTATTATGTTCTATACAGTATCTGTGAATTAATGCTTTAAAATGCTGTTTCTGCTTCAAGTCACTCTCTCTCTACCTTCTGATGATAAATGATGATCATATTTTCCGAATACAAAGCGTTAGAGTGGCATAGGATTTTCCCTGCTTCCAAATTAACATACTCTTTGGTGCACCAGACCTGTTTCTATTTTATTTTTAAATGCAAAATATATAAAGTCTTCCCCCCCACCTTTATACTGCTTAACAGGCTACACAAGGCTACAGCATTACTTCATCACTGCACTTAATTGCCCATCCACTGCTAAAGTCTTTACATAGAGAAGATCAGTTATTGCTCTCACTGTTGGGTCAGATGCTTTAGTGCTTTGCCTTCCGTGTGGGCTACTGCCGATAAAACTGGGTTTACTGCCCTTGGAAGCAAAGTCCACGCCAACATGCTACAACAACTCTACACATGCCTGGGGCGGATCCGTCTGTCTGTCTGTGGTGCAGGACAATTCTTCCGTAACAGAGTAGTCCCCCTCTACAGCTATTGAGTAACCGCATGGTTGCCACCGACGCTACTGGCTTTATGTGTTGGTTACACCATTCATCACAAACCATCTCTTAAATATTCTAGTGCCCTTCCTTTCTGCGATTCAGGTGAACGACTGCAAAATGGCATTTCAGCTGAGAGCTCTAAGCTTGCGTTATAATCATGGATCCTTGCAAAGGAAGGGACCTTGATGTCTTCTGACAAATTAAAGCCAAATCAAGCACAGCAAATCAAATGCGCCTCTTCGGCAGAGCTACCCATAATAGCTTAGACAATAAGACCCTGATTCTGTGTTGCTGGAGGACACAGAAGTGTTCATTAAAGAGCGGAAAGGTGTTCATGCAGCATCAGAGCCGCAAGCATTTTCTAAATAGGACTAATCAAACAGTTGGGTATCAGATAAAAGAATGTTTAAACAAGTGGCGGCTGGATGTTTGTGTTCTCAGCTACTAAAGCTCAAAAATGTTTATTTCTAAACATCTTTGATGTACGGAATCAAAGATGTATTATTCAAAGTGATGTTCGTGCGGCAACAAAAGAAAATTTGGTAAAAAAGTTCTTGTGGTTAATATTTAAGTATCTAGATACAGCTGGAAAAGGCAACAAATTATGAATGAGCAAATCATCATAAATTCATGAAAGCAAATATTAGGTATGTAGAATACTTATCTTCAGCATATTTAGTTTAAAGGAGGAAGAAGACAGCTTGAACACAAGTAAACAACAGTACTTCATCACATAAGGCCTCCTCCAATCGCTTATAAAAGCCAAGTGAGCCTTTTTAATATTTATGCATTCTTTTAGGAAAACTCCTGGTGCCTGCTGATTAATATCTGCAGGATCTACATAATTCATGATTTGATAAATAATTTACCTTTTCCCAATTATATTAACAATTCTTGTACAATTAAAGTTAAGAAGTATAGTCTGATGCACATTTTAGTGCTATCATAACCATAATTTTTTTAAAAAAGTACAACTGAAAGGCCTGCACAGTCTGTAGGTGCTCCAAAGGCAGAACTCCAGTGAACTGGAGTATCAGAGAGCCAGACACAGTGTTGCCAGCTACATGCTTACTGAGAGTGACTGAATGATTGCCCTTTTTTTCTTTTATACCCAACAGGACACCGCTGTGTTCTGTGCTGGGGGCTAAGTCCCTAACTGCTCTCCCTAGGCTTATAATCTTTGGCCACAAATTGCATGTTGGTCCCAAAACTGCTTAAACTCTACAGGATCATAGATATCTTAAAATTGTACCCTGATCACGGTCTCAGGACATTATATCAGCTAAGAATAGCTTAAGAGAACTTCTGCTCAAGCCCTAAGTCCTTTTCTCCTATGCAAGCAACTGCAAAGGTTCAAAGGGAAAAGGATACCACACCTCTCTGCCAACAGAGGATAACCTCATATCTGAAGACAGTAAAGGTACAGCGAAAATTAAGTTTTTACAACATCAGTTCTCCTCAGGTTCTGCAGTCACTCACAAGACTCTGTGGTTCTCCTAAATGGAGACTTAATGTCTAATCATTTGCAAAAGCCACCACACACGCAGACATACGCACAAATATATTACACATATATATAAGGAAAAAGAAAAGCATAATACCTCACTCCTCAAGAAGTAACCCCATGTTCCCCCATCCCTTCCACTATGCATAAACACTAATGGTTCAAAAACTGTACCACATGCCAGTTTTTAGGTCATTGGACAGCTGCCCACATAGAGCAGAAGGGATTGAAAATTAATAACTCTGCTGGGGAGGAAAAAAATATGAATAAAGCCAAGAAATAATAATACTATCAAAACACGTAATAGCCTATTAATCAACACTTCTTACCAGGTTTTACTTATTCTGACTGACCATTTCAATTTCCTTAAATGTACAGAATGCAAAAAAAAGAATAAATACATTAGAAGATATCTTTCCCATTTGAAAAAAACTCAGTGTCACTTTCTTTAGCTTTACAGTATCCCTTTTGAAGAAGGCAGTCACCGACTGGCCAAAGAATACTGGTGCTAGCTGGTATAGAAATCATTAGGATTTAGTCCATGCTGGGGAAGGTGGAGGGGTGACATTAATATAAATTAAAAACAAGAACCAACAGCCTTAACCACACTACTGTTGAATGTAAAAGTTACATGCTATAGCTATGATTTTTTTTTCCTCTCAAGCAGCTACCGAAAAATTATGCCTGGAAAACAAGCAGCTGTTACTAGGTTTAGCGTTTATTTTTGTTTTTGTTCTGGTTTGGGTTTTTTTTTAATTTGGGGTTTTTTGTGTTTGTGTTTTTTTCTTGGAACCCATTATGGCTGCAGTAACTTTCGACCTATGGTTAAATATTCATTTTTCTATTGTTAAGCTTCTGATTGGTTCTTTAAAAACAGAGACACTAAATGATATGCCTTTTAAACACTTAATTTGTAATTACCACCTGAAATGTTTTCCCCACGTAAGTACAATGAGGGAGTGTGAATATGCATTTCCATTTACTCAGGAACCACTCTTACAGCAGCAGAGTCAGACCTTGCTTTCTTTGCCTCTAATTTTCTACCTTTTGTTGCAATACTAAGACTTTGAGACACTACAGCACAAAATAAACCCCATATATGAGAGTTCAAAAACTTACTCGAGGTCAAAAACTAAATGGAAACTTCTTTGCAATGCCATGAAAGCCATTTGGGCTCACGCTACACTACAGCCTGTGTTCATACCATCCAACTTTTTGGAGGACTTTATTTGTAGATAACCCGTACTCGCACTACTCTGAAAGGAGGGAGGTAGCTCCAGAAGGTGATCTAGGTGAGATTTCTCTCTCGAGACTAGAGTCCCAGTGGAGATGCCTCAAGTTCAGTGGGATCAATCTTGGCCTCAGCTTTTTTTCCCAGGACACTAACCCTTTTCATGCTGCAAGAGCTGTATTTCACACCCCACCCCACCCCCAGCAATGTGCTCTGAGTGAAGCTGGAGAAAAACTAAAGCAAATGTTTCTTCGCCCCCAGCCCCTTTTTGGCCAGCTGTGATGCTCTTGGCAATGCCCTTCAAGGAAGCTGGCAGCGCTGAAAGGCAGGTGTGACCAGACTGAACCGCACAGCTTTCTAAGATGAGGTGTTAGCTCCTATGTTCCCTTCTCCATGTACACACCAGCATAGGTCGATGCTAGCACGCCGAACGGCTAAAATCAGATACTCCAACCCCTCCCCACGTGCATCCACGTATCGCTCCGAACACGGGGCTGTACTTGCCAAGCACATGCAGTCCTGTGAAAGCCGTGCACATCTCTAGAGATGGGAGATGGTGGGGGAGAGCAGAAATCAGGCAGTCTCTGCTTGCAGGCTTCATATTAAACTCAAAATCAACCTCTCATTGCTAGCACTTTTAGAGCGGTGTTCATGATCTCTGCAGGGTGCCATTTTCATCTCTTCTTTGATGTGAGAGGGGTGGAAGTGATGGTGCATTAGAAAGAGGAATGAAAGGGGCAGGTTGGGAATCATTAAGTAAGCTCCCTGTCTCTTAAAAATGAAATGTTCTTGAATTTATTCACCCATTCATCTCATGTGGACATATTAAAGCAAAGTATCTATGAGGCTGAAGAGAAGGAAGCCCTATGTGTTTCAGTCTCAGTTCATTTTCAAATATACACCTAGTATTTCTATGGCCTTCAGGCCTGAACTGCTCAAGTAAGAGCTATAGTTTAATTAACCATTGCCGCTTTTATAAGGTGTAATTGGCCTTACATCTACTTCATTAAAGTAACAGTAGAATAACTCTGACAGTCCAGCCATAAGACAAGTTCACATAGAGCATTAGCAGCTCAGCTCTCTGCAAATTAAATGAGTGAATATTTTCTGAACAGAGGAGATGAAATAGCACTAGTCAGCTACTCCTTGTCAAGTATGTACCCAGAAAAAAATTCTAAAGAGAGATGACCAGGAGCAAATAGACAGTTTCCACCCTTATTACTCCCTGTTTGGCTCAACATATGTCAAGTGTTTGCACTAAGCAAACTGACATTTTAGCTCACTGTGGTCTACCCTGGAAACTTGATATTTATAATGTAGTCATTCTACATCTGACCCCTAGCGCAGCTGCAACTAAAGGAAGGTGAGTTATTAAAGCAGAAGTCTCCATTTGCTGGCTATTTTCTAGGTAGAAGTCTTTTGAGATACCCACATTCCCTGAAATATTCACAAAACAGTTTTACTCTACTGGGACTTTGGGGTAAATTGACATAAGATATTTTCCCCTCTGCCTTATAACTGCTTGAAATTCCTATACTTCATCAAGCTATAGGCTTTTCTATTACTCTTAACATTCCCCGGAATGGAAACTTCCCCAAAGCATGTTCAGCCTGTGACCGCCAAAGTAACGCCTGCCTGAGGGAGTATCCCCACCACTCTCCAGTACTTTGAGTTTTCCTTCACCAGCTCCACCTCTCCCCCTTTTGCTTTCTTTGGGCCACTTTCTCTCTTTACTTCACTGTCACCAGGTGAAATTTCTAGTCTTTCTTTATTTCTCGAAACAAGTACTAATTCTCAGGAATAACCAACTCTGGCCTTTGCAGTCAGTGGAGCTGTCTTTGAGTTAGTCCAGATGTCACTCCAGTGCAGACGGGGAGAGCTCAAGGAAGCACTCTCCACTGGCTGCTACATCAGCCTCCCAAGGTGTATCTGCACGGTCCTCCTGAGGCAAAGGCAAGCTCCAGCTGCCTGCATTCCATGCACACCAATGCTCACTCCATCGATGCTCTGAGACGAATGCAACTTGTAGGGCCTTGGTTGTAGGGTGCTGAAGCTATTAAGCTACAAAGCCAGTTAAAACAAGCTGTTAAAGCCGAGCTACTAAGCCTAGTAAGATCTGTTAGTTTGTCACAGCGTTAGCATGCCAGGTCTTCAGTGTATCTGGAGCACAGGCACAGTAAACACATGGGCAGAGTATTTATGCAGCACTGACAGAGTAAGCGAGGATCTGCCTGCAAAAGACAATATAGGAAGAGGCTGATGCGATTGGTAATAATCATGCCGCAACTTGTAGATGCCTCAAAAGGCTATGAGGAGTCCAGAGACTTGATGTCATATTAATAGGTCTTTTTTCAAACTGGTCTTCTTCCCCTGTAATATTTGCCTTCAGCAGCGGAGGCTGACATCCAAAGAAATCCCTGACCTGTAATGAAGGGGGCTGCATAACAATACTCCTGTCCTATCCTCTCAAAAAACAACCAAAAAACCCCTTGATCAAACTGAATAACCTGTCAGCTTCAATATCACACAGTGCCTGCACTAATAAGATTTAAATCACTTCCAGTAACTTGATAAGCTTCTTCTGTGATAACGTGGCCAAACTCTGCACTGAGTTTCCCTGCTGAAACCCTGCTGAGGTGACACCCTCATCACCAAGAACATAATTTGGACAAGTATTTTTAAACAGAAGCACTTCCCACACATGTACTTTAAAAGGTGCACTAAGGGCTCTGCTACTGCTTTCAGTCATCCTGAATGTGCAAATAATTTCTGAGCACATTTTGACTGTCATATCAAAGCATGCTACATTACATGCTGCATTATGACAGAGTGAATATTAAAGGAGCATGACGATTATTTGGACAATTGAGACCATGAATAAAAATGATTGCTGAATTGGAATACTGCACAGTTTACAGCTTCTCAGGAGAAAGCCTCTGACTTGTAGGGTTTATAAACTCTATGTACCTGAGTGCCTCAGGACAAAAACATCTACCTAGAAAAATGCATGCACTCAGGTCAAAGCTCAGGGTATATATTGAGTTTTCAAATACTCAGGAGTTTTGCTGAATCAAGATTCTACATGAACTGTGACCACATAGCAAGTAAACTCAAAGCTCCTTTCAGGGTAGTAACTGGCATCAAAACAAATTCTAGGAGACGGAAAGTGAACAATAGTGCTATTATTCATCCTTAAGCTATCATAAACTAGGGAAATAATTGGCAGATTCTTTTTTTAAAGTAAATGCCCAATCATTAGAAGTACCAGACAACAATGTTTGATATTATATTAACAGTAATATGGGCTTTGACACTATTAATCATTAATAAATTCATCACCTTTAACACTTACATATTTGGAACACCTTCTATGCTAGGATAGTAAAAAATCTTGAGGATTAATCCTGCAAAATATGGATTCTTTTACATTCTAGTGGAATGTGGGAGAAACAGTCTTAAGGAACTGAAACAAAGACACACACAGAGCAAGGGACAACCTGTAATAAGTAAATAAACACAGTGCTTCAGAAGCAGTTTTCCAAAGTTGAACAAAATTATATTTCAAAAAGTCATTATTCTACAATGAATGGTAGCAATGAGAAATTAAAAAACCAGTATGTAATACCTGGACCTGAAAGGGAAAACACCAGTTTAAGAGGCTGGTCAGATTTCTTTGTGTGAGTGTATATGATGAAGCTCCAAAGCATAATGAGGTGATTATGCCTCCAAAGGTGGAGGGAGCTCTCAGGATGAGCCTTAGGTGACAGTTCAGATGGACACTGAAAGGAGCAGTGAAGACAACAGGGCTGCTAATCCAAGGCACAGCCCTCAGACCTAACTTTCCAAACAGTAAGGTTTGTTTATCTTTTTAGGAACTGTAACCTTTGTTAGGAAGTAGGATACTTCAGAATTTCGGCAGTCCTAATCTTCTTCCCTGAAAAGAACAGAAAATACAGCCATTGACGGGAGCTGTTTCTAATCACTTCAATCAGTAACAGGCCACAGTTTCTTGATGAAAAATTATTTTTAAGTACCTGTTACCAAAGTATGTATCAAATACCAGGTCTTTAATATTATTATAATTGGAAGTGTTGGTATGCCATCACTGCACCAAGTTAAAGAGCAGCAGAGCAGTATATTTATGCACAGCTAAAGAAAAGGTGTAAGACACCGTTCACTGCATAGTGACACAGTGAATACAAGGAGGGGAGAGGTAATTTGCTCTGAAGGGATGGAAACCAGGGAATTCCACATTTGAAAAGGTGGAGACAAACATTTTGGAAGTGTACTCATGGGGAGATCACATCAAAATGTTGTTCTAGGGCCTGGTGCAATCGCAGTCCTCAACCAGCACGAGAGTTGACAAAGTTTTATAGAAGCTAGAAAAAAGCAGAAAAGCAATGAATGGATGAAGCCAAAGTCACACTGAAAAGTAAGAATGGGAAGTTTTGCAGTGACAGGTAGCCTAGTGGACCAGATGATAGAGTTGAAAGACTGAGGTGAGCTTTCAACCACAGGAGTGTATCTGTTTGGGAAGGGGCAATTAGCCAGTGCAACAGAACTGCCAAGAGCAGCAATGCATGCTGCATTCGCTGTTGTCTTCCTGGGTGTCTTTCTGAAAGCTGTGCCTTAGCCAAATAGAAGTTATTGGGACCAACAAAGGGATAGCTAAGCAAAATGTAATAGTGTGTAGTTTACAGGAGGTCAGACTGAATGATCTAATGGTCCTCCCTGGTCCTAAACTCTCTGAATCAGCTGCAAATGAATGGCAGAGCTCAGGAAGAGAACAGAGTGCTGCTGTAACTCCTGTCCTGTGCTTTAACTGCAAATCTGTTTTCTATCTCTTAACTCAGAAGGAAAAACAAAAAAGTGCATTACAGAACAAAAATGCAAGACAAATGAATCACTGCAAATGCTAGTGGACTGGACAGTGAAGATGTGACCCACAGATTCTAACATTTACTGACATTATTGGAGACATCCCCAATGTTGACTTCCATTGAAGGGATGTTGTTTAGTTAGAAAAGCAATTAACATCACTGTAAAACTCTTCCACATGTACAGAGAATGGCACTGGAAAATTATAGAGAGCAGACATTTATCAGCAGTACTTCAGTAACACAAAGAATTGGACCAGTCAATATTTAGTAACTACTCTAACTTCTCCACCACCATGAGATCTTTCTTGCCTCCGTAATTTGGGGAGAAGATAACTGTATTTTTCTTCACAAACCCTATAGATTTAGCCTGGTTTTACAGAAGTCAGTCACAGCTCAGACAAATCTGATCTTCTATCCTCAAAGAATCTTACTTATTTTTACTTAGAAAGGGCATGTTATACAATACCAATGAAAATTGATTGTACAGACAGATCTGTAATATATGAACTTTGAGAAAGATCTAATTCACATTTAAGACAGAAAATATTTTCTACAGCTTAAACTAGTCTCCCATTTTCAGCATCTTTCAAAGACTTTTACCCACTTCAAGCATTAAAGCTACAGACTTTTCTCATAAAATAATATAAAAGAATAACTACCCATGCTACAGAGATGACATGAGATTCTCAGGGCATTTAGATTCAACAAATATTACAGTGGCCTGTTGTGAGCTATGTATAGCTAGAAAAATCAAATTTCATCTGCCACTGTGTCAGGCTGCATTCCAGAGTCAGTTTATCACTGCAGCGAATACTAACATATTTATCTTCCCTAGCTAGGTTAATCTTGTATTCCATAATTATCATGACTGTCATAAACGTATTCAGCTCTGTTCCTGCATTTGAGAACGTTGCCAGTTTTGGGAGAAAGGGAACTTAGAAGGAGGCGCTTCTATTTGTTTTCAACTTAAAGGCAGCAGCAGAAATTAAGAAATACATTGAATTGAAGATCGTATTTGTTACAGTCTCCTATATGATCATCAGCTTTTTGATTCTGAAAGTGTTCCAGTTAATTTTTTTAGCCACTTAAACTACATTAAAATCTGAAAATGCCCTCAGTGTTTACAAAATTCTTAGTAGGGGAAACGGATAGAGAGTACTATGAATATAGCTGCTTGGCAGTATCTGTCTCTGTGTGTATACATATATACATCTTTATGTATGTATGTATGTTTTGATGAATTTTCTACAGAACTTTTGGGGGCATTTTTTTTCTCTTTTCCTGTGATCATCTGACAAAGTCTTGGGACCCAGTATGCTTTAGGAGGCTGAAAACATCACCATCCCTTCTGTGCAACGTAGCTAAACAGCTTCCAGTCCCAGATTTGGCTCATTTGAAATTGGCTTGGCTCTCTTCATGGCACACCGTAGTTGTGCCCTAAAGCAGTCAAAAACATGAGCCAGGAATCTTTGCTGGTACCTACACTGACATTCTTGCAGATGCTCAGTACCATTCCTACGAACACCTGCTCTCCTGCTGCTCTGAGTAGAAGACAAATAGTAGCTGTGTCCCTGCTTTCAGTGAGAGTAACCATGAGAAACCCCAAGCTCAGAAGTACACTAAGCAGGAATGCATTTCTTGGGACAACAAAAAATCTCACCCTCTTCCTTCTTGAATTCTTCTGAAGTTGACCTACAGAAAGATTTAAGATTGAGATAAAACAGAAAAGATGAGTATGCACAGGTATGTTTAGTCTTCTGTGTATTTGTCAAAGGCCTATCAAGATGGAAAACTTGAATTGTTCCTCAAAAACCACAGTATGATGTGTGGAGCTCTAACAAAAGATCGAATTGGAAGGTTTTGTTTAGAAGGTTGAACATATCCTAGCAAAACGTATCTAGCAAAAGCTAGACCCTAAAAACACCCTAGTTTTTGATTAGCTTTATCTTGCAAGAACATGGCAACTCCCACTGCATTACTTAGAAGATTGGAGATGAAGAAAATAGGCTTCAGCTAAACTTGGCAAATATGAGCTACATTTTACAATGCTAATGAAACCCAAGCACAGGCAAGAGCTGAACAATTTAATAAGGCTCTAGCTTGTTTGTACTCACAGAGTCATCAGAAGAATATGAAATAGGCACAAGAAGCAGCAGCAGAGTTTCCAATTCTTATTCCTCTCCCCCTTTAGCACAGTATTTCAGAAGGAAACAAAGATACCGAATTGGACAGAGGTCCTCATTCCTCCCTCTGCCATGGATTACTTCTTTGACCACTGGCTCCCTAAACCTCCCTGTGCTGTTTTCATTTCTGGAATAGGGATAATGATGTACCTATCTGTCTTGGAATCGTTAACCTCAAAATTCAGTCACATTGCAAACCACCCCAAGTTCTTCAGAAGTGAGACTCCGCTGCAATGAAATACAATTATCTCATTAGAAGAGGGAACACATGCACATTGTTGGTATCACTCTTTCCTTATCCCAGTTGCCCAAACTTAAAAATCTCCACAGAAGAAAAAAGGAAATTTCTGTTGTTCTGTTCAATCTAACTCAGCTTTCTAAAACTTAACCAGACAGTGAAGAGAATATATCTGAGGCTGTAAATCCATACTCCAGAATAGAGACAGGCTTCATCAGCTCACCAACAGTTTTTTGGGTTATGTCACTGCAAAAGGAAAATGTGCTTTAGGAACATCTCAAATGGAGTGAATAAAGGTCACCTTTGGCTTCTGCTGCAGGGCTGGCAATATGCCAAAGTGAAGCAGAAACCCACAGAGCCACAAGTATCATTAGCATAAGTAAGAAAAGATTAAGCTGAGAAAATATGCCACGATGACCCACAGGTACCCCAGCTGTACTAAAAATATCTACACTGAAGAAGCAGACAAGGTATCATCCACATGTGGAAAAAAATAAAGGCCTTAGGGACTCTAAATCCAAGGGAAATAGCCTCTTTCTTTCCCCCCCCCACCCTTTTTTTTCTTTGTAACTTAAAAACACATACTTGAACAAATACCTGTGTGTGCGCGAAAACACGCAGGCAAGCTCAAAATAAAGCTAAATGGCACTGAAGGGCCAAATAATACATTAAGGTAGAGCTGCCTCTGCTGGAGAGCACCCACCCACAGGGGTAATTCTAGCCGGGATGTCAGCAATTGCTGCGAGTGGTGCTCATCACGAGGAGGTGCAGGACGTAACAGAGAAGATAGCGATCTGAAATACGTGCAAGAGCTAAGGAATGACTTGCTTACAACAATTAAACTAATAACAACATGGGTAGGATGTCGAGACTCGTCAATGTTACACAACAGTAAATACTACCACAGCTGTTGAACGTGACGAGGAGGTGAACAACACATTCAGTGTGTGGCTAATTCACATCCACCAGCCATTTTCCAGTTTAAATGTATCTGACAGAAGAGTCAATGTGATACACACAGTTCAAAGTGGCAGCAACATACTTGTCCTGTTTGTTTGTTTTGCATGGCTTGAAGCTAATCTTGCACAACTTCAGACAGGACGACAGCGGCATGTAAAACACTTGATGTGATACATAAAATATGTATGCCACTTTAGCTTTTATCTGAGAGCTTCAATAGTCAAATGCTTTCTTTAACATCTCTGAAAAATGATATGTGTTTAATTTTACATAGGTACTAACTGGCACCTTCAATCTTGAATACTACCTACAGACATTATAAGACACAGCATAGAAAGAAAATAAGAAAGGAAGAAAAGTGTGAGGAAAATCTAGCAAACATTACAAAGTAAAATAAGAAGTGAAAAGAATATAATATGAAAGAGAAGAATCAAGAAGATACATAGCTTTACTTTAAGAATGTTCAGTATTGATTAATAAAAAGAAGTAACAATGTATTTATATCAAAATAAATAAAACTGATTTCATCTGGACATTTTACAAATGCCATGGGACCTTTTAACAACTATGTTAGACAAGCCCTGAAAGGAAAATATTCCTGGTTTTCAGTTTGTCAGTTGATTTTAAACACAACCTTACTTGTTACAACACTGACCATGGTGAAGAGAAGCCATCCTTATGGATGATGGCAAAGGGATGAAGGACCTAAACAGGCTTTCCCAAATTTTGCAAGTGTGAATATTCCCACTGTCCTTTGAGCTACCTTTGACTTCTTTAACCTCACATCTATTTGGCAATGAGTTCCAAAAATGAAACGTGGTTTAACAACGTTTTTCCTTCCATCACTTTCTAAAGCATTGCTTTTCAATTTCACTGGATGTATTCTTATTCTTACTTTCAATTCTCCTTATTTTAGGAGAAGGGATAAATGCCAGAAACATACTTGCCTATACTACTTATTACAACATTAGTTCAGATGGAACAAGTCTAGTTATTTCCATCACTGATTTCTATAAAAATTTCATATATCTTTCAAGACAGAAAATGTAGAAGGTGAAGTTACTGCTTCTACCAATAGGCATGTTATCAGTTTTTGTAGAACAAACATTCTCCTTTTGGCGTTATTTTGTAAGGCACTAGTAAAACTGCTTTTCCCACTGAGTGGAGGGTAATCTGTTGGAACTGTCCACAGTGATGCTAATTTCATTTTTCCCCATGATGCCAGCAGGTTTCAGGGCTGGGGGAAACCTACAATTCAATGGAAAGAAGAACTCATCATTTCAGGAGAGCTGTTTCATGCTCCACCTGTACCAGACTCAAAAAGTTTGTATGTAGAAATATGAGTAGTAGCAAAGCAATTTCACCTCCTTCATGCACTCTTTTCTTTTGTACACACATAGACAGACACACGTGCGCACTTCTGAGCTCTGTGCAGTGAAATACCTTGGAATCATTCTGTAATGTTCGCGTAGAAGAGACATGCATTCGAAGAAATACCTGCCTCATCCACCTGGCTTACAACTACATACTCTAGATACCTTGCAATCACTTTCTGTGTTAAAGAAAAAAAAATCACAAAATCTTACTGTGAGAAACTTTTCTTTTTAATTACTCACTTGGTAGTTTCAGCTTGAGATGAAACTTGGGGTGGGCTTGGGAGCTCATCCTCTCTAAACCCCAAACTATTTTATATTCCCAAACAGATTTGAACAGAGAGCAATGATTTCAAATGATATACGTTGCAAGGTACAACCATTAAGAATCAGATGCAGGAGTGCTTCATATCTGTCAAGTTTTCGGCAGTCATACACATGTGGGAATACTTTCCTGTCAATGCTGTTTCTCAGTTCACCTCCCTAAATATATGAATGCAGCACTTCCCAAAACAGTAAAATCAGAACTCTGAGGACTGCTCCACTGGAGCGGCATATTCAGTACTCAGAAACACAGAATAAAATACCTGAGTAGCTAAAAAAGGAACAATTAATTCTTCTAATTATTTTATTCAAGATTTTTCTCTCTCCTATCTACTCTCCTGAGGCAAAAAACTCAATCACTGTCATGCTGTTTACTTTCCAGTGTTAACAACATTTACTTCAATATTAAACTTCAGACCAGATCTTAAATGGCTGTAAATAGGATTACAAGGGAAGGGAGCAAGTCTTTGAGGGCTTGAATCTTCATTTTCTTGCTCTGAGCTGAGTGCATGCACCATGAGAGCACCACGCTGAGCACCATTTGAAATGCATAAAGAGAGACAGCCGTTTTCTAAATATACACAGAAATGGATCCCTTTGATATGTTCCTTAGGCCCGTTTTCCACATGGAACTTTTCTTTCCCACAGTACTATTATTTAGGGACTCAAAGTTCTTCAAGCAATGATTACAAAAACATGAAAAAAAATTAATTTTAGGTGTGTCTTAGCCCACCCTTACTCCTCCTGAAAGCAAAAGGAATCCTTCAGTGCTTCAAACCTGTTCTGACTTAAGTAGGTATTTAAAGCTCTACCTCCAAAATAATAGTAGCAATAATAATAACAATAATAAACTGTTCAATACTGAATCCTGGTAAAAGTACAGCATCAAGAAAACCTGAACGAAAGAGCCAGAATTTAGGAAACTATGCTAACTGAAGAATGTGATCAGTGAAACTAATCCTGCTTCATGTATAGATGAGCTTTCCTTTACTGAAATTTCAACTTCCATTATAACTTACTGCATATCTATTATGTTGTTCTTGAGGTATGGAGCTCGTTACTTATTACAAGGAACTGGACTGTTCCAGAGTACTTGCAAACATAAACAGCAAGATAAATGACTTACAGGTGCTAAGTATCAAGCCAGAATGTGCAAAGAAACATCCCAGATCTCATCTGAGAACATGTCTGCAGCAAATGTTAATCTTTTATTCCAGTAATGGGGTGGGGTAATTTAATTTCTTTGGTTACAAGGAGAGAAAGTTCTGCCAGGCTTTCATAAATAATCTTTGACTGGCTTTCAGAAGCAACAGATGAAGACACAAGCCCAGTGTCCTTTAACCAGTTTGCAGACTCCTCCCCAGTTCCATTTCACTGAAGGTAGGAGAGATGTCCAAGAAAACCCAGATTTCCCTGAGCGTCTCCACTGAGCCCTGACGTTCACCTTGATGTGTAACCCTCTTCTCTAACTTACGCATAGGTAAGCCATATATAATGTCCACCACACAAATCTGAGAACAAGTGGGTCAAAACCACTGCTGGACTGCTGAACAAAATCAAAGACCAATAAATAAATAAAAATAAATACATAACACAATCTGTCTCAGCCCGTAGACAGCCCAGTTCTAGCCCTTCACCTTTCCACGGAGGCCTACAACAACTCTAGTTTAACTGGTGTTGGGTTATGCCTCCTTTCCAAGGCATACTCTCCCAACAACTGAAACAAGGCTCTTGCTGTTTTTCGGTGAGGTCCTGGAATAGCAATCCCAGGCAGAAAGCAGCCTGGTACTGTCGGACTATTAATGTCTGAAGCTCAGAGAGCTGACAGTGGGAAACAAAGCTTTTTAATTCTCAGTCATAGGTTTGGATTCAGTAATGAATAAAAAGGTCCCAAGGTAACACTCCCTGAACATAATATCTGCTGACCTTTTACTTATTTCACAAACTAAATCTTTCTCCAAGTTTAAACAAGTTTGTCTGGAGATCTCATTCACACAGAGCTCCCGCTGGGTGGTCCAGTATGACTCTTGAACCTAACTCATCTCTAAACAGGCCCTTGCACCTCACCTCCACTCAGTCTCTGTGCTTACAACTTTATTTCACAGAAAATGCTATTCCTGGACTTTTCAAACTTCAATCACATTAGCAATGCTGGAAACAGAACACAACCTTAACAATCACAGCCATTACATTAGACACCTTTCAGCACCGTGCAAATGACAGCTTGCTCTTCCTCCCGTCTACTGGCAACCCAACATGCCACTTTTTTTAAAAACCTTCTCAACCTGAAGCCACAATATATTTGCTCTTTAGTAATTATCTCAGAAAGATGAAATAACCTGAATGCTATAATATCTCTTAATTTTTTAAACTCCATTAAAACCAGCGGATAATGCCTGCACAACCTGCATTGTAAAATGCCACAAACACCCTCTGTGTTTTGGTTTTTTTTTTTTAAGAAAACAAACTGTATTTTCTGTGTTCAAGTGCAGTTCTTCCTCAAGTTTCAGTTGTATGTTAGGAAAACAACCTATGAAATATTCTGATGCATGCAATCTCTCTCTGGTACACAAAATTTAGCAGTGATGGTGTTCCCCAAATGTAATTCCTCATGATCCTGTTCTTAGTTCATGTGCATACTATCTACACTGGCTTTAAACTAGTATTCATGCCCTTTTCGTGATGCATTTTCATCTAGCTTTTCAAAGCAAGTTCAGGACAAGTACCTCTTGAGTGGCTCTCAGTGCCGCATACAGAGAGAAAAAGGAGTTTTATTTAACATTTTTTTTAACCAAGTATGAGCTGTAATCAACATTCGTCCATTCTAATACCAGCTATTGCTGCAAATGATGGACCTTGAGTCACTACCTCCTGAAAATTTTGAAAGCTTACTTGGAGTAATCCTATCTAAAGTCACTTAGAAAACAGACACTGCAATCCTGAAAACTTCTCTCCAGTACTCTCCTTCTGCAGTTCCAGGGGAGTGCTGACCTTAGTGAGGCTAGATCTTGCCACTCTGATACTTAAATCGTGGGTATACAGAATTGCTATTCCAGCTTGTCAATACAGATCTGTTCAACAGTACCAATATTAGTTTCTTTTTTTCTTTAAACTCACACAGTATTGGGACCAACTGAATCCCAGAGAAGAAAATAAAATTGACAATTTCAGCATTGATTCATCTCTCCTCAATAGTTTTATTGTGTTTTCTCTATTTCTACAAATCCTGAGGCAAGGTGTTAAACCAGGAAACTATGCTGCCACACAAACGACATACCTGGGTTTTTCCTCTCTTAAATTATAATAACAAATACAGCTCTTCTGAGATGCTTGCATACGCAGGTAAAAACTAGTACATCTTGACTTGGCAGATACCAACATCTTGCATAAAGCAACAGCACAGTTAGTTGGGTCCTATAATACGACACCTTTACCTTTCCCCCATGCAATAGAGTGGTTCATATTCTCTCTCTCCCTCTCTCTCCCCCTCTCCTTCTCCCTCTCTCCCTCTCTTTCTGTGTTCTCTTTCCTAGTGCAGTATAGACTGTGAAAGATTTCCAAGGGCATACCTACTGAAGGCTCACACAGAAATTGTAACAGTTAATATTGGTACTTTGTGTTTCTATGACATTTGAAAATTGTCAGTGGATGGTATGTCTCTGTGATACAGTTATCTCTAGTAGTCAGTCTAAAATCCTAAAGTTATGTCTCAGTAACAAGAAGACAACAAAATGCAATCCCATTGCTGCTTAGGGTATGTCACAGCTTCACAGCTAGCCAGGGTTTGCAGGCTTAAGTCTGTGTTTATTTTTGAGAATACAAATCAGACTCTTCATGTTAATTATATATAGTTCCCTGGGGCAAAGAAATCACTTTCCTCTATGCTTTGTGAAGTGCCATATACCCTGTCACACAGTAAATAATAAAATAATTGCATTAAATAATAATAAATTAATAAGTGTTCTGTTGCCTAGGCTTAGGCAGCTTTATATAAAACTATGTGACGCATCTTACCCAACACAGCTGATTGGGATATTGCTTATTCAAAGGGTCAGCCAAACCACTCAGAATTTCATACTAAATAACAGTTTAACTAAGGCCTTCTGCAAAATTCACCTACTTGTAGCCAGAAGTATAATCCTAATTGATGCTTTTAGAGCAATATACTGTTTCCCTAACATTGCAGGACATTTATTATCTGCCCTAACACTTTGGCAAGTTCTGAAAATGAAAAGGAAATCACATTTAGGCCCATATAGTTTAACAAACAGTGCCCATAACAGTGTAGGATTCAGTACTACAACTGACAGTCAGAAATTACTACATAAAAGGCTGTTCATTTGCTAAAAGAACTTAACAGAAATTAAAGCATAGCTTCCCTAAAAGAAGAAAAACGTATTTGATTTTTGCTTTCTGAGGGCAGATGATGGTGCTGGTTTTGACTTGCATGGTGTCACCGGCAGGAGAAGCTTTCTGGATTTCTACCTCTTAGTTACACCCTCGAATTAGCAGGCCAAGCTCCTTCTCCTGACCCTAACTGCTGCAGAGTATGCTTGATGGTAGGTTTAAGTTGCATCATAACTAGCCACTTACCTAATCCTCATTATTTCTGAAGTTTTGAAACTAAACAGAACCTGAGAGTAAACAGAATTAGTTACTGGGATTTACAGACATCTGTGACATGCTTTTTATTCTCGGCTTCTGAAGGCATAGCTGAAGAGACACATGCATACAAAGATTTAATCTCAGGATCAGCTGGGCTGGGGATTCACCTTCTTTATTGTTTTTTAAAATGTTTTGCTAAATGCCGAATCCAGAAGATAAAAATCCCTCGTGTTTTTCAGTAGTCTAGAACAAGACCACTGAAAAATGAGAAATCAATAATTTTACTATTAATCTGAGGATCGTTACAGGCATTAAACCATAAACATGATAAAACAAAATTATCTTAGTAATTCAAACATTTGTCTTCAGTCACTGACTACTTCCATTGCACTAAAACTGTTTCACCAACATCCATCCTAAAAGATTCCATCCATTATGGCTTGGAAAAATACAAACAACATACCATTTTCCACGTCCATGCAGCTATTTAAAAGTTCTCGGCCTTGCTATCAAAGCTGATTCAGTCAGAATTCAGAGCCTGAAATCATTACCGAAGACAACAGATTACACTGTTTAGTGTTGGCAGTCCTTATCTCATACTGGGCCAATAGTCAATAAAAAGCAGCCTAGACCTGCACAGTGAAAAGTCTGTGTGCTTGATGAAACCCTTCATTTAGACAAACAGGTGAAAAATACTATTCCAGCTTGCCCTTTGAAAGAGTGAGGACTGGGGAATATTTTTTAAGTACCATTTGCAACCATTAGTATCAAATTATAGAGGAGTTCCCATTATAAATGGTATTTTGTAATATGAGGAAATAAAAATGTATTAAATATAAGCATACTGTGGGAATATAAAAGTGTTTTTTCTAGAAAAGACAAGGAGATGCTGAATCTTTTCGGAACATCTTTGTTTGCATTATCTACCGCAAAAATGTATGTGACCTGCATAAAAGCTATGTAAAAATAACAGGCTGCTCATAAAAAGAATGTCTACAGAAAGCAGTATGTGGTGGTTTTATTTAGTGTGGCTTTTAAGTTTCAGGGAAACAGATCAATAGAAGTGATCAGGAGTGAATGCTAAAGCAAGTTGACCCCATAAAAGACATTCTACATGCTTTTTATTCCTAAGCATCAGAAGGTCAGAGGAAGAGGAGAAAGTGAAACAAGATACAGATTAAGAAAACAGCTTCAGGTAGCTGTGGTTTTGTTCAAATTTTGCTCCAACTTTTTCCATGCACCTTTTTCCCCAGCTGTGATAAGTCATGGGGGTGGGAGGAGAAAGTGGAAGAAAGAATGAAAGAACAGAAGAAGAAAAAAGAAAAGAAAAAAAAAAGAGCCTTTGTGAGCACTGGTCAAAACCAAAAGCTTCTCTTGGCCCATTTTAGCATCCTGACTTCCTGCACCATCAAGCAAGTAAAGTACTGGTTGCAGCTATGTGCAATGTCTTTAGGGATATGTAAATGAAAGGAACACCTTGTAAAGAACAGTGTGTTGTAATGTAAAACACTAAGTTAGGAAACTGAAGGATATGAATGAAAAGCACTGTAAGCCTAATCTTCTCTTACTCTTCTGATTTTCCTTTTGTAAGACCAAGATCTAGTCTAGAGATAACAGAAACTAAAGAAACAGCAGCGCATGTGGAAGGTTCCGCTTTGATTTTACGAACAGATACATTCAGCCTGCTCATTATCATGCATCGATGCTCAGATCATAAAAGAAAAATATAAAAAAAATCCAAACAAAACTATTATTACTTGTTGTTTCCGCAATTTCTGGTAGAACCATCTTTTCTGATGACACCTCTCACCTTTCCATGACTAGACTAGGTCTGTCAACTCCAGGACATTTCTGCAAGTACTCCATGAAGGCTTCATTCACACCCCCAGGTCTGTAGCGTATCACTTGGACATTTTGGAGCCAGTGGCACTAAGTGAGTGAGCAGCTGCAAGCCTGCTTATAGTTTAAGAGTAAAGAGGTGGGATTTGGATATCCATCAACTAAGACACACAGCAGAGCAGCAAGCTGAAAGCTTTCATGTTATTTCCAATTCAAATACAGTAATTTTCTGCTTCGAGTACTGCATGATTTTACCAAAAAGAGAAGAGGAAGCAAGAAAATATCAGCCTTTGGAAAATCCTCACACTTTCCTCTGGATGTCCTTACTGACCTAGGTCCAGCAACCATTCAGACAGATGAGTCTTTCCCCGGGCCGTCTGTCTTTCCAGCACCATGCGGAAACTTACCATGGTGCTTAGTTACTGTGGGCAACTTCTGGAGACCTCAGCATTTTCTATGAAGATTAAACTACATGATTTCAGTAATAAGTGGTTTAATCCTCTGTGAAAGAAATAACTCTAGTCTAGGGCCGGGGGGAAAGGATATTCTTCAGCAATTGTTTTCAAAAACAAACTCCCAAATTGTTAGCAATTTTAATCCTGTTAACTATTTACAATAAACAAAAACAAAACTGAGTTTGAGATCTGGCTGTCTAAGGACAAAAATACTTCCTTTTATCCTTCTAGATTTAATTTATTAATATATTTTGATTAGCCACAACATCTCTTTGTGGAAAGGTGTTTGGCACAGCAAAATCACACGCTCAGCAACATCCCTTGGACCAACAACAAGCTTGAATCTCTCATGTGACATTCCTCATGAATGTTTTGCAAGGTTATGATGACCCATTCATCAAGTGACTGTTTGTCTTGTCTCTTCACACAATCTCACAGGGCTTCATTATGGAACACCTGAAGCCCCTCCATTCCTCACTTTCCTTGCCATTTTCCCTCCTGCTGCTCTCCTCCTTGCTCCAGTGCATAGTTAGATTTTAATGAAAGAGAGCAGGAGGATCACATCTCTTCCTTCTCCTGGCTCAGCTTCTCATGATCCTTCCCTGAGATGGTCAGACTCTTCCTACTACTGTATTTCTAAAACAGAATTTTCATTTTTTCAGAAGGAATCAAAACCTGAGCAAAACAGCAGCTGAATAGCACACAGAAAGCCAAGAGTAGTTGCACTAGAAATGTGTTCCTGTTGTCAGGATGAAGATTTACAGCATTTGAGTCAAGTCTCATGATGAGCTCATTCAGAACACAAGGTTTTGGGGGGAACAAAGCTGAACAGGAAACAGGTATGAATGTAATGACACCTTAACACATTTCAAAAGCCATTTTTCTGCTTAAGACTATTTATAAAAATGATTTTTTATTAAATCACAGCCTAGCCTGAATAAAGTACTCTATGATCTTGTCAAGCAGTAAGCTTCATCTCCAGCATACCTGATCTCCTCACATGCTTGTGCTGCATCAACCATGCAGCTCAAAACCAAAAACTCCCTTCAGGTCGACCAAGCCCCACTGCTTTCTTGCAAGACTCCTGCAACAAGCAATAGGCCCCAGCCCAACCTGTTTTTTTCTAGCACTGTCAACTTCTCAGGACCATGCCAATTCACGCATCCAGCTTAATACTAAAATTTCAAGTTTCTGTGGACAATGTTCAAAAAGGCCAACCTCCAGTCAACTAAATTTCAACACTCCTGAAGTCTCAAGCAGCTGTCATTTCCCTCCTGGGCAAGCTTTCCTCACTGGCTTGAGTATCTTACTATCCCAGTTCCCTTTTACTGCACTAAGAACTAGATATCGACTGAACTTGCAAATGCTTCCGTCTATAGATGTTCATCAGAACTACCACTGCTCCACCAGGCTGCTCCAGCTCACATTCTTAATCTCTGTTTCTGTCTGTCACTTTTCCTGTGCTCATATCCTTCTACTTATTTATTTCCTGGTTTTTCTTCCTCAATTCCTGTAGCCATATCTTAATGTGCCAGCAGATATCGTGATTTCTCTATCTTCTTTGTTGAATTAACATACATACCATATCCGAAAATCTCTAGGGAGGAGAGTGCATTTTTCTTGTGTTGTCACATGGTCTAGGATTACAAAATTCTTATCCTACACTGCAGTTTAATAACCAAAATAATGTGAAGGAGTGCAAATAATCAGCTTACACCTCTATCAATAAGTAAATCTTTGCATATTTCTTAATTAAGGCTAACCAACATGTGAGTGACAACTTCCTGTGCCCTGGCACACCTTCTAGATCATCCTTCCAAGAAATGATTTTAAAACATTGGTCCCATAGCTAACAGTAAAGTGACAGTTGTCAGCTATACAAATTAAATCAAGACAACAGAATGGAAAGAGGGAATTATATGGAAGGATGACAGAAAATTTACATGCAACAGACTAAAATAAGACAGATGCACAACTGGATTTCTGCAGGTATCTGCAGTGGAAACATCTGTTGGCTCCTATTGCTGCTTCTCTTCTCTTTCATCCTTTATTTCCTTTCTTTTGCTTCCCAGCCCTCTTTGTTGAATATAGATGCTTTTTATTATTATTAATCTTCTCTGATGTAAAATAATAAAAGGAAAGAGGAATGGTGAAGTTGTTTCCTTTATCCCTATCAGACATAGAATTTCATGAGCAAGGTCCTACTCCAAGCTTTACATATTTTTTATTGTTTTATTTTATAATAATCATTACATTCATCAGCTTGCTCATTAGACAGGCCTGTATTACCGTATCTCTATTTATAATCAACAGCTAGCTCCACCTAGCGTTAATTCATCATTCAAACAGAAAGCTAAAACCAACTACTATTGACAAAACATAAGCAAACTATAAAATCACTTTTCAGCTAGATGGTGGCCACAGATGGCATGCAATTATGATATTGTCATCACAAGCAAAATAATATTTTAAATAACTACTGTCTGATGCTAGCCAGCCAGCAGTCTTGTGACAAAGAGCAACCAACAGCTTCAGAAGTATAAATATAACACATGCGTTATAAAATGGTTTTACTGCTACCCTGAAAAGGTGAATGGCACTTAAGCTGCTTATATGGGTTACTCTCTATGGTTTTATAATCCACAAGAAGGACAAATTACCCTTAAACCTAACAGAACTTCTCTGAAATAGCACGACAATAGTTTTTATCATCAAAATTACAGAACTGTTTGTGACTATACAAACCCGATAGTCATTTTGTCAATTAATAAGTACTCCTCCCCTCCCAGCAGTTATAAAGTAATTTAAAATGCCTCCCAGAGGTGATCAAAGCACAAAAATGCTCGAATTGCCTAACAGTATGTTAGTTTTACTGAGCTTTATCTTCAAACTTTTTAAAGGCTAGTTCACTGCTGTGTGTCTAGAAACATCTATCTTTTTAAAACTGTTATAGCTCTAGTCAGCAACATTTAGTGTTTAATAGCCTGATCCTCTTTTGACAAGACTACATAGCTTACAGCCAGCAAAGTAATTTAAAATAAAGTTAGAAAAGTGAATATCCAGTATGACAGGAGTTTTTTTGAATGTCATCTTGGAAAAAAAAAAAGATATACCTAGTCACGAAGGGAGTCTACAGAAAGCACGTTGTATTGTAAAATAATCCAATGCAATGATCGTATCCTGGGGGCTATCACGCAGTGTTTGAATGGCTGTTGTACCTCCAAAGTGGAAGGAAAACAAGCCTCTGCCTTACTCTCACAAAGCAGCACTTTCCCTTTTCAGACCCAGAACAATCCACTTTAACACAGCTGACATCTGTTTTAAACCTGTTCAAATCACCTGTTCAGAACTGCTTAGTATTTTCACCCTAGTGGTGATAAAATATATTTCAATATGTACAGTACACACTTAATGATTGCTCACCATGACAGAGAGGGAGTATGTGTGTTAGGGGGTGGGGGTGGGGGGGTGGACAGAAGGAAGGAACATATATTAAAAATGATACCTAGACCAAAGTAAGCACCTCTAAATGATCTCAAACTTTCTTAAAACAGTCAATCAAAAGTTATACTTATGACTCTATCTGGTTTTACTATCTGGTTTAAAGTATTCACGGCTAAAATGCAATGATTATATGAAAACCTTACTGCAACACGGAATATGAATTTAATAAAATGCATACAAAAATACTCTCTGATGTTTCAAAAATAAGAGAATACGCCAATTCTCAATAATTTAGCAGTTACTGTCATTTCTCATTAGCAGCTTTCAAAATCCTATCTGAAACAAGCTGATACACAGAAATTAAGAGCAGTAATCAGGCGAGAAATGATAGACCAGCTGGGTAGACATCAAGTTGGCAAAACGTGAATACAGTTCAATAGCTGAAACAGATGCCGGAGTTGTTGAAAAACCCTGCAGGATATATTAATGTATTTTCTTTATATAATACTGAACAACCAAATAAATGTCAAGAGCTAAAAATTGATGGGGAATAAAACCCATCAGAGTAACTATAAAGCAGAAACCTGCAGTAATATCTTGTCATTATATCAAAACATTCAGTACATGCATCTTCATTTCCATGGGATTCCTGAATATGCCAATACATCAATTGGAGCTTGCTAGTAAATCATATGGAGCCTTTGCCAGTGTTGTGTTTCACATTTGTTTCTATCTACCTGAGGCTTCCCAGACTTAGAAAAGACTTTTATTCTTCAACCTCATCCTAACACAACACTCTCTCACAGGCAAGGGATTCCCTGAGCTGGGAGGCGAGCATCAAAAAAAGAAACAAGGTAACACAAGCAGAAATGAAACTGCAAAATCCATTTTGCAAAAGGAATGTTGTTTTCAGAGTTTCAAGACCTCGGCAACAAATCCTCTGCCATCAGCTGCAGCTCATTCTAACATATGCTTTGTCATGGTCACTTTCTAATTACATTCATAATGATGCAAGAGCTTTGATAATCCTACCTTCCATGCCAGCTGCTTTTCTTGTCACTCCATCATGCCAGTAAGTTGGCTGCCGTAACAAATCAAGATAGTGCAAAACAGCATCTTTTCCCTGCATCTGTCATCTTCCTGAAAGCATTCTATTACTGCCGACTGCTGGGAACCAGAAAGTCTATTTGAATTCCAGCAGCTCCCCTTTTGCATGATTCAAGTTCGGTTAGGTGGGCATGCCTAACATGACTCTCTCCATCATTTATTATGCAGCTGCTACACCGTCGGTGTGGTAACCACTCTGACTTTATCTGATACGTCAGTCTTGCAAACCTATACCTCCGTGTGCACGCGTGAGCCCCAGAAGCATCTTGCATTTAATGAGCATTCTCCCTGCCTGAAGAGTGTGCATCTGCAAATCGGTTTCAAATCCTGCTGCTCACACTCTCCTCTAAGGCTGATGCAAATGTTTAAAGATTTTTTTTTTTTATTCTCGCATTCCGTCTTTGCAGGAAGCACTGTGCCTCACACACGCTCGGTTTATTCACACTTCAGTTAAACGTTTGCTGATTTGTGTCCAACTAAACAGCACCTTCCCATTGAAACTCTCTGCTCTAAAGCTACTTCTGAATAACAGTCCTGTGTGTTCAGGCTCTCAATTCTGTGTCATTTTAAACATGGCTTTTATAGCTACACCTCGACAAATTATATTTAGCTCTCTTCATTGCAGTGAATGGCTTTCTAATAAGGAAACAGTAGGTTTTAAAGCAATACATCTAGATCTACCTGTAGGTGCCTTTTCCTTTCTTGTGTTTTATATATTTTAGCAGTAAGTGGATAGCTCTGTTACAGCATCTTGATCGTCTTAAAGTGGTAAGAACACCACCATAAGCTGTTTTTCACCAGCCTGTGGAGGACACTCCATAATGACAGAGTTTGCTTAACTGCTGCTCAGTATTGTGAATTAAAGGGATAGGACTGTTCTGTTGTCTCTCCATCCGTATTTGCTGTCAGGGTGGGGGAAAAGCAGGCTTGCGTCAGGGATTTCAAGAGAAGGTTAACAGAAATTGACATACAGGTGTCAATCATCCACCAGGTTGAATTAGCTGTGTCTCCTCCCACCACTTCTGCCTGAAATTCAGGGTCACGGCATTTCATCTTTGAGGCATCTGCTCGCGCAGAAACTGAATATAACATCCCCCACACCACACAGAAAAGTTTGAATGCTTAAGCTGGAAGAAAAGAATTTTTGAACATGCAACTAACTGCCTAAAACACATTACTTAAGGGAAGCAGGGAGGGAGAGGGAGGATGAACACCAGAGGAATACTTCCCCAGCCATTACACAGTGACAAAAAAGGAGTGAGGAAGGGGAAAGGGCACAGTCCCCCATCCATGAGCAGCTTTCCTTCGCTGTGTCATCCAGCTCAGGATCACCCACCAATTCTCGCATTCCTAGCACAAAAGACTTAGAGGTTTTCTTAAAAAACATCACTTCTTCTCTTAAATAGATGTGTTTAACTTTGCCGTGCTTGTCCCTGTGACCCCAGTGCTTCGCTCCCTTTCTCCCCCACAATTTCATATTCTCGGTTAGGTTCCCAAACTTCTTAGCTATGAGAAAAAGCTAGAAAACATGACCTATACATCAGAGCAAGTAAGGCGGGGACCCCAAACCCGCCAATCTCAAGGTAAGAAAACCTCTCTCTTTTAAACACCATTCAGGAAGCCTCATAGCTACCTCTAGGCCTCCCTCCACAGCACTATCCCCAAGGGCAGTGCAGGGCACATCCCTCCACGCTGCTGGCAGAGCTGAAGCCTGAGGTTAGAGGCAAAGCCCCAGCCTGGCCAGGCACCACGACATGCCGCTGGCCACATTGCTGCCGGCTACGGGCACATGGCAGCAGCAGGGCACAGACCCCGAGCCCACGGGCAGCGCTGGCAATGTGCTGGCGCCAGTGTGTGCCAAGTACAGGAGACCTCCCAGCTCTCCTGATAGGGGTTCGACCCCCTGCTCTAGCCTTGTATCTAGATGGCACAGCTGGCACCTGAATGAGCTCTGGTAACCTGGCGCAGTTTGTATTTGATACCATATTTATTCCTAGCATGCTGCCAGAAAATGTCTTTTTAGAGATTTCATGTAAATAAAGTAGAATTACTACATCTGTTCCTCTGTCTGCAGCAGCACATATCAACAAGCTAATTTTGCATTCAAGGCAACAGAGACAGTCCTATCGTATAGTTGCAAAGTGCACAACTATAAAGTGCCTATCTGAAAATACTGTCACTTCCTTTTTGTTCACAATTCAAGTCATTCCTGAAGTGAAACAAACCAGACAATAAATGAGGACCATCTCTGAAGTCCCCATAAATTCAAACTACATAAAAGGATATGCTTAATATTTCACACTTCTAGCTGCATTATGATTTTTAAACCATGGAGTCAGTAGCAAGGAATTTAAATATTATTTCATAAAAGAAGAGTTTAAGTTTGTAGCTCATATAGCCTGTAATCATGGGGCAGACCTTGCACAATGATAGGACAAGTAAAAACTCACCATAGACTTGATTTCTATTCCAATGAATTGAGCTGCGCAAGATGATAGATGGAGATGTTCAGAAAAAGATAATGCTGGTAAGAGAATGCGAGTATCTGGTACAGCAGCATCATAAACATGGATTTTTAGCAGAATCTCTTCCTACTAGAGAAACCAGCACCTTAGAAGGAAGTACAAAAAGGGGGGCATGACCAACAGGGGAAAAAAAGAAATTACAAAAAACATTTCTGGAGAGACAAGCATGGCATTACAAGGAGGATCCATGAAGGTATATTATTTAATATTACTGCCCTCCAGCGCAGCATACAATTAACAACCTATAGTTTAGCTGCAGAGACCATTCCTCTCCAGATCAGAGCTACGTTTGCCCTGAAAAACAAAAGGAAAAACGTTTTTTTGGAGAAGGGAACTATAATATACCAGTTTGGCCATCTTCTGTGTACATGATCTGTACAAAAAAAGACTCCAGAGACAAATGGAGAATTTGGGAGGAGAAACCAGTATCAGTCATTCTGTCCACATACTAACAGGCTGGATTAATAGCTGGCTTTGGTCTTTAGCTTTTCTGCATTTCTCTGAGAAAACAACAGCTTTGGTTCCTGCTTATTGTAACTGGTTTCAGCATCTGCACAGACATAATTATAGTAACCCACCCATATGGAATCAATAGCTTTAGAGAGAAAGCTCAAGGGGTAGAACACAAAGACTCCTCAATACACAAATACGTATTTTTTTGTCTAATACCAAACTATCCCCAATTTAGAAAAAGCAGAGATAAATGACAAGTGGAATAGCAGTGATCAAGCGGAATTCTACTCAACTCAGCAGGCTGAGAAATTCCAGTCTATTTGGGTGACAAAGGGGTGAAAAAGGAAGAAAGTCCATCTCTCTTCCTATTCTGTCTACAGCTTATGGTGCAGACATGTCTATTCATTTTAATTACTTCACTGCTACTAGAGTGACTAACTGGCTTATTCAGTGAGTTTGAGTTTGATTATGGATGTGTGTGCATATTACAATGATAACTAAGATACCCTGTAGAATCGCTTCTTGCTGCCATTTCTCTCTTTCTGTTTGTTTTCCTCTTTCGAGGTAGTAATGACTGCAACTAAGCACAAGGAGATAATGGATCACTGAAAAATGAAGCAAAGAGATTGGCCTTGACCTTCAGCCTCGCATGCTCTACATGATGCACTCTCTCTGGTATATGAAATGAACACTGATTTCATCTGGCAAAAAAATTTTCACTTGTTTTGCTAATATGTCTCCTGGTAAAAAACCATTTCTCTTTACTTTTTCTCTATTTCCCATTATTCTTACCTACTTCATCCCTCCCTCAATAAATAACTAATTCCTTCAACCAGTCACCCAAGGAAACACCTTCATGATGTATTAGACATGTTTATATTAATAAACATTTCCAAAGGGAGCACTGGAAAGTTTGTTTGTACAACACAGGCAGGAATTAATACATATTTCTTCTTATTAATAATTCTTATTAATAATTCTATATTATTAATTACGGAATTGCTCACACATAATGAAGAAAGTCAGCTGTCTATAAAGAATCACTTTTCCATTGGCTTTGAGCCAACAGTACTTTTATTTCTATCTTGATAGTTTAGTGAGGATGCCTTCTGATAATTATAGCACATGTGGCCTGACTGCTGAAGATTTTAAAAGCTGCTGTAGAGAAGTGTATAAAAAACTGAAAATGTGCACAAAGTTGTGCCTCTAGAAACTAAAACTCCTGTGCAACCATCATCTCATCAGAGACTCTTACAAGCCCTGGGACTCTATTGGGACTATTGAAAAGCCTGATCTTTTCACCAGGATCTCTACGTTGATCAGAGACTTTCCAGATGTGCATGTATGAGGTCAGCTGGACAGCAATCTGAGGACCTGAAACTTCTACTGTTTTGAAACTTTTCACTTATCTGCACCATTTTTCATTCAAACATTTTACTGTAGAAGTCATATTCATGGTTTTAATTAATGTCAAGTGTATGAAAATTCACCTAAGCTCAAGTTTTGTTATAAACTGAAAGCTCAGAACACTTGTCTAAGAACAAGTTAGGGCTCATGACAACCTTCCAAATGAGACTGAGATTGATCCAATTTATGGTTAACATCCTAAGAAGTTTTGCAAAGTTTTGTAACAGCCACACTACAACAATACTAAGCAGTGACACCCTCTGCAACCCTAGGATTTTATATTACAAGACTTAGATAAAATGTTATCCATAAAAGGCATTACAGAAATAGTTCTCTTTGAGGGCATCTCTAATGGCAGAGCACAGCATACTAAAAAGTGGATACTCTACATTATGTTGGAATATTGCTGTGTGGTATAATCACCTGAGCACTGCTAGAGACCTGTGGATAATAATACATTCTCTCAAATGCAGCAATGTTTTAATGGCAACCTCTGCTTATGTCTACAGATAAGCCAACACACATTCTACATTTTGGTTTCACGTAGCATATGTATTTCAATGACAGTGAATTTAAAATACTAGAGTCTACCAAGAGAGAAAATCTAGTTCTGTTAACTCATTCCTCAAATATTTAAGATACATCAGAAAGCAGAAACATACAGAGTTTCACTATTTAACACTCAGCAAATTAGCGACCTTGAACTCTTCAGGAAATGTTCTGTTAGAAATTCTGTTTCCTTAAGCAAATGTTGTATGTGCTACTAGCATGAAAATTGAACAATGAGATAAAGCTTTAGGCTGCTAATTACATAAAACTTGTATTTTGTTCTCTTACAGTTCCTTTTAAAGACAAAGACTGACTTGAGCTACACAGCTTTAACCTTCTGCATTTGTACCTTCAAGAAGAGCACATTGTTCAGCAGTACTAGGCTTGAAATAATTATTGACGCAAGCATCTTAAATTGCTCATTCTTCCTACAGCTGCAGTCCTTGTATAAGATGCATAACGGATGTACCAGGAACAGAGAAAAAGAAAAAAAACAAAACAAAAACCACAGACCTAACGCACATCTCAGTCGACGCTTTCTTAGAGCTGTGTGCCAATACTATGCTCAGTAGGTTTTTGAGCTGGTGAACATTCTCACTGTGTAGCTCTTCAGTGAAGTACTTGGTGTTAGTCTCTAGTTTTCACCAAATACAGAGGATTATCACATTCGCTAAACTGGGGACTTGGTTAAGTGATGAACAGTCTATAAATGTTTCGCAGCTCGTATATCATGTGCTTTCAAATGTTTTCTACTTGGTTGTATCTCCATACTGTGATCCACACTACAGGCTACTGGCACTCCATTTTTATCCTGGTTTAGTGTCACTTCCAATTCATCGCATGGGTTTCCTGATGTATTATTAACCGTTTGGTAACAATTGTGTGACAGATATGTGTTACAGCACTAATTATAGCAAATTCTACTATGTTCTCAATTGCTGTAATATCTTGATCAACTTTTATCCTCTTTTTTTTTCTTTTTTGCTCTTTTTTTTTTCCTAAATCAGTTACCTATGCAGTTTTGGTATTTATACTAAAAATGCAGTTGTGATTGAGATTACTGATGACACTGGAACTGCTAATGCAGGTAAAAAGTCTCCAGAGATGACAATTGAGAGTCCTTAACTGACAATGTTTTGTATGGCTCTGATTTCCAGTTGAGCGCTTAAGTCAAAATCCCAGGTGACTTTTTAAGCAGGTTACTCAAAATCAGTAACTGCTTCTGCAAACCCTAGCAAACCCCTTAAAAAAAAGAAAAAGAAATCAAACCACACAGACAGCACTTACCAAATCCCTTTGGATATGTAAGAAAGTTCCCAAACATGAAAAAATATAGGGAGCAGAAAGCCAATTCTTAGTACACAGCAAAAGAACCTGGCCACACGTCCTGGGTTCCACTCGCGTATAGGGCTCACACCCTTAACTCTCCAATACTGGTTCAGGCAAGCTCCTCACCTGGCTGGAGCTAGGGTACCTCTGTTGGCATCCATGGAAGTACGCTGAGCTTCCACCAACGAGCTCAACTCCCACATTTTGCTCACATTATAGTTACAAAATCTTTCCTAAATCCATCTGAAGAAAAAATTGGACGGGTAAGAACAACCCTGTCACAAGTACAAAAGACTTCATTAGCCTGACATCATTTCACTACAGAAAGTTCTGAAAAGAAATATTAAAGATTCACTCATTTTCCATTTTAATGAGAAATGGAAAATTGGTTAATGAACTAATACACATTTGCCTAATAGCTTTGCCTTGGTACTACTTCACAGGTACTACAACACAGCTCTGCTGCCTGCTGTGGACCAGAACAGCCCATATGGTATGTTTTTTTTTCTTTAAATGATCATGTGGCTGGTAAATAAAATGCTAACCACAATTTTCACCAGATTTCTTATGTGCCTGAAGATTTGAGACTCTTATCCTCCAATCCAGTTTTAAAGGCAGGCCACAGTAAGAGAGGACCTTGCATTGCTGAACAGGAAAACCAAGGTCGCCGCTCCCTGTCACTCTATGAGGAAGGCAGTGGAGAGAAGAAATCGTTCCCGGAGCTGCCAGATATCTCAGCTTTGCACAAGTGGGCCATCACCATCCCTCCACAAACTTAGTCAGAGACAGCCTTCGTTCAGTCTTGGAGTGGCCGCTTCTATTCTCCCCGTACACAGGACACCTATCTTTATGATTTTTAAGTACTATGAATAACTTTTTTTTAATTCCCAGACTAGCTAGGGCACAGTGATTTATTTTGGCTTTCCTATAGCCCTTGTTAGAGGAGCATGTAACAGTAATTTAGAAGACTGCTCAGCAAAAACCTTTTCTCACTAAACCAGAGCCAAAAGCAAATTCAGGGAAAGGCATGTCCCTTAAAAAGCTGGTACAGAGGCAAAAGCAGGAAGAGGAGAGCCCTAATGCCATCAGCCCTTCAGACCTCACACCTGTAATGGCCTGGAGCCACGTTCAAAATAGGGAGCACTTTCCAAATGGGTGGGAATGAGTGAGGAAGAAACAGCACTCTGCATTGTGGGGGGGTTGATGCGTAACTCACACATTAGTTGAATTAGTAAAACTGTGGCCTAATTAAACCTTCCCTCTTGCATCTTGTCAAACTTCCAGCATATCTGGGACACTGAATGGCACCAGTGAGCAGAGTAGAAGCTGCCAAGGATCACTTTGATTGCCAGGCTTCATTTTTAACATTATTTTGCATAACATCAGTATGCAATCAATTTTGTATTGTATCAATACAAAAGCTAAGCTTTTGATGATTCCAACAGAGGACACAACATAGCCCACAGATTGTTAAAACAATAATAAAAGGTGAATTCTCAAACCAGGTATTGCATATGGAAAAAGTGTTGTGGGAATATCTGATGCCTAAGCAGTTAATATCTGCTTTTTCCGCTCTTCAAAATTCAGGGCACATGCTACTAAGCTTATAATAAAGTATTACATTCCTTGATTTGCACTAATTGACATTACCAACCCTTTTTATGCAAAAAATGCAGAACTTAATGACCTCATTATCACTAAAAAATAATCACTTTGCAAATTACTTGAGAAATCATGACTTAATTCACTACATACAGAAGAACTTGTTATTTTGGCTTTCCCATAGCCCCCTGTTGGAAAGGCATATAATACTAATTTAGAAGACTCTTTAGCAAAACCACATATCACTGTTAAGTGACAGGCATCTGCATCAACTCCCAGTTCAACAGGAGTAGCATGTAACAAGAGGATGCCGCTGCATGTTATTTTGGAGTGACTAGATCTGGCCAAAAGTACAGGAAGTTGTATACCAATAAACAAAAAAACAAATAAATAAATAAGCTATCCCCAAAAGTGACCATAAAGACTGCATAATGAAAGGTTCACTGACCATATAATAAGCAAGGTCCTCCCTGCGGTTCAAAAATGTCAGCTAGAGCAATGGCATCTGGGAAGTTTTTAGTGTCTCTCTCATCATGAGATTATCGCTCATCAAGACAGGCAACAGTCGAACTCTCTCCTGAGCCCTCTCCTTTAGGAAACAATAATTGGTCCCTAATCAACAGTTAAATCTGTCCAGAACTCCAAGGGATTGCGCATGTGTGTTTGGGGCGGACATGGCAGAGTGAGGACTCGCTGTTCATTAGTCTTGTTATTCTAAGTCATGCCTTTTGCATGGCTTTATTTTCTTACCTTTAAAAAAACCACACAAAACATTTTTTTTTCCTCCACATAATTTTTGGAATACGCTTCTGCTCAAATTAGGAAAAGCTGTGGAAGAGTGAGATAACGGTCACATACTGTCGTGCACACAGGTTTCCTGGTAATGAGCATTAACCGCCCTCCCCCGGGAGCCTCGGCCCTATGCATCTCCCTCATGGTGGCCGAGGAACAGCAGAAGGCCAGCAAGGATGCTGCCTTGATTCAGGCAGAAAGTTTCTTCATACAGTTTTAGGCTTATGCCTGTCTGACATTAATATGTGCACAGTTGGAGTAACTGCAGTTGCTCCCATCGATATATTATTGAAGCACTCTCTGGATCTGTTGATGCTTCCCAGTTCACCAGACGTGAGTGCAAGCAGCAGTCTTTCGCTTCTGCTCTAGCTTGCAAAACGGGGCTATGTTATCAGTCAGAAAGTGTCTTTTGAAAAAAACCAAGAAATAGCCAGATCAGCACTTCTTTTAGGAACAGAAGTTGTCTTTTGACTTCCCAGAACTGGATGGTTTTGGCCATGAGCCTTAACCAGCATCCAATCCAGATACAAAGTGTGACCAAAAAACCCCCTCCAGACCCTCCAAAAATGGCCCGGGGAGGAGGAGAATACTGCAGAGTGAGTCCCTCCCCCTCCACAGGAACTAAAAGGATTAAGAAATGCTCTGATGCCTACATCTTGCTATAGGTTTATAGATGGATCCTTGAGCTATATTGAAGATTACCAAAGCTACCACACGTGCTCATTACATCTGCAAGGATTTATTCAGATTGAGAGCTACATTTGTCTAAATATTAGAGACATAGTGAAAAATTAGTTCATGAGTCCAGAATGGTTAAGACTCAGCCCGAGTGAAACCAAACTCAAAAAAAGACTTTTATTAAAAAATAGTTGTCTGTAATAAACTACTTTTGTTTTGGTCATGGTTTGTCAGTTCATGGAAAATACCATGCAACTTACTGTATTCATTATGTGAATACATCAAATATTCTCTTAATTTCTAAGCACACTGTGGACTGACAACGAGTCATTTGCTGTGAGTATTCAAATACCTGATATCTTTAAAAAAAGGTCTAAGATGTGAATGGGGAGACAGACAAGATACAATTTCTTTTTGCCCTATGGGATAAGTGTAATACTTAAAAACACTAGGAGGACTTTACCAAAAGCGCTAAGGCCCTGACTCTCTCTGCGAAAGGACTAGCAACTTATGCTGAAGCCATAGAGGAAGACAATCGTGAAAACATTAAGCTTTTCCCCCGTCCCCCCCTTTCTGGGCCACTGGTACTTTGCCTGAGGCATCATTCTAAGAAAACTTAGGCTGCTGTAAGATTTATTGGCCGGGACCAGAGTTTGAATGCAATTTTCTCTCATCATATTCACACAAAGATATTGCATCTTCCTTAGCTATCCGAGCTAAGAAGGGCACAGTTAATTGCTTCTGTGCCAGGTTCTGGCTGGTGGCTTGGGGAACTCTGTTCTATCACTGTGCCAAGTAATACCATGGCACTGCGCAGAGTCCCACTTCCAGTGTGAACACTCAAGTGTGGAAACCTCAAATTTGTTTACTGGGAGCACTGATGTGAGCAAAATTTGATTGCTTTAATGCTCTCAGAGAGCAAAACACACAGAAGTTAGACAGTGACTACAGTAACTTTGTTTTTAAAATCAAGGAAACAAATCTAAGTACTATAAAAATTTCTAACCCAGGTAAATCAAAGGGTATTTAAACTAAATCAGTAAAAAAAAAAAATTATGTCCTAGAATGTACTCATACCTGCCAGTATATTAAACTGGATATCATACCAACTTAAAATAATTATATACACACATATATATCTATTTATACTAGATACAAATATGAAATGTCAATGTTTATAATACAGACAAATTTTCTTCTTACCCGTTAGAGCCTTCCCGGCTTCAGTACTGACTAGAACTATCCCAGTTTCCTCAGAAATGCTCGGCTGACAGACTACGATCAGAATTGACAGCAGTAACTGGGAAGCCCGGGACACAGAGTCTCATGTTTCCAGCTGATCTGTTCTTAGCTGACAAGCTTCAGAAAAAAAATATACTCTGATGGGTCTACAAAAAACTCTGGCAGCACTCTCCTTCCACATTGACTATTAAACTACAATTATTGGACTAAACAGTTAAGAACTGTCATAGGGTGAAGTATTGTATGCCCAAGCTATGGAAAGCTAGTTATAAATTATGTGAAAGAGGAGTGGAGACTGTCTCAAGTATGGAACATAAGGAAGAAAAAAATAAATAAATTAAAAAAGAAATCAATTTCAAGCCACAAAAGCTTTACCTAATAGGATTAGTAAAATGTGCCTCTTCCTTCAAGCATTGTTTCAAGTTTCCCCACAGGTTACAGATACTAGATAGTATCCAAGAAATTAAAATCCTGCCTAGTAACCAAAACCAATCAGCATTTGTAACAACTGCCATTAAGTGATACCCGAGGGACTGTACTTTCTCCCTACGTTTAGTGCTATCCACACAGAAAGAATGTAAGCTAGCAAGGGGCCAGGCAGGACTGATTAGCTTTATGGGTTTCTTCTTCTGTTTATCACATCTGACCGACAGCAATTAAAACATAAAAAAAAAAATACAGTGTCTATTCTATCTAGAATAAACACTTGACTACTAAGAAATTATGTAACAGGAGCAAATAACTTATGAATATTATGACTAATATTTCATTCTGCCTAATACCTCACTGACATCCCTGACTTAAGCAAAATCAAAGCAACTTCTACACTGTAAATACTTTAAAATCCTGAAGTAGCATCCCAGCAAGATGCAATGAAATATTTTTTTCATATAAAGTGGTATGATGTCAATAACTCTCCTCTTTCATGGGTTTTAGATTATTTCCCTGTCTGCTAATGAGATGACTATCTCCATATATTCTGATTTGAACATACAGGTGAATTACTATCACTGCTGTTGTGGTTCACGCCTTGAAAGTGTCTGGCCTGTGGCTGTTGGAGATCATGAGATGAAGAGCCTATTACTTACAACATTTTTGAATGCATTTCGTAAGAAACCATAACCAAACATTTGTTCATTTTAGCCTTAGACTGCATCTTTCCTTCTCTTGTGTCAGAAGACTACATTTTCAGTGAGGACACCATGCTGTACACAGCACTACCTCCTTTGCAGTGCTAACACATCATTCACTTCCCAGCTCAAGGCTGCATTTCTTTTTTTCAGTGACATCTTCATGCTCTCAACTCTCTGACTAGTCCCCATTAAAAGGAGATTTTGTCATTGGCTTAAATGAAGCGTGGATTTTGCTTCAGAGGTTTTCTCAAAAATAACTTCACATATTAACAAGACTTTGTTTTTGAACTTGAAATCAGTTTTAAAAAAAAAAACAACACTCTAAGTAGAGAGCTACATAACTTGGATTCCTAATTTAAGGACATGCTTGCAACATAGTTCTGTGCAAATCTGCAAAGGAATAAAGAAAGGAAATGAAATAATAAAAATATTTTATTTTAACATTCATAGCACAATGAAAGAAAAAAAATATCTATTTTTATTTCCACCTCCCTGAATGGCCAATATATGAAATGCACCTTCTCAGTTCCCAGAACTTGGCAATTTTAGACAACAGAAGAAGATGGAGGGAAAGGCTGGGAAGAGGATGATTGCCATGTTTTGCTCTTCCTGATCCAGCTACCAGAAAAGCAGTAAGGTCTCTAGTGACAGTCATAACAGTGCAGGCACAGAAACAGGGCGGTGGGATGTGATGGGCCCAAGCTAATCTCTTTTTGTAGTTTCTCCTGGGTGGCACAATGATGGGCCAGATATTAAGTAACTCTATCATGTGAAATCACATCGTTATAGGATCTCCTTCAGTAGCTGTAGAGCACGATGTCCATCGAGAGGTATGCAGTCACCTTCAAATCGGTATGTGGTGAAGACCTACAAGCAAGGACCACTGATGAAATTATGCCCAAAACACTGCTATACAGAAAGTGCAGAACGATGCTGAGATTCAGCAGTAAAGACGTATAAAAGCTTGGGCAAAGGAGACTGAACCCATCAATCTACTTTCTGAGGCATCGAAGGTCATGCCTGAGAAGAGGAAATCAGACACCTGCTTGTAAGTAAACCGCTGAAAAGAAGAAAGCAGAACCAGTTTGCTGAGACAAGCCAGAAGGTAACCTGTTTAGAGAAAATCCTCAAGGAATTAGGATTCAGCTGTTTTGATAAAGAAATTATTCTTGGAAATTTTCACATAATCAATTTCTACTTCATAGTTTTGAAATTTTGAGAGGACAAAAAGCAATGACTGCACACTTCTAACAGAAAACATCAAAAAATCTTCATTCCCCTGAACTGCTAATCACATAGTAATGAATAGTTATTAGTCTGTCATTCCGAAGATGAAAGTTTATTCCCATTTAAAATAAAATACCTTTCCTCTCTCCCACAAACTGCATCATAAATGCACCAAAAATTGCTCATCTCTAAAACCTGAGTGTATATTTACTGGAACATGAAATACATGACTCATTTGCAGTGGGGAAAATCCAAATGAGATTATGAAAAAAAAAAGATCTTATCAAAAATGACTGGATATAGGAAAAAAAAAAAAACAAGAACACAGAGACAAATCAAGATTGATAAAGGAAAGTTAGTCCTAGGGTTTATTTTGGTATCTCTGGCTATTTTGGGGATCAGATACACTCATCTTAAAAAAAAAATTTTTTTATGTTTCACCAGACCATCACACAATTTCATTTCTTTTGTAATACTTCTTTCCTGACAAAAGGAAACATTTAAAAGTACAAATAAATTAAAAAAAAAAAACGCTCAAAACAAAAAGCAGATTAAATAGAGACACTAAGCCACCTCATTCATGACTATCCGGCTAGCCAAGACCACCTCTGGAACTCCTTCTTCATGCCTTAACTTCCTGTTTTTTCATCTAAGTCAATAGTAGTTTACAGAAGTTCAAAATGAGGGAAGGAAGAGGAAGGTTGCACGATCTAAAATCTCAGGTGTTAAGAATAAAGCAAAAGCAGTATTTTTTTAATCACCGTTGTATGACTTTTCACAACTGATATACAGGCAAAAAAACCCAATCAAATAAAATGAAGTACAGGTAAAAAAAGAAAAAGAAAGGTTTCGGATACCTTTGTATCTAGATGTATTCAAATCACTTCTGGGAAACACAAGTTCCTGCAAAAGTTGTCTGTGGTCAGAAAACCAAAGACAGAGGGAACAATCTCCCCGTCCCCCACAAGGTAGTCACAACTGATAAAATCTGGACTCTGACATCCATAAAGCCATTTCTAAGCTAATGGCAGCACATAGTTTTAGCCAGGTATTATTACTGCAATGAACTCACAGAACTCATGCTTTCTGTCAGATACCAGCCTCCTTATTAACAGAAGTCGCAATAATTGAGTTAAAATGCATTCCTTAAACACTGAAATGTGTATTTCTAACCCATCAACAAAGACAGTGTAACTAGTGAAAACAAAAAAAGAGAAGAAACAGTTTTTTGCAAAAGCTGAAATAAAAAAACTTTGTAAAATCAACTGTGCAGCGTACAAGGAAAAATGTGGGATATGAATGTGGTGGAAGTATTTTGAATATTTTTTTCTACAGAATTGGAAATGTTTTGTTTTACAACATTTATTTTCTCAGAGAATATCATCATTTTAGCTATCAGAATTATGATGGAGTCTCACGTAATTTATGACTTATCTTTATTTCCAAATATCCTATTGTATTTGTGATATTCAATGATTTCACCTTAAGCAGCAAAATCTTAAGCTAAATTTCTAGCATCTATATCAGCACCTTCTTTGCTACATTAATCACAAAATCAGCTGAAAATTATGCAGACTGTCTCCCCACCACCACTCCTTCAGGGAAAGCCCCAAATCCAGACCAATTTCACATTGTATGACCATAATGTAGACTACATACAGCTTCTTTTTATTCTTAGAATCATATTCAAGTGTTGATATATTTTGCAGGCAAGATTTATTATTTTAATTTCTCTTAAATGAAGAATCAAAATTTAAATATAAAATCTACTCAACACAGATACTAAAACTTTGACTCAGCAACTGAAAATAGATTTTACCCCAGGAGTCTTAAGTATTTTTTCAAATTACATTCAAAGGCTTTTTATATCTGTTCTCTAACAGATACAGCAATCGCAGAGCTATAATCCTGCTGCAAACATAACCATGACACCAGAAGGCAAACTGATTACATCTTATGAGATCCACACTTCCATCTAAATGTGTTTCAGTAGCAAAACTCACTTAGACAAGTCCTGAGCCTATTTTCCCTGTAATTTCTCAGCAGGAATCAACATAAGCAATACTCTGATGATCATATTTCTGCAGGATTACCTGCTATAGACAGTACCTTTCTTTGCCTCCAGACAAAATGAAATAAACTAACACATTCTCAGAAAGGCAATTCCAAAAGACTGAAATATGTTCTGCACCTTTGCAGGAATATACGCATCCCTAACTTTTTCATACATATAAATTAGGTAGGTTTAAAAAAAAAAGGCATAAGAGCTTCCCACAATTTCAGCAACAATTATCCCTTTGTTTTGCTTTTTTCATGCATTTTTCCTTTACTGCCGTCCTTTCATGACCACTTCTGCAGGTGTTCTCCTCCCCAAAATCATTTCAAAATCTCTCTCCCGTCCCAAGAAAAAATCTCATCTAGTGGACTGCACACAGATCCTGGAGCAAAGGATCTCCTCAGCTGCAAGCATTATGCTGCCAGTGAATTCCTCTGTAATGCCAAGTAAGTCACTCACTGCCTGATTTTGTTCTGGCTGACTCCTGGTAGCTGCCATTAACTCAAATGGTGATCACATCTGCTTATGCCATCTTCCAACTAGGATTTCACTTTCTCCCACAGCTTCTCCATCATTAATAGGTAAGCTTAGATCAGCTACACTAAGGTAGCAGCGCACCTCTCCAAAAGTAAGTGAAACTGCGGCTAATATTGACTGTCCTGGTCATCTCATGCTTTAATAATTTTAATTTGTACAATGTGATGGAAATAGCATAACTCATGGGCCAAGCATATGGTAAAATTTTAGTCAGAATACCCTACTCAAACTACTCCCACCGTTACGGTCCCATCCCACTACAGTGCTTCACCACTGAGGAAGGGAAGAGCAGAATAAGCTCTTCCTCCTGGCAGTGCCAGGGGACGTGGGGGACCCTACCTAGCCGAAGGAGGGAGGCTGCCCTCTGGCCTCCCTGCAGCGGGGCAGCCCTGGTGTCTTCCATACTATTTTATAACAGTTTCCCATTTCAAGGGAAATTCCCTTCTCTACTACTTACAGCCTTTAGCAACTCAACCGAAAATACAGACATGCCATGGCATGAAGCGGCAATGTTTGGCTCCCCAGCTGGAACAATTTTGAGAATTTGGGACTTCCTGAAAAATCAAACGTCATGGCGCATGGTGTTAGAATTCAGTTCTCAGGGTGGTATTTACTCTCTTGAATTATTCCATCTAAAAGTAAATCTTAGAAATGTCATAGCATATTCCTACCTTTAGGTACACCTGTATAAACCCGGACTCATCCTTTGGTTAAATTACTAGGAAAATTTGTTCTGACATGGCAGGATGTCTCCAAAACCAAACTTGACTTTTCATTTCAAAGACTGTATTTAAACAGGCATTTAACAACCTGAGATAGTTTTCAGAGAATAAAAATCTTCTTATGTACATGCAGCTACATATGCCTATTACCTACGATAACTGTTCATTTCATTAGCATTATTTTGGATTCTGTACAGTTATCTGTAACCAAAGCTAGATTCTTGTCCACTGAAGTAACGTCAACGCAATGCTTTTGAGTATGAACGTGGTCAGAAGGTCCTAATTACCTACTTTCTAAGTACTACAGAGCATAAAAATAGATGTTAAGTGAACACCAAGATAAATGAGAGTTCTCAGTACTAATATCTGAGAAAATCTTGATGAATGCAAGATATCACAAACGTTCAAAAAGCACCTGTCTTTTCACCTTGCGTAATTATGTACTGTCTTGAGTTGGAACTTTTGAAACTTCAAATTCACAAGAAGAATTTTTTTAGAGAGAGAGAGAGAGAGAGAAATCACATATAATCATTACTCCTAAGGAAAAATTCCTATCTAGAAAAAAAATGCTAGTATAAAATCACATAACAATTCACCTCATTGTTCCTTTGCATTGTGCAATTTAATGCAAACATTTCTGATGTTATGGTTTCTAACTAGTCAAAACATGATGCAATTCCAAACAACTGCACAATACTAAATAGAAATTTAGAATAGTCTGCAATTGAGAGACAAGTTTAAAAAAAAAAACAAAAAAACAAAAAAAACAGGAAAGCCTGAAAAGCTATTGAAATTAATGTCAGTCCTAAAGTTGCTCTCAAGTTATACGCTACTCTATGGATTTGCTAAGCAAGATGTGACCATTAACAGAGCCACTAATAACCATGACAAGAAGTCACACACCACACGCTGCTCTATTCCGTTATTCAAAACATTTCCTACTGACTCACACGAGGATTAGGCAGAGAGAATCTGGCATTTGGAGAAAAAATAGAAGAGTCATGACCAAAACCAGCAAAATGCAATTGCTATGTTTCCTAGACAGTACCTGGACGAACAAATGATAGAACATAGTGACTAAATGGCTTATATTATTTTCTGGGGCAGTGATGAGGAATACTGGCTAAAATTAATGCCAGTTCCATTACTAAAAAATATTCTGAAACCACAGACATTAGGTATTTTCCCAGTGTAGTAAGTCCCTCAATAAGATCTACAAATATTCTGAAACCACAGACATTAGGTATTTTCCCAGTGTAGTAAGTCCCTCAATAAGATCTACTTTCGTCAGAAGCACAGTAAAACCGGAGACGCAACCAAACTGTTATTTGGGGATTTTCCCATGCCTGGCATAGCAGGACTCCATTTTTGGTTGACATTTACGCACACCTAATAAAAAGAAGTCTGCTAATAATCAAACAGTTTTAAAAAAAGCCCCAGTTCTAAATACGCTATCACAAATATGCCAGAAGCCCAGGTCTGAATCTGACTTTTGCTGCTTGAAATGCCTAAGTAAATACAGTAAAGAGAAAAAAATGCCTATGGCATACGTGAGGCACCTAGCTAGAACCTTCTAGTTCTTCTTCTAGGCACTGTAAATACAATCGTTCTATTTTTCAAACATGTTGTTCAGTGATACAGAAAAACAGTTTTCTCAAACTGGCTTTTGATTTTGAAAAGCTTACAGGTTTCCTCTGTCAGAGAAACATTAAAAACAAAAAAAAACCCCTACAGGTTAAGAAGCAGAGGTATCTTCAGAAGGTTTTTCAAAACAAGCAAATTGAAAATACCTAAAGATGCACTGGGTATTGTAAAATAGGTCTCAAAATATCCATTTCAAAGCATCCTTAATTTAAAAGCAGTTTACAAAAATTAAAGTTTATTTCCTTAATCTCAGCATGCTGACCTGAAACAGTTTGTCTCCTGGTTCCTCCTTGCTCTGATCTGAATGATTAATGCTATTTGCTATTCCTCGCTTTTTTAATCCCCATTTCAGATAAGCCCTTGGAGATCCATCATCTATTTTGAAGTTCTTCCCTCAGTTTGGAAACAAACAAAAACCACATAGCTATTTGATTGAGGAAATTACAGCTATAAAAAGATGGATTGACGTTTACTGAGTCAGCTAGTTACCTCGGCAGCAAAGCAGCAAAGGTGGATTAAGCCAAAATTTTTTGAAGGCAGGCCACTGCACTCTGGAAGAACTTCCATTTCCAGGACAACATTGTAGCTTATTCTATGTTTCCGAATGGGTTTTCTGTTGGGTGGCTCATAAACAAGTAAGGGTTATTGACTCAGGCAGGCTCTCTGATTAATAAGTGAACAGGGAAAGAGTAGTACAGGCTGGAGGTGGGTAAGAGATTTAAATCTGTTGACTATCAGATCAGCTTTAGATTGGAGTGACATAGCTGAATGCTTGTTATTTTTTCAAGATTCGTCTCCGACCAGTCTGAAATTATTTCAGAAAGTCACAAGCGTGGATTGCAGAAAGAAAGCAGCAGACACATCCTTTTAGTACGATTCACCATCACCTTACAAATATCTTTTACGGGTTGTACTTACCTTAGATATTCTTCTCCCTAATTAGAGTTAATACTTCAGGAAATAAAGCGCAGGAGTATTTGTCCTTTAACCAACTACCTATACATTCAAAGATCTTCCCTGCTTCCCATGGCAGCTTCATTTTCAAAAGAGCTTTTGATTAAGGGGAACTGTCTAATGCTTTCCAGATATCCTAGCAAATTGCACCAACCAAATCAATAGGTCTGCCAAGCAGCAATTCCCTTTACAAGGACCATGTTTACTCATCGCTGGTGAACCATATTTATCCCTGTGTTCCCCCATTTGTTACAGTTTCTACTAACTTGTCTCATGCACTGTTCTGCCTGAATATGCTGTCCTTCCCAACTGTCACCTGAAATCCTTTATAAATACTAGTATCAAAAAGAGGTACCAAAGCCTCACATCACAGTTAGTAGTTTACCTACTTCATCTTTGAGTTGCTTATGAACTCTTCAGTGAATAATACCTGATCTTGACTATTTTTTAACATTCACTTTACCTATTAATTTTTAACTTCTTCTACCAGCTCTTCAATCAGGTCCTCTGATAACACTTTCATAGAGGAGGGCTTGAGTAACATATATAAATAAAACCACACTTAAATTTACTTATTAGCTTCTCCAGACCAAATTTTCTCCACTTGATTTTCTGCAAAGACTAAAACAAGCACAATAAATATTTCTGACCCCTCTTCTCTGATGCCAATATTTATTCAGGGGACAACCTGATTGCTAGTCCAGTAATTTTCTGATTCTTCCTAATCAGTACGTGCTTATACATAAAACCAAAAGCTTATGGAAAAGCACAGCGTAAAAGAAAAAGATCCTTTAAAAAGTATTAGCCATAAACAAATTATCTGTGAGTTATGTTGCCATCCACTGGATGACAGCACTAAACTAGAATTGGGCTAAATTCTTTGCTATACATCTAGCCATGCTGTGTGAACCTAAGTATTCAGTGTAATTCAGCCTCTGTGGTGCCACTTCGTCTTCCATCGTTTGTCTGTTCCATCTAGACCTACTGCCCTATTTATTTAGGCTGTAAATAGCTTAGAGCATAGAAAAAACAATACAGATAGTGTGAAAACACCAGAAATGGCTAACAATTTTGGATGTTCAAGTTTGAATGCCTCAGAAAGGACTACTTTTCAGATGGCAGGTGCTTAACTTCTTAAAGCCTTTTTAAGACATCTTAAACCGACTTCTCAGACACTCAGACTTACCATTTACTTTTGAAAATGTCAGCTTCAGTACTGCAGATAGCTTAATGCCAAAAAAGTCTTTTTGCTTTCTAAAGGGTCTCAGATTAAAGTTATATAATATAGCAGATAAACACAAGCACTTTGGGAACTGAAAGGCTTTGTAATGTTTCAATATACTGTGTGTTTTGTTTGCAACTGACACAGTTCTGCAGTTTCTTTCACTGTGTACAAATGACTGTTTTCTTCCATACCACAGCTGAACCAAGGGCATGACAAATCTCAAGTTCTATTTAATACCTTTATGAAAACTGAGTTTTCACCAGTACTGTGCCTGATACAGTAGAAATTGTTATCATCATCTAGATTTCAAAATAGTTATTTTGTGTTCTTATCAATTCATTCAAAATAGAGAAAGAAAGGAAATTATGTACCAACTGAGAGAATATATATTGAACATAATTGTTTCTACTAGAAGCCAGAACATGAATCAATGGTTTCCAGTTTCAGAGTTGGTCTGAATTTCAGACGTTGAATCTGAATTGGGGTTATTTTGAGTAACAAGAACAGAAGAAAGTAAATATGAAAACCACAAGAGAATTGATCAACAGAAAATGGAATTTTTTGGAAAGAATTGGTTAAAAGCATGGGAGAAATCAAGGGCAGTGGAGCCACAGGCTGAACTCTGCTGAAAAGCCAAGGGGAGTGAGCAGATTTCAAGAGTTTGTTTCACAAGACAAATGACTACACCATCATCTACTCCAAGTTCTGAGGCATCCTGCATCCATATGTTTTTTATATTATATTACAATTCAAATATTCTACTAATTAAAAAGTCTGTTCCCTAGACAAAGGAATTATAGGGACAAAGAACATGGATTAAATCAACATCCAATCAGTTCATGGGCCAAGCATGCCCAAGTGTCAAGCATGGTCATTATCCTCTTGGCATGTAGCTTGCAAGTACCATGTACTCTGGGAGCCCGTGTCCAGTACTGTGTGAGGAAGGAGGGGAACAAGGGAAACGAGCAAACAAACAAAGCAACCCCAAGCAAACAAAGCCTCCACCATTCTGAGTTCGGCTTCCACCAATCTACTTCAACTCCACTGATATCTTGAGCTCAGATTCCTCAGAGTCCATCTAGGCTTACAGCCTGAGAAAAGCAGATGCCTGGCAAGCAACTTGCACCTTAAAACTGAAAAAATGACATTCTTCTACAAACACGAAACAACACTCCTTTTAAGCCTCAGTTCTATAAAACTCAATCACTCTGTTACATGACTGTCTTAAATATGAGGAATGCATACACCTTCGGTTTTTACAGCAAATCACGTTACAGGATAAGGTATTAATTATCTGAACAAAAATGCAGTACAAAATGTAATCAAAAGATCATACACCTGAAAAAAAAACAAATCATAGTAAAACCTTGGTATTTTTGCTAGGAGTCTCAGTCAGGGAAAATGGATATTCATCATGAGTGTACTCCTGGCAGGTTATCCAAGCAGGAGAAATATTCACAAAGAACGATTCTTTTCAGTGATAGTATGACAATACTTCCATAAGTACCAGTACAGTACAGGACGACCTGACTCTGAAACACGGCAGCAGCAGAAGCAGTAGTTTTTGTTATGGGCTTACAGACACACAGACAGCTTCACCTCTGCTATCAGTTATGGACAGTTTTCATGGGTTGATACACAGTGCTATACAAGTTGAAGTTAAGTAGTTCCAGGCAATGATTGACAAAGGACTTAACAGAAGGCTCATGTTTCTCCTTACCATCAATCAAGACACGTAACTTCCTCCAATAAGGGATTCCTGGTTTTCTCACCACTTTTCAAGATATATGCCTTTAAGACAGCATCACTAATTTCTTCATCAACACAATCAAGTTTTGCATATGGCTTTTGATATGCTTTAAACTGCTCCTCTTCAGACTGCATTCATACTGATCAATAAATGGTCCCGTGGTTTTAGGACTTCTGGTTTCTGTTTCTTCCTGTGCCTGTGCCTTCAAGATCTCTGCTATCGCCCTGTGACTGTTCGGTCTACACTATCTTTACAGTCTTTATTCTGTAGTCCATTCTGTGCAGCAGTGGTTTCTTATGAACATGTGAACATGTGTACACAATACTTTCTCAGCTACTTATTATTATTATCTAATTAGAACAACGCTATCTGAAGGGGTTTTAATTTGGTTCTTTCCAGTTCATGGCAGAGATATTACTTCTAAAGTGTATCAAGCAAGATTGGGCTTATCCTTCTTATCCACCTGCTGCTTAGCACTACTCAACACATTAGAAAGCCAGCCTAATACATGATGATTGCCCGCGACAGTCCCTAAGGAGAATACAAAAGGGTACTTCTATCCATAAATGGCACGATAATTTCTGTGCAATAATAGATTATGCTTCAAGGTCCTAAATCCTGGCCTTAAAGTCTGGTCATACAATTTTCTACGTGTGCTGACTGTGCATTCCATCTTTAGCTCTTCTCCAAAACACAGGCCTCCTTGGAGTGCTACCGACAGGGAACAGCTTTGGGGCTGTAACCAGCTAGGACAGTCCAGCCACTTGGCTGCACCAGCGACTGAAAGATTGTGCAAGTAAACGTGGGGTAGCAGGCAGAAGCAGTTTTGGTCACCTTAAATTTAGTTGCTATTTTAAATAACATATTTCCTCATCATAAAAGATGCTTTAAGTGCTTCCTATTGCATGGTACTACTTTCTGATCTCTGATGATACGATGGCTACTACAAAAACAAAAGGAGACTTTGGTTGCTCCTCAGGGAATTTACAGCCTATTTATCTGAACAGCATCTGACTCGAGCATAAAGTGCCATAGTGGCAAGAGTTCATTTCAATATTTCCGCATGTACCAGCAATTCCATGCATAACTGATCACCAGTCATAACAATACTGTTACACAGGTCTTGTCCTCCCTGAGAAAAACTCCTAATGAACATAAACGTCAGCTTCTATGAGTGAAATTTCAGGCATCAGTAAAATCTCCCACTGGAGCAAGGTTTCGGTAGCATGTGCTGAAATGCAGCATATCAGATCCTAGTAAAAGCACCGCTGATGGTTGAATGAGAAATCCCATAAGTGGTGATAACACTTACAGAGGTGTACCTCAGAGAGCTATTGTGTGCTTGAGTTAATGCCAGCTAAGCACTTAGGTAGCACAGATATCTGCTGTCTGCTGGTTTTCCTCCCTCTTACATTATTTTCTTTAGCAGGCTCACTCACTTGTATCTTTTTAAATAACAGAAAAATTACATTAAATGAAAGTATATTGTCTGGGGAAAGCATCAAAGTGACCTGATCACTTTTTCGGTTTGTTGCTTGACTGCCAGGACTCTGCAACAACTTTACATTGATTTGGGACTGTGTTCAATTTCATCAGTTTGTAAAAAGACAGCTTTACTGGAGCATTGGAACTCTCTTTTCATTGATCCAAGTGCATCATAAAGAGAAGAAAGATGTAATATCTACCGCAAAATAAAACAAAAAACAGCTATACATAGGCATTGCAGCATCTATCAAAATCACAAGGGTCTCATGCCAGGTTCTATCAAGCTTTTCTGATCCACAACAGACTCTCCTATTTTGACTGTTAAATGGAAACAAATTAAATCAAGTGATTTCATATGACAGAACATTTATAGGTCATTTTACAGCACAGACATTTCCCATAATTTTGACCTCTGTGTTGAAAAGGGGTGGGGTTTGGGGCTAAAAAGGAAAGAGAACACTTCAGATTTTCCTGATTATCCCATTCATTCTCCTTATACTTGAGTTCTAAATTAGGCAGCTGTTTGTACCTCTAATAATCACAGTAAATTTAATCTCCAAACATAGACTATTCAAGGACTATGGCAAGATCCTCCAAAAAGCAAATTTCTTTGGTATTTTGTATTTTTGAAAAAATGAATTATACATCAAAGACAAAAAAGAAGAGTTAACAAGATCAATTTATGCAGTCTTCATCAATTATTAATGTGAAACGAGGCATATCAAAGATTTTTTTTCTCTTCACTATATACTCTGATTCCACTTACAACTCATGATACAACTCTTATTTTGCCCTATACTTCTTTGCCTTTTTTCTTTTTTGTCCACACTACAGAGAACTTCCTAAAATGCATCAGCTAAGATAAAAGCCTCTGAAATCTTTCATTTTCTTTTTTCATCTTTCCTTTCCTTTATTATTCTGAGAAGAAACAAATTATATTGACCTTGAAATCACGACAGTAAAAATAATTGACCTCTGTAGTACTTTTAAGTACATATACACATGCACACATAGAGTTTAAACACCTATCCCGCACTCTCAAATAACTTGTGAGCTTTCTATATTGCATCCACAGAAGAGACACTTCAAGTGATAGTATGTTTCAAAGCTGATCCTGTGTATTAATAACTAACATACAGATAACATAGCTATGGTTTGCTGCATAGTCAAATACTCCATTGTGTTTCTTTGGCAGTCCAAAAAAATTAGAGGAACATCATCATTCCATGCTCTGTTGTCTCCCCTGCCCTTTTGTTGTTTTAATTAATCTTATTTGGCGTGCATCAGTAGAAGAAAAAAGAATTTGATCTGTATTTGAACCAGCTAAAACCAAGAATATCAGGCATAAAGAGAATTAATTAGATTGTCTAATTAACAAGAAATAATTATCTATAATTATCTGATCTGGACAAATATTCACACTCACTTTTAAGAGTTCAGCAATACAACAAAGCTTGAAGCAAATCCTGAAAAGTAGGTTTAAATGTGTTATCATAAATGTCCTTAAAAGTTCTTTACAAGTTTTCTGTCACTATAGATTCTGTTCATATTTTTTTCTAGTTTATACTTAATTCAGTGGAATAGGCATTAAACAGAAAGCCACAGAAAATAATCAGGTTGAATCCCATTCATACGATGTTCAGACTTTTGTCATCGACTCTAAAAGAGAGAAAGTACCACCCTTACTGCCTTGCTGTTGCTTCACAATTGTCACCATTTCGCCAGGCAAGTTCGGCCAACTCAGAGCCCCTGCGCTTTGTTTCCTGGGAGGGAAAGATGCTATAGTGACCAGCCAATCCAACTGAAGGGAAAAAATTACTTGAAATTATATCCACAGTTGTATACCAATGTGGTTTTAATGCGCTTAGCTTATAAAAAGTTAAATCAAGATGTTATCCTATTAAATAGGCTAGTTTAAGGGGGGTTTGTCACTGAATTAGTTCTTGCTCTCCCAAAACTGAGATCTAGTCCCATTTTTGGTGAGCTAGGAAACTGCTCTGAAACTTTTAAGAATGCATTTATGGATCCATTTATATTTTTTGCCATGCTAAAGTAATTGTTTTGAATCCATCAAATTTCTTGTAACCATTTCCATGGGATTTCTCATCCTCCTGTTACTTAAAACAAGATTATGCCATTTCTACCCCTTCTCTCCCTGTAGAGTACACAGCCTTCTCCTGAAGCAGATCTAGAGACTGCACTCAGCTCTGGACGGGCGGATGAGGAGCGACCTATCCTGGTGTGGACGCAGAGAAATAACCTCTCCCCAAGAGCGGAGTGGAACGGTCCCTTTGCACCTGCATCAATAAACAGCCCTGTTTCAAGTTATTTTTCCAGCCTAGACTCTGTCTCAAGCCTAACAATGTCATTTTACCTTTGGGGGAAACTTCGCCTACTCATGACCTCCACTTACTGTAACACATTTACTATTTAATGAGAAACCGAGACATTAGAAAAGAAGATACATGGTTCGCTTCCTAATGTTTGTAAAACAGCTTACTAGTATGCAAATTTTGATAAAACATTTAGGGCATCCACCTCCCTGTTTCAGACTTCAATACTGCTACCTGAAATATTATCCAATTGCACTTTTCCTGTAACCATTTCAAGAGTTGACTGTTCACTTGAAGTATCATACATATTTGATAGCAATATATAGCTATATTTGGTACATATAACAAATATATTTGTCTACAATATACTTTTCACAGCAGCATATCCTTTCAGCATTCCCTGTCACCATATAATGCATCATGGCTTTTTTTTTTTTTTTTTTTTAAACTTTCACCCAAGTTAGCAAGTTTTACTCACAACTTTAATGACCCACTCATGTGCAGTCAATATTACACTAGGCAGTTGTTTATGCTTTAAAAAAAGTTTCCTGTATTCTACATAATCTAGCATTTTCATGGGCATACTAAATTAACTTTTCCTGGATTTTCTTAGACAGCCCTGTTTTAGGCTTGAATTCAAAATGGTACCAGCTTGTCTCAGCAGCAACATCTCTGCAAGTATCAATTCCATTCCTTTTTTAACGATAACCCCAAACATGGGAAAATGACAACTCAGTTATATATAAAAAAAAAATCACCATTTCTATAATATACAGAAGCACTTGAAAGGCCTCATCAGCAAGCAAAATAGAGTATAAAAAAACCACCAAAAATTTACTGGCATATTAGGCTATTCTATTAGAGAAATTTCTTTACTAATTCTAAAAGAATATTTAAATCGACATATAATTATGCTTCAAATTACTGTTCAAACTGATTGTCCAAGATCTGAGATTTCAGCATTCATATTGTCTACTGACTTCATCACAGCTGAAAAGACCACCTAAAACTATCCCTAAGACCAGGGACTCACTTTCCTGGAAACCCAGGTCAGTGATTCTAAGAAGGCCACATGTGGCTTCGTTCTTAGATATGGAGTCAGTTTGCTTTGATTTTTTTTTCTTTTAGAAACCCTGAAAAGGTTGTCTGTTCACCTTCATTTATTCGTGGTGGTTCATTAGTGTTATTTTCTGAAGAACAAAACCAAATTACTTGGATGTAGGCCATGTGGTTTATGAAGCAGCATCAATTAAACATGTTAAAATGTTACTCCCTCCCTTGTGAGAAAAAAAGAATTAGTATTATCCATGCTTTGTGTTTTCTAGATGAATGCAGTAGATTTTCACTTTGAATAACACATGACTGCTTGGATTAAAACAAAAGACAGTTCAGAAATGTTTTGTGTGTCCTATTATTCCATTTGGCATTTTATAAAGAAAGCCATCAAAAAATTAAATTAATGATAAATCCTTGTAAATCTAAAATGCTGGTGCACTTAAAGAACTTTAAAATGAGACTGCATCGCTGTTATTTGTGCTGTCTTTCTAGTATATTAATATAGTGGCAGAATATGCATTGTATTTGCATTTTAGGAAATGCAGTTTTGGGAATTGAACTTCTAAACATTAAGAACTTTCTTCTCCCTGCTTCATCTGTAGTTTGGCTTTCAGAAGGGTTTTTCCTCCTTGAAGCATAGAAACAACCATTCTCTGAGACAGAAATGTGTTTTAGGTATCAGCGTGTGTTCTGTGGCATTGGGGGTGGGGGGCAGGCATGGAGCACGGAAAAGAAGTGCTGTGTATCCTTCTCAATTAAACATTCACAGTATGGTAACATCACCTTGTCAACCATGGGAGACACCAGATTAAAAAACAAAGGGATCCCATGGATCTCATTTGTTCACTGTCTAGAAGGACTCAGAAGACACCACATGTTAGTGATTTTAAATACTAAAGGAATTTATTCAAGGACTTTGAAATGTCTACAAACATCAGTCTGCAAACATATTATTTTGATACTACATGCAGGAAAACAGAAAGGGTATGTAAGTGCTGTGCTGTATGACATTTCCCCAACAACTTCTTTCCCACATTCTATGCCAATGGGATAATTTTTGCAAAGTATTGTTATTTAGGTATTTTGGTTTTTTTAAATGAGTTACTATTACTAGCTTTATCTCATCACAACTCCGTAATGGTCAAACATATTATATCTCTTGACTTAATGCAGACTTTCTTAAATGCATAGCATTCTTAAATTGAGTAAATTTTTACTTATTTCTCAATATATTCCTCAAACTTTTCAGCTGAAAAGGTGTGGAAAAAGGTAGAATACAACCAGAAAGTCTCTTCTGAACACATCCCAGAAAACAGAGAAAAGTGCAAAACTAACATGTATCAAAGTGCAAAACTAACATATCAAAGCAAAGATATTTTTTCTATTGAAAAATGCTTGCACTGGTCATATACTGGGGGAAAGTATTTTGCGGTGATGCTGTTTCAAGATGTGAAAAATCAGCTAATGGGTTTCAAAAAAAATTTTTTAATTTTATTTGCAAGATCTGCATTAGTAATGTAGAGAGGATATGTAGTGAGACTTTGAACCAAGAGTCCTTTAAACCAGTAACAAAAAACATAAATACTAATTACACTGTAGTTCTATACGTCAGACTTGGTTTGACTCCTTTACATCAAGTCCTTCCATGCCCACACCTTAACTGAAGTGCCGCCATAAGCTGCGTTTAGGCACCAGCACCAGCTGCCCCACGCAGCCATGCAAGCTCCGGCCTGGGAGGTTTTGGCCCCAGCTGGGCACAGCCTGGAGGGCCGGGGGGATCCCAGCCCTGACAGGAGCCAGCCAGAGATTGCCTGCCCCCATCTTGCCTGAATCCCATGATGCCACATGTGAAGCTGCCTACATCCACGTAGTCATGTCACTCTATACACTATGTACAGACCTTGAAGTCCTGATCACTTTAATGTCTCTGGGCTTCAGTCTGCATGTTCTGCTTCCCAGGAATTTTTCAGCCTACTGTTTTTGTTATGTTTGAGCTCCTATATGTTATTCCTAGATACTTAGTTCTCCTATTTATGGATTTAATTGAATAATACAGAAAACTTTTAGGCTTAGAGTAAGCTATGTGCAAATAGCATACATGTGCTTTTATTGTACAGTTGTATAATTTATTGCAGAAATGATTAATACAGTCAATATGCATTTCCTCCTAATGACTACTTAGTAATTGATTCATAATGCTATCACGGTATTTTCCTACAAAATGCTAAAGGAATCACAGGGAAATGGACTATTACAACTGAGCACTGTAACATGTAATCAGTTATAACTGCTTTGTGTTCCACTTAGGCAATAAGCAAACACAATATTGGGTAATAAGTCATGCCTGCTGTGTTGCTAGGCACTATACTAATGACTATTCTTAACATATGTACAAATTATTACACCCTAACTCAGATCCTGCAGTGCCTTATTATGATTTCCCTTTTTTAAGTATTAGTGGAAAAAATACAAATTAAAGGAAATTCTCCATTCAAAAATGTGAATGCCACTGCTTTTTAAATTTATATAATAAAATGTAATAGAATAATCCACACACCCACTAGCAGCATTTAATAGCAGCTCCCAGATTAGCACCCCACTGTGCATATAAGCCCTTATAGTTCTTAGGCCAAAATTTTCATTCTAAGAGGCAGTCTTAAGATATAAGTATCCCCAACTATGCACATACAGGGTGAATGCAGTATCAGAGGAATGTAATAGGAAGAGCACAAGTTTTATTTGCTCAGTAGGAGCGGTTACCTTCTCCTGTTGCTCAATCTGCTGAGATTTGTCTGAAAGAAAAATTAGACCCAGCTTGGTGTCAATGTCTCTAACTGAAGCCTTTTAGGTTGAGAACAGTTTGTGCTATCCTTCAGTACTTATACGAATAAACTGCCATCAAAAATATTTCCTGTATGTTTAACTTTGATCTCCTCCATGCTCTAATTCACATAGCAGAGATTCATTTTGTCTGTAACAACTGCCTAAAGCAGTGAGGTAACTGATGGAGGTGTAGAGAGAGCGACCACAGAGAAGGAACAGAGGACTTCACCACTCTTCCAAACAAAACAAAACCAAGTCAGACCCCCAAACCTTCCCCACCACAATCAATCAGCTCAAGCAAACAAACAAACAAAACAGGAATGTTAAAGATAATCGGCCCTGTCATTTTTATTAAAACAAAGCTATGCTAAATGCACTGAAAATGTGGCATGAAAACATATGTACTTGTGAGGTCAATACATGAATGAAAGACTGAGTCATGTGCTGCACTGGAATGAGAAGGAACATGATACAGAATGTATCTGTGACCCTTCCATAAAAGCAGATGAAAATTGCTGAAAAACTGCAGGCCTTCTTCCTATGTAACAGGCAGCTAAACGGTTTGCTTGAGTTTATGTCTAACATGGTTTTCTCAAAAGATGGAGAAGTAGTGGAAGCCACAAACCAAATGGAAGAATCAATTCTTGACACTAACTCCTACACATCATCCTGTGTGAAACAGCAAAAGAAAAAGAAATCAGACAACCTCTTCCAGTTGGCATCCACAGATTATTTTGGAAAGCCTCTGAAGAAGTGGAAACATTAGGTGTACCCTCAAACTGCGATCAACTGACTTGTAGGCTCGTAGCCCAGTTTTTCCTCAGTAAAAAGCATAATTTTGTAATAATGGAGATTCTCTCACAGTTCACCGCACTGAAACATTGCCTTTACGCATAAAAGACCACATAGTTAGCAGGAATATTCTGTCTGTGCAGGCAACTGCTTTTAAACATCTGAGACTGAGTTACTGATACAGGTTGATTTGTATCAATGTATTGCAAAGACCATTAAGAAAACCCATTTCTTTGGATCTTAACTCCAAACCAGAATAATTTCAATTAAATGAATGAAGAAAAATAACTCATATTAGCAGCACAGAATTCTTTCAGAAACAGGGATACAGCAATAAATGAATTACTAAGAAGGAACGATGACAGCACAGTGCATCTACTTGCTCAGTTAACATCAAGCATTACAAATTGAAATGAGGTTGTTTCCAATGATTGTCTCTCAAATACACTATATTTACCCACCTAAAGATATCTGATAAGAAATAAATGTGTTGTACTTTATGAGCTAAGTTATAAAATAGCTAAAAATACAAAACAAGATTGAAAGTGTTCTCAAAAATCTCCAGAAAGGACAAAACCCAGAAAAGTTATTTCGTAACTTCCACAAAATATTTATGCAGAAAAGAAGACAGAGTACTAAATTCATTGATGTTTCAATACAATGGATGAGGACTAACAAGAATGCATATGTTTTCAATTAACTATTAAAGTTCAGTAGAGCTGCTGCTTACTTCTCTGATGATAGAAACAAACATTTGAATTTACTTGAAGAGGTAAAGAAATTGTCTTTTGGTCAAATATCTACCAGAACACTAGGAACGACAGTACTCTCCAGAACATTCAGTTGTTGCCATAAAGCAAAAAATTAGCTTCTGGGGGGGAAAAAATCAGAAAGGAGAGGAAGACTTTTTATACACCAACACATGAAAGGACAGAGCAGCTATCCTAAAGATGGGAAGCACATTAATGTGTCTGGTGATGATCAACTAATTTCTTTTAATGGAAGACCTCTAGGGAATGGCAAAAATCAGAATTTGGCTGATGAAAAAAATATATATATCATCTCCAGTAGGAGGTTATATAAAGCATAAAACAGCCTTTGTACTGCTCAAAACTAAGTATGACTAATGATAGTTAAGAACTAGATTTCTTCCATCTGCTTTTTGCTGTTCTGATCATGAAATGTGTTTACTAGCTTCTAATAAACAAGCTGGTTTGGGCAATAGATAGATCTCCCTAGATATCATTGCTATAGATATTTATCATGATAAGTGTTTCTTAAAACTAACATGGGCATCATAACTATACTTAAGTGGTAAGCTCAGACCCATGCTCAAGATTCATATACATGATTCTGACTGTGGAATATCTGTCTCTTCTACTACTATGAAGTGTTGTTTATTTTAAGGCATAGACCTTTATTAGTGTAGAATATATCCTTAATTTCAATTAAGTTCACTGGGAGTTAACGGTTCTCAACAACCTGGAAGATAAAGTACATATTTCACTGGAAATAAAAATACATAAATTTAGTAATAGATGCTCATCCTTTTCTCTCTCACTTTCAACTGCTGATTAAGGTTTGGAACAGCAGGGAGGTTTTATGGACAGAGCACTCCTAAAACACAGCCTTTGCCTATTTCAGCTTTTTGGCTGTGAAGCCACTGAACTGAAAAACAGGCTGTCAACTGGTGTAAGAGAAACTTCACTGCCATTGTGCCAGTTCAGAGGAGGGAATTTCCCAGGAAACTATTTCTTGTCTTTGGAAGGATTCTTTGCAACTAAATATACCTGGCCACTGAGTCTGGGGCAGAGAGAAGAGAGGCGCTAATCTTTTGCTCTGAATCACTGGCTCAATGAAGCTTAGGTTTGGAGGGGGGGACAGAAAAAAGAGGGGGAAATTCTAGTACTGTTACCTTATTGAATAATATACTTGAACCCGGTATCTGAATTTAAAAAGTAGCAAGGTCAAAATATTCTAGAAATCTAAAAATACAGTAAAAAAAGGGTATCTGTTATTATGGTTCATTATTTCCATTTAATTTGTCAAATTTACACCTTAATTTTATGCCAAAAATTCTTACTTTCTTAAATTCTAAGACTGTCAGTTAAGTACTTTGCTCAAAAGCTGGGATATGAAAACTCATTAGTTAGCCAAATTAATTGATTTGTGTCACACATCAAAAGTGACAACAAATATAAGGGAAAACACTGGAGTATCCTTATTTTCTGTCAATTAACACTAAATAAGAAAAACAAAGAAAATAAGCAAAAATTAAAATTGGCAATAATTGAGGTCTGGCATTTGTTAGAAGATAAGTGATAGCTTCAGCAGGTGAAATGCTATTTTTGTGATCATCTGAAAATAATTTAAGAAAGACAAAAAAAAGAGATTGCAATTTTAGAAAAAGAAATTAGATGTCAAAACTGAAATAATCAGCTAAAGATATCTGATAAGAAAACCATTTGGTTTTCCAATAACGGGTTGGCCTAGGCACCAGTGCCCTGATTATGTTTTATGACACTTTTCACCTTCAGGCTTGGGTTTCACACAGGGCGCTGGTTCGAAAGAACCAACCGGGGGCTACGTAAGCTTGCACTTCCACTGTGTTTTGGTAAGTATACGGAAAGGCTGGAAGAAGAGAAACAGAGCAGAGATCTTGCATTTCTGACCTCCACATATAATGCTGCCCCTTATGGCTGAAAAGGGATGTGGTATTCACTAATTCTGATCAGTAAGTGAAGACCCTTACATCTGGACCTTGATACTATGATAGTGCCAAGAGCACTAAGCTAAAAACAAAGCCCCACTACAGTATATGCTACACAATTGCAAACAAAAAGACAATGCTGTCCTAAAGATTTTTTACGTCCTTGTCTGATGATATAAATACTCTCTCTATATACACCCACACATATATATACACATACATATATATATATGTATGTATGTAGCATATGGGAGACATAAAAGCAAAAATAAGGGAAAAGTGGAAGGGCAAGAGATGACAGTAAGGAAATACTAAGCATTAATACTAATGATGACCATTGGTCTGAACACACTTCCAACATTTTCTATAATTATAATAAAACCTGCTTAAGGTAGGGGGGAGTCCACAAAGAGAAAGATGAAGTCAGCAGTTAGGGTGATATTTAAGGACACTCCTCTGCAGGAGGGGCATAAATGGCTGGTTCTCCTGTCTGACTGTGCCCCGTGAGGTGCTGGAAGGCACCAATGCAGTGACGCAAGGTGTAAGGCAGAGCTGGAGAAGAGACCTTCCAGTAAACATATGGTACAGCTCAGACAGAAAGGGAGCTGTTTCAGTTCTTAGAAACAAAAATATTATCAGTGATGAAACTGAAAGATACCCATGAAATGTCCTAAATTATAGAACTGGAGGAACTAGTTTTGCATTAACACATCGCCAAATATTTACTTTAACAGGCAGTTCGATGTGATGATCAACATACAGGAGAATACAAGAATGCAACAGCAGGAAGACAGATAATTAGTAAATAATGGTTGAGGATCACAAAAAACATGTACAACACAGAAGAGTGAAAAGCATCTGTTTTCATGGAACAATGGGTTTCCACTTTGCAAGAGGCTTGATCCCAAAAACATCTAGTCAGGACTACTTGCTTGCAAATATCCAGAGGCTTTATGCTGTGGTATATGCTTTTTCCCTCCAGACTGTAACCAATTTGTTTTAAAAGCAATGCTCATCCTTCTGTGTGTCTTGTAATTCCTACTGACATAGGTGGGAACAGCAACCGCAAATGCTTTCTAGAATGGACAAAGCCTGAAACATCCAATGTTCAGAAAAGCAACAACAAAAAAATCTCAGACCCTAAGAGTCAATTGAAAGAACTAAGACAAAACACCCCTGAAGTTTTAGAATAACTATGAAAATAAAAGGGGGGAAAAAGCTCATCTCACTTCACACGTCCCTTGCAAAACTATCTTTTTATTAAGAGATGCATTGTCATCATCAGAATTCAATATATATAGAATATTCAATATTCAGTATTACAGTTAGCAGGTTTCTCTGTTCTTTCTGCTGCCATATACAATTGCTACACACAAAAGTTCTCTATACAATACAGTCTATGCTAAAGACAACTACTAAATTCTTATATCATCAAGAGAAGTTCCCTCTTCCCATTTGACAGGTACTGGTGCTGGTAAATCTGTGCTTTCATGGATCCTGAGCTACATAATATAATGTCAAAGTCATATTGACATTATTTTTCCTTATTATTTCCTTATTATTCAGCAGCTGGAAAAATATATTTATCAATTAAAGACTAAAATCCTATTACAGCTTCTCAAAATACATATGCAAAGTAATGTAAAAGGTGGACCAAAAACTTGTTCCTGCTAAATATTTCTCTGGACAGTTAGTTTTCATCTTCCAGTTTATACCTCAAAGCATACTTCGTATTATCTTATATACTTACTTAGGATTTTTCAGATTCTGAAACGTGTTTCAAATAGCTGCATGGAGATTTTTGACTTCCCCTTATCCATTTTCTAGGCCACAAATATGATCTGAAAGTTATCAGGCACTGCTGTCCCTGAACCAGTTAAATTCCCAAGCATCTGCCATGCAGGTGATTAGTTCCACTGATGCTAATTAAAATAATTTTAGTTGTCATGTAGAAAGTGAATATGGGATTAAAGGCCAGTGAAGTACATAAAACAAGTTGCTCAAGATTCCAATCAATATTAACATGTTCTCCTGTTAGAAACAAGTACAAGTAAGATAGTGCACTACCTTAATGCACTCAAAACCCACAGAGGGCTAAATTAAAAGCACACACCTAAACTCAAGACAAATCTGATTCAAGGTTACAAAAACTACACAAGATTTGGAGAATGAAAAGTACAGAAAAAGCATCAGAGATCTGACAAAGTTGGAAAAGCAGAAAAGCTACTCTGGAGCCTTTTTGGTTAGTGTAGATCTTATTTTAATTGCCTTCATCATCCTGTTTCACAAAATTCATGGTGATTTAAAGCATTCTCCACACACTATCTCCATCTGCCCACACTATGACGTGGTAATTTACACTACGCTTTAAGCTGAGTGCCCCCGGATGTACAAACCTTGTGAAAACTTTGCCCATCGCAATACAACCCAAAAGAACATTTCTACTCCACTGTTCCTGAAGAACTACTAAGGAAAAATGCCCAAGGCAATGAATGTCACGTTGGCTTTCTCATACATCTGACATTTGGTAATTCAACCTGAAAATGAACAGTAACTAGCTTGTAAGCAAGTCCCATGCTCATCACAGCTCTCTGGCTGACAGAACAGTGCTCTCCTGTCACCAGTGGTTTCTACCAAGCAGATCCATCCAGGTATTTGCCAGATTTAACCTGCAGGCATTTCCACAGAGGTGTTTCTTGTTTTTTGTTGACCCAGGATCCATCCCAGCATAATATGCAACTGCAGTGTAACATTAAGTCTGAAAAGCTTAACACATTGCAAAATAACCTTTACTGAAAACATCGATCTAGAAAACTTTGGACAAATTAAACTTTAATGTTGAGGAGGCAATGCAGAGACTTTTACTGTAAGGAACAGACCACTAACTTGAAATTAAGTGAATGTAGAAGTCAGTCTTTGATTGTTTTTTGAAGGAGATTCTAGTCAACAGTCCTCCTAGAGTTTTACTTGGAAAAGTGATCTCTCTCCAAGCTTCTACCTGTATCTTGAATTTTAACCAAATGTATCAAACTTTTTTCTAAGTTACATGCAAGAGGAAAAAAGAACGTCAACACAAGAATGTTAACACAAAGTACTTCAGAGAGTATATGGAGAATATGGAGAAATACTTCCTGGAACATGATGATGTACACAACCATACATTCACAGTTTCAAGTACTTTGGTCCATGAAAGACCATGTGTTAAAAAAAAAAAAAAAAGAATTAGTAAGCACTGAACTTAAAGTCCTATATTCTGTCTACAATTTTATTATGATTGCATAGTACACGCCTGAAAAAAATGACCTATCTTTCTGTACTTTAGCTAAACTGCTGGTGAGAAAGACTGTAAAAACAGTTATCTAGCACTTAAGTAGACTGTGGGGAAACAGCTGTTTATTACTATTTTTGAAGGAATTTGAGACTCTTATCATAAAAAAAAAACAACTATGGGAGATAAAAACATTAATAGTCATTCCAAGTAACTTCAGAAAACTTGCCAGAAAAAAAAAAAGGTACAGATGTATTCTACTAAATATTACTAGGTTATACAATTTTGTGCATAAATTATATAGCCTCCTCCCTCAAAAAAAACCCACTCCACTAACCTTTGAACTGTATGACAAACAAACAAAAAAATCTTTATAGTATAAGCCAGCAAAGAGTAGGCACTGTGAAATTCCTCGATTATAAAAAGTGCTGAAGAAGTAATTCTGTTATTTGAGATCACTCATCCACATATTATGTATGCAAAGAATTGGATAGTCATTTCCAATTATATCATAGCCACTAACAGATTTAAAAAAGAAACAAAACCAAGAAATCTGAAAAACCTGAGTTTTGTAATTATCTTTACCTATGTTCACTAGCTATATTCAGAGAGGTGATGTAGGCAGGTGGTTATGTACGTGTTTTAAATACAAAGAATAATTCTTTCCAAAGTGGCAAATTGGTGATACGCCGCATGAATGTAAAGAGAAGTCTAATGGAAAAAAAAAGAAAAAAAACACGACTAAACTGCATCAATACAATATAACCAGTTATTATCTACCAGAGAAAAAAAATAGGCTAAGTGACACAAGCACTTGCTGCTTTCTCAGACGGAAGTCCCTATTTTCTGCTATTAACACTGATGTTTACGAGCATTATCCTACTGCCTTTTCTTAATTTAACAACTTAAATTAACAACTCCGTAAGATACGTCCTAGAACACTAACTCAGAACATTTTTATTTTTTGTTTATGAGAGTCTCTTGCACAACACCACTAGTCTTCCTGCAAACCGAACTGTTACACAGCATGCCAACGACATCTGAACTGGACAGCATGGTAGCACTCTGTAGCACAGGAGAACTGGGTACACGTTCATTAGACTAATATTATGTTGGTATTAGCTGCATTTAAAGGGTGATCAGAAGAGCAACTCCTCCCACACTTCATTTCTACTAACGTCAGTGAATTTTTTAAAAAAACTAAATCTAGATATAGTCTGTAGCTGGATCTTAAGTTTCAAATCCTACAACAAAAATGGCAACACATAACCCCCTGTTCTATTAGTATCTGTTGATGTGACACAAGCTTGAGGAGGTTTTATTGCAGATCAAAACCACAGTTTATGTCCAGCTTATGTTAATAATGATGTTAATAATGAGGTGCTTTAAAATATGTATTTTGCAAAATCTCTCTAGGGACAAACAGACTCTCAGACCAGGTGACATGGGCAGAGCCCCATCACGTGGATTACACTGCAGGTAGTAACATGCACTCCCTACATCACATGGAGCAGCTGGGGAATGCAGTGACCTGCAGTGTGATCTGTTCACACTTCCTCACCCTGCCTCTGGAAAAGCCAAACATGTTTTCCACAGATTCAACACTTGCTGCACTACATATATGTTCTAAGTAAATATCAGGGTGTTTTAATGAAGGGAAAATAAATCTCTTTGGCATATAGTATAGATAGAAGTGTGGCTACTCAAAAGATTTCAGGTTGGACAATGTATCAGAAAATGAGTAACAGAGAATAATGAGGAGAAGAAGCAGATGACCTAAAGATCCACCTTAAGCTTTTCATCTTCTGTGATTCATCCATTCATCCTACTTATCTTACCTAACTTAGTTAAATCTCATCTGTTCAACACCCTAACACTGTCTAATCAAAGTTGTTTTGCCTTATTGTTATCAAAGCAGGGAAGAAGTAAGGAGAATAACCTGGCAGTCATGACAGAGTATTTTCTTCTGTATATAAGCCTGGAATGTTAAAGAAGTTAAACCTAGGGAGGCAATAAGCTTCAAACATACCAGGAATACATAAATAAAAGGAAGAGAATGGGCAGTTTTCTTATGTTAATGGAAAAATGTTAAAGCTGAGTTCATTTCTAGGTACTGCTGGACAAAGAAGCCTTCCCGTGGTAGGGCTGGGACCACCGCAGGAGAGGTCACCGTGGCACAGCAAGACTCTGCGGTTCCCTCCTCTATTCAGTGGTGCTTCTGTTATGATCAGAAGTACTCCCAAAGGCAACCAGTCATTTATTCAGGACACACAAAGCACATCACATACTCCTGCGTGAGGTAGGAATGTGAGCAGATAGGAGAACACAGTTATTTCAGGCTATCCTCAACCAGGATTGAATTAATGATAACTCAGAGGTAAAAAAAAATTTTTTTAAATATTCATCATTAGTCCTTTAAATGAGAACAGCCAGACAACTACACACAGAGGAAACAAAATTAATTATCAAAAGTTAAGTTACGCATACTTCTATTAAGCCCAGCAACTATTTTTATTAATATGAAGTGCTTGTGGGATTCAATCCTCCAATACATTATGCCCCTTCAGAGCCTCTCCCTCCAGTTCAGCAATGAAGCTACTAAAAGTTTACTAATGTTCCTGCTGAAAGCAACACTAAGTTCTTAAAACACTTTGCTGAATCATAACCAGAGGACCAAACACCTCATGAAATTAAGTACACTAAATTTACAAGGCCTCAAATGAGCAGAATTTCTCTCAGGCACGCTTTTTTCTTTGAGATCTCTGAAGCTTTTTCATGAAACAAGAAGTTTAAGGCTCACTTTAGTGCAAATCAATACACAGATATTATAGCAAAAAGCACTGGTGCCGCTAACGTATGCAGTTATTATTTTTCATTACACAACGCCCTCTTACCTCTCCAAGTGAATTTACAGTCAAACTTGCTGTGTCTCTTCACTCCTCCACCATTTCAGAGAATGTAAGTACGTTCTCAGATAGCATCTCCTGTTATCAATGATTACCAACGCTTCAGAACTCTATTACAGTTTTGAAAACAGCAATTTACATCCTATATAACTACTTCTGAAGAAAAAACCCTTTTGTAAAAACTTGTTCAAGAAATAACATAACACTGAAAAAAGCATTTGTCTGAGGTCTGTTCCTGTTAAAGTCAAAAACAAAATCGCCACTTTCACTATGTTGCTATATCCAAATACCTTATACACAACCATGCCAAGAAGGTGCTTAGATTCTTTTGATTTCCAGATGTTTTTGGGTGCCACCAGTTCAAGCCACTTCTCAAAAGAGTCACTGCATATGAGATGCTCCAGGGTGTGAAGTAAGAGACAAGAGAAGCATGTAGTACCTGCAAGATGTATCATTTGTCTTGAATAGATTTTCTTTCCTATAGGAGCCTGCAGAGGGCAGTTATTGCGTATCAATAGATACAGAGGAACTTGCTGCTGAGCGAGGCAGTGACTTACAAGCTCGCCCCACCACATGCTCAGCATTGTCTGAGGCAGGGCAGTGAACCCGTTCTCCCTGGGGAGGGTACAGAGGAGGAAGCACAGAGACAAGAATAAGCAGTAAGAAGGCTGGAGAAAGCTTAATGGCATCACTTGTTAATTAGCAAGATGAAACGTGAAGACACAAAGGACTGGAGACACGAGGTTAGACAGGCTCCTGGAAGACAAGATAGAAATGCTTGCCACTTTCTATTCCAATAAACAATTTTGGACAATTTCACTAAAACTTCTTTGGGTCTATACACTGTTTAATGTGACCCTGCTCCACTTCAGTCCTTTAACCTGCTAAGGGGTGTGCAGAAAGTTTATTTAAAAGCTGTATGTGTTTCTCATGACATCGCCAGGTAAGTGAAGTGACATTGAGATAATTATTTTCACTATTTTTGGTTATGACAAATTAATGGCATATTTAATCTATAACGTAGGTAACATATGGTTCCCCTTGATTGGGGATTCTTTTTGTCCAGTTTTTTCTAACAGTTCACCAAATAAGGGATTAAAGAATACAATCAAGTAGAATATAAAGTCACAAATAAAACAGGATTATAAAACAAGTACTTTATTGGAAGGCATTTAAATTTTTCTTTTTATCTAAAATGCTGGTGGGGGGTTGCTTTGTGGGTATCTTGCAGTCCCAGGAGATGATCAGTTCCTTCTTTTGTTCTACATACATGCACAAATTAAAATGATCTCATCAAAAAATGTTCATATAAAAGTACCCTTGTGAAGGATATAAAACACTCCAGTTTGAAATGCAAATTTTTGATCTAATCACCTCCATGTAACCTTACACATGTGCTGCTATTAAAAGGAAAACATAGCTGGGGCACTATAATTCAGCACAGAGAAACTGTATCAGCAGAAACACCATTATGGAGAACATAAATTTACAGCTAAAGTTAATGACCTTCCCAGAATATATCAAGAAACCAATACAAGGAAGGTAGCCAATATATTTTCTGTTTTTCTTAGCAGTTTAAGTCTTTAAATCAATTTTTCACTTATCACGCTGCTAGGTATTTCTTCTCCAAAACACTACACAAAAAAAGAGAAATTTAACAATATAAATAATGGTTTAACTAATTGACTTCAGAAAGTCAGTCCCCTTAGACTATCAAGCAGATGTGTATCAAGAGAAATATTTTACTGCAGATAATTACTGAAAAGTTCAAAAGTTCATTCCTGTTTGCAAACAGCATTTGGTAGTCTCCAAATGTTTTCTTTTCCATCAAAATTGGAAGGTTTAAAAATCTTTTCCTTAGTGAGTTAGCGTTAAGATGCTACAGCTGCATCTCAGCTCTGTGGGTCCGAGTTGCGTGTGTTGTCTCCCCAGGAAGGACACGCAGGTGAAGCCCACCCCGGCTCCCTTGGGGCTCTGCCCCAGCAGGAGGGAGTTGCGGGCGCCCCGCAGCAGAGGCTTGTGACATGCTCTCTGGGTGCTCAGCTGAGAGGATTGGGGGCCCAGGCCAAGAGGCACCTCAGGAGCTCAGCTGCCCCACTGCTAGGGCTCAGCCTCAACCTTTCCGCTTTCAAAAGACATCGTGGGTAAAAGAGAAAAGTCCCATTATGATATTTTGAACCTTTCTTTCCCTACGATCCGGAGAAAAAGAGGTGGGAAAATGAGACGATAAACACACAACGAAATGGCTAAAATGTGACTTGATCAAGCTTCAGCCTGGGTGCTATTTTAGGCAATCTCTGCACACATTTCTGTGTCTGCATGCATGCCCTCCCCCCCGCCCAACAATGAATTCCAACACCTAACGTAAATCTACTTCATTAGTTTCAATAAAGATATATTAAAAAATGATGCCATTTAGTATGAGCAGAAGACCAATTACATTTACAAATTTTCATATAGGAATAATAATGCATACGCATTTAATATTGCATAGGGATGCATTCAATAGCTGCATTAAAGAGCACATCAGCAAGATCAAGGATATGATGATAATTCGGATTTAATACTAAAGAGATCAGCAAACACATGGGATGAAGTGCTTAAAAAGTACTTTCGCAAATGAAGGCATAAAGTCTGGCTCTACCAGATATCACAAAGTACTCAGGACACTGAATACTTTAGAGGGCTGAGCATTAGCTTCCATTTCAAAGTGAAAGTTTGGCATGTAATTTGTTAACATTTGCAAATCCCATTAAGCATCTTCCCAAAGTCCTTGTAAAATTTTGGCCAAACGTGCCTATGGTCAGGGACCTTTGAGCAAAGTATTTTTGGCACATAAAAAAGCATCTCACTACTGAGTGGAATCTACAACAGCATTCAGACCCTCCTTCTTGCTAACTTCTGTGAGCGCTTGCATATAGCTCTAACGTTTTGGTGGCATTTGGTGGTGGTGTTCTGCTGCCCACAGATGCAAAATTAGGACCTTTAAAGATGATCCATCCAGATTACAGTGAACAGTCATGTACTTAATTGAGTATATGAACCAGAAGCACATTTAATATATATACATATATCTCTACTCTTTATGTCATGATGATTACTGCTGATTCAAAAAATACACAAACACATGTAAAAGGACAGCGTAAGTATCCCTGTGCTAAAGGCTTAAGTAAGACCTGAATTCTTCAATGAAATCCACACACACAAAATTCTCCACCCAGGTCAATCTTGCAGTGATGGCATTTTCAAAGACAGAAGGTTACACTCAGACACGGCAGTGGGATGGTAAAAAGATATCAATAAATGGTCGGATGACTTTTGGGGAGAATGGTCAAGACTGAAAATATATTAAGCATTTGTCAACAGCTGTCAATTAGTGTCAGTAGTGTACTGTTGAAGGAAGTTTCCCACTTGACAAGCTTTGGTTCTTACCACAGAAAATTCTCAGAGAAAGTGAACTAGAGTCAACTGGACAAAAATAAATGAGAGGGCAGCTTCCAAGCATGCACCTAATGCTCTCCAGTCACTAATGAGTGTTCAGTCCAGCCTAGAGCTACTTCGAAGAAAATCCTCTTGACCTGCTGAAGCACAGCATGGACGCTGAGCCCTGAGCACCAATTGTTCTGCTCTACAGATCTGCTCCAGTTGGGCTGTACTATGTGCTAAGGTAGGCATTGCCTAACAGTCATTGTCATGGTGAAAGAAGACAACACTTTATGCATTTTAATAGCAAACCCATTGTTAAAAACCTCTGAGCCTCGTGCAATCTGTAACAAGCCTTCTTAAGGAAACAAACTGTTCTGTCCATACCCCCAAAGACATTTAAAATGCTGGCTGTAACAGTCTATTAATACAGATGATTGGAGATGCCTATCTTCCTTGTTAAAATTAAAAAAAAAAAAGCTTTGTGCTTACTGCTAGTTATTTTCCATCTTAAATATTGTCTTTCTAATCCTGAATTGTTGTATCTCTTAGTATCCTAACAGTGGTTCCAATATTATTGGCTACATGAATTGAGAATTTTCTTCTCAAGGTTCAGGTTTTTCTTATCTGGCGCTTAAAACTGTTTAACCAATTTAACTACTTCTCATAGAAGCAGCACATCAATAAACTGAAGAATATTGGTTTTTGGGTTCCCACCAAGAAGATAAATTCAGCAGTTTCTTAATACAGCAGAGATAAAATATGCAGTACCATTCAGGTCAGAATGATACAGAGTAAAATCACATTTGATGGCCTTCACAAACTCAGAAAAATTAATGCCTAAAGCCTCAAGCCAGCGAGTGCTTACACCCTATCTGTAAGCAAGGACACCTTTGAAGGAATGTAGGATGGCATGAGGAGTCTGTTAGGAAGTCTGCAGTTAAAGTGGGAAATGTTAAGTATCATGGACTTTTTCCACACAGCCTGACAGAATATCATCCAGGAGGTCACTCAGATTATAGGCTTAAGTGACTAGGAGAAAGTCACAAAGACAAGGACTTGTATTTTAGCCATAATGGCAAGATGACTTAGCCCAAAATGAAGGTCTAAATACAGTGAGGAAAAAATGTCTGCTTAGATAGTAATTCAACCCATAAAATCACTTCAGCGGAGAAAGAAAAAGAAGGGCCAAGAAGTTGTTCTGTGGGTTGTGTTTATAACCAGCTCCCCTGAGAAGCTCGGGTAATTTTAATAGCAGCCAGACATTTCAGAAACAGTCATTTTAGAAGGAAAGAGCCTATAAACTTAGCCTGAATTTATAAGAGTCCAGGACTAAGATGATTTGATTTAACCAGGTCTATGGAACACTCTCTTACAGATTTATCTAGTCAGTTATTCTAAGTTTGAAAGATACCTGTATAGGTACTGCAAAGAGTAATGTTGTAATAAATCCTGTGTAATGTTTTATGCTTTTCTTTAGTAGGCTTCCATGATCCTACTCTACTGGGTGAACACCATTCATATTCTAATATTTTGGAGAAAAAATTATCTTTTTTTGGCTGAGCTTGTCCATTAAGGTTTCCATGAAGTTAATCACTAAAGAAACCACACTGATCATGAAATAGGAATTGTCATTTCTTGCAGACTACATATTTCCCCAGTAACCCAGAATTACTCAAGAGACTGACAAAGCCAACTCTGGGGTGAAGGAAAGGGAAGTGGAGGGATGGAAGGCTCACCAAATCATCATTAAAATCTGCACTTAAAAACAATAGAAGAATATCATCAACATTTGGGAAAGTATGGGTGGGGGGAGGGAAAGAAGCTTCATGAAAGGGAAGAATGTAATCCTTTGACTTTCCTTTAATTACTAGAGAGCTCTCAGAATGTTTTTTCGCAAACTCTGCACTTCACTACCTTTCAGTAGTTATTCCTGTAAGACCAAGACCTTCACAAATCCATATGCTTTACCAAATGTATTAGAAGCAGTGCACGCATTCCAGTCAAGCAGAAACAGGATTAAATAAAATGTATCATGCATAATTAATAATAAATTTGTTTTAGGCTTTTTAAATCATTTTTGTGGGAAATAAGAGCTGCATATGAGAGGAATAATTTTCAGACATGCAAAATAATCATGCAAACAGCATGGAAAACAGCAAAAGAAAATGAGAAATTATTTACTTAATATTATTGTTTATCAGGCTAATAATATTTACCTCACTGGGGCATTATGAAGAGGAGTTAATGTTTACATACACACAGAAGCTGAAAGGTGCTATTTAAATTAGCAGGTACTAAAATATAGGTGTAGCTAATTCTTATTTTAATTTTCCTTTTGCATGGTAAATTTCTACAGATCTTGTATTCAAAGATCATCATAAAAATTTCAAATTGAATTAAAGTAAAAGTAAGATTCTTTTGTTAGGAAGACCAGACTGTTGACTGTGTTCAGTTTAATTGCTGCAGTGCTAAACTGACTTCTTCAATAAAAAGATACCGATTATGAAGCCGAGATCTTTGTTTCCTGTTTGCTTACGTAGATGAAAAGCCTGTCCTGAAGGTATTCTTTTACTCTTTCATTTTGCTTCTATGTTTGAGTTCTTATTTTTTTCTTTCATCTATATATAAACTCCTAGAGAAAAAAAAAAATGTTGCAATCTGAAGGGCTAAGATGGCTGCTCTGTAGCACAATCAAAACAATTCCTAAACAGGCTTTTGGGGGGCTTTTAGTGGTGGTGTGGAAGCCAACAGCTTCAGCTGTAGGGAGTATTTGCCACTGGAAAGCATGCATTCCTTCTACCTTCCTTATTCATAGCGCCAGGCAAGTCTGCAGATGTTCTTGTCCTGTAAAACCGCATTTGTGAACTCTCACACACTGATAGTATGTCACATTTGCACATATATTTGGACAAAGAATGAGCTAACAACATTGAATATCTCTGCATCCCAATTGCATTTGCTAAACCACATCACACTAGTGATGCACATTGCCCAAGTGCACAGTGTCATCCTGCTTCAACTTCCCAAGTTGTCCAGGTAACCCAGTTCTCCCCAAATGATCATGTACTTCGTACCAATGATGTCTTCCTAGCTTTACATACCAACAAGTTGTGTTATTGAATTTATTTCCTGGGCAAAGTTTCTAAAACAAATACTAAACAAGATGCATGCCTCAAGCAATCCTCACAAAGAGCCACTCATAGCCTCTCTCCACCCTCAGTGGTTCCCAGCACAATCCACAGGAATCTTTATTTTGCACTACTCATAATTCATCTCCAAAGGGGCCAAGAGCTCCATGTAAAGTGTTCAGCACCTGCTGCTCCTCCCTAACAAAGCTGCAAGCAATAGGAGGAGCCCAGGGACTGAGGAACAAGTTACCAGCATCACCTGCTTTCCAGTTCCCTCTGGCAGCTCAGCCGCCTCACACTACTTTCACTAATGAATGCCCACCTACACTACCTCACTTTCCGTACGAAACCTCCCCAGCAGCTTCATGTGTTCATGTGTATCAGTTCTACCACATTTCCCTTGCCTGTAAATGAGTTAAGCCAACTCAAGATATTACACTAGTTTCGTATGAGCTGCCTTTTGCAAATGTATTTTGCATATTATTTTCCATTTATCTCCTTATCTTTAATTTCTTTCCATCAAAATTTGTTTCAAAGCTTTGCTTTCTGCTGCCGTTGAGGTCAGAGCAATAGGCCTGTATAAGGCCGTATCACTTTCCAGCTCCCCCTCCCTCCTTTCTGAAGCAGGGAAACTGTGCCTTCTAGGTCTTGGTCATCTTTCCAGCACTAGATTAATTCTGCTTCTACCATGCGAAATAGCTCTGAACTCAGTGTAACACACTTTGTGAGAGGAAAACCCTGGAGAAGGGTTATCTGCTGCTGCTGCAAAGCCCACGGGTACCACGACACCTCTCCACAGGTTGTAACAGGCTGGAGGGGTGCCCCACTCATTCCTGTAAGTGTTAAACTCTCATAACAACCACTTGTGGTCATTGTTAAGGAAATAGCCTAAAAACATACTCTTCCTTTCCTGACTTCTGTTAGCATAACAGTAACAAAAATTCAAGACTATTAAATGAAATGGGTAGACTCTATCAAAGTTATTTTGCAAACTGTTAAACTCTGAGACTTGAACTTAATACTTTTCCTCACTAAAGTCAGGGTGAGTATCTTACAACAGCTTGGTCCAGTATAAATCAAACAAATACAAATATTCATAATCAAATAATGATTCACATTATTCATCCAAACAAACTAAAATAAAACCACCATGAAATGAGAAAACCTTCAGTTTTAAGAGACCATCATAAACTGCAGATGAAAGATGTCATTTTAGAAAAATATTTCTAGACTTTCCAGCCCAGCTAAAAACTATTCTATTCTAATCTCTCATGGACTGAGAGTAGAGGACTAATTCATCTTTATTTTTATAAACATAAAATTCGAATTTCTAGGAGATCTAAGAGTTAATCTAACAAGAAAGATGCTTCATTATCAAAACTGACTTGCCTCACACTGCTTATGAGGGCTGAGGTGAATTTAAGCTCCTACCTTGCAAAATAAAGTATCCTCAGCACAGAAGTTGCCATTCTTGTATTTACCATGGTGAAATATTAAGGCCTGTAAAAGAAAAAACTATGTCTGCCCTTTTTACTCTTCATCAGTTTTCAATATTAAATCACATTCTACAGTCTGAATACAGCAGTCGAGAACTGGGAAAAGGATATTAAAGCTGCCAGTCCAGCCCGAGACTAATGGTAGCTCAGGAGGTCCACTCGAATATCAGGAGATTGGAAATACAGAAACATCACAGAAGAAATCTGAGGAACTAGAAGTCACAATATTCTCCTGGTGCGAGTCTTAAGACAAGCATATGAGTACAGGAAAAATTGTCAACAATACAGCTAAACTTTTTTTTTCAGTGAATCAACTGACATAACATCACAGCATTCCTTACCTGTGGTTTCATTATTAACAAAAGTTGCTTAAAAATATATATATCTATTTTTGCTTGTATGCAAACTACAAAGTCTCTACATATACACTGAGTAACCAACAATGCACATGGACGCCCAACAATGGCACATTGCATTTTTATTCTTTTGTTCACAAAGTGAGTCAGTCTAAATTTTTATATGGATAAAAGCATGCCGAAATCATGACAGTCAAGGAGAACACTCAGGTCAAACTGTCAGGATCTGCACTTGCAGCAAAATAACTCAAAGTGCAATCAAAATTATAAAGGAAATGGTAGAAAGCACAATTATTTCCTGCAGTTTAAAAATGCCTTTTAATGGAGGATCAAAACGTATACAAGAGATGATATGCTTCTCTTTTTCTCCCTCTCTCTCTCTCTGTGGGGTTGCAATAAAAAAGGTCAAGTACAAGAACCCATCGGAAAACTCTGCACATCCAAAATTATTCTACTTCAAGTCACAATGTGTACTGCTGAGGTGCTTAGCTTGATAAAGGTGAAATCTTGTCTCTAAAACTCTGCATGTTCCTCAGACCCAATCTTATTTTAAAGTAATAGACTGAAACTTAATCTCTGGATTCAGTCATGTAGAAAATAAATTCGGACTACTAAAATTAGCAGCAAGTCCTCCCAGTGCTTAATGTTTTCAAGTATTTTAACAAAAGTTTTTGACGTTACATCTCAATGGACTCAAAGCTCACTTATATCATCCAGCACTATTTTCTAATTAAAAAAACCTCCATTCTTATTCATAAAAGAATAAGCAAAAGGTCCTTATGTTTTAACACACTATTCTAGACAACAGAAAGAGTAAGATTTGTATTTTTTCCACCTTGTAGCCATAATTCACCTATGGTATGTAAGGAGGGGACTATTGTCCCTGAATGAGCTCATGTGACACCAGATAAAGCAATACTGTAATTGATAATTACTTTTTTTCCCCAAAAAGAAAAGAGGTTTTGCCCCATAACTTTTTCTCAGTAAGGAAAGATATTCTTCCTGATTGCTTATAAAGGAGCTATAAGAGCAACCTAAAAAATAACATAAAGCAACAACATAAATTAAAAAATTATGAGTATAAAAATTGAACTTAAAAACTTATCACTCATCCTCCCCACTGAAAAAAGAAACAAAAAAATCCCACAGTGAAAGTGAAGAAACACAAGTGAAATAATAAAAGGAGGTCTAGTCCTTCTCCAAAAAGGACACCATTCGTCAAGCTTGAAAAGACTATGCACATTTCTCCTTTAAAAAACATCCTTTTACATGTGTATTAGTTCAAAAAGCAATCATCACCAAAATGAATGAAATGCTGCAAATTTGCAAGAATTTTTTTTTGGTCAACTTCCAGAAGGACGCGTGGAGAATCACAGGTATCAATCTGATTCTGCCTAATCTTGCCTGAGTATTTGAGCAGAGCTCACTTCCAGTGACAGAACTCTTCCTTATGCATTATTTTATGAAGCAGATGGAAGGCTGAAGCCTAATGAAACACAGACACCGCCCAGTACCTATGCGAACAGATCTTGCAATGAGATTTCCGAAAGACACGGGAAATTGAGTCTAAGTGAAAATCAGAGGACTAAACCAATTACTTTTAAAACAGTACCACATCTTTGGAGAAGACCAGAACACAGTTGTATGTCAAAGTAAGAGAACAAGGAGAACACTCAGGTCAAACTGTCAGGATCTGCATCTGAAACAAATCAAGTTATTCAGCTTAATGCACTGACCAAGAGAAAAACAATTATTTATGCTGTATTATATGCTATGTGGTATTAAAATCTTTTGCATTATTATTTATAATACCTGCACTCATTTTACCAGAAATTGCTTGCAACCTTCAATGCCATCCAAAGATGGCATTTGCAGTATGACAGAATGGCACAGTTCCATCATCAACTTTGCATAATCAAAAGCTTCTTATATAAACAGATTTATTTTAATTACATTTTAATGCTCATGCACAGAAGCTGACATGGTCAAGTTCTCTAACAAAATACAGCAGATGACATAAATGGACACAGAGTATTACTACACATCATTAGAGAGAGCCTCAAAGACATCACAATATATGAATCAATTACATAAAAGTAAACAACAAAATAATAGATTAAGAAGAGGGTCATAAAATACCAGGCAGGTAATAAATAGCTGGGAATATTAAACAATAACTGGCTGAATATATAACGAAACAAATTAAAACACAAAAACATGTAAAGAAATAATTTTACCTTAAAATTTCAGAAATAATCTTTTTCTTTTTTGATTCCTGCACTACACTCAAGTAAGTAAAAGTTTTTTAATGGCTAATTAAATTTAAAAAAAAAGGTCAAAAGTACAGAAAGTGATTTTAAAACACTTTAGCCACTTTTTCCTTGGTGAATGAATGCAAAGTATTTTTTTAGCTTTGGCTAATGGAGTATAGTAAACATAGGTAACAATTTCTGTTTGCTTAATTTAACTCCCCCTTAAATCATTATTGTAGTTTGGTTTATTCTATAATTTTAAGTCACTGCAAACAATGTGAATTAGTGGAGAAAAAAGAAAAAAAACACTCCCAGGACTTAATATATGCACAATTCTGTGAACATGCTAACTTATTATACCAACATCCTCCGGAGACAGGTAACTCAGTATTATCTCTACTATACAGAAAGCAAGTGCACATGTTAAGTGGCTTCCCCTAAGGCATACAACAAGCCAGGGAAAGACCAAACTAGAAATGACAGTAATCTATTTCCCAGCATTATACATAGGCCCTGAGACTACAGCATGTCTTTGCTGCATTCTCCCCTCAATTCCACTAGAAATTCTGCATATAATTTTTCTTACTCCATCTGTATATAATTTTTGAAAATTACATTACTAACTTTCAAGCCTGTATCAGCCTTTGGAATTGCAACACTTAATTAATTCCCCTAGCTGTGGATATCCAAAAGCTTATAGATTTGTTTATCTATAGATGGTTTAAAAGAGTCAGAAAAAGCAAGTAAGTTGGTTTCAGCTGTTCAGTAGACCAAACTTGTCAAAGAAGCAATTTCATTTCAGCTCAAGTGAGACCAATACAAATGTTAGATTCTCCACTGGCAGAGCGAGTTACAGGAATAGAGGAATGATTCCTCCGAGCAGTTGGTTCTATGAACCAGAGAGAGATCATGCATTTCTACTCATCTGTTGCTGGTAATCAGATAATTATGACTTCTGAGATATTTTGGAATCTGTAAAATTCAAGTGTACTGCGGGAAAGGTACAGCATACAACTATAATAAGTGACAAGCCGAAATGAGGGTCACTCATTTAGATCCACAGCTTTACTTCTGAGACATTCAAGACCATCCTGGAGAATAAACACTTTTAAAGGAATTCCTAGACTCATGGTGCTTTGCAACAACATGAAATCTTTCATTACAGCATTTCTACAACTTCTTTACATGTTTTGAGTAAGAGGTGTAAAGACAAACAGATCCTACTCAAGGTATTTGTAATATACTTTCACATATGTTTTATCCGGACAAAGAAACAAAGCATTAATTAATTTAGAGAGCCAGCTACTTCCAAGAAATCGCTACTACAGTACATTATGAGGGATTTTATGAGGTTTGATTTGTATGTATTTTGCTAATTGTGCTGTTAGTTTCTTGCTAGGTCTGTTCAGCTGAGTCTTTTATAATCAGCATTAAATTAACCAATCAATGTACATATTGATAATGCAATTCTCATTGCAGTTATGCAATTCTCATTCAACACAGGATATCCTGAGCAGGATACAATATAGAGTTTTCTAACAAGGCTAGGCTGTTTTGCTTTTATATACAAAAACAAATTTATATTCTTTCATATATAGAAGCAAATTTATGTTCTTTCATATATAAAAGCAAATTTCTATTATTTCATATATAAAAGCAAAAAAGCCTAGTGAGAATTGCATAACTGCAATGAGAAATATATATATATACACAAAAAAAGAGGGGGGGGCAGAAGAGCTATATGATACTACCTTAAACGAAAAATAGTGCATGCCAGAAAACACTGATCTGTAAATTGCAATCTTTAAGATTTCCCTAAGTACCACATCCAGAACTCAAGGAACCCAGGAGGGAAAACTTAGAAATCTCTGTCACAAAAGGTAAGGAAAATTGATGTTTTTCATCATTAGTAACCATCTCATGGAATTTTTTTTTTTCCTAAGAGTACAGTTCACCGGATTTACATTCCTAATATTAGCATTTGTAAACAGAGAGGGACTGAACAGCAGTTATGAACTTGTCATAAAAATGACAAACATTTGTAGTGTAAGCCTGGGTGTAAAACACTTCTATGCTCTCTTTGAACAAAAAGCATGTGCAAACGCCACTCAGGAACAGGCAGTATGGGCAGCAGCCTGAAAAGGGTTTGCTCCATCCAGTAACGGCTTCTTCTGTTCTTGAGGACACAGCCCACATCAATAGTCAGCTACCAGGGTTACCAATTTAACCACACACTAGCAGAAGGTTTAAGGTTCTGGATTTCAGAAAACTAGACCTCAGAAACTCTGCTACGTGGAGCATATTGTTTCTGTGCTACTAAAGGAGTACTGGCACCAATCTGTGCTGGCTGACAGATGCCAACAGGCAGCCTCCTCGCCTGTCGCCAGAGACCACTTATAAAAAGGAACCCGTTATATGACGGAGCTGAAAGTCGTAATTCATTTGTAGAGATTTCAGTTAAGCTCCGTCCCATTTGTCTTGTCCAGTTTCACTTACTGTCAGCTAAAGTCCTGGCTGGCCATTTCTGCGCTACTCTCCAAAGCCGCACAAAAGCCCACCAGCACTGGTGGCTAACTGCCCAATTAAACAGCAGCAGAGAGATGTGCGGTCAGGCCACCACATTCGTAAGCTCTTTGGACCCACTTTTGGAGTTCAGCAAGCATTTGGTCTGGGTGAAGTAGTCACTGGAAGTACACAAAGCTGGAACAACCTTCTTGGCAGCATTCACATGAAGCCTGTCTGAGAAGGAGAAGGCAGCTGAGCCAAGGACTTTCCTCCCAGTAGCAGCGCAGTTTCCTCCAGGCTAACCAATGAACCAGAGCTGGAAGTAAGTGCCTCCGTGCTGGAGGAGAGTGCACCACTCAGAGCAGCGCCAATTCACTTGACCACTGAACACTGGTTACAATTCCCATTTCTAGATCAGCTTGATCCTCCTCGCTCTGCCCTTCATACCCAAAGTTAAGGAAGATGCTTCCAGGGCACCTCATCCCCCTGGATTCCCCTGTAGGCCACCCACGCGTGCTCCGCTGGGGCCCTGCAAACGGGCAGTGAGTATCTGCTGAGCTGCTGCCTCAGAAGTGATGATGGGGGAACAGCCCAAGCAAGCAGGGGGAACTGCGGGGAAGAAAGTGTCTTAGAAAAGAAATTGTGATTTTGTGGGGAGGAGGTGACAGGAAAACAGATAGATGATAGAAGACAGAGGATGAAAACTAATTATACAAGGAAAGTAAAACAGGCATATGAATTGGAAGCTGGTCATAATTTCTATTAAAACTTCACTAGTCAGGGAGATTAGGCACCTAATCTAAGTGAACTGAGAAAAGAAGTTCCTCTAGGCAGTTTTAAGAAAGTTTATAAACAATACCTAAAATATTAGAAAGTCTATCCACAAGCTAGCACAAAAGCTGTCAACATATAGTATTAGTAGCACAAATTCGAACGTTCAGCTTGAAACAGCCCTCTGAAGTGAGTTATGTGGGTTAGAAACTGAAAAAATAAACTCAAGCTGTTTTCAGACTCCTCAAGTTTAGGATATTCTGAATCAATATCCAATTTCAAACAATAAGCTTCCATTTCTGCTTACTGTGGGTTATAACATCTGTAATTGTTTCAACAGTATCAAAGTCACATCCATAGACTATGATAATTTCTGCACAGATGCCTGCCAGAATGCTAACACTAAAGAGATGATTCAGTAGGTTTGGCAAGAACTTTGAGCAGTAACATAATTTAAAAAAAGGGGGGGGGGGAGATTTCTCAATATCTCAAATCTACATTCACTATGAGTCTAATTTTTTGTTGTTTTTATTAGACAGCCATCTTCCACTTATGGCAAATTATGAACTAGATGATCCACTAGATCCCATACAGTCTTCTTTGTCAATAATGCATTTTTATTGTCAGCTGCTTATGATGAATCTAATATGCTTGATACAGGCTGCAGTTAAGAATCACACTGGAATTCTGAGAAAGTTTTGTACAAGAAAACCCCCAAACTTCTTTTCTTGACAGTATTCTCACAAAGTCAAAATTTTAAACATATTTTTCATTTATGCAAATGTAGTGTCTGCTGTAAAACATAACAATACTTCTTAACAGAATAACAAAATAAGGCATTAATTGGATAAAAGCATTTCTATATTCCTCAAAGACAACTCTGCTAGGTTTTATCCTCTGAGGAAATTTAAGATGGAGCCAAATGGGCATTTCAAATATCTTTAGATGCAAAGAGGCGTTCGCCATAATTCATGTATTTTCCAGTCACTCCAACATTTTCAGCTTTGTTATGTCTCACTGCCTCCAAAGTCAGTCAGCTTCCAACTCTCAAACACCAGTTACTTATTAAAGCTAAAGATATATACATAAAGCAGAGTTTTCCCCCCAGCTCTGAATTCCTTCTAATTGGTATGATCCAGTTTGTATGTCTTTCCAAACTAGTTAAAATACATAACCAGCAATCACAGGTTTCTACAGAGCCAAAAAAGAGGTTTAAAGTGATCAAAACCTGTTTTTTACACCAAGCTGTCTTTAAAAATATAAAATTAAATTATACTCATTCTCTTCCAGGGCCTGATCCAAAGTTCACTGAATTATATGGAAAGACTCATCAACCTCAAAAGGATGGGAGCAGACTTACAACACACCATATGCCAAGTATGAAAGTCTCCATCTGTCACTAATCCATATCTTGTTATTGTTAGGAGCATTACATAAGTGAATTGATTTTCTAAGAGATGAAGCTTATAAAGGAGTTGCTAGAGGAATTTATAAACAAGGCTTTATAAACACTGAAGTATACCATAGCATAGGCACACATAAACCAAATCAGCATTGCTGCAGAAATGGTCACTGTCCAACAGTATTTCACCTTCGCCTTCACAGCTGCACATAAAGTATACTAAGACCTACAAGCACAAGCCTCTGGCTTCCAGGTTGCCAGCAGATCTATAGCTGATGCGTACTTCACTGCGAGCCTTTGCAAAGCAAAAGTCAGCATGGCCTTTGCCCACAGGGACAGGAGACTTGACAACAGAGCAGCAGGACAGCAGTCACGTCCCACCACTGATAGCACTGGTAGTCGGCTTCAGTCCCACAGGAGTGTCAACACTGTTTTATCACACAGTTGGAGGATCCACCCTTATTTCTTCTGAAAAGTAGGGAACAGTATTTCTCCAATCACAAAAGAGTAGCAGGATGGCACAAATCACTTTTTAAAACATGCTAACAAAAGCATAGAAGCCCTCCAGCAATTAAGGATCTTGCTTGTTTAGTTAATTACCCTTTGCAACATTTCTCTGTATTTTGGCAAACAGACATAGTCCTTGAAACAAGAGAACAGAAGGTGGGTGCTGATCTGAAGCTCCCTCACTACCTCCTTTCTCTCCGAGATGAATCAGCTGCATTTGAGCGCATGCTGAAGATTCATTTCACAAATCCACCCCTTCTGCTCACAAGTTGTGACACACAGGAGCAACCCCGATCTGAAAACGGTGGTCATGATGAGTGGTCTCCTATATTTAGGCATTCGCCTAATTCATAACAAGCCCCAAGAAGTTCCCTTGTCAGCATCTTGCCCTGCAAACCCACTGCCTCTTGTCTTTCTCTCAGAATAGCTCCCCGCAGCCAGCTGGCACCCAGCTTCTCCTAGCAGGCGGCAGCAAGTGCAGTGGCTTCCTCCTACACATGCTGACCAGCTGTTAGCTGGCACCCTGTCCCTGCACCAAGACACTGCAAAAGGCTCTTCTCTCCTCCCCAGCACTTTCTGATAACCATCCCCTTCCCCACTCCATCCTCTCACTCCTTGCACACAGGCACCCTCCCCCACACCTCCTACGAGGTCTTATTTTGGCTCTCCCTCCACGTTCCTTTTCCACACTCCCCGTTGAGACTCCCATGTCCTAGCCTCCCACAGATCCCTCTTCACTGTTTATTCCTTGGGTATATTCTACCTCGCCTTTGTTAAATTTTGATTTCTGCCTTAGAACATACACAGAATGTCTTAGAAAGAATACATGTGGAAAACCTAAAACGCCTTCCTAACAAAGGTGGCCATCACGCTTGAGACGACAATTACAAAATCAGCCTGATCAAAGCAGCCTTTATTGTAATTGAACTTGCCTGTGCATGTTGTTGGAACAGTGCATCAACTCATACTAGCCACCACAAAACATTCTTCAAGCTTGACTCCAGATATCCAAAACAGTGTTCAATAATTCACCCTTGACAAAGTTCATGTGTTCATATAACATCTGTTGAACTAGTGGGCATAAAATTCTGACCTGGAGACAGGGCTCCTCCAAACCCAAAGAAATTTGTAAACAGACTGTTAAAATTCAATCTATTTTACACTTTAGTAAGAAGATCTTATCAAAAGCTATCCACATTTTCTAAAACTTGCAAAAACTTAGCCTAAAAAGGAAACTGACTTTAGACTGATAAAGCCAAGCAAAACTTTGTTTTGCTGCACACTAACATTGTTGTTTAGTGTTTGTGATAGAATAACAGTAGTTTAGATCTAGCTAAGCTGTTGCAGACAATTCGGCTATTTGTTTTTGCCACTAACATAGAGCCTTATATACAGACTTAACACAGCCAAAAATATGAGGGTGACACAACTTATTTGATATATTTGTCATTTATTAGCTATAGCAGCTAACTGCTATATTACATCAGTGATATTGCATAGTAAAATTACAGTAGTAATACATCAGTAATGAAAGGAGTTTTTTTCTTTTTTCCTTCATTTCTCAAAGCAATAATGTTTTTACAGGAAACTCTAAACAAGTTCCTTATCCAGTTCTTGGCCTATATTCGGATTAATTTCTACACCATTTAGATGTCTGTACAAGCAAACTGACTTCACACTACTGATTTACATTTAGAATACAGACACTGCCACCTAGTCTCCTCCTGAAAGTTGAATCTTCCTTACAGGAACATTCACTTGAAATGAATATTATCTTCGTAATTCAAAAAAGGGGATTGGAGCTGGCTGTGTGCATGTGGGCTGCACTCACAAGAAATTACTTAAAAAGGACTGGGAAACTGACTCCAAAGCTCAGGACTGGTTCAAATCTGACTACTGGTAAGCAGGTTGCTTTGTTTAAAAACACAGAAAAACCTCCACCAAAACTGATAATCTGTCTGAAGAAAAGCTTAATAGCCTTTGCTTTTGTTACGTTTTCACAATTCCCCCCCCCAATTCAATAAGTTGTTTTGAAGTTTATTATATCACAGAATAATCGAGCTTACTAAAATTACAGACCCAAATGGTAACATAAACTTCACAACAGATGCTGTAGCGTTTCCCAGGGATGACATCGAGAACAGCAAATTATTTTGTCACCTGACCAGATGTTATTAGGTCACAGGCAAAATTCTGTCACAGACTTAGTTGCTAATACGTGTTTAATAATTGTATCTTTTTGCATTTACTTGGTAGTGATCTGCATGGACAATGATGATTTCATCACTAAAACGCTGATTTCATTGCATTTCCTATGGATATCTGGTCAAGAGGACACAAGAAAAACTGAAAAATCATGGCTTGCTTGTGCTTCAAGCAGAGCAGATGCACAAGAAATCCAAACTTTTCAACTTGTATGCATAACATTATTAAACGTCATTGATATGTTGCACTGAACCTACTGGTTTTCTTTACCTGTCTCCCCCCCCTCCTTTTTTAAAGGAGCATGCTTTACTGTATCAGAACTACATTTATGATTCATATTTAAGTTCTGGCACAGGACTCACCGTGCTATGCTTTCGCAAAACACAGATGAAAAATGGTTCTGGATCACAGAATTTACAGTCTACAAGACAGATGAAAGATGAATACAAAGAAGTCTGCACTGAGAAACATGAGTGCTCAGTGTGCCAGAAACTGTTTCAGCACAGTGACTGCTACAGAGGTTAGACCAGTCTCTCTACTCATTTCGCCCTGCATTTGATTGAGAGCACTAGTAAGTGCCAGGTTTATCGCTTGAAGATTCCTTGAACTGCACCTGAGATACATCCCTCTCCCACAAACTTCCCCAAATTCAGTACCACAAACTGATAATTAGCCTTGAGAAAGAAATTATTGCAGTCACTTCCAAGCTGATTTGGATTTGAATTTGTGACAGGGGGGGGGGGGGAAAAAAAAAAAAAAAAAAAAAAAGGAAGTATAAGAGAGAAGTTGTTGTACTACTTAGATGATGAATTACCTAGAAATGTTGGGGGGGGGTTCCTGAACCCCTATTGCTTACGAGCTCTCAACAGAACTTTCCACGCTAAGTTATTATTGGATGAGTGCCTTAATTGTGTGTTTAATTTTGTTTTCTGTTTGCAGTTTCTATTAATTTTATAGATGGAAACCAATACTGCTAGTTTATCTATTTCATTTTTTTCTACCACTTATTTTTGGTCCAGTAAAATGAAATAAATTAGGATGGCTATTAAGTGCATTTCTTTTTCCTGCACTGATGCTCTCTGTAATAGGAGACAAAACTATGATAAATCTAGGGGAGGTAATTATGTCACTGAAATTACATATTATGCCTTTATTGTTAATATACAGTTGTCCTAGGAAAAGACTGAAGAATTAATATGGACTCATGACTGTAGTCCCTTTTCTGTTTTCTCCTTTTATTTCAGAAGGAAATATGTTCCTTACTATTTAATTAAGCTATGAAATCAATATCAAGCTACAGTTTGATTTTAGCACTATTGAACTCGCTTAGTCCATCAACATTTTGAAATCCAACATTTAGATGACCAGCCTGGCTGATTGGTATTGTACCAAAGTATTTACTGGTCCAATGTTTCAAAAAAAACCATGAGCAAAGTACCATTTCACAGGTCATTGCTAACAATACCATATTCTGGAGATAGGTCTGTGCTTTCCATCAACATAGCAGTTTCCTCCATTCCTTCAACATCATTTTTCAAGCTATCTAATTTTCGTAGGCATCTTTTTTCCTCAAACCCTTCCCCAAGAGAATGGAGCTACTACATATCCTGTGGCTTTACCACAACACCCTCTCCTTTTCTTTCCCCTCAATGTTTAGTTCAGTTTCTTGCTTTACTTTGCTTTCAGCAATTCCCTTTCCTAAACCCGTGAGCTAGGCAGTTCTGGCTGAACCACATTCTTAAATTTCAAGAAAGGAGTACAGAGCAACTAGATTTAAAAGGTAACGTTATTCAGGTATAAATGTACAAGGAAGATTTAAATCTACAAGGAGGCTCCAAGTAAAAATACGAACTTCCTCATTCACCAGCCCATTTCCAGAAGATGCATCCTCTCCTACTTCTCAAAAAACAATCAAACTAAACAAACAACCCCCCACACACACCTAACTATCTCTGACCAAGCTACTAAGAATGGGAAAAGGGGTGGGGTAGGTCTTTTGGCTCAGTTTTTCTGAAATTTTAACAGAGCTGCATGTGAAGAAATGCACATAAATACTTCATTACATCTTTAAATGCAGAACAAAGCTCTGCCTGAAACTAGGTGAAGGTAACAGGGAGAAACTTCTCCACAACTGCATTCTCAAAAAAGCACTCCTAAAAATGCTTTTTGTTATTTGGGAAAACAAATGTCTCCAGTACTACAGACTACTTCGGAGTCTGCTTTTTCATATCCAGCACTATCTCCTATTATACTTTTAACTCCTGATGATACAACCAAATACATGCCACTAAAAATAGAACACCTCTTCATAATTGAGATTTAATGAAATGTTTTCTACATAATTTAAACTAGTTAAAAAAGGAACAATATCCACATTCCCTATGGTTTCTGTTTCTGGTTGGAAATTTGGGGAAAATTCCCCCTGCTCCCAAAAACACAATTCAAAGAAAAAGCATAATCTTATTACACTAATAATGCTGTCTGTCTTTACATTCCTGTTGGTAGAAGCCATGACAAATAGTTCAGGACATCCAAAACATGTCTAAAAATATGACTGAAGATGTCTTTTCCTTTTAAGTACAAGGAATAAATTCAGAAGGCGTTTAAGGCCATAATCTAGGGTGTCATTAATGTTTCAGAGTTCCTTTTCAATAAAAACAGGAAAGAGACAGTGTTTAACTCGAACACAGACTATTAGTTGAGCTTGAATTCTCACTAGTTTCAGAAAAGTTATTTCTCATATTTCTTGTTCCTTTCTCTCACACTATGAACTTATTTAACAAACATTTTCTGTTAATAATTTCAAGTTTAAAATATGCAATATACTTTTGGAAAGGAAAATAGTAATGTTCTGGCATAGATAAAAGATTTTACTTCTATTTATTTCTTTCTTTAAGGAAGAATATTTACATTTCAGGTTGCTTTCTTTCCAACGAAAAGCAAATAATACGCCCTGGTAAGTTGAGAGCTAGATGGGTAAAAGACTTTTTTCCTTATTTACTGAACTCCAGTTTTGAGATACTTATGAAAAGATGTCATTTTAACACGTAAAGAATGCTAACTCGCCCCCCAATTGTAGAGTTACATGTAAAAGGACACCTTTTATACGATTATCAAAAAGATTCTAGGAAATGGATAAGCATATCTATGGCCCCCCCCCCCTTTTTCTTGAAAGAGGGCAAACTTTATTAAACTGAACGCACAACAAGCCACTTTATCACTTCGGTAAATCAGATAACTTGTTGCAGGCACAGTTGCTTAGATACAGAGTAATCAGAGTAACTGAATAAATCAAATTATCAATAACATACATGATAGCATCCTATTATTGGAAGAGTCAATTGGGGTAATTTTTATATTAGCTAGAAAATAGACATTTAAAACTTACTGGGTAACATGAGATATATTAGCTAGAAAATAGACATTTAAAACTTACTGGGTAACATGAGACTGCAGATAACTTAATTGAATGACCATTAGTGTAAATTTTAAGACTTGTTCTTTGCAGATAAAATGGAAACACTGCCATTGTCTATATAACAATAATTGCATGAACTACTCATGTAGAGTATCTATCTCTCCAGTCACTCTGAGACAAACACTCAACAAAATCCTTCATAAATTATGTTACTTTCAATACAAGGTAGACCCTTACACAACCAACTTTCAATGTGACCATCTGGAACCACTCTGTGCTTCCATTGATTTCACTGTATCCTGCAACAATGTCAGACTGAAAAGATTGGGATGGTTCAGCTTAATAAGAGACAGAATAGAGGTGCACAAAATAACATATGGTAGAGAGAAAGTAAATTAGGCACTTCTAATTACTCTGCCTCCTAATGCAAGAGCAGAGGCCAATCAATGAAACTGAAAAGCAGATAGTTTAAATTGATGATGGAAATCTTTTTACACAATCTATAATTAATCTGTGAAAATCACTTCCACAAACTAGAAAGCCTAACAGCTTACTAGAAATTAAAAAAGGGAAGAAAGGAAAAGAAAAACATGGATAATGAGAACATCCATTTGTATTTAATAGGATGATAAATAAAATAAATTGATCATAAATTGATGGGGGCTAGAAGGAGGACTAAGAAGACCAAATTTTAATAAGAGCCATTTATTCCATCCTTGTCAAGTAAAATAATTGTTACATTCCTCTTGCAATTCTCTCTTACTGGTTGCCACTGATAAAAGGCTATTTAACTATATGGGCTGTTGTTCTGACTTGATGTAACACTTCAGAGTTCACAGTCCTCCAGAAAGCATCTGTAAGGTCATAAATCTCACACTGATTTACTTTGTCAGATCTAGGGACAGTCACTTCAGAGACTTTATTGCAGCATCTGTAATGACAGTAGTAGCTGCTGTCCTTCAGAAAGCATCCTGAACTCCCAATGTAAGTGAAGCACAAGGCTTATTTATTGTCCATATATATATATATATATATATATATATATATATAAAGTTTTTTGTTTTGTTTTTATTGATTTCTGAAGTTTCTAGAGCACACTGATGACACAGGTGATCCACAAGCCAACAAGGGGCTGAGTCTTATGAAGAAGGACTAGTCAGGGACGTGAAGGCTGGTTGCAAACTTGCCTGCATCTCACGGTCGTAAGATGGTGGAGTTCAGGATGCTGAGAGGAGGGAACGAGGCAAAAAGCAGAATCACAGCCCTAGCCTTCAGGAGAGCAGAGTTTGACCTGTTCAGGGACCTGCTTGCAAGAATCCCTTGGGACACAGCCCTGGTGGGAAGAGAGGTCCAGAAAAGCTGGTTTATTTTCAAGAATCAACTCCTCCAAGCTCAAGAATGGTCCATCCCAATGAGCAGGATATCAAGCAAAGGCAACAGGAGGCCTGTAGAGATGAACAAAGAGCTCCTGATAAAAAAAGTTCAGATATAAAGAAGAAGTGTACAAGAGGTGGAAGCAAGATCGGGTGACCCAGAGGAAAAAAGGAGACCCTGTCAAGCATGCAGGAATGGGATTAGAAAAGCCAAAGCCCACCTGGAGTTGAATCTAGCAAGGGACGTGAAGGACAACAAGAAAAGCTCCTACAGGCACATTAGCAGCAAAGGAAGGACTAGGGAAAATGCGGGCCCACTGCTGAACGGGACAGGACAAAGGCTGAGTACTCGGTAGTTTCTTTGCCTTGGTCTTTACTGGTCAGACTGTCCTTGAGGAATCGAAGCCCCTGAGACCAGAGGGGAAGTCTGGAGAAAGGAAGACTTACCATTGGTGGAGGAAGATCAGGTTAGGGAACACTTAAACAAATGGTACATACACAAGTCCATGGGCCCAGATGAGATGTGCCCACAAGAGCCGAGGGAGCTGGTCAATGTTGTACAGCCACACTCAATAATCTTTGAAGTGTCTGACCAACCTGATAGCCTTCTACTATGAAAGGACTGGCTCCATGGGCAAGGGAAGAGCAGTGGAGGTTGTTTACCTTGATTTTAGTAAGGCTTTCAACAGTCTCCCATAACATTCTCATAGACAAGCTGATGAAGTACAGGCTAGACAAATGGACAGCGAGGTGGATGGAAAAGTAGCTGAAATGGTTCAGAGGGTTGTGTTCAGCAACATGAAGTTCAGCTGGAGGCCAGTCACTAGTGGTTCACCCCAGGGGTCGATACTGGGGCCAATACTGTTTAACATCTTCATTAATGACCTGGATATTGGGAAAGAGTGCACCCTCAGCAAGTTTGCAGATCATACAAAACTGAGAGGAGTGGCTGAGACACCAGAAGACTGTGCTGCCATTCAGAGGGATCTCAATAGGTTGGAGAAATGGACCCACAGGAATCTCACCAAATTCAAAGGGAAAGGCCAAGTCCCGCACCTGGGAAGAAATAACTACAGGTACCAGTACAGGCTAGAAAGCAGCTCTGCAGAGAATGACCTGAGTGTCTTGCTGGCTAACAAGTTCGACATGACCCAGCAATGTTCCCTTGAGGCAAAGAAGGCCAACAGCATCCTGGGCTGCATCATGAAGAGTCTGACCAGCAGGTTGAGGGAGATGATCCTTCCCCTCTACTCAGCACTCAGGTGAGGCCACATCTAGAGTGCTGGGTCCAGTGCTGGGCTCCACAGTACAAGAGAGACACAGACCTACCGGAAAAATATGGGAGAAACCTAATTTGACATGTCCTTTGAAAAAGAATTACTGTTCTTAAACTAAATAAATCATGCTCTGCTGATCTTGTTAAAACTGGCCTTAGCTCTAGGCACTGGGAGGAATTCCACTCAAAGCACTAATACTGCTTGTGCTTTAAATCAAGGTCTTGCTTAAGTCTTCACAGAAGTAAGGTTACGAAAATACTAACAGGACATGGTCCTACTAACAACTAAATCCCTTTTTAGGATTAAAAAGCATGCATTAAAAATAGTAATTTTAACAGCAATTTCTGTTTCACTGGAGATATTTTGAAGCAATAGGGGTTTGGGTTTGAGGGTTTTGAGGGTTTTTTTTTTTACGCTTATGCCAATACATTCCTTTACTTAAATGTATTTTATCATAGCTCTCTAATTAAGGAAAAAAGAAAAACACAATATAGTAAAAATAGAAAAGTCTTTTCCTCACTCAAATATAATCTTCACTCAAGAGAGCAGGAAATCACTCAACTGGGAGCTGCAAAGATTTCAGATTTCCTTTTTGCCTCAGGCAAAATGACCCACCAGCAAAATCGCAGGTCCTTAGTTCTGAAAACTATTGTTATGGCTTTTATATGTAAGCTGACGTTTCAGCTACTACTCACCTGCTGTCCAGACAGAACTCTAGGCATAGAGAGTTGCGTAACATTTTAAAATATTTGCTAATACCCCACTGACCATTCTGCCATTCAAATCCCCACCCCTTTCTGCAAAATAGGATATCTTTACTAACAAAAGGACAATGAAGTGATGTCCAAACCTTCCAGGGGAAATGACCTACGTAGTCAGCAAGACAGAGTGCCTGGAGTAAGTACAGGGGTGGTGGGCTGATATTTATTTTAAATTTAGCCATATCATTATTAGAAAGAAACAAACAAACAAACCCCCCCAAAAATACACCACATGCACCACACACAACAGGCATGTGTTATAAAACACAAGGTAGAGTGCCTGTCTGGAAAGCTTTTTTCTATGCTACATTTCTCTCTTTACATAATCTACTGATATGCAATTAAATGATTCTTAAATACAAAAAGGAAAATGTACCTAAACACAAAAATGATTCTAAATAATGGGATATTCCTGCTTCAATCTGTGGACCATTTTTAACATGTGGCCTCCCCTCATCTCTTCCTAGATTTGTAGTTGAAGAACACCCTGAATTCCTCATTCAAGATGGAGGGAAGCTACTTCCCAGGTTAGCAATTCTAATAGGGCAAGGAAAAAAAAAGTGAATTAAAGAGAAGGTTACTGCCAAAGATATTTCCACAGTAAAGTGAGATTATTTCAAGTATTTCACTGTTAGCAATACCACTCATAGCAACTATTTCCCCAACCCACAGAAACAGTTGTCTCCTTCCACCAGAGAGCATCTTCTTCACCATCATCATCTTTATCCACCTCAATTCAAGCACACGAGTTGACTGCATAGTTTAAACAAGAAGAAGAGTATAAGGAATGAAGTTGAAGCAGAAGTGTTTTACAGCTGGGCATTGCTGAACAACACCCACCACTGTGCAAAATTAGTATGTATCCATCATCTATCATCAGAACTAGAAGAACCATTTACTTTGCCTTGTGTTATGCTTCCCTTTGCCACTGGGCATGGAAAGAGAGCAATACTCCAGACACTTGACTGCAACGTCTAAGAAATTAAGGTTGTTGCCTTCTGTTAATGCAATTCTCCCTTCCTCTTCAAGAAGGAGTCAACATTATGAAAGGCTATGTCAAGCTGAGTATTTCTTGATGGTGATGTTACAAAAGCAGTATCTAGCTCTATGGTATGAATTCCCTTTATTTAATATACAATACGGCTATACTCTATGGTAGCTGCAAGACTATGTGTCAGACAAATAATGTGTTCCCACATTAGACAACTACAATTAAAGGGAAAGTTTTCTTCAACATCAAGGCAGTCACTTAATAAAAAGAAAAAAGAATAAAAGTTTATAAGCCAGCTGAAGTATAACATTTCTGATCTCCTCCACCTAAGCAAGATACAGGATGTTAGCCTGCCTGCATAATGGCATCATCAATTATATTCAGAAAGGAGGAGGGAAAAAAAAAAAAAAACTCCAACAAAAAAACCCAACCTACCATTGGAAGAAATGAAAATGACTATGCAAAGCCTTCAGTGAGGAAAAGCCTTTTTATTATTTTCAAGATGGGGTGTAGTTATCACTTCCTCAGTTTCTTTGTGGACTACAGTTTGACTTTCTTTGATTAACAAGATACAATATATGGTTTTGAGCAATATTTTTTAAAGATTCTTTCCCTCCAGAGATGGGCTGTCCTAAACTTTGAGAAAACTGAAAGAAATAGAAAGATACTTTATAATATTTAAAATCTATGTAACTTTAAGGAAGACAGAATGGAATGAGAGGCAGCACCATATTTCTATAGAGTGAACCATTCAGTATTTGTCAACATAAGAAAGGAAGAATGAGTAAAAACACGTCTTAAAGCCTTCATAAACTTCACTAATATTGAGGGAAGAGGATTGTACATTTCTGTCCCCCTTTCAAAAAATACAAAAATAAACATTCTGTTCTACTTAAAAGGATGTCTCAAATCTGAGCTACATTGAAGAAGAAGTGAAGCTATTCACCTCACTTGAACTTTGTCAATATATTTGACCAGTCTAAAAGGAAATACATAAAATGTCTTTGTCGGGAATGGCAGGCTTGGTCAGGTGGCTGCATTTCTTCCAAATGATCTTGCTGAGTTCTACTGTTAACTAATACAAATTACCGTTGCCCTCAGCTATTCACACATTTTTAGTCCATCCTCCTCTCATACCAAGCTTAAGGACAAGGCACAGCAGCCTAAAAACACGCTTCTGCCAAACAGTCACTTTTACCAAACAAATGAAAAATGGTATGAAAGATTATCAATTATGCCTGTGGGACCCTCCTAGTCAGCCATAAAAGAACAACAAACAATCTGTTGTCATAATATGGATCGATCATGAATGGCCTATAGCTTACAAGATGGCATCTTATTGATTCATTAGATCAAAGAAGATATTCATAAAAGCAATACTCTGTGCTAACGCTGCTCTTATTTGCCCTATCACGCTCAATACAAGGAAACGAATATTAAAGTTCACATGGAATTCCAGGCATTAACAGTTTCCGAGCACTTCATATTATGAAAGACCACTGATTTTGCTATAGAATTTGAAAAATAACAACCAAATTTAATTTATTCTTCTAGATTCCTTCATTTCTGGGACAGGCAGAGTGTCATGTTAAAAAACAGGGAATACAAAGAAGTAGGATTAAGCCCTAAACATGCCATAGGAAGAAAGACCTGGAGCCATCCTTTAGTTACCCTCTCACCTCACAAGGAGCTTAAGCAAAGAAATCTACAGTTCACAGAATTACTTTAAGCTTACATTCATTTCCTATAGAACAATATTTAGATTTTTTTGCTTAATGAATTGCCTTAAATCGGATAAACCAGCCAAACTGGATTAGGTTATTTACTGTCCTTCACTGTGCAGAATACACTTACTGATCAGAACAATCATATCATCATTTAGCTCCAAAACATGTTAGTGTTTTATCATATTTCAGAATACAGAATTTACTAGCTCCTTGTGCTAAATTGTATCAGCGAAGCACTTTCCTTGTCGGAGATTCCATTTCATTTTAGTAAATACACAGCAACTGTGCACACAACAACTGCTGCCTAGCAAAAGCACATAGTCCCTACTGATTTATACTTCAACAATTCCAAAATACACAATTCAAACACACTGGTACCAACTACCACATTATCATATATTAAAATGACATTTATAGAAACAGGAGGATAAACTCCACCACAACAACATTAACAATAGCAGCTGTTTTCAAGTTAAAAATTAGAGATTTGTACAAATGACAGCAACCAGATTTATCATTAACTTCATCTTATTGCATCTACCTTTTTTTATTTAAATCATAACAACATTTTAGCATAGCAAACATACCTGAATACTACCTTTCAGAGGTACCAGTTTTATAGGTATCTAATGACATGTAATCGAAACATAAGACTATGTTGAAGTCATAAGTGAATACACAAGGTTATTAGCTTGTTTACATACAAAAGAATCACAGATCATTGTGAAACAGCTAGTATTTTGTATACAAAGTTCTGACAAAGTTATTAATTGAAAGACTTAAACACTAGATTGATCTCTATGAAACTACTAGCTATAGACAACAAAATAATACTTCAGTCATCCAACTTATGTCTGACAACTCTGAAGTAGCTTCCTTCATTTTAGTGAAAACAGACAAAACCAAATGCCCTGGCTTACAGGGGGTTGAAGGCCAAACACTAGCTTACAAGAAGAAAGAGTCAGCGGTTCAGTTATGTAACAGTAGAAAGTACTGCATATTTTATCATTTTTGTGTTAGCATAAGTGTACTGTAAGCAGCAACTAAAGAGGACAAGTGGCAAGGTATCATAGGAATTAGAGTTTTTTAAAAAAAAGAATATATACACAGTGTATGCCAGTTTTACACATTCCATTTGAAAAGCCATTATAAGCAAAATCTGTCACCAAGAACCTTAAGAACATCAAAACATTTTCTGTGCAACCCACTACATATTAGACATCTTCAGAAAAAGAATATGCTTTGTGTAAAAAAAGGAAAGAAAGTATTGTGAATTAAAAAAAAAAATTCTGTTCATGCAAGCCAAAGAGGTGGGACAAGCACTCTTTCACATTATATTAGCATACTCCAGGCTCAGTTTGCTAATTGCATTAGGACTCTGAGCATGTCTAACACACTGAGAGAACTAGCATCCACACACATGGGACAAAAAAAAACCCTGTAGTTGCCTTTTCTTTAAAATGTATGTCATACTGCAGCTTTTTATATAAAACCCTAGTTGGGAAGGAGAAAGCCTCAGCTCCCTCCTTCACACAACAGACTCGGACCTACACCTCCCACCATGCAGGATTCTGAGGACACTTACCACCCACACCTGCAGTAGCCATACCATCCTGAAGGAGAAAGCACAGGATTCATCCGGACTAGGAGGAAAGCAGGCAAGAAAAGGGACAAATCTACAGGCAAAAAGTGGTCTGATAATCCAAAGACCACAATTGTTCTGGGTAAGGACCTTTTTCCCCATGGGTTATGGGATTAAACTCCCATTATTATTTAGCTATGTAAGAAAGACACCCTGCAGGTAATAGCTAATGAAATAAAGCATCACAAAAGTGCAAGTTCATTCTGTCATAAAACATTCACCCCCTTTCTTTTTGTTTTGTACAGTTCTACCTACCCTAACTTTTCAATATGAAAATTTAAAAATGTATTAGTTACATTGAAAAGAAATAAGGAATTAATCTAAGAGTGATGATTTGAATAAACCATAATTAAGGGAGGAGGCAGTATCACTAGACACAGTGAAGGAAACCAATCAACTGGCTACTCGAGTTCTTTTCCAGTATTTTACACTATTCAAATGAAGGTGTTTCACCATCTGCCTTAAAAGCTGTAATTCCCAATATAACACATCTAGCTATTGGAAAGGGGTTTTTTGGTTTTGTTTGTTTTTAAGTGAAGTGTTTTGTGCTGCTCAGTTTCATCTCATGCTTCTATTTTTACTTCACTAGAATCAAGATCTCCATTTAAAAAGGGAAAATGACCTCACAAACCAAACAGTCCTCAATCCTTGTAGAAAGGGGAACAAACCATGGGCACAAATATGAAAAATTATACTCTTAATCTAAAAAAATGCACGCACATTAAGTATGTTACCAGAACTGTGTTCCTGTCACCCAAAGTCACTGGTGAAGAACGAACCCAGAACAGACAAGCACTTAGTTCATTAAGTCAGTCCTGCTAAAGACAAGTCTCTTTCATTTAGTATTAAGCACCTAACTCCCACCTTTTCATAGAGACCAGAGACAGACTGTGTACAGATATGTTCCACTGCATGCCCTTTTATCAGATAGTTACATTTATAATATCTTGTATTACTAGAACCTCTGAAAATAGATTTTCTTTTTTCCTGGTTAGACTATGGAAGTAAAAACTAGTCTCCAGACAAACAAAACAAGCTACTTTATGGAAAAATCAATTTGCCCTCAGAATATACAACATCACATTAGAGGTTTACCCTTGAAGAATTCAGGGGTGATTTTCTATTGTTTTCAAATGCTACATCTCTCATTCTCAAATCTATATGCACTATAGTTTTGATAACAGGTTTTGCCTTTTTCTTTCTTCTTTCATTAAATAATCCCATTCTGAGCTGCTCTGAAATTTTAAGCTTATATGATAAATCTTCAAAATTTCAGTCTTCAAAATCTTATAGCAAAAATTAAGTATTTTGCCAAAAAAAGTTTTTTTAGATATAAAGGAAGGGTTAAAGACATAAAAATGTCTGTTCTTCTTTCCTCATAGTTAAACATAACAGTTTAATTTAAAAACTCTGGCCTATCAGAAGGAGAATGGTGTACTTGGAGTATATAATCAAACAGATCTAGAAGATGATTGCTATTTTTGGATGCAAAATGAGTTTTAATTAGAGTGCCCTAAATTTAGGGCCTTGAATTACACACACATGGCTTTATGGTCTTCTTCCCAATGGATTTCCAGCAGTTGCATGTCTTTTTCAAATACACTGATGTCTGCCCTGTGGTGTACGTGGAAATTTAGCTGACCTCCTTTTAAATTGTGATAAGATTTCCTCATCAAGATTGAAAGAGCCCTAACCTCTCCTAAAGCAGTTTATTCACTAAATATAGCTTTTGAACCTTAATTCCTCCATTTAAAATTAAATCTGCTAAATTAACACTGAACGTGTCTGTGCAAACACTTCAGTAATGATGGTGCGGATGAGATGTGTTGCCTTTCAATTGGAAAGTTATCCAGAGCGGAGTCCCTGAACTGCCTAGTATCCATGGATACCAGAGTCCACCACCTCTCTTACCACCTAAGTAAACTCTCAGAAGTTACATCTTTCTAGCTTAATTAATACAAAGCCTCATAACAAGCCATATTACTACAGTATAGGAAAACTGGCAAGCAAGACTTGAAAGCTGTATTACAGGCACCCAGGACTGCAAGCAGTGCTTGCTGCTTATAGCAGTGATAAATTACTGTGTGAGTGCAGAACAAGCTACTCTTGATGGCAGATAAGTAAGGCGGTTTATGAATGTGTTCTTGTTGCCAGAATTAACAAAAAGAACTGTAGTAATGGCTGATAATCATAAAGAAAGCAACAGTAATGCAGAGACTACCAGTGACCTTCGAAAGAGTAACAGCTGTATTAAGCTTAAGAAGAAACAACCAGAACATACTATAAATTTCAAAACAGTTTTCAGCCTGAGGAGCACAAAAACGTGGCATTTGGTATCTTAAAGAATCACAATTTTGTTTTGGTCAATCATTTTAAAGAATTAAGTCTTGACAGATACAAGCATATTTCTCTGTTTAAGGAACTATTAAATTAAAATGGATTTAAATTCATTAAAAAAAAGAAACAAACAGAATGCCACTTAGCAAAAGTCAAATCTGTCTCACAGTTAACTGCACAGTGAGACCACAAATACAAGTTTTATTCAGTATTACTTTTTCTACCATGAAGTTTGTCAGCAAATTTCTCTAACTGTTGATTGACAATTTGAGCAGTTCTTTTTTTGTCAGCCACTATGATTCATCTGAAAGTCTCACAGGAAGAGCTACTACATTGAAAGTAACAGCTCCAGCTTGGAAGTTTATTGGGAAATTCCATCTTCTATAAAAAAAATCTCTGAAGCTGTATCATACGTAATAGCTCTATAAAGCCTGGATCTATCCTTGAGTGCAGATTAGGTTAAAGATGAAAAAAACTCAGTAGATTAGCTATATTCACCACCCAGGGCTGGACTCTTCTTCGATCTTCTTCAACAGACACATTCTCCAGCACATTCACGAATTCTGCTACTGCTTTAAGCTTGTGATATATTCATGTACTCTCTTCTCATTATGGCTATCCCTCAGCACTTTGATCACTGAGGCCTGAATAAATGTAATATCTAACTTTTTAGCTTGTCACAATAGTACAGTTTCTTTCCTATTTCAAAGATATCTAAAACACATTTAAGAGAAACAGCTCTTGGAAGTTACGACATTTGAAGTGATACCTTCAGGTCTAATTCAGGCTTACAGTTGCATCATTCTATGCTGTCATAGCATTCTTCCCAGCAAAAGTCTGTCTCATAAAAATTATGACACAAAGATTACAGATTAAAGTTGTGCCAGGCAGGGAAACACCATACATGCTCCTTGGGACATGAGAGGGTGCATTTCCACCCCTCACACATACACAAAACCAAAACCAACAAGTTTTGTTTGTTCTTTTAAACCAAACACGTTACAGAACACAGGCTATTTTCTAAAACTCATGAGATATCCCAAAGAAGTTAAACAGGAATTAGGGCAATGAATTGACAATTTGTGAGGACTGCATTCAATAACAACTTCCATACCATAATTAGGAATCCCACATATACATGTATTACCATCTGGAGATGAGAAGAACACATCAACTGATTTACATACACATACTGAGCCATCAGTACTGATTATTCTCCCTTTTGATTGGTAGTGACGGGAAATTCTCTAGTAGTTGAATAATGAAACAAAATACTTTTGAAATTTTAACTAACATTAACATGCTATCTCAAGTGCAGATTTCGAAATATTTAATTCTCAAAGTCAGCTAGTTCTCCTTAAAATCTAGCCCTCAACTCTAAACTTAACTTTAATGAATTGCACTTCAGAATTTTCCTACAGTTGTTGCACATGTACATATAATTGACAGTATCCTGAAGAAAATTAAATTCTATCGGCGCTTACAACAGAGCACCAAGACTGGACAAAACAGACAGAAATTGCTCAGGAGAGGAAATTTACCGAGAGGTGCAACTACATGTGAATTGCAAAACACAATGCATTAAGCTGTATCTCCAAAATGTAACTTTTTGGGAATTACATAATAAAGCAGCAGCAGCATTAGTTCTAGGAGGTTTTCTTCTGTGATATAACTGAGTATTTCTTCAAGGTGCCAAGCATCTTCAGCTTCTGTTAGTATCAGAAGAAAACAAGGACAGTATCATGACATCACGCTAGGTCAGGGAAGAATAAAAAGTTCCTGTCCCAGTAGAATATAAAGATGAACATTATTAATACAATTTCCCAAATGGCTCTTGTAAAGATTGTGCTTTCAGTTTTGGACACTGCTTTTTTAATCTGTCATGTGATAAAATGGGTCAGAGCTTATGACCTAGTAGAGACTTCTCCCAAACCCCCAAATGATTATAGGATTGTTTTAGTAATAATCATTACAAATATTGACATCTATCAAGACCCAAAGCAGTCTAGGTCACAGCCATATTTCAATGTTCAATGCTGGAAAAAAAAATTGCCTTGATCAAGTTCTAAAGTCAGACCGATCATGATTTCCATGTGCTTTTAAATAAACCATAACCTAACCCAAATTGTCTAAGTAAAAATATAGCTCTCTAATGTTCAGAGATACTGTATAACACAGACTTTTAAGGAAGATAAAGATAGCAAGAAAAAAAAGAAAATATTATAGTTTAGAAATTATTCTGGAATGGACAATTAACGTTTTTTCCACATCTTTTAACTAGACTTTGTTTTACAGCTCTAGTAAAACAATGAAGATGGCAAAATATCATCAGGAAAGTAAATGTACTAAAATTCAGATAAAAGTGGAAAAAATAAGGCACTGTACTTGCTAATGTTACTGCAGTTTTTCTGCAATATTCTCAGCCATGCAAAAACATTACATTGAATCACATTAAAATGTACCAAAGAACAGATTTTTTTTAATTTAGATTATTAAAAAAAACAACTCTTAAATATTTAAAGCTCATTAAAAACACCCATACTTATTTGCTAACTAGTTCATTCTCGTCTCTCCACATTTTATGCAGCGCCAGTAGAATTATTCCTGCTGATTTAGGGTAGCGTTGGAGCTGAAGCAAACAGCTCCACTGGGAAAGACAGTGACTGAGACCAATAAGGGCAAAAGAAACTATCATCTGCTGAGACTGGTCTTGAATCTCCAAGATTTTCTGGCAAAGGATCAGTGCCTTTCTCATCTCATCTTCCACACACTTACTGAGACTGACCAGTTTGTTTGTCCTCCCCACACCTTTTTTTTTTAATTGACCAAGACTATGAATTAAACACAAGCAAGCTGTTATGGGTCCAATGCACCAGGGTAGCCACGACTTGCATTAGGCATGCAAGCAGTCTTATTTGAGGGCTGCACAAACACTCAAAAGTGTAGGTGTTTTGCTGTTCTGGAACAAATACATAGACAAGTTTTGGGGTTTTTTTTCCTTATACACAGAAAATAATTAAAAAGTTTTTCTAAGGACCTTCACATAACATTCCTGATGTTTCTGTGTTAGCATTGATTTGTGTGGGGGGAACTAGTTTAGCCAAATTATTTTTAATCAGATGGGAACAGCTGATAGTTAAGGACTGGGATCCCAGTGCACTAAGCACTACGCAAATATTTAGCAAGGAACATTGTTTACCATTAAATAGGACACAAACTGAAAGATAAGTAGGTCTAATATACATGTTTAGTAACCAAGGCAGATTTCCTTGGCTTTTTTTGGCAGAAGGGTTCTTTACAGGCACATGCACGTGGACACATACACACCCGACAGGCTACTAGTGGAATAGAGGGAGATGACACAAGTTTTAACAAGAAAGTCAAAAAGGGACAGAAGAAAGAGTTGAGACATACAGGGAAAAAAAGAAAGAATTAAAGCAAGCAAGGTAGCAAAGAAGCAAACTATCTAAAGGTAGAAACAATACCCCAGTGAAAAATGACCACATTTGAGCACAAGATGAAGCAACCAGCACTAAAAGGCTGTAAAAGAATAATGTGTCTCCTCTTTCTCCAGGCAGTATCTTGTGGGGCTGCAATTTTCTCACAAGCCCAGACTAAACATGTAGGTCTCCACAAAGAGACAGCTTCTAATAGACTAGTTAGGAACTCCTTGCAAATCCTCTGGACCCAAGACTATGTTGAATGAATATGTTTCCTGATGTGCTACAGAGTATACTGGCTCTGAATTCTTATTTGTAAGCCACTAAACTGTTGGATATTAGTTGCAGCTGCTATTGACTTTTATTACCGGAAGGAGGCACAAAGGAGAAGCAGTGATGGAACAGTTTTGCATTTTCCTTCCTCCCCTTGCCACAACTCCCCCGCCCCCCCACCCAATTTCTCAAGGTTAGCAAGAACATGCTTGTTTGATTAACAGCATGAAATCTATAGAAAGTTTGTGATTTCACAGTATTGTGTGATTAACTGTATTTCTTCCTGAAGGAAGAATTCATTTAGAAGAACACATGAAGCCTCTACTGTGGGCTCTAGAGCCCTGAGAATAAAACTGCTGATGTTGATATCCAGCTTGCCAAATTGCTTAATATCCACATGAAACAAATTAAGTACAAAGTTTTAGAGATACAGAATACTGGGAGGTTTGGGGGTATTATTTTTTTTTTAAGGGACAAGTTTAAGCAAAGCCTTGAAATTCTCCTGTAATAATGTTAATACAACATATCATACCAATCAGGAAGAAAGGATCGTTAAAAGCAAGTGGCTTCCTTTAAGCTCACCTTGCAATTCCCTGGAGGAGTCAAGATCTCGAATCTTCATTTTGATTTTTCAATAGTCTTAGGGAATCTTAGAGAAAACAGAGAGCACCGAAGTCTAAGAAAAACAGAGCAGGCTGAATGGGTAAGCGAAAGAAGGAATTCTGTAATAGCAGACACAGACTAAAAAAGAGGGTAGAAAACCGAACAAGAGGCAGACAAGAGGTAATGAGGGGCAACAACTGTCCATCCTGGTTAGCTCAGCAAGGGCATCCCACGTGCGTGATCACTGACCCACAGCAAGACCAGCAAGTGCTCTTCTGAGGAGATAAAACTCGTTGAGCCATTTCACAAGCTGCTTCCTTGTTCTTCCTGCCCTCTTATGCACTGTATTTCCATACCTTCCTCTGTATTCTCCATCAGTCACCACAGCAGAGCTTCCCAGGTTTCTAATTCCAGGCCAAAAAGTTCTATATTTAAGAATTTTTGCCGCTGTAAAAAAAAAGGTGGCCAAACAGAAAAATACAAATGGGAGTTTTAGCTGGAGAATAAAACAAAAGGGAACTAAAGTTGATAGGTGAGATTTTCACAGAAGTAGGAGAAGTGATGTAGAAGGGAGACAAGGCTTAACTAGAAATAGGAAAAAAACAAACCTTCCTCAGATGCCACCCAGCTTAGTAACAGCTGGAATGACTGAAGCATCGCATTTCTGGGTATACTGCAAAGCACTTCCTCAGAAGTAAGTTGGGCCCAAATCCTGAAAATCCCATTGCTGAGATGAACAGGTGAGATAACTCTATTACAGTTGTTGCTTAGAAGTTATGTTTTTACCCAAAAATAAATTAAGGCTAAAACAGGGATAAAAAAAGATGCTGAATTTCAGCACAGCACATTGTGGACAGATAGAGTAAACCTGAAAGAAACACATACAGGGATAAAGCAATGCAGGAAAAGCTACAGAAAGGAAATTGAAATTGTTCAAAGATAAATTCAACTCTGCCTCTGGCAAGTATTCCAGCAATAAAGGTAGCAACACTGAGAAAAGACTAACATAGATAAACAGGAAAGTGCAGAAAATAATCAAGGTTAAGAGACAGGCATAGGCATAGTATAAAAGTACTAGATATACAAGACAACTGGAAAAAATGCACAACAAAAGAGACCATGAAAGATGACAACTGAAAAGGTGGATCACAACTGTACACTTCCCCAAGATGTTCTGAAAATAGAGATTTTTCTAAGTACTTAAAGTATACTGTGTTGGAAAGAAAGGATATATAAAAGTAAAATGCTGAGAGATCACAAAGACAGCTTTGGCAGAAGAGCTGCAAACTGTTATTTTCCCTATCAAAATGAACCAAGATTCAGGCAGACGCTGCAGTCATACTCCTTCTATCTATCCATTTGAGTTTAACTGACATGTGTAAATTAAGGGCTATAAAATATTCCAGTACCACTCATTTCTAAAGTCTTCCTTTCACTTCATTATGTTGCGAGTACACACATGCCCACCCCCACCCTTACTGAATGACAAGCTTCAAACATCAAAATGTTGAACTATGCTTTCGACATTTACCAGAAGTATTTTCAGGACTATTTCTGGAAAGGATAATATAATTAGTTCTGGACTTAATTTAATCCTGCCCAGATAATGATAATGTCATGATAATGACCTTCAGAGTTATAACTGTCAGCTCCCCGGTGATATCACTACTTTGCTATTTGCCATTGGTTTATCCTCCCCTCACTTTTACCTTCAGTGGAATCAGCTTGTATAACATTGGCCTAGAGAGACAACACATACAGTTATTCCATTTGCTTTTCATTGTATTAATTCATTTGTTATTTGGGTAAAAAAAAAATTTAACACTCTCTAAAATTAGTTTCACACGAGTAATCTTTTCAATATCATTGAAAAGTCAAAGCAAATTGCATCAAGTCCTTAACCACAGTTTATCACCATTTTTTCCATAAACCTCTATCAGACTAGAGAAGTACAGATGATGTGCTGGCTCTCCTCCATGAGGTAATTCTTTTCCTAAATGTTGTACACCGCTCTCCTTAGTTAAACATTCAACCATTTCCTTCAGAACCAAGGTAGTGCTCAATGGGGTCATTTATGGGATTCCCCTTGGCCTCAGTTTTAGTATCAGAGGATCAATAACAGATGTTTTGAAGAGTCAGATACATAGCATTCCCCAAGAGGGGAAGGAAGAACACATACTTGTAAAGCTACAAGTCTGGCGATTGCAGACAGTGCCACAGAAATGAACTGAATAGTAAAATCCTAGCTGTTAAGTTTGGTATTTGTGGTAAAAATAAGGAGACCATTGTGATCCATGCCTTTATATCCATCCTATTTCCGTGACACGTATACAGCTAGCCTTTAGGATAACCCACTGTTCGTCAAAACTGACCATGACAGACCAATTGCTGGGAAGCTGACTGGTAAATCCTAATTTCCTGCAAATATCAAGTTATTTGAAGATTATTGCTTCCTGTCCCTCTTCATAAACTTTCTGAAAAAAAACAATTCAGCCACCTGAGAACCTGGAGTTTATTTCTCTCCAGGTTAAGAACTGCATATAATAGGATCCTTGCAAGAATTCAGATCTGTAGTTGAAGGCAGTCAAAAGCAGTGCTAGGTATGCCATACAAAGATACCTGATCTTTAACAAGGTTTCTGCAGCTCTAAAGAATAGTGATTAGTATTTGTGAACTAACATTCAAAACTTGCTTTCAAATTCTTCTCAAACATTTTATTTTCAGGAAGGCTTGAGGTTTACTTGTCAGAGCATTCACTGAAGGAATGTTGCAGACACAAGCAGTACACACACACTTACAACATTCAGAACTACTATTTATGAGATTTTCCTACTTTTGCAAAATTTGGCTAGGTGGTCTGCCTACCTGCCTAACACTATCTTGCCTGCCTGTTAATAGGCTGGCTAGGATGCTCTGCTTCACTGCTGTAATTAGAGAAGGAAATGTACATCCTGTCCTGTCCCAAATAGTTGACACGTTTCCTTTGAGCTGTCACCACTCTGGCACTTATTAAAAAGCTTACTGCTTTATACCTCTGTGACAGATGCTTATAACATGCAAGTTGCTAGTATTTTTGGATGGTTGTCTGTAGGTAAAGAGAAGAATAGGTCAAGTATTTCTTTCCCCCTTTTAGTCTGGCAGAAAAAACAGTGTAGCTGCTGAAGAGGTTTATTCATATTCCTTTGCAGCAGCACTAACCTGCCCAGATCAGGTGTGTGAGAAAGAGACCCAGTCTACCACTCGGATTCTAAAAATGTTAGAGGAAATGCATGCTACTTTCATTAAAAAATTAGTTTTGGAGAAATGTGAAAGAATCACTGATAGAATCAGTTTTGGAAAAATGTGAAAGAATCATTGATAAATCTTTTTTTGGATTTTCAGTAAATCTCTTTACTCAAATCCTGATGAGTCAGCTAGAGCCAGGCCCAGTCAGCTGGCCTTTACAGCACTCTTCAGTTAGAAAAGCATAAATTGATCAAATTGAGTCCCTGGGTTATACATGGGGCATCCTTCTCCTCCAGGATACCAGAGCACGATCCTGGCTGTACCTTTGCCTCTGCTTACTGGAACTAGTGTCACCTTCTTTTGGAACCAGGGACTTGCTCAAGGCTTAGTATGTTTTAAAAGAATAAAACACATTTTTATTAGAGAAAAACCTCAGCACAAACCTATGATTTAATGCTGTTTATCTGTGCAGTTTTATCTTCTGTGTTTTATTTGTTGGATGTTTTAATGGATTTAACTTTGTTGTCACATTGCCTAGCATGCTCAGACTATGAACTAAATTGAATCGTTATTTACCAACACAGTCCTCTCTTGGGTTCACTGAGAAAAGCACCTACTTATGTGAAGGAATTCAGAAAAGAGACAGAAAACTAGAGTTTGTTCACACTTTTAAAGGAGAGGAGATACCTAAAATGATAGTTCAGAGAAAAGACAGGAAAACAAGCATTCATTGGGGCCTGATCCAACCATTAGTGCCAATGAATTATAAGTCTGGATTTCAGTGGCATTTGGAACAGCCTTGCTTATACTCAGCAATACACTAAACTGCCTCTGGAAGGGAGGTCAAATATACACCTCTCCCAGAACACAAGCAGAACTAATGAAAGAGTGAAAAAACACTGAACGGGACCACCCTCAGTAAGTCCTCAGGACTCATGCACCATTCCTGGCACCTCTTCCTTGCAGAGGAAGTAGTTTCTACCCTTCTCCAGGACAAGCAGGCAGTGAGCTCACTTACAGCGTTAACAGGAAAGGTCTGCACTTCTCTGGTAGCTAATAAAGGGGTACGCAGAATTAGCTGTGAGGTAAGTACGACCAAAATGGACATGAAGGCAGATGGGGGACAGTTTGTCTCAGCCTCGACATCGGCAGCTCCTTCTGGATGCACCATCTGAGCCACCCCAACTGCCCACCCACGCACCAAGGCTGCTCCAGTCAGCTCTCAAATAGCTAAGGGAAGTGATGGTGGTATGCTTTGGCTCTCCCTCAGCCAGACTTGTCTTCCTCTATCTCTATCAATTTTTACATTTTGATTTTTGTATTTTATGTTACTGATGAGATTTGGTAAGTTAGGTGCTACTTTCTCCCAAAATTAAGTTTTAGGACATCAGATAAAGCACAGATTGAGATCCAGCATTCTTCACAAGCTGGCCTGTAAAGCAGCATTTTAAATCCTTAACCTACAACTCCTAGCACACTGCACAAAAATTCAAGTCAATTTATAATAATGATGAACTACTTAAACTGAACAAATAATTACAGACAAGGTGATTATGAAGAATGGGAGCTCAAAATATTACTAAAGTCCAAGGATGGATATTTTAATTCAATTCATTGTCTTAAGATTGACACTTTAAAAAGGCCTGAACAAAAACTAATAGAATTTCTAGCTACAAAACTGAGGGTAAATACAGGGAGTTTGGCAACAGGCAATGAGGAAATTAGTTAACAATTATTAAGCAAAGCCTTCTAGAAAGTGAGATCTCAGAATAGCAGACTAATCAGTCTCCAGACAACTTTTTATTCACAGGTGGGTACCTCCACAGATATCTCCAGCTTCAACTGCCTAACTGGAAAAACTTTCATTTTTAATCCAATATGCTCCAGTTTAAGAGGTAGTTCAACATGTTGAATCAGGTTCAATTTAAATATATAGCCTGAGAACTTAACCATTTGACTGATGAGCACATTGTGCAAAGCAGGTATTTTAACATAAATATTCATTTATTACTTAGATGGGAAACAGATAAATTTATAGATTTTTAACCAGCTGCAGAGAATTATAAAATTGAGAAATAGGATGGAAGAGAATTTTTCTCTCCTTAGTTCCCATATTCCTGTTTCTCCCATTCTCAAAGTATAAGAATACTTTCCTTAGGATCCCTCCAGATCAGGCTACTGAGCATCCAAAATCTGTAACACAGAACTAAAAGGGGGGATGGAGGTGGAAAAATACCCGATCCTATGGTGCTTCAATTTACACACCTCACAATCATTCTAGCCTTCTGAGAGGTTGCTCTGTACTGTTCTGGTCATTCTACTCTTGGGGGGGGGGGGGGGGGAGGGGGAAGATATCACTGAAACTATGACACTGCTACAGAAGACAATCAAGCCAATACAATGACTGAACAATCATAGTTATTTAAAGTTGTCAGAAAGAATAGGTCCATTCTCTGAAAGAGCACAGATTGGAACCAAACTTCACTGAGTTCTGCTTCTGATGGGAATGAAAAACAGGAACAGTACTAGGATAGGAGTAGAGCCAAGGATAATCTGAGAGACAAAATTGAAAGGATTTTTGTTTTTCTCAATCAAGCTCACATAACTATCAGGAGAAAAAAAAAAGCTAACAAAAGACAAATTTTTCACACTTATCTGGGAATTGATGCTGATAAATATTCAGCCAACATAGTAATAGATTAAGCACAGGGGGTCAGGGGAGAAGATTTCCGAAAGGGAGATGGGAAGAGAGTCCTCATTCTCCCCAGAATTAACACAGAGAAAGCAGGAGTTACAAACTCCTTAACCCCCAAAGTTAATTCTCTAGCCCTGTGAATAACAAACATTTCCCACACACCAAGAACTCTCTCCACCTCTTTGCTTTAACTGGGAAAAGCCTGAAGCCAAGAACAGGAAGAGCCACGCTGCCAGGCAAGGCAGACTGCAGCCATGGGCCAACTGAATGTTTGCTTCCATCAACAAAAGCACCCTTGGTGCTGATGCTCACTGCCCAGCACACTGCAATAAGGAACGGTCGGGCTTGCTCCTGCTGCTGCTGAAGAATTGGGGACTGTGAAATAGCAGTGTGAGAGAGAAGTGCTTCTCCCTTCCCTGAGAAGAGCTACAATGCCACCTCTTTCTCCATCTCTCTTTTCTTGGTTGCTTATCATCAGGACAGCAACATTCCTTTTTGCGTAAATAGCTCTAAAGTTTTGAGCTATCACTGCTGCCAGTTCTTCTCCGAGGGCAACAAGCAGGAGTAGAGACACAGGGATCACGGAATTAGAAGCTCTGAAAGTTACTGCTACATTATGTTCACACTGCGTGATTCCCCACCTAATAACAGCTCAGTTATATAAGAGCTCACAGCTCAGAGGAAGAAGCTGGTTCAGCACTGAAACAGACCGCCTACCATGAGCACAGCTCCCTCTCAGGTGATAGCCCAACCACAGTACCAGCCAGTGTTTCAGACTACAGCAACTGCGGGGTAGTGTCAGCAGACTGGCAACTGCACAGTCTCCTGATACACACACTGTACAGCAATAGAAATGGAAACAGCAGAAACCAGCATGCTGGCTGCTTCTCTGACCTCAGCTCATCGCCGGTCATGACAACCTCTAGTGCTGACCTGCAAGGGGACTTCTGAGGGTTTGAAAGCAAAGGGAAAAGTCTGTCAAGTCTTTCCTTCTTTCAGCCTTGATCTAGCACCTGTCATCATTGACCAGTGGTCTTTTTTTAAAAAAAAAAAAAAAAGATACCTACTGAAAAGGCTTGTCTTTAGTCCAAAAAAGATTTACAACTCTTCAGGGATGCTAAAAACAATTCAATGAACTATTAAATTAAATATTACCACAACATAAACAAATAAGCATTCTGAAATTAAAGATAAAGCCTAGAAATCATTCCTACTTGTATTGCAGCTGGAAGAGTCATTATGAGGCAGCTGGTGACTAAGAGGCATGCCAACATCAATCTATCAACCTCTGTTTTGCTATATTAATAAAAAAAGTCACAGCTCTTATGACTTGGATTTCTTATCCTCAAATAGGGTTTCAAACTGCCTGACATTTAGCAAATTGGCAACCTACTGCCTTTACTTATGTTATATACTGCCTTCTGAGGGTCCATGCCATTTCATGGCCATGCCATGTTTTCGTGGCCATTGAAATCAAGTGCATGCTTTAAATACACTCTGGGTGAGACCTCAAGTTAGCAGGGCTTTGGAGACAAAGGGGTGGCAAAACAATGTCTTGCATGTCACATGCCAGATAAAACTATTCATAACTTGCTACTCTCCAGACAAGCAAAGGAAGCCTGACTACCCTGAAACACTCAAACAATCTGTGACACCTGAGAGGCAAGAACAAGCATCGCAGTCTGTGACATCCACAGTGGCAACAGCATCATTTTGTTCAAGCTTGCTCGCACCAAGCTGTGTTTATTCCTGCATCACGATTTGGCTCTGCAAACCATATCAACAGTTTTGAGGAAGAAAAGTGGTAGAAAATCAAGAGAAATCAGAAAGTAAATTCAAAGAAATAGCGTGATATTACATGTTTCAGTGCCTACTCAAATTCTTGGCAAGAATTTCAGTCAGAGCTTTTATACAGGCCACTAACAGCAACTGGAGGAACACTGGGAAAGCTGAAAAGCAAGCTGCATAAAAAGCTATATAGCTAACAAATGATTTTTCATCTACCGCACTTCCCAGAGTATAACACAGGCTATAAATTCAGGGCAGTACTGTTTCAGAAAGCAAGACTGTATTTATGCAAACTTATGGAAGCGCTACAGTATAAGAAGTCACCTACTTTTATGGCCCCTAAGGCAACAACGGTGTGGTACACATTTGACACTACAAAACACTGAAGCTATACTGTCCTGATTACAAACTACTTAACAGGGTGACACACTAATGGTACATCATTACAGAAATAGTATTTCTCACCAGAATGGCTATTAGATTGGTGATCAAATGCCTGCTGCAATAGTAAATGAAAAAGAAAAGAGCCTAGTTCTGAAAATAGCAACAGGCAGTCTTTGATGCTTCTAGAGGAAACAATTCATGTTATAGGTGCAGTCCCTGTATAAAACACGTTCCTGCTGTAACATCTAGCAAGTGACCAAGCGCTGACCCAGCAGGCAAAAATGTAGCTTTAAGGACAAAAACTTTTACTTCCAAATTAATAATCCTTTCACTTCTTTGCTGGAGTTTGGATCCTTATTCTTGACTTTGAGAAGTATATACAAGGGGTGCTTTAGCTCTCTGCCAGTCACACAGACATTTTATTTTTCTATGTGAACCTCTCAAAACCTAGCAACACAAATACTGCAAATCAGTTTCCATTTCACATAGGTGGGATCATACTCATAAACATCTCATTTTCTAGGTCCAGTGCCACAGGCAGACCATTTTGGACAAAGCCACTGAAACAAAATCAAAGAGACAGAGTTACAGAACGAAGCTGGTTTCACCGCTGGCACAGGACTTACTAACTTTGCCTCAGGCTCATTCAACAGCAAGTAAACTCAGCTGGCAGACACTCAGATGGCATGGCTGGGGCATTCATGTACCAATAGAACAGAACTCACTGCGCTGTGCTTTCTCGTAGAAGGGTTGCTGCTATGTGATAATTTCACTAGAAAGATGGTGTGTATTTGCATTACTTTTTAATGCTTTCAATTCTTACCACTACTATGTTTCTGTTGTTCTTGCTGCTATGTCTAAAATAAAGGTATTATTGTGCAGGTAAAAGGAACCTTCGATGGATCTATGTTTTATTTCTGGTTCCCGCAGAGCCTTTGCGTGGCCCTTGGCAAGTAAATTGACTTTCTCATCTACAAGATAAGTTAGCAATACAGCAGTAGCTCCCAAAGGTGCTCTGTGTTGCACAAGTTCTGAATAGAATGTGCTTCATAAATATTAATGTTATCCAACAAAAACGCATAAAATACCAGAACATAATGATGTAGTAGATCTTATTCAGGATCTAGAAAAGTAGGTAGCCCTGCTCCAGCAGCAAACCAGGCACGGGCATTGGGAATCAGCTGACAGCCCACTTCCCAGCTGGTGGACTCAAAAAGGGTCCTGAGTCCTGGAAGATAGGAGCAATGAGCTTCTTGCCCCTGAGGCACAGGGGCCTCAGAAGAGGCAGGTGCGTAACAGCCTTCTAGGCAAAAAGGGAATAAGTAAAAAAGGAGGGTATGACTGTCTGCTACGAGAGAAGGCAGAGCTGTGGTTTTTGCTGTTACCTGGACAGAATTATCCTGTTACCATGTTGGACTGAAAATACATGACTAATTAGAAGTTTTACATAAGGCTGGCCATGCATAGTCCTGACTTGCAATTTACAGATGGATTTCATTAACTGATTATTGTGTAAAAGCAAAATTTGGCCCCCCAAGCTTCAGCAAGAAGACATAACAAAGAATAAAGCTAAAGAACTACCAGTATTTCAGATGCCAAATATTGCAATATGAAACCCCACTTGAGATGTGGCAGTTAATGGTGAGTAATTACTGACTAGAAGTTTCCATGCTTTCCTTCACAGACTGATAGCCTTAAGTCAGGGCTCTTCTTCTCAATGTTAGTAACCACATGGCAAACAAATAAAATTATCTCTTGATCTAGCTAAGAACACTATCAGAGATCTATGTTGCATGTTGTATTCCAAATATTTAAATACACCTTTTCAGCAAAGTATCTACAAATATGCAAAAGATTTTTTGTTTTTTAATGCTTCTGTTTAAGGTCCACTCTTCTTTTCTGACCACCACAGAATAACAACCTTGTTTAGTGCTAATGAGTCAATACTCGCCATAGCCAGAAGTAAACAATGTGATTATTTTAGCTACAAGAAAAACAATACTCATTCTTTTAAAGAAACATGGGTACTTTTGACCTCATACAAAGCATACAGCAGAAATGGAATTTTCTGTCATTCCACAAGGAAAATCTGTGCTGCCAACCTCATCACATCCATCATTACTGTGTCATCTTGATCATGATCCTCATTGTCAGTGGCACAGACTTGGGGGCACAGTCTTTATTTGACATAGTTTCCACTGATAAGTAATTAGGTATGAACAGTAGAATGTTTCCCACAAAATCAAAATTAAGCAAAAATAATCTCAAAACAAATAATGATGCAAGGATCCCCCCTTACAAACACCATGCCATAGTTTTTGTGCTTTGATTCAGTGGATTGACCTCAACTGACTTTTAAGTCCAGTTAATCCACTGAATCAAAGTCTAGATTTGCTTACAATTATACCAAAAATTACATACTTTCTGAAAGACAACAATATGTAAGGCTAAAAAACAAATATGGTAAGAACAAAGTTAACTACATCTGCAGCCTGTCTATGCAGGTGAATCAGAGTCACAATTGCACATTCTAGTTTGCATTATCCAATTAGAATATCTTCTGTATTGTAAATTTCCCATTTAAAGTAAATAAAATGAATCACAGGTATTATCCCTTCTGAACTGCTGGGGAAAAAAAATCGAAAAGGTACTATAAGCATATTCAAAATAAAGTTCTCAGACATTTTTCTACATAATATCTGGTTTAAGAAGCAGGAAAAAATGTTATTTTCAGATGTTCCAAAAACAAATTCCTCAAGCACAGAAACTGAAAAAAAAAATTTTTTTGAAACTCTTTTCCCTTATCAGGATTTTATTCCATATCAATTCCATTGATATTTGGCAGAAAGCAACACGACACTATTACTTTTTCCAGAGTGGGGGATGTGGAGGGTGTGAAATCAACCTTGAGGTGGTGGAGAGGAACAAGACTAAGAAGGATATGTGTTATCTAATGTAATCTAACTTGGGTAATGGATGCGGTTGGGAGGAGTAGAGAAAGCAAAAAAAGCTTTCCATGCCTATTCCAGTATTTGGTGTCACAAGGCTATTCCTAGCTGAGTGACTACAATGACTTGCTACTCATTTCCTTGTAACATTTTCCTTCACATAAACAAATTTATCTATTAACTGTAAAACTGGCATAAGAACATTAACCCCAAATAGAATGCCATTTCACCTTTCTTTCCAAGGTCTTCTCCATGGCTGAGACTAGCCTTCAGAGGTACAGTAGTCAGTAATTGGGAGGGAGGGGGAAAACAGATTCAACAGGATAAACTCCGCAGTCACAAGTTTCTGCCACTTTGTATGCAGTACTACAACTTACTACTCCACATGGATTTGACTCCTCATTAAAACTGATTCAAACAGAATAACTGACTAGAGTAAGATAAGGTACTTTCTAAAAGAAAAGTTAACTGCAACACATCACACAGCATTTGCAGTATGCCACCAGTCACCAAAGGATCAGATATACTCTGACTGCAATCACAGGGAAACACAAGTTTCATAGATTTTAAGATGCGAAAGGGCCAGTGCCAAACTGATTAAAAGTAAACTTGTGTAAAAGACTAGGACAGAGGAAAAGCCTTTTGGGCTTTCACAGTTTTTAATGATTTTCCTTTAATAGTTATTTAAATCTTCTTCCTGTTGGTATTACCTCTTTGATTCAGTACTGGCTATGCAAAAATTAGTGAGTAGAGACATAACCCTACAACAGTGCTTAGGAGAGTCTCAGGAATTTGTGCACCACACACTTCAAAACAGAAACACATAATCTAGGAATCAAATGTAAGTGAAAAAGGCTGTTATCACCAGCCAGATCGAGAATGAAGTGTCAACACTTACGGGAAATAGCATGGGAACAAGCTACCACATATAAAAATGCATTATAGGTACTGTTTAAAAAAAAAGCATTTCATGGATAGCAATTACTGAGAAGAATTTACAGAACACATCATGAATCAAAAGGGATCCCCTGCTAGTTTTCTATGAGTCAGAGAGGTTCATGGTAAAGAACCTGCTTGAGAAAGCAGGTTTACAGAAAGCAAAACATATGGGACACGAACCTTGAAAAAGCAGTCACTTACCAAAATTTATAGCCTAGAGAATTTTGCTAGGTTGTAAAATACATCCTCCTGAGAGACTCAATTGTGTGTGTATGTAGGCAAGATTGAGAGAGTCACAATGCAAATACATTCCTGTGTATGTACACCAAATTATGGGTGTCCCATTTCATTTGAAGATTTAAAATACTCTGCTGGCAAAGCTTAAGGTCTACAATCCCATTAGCTCTGCAGAAAAAATTGCAAGCTAAAAACTTAAATCTATTATCTGATCATTTTATACAATACATTTCCTGTTCCTTAGATAAGCACCTTCCAGTCCTACTGTCGTATTATAAAATATGTCTCTCCTTTGAATAGATATTTAATGAAGGTATTCCTTGTAGAAGAGTAACTGTTTATGTTTCTGTTGCATTAAACATTTAAAAAACTGGTTATGAAAAAGCACTTAAACGAAATCTTTCTAAAAACCTATAGATTTTTCCATCTCTTTTCTTCTTACCCTTTCCCAGTGAGAGCTATTAAAATTGAGCTGCTTACATTGCTATGCTAGAGTACACATCTTTTAAGGGAATGTGGACTGGTGGATGCTGTAGTTGAAGTAAAAACAAAAACAAAAAACCCACCCATACAAACAAAAACTTTAAAACAGACCCAAGATTCTTCTCCTCCCCTGTACTAATACTCTTTTAAGTCTGTTCCACCTCCAGACATCGCAGGCCATATTTGACCATCAGTCACAACCTGGATTGCGCTCATGTAGGCCAAGGCTGCAATTAGACATCATAAGAAGTTAGGCTGCATGGGTTTAGTGTATTACTAGCTCACTGGACTTTATTTTACAGTAGAGTACAAGAATAATTTGAATGAAGTTTCAATTAAAAATTGACACTTTGACAAAAATTGACAATTGATAAAAAACAAAGAAAAAATCACCCAGACTCTACTATGTAAGACTAAAAGAGTAATTCTCCTCTTCTCTACCAACATGGAGTCAGTCCTACCACATTTCAGTCAGTCCTCTTAGGTGCAGGAGCAGAATGTAATCTAAAGTATTTAGATCTACTTTTAATAGCTTCCATTATGGGATGAGCAAGTACGTAAGAAGTTTAAGATCATTTTCAGTCTCAGATGAAAGCTTTCCCCTGCCCCCTTCTTGTAGCTTGGCACTCTGTGCTACGAGGTAGCAAATCCTGTTAAAACTGCTGCAGTCATTCAAGCCCCATGTTCCACTAGAATATATTCAAAAGCTGCAGAGTAAAAAGGGTCAGAAGCTCCAGTACACTCCCCCAAAGCACACTCTAAGGCTTTAATAAACACATATAAACAACTTGACACAGTACCAGAATGTTTTATCTTTTATTTTAAAGGAATGGCCTGAAAAGCCTTACTTGCAACATCCTGACATTTTAATTTTTACTCTATGTATCTCTAGAAGAGACGATAACAGTAAGCATGAGCCTTAAAAAGCTTTACCCCTCTAATCAGATTATTGCCAATCATCAACTAAGACAAATACAGTGCCACTTACTGAAGCAGCATTCATACAATATCACCTCTTTATGATCTCACAAAAAGACCAGTTACTCCTCAAAAAGCTCAAACACAAGTGACCTATATTGTTTATGTCAAAAATAAAGCTGTATAGTTCACCATTATCCATTTCATTCCTTGTGGAAAATATATATATATCAAATAGATATGCTGATTAGGAGAGTGAATAAAACTGCATTCATTTCATGGAATACCAGAGTTTGCATTCTTACTAGAAGGATCATAGGTATTATCATGCGTAGGTCATAACTCACTCATAATCATAACTTAAATACCAGTGCTACATTTCAAATGAGTAAGCCTATGACTATTGCCACTAAACTTTCCTGAACTGAGTTAGAAACATGATGTTCAAGTAAGAGCAGATGCGTCAAATACAAAACTCTTTGTGGTAAGAGCTTGAGCTGGTTCACTACCAAACACCAAACATGCTTGCTGTGCAAAAGATTAAATAAAATGTTTTGCACACCTGCACTTTCTAATGATTTTAGTAATTGACTCAGAAGTCTTTTGCTTCATGCTTGAAATAAACTGGTATTCTATCTTTGTACAGACATATCACATGCATTGAAGCACTGGATAAATTTAGTTTTCATGAAGTTTTTATGAATATCAATAAATGAATGAACTTGTCTTGGGAGGGAGAGAGGAAATAACAGATTAAATCCCACCTGCAATTACATTTAGACAACTCACAGCTTTTGTCTCTTTCAGTTTATTCAGGTTTGTGTACTTTGTTCATCACTTCATTAAATAAGCTGCATACACGCTGCAGGTAAGCCAGTGCAATTTCTGGCTCAAAATACCTGTAAAGGGATATTCTCACTCAAGTCACATTCATGTCTGCATGAAGCACCCATGAAGTCAGTTCCTATACAGGTAAATTTTTGTGGAGAAGGGGGAAAAAAAAAAACAACTTGTTCAGGTTTATTTCCAGTGCCAATTTTAGGATCTGATTCGATTTAAATAATTTGGCACTTGAAGTTCTGAAAACAAAATATGCCAAGTTGCTCTTTACTTTGACAAGTGTTCTGTAAACTGCTGCCAACAGCATTCTAATTGAATTACATGAAAATATTTAATAAGGACTTTGAACTGAAATTAAACTGTATTCTCTTCATTTTTCACAGTCAGTGAAATGTGCACAGTCAGTGCATGTATGTATATGCACACATTTCTTACTTTATATATACGTGTGTGTATATATATGTACACATATACATGCATACACACACACATACATATATATACATATAAAACATGCTGGGACACATGAAAGAACCACATATTACTGCCCATTCAACCACTCTCAGGGTTTAGATGTTTCCATATTATTTTGGGTTTCTCAAATAGTAAGTCTTTACAAGATTTGTAACCTGGCTAGATAGAAGCACATAGAATACACTTGTTATAATAGTATTTAGTAGTTATATTTTAGAACATTTTTAAACTAATGCAGCACTCAAACAATAGCACTATCAGCCACACATTCCTGGTGCTCTGTACAGGAAATATATTTGTCTATTTTAAGGTGTCACCTCTCATTTGAAAATATAGTTCTGGCCAGGAACTGCAACCGGAACATTTTCAACAAACTAGCAAGCCTTTTTCTTCGTATCTAGAATACCATTTATTTATCAGAATACCTGAACATCCACTATTTTCAATCACTCGGATACTATTACATCCTCTACTTTGTTTTGTCCACTTAATTTGGATGCTACTCTGTTTCCAGAAGTGCCAACCACTATCCTCATGCTGTTTTTGGGACACAGACCAGTGAGCACCGCTGTGTTTAAAATGTAACTTTACGTGTATGAGTTGTCAACTGTTTTCAGTGAGTTACATCAAGTTTGAGGAGTTCCTTGAGCCCATATGATGAAGCTGTTGCAATTGAAGCTGGGGTACATGGCAGTGCCATGTCCACCCCACAGGCAGGTGGATGTTTGGGTCCATTCTGAAGAACAGCATGGGCATGAGTTGTGTCCCCTCACCTCCTCTGAGGTTAGAGAAAAGCCTACTCCAGAGATTAGTCAGCATGTGAATTGTGAGGTAAAGCTGGATTTGATCAGAACACAGGGATCCACATTTGAAATATAATGCAAGCACATTCATCTTGCTCCGTTACAAGTTGATTAACAGTAATCAACACTGCAAAGTCAGAATTGCAGCATATCACACTACTTTGGCTGGGAAACTCAATTTGCCTTTCTGTCCCAATCTGGCAATCAAAGAGAGGCTATGTGGGCTTTCAGAGTGAGAATCTGAAGGCTTTCAAGAATTTCATATCGCTTCATACAAACCCATGTTGAAGAGAAAGTTTCCCATCAGTCCCTGTGCGTGTCATGGGATGTACTAGCAAGTAATCCCAAACTGAGCTGGAGCTGAGCTTCCTATTCTACAGTTGCAATTCTTGGCAAGTTTTGCTTTCCGTACTAAAAAAGGACATTTGTTCTTGTAAGAATTCTTTCAATTTTTGATAGAATGAAGATTCCTTCTTTTTAAGCTGTAAAAGATGTATTCATGAAAGACAAAGCATGAGTTTTAAATAACATTTCTTTGTAGTTTGACTGAAGTATTGCCTTATCTATTTAGGATGCCACATGGTGTAACATTTTGCAGTAAGGAGTATTAGGCTCATTTTTCATAACAAAGTTGGGATTTCAGAGTGTTTATACAGATTCATACTTCAAAAACATCCCTTCTCATTATTATAACCTGTTATGAATAATTTGCAAGACAATTTCAGAAAGTGATGAGTTTAAACTCAGAAGTATTTTACAAATTACAACACCTGCAAGAGATGTTAATACCAATTAAGTAGAGATAATCGTTTTAAAAAGCCTATACATAAAAATACAGTGCTTTCATGAACTTAGGCTCTGGAGCTTTTAAAACTATTCTAGATTTGCAGGAACTTTAAACTCTTCTTGGTGAGTACTTAACATTTTGAATATGAATTAGCTGTTTGACTGCTCTAGTCACATGTCCACACACTAGTACCTTCTCTTCTTTCCCACAACAGATGCTGGAAATCCTGACACATCACATTGCTAAGAACTTTCTAGCAGCATATTTTAAATAAGTCTGAATGAGTCAGGTAAGGGATTTTTTTAGAGCCAATTTCTAAAGGGGGGGGGGGGGGGAACCCAACCCTACTGTAACTGATTTTTTCCTCCACAAAGTATCTTGAGGGAGTTAGTTTGTGTTCAAGTTTAAAAAAGGGAATCAGCTTTGGTATTCAATTTCATACTCAGTTACTAATTTATTATCTGGAGGAAGTCACATGAGCCTTGAAGAAAATCTTGGTGAAAAGGGATCCATATCTCAGCTGTATGGGATTTAATCGACCTCTCAGCCTTGTGAGAAGAATGCATTAGCAGTACCTATGCCTCAGCTTAACCACCAGCCAAATGGCAATCATAACGACAAATTAATTTTCTATACTACCATGCAATTTATCACCTCACACTCCTTTTGTGGACTCCTTTCTGTTTAGCAGGCCCCATGGTAGAAACTCATAAGACAGCATTGAAGACAAACGCTGCTAGACAAGATAATGTGCGACTGCTTAGCGAGGGGAGAAGACTGCTCAAGGGCCATCACATTGACCCATCTGTTTATATCCAAATGCTTAGATCTCTGGCAAGGCGCACGCACACGCGTGTGTGTGTGCGTGTGCGCACACATTTATGTACAGCATTAGTACCCACTGTTTCCTTGAATGATCTCTAATGAACTGAATTCTCTCCTGATTACTTTTGGAGCATACAAAGAGCAGGAGCTTGCCTCAGCAGAAGCACCCTCTGGTTACATCCACACTGCATAGACGATCAAAAGATCAAGGAAGCATGGAGATGCTAACACAGTATGTTAGTGCAACATCACCAGGCCTCAGTCTGTAGTTCTGTTTTCCACCACTGATAACCAAGATAGATCTTTACACTTATTTAAACAAAACAAAAACAGCAAAGAACCAAATAGTCATTCCACAGAAAGAGGCATATGGCAACATCACTGTCACAGGCCTTCAGTATAATGAGGAAAAACACAACAAATGCCTGCATCAATGTAACTAGCAAACCCAAGAGGGATAACCTGGGAGACCTGAAAGTCTTCACAGAGCAGAAGTGTTACTTGCCTGTATGTTGGATGTAGGAAATCACAAGGAAAGAATCTCACACAGGCAACAAATCCCTCTGCATATTTGCAAGTTTGTCACCAAACAGATTTGGCCTTCAGTCTCTATTCTGATCAAGCTGGAGTCCAGCAGTAACCAGCAAGACTTTAGCTTCTTCATAACTGCAAGGCTAGGAAGAAGCTATTATTTAAATCCATACAACCCAATTTCCATAACAACCAGAAACTCTTCTGAGAAGGATTCTAGCATTCAGCTGAGCAGTTTAATATTCTGAAGTGCATATTTTGAATAAGGGAAAGATCACACAAAGCCTAATTGAATTATCCTAATTATTGGAGGCGGGGAGAACAAAACAAACAAAAAAACAGAAGACAAAAAACACTCTATATTTATTTTTGCCAGTTGCTAATTTTGTCAGGAACATACATCCCTACCGTGATGTTAGGCAATCTAAAGCAAGGATGCCTCTAGATTTTAGGGTACACTCAGGGCTAAAGAAACAGGTTTAGGTCACAGACATAACAGATTTATACTTCACATTTAAGTGTGGCCCGCAAAGCTCAAGACAGAGAGGATGGTTCTAGTACATGGTGTGGACCATCCAGAACAAAAATATCCATAACGTTGTTAGACAACCTTCATAATAACAGCCCATTTCTACTGATCTTAACATAAAATTGAAATGGGATATGAATCCATTCATAATCAGTTTGATAAATTCAAAATATCAAAATAAAAAGTTCCCATGGTATTAAAGAAAAAAAGGCAGGCTCCATCATCTAACAAAAAATTAATGTCAAAGTTATAAAATAATGGCCAAGTAACAATTTTTCTTCAAATGACTGCTTGTGAATGACCTGCCTCAAGATAAAGGTCAGATATTGTTTACTGAAGCATGTTTTGCTTCTGGAATAAAACAGTGCCACAGATATTCTTTGCAGCAAGTTTATTTGGGACTACAACTCATCTAAACCTTTTGACTCATTTATGTTCTTCACAGTTCCTCCTCCCTTCTTTCATTATCTTAAACTTAGCTAGAACACGAGACTTGGGGAAAATCTACTTTAAGTTTCCTTTTACTTTTTCTGCTTTACTGAAAAACAATTGCAAGGCAAGACAAAAGTTTTAAATGTTCACAGGTAAGTATCTTTTGACACTGCTTATGAAACAGGAAGTGTACTACTATGTACATTCATTCAATAAGAGGTACAAATAGCTTTTACAAATTATGAACAAAATATAATCTTGCTATAGTTAATCACTGTATATTTCTTAAAATTCAGTGAATCTCCTAAACAAGAAAATAAGTGAACTAGCCAGTGTATTATCTGCCTAGTAAATAGAGCGGTATTTAAAAATGATGATCCAGACTGTGGCTTCAATATCCAAGCGAAAGTGCACTTTAGAAGCAGCCCGGCAACCGCTTCCAAGACTTTATGTAGATAATACTATTTATGGTATCTGATTGCATGCTGCAGCATAACTCAATCACATCATGCTCTTGGTATCAAACATATTAGATAAGCAGAACAGTAAACTAACCTTGCTAAAGTATTGTATTGAAATTCAAGATTACAGAAAACAGCACATTGCTTATCAAGCTCCAGAAACAAGGGGTAGGTTTGAGGCTTTTTGTTTTGTTTTTCTTTGGTAATCACATACACTCAACAGTGGATGGTGCACTGACAGCAAAACATGTGCATGGTAGGGTAAAGGTTAGCCTTCACCAAAAGATATTCATACTTCAAAGTCATTTATTGCCAGTTTTTCCTCATTGCTGATGTCCATCAACAAATCACTACTTCATTCATGAGACAGTGGCAATTCTCACCTAAAAAAGGAGGGCAATAAGAGAAGAAACGTGGGACTGAGCTCTGTTTAAGATCCAAATTCCTGGAAATGCGTTTACTGAAAATAAATCCATTACATTTATTATCCAAAACATTTGACAGTCAGTCACAAGAGGTGGGTACCTACAGGACACAATCATTTGTTGTACACATTGTCCCTTTTACAGGAATGAAACCCACATACCTGCATTTAACTAGCTAAAATGTTAATTGCTTACTGATGTTGCATTTTTTAACTAGGTTTCTTTAACTGGCTTATAGTGTTTCTTTAGAATTACATTTGAAATAACAGAACTTCTTACAGTACAAAAATATTGTCACCAAGGCAACAGTATACAGAAGGCAGGCAATTCAGCAAAACATACAGATATTTCAAGAACAAGATATTAAATTTAATATCTTAACTAAATTATTTTTAGATTACTTTTTTCCCTCCTTCAAAACTGAGCATTTCTTCTTTCAAAGGGAACAGTATTTAACAGGAATTAAATTTTGAGACATTTTAGTAGTGCTTTTATAAATGTATCCATCCAAACCCAAGTTTATATGTGTGTGTATGTGTAAATATAAATACAATATGTATATTTTTGTATATATGTATATTTTTTACATATACACAATGTTCATGACCATGGACTCAGTACTTTTTTCCCCCCCAATACTGGAGCTTGGCTCAGCCACTAAAGCCATTTTGGACAAGATCCATGGTTCTTCCCACACACAGCACTTCTAGGAGTAGAGATACCATGTACAAGCCTCCCTTCACTGCAGAGCACTAGTTGTGATTCATCAGAGCCAAATGCCCACCTTCAGCAGTCATGAAGGTATTCCTCTTATTCTTGAAGGGGATCCAACTTTTTTGCAGCTGAGGTAGCAATGCTATGCCAGCATGCCATAAATGCTCAAACAAATTCAGAGCAGATACTACTTTAATCTTCTTGCCCAGAAGCCTTCCACGAATGACATTTCAGCACTCTGGGACAGAGAGCAGCACACGCACTCGGGCACAGCGAATGCCCTGCCTTGGCCCTCCGGCATGCTCACATTGCAGCACACAGGGTGGTGAGCCAGTTACAGGGGACAGCCCAGCAGGATGCATTGAAGGGAGCACACAGAATTGGGGAGAAGGAAGGGTGGGCTAAGTTTCCCTGATCAGCAAGCTACTGCACCCCAAATATAGCACATACACCTTGCTGCACTGAATCATTTTTCAATTCATTTTGTTCCCCCCCATCCTCGTCAGACATACATACCATCAGCATTCACCAAGCATCATCTTTTGGACAGGGCAGGTTGCCACGCATTTCAGCCAAGCAAACAGAGTACAGTCCTCTTGATTTCTCTATACCGATGAAAGCAGGAAAATCTGTCTGGTCTCCGGGTGTTTGAAGGAGACGGGAAGAAGCAGCCATTCAGATTATCCAGTCTGGGACAAGGTGTGTAAGATATAATAATGCCTCTAGTCACCCACAGGTTTCCCATCAATGAAGCTTTGGAGGGCAAAAAGGAGGGAGCAGAAGAGGGAAAGGGGAGAAAACACACTATCCTATCCATAGCTTTTAATAGCATTAAAGTACAACAGGAAATCAAGTGTTCTTTTGTTTCCTGAATTATCTTCCAGCTTATATACTGCTTAGTGCTAAGTCCTGTTGAACAATTGCTATTTTGTATATAAGGACCAGAATTGTCATCTTCTAGTCAAAAACCTCAAGTCATGCAACTTAGCACAAGGAACATAAAAGACAACTGTGGAGAGGATCAAATCCTTACTCACAAGCCTTGAAACGTGCCAAACCATTCTTCCAAGCAAAGTCATCATGCCATAACAGCAGCTTGTGCTGGATCTGCATGATTTTTTGACAGAAGTTAAGAACAAATGAGGTCTTAAGCCTTTTTTATACAGGCTGTGTATGAAGTGGTGAAGAAATTAGAAGGCATTTTACTGCTAGTAATGACTACAGTTACTAAGCTTTGCAGTAGTACTAAAATTGCATCAATTTAATGAAGATTTAGAAAGTATTTATGGCATGCAGATTTTATTGCAAAAAAACACTATGTTTCAAATTATATTTACACTGGTTTTTAAACAATTTAAGTGTTCTTTTCATTCAGTGCATCTAAATGCATTCTACACATGATGGTGATATTTCCCTGTATACCTAGGAAAGAAAATGTGGTCCAATGGAAGCCACATGTTCTTCAGAGGAGTTAAATCACAAGGATAGGTTCTAGTAAGCTCTACAATTTCCATTTCCAAAAGCACAATCTTCATGTGTTGAATAAGCATGACATCAAGTACCATACAGTAAAGACCCACACTGATCAGACTGGCTTGTTTAACCGAAACTTTTAACACGTTCATATATGACATTATTTTACTGTACCGCTGCCTTTTTACAGTACCACTGACAACAGCTGCCTGGATGAGCCTCATTCAGCTAACCTAAAGACCCAAATGAGTCTGGTTTGGTGCTAGTATTTTAAACAACTCATTATCCAACTATGTATTGCATTACTTTTATGTACTGCTTTAAAATACACACAACATTTAAGAGACAGAATGTGCGATGAGGTGCAGAGGGACTACTCCCAGCATCATAACACGGGATGAGGAGAGGATGCTTCCTATAACTCTCACACCAGTAAGGAGAGAGGTGGTCAGTCAGACCTGGGGCTGACCTGTGAAGCCCCATTCAGCAGGCAGGCATTAAACTTCAGAGCTCTGTAGAAAGTGTCCTTCTGTTAGGAGAAGATTAACATATGAATATTATGGTCAGAAGAGACCATTTGACAGAGGATTATGCTGATGATTTACCACAGGCTCTTAACCATGGAATCCAGTAACTTCTTGTATTTGGACAAAGCTTATCTTACAAAGAAGTATCAGCAGTTGGGTCAAGCATCTCCAGAGGCTACCATCTTCATCCTTGGAGACCACACTTGCTTTAAATTTGAAACTTTGTTTCTTATTATGCCTTCCTGTGCTAGGCCTTCAGCATCCAGGCTTTTCTGCCCATAAAGATATTCATGTGCAGTAATAAAGTCACACTTAACTTATCAACAAGAAAGTTACTCTCCATAGACATTTACCCTAGCTCTCAATTTTTGTGGATCTCTTCCTTATTCTCCAACCTTTTGCTAATATCCTTTTAAAGAAACAGACAAACAGATATCAGAATTTCCAGTCATGCCATATGCAAAAGTTAAAAATAACTTTCCTACTTCTATTTTGCTATCTCATCACATTAAGAGCTCATGTTGAAGCAACAAGTGCAGTGACCACTAAATTCTTTTTGGTTACAACCTCTCATTATTAAAGTGTAGCTTACATTCCTCATTCCTAAACTTTGTATCTGCATGAATTTCGAGCATACATACAGAATGGTTTGGACTGCCTGCATGAAAGTGAAAAAATGATGAGTAACTGTTGGAACTAGTAATTATCCCTGTGGAGATATAACAGGGATAACCCAATTCCATTACAGTTCCCCAATGGCAACTTTTGAGATACAACTGTTTTGTGGGTTTTAAACAATTTACTAGGCATTTTATTGCTAGCACTAATTTTTGTTTGCAGCATATTGAGAAAAATTATCATGCAAATTTGTTAATGGAAAAGAATTCGACAAAGCCTGCTTTCCACTAAATTGTGCTAACAAGCTTTAATCGTAAGATTTTATTTTTCCTCAAATGAAGTGAATCCTCATATTTTTTCCAATTATTTTGCCTAGAATTGACAGCAGTATGACCAGATTAGCATTATCTGCATCAGCCGATTCACCTTATTAAAATACCAGTGCACTTTGAGTTCTGAGCATTTGAATAAAACCTCAAAATATACGAATGTGGGAAATTTTAGTATGGCTAAGTGCACCAACATATTCTGTCCTATATCTTTTCTCTAGCTTCAGAAGAAGGTAAAACCCACACCTACCAGCAGCCAAGCTTTGTACACAGGAGGGCAAAAATTTCTTCCAAGCTATGCCAGAAAGCAGCAGACTTCTGAAGCGTGAAATTAATACAAACACAGTGAAAAACAAAAATGATACAATCTCCTTTCAAAGTCCTTAGATATCTGATGTTCTGGGAATCTCCAAGGACTTACAGTACTAGCTTCATCTTCTTTCACCAAGAATTTCCCTACTGGATCACAAAATCGTTTCTGCAGACATATGAAATGCCCCCTGAGAAGTTTTAGGCTCCTTACCATCACTACATTAGGAAAGCTGTGCCAGCATTTCAATCATGAGATAATGAGAAGCCTTCTTATAATTTCCAATCCAAAATGTGTTCAAGGTGAATGCATGTCCAAACAAACAAAGCATCAGAACTTCACAAATGTCTTACCTAGATAATGGTCTACAGAAAATCCCAAAACAAAATAAATCCATGCTCAGGCTTACAACCATTTATCCCGCTGAGTTATTCATAAATAAATAAATAATGATAAAACATTCCTACTGTCCTCCTCTCCACTTTAAGATTTCCTCGTAAATACATTTTTTAAATCCATTCTTAGCTTACTATGTCAGTTTATGTTATTTTTCCCCAAATCCCATAGTCAAATTTTCAGAAGTGCATTTCAAAGTTCAGCAGTACCAATGAAAGATAAGAAGGAGTAAGAGATCACTGCGTGGTATACTGCTTAGGAGAAAAGTTAAACCTGTGATGAAAATTGCCATAGAAATTGAATTTTGTCATCTCTTCAGGCTTACAAACATCTGGGACAATTCTATGATCCTTAAACTGACCCTGTTTCTGATTCTTTGTACAGAATAGCTGAGGGAATGGTGTCCAGTTAAGAACATAAAGTTTTGCTCCATCCTAGTACTAGTACTTGCTAAATTCTAGTACTACTTTATAGCAGACGGGGGGGGGTGGAGGGGAGTAAGAGCTATTTGAGATCTTATACCATGCATCTAGCACATGGCCACCTAGGCCAGTTTACAAACAGACTTTCAAAGAGAACAGGAAAAAAGAAAAAAGAGATAATTTGGAAACACATATGTAGCATTTCCTAATTTTTCAGTGAATGTCTGTTCTTAATTATGAATAAAACAAGAAAGTAACTGAATGTCAAAAGTAGTTACTAGCTGTAAGAGAGGGAAAAAAAGGAGGAGGAGGAAAGTTCTGTCAGCTCACTGAGCTGTAAATATTTCACAATAAAGTTATCAATTGCAACTTCAACCTCTGGAAAACACTTGGACCTGAAGATACTCTTTCTGTAAGCCTTCAGATTCTCGTCTCCAACCAGTAACCACCTAGATACCAAGATAAATGTTAACAGGATTACCCTTTAAAGGATAACCCTTTAAAAGATGACAGCTTTTCTGTGTGTCGCTCTCATCTCCCATTTCATACCTCCCCAAACTATAAGTGAGCTAAGTGTGGAACTGGGATCATATGCGGCTATAAAGGTCAACACACTGGCTTAACCAAAAATGACTATGGAGGCAGCTCACTAGGCAATTTTTTCCTTCAGCAATTCTTTGCATGTTGAAGAAACATAGGTGAAAGAAACTCTCTGGGAGCCAAAAGTGGGTCTTGGGGGGGGGGGGGGGGGGAGGGGGAAGGGCAGAATAGGAGGCCGACCAAGCCGCACCCGCTTCTGCTCCCCCAGGGAGCAGCTTGAGCCTTCACAGGGTAGAGCCCTGCATTTCCTCTTAAACGCTGAACTGAAAGAGAAGCGCAGCAGACTCCTAACATGGGGAGAAACACTTCGCTACAACAGCAAAAATCTTCAACTCAAATTTTGCGCCACTGAGACTTCATCAAGGAAACACTGAGTACTGTTGCCAGACTGTCTTTACACTACCAGAGCAAAAGCAAAAATCACAAAATCTTTTGGTGAAAAGGCAAGTTCTACTTGAAAAAGTTGTACCAATGTTTTCTACGCCAACATTTTTCTACCTCAACACTTTTAAAAGTAAACTTCCCACAGTGGGTCGAATTATTCCACAGTACATTGCAACTATTTTGTTGCTATTGTTGCTTCTTAAAACAAGCACAACACAGATCTGTTAGAAAATAATAATTAAAAAGAGCCATTAAACACTGTAAGGACACCACTACTTTCAGGTTACTGGGCGAGCATGTACGGCCTCAAAAAGTATTAATTTCATTTACAGTTCCAGACACACTTGTGTCGCAAACGAGTAAATGCTGAATGGTCTATAAATACCTTTACTACTAGGGATTTGGTTTCTTACCAGGAATGAACAAGCAAAAAAAAAAAAAGAAAGAAAGAAAAAAAGGAATCCAGGCTCCTGAAACTCTACCCCCGGGGGAGCGCTGCAGCTGCCGCCCCGACGGCCGGGACAGCCTCCCGGCGGGGGGACTGGGCGCCTACGCAGCGGCGGCAAACGCCTCCCGCACCGCGAAAAAAACGATTATTTGCCCAGCGAGTCGGCGGGCAGACTCCTTCTAAGCTGCGCAACGCAAGGAAAAGTTGTATTAAAAAAAAAAATCAAGAAAAAAAACTAAAAAAAGATTTTAAAAAAAGGCTCCTCCCCACCGCTGGCGCGCGGCTCTCCCCCGGGCCGCCGCGGCGATGTCGCCCCCCTCGCTCTCGCCGCGCCGCAGGAGCCCCCCGGCCGCCGCCCGCCCCGTCCCGCCCCGTCCCGCCGCACGGAACCCAGCGAGCGGGGGCGCCTACCGGACCGGCTGCGGATGATGTCGCCGAACTCGTCGGCGGCGGGGTCCCCCCCGGCGGCGGCTGCGGTGGCCATGGCCCGGCCGCGACAAGCGCGGAGTTTGGCGCGGAGGCGGCCGCTCCGCCGGCTTCCTTCCCTCCACCTCCACCCCGCAACGGGCGGCGGCAAGGGCGGAGGGACCCCGCGCCGCGGGGCCGCTGGCGGAGCGGAGCGGACCGCACCGGACTGAACCGGAACGAACCGGACGGGACGGGACAGGTGTCGCGCGGCGCCGCCCGCCCTGAAATAGAGCCGGGGCGGCGACGGCTGCTGCCGGGCAGCTCCCCCCCCCCCCCCCACTGGATCGATGCGGACAGGAGCAATTAGCGAGCAACCAGCCCCGGGAGACGAAGCGGAGCATGAATGATTTAGCAGCCCCCACTTAACGGCACCGGTGCTGCCGCCTGCCCTGTGCCCGAAGCGGGGGGACCCCTCGAAGGCGCCCGGCGGGGGCGGGTGACCTCAGCTTTTGGGGGACCGAAAGCTGTCACAGGAGACGTTTCCCGCCTCGTGTCTTGGTTTTGGGAAGGGGGCAGCCTCGCCCCGTGTCATGCCAGTGGCGGGACGAAAGGCGCTGCCGCGGGCTCCGTTAAACGGTCGGGCTGAGGGGCGCTGCCCCCCGCGTGCCTCCCCCCTGGCCGGGCACTCGCCTCCTGCGCTGTTTCCTCGCCCCAGCGCGCCCCCAAACTGCCTGCCTTCCCCTCACGGCGGAGGCGGCCAGGCACAGCAAATAGAGGCGCTGGGATGTTTTTTAGTGCTCGCTCTCCCTGTGACAGAAAGCCAAGTTTTTTATAAGCTGTGCATTAAAGTATGAGACACGAAGGAGGCAGATAACCCCCTGTTTTTATTTGCTAGTTTATAGGACAACGATGTGGGTTTTTTTTTTTTAACACAAATTTAGCCTAACTGCCTCGTAGCTTTAACACCAATTCATAGATAATTCATAAACAGATACTGAGGGACAGGAAATTAAGGATAAGCGGTGTAAAGGATGTATGCTTTCACTTGTATTTTGCATAGATAAAGGGCTTGAATCTCTTCGTGTATGCCAGAGTAAATCAGAATAAATTTGCTTGTCTGAAGATAACAGCTAAATAGAATAAAATGGAATAAAACTAGGTAAGAAAACCAGGTCAGACTCAAGGAAGAGAAGAGTTTTAGGAAGCTTTTTTATAGGCAGCGAGGCACACAGTGCTAGTCAAATACAGCGAAAAGGGGCCTCTTCCCATTTGAAACAGTGGGACATGCCCTCCATGCAGGTGGTGTCTCATGGTTCAGCGCTACACTCTTGGTTTTTTGTAGTTTTACGAGATGAAGTAAGTGGGAGTTTTTGCACACTCTGATATTTCCAAAAGTGTTTTTCAGTTTTATTTGTGATGATCAGTGTTTGTTACTTTAACAAAGCAAGTAGGAAAATAATGAGCATTGCCAGCCTTAAGTAATTATAAAAGCATTAGTCTGACTCAGAAATGGCATGAAATTGCCCTCAGATTATTCAGAGGAGATATATCATATTTCTTTGTGCACATTCTCATTTTGAATTCCCAGTGGTCACCCCTGGTGTGTGCCAAGTCTCACAAACTTCCAGGCATGCAGTTTTGGCTCCGACCAGAGGAGTTCTCGCTGGAAACCTGCCTGAGATCCGATTGCAGGCTAGGTTAAGGCACTACCAGCTAGGGAGGAGAGTCTGTTGCTTCTCCCCCAGTATCACAGTTCTGTTTAATACCGTGTTATTGTGCCCTCCCCCCGCCCCTGCCAGTGTTTGTCCCAAACTATCAACTAGACTCTCCCAGTCTCACATCAATCCACATGTTCAGTAACTTGTGTCTCTTTCCCTAACTCCTATGATCCCTACCTCTGCTGCTCCTTCTTCTATGGAGTTTGTTTTTGCATTCTGGTGCTTTAGTGAAGATGGCAGTTTGCGCATGCTTTCCTCTTCACCACAATACGCATAGCATTGCAGAATTTAGGATGGGTCTCATCCACTTCGCAACAGCTGATCCACAGCCTCCCATACATTATCTGTTCTGTCTTTAAAACCCATGTGGGGAGATTGTATAGCTGCTTCCCTCTTCTTATTCCATCTCATTCTCTGTCTTTTCCCAAGGGCAAAATGCAGGGAAGATAATTTTGCCTTGTTGGGGCCAAGTACCAATCACTGTTTTTCTGTAAGACAAATGTAGAAGGAAGCCAATCAGGACAGAGCAGAAAATTTCATGACTGACACGTTTGTCACTCCAGACTGCCTACATCAGTAGCCAAAATCTCATTATTGTAATTTGACAACAGTGAGAAGACTATCTTGACTAAATTCTGAATCTGTTCTATTTTGTTTTATAGCGTTAGCAAGATTGTATGCAATACTTCCATGCTAGAAGCCTTTACAGATTTGTTTAACTTTATGAACGCACGTAGTCCCTGGACCTGAGATTTTTTGGCTAATAAGAAATCCATAACCCATTTCTGCAAATGCTAGCCAGTACACCCCACATATTTATGCCTGCAGGGCTGCTGTTTTAAATTCTTAGAATCTCAATAATTCTATGTTTTTTACAATACTTTGAATTGCTTTTGTTATTATTCTGCTTATGGGCTGCCTTTTCCCACAAGCAGAATTCTGATTTCAGGCAGAATAGGTCTCTCTCTAGGAAGCTAATCTAATCACAGATCTTTCTTAAATATTTAAACCTGTGAAGTCCAAATCAAGGTAAACAATCAGCACCACATATATTACATTCTTTCTATAGAGTTATTCCATGATGCTAATGACGGAAAATAACTTTTTATACCTATACACTTTTTCTTAGAATAATTATTATTCTAATTGTGAGATGATTTTCCTAAGGAGAAATTAGGGCCCTAAATGTCATGGCAAAAGTCTTTGTCATGTCATAACAGCCAAATAGCCAAGAGATTCGGTCACAACACTTTATATGCATCCAAAATGCATTTATATTGAATTGAGCAATGTTACGTGTGCATATTAAGCTAAAATGCAGAACAGGGTTCACAGATTACATTGATCTTACAGTGCTGCAGAACCCACATTCAACATACTCTATTTAAATTCTGAAAATTTCAAGCCTTTGAGCCTTAATTAAAACTGCAATTTCCAAAACTTAGGAACATACTGTATGTTTAAAATTAAAAAAAAAAAAAAAGCTGAATATGCTGGTTTTGATGGCCAATGTTAGACATACAATCTTGAAAATCTTGCTCTTTGGGCATACATAGATGTGCGTGTATGTGTGTGCATGTACCTATGTATATGTATGTGTGTATGTATGTATACATGTATATGTAGAATCTACTTCAATTGTTACTTAAGGTTGGAGAGAACATGTTCCTGCTGTTAAATGCCATCAGGGAACTCTTGCTAGACCATTTTTGGTTCCAGAAAGCCAATTTCACTTACTTTACAGTCAGCCATGGAAAACATTATTTTATTCTGTTTTCATACTGTACACTATTAAAACTATTTGATTATTCATTTGTCAAAAGCTGGGGCTGGCCAATCCAAACACCAGTGCAGGCCTTCAGCTAGCTGCTATGTTTTAGGATGAACAATGTATTTTAGTGACCCATTTGCAGATTATTAAAAGCCCATTTCAGCAACCTATCGGCTTAGTAATATCCTCTAAAACATGTTCACAATCTGAATTCAGCAGTTCTCAGTGACAGGTTATCAGAGTTTAGAGGCATAACTATGCTTAGATTCCACTTAAATGTATTGTTTTTTTCAGTTGGGTGTTCCAAGGCAGACTAGTTGCTAGACACGTGGAGGCTGCTGCTTAATGTCAACTAGGAGTTGGAACAAGCATTAGCTTGCTCAAAACTGGACCTTATCCACCATTTCAGTTAATATATGTGAATTAATAAATATTAATATGTGACCATAAACTCATAGGGGAAAAATCCTGACTTTCAGATTGATAATAGTATAACTTGTGAAGACAGGTCCAAAAATTAGTAGAAAAATTAACATTCTGAGTTCAATGTTCTTTTAAATCCTACAAAATCATGCATGCCTTGTCCAGTGCTTCACACTCTGTCCTGTTTTCATTAGGTCATTTAGCATATTTCAGCACTCTTTTGTGCATTTTGGTTAAGTTAGGTAAGGAAGCTATTGGTAAAAATCAAATTCAAACCAGAGAAACACTCTCTTCCCTGAAAAAAAAAAGGTTGTTAGTATTAATTCTGTCCACATTACATGGTCCATCTCATATTAAAAACAGTTCTTTGGCTATCTAGGATTCTGATATTCACATTATCTTTTAATTATTTTGTAAAAATAAACAGAAAAAATACAGAAGAGCTTTCTCTGTGATAATTTATGCTTTAAAATGATTGCTCTGAAGCAAAAAGGGTTTGTGGCTGTGTTACAGATTTCATCTGATACTAACTAATTTATGGCAGCTCCCTCAGCTGATGAGAATCACATGGCATAAATAGAAAATGAGACTCTACTGTTACTGAAAATAAAAAGGTAATTTCTTTCCATCTTTTCTAACTGCTATTCAAGACTGCATGTGGTTTTTTTGTCACAGCAGATTAAAAAGCTTGTTTTTCATCTTAGAATTAGTTTTATAATCTATTTAAGCAAAGCTGAATGTCAGCATTCTAAATACAGTACTAAATACCTACGAGCTTATTTATTGATAAGCACTTACCAAATTGGTGACTTGCTTACCTCCCAGGAACACAAATACTCGTGCAAACTACACAAAATCTTTTCACAGGCTTCCTTATAAAACTGTGTTTGTGATGGATACTGTTTAGCTTTTTTCCCCTCATTTTTTTGCTGCTATGATGTTTGTAAAGTTGAAGATCTATTAGAAAGTTAAACGTATAAAGCAGGGCTGTGAAATGCTTACTTTAGATATGATTTTTAGTGTACTTAATACTGAAGAAAAATGCATGTTGAATCTTTAATTAAAAGGTCTTTAAGTAAGTGAAACTAAATAAAAATAAATTCCAGAAAGAAATATTTATTGCACAATGATGTATCCTGTATTAAAAGCATCCTACTAAAAAGTTACAAAATAACCTCTCAGTTACAGAACTCATAACCATATTTACAAAAGCAATCAGCATTGCCTCATGCATAGACTTAAGCACTCTCTATGAAGTAGTGCCTAATTACATTTTCATAGCTATCATTAGGCATCTTTTGGCTTCTACTGTCATATGCAGTAAGTGTTTAAATACATAGGTCCCTATTCTCAAAGATATTTAGGTGTTTAGTTCTCAGTTCTATTTTGTAAGAATTAGGGACAAAATACCTTTTTCCAAAATAACCCAAAGTATTTGAAATTTTCTCTCTTAGGAAGCCTGTAAGTAACTTTTCTGGATGAAACTAGATTGTCGCTATAGTTTGAATTCAACACTGCTGTGCCTACAATGCAAACTTCAGAAAAAAAGTCTTCATGCTTAAGTAGTATTTTAAAAGTATTCTCCAGCTGAATTTTTATGCTATTTCTATTACTATTATAATCCATTATGAATAATCTAGTACAAATATACCTACAGTTGAACAAAACTACCCATCAGATCAACGGAATGCTTAATTCGGACATTGAAGTGTTTTATTTTTAGACATCCCTCATCTTTATCACAAATAGGACGTCGCTAAACCCAAGGAATGTTTCCTTCTCCCATATTCCAGTCTTCTCGATAGCATTTTAGCAGTTGGTTAGAACACTAAATGGTGCTTTTGTTTGGTATAGCAATATTGCACTTCTTGTAGTAAGTATTCCTGACCCCTCTTAAGGTTTATTATGAAAGTCTTACTGAATTTAATGTGAGCCGGATCAGATCATGTTTTAAACCCATCCTTCATTATTTTTTGAGTGCATCTGCAGTTTGTAGACATATATTTAAAGAATACATCACAATGTGTGGCGTATGTGTGACTATATATACAGTTTATGATTTGTACTTTATGGCTAGAAGAATGTCAAGGTAATTACTCGGAACATAGCACCCTCATGGGGCAATAGTCTATTTTTGATAAACTCTAAATTAATATTTGTTTAAAATTTTAGTTACTTGATTTTTTAAAAGTTCTTGATGTGTTCAAAATATCTTTGTATATGTACAATATGTTTGTGTATTTACAATATGAAAGTGATGTATTTTCTTCAATCCAAAAATATCAGAGCAGGAAGTCTGGGGCCATTGCAAGGGGAAGAGAGGAAAAGGGAAAATTAAAGTGTATATGGCTGACAAATGGAGCTTCTCATCAGAATATCCTGAATATCTGAAGTTCAAGTCACAGTTTCACTCTCCATGTTCTCAGTCCTGCATATGTGTAAATGCACTTATTTAACTTTATGGATGCGAGTAGAGAGAAAACATAAGCAGATAGCAGTACTGTAATAACCTCAGTGTTGAATTTATATAACACACATTGGAACGCAAATGAAAATACAAAGTCTTGATCTGAGGATCATACACTTGGAGCAGAAAATTTATAAGCAATCAATCAGCAAATTGCACTATGTTAAGTATAGTACTATCTTTTAGATAAATAGGCAAAGGGACGCAGAAAAAGCCACTGACCTACCACTTCTGTTTCACCATGTCCTTGTTGGTGAAATTTAACATAGTTTATTTTTGTAAGTACTAAAGCCTAAGCAAACTCTAAAAAAGAAAATGTCATTCTAACAAGCAATGTTCATAAACTTAAGGCTTTGGGATTTATGAAGTGGTTCTTAAAGCACAAAGATTGGAGCTGACTGAAATGTTTTGGATAAGCATAAGTATGGGCTGCAGTTTAAGTATGGGGCATAACACCTGTATGGTATTTTTTTAAATGCTTAAACCTCTGGAAAGGAGAAGGGACAGAGAAATGGTGTTAGACTAATCTTCCATTGTTAAAATTGTAGTTGCCAGTTCAGGTTTGTATGAATTTATAGAGATGCCTTTTTAATGTGAAGTTAATTAGCAAGGCTTTTCAAAGACTTTTTAGATGTCTGGTACAAATCTAGCCTAGCTCAGCAGCAACTGATAATCATTACCAGTACATGATTGTTCACTTGTCTTTGTGAAATTAGTGTGCTGCCACAATCCAATTCCAGCAAGTCATGTTTGCACGTTACCGAGCCATTGTGTAAGTGGGAACTAATTGACTCTCTCTCGTATTGGTTCTCTCAGCGAAAGCCAGGGACTGTTGTACATCTATGGAGACTAAATACCTGGCTCTTCTATGACTAGTCTTGGAGCAAAATTAGCAAGGCTCCACTTGGGATTTTTTCCTGTCACTGACTGTGCTATCAGGTACTTCTCTGCAGAGGAAGTCAGACTTCATCTTCCTGGATTGGCTGTCAGGGTTTTTTAACAAGCACTAAATTCACATTCAAAATATATGCAACAAAAATGTATTTTTGAATGACACTTTGTCGAGGCCTTTTTAATTATTGTCATCCTCAAGTGTATCTATAGATTGACCTGTCAACTGTGAAGTAACAGCTTTGATAAATGAGTGTGATTGTAGAGGGATTTCCACCAAAATGTTTTGAATAATTGCATTAAGATTGAAAGGCTAATGACTAAAAAGGATTGGGGAAGTTAGAAAGAAGCATTTGAATCTTTCCTCTCAACAGAAATGAAGGAAAAACACAGTAAGAGGTCATTCTTTTCTAGTGGAATTCTTCAATTACCTGCAGAGTTAAAAGGAAGCTTTTAGCCAGATCCATTCATGATTAAAATATATTAACAATTCTGGCCATCTTATATATTAACTCAATTATTTCTTTTAGCAGTATAGACAGCCTTCTAGACTTTTGAATATTTGTAAGGAAAAATACGTGCCTAGTCTGTTCCATTCAATTGCTAATATTTGAAATTTTAAAGGAAAACCACATATAGCTGTACTTGTACAAAGCACTGACGTATTATGCTGGCAAACTTAATGCCACACAGTCAGAAATCACTTTACATATGAATCACTCAGCATGACCATGATCCTTTAGCACTTCAGGACATATCTAATTTTATATACTTAGTTGACTATTCATACATGTGCAGGTGGGGGCTGCTGGCAGGGCAAGGCCAGGCCTGGCCACCAGGGCCTGTCCCCCCGCCCCAAGGAAGCAGGGCCTCGGGGCAGCCCCAGCCCTGGGGGGGCATCAGGCACCACTGTGGGGACAGGGACGGGCCAGGCAGAGGCTGAGCAGGGTGGGCGCCTGCGGTTTGGGGCTGAGGACAGGGGTGGGAGAGGCCGAGGTGGGCAGGGACATCAAGGGCTGCCAGGGCCCCTGGGGCCTGGACAATGTATAAATGGAGGACCCTGTGAAAGTGCTCATTGGATTAATCTACTACTTCCATAATTGCCTAGTTACATACAAAGGTGCAGAAAAAATCTAAAAAGTTCATCTTAGAGGCAATGAGAACCTATGTCCTCTTCTAAAACCTGCTTATCTGCCACTCTCTGCTCTGTAGCTGATCCTTACTATTTCAGCAGTAATTGGAAACTAGCAGCAGTGGCTGGCTTAGAGGAAGGAGAATCAAAGATGTATAACTGATACAGGGCCTACACCCAAACTTCTTGTGTTCTTCAAGCCACTACCTTGGAGAGAGTGACCGTCATCACATAACTTGTCCTACTGTAGTGCCTTTGCCATATATGTGCAGTCCTGAGACTGCAAAGGCAAATGATGTCCTGCATTTGTGTAAGTGTGCAATCAGCACACCTGCAGTCCAGCAGAGTACAGCACCTAGCTTCACAAAGAAGAGCTTCACGAAGGCCACATCTACATAACTGAGGGCTGTGTTTCACAGGGACCTCGCAGTCTCCTGTTGTTACTCTACCAGACAAGTGGCCAGAAAGGTTTTGCCATGCCCAGAGCAAGGCTTCTCCCTTGCCAGGAAACATCTTGTCTTCTCCTGTGCTTTTCAATGGGCTATGAAAGAAATTGGCTGGCAAAAGAATGCGTCAGGTTTTAAGTGCATTTCTCTGATGGTGGAGTCAGGGTGCATCATATCCTGGAGGTTGATGTCTGTGCTGCAAAAGATCTAACAAAACATTGTTGACATGGCCTGTACAGGGAACAGCTTGTCTAACGTGATCGTCTTTTCAGAGCTAGCACCACAGACAAAGTCTGTGTTGCACTAGAAGGCTTCCTCTATTGTCAGATGTATTACGTACACGTTCGTGTAAGCAGACTTTCAAGGAAAGAGTGATGGGCAACTTGGGAAATGTGTAACCAAGCTGTCACATTCTGATTTTCCATAACGCAGATATCAATTTTGCTTTTCAAGCAGAAAATAAAATAAAATGGTTTATCTCCACCTGTTTATTTTCCTGCATGATGAGGTGAACACAGAAGACAGGCATGTTGAGGGTTGAGATGATCTCACAATATATTTGGCATATGAAGGTGTTTTTCTTCATTCTTGCTGTTTTCTGTTGTTGGAAAGTATGAAGTTGTCATGGAGCTGGAAATTAAAATGGCCCTGAATATTCTCTTGTTTTATATGGGAAAGATTGGTTCTAAACCACCATTGTCCCTGGTTGGTTCCTTGTGAAGTCTGAGGAGTTAAAAAATACCTGTTCCCGACATCTATTTTCTAATACAATATTGTTCTATAATATACAGATACTTTTCTTTCTGGATGTTAAAATGAGTAAAAAGGATGCATGGACACTGTGTATGTAACTAAGAAGTGGTGACAGGGAAATAATACTTGGACAGCATCCAGCAGTTTTTACTTCCCTCCCAATGCATGGCGGGATAGTAATGTGGGTATGTAGCTGTATGTTGGACCTATTAATCTTTTATGCCTCATGTAGCTCAGCTTGTCAGCTTCAACTCATGTATTCCATCATTATGGCTGCAAAAACACTCACCATAGGAATGGAGTTGATGAAAATAAAATTATTAAGGGAAATAGAAAGACATCGCCCTTTCTGATGGTAGCAGTTACACCATTTAAATTAAGAAAGGCTGAAGGGGATAGACTATATCAAACAGTCAATACAACTTTTAAAAAAACTGCAAGAGTTCTCATTTCACCTTGTTTCTACCATTCCATCGGCTCTATAATGTTTTATTCTTTATACCGTATCCCTTTTGCTATCTACTGCTACATTACAACAAATTTCCATGTTTCTAGTAAGGAAATAAACAGCTAGGTTCTCACTCTGCACATGTGTTTATGCACTGAGTCAACAGTAGTAAATGCAGAGTCTACTTCTATTTTTTGGACTAATCTAATGTAAAAGAGCCCAGTGCTAGTGGGAAGTTTAGCTGAAGAAGAGTATAAACTACACTGAGTGGGGCTTAAGCTAAACTCCATATTAATGGGGTGACTGTCTCCCTGATACATTTCTGCTCACTACTACCTCTGCCACTGAATGTCCATGAAATCAGCAATGGTATGAAATAGTCGTGTCATTTGATTTGCTTTACCTATTTGAAAGCAGTGTTCTCAAATACTTAATTGCTGGAAAAAAAAGAATTTATACTTACTACTAATAATCATGTCATCATGCTGTAAACCATACATCATACTCATACACTTAATATATTCTTTAGTAGTTGCTATGAAATTAGTGGAAATGCCCACAATAAACAGGTGAAAAAAGAAATCTTTGTAGGATCCACTGTAGGGCAATGACCAAAAAAACCAAGCAAAAGATCAAATCCACTGAAATGTTATTTCATTGCTTTAACTGAATTGTAATTTTAAATAATGTTTAAATATGGTGGGAAATTATAGAATCTCTCTTTTTTCATCCTGAATGATGCTAAAAATAATCTTTGTTCTCACATTATTCAAATAAAACTCTTTATCTCTTTATTCAATGAAAAATTTAAATTGTGTTGGTATGAAAGCACTGCTGTGACATAACCAAAATGTTTTTCTTAGCTACCATTCAGATATATTTCACTGTGACAAAACATTAAAATATAATATACCAAAAGAAATATTTTAGCAATACGAGAATGAAATATTTTGACATTACTGGAATAAAAAGAGAAAGTTTCAAATGAGAAAGTCAAAAACAATTGTTCTAAAACCCATAAAATCATAAAATCTACTCCAACAAAACATTTCCATTCAGACAGAACAGTATTTTCTGTCATAAAATTGTTCTCTTGACATTTTTTTCAACCAGCTCTAAGAATTATTCACTTTTTTTAAGAAAGCATTGAAAAACATATATGTAGGTCTGAAAGTGATACAGCTTTAAAGGTGAACATCTCTTTCCGAAGAATACAAATAAAAACATAGAACTGTCTCTCTGCTCCACCTTTTCTCAGGCTGATGCTCACTCTATGGCTCATGTGATGACCCATATTCTCTCTAACTCCATGACCACATACTTATCCCCAACCAAACAAATGCCAGGGACAGATGCCACCCCACAGACCACCTGTACTGTGGCCTGCCCTGCTGTGCCAGCATGGACACAGGCATGGCCCCCTCCAAGCCTGGCACTCAGCACCTTATAGCATCCCTCACTCCTCCCCACAGCCTCCCTCATTGGTAAATGAGGAGACAGGCAGGTGAGGACCCACCAGAAAGAGGGGCAAAAGGGTCCACAGTCTTTATGTTAATGTGTTAAGATTGCCCATAGATTGACTGTATCTCCATAAGGAGACCTCATGGACCTAAGTGTGTCATTTATAGGATCAGTTTCCGGATGGTTGTTTTTTTTTCATAATGTGAGTTTAAGTCTTCTGACCTCAGTTTCTGATAGACAAGCAATCAACCAAAGAAAAAAAAATTAACATTTCTTCTGTTTGTGTCAATGTATTTTTTCATACTGTGAGAAAAGAACTGGAAATGTAACAAGATATTTTAAAATGCATCCATCCCACATGTCAATTAATTTCATCGCCTTTCAACGAGAGTTAATAAAAACTAACAAACGTCCTTCCCCCAGGAAAAGAAAAAGAAAGCACTCCACAACAGAACATCTGAAGCCCAAAGTGAAGATTAGGAGAAGAGACATTTCTACACACAGTTTAGGGATGCAGCTCTCTCAGAGAATTAAACATGTATCCAGGTCCGTAACATTAAAAGAATTAGTATGAAGGACAGGTATTTCACAGGTGTAATTGGCAAATCACTTCAATGTTGCAACATAAATTTATAGCAGTAGAGAATCTGTGCCTAACAGATCCCTAGCAGATCCTTCATAGGATTGAGGTTCAAGGCTGCAATGTAAATAGTCCATTCCTTACACCCTTCCGTTTTCCCCTGAAAGAGGAAGCTGGTAGCCATCTAAAACAGTGGAAATAGAAAGAAATTAACGTATTTGATATGGCATTTTGTTCAGAAATGGGTTCCATACCATTATTCATCTGGACAGTCGTTATTCAGAAGACTTGCACCCCTGAGCTGGATGCGACTCCTGCCTGGATAGGGGGACTTGCATTAATGATGTCCTCATGGTTGGGACATGAAGCTGGAGCAGGAGGGAGCCCTGAGCTCCCCGGTGAGTTCTCAGTGCCTGCCTTTGCCGAGAGCACAGGAGAGATGCTGATCCAGTGGTGAAGTGATTTGTACTGCATTTTGGAGTCTGACTGACTGATGTTCATGCTGGCCATCTGAAGTCCCGGAACATTTTCCTAACATGGATAAATTTTATTTTCACTTCATAACAGAATATAATTGTAATTGAATTATGATGGAAGGGCAAAAAGAACATAATAATCATTTTTGAGGGAAGAAATGCATTTGAGATGTTTTTAACATATCAGTCTCACATTTTGCTTGGTTCTGAAGCTTTATGCTCAATAGTTGAAATAATTAAAAAGAGATTTATTGTTTCCTGTCCTCTGTGGTAGGATGAGAATTGTTGCTGCAAGGTATCTTTTTTAATTATCAAGATAAGAGCAATGCAAACAAGATTTATAAAAAATGACATTAATTCAATAATAAGTTTGCCTGTTTAAACATAAATCAGTCCAGAAGGGAGACATTCTGTATGAAGAAAGTCCATATTTCTCCATATGCAGCCATGGCTAAAATTAACCATACCTTTTCCAGCCCTGCCACAGTGCTGATGGGAGCTGCCTTGCTTGCATTTTGCAAGGCAGACCCTTTGGAGCTCAAACTGTACCATAGCACGCTGCCCCTTCTGGACTATTGCAGTGAAGCATCAGGCAAGCTTATCAGGTTAAAAGTTTGGGTTCTTTTTTGACAAATTTTGTTTGTATTACAGTCACGTAAAGCTACCTGTTGAATCGAGGGTATCAGAATACGTGTACAATGTGGTCACAATACTTTTACATGCAACCCTTTGCTCTCATACTTTTACATGCAACCTTTTATTCTCATAGTCTGATTTTTGCTGCAGTCCTGAAGTGAACGCTGGTGGGTGCAGTCAGCTGGCCTGCTGGAATCAGTAGGGATGGGAAGGATACTGGGTCCTTTGCGAGTTTTGGTTGACCTCATTAGAATTTCAGCTTCATTTATCAAGGCCCAGCTTCAGCAAAGCATGCAAGACCATAGTAGCAGTAAACATATATCTCAATGATTAAATTGTGTGAAGTTAAATATGTGTTTTTCTGCTTTCCTGAATGCGTGTTTTAGTACTTTATTTTTATTATTAAAAGAAAAATATAAGAAGGGAAAATGCAGTCATGTAATTCCACAGTTAATATGTTGCACAACCCAAACAGTAAAGCTTATTTTAATCCTGTCTAGTATGCTAAATAATTATATTGTAACTCGTTCTTAGTGACTTAGTCAATATATCTTAAAATTTGAGGGGAATGTTTATTATAGATGTGCAAAACTTATTACTAATTAGTAACCATTACATTCACATCATTTACTTTGAATTCATATAATTCTTTCTCTATCGTGTCTATTCATATGACAAGTTTAAATCTCAGCTGGTCTTTACTTATCCATGTGATAAAGCTACAGGAAAGAGGGGAGGAATGTCAAGAGGAAGGTCTTGAGGAAGGGAGCAACAGTGGGTATACTTTTTTGTTGTCAGATTATTCAAATATAAGTACCCTAAGGACTTCAATTGCAGTTTAGAAAAATACCCTTTTCACTGAAATAAAGTAGGAAGCATTTAATACTGAAGTATAGTTTTAAAACAAATTAATGAGGGAGAAATTACAGGGTTTTTTTGGAGATATTCATCTTGTAGCCTTGAATGAAAAATGGTTAATATCACTACTGGTGACAAACAGCATGTTCTTGCAATTCCTTTAAGGCTTGGCACTTACCTTTTCACATTAGACAACTACAGTGTGGCATTGCTAGTCCAAAAAAGCACAGAAACCTTGACTTCAGCTCCTAGCAAGTGAGCAATTAATAGTAATGCTAAGAACACAGGAATAGCCTTGCTGGCTTAGACCTTCAGAAACCTTTCCAGCATCCTGTCTGCAGCAATGACCATTAATAGAGACCTAGGAGCGACTCTAAGGAGAGGGCAAACACACACCAATCTTCCTTCTCATACCAGTCCAACAGTCAGTGGCTTACAAACATCCAAAGCTAGACTTCAGATTCTATTTTTAAATATTTTATGATGAATTTTTCATCCAAATCTCTTTTTGAAGCTATCAGTGCTTTGGTCTCCACAATTTTATGTGTCAGTGAGCTTCATCTGTTTTGACTGCAACTTTTCATTTTAGTCCCCTGTTTTTTTGCATTGTCAGAAACTACAATCAATTCTCTTTCCACCTTCTTGATTTCACTCATGATTTTATAGTTCTGTCACAAACTCCCTACAATGTCTCTTCTCCAGGCTGAAGAGTCCTTGTCTGTCTAATCCTTTCTCGAGAAGCTGTTCTGCACCTTTTATCATCATTGTTGCTCTTCTCTGTATTTTCCTGCTATTTCCTAGGGGCAGGGAGACAGAATTGCCAGCAATTCTCAAGATCCTTGTGTATAAAGTGCAATTGTGTTCTTCTTCTTTGTTCTCTATTGTTTTCCTAATAATTCCTAAACATTTGATTTTCTCTTCTGACCATAATTGGATACTGAGCTAACATTTTCACCAAAATAGTTGTTAGACCTCTGAAATCTCTTTCCTCATAGGTAATGGGTAGTTCAGAACCCCTCATTGTAAACATAAAATCACTTTTTACATGGATGTCATCCCTTCTGCATTTATCCACACATACAATCATCTAGACTACAGGGTTTTATGACACTCAATAAGTTGGTATTCAAAGGTCTTTTAACGACAGTGCTGAGTACACTCAGTACCATCAAAAAATTTTGCCATTTCACTCTCCGCTCTTTTTCCAGATAATTTACGAATATTTTGAACAACACAAGGCCTAGTGCAGATCTTCGTGGAACTCCAAGAGTGATTTCCCTGTTTTGACAAAAATGACCGTTTATTCCTACCCTTTGTTTCCTCTTTTGTTAATATCTTAGAAAGAATCAATGACTTGATTTCTTTGATGAGCTGTTGAAAGGTTTTTGAAAGTACAGGTATGCTGTAGCAACTGATTATTGATTCTTTAAAGGAAGCCTAATTGACTTCTCTCTACAAAATTCACGTTGATTTTTCTCGGTGATATCATATTCATCCATGCACTTACTGATTGTCTTCAGCATTATATTTTCCACTAATTTGTCTGATTGGTAGTCCCCAGAGCCCCATGGGAACCTCTTCTAAAATTGATGTTACATTTCTGCTTTTTCCTTTGGTGCCCAGGCATTTTAAGGAAAAGCTAAGAAACCACAGTCAGTAGTGTCCTACATTTTAAATGTTTAAGATACTGCAGAACTCTGACAACTCATTACCATCGATATTAGCTTTTCTTTCTTTTATCATATTAGACAGATCCTGCAAAATGTCTCCCATAAAGTTGTTATCAGAAGAACCTCTCTAAGTTCCTCAGAGAACAGAAATGCAAAGAACTCATTTTACTTCACTATTAACTTACACACAGTGTCTTTCATCAGTAGCTCTCAAGATGCTTCTCAAAAGAAATAAGTACCATTCATATTTTACAGAAGGCAAAAAATAACATACTGAGAGGTGAAGGGCTAGATTCAATAAAGGACTGACAGCAGGACCAGGTGCATAAATACGCTCTCTCCTCTGCTCTCACCCTGAGGTGGCTGAACACGCATCTTTTGATATGAAAGCCACACAACTCTTTAGCATGCTGTTGAGCCTGAGCTAACACACACCACCTTACTGGAAATATAATCCACATCTCCTGAATCCCTGTCTTAAAGCTCTGATCATTAGGCTATACTGCCCCCACATCTGAGCCTGTTTTAAAGGGTCCTTTTAGAATGATTATAAAAATTCAGGATTTATTTATGCTTATCGCAGATTAATAAAGATAGCTAAAAAAAGCCTAAGATATGAGCAGTTCTATTATCTGCAGGAATTATTTCACAATCATTTTTAACCCACAATTGGTCCATGCACGTAATGAGACTTAAATGTGTTTCGTGACTCCTGAAATAGCTTCTTCAACTCACATAAGAAGTGAACACACACACACCTCAGGGCAATTAGGGAGCATCCTTGTTATAATTACCTTCTGGATGGCTATGTCTTGTGCCCCTGCCCTCTTCACATTTGTACACTAACTGATGCACATACACCCCATCATAAGTTAATGCTTCCCTATCTTGTATAAATAGACTCTGGTAACTCTGTAGCTGGCAAGCAAAGAAAAGACACACTAAACAGGATTAGCAGAATACTAGGGCATCCTCTTTAATTACCTGCTACAATGTGCTCATTTATTTTCTTTTCCAAGTAACTTTTTTGCCATTCATGCCTGATTGATCACATAAGGATAGGGCTGTGAGCTAGGACAGTCTATTCGTTATCTTAAAGGTTATTATAGTGGGTGCTATTATTATTCAGACTTTCAATAGGAGAGACATGAAATCATCCCCTGCCATTCAGAAAACTAGTGCTCGAGGGGAGCACCTGGGCAAATGCAACTCAAACTGGAAGGTCAGCTAATCTAGTTGATAATAGTCCTTTTAACTTCGAACTGCATATTGATGGCCTGCAGCACTGGGTCATCTTCCTAACATTTTCATTATACAGAGATTTCATTCATTTGGCAAGGTAACAAAGGTGTAGTATTAATAACAGAATTTAAATGTTAGCATGTAAATTGGAAAGAGATATTTACCACAAAGCATTCACATGAAACAAAAAAGTATTTTAGTTCCATGTATCATTTAAAAAAGATTGCATATATGCACCTGGAGGAGTGGCATGAATGCAAAATAATGACTTGGCAGTTGAAATTAAGAATTATTATTTAAATTCAAAAGTGTGAAAGCAGTAATATTAATTGTATTTCCCTTGTCAGCAGCAAAGAAGAGAAACAAAGTCCTTATGAGACTTGCTCCACCTCCACAGTTACATAGTGCCTCTCCAAACAACGTCTGGGTCACTGTGAACGTCCTGCAGAGACTGTGGCACACACAGCTGGATACAAGCAATTTTCAGGGACACCTAGTTTCTCAGTCTCTATGGGCTCTGGCAAAGGACAGCTGCTAAGCCATTCTGTGCAGCTAACATCTCTGGAAATGCTCAGAGTATAACTTCAGGCACTTAAGAAACTTTACAGCTGAAAACTGAAGAGCTCTTGGCCCTCTGCTGCCCCAGCAGTTTCTGCAGATTGCTGTCACGGCCCTCGGTGTATAAATTCCTCCTGTGTTGCACTTCAGGCACTGCTCTGCAGGATTTTTCCTTTGGCCCCACAGAGGATGCTCTGCTATAGTTTATGTTCTATTAAATGAGTTAATAAAAATGTTAAACAAATCAGTTGTATCCGATATAGAAAGTAGAAGAAAAGTAAATGTATGCTGATGCTCTTCTCCTGTGCTGCTTCTGACACCTTTTATAGAAGTGACATCAGCCATGACAGTGGTCCATAATATTTTTGCTTCCAATATAAAAGAGCTTTTCGTCAAGGGATCTCAGACCTTTTTTTTTGTGTGTGTGGCTTAATGTTTCTGGTATTTTCTGTCCAGGGTAGTTTTTACACATTTTCAAACAGATGGGTATGATTTGGCACAGCTGGGTTTATCCTACCAGTTGCACAACTTTGCTTATGATGCCTTCAGCATTACAGTTGGAAAAATCCTGACTGGGTTGGGGCAAAATGAGTCACAGCTTCCCAAAATCATTTGTCACTGTTGTGAAACTAGAAGACAATTGGTCCTGATTGGCTGTTTCTACTCAAAAAAGACATTTGCTTTGAACACAGAAGGCTGCTGTAGATCAAAACGTGAGGGTCCAAGGCAGAACAGCTTTATTTAGAGAAGCTGGGCCTACATTTTAGTGAAAGTGAAGTCTCTCTCTATTGCCATAAAACTAAAACAGTTGTCTCAAAGGGATCTGGAGGATGTACTGTACAATTATTTCAGTGCTCGAGAATGAAGACTAAAAATGAAACATGTAAGAAGCAGTGTTCTTACAAGAAATCTAGGCCAAAAATTTTGGCCAAAATATCCACTTTGTTTTCATGACGGGAGGAGCACAGTAACAAAAATCTGTTGATGAGAAGGAAGGAAACACACTCTATATCTCTAGATTTATGCCTAGATCATTTTATTATATTAAGCATTATCAAAATTGTTTGAGGAAAACAAGTTCTCTAGTTTTCTGAAACTATCCATACTGTGGGGTTATTTTGGTTTGGTTGGGGTTGGTTTTTTTCTTTCCCCCCCACTAAAAAAGTGATTCTCATCCTGGACTCTGGGATCTGGATTTGTAAGTGACCTCGTAGCCTGCGTGAGGTTTGGGATCCTCCTAAATACATTTTCTTGTCCAGGTGCAGCCGGGCGGCCGCTGGTGGCGAGGCCAGGGCAGCAGTGGGGGCGCCGGGGCAGGGCCTGCCCCCCAGGCCCATCCCGCAGCACCCGGAGGCAGCGAGCAGAGGCCCCCGCCAAGGCTCCTGAGGCTCCTGCTTCCCACGGCCGAGCCTGGCCCCACAGCACCGTCTCAGAGCTGCTGCCAAAGCGGCTATGGGATCCTGTCGCACCCCAGGGCCTGGCATATATTTTCTAATCAGTGCTGTGCTGGTTGGCACAGATATGGCAGAGTATTAGTTTTTCCAGATAATATTAAGATAATCTGTGGTGAGGAAGAAGATATTTAATGCTCCCAGATCCCCACCAAAGCACTTCTCCCTTGCTCTGTATCCTTCATAGGGACCTCAATTTTCATGGGGTGCAAAAGGAGTAAGGGAAAAGTCATAGAAACTTTCTTATGCCTACCTTCTCCTGGGGCTGGTGTGGGATATTATAAAGATTTATTTGTTATTTATTGTGCACTGACAGGATGTTTGACTACTTGCAAACAAGATGGATGATGTTACTGTTGTGTGACCTTGCAGCCTACTTACTGGTGAGTTAGCACAAGGAAGCAGAGACCCCAGAATAATGAGGCAGTTGCAAATGCAGGATAACTATTGGTATTATTGCTGGAAAGGGCTTGCATGGTACTTGCCCAATTAGTACTAATCTCAGTTTCCAATTAGTATCAATTAGTACTTCAGCTAAGGCAGAGGAGGTGCTGTCAAATTGCTAAAACTCCTCACAAAATTACTTCTTGGGGCAAGCTGCTTCCTGAGAAGGAATTGGATCTTTCAGAGCTTTTCTGTCAGTAAGTCAAGTAACAACTGCTAGGACAGCTGGCTTATTAACTCAATTATATTCTATTTTAAATTATTTTCATTTTATTGTATCATTTTAGCTGATTTCCTGTAGGATGTAAGCATGGAGAGCTCATCAGAATGCAGGATTCAATGTGCTTTTTGCTAGAAAAAAGGCCCAAACTGATAATCATTTCCCCTGCAGCAGACCTGTAATGCTCAGATGAATTGGAATTGAAATTAATGGTGCTCTGACAGAAGCCTCTGTCTTTGTGGATGATATGACAGGATAAAGACTACAGAGATGAAATATCTTGATATACCTGTTATTAATTGTTCCACATTTTCTTATAGTACAGCAGACTCATGACCGTTCATAAGGTCTTAGGTACAAGCCCAGCATGAAACATTAAAAGGCTACTCAATATATCTAAATTGTATAAAAGAACATAAAATAGATTATTTAAAATAGTTCTTTTATATAATTGACTACTGAAACCATGGCCACTCTGCTTCTTGGTGATCTTACAAAAAAAAGTATTACTTCTCTTTCAGCATAAAAATAACTAATTAAAATACAATGTTTCTGCAGCCACAGCTATGTCCCAAAGCTCAAAGAACAACACAAGGCACAATTCTACTTCTTTTGGCACTGATGTAGCCCACTGAAATTAATGATAGTGCCTAAGAGCAGCTGAGAGCAAGGTGTGATCAATAGATAATAAAAAAGACCCTATTCTACTCTAAGCGGTATTTCTTCAGTGTTTTTTCTTCTATTTAAAATTAAACATCATTTCTTCCATTGCAGATGTGCTGCTGAGACAGGAACAAATGCGGTATTGTTTTGATGGTTTTTTTCTAGCCTTGATGCAATTTTATACAATGTCTTCATAACACATTCCTTAAATGTTTTCTTTTTTTCAACAGAATGACTCTTCAAGTCACCATTTCAATGGAAGAACAGTTCATCAGGAGTCACAACACCAAGCTCCTTATGCAAAGGGCCCATACTTTTGATTTGGCAGCTTAATAGTCCAGTGGTGATTTATTCAATAATTGCCTCTTAATACTAAATTCAGCTGACAGCTTCCTATGCTATCAATATCAAAAAAGATACTTATCGTTTCAGATTTTGGAATAGTTTAATCAAATTAAATGGAAAAAAGGGAAGTTAGATGGAAGGAATGGCATGCATAGTGGAGCACCTTAATCTGTAAAAACTTGTGCATTTCCAGCTAATCAATTACATGGTGCTTCTTCCTTTTTTCTCTGACTGTTAATGACTGCCATATTAAATAAAGTCTTAAATAGCTTGCTAGGATGCTCACTGGTCCCTAGCAGGCAGACTGAGTGTCTGCCAGCTCCTCTGCTGTTACATCTTAAGGTCTTTAACTGTCTGAACAGCTGGATGATTACATATAGCACTGGTAAGCAGCCACTATCCCCCTCCAAACCCCAATTAAAACCGCTGTCACAGAGCTAAGAAAGCACACAACGCAGCTTCCTTTTATGCAGCGATCGATGACAGTCATTTTTTCGATGATATAGCACTATAGTTTGGTATATGGCTCAATGAAGATTTTTCTGTTTGCAACTGGTTAACAAACAGCCAACAATCTTCCCAATGCCTTTGTCATTTGAAATTATTTGCCAGATAATTTACATTAATACTTTTCAGCCTGTAGACTGTGTGCAGCAGTTTCTTGCGCATCACTGTTACTTGGAACTTCAGCTACATTTATTAGTTACAACTAGAAACAGAGGCGACATGGCTGTTTTGTGTTTCTTGGTAGGAAAAGTATAGCTGTAAGGAGGGAAAAAGCCATCTTCAGGGAATGATTCATCCACCCTGTCTTGGTATGGGATGAATCACCCTCTGAAAGTGCCTATTGAATATAGAAGGAGCCTGAATGACTGACTGACTAATCTAGACACCTAAATTTCAGACAGCTGAAGTTAAGGTGATTCCCACTCTTAATACATACTTTTGGCAGAGACAATGATATACAACTGTTAGTGGCAGAGCTGCTAATGGTTACCACCGATATGCCATTGTATAGCATACCACTGTACCACATCTGATTATCGCTGAGTTAATCTTTCAATTTAACTAAATTAACTAAAAGAAAAAAAATATGGATGGTCTTAAATCCCATCTCAGTCAATAAAAATAAGATTTAGAACTGTACGGTGAAACACAAAATAAATAAATAAATTGATGAATTTATGATGAAAAATATGATGAATAAACAATCTGATGAACCACAAATACATATGTATATTTATCCTTTTGCTTTATCCTTGTGTTTATTTCTATAATCTCTGCTTTCTTATCTGTCCTTGACTCTGCATGAGTCATATCCTAACACAAGTTAACAACGTTTTATTCAGTGGAAAAATGCTAAAGTCTGCAGTGTCATTCTTTGATTATATACAGTGTCATGTATGTCTATACACCCAAATGATTTCCTTTAGCTCCTCTCGTGTTGGCAAATTTTAATATTAGAGGACTTTGATACTGGTTAATCCAAAGTATCTTTCTTGTACCTAAGCAATTAAGCTGACATCCTTCAAAAGAATCCTACTCAAATAAATCAAAGATTAGGTGTTACAGAATGCATTTTCTCTTCCTTCTCTGAGCAGGTAGGAGTGACTACTTACTCATACAACTTAAAATCCTTCCCATTGCCTTCTAGAAGAGCACAAATATTTGTCTGTGGCACACCGCTCATCATAAAGTCTTTAAAATCTTCAACTTCACTGCTTTCTAGTAATGGCATAAGTAACTACTATAGCTATTTTACTGCACTCATATAGCATACATTGTCCAAAGTAGGATCTACCATTTTGAGTCTGTTCTAACTCAGTGTTGTCTGAATCAAGCAAGTAGTACTGGAAGTTCTTTTCTATGAGGTCATAAATATGACATCACCACTTATTGCGAGGTGAATGTGTCATGGCCTGGCTCAAGGGACAGTAGTGGCCATTTTGTGGGAAATTAGATTTCCCAGGGTAGCCCAGAATTACCTCCATAAACTTTTGAGGGACAGTAGTAACACAAATGTGTATCTCACAAAAAGCAAAGAAACAAATTTTCAATTCTGCTTCGTTGTATTACATCCTTTTTGTTTCCTAAAGCACTAGAATAAGCAATAAAACATATCTGAGAAAAATCCAACCATGCTTCCTGCTTGTATATGGACTAAGAAAATGATACTGTTTCTACTTCTCAATAATAGATCATTCTGATTCATTGAATGCTGCTTTTTTTACCCCCTGGAGAGACTTCATTTTGATTGTCTGCTGTACTTGTTCAAGAAAAGCTCCCCTAATGGTTTCCAGTGCCAAACTGACCTTTATATTGTGTTTATTACCCTGTCTGTCTGGTAGAGTACTGCCTCTTATCTACTATATACTTAGTATTTGTTCATGCCCTGAGAGAAGATACAGTGTCTTGCTTCTGAAATTTTTCTTGCAATGCTTTTGTTCAGAAGCATGCCCTATGGATAAAGTAATCAATGATGCAATCTTTTGAGATTAGTTATAATTCCCTCCTATAACAATGGATTTTCATTTAATTAACTTTGTGGCCAAAACTTCTTCCACCCAAAATACTACAAAGCAATTTTCTGTGCTTTGTCTATGAGGAGAAAAAGGCCCTTTGGAGGTGAAAATTTTAACCAAGATCATGTTACCTGTTTTTGAATATTAATATATTAAAAGATATATCAACAATGAGAGTGATGAAAAGAAACATGAAAACTAAGCTTTATCACGTGAACTGATTTCAATGAAATATCTTTGGCATTCAAAAACATAATTAGATTTACCTGCAAAAAAGGGGAAAATTCACATTTTTCATTCTATGGAGAAGTTGTATGTTTCCAACTTTTCTTAAATACCAAACTGTAATGAAAAATCCAATGTTAAAAGATTCCTATGGCAACAACAGTAAAAGTCATTCTGATAACATTAAACATTTTTATTCAGATTGTTATTCATGTATATAGTTCTATTTTATTTCATATTATCAGTATAAATAGTAGTATATAATGACATAAAATAAATGCGTGTAATTTAATCCATTAGATGGGAAGATGACACTCACAAATTCAAGCAGAGATGATCAATCTATTTGCATGGCAAAACACGCTTACTTTGTGTCTGTTTAGTATTCATATTGCTTCTGTTCAAGAGTAGCATTTCCCAAGCTAGGATCTTATCAGATGGAAATGTGGGAGGGAAATTCCATGAGAGTAGGTCTTTAGAACAGATTTTTAATTATTCTTGTTTCCATTCAATCTAAAACTACTATTGGGACAAGCAGAAAGGGTAGTTCAGACCTTCATCACCACGTAAAATTGAGATTATTGAAAAATAAAAGACAGTGTAGAAAAATTATACAAGTTCTTTCAAATCTCAGAAGAGGGACATATTTTGGACAAATGTGTCAAGAGTGGGGTGGGATGCTGAGCTGAAATGCTTTCTGTTAACCATCTCTAATTTCATTTCCTACCTCACATTGTGATCCAGGAAGTCTGTTCTCCAGCATGAGTCATTTTGTCACATTCCAGATCTGAAATGAATAAAGCTATTAACATTTATGGTGTGCTGTAGTTTTGCCATATCTTGCAAATGTCTATTTTTTTGTATCCATTGTCACTGTCAGGAGTAACAGCTGACAGTGTAAAAATATATGCCAGTTACCAATGCAGAGAAAAAATAATAGTGTCCTTTATTCACTTCATAATAAGAACTCATTCCAGTTTAAAGTTGGTTAAGAAGTAATTTAATCAGAGCGGAAGCTCAAGAGGAGTGCTTTATTATTGACTACTGCAGTGGAGATGAGCTGCCTATTTTAACAGAGTCATTCCATAAAGGTTTATGAATGAAATTTACTTTATGGGGATTTGGCAGGATCTGAGCATCAAAATCTCTCCTGCTTTTTGGATTCAACCCATAGGAAAGCCTCCTCCAGGAAGGCATTGTAACTGGTTTAAGAAATGAACTAAGCTAAACTAACTTCTCAGAAGAAATTAGCTTGGAAGGATGCTTTCTTAGAAGTGGAATGCTACTTGAAAAGACAGAAACAAACAGTTTGTGATTAAAACCAACCTCTCCAAATGTTCAACAATTAACATAAAGGACAGTAACCAGCAGCGTACCCCAGGGGTCAATACTCGGCCCCAGAGTGTTCAACTTATTCATTCATCTGGATGATGGGGCAGACTGTATACCCTCAGCAAGTTCACAGATAATACAAAACTGGGAAGAGGGCCGTTACACCAGATGGTTGCACTGCTATTCAGAGGAACCTTGACAAGGTGGAGAAATGGGCAGAGAGGAACCTCATGAAGTTCAATTAGGGGCTGACCGGCTGCAAAGCAGCTTTGCAGAGTAGGTCCTGGGTCTCCTGGTTGACAGCAAGTTGGACTTCAGCCAGCAAGGCACCTTGCAACAAAGGCCGAGGGTAATCTGGGCTGCATGAGGCAGGGTGTTGCCAGCAGGTTGAGGGAGGTGATCCTTCCCCTCTACTCAGCCCAGGTGAGACCATCCCTGGAGTTCTGGGTCCAGGTCTGGGCTCTGCAGTACAAGAAAGACATGGACATGGACAAACTGGAGTGAGTCTAGCGAAGTGCTACTAAGATGATTAAGGGCCTGGAGCTTCTGTCATATGATGAAAGACAGAGAGCTGGGCTTGTTTAGCCTAGAGAAGAGAAGGCTCAGGGAGATCCTATCAATTTGTATAAATACCTGAAGGGACGGTCTAAAGAAGATGCAGCCAGACTATTTTCAGTGGTGCCCAGTGACAGGATGAGAAGCCACGGAACTGAAACACAGGAACTTCTGTCTGAACATGAGGGAAAACTTTTTTACTGTGAGTGTGACTAAGCACAAGAACAGGTTGCCCAGAGAGGTTGTGGGGTCTCCACCTGTGGAGATATTCAAAACCTGTCTCAACAGGGTCCTGGGCCTCCTGCTTTAAGTGATTCTCCTGCAGCAGGGAGATTAGACTAGCTGATCTTTAAAGGTCCCTTCCAACCTCAACCATTCCGTCATTCTGTGACACTGAGCCAAATTTTTCAAGATTTCTTAACAGCAAGAACATATAAGGTTATATAGAAAAGGGAAGAGCTCGATGACCAGAGAAGATGGAGGAATCGCTAAAAGAAAAAGAGAATAAATAACTTAGGAAGAAAAAGCTCATTTTACCATGACAGGAATCCAGAATACTTTGGGAGAAATTTCAAAGGCCAGGTGGCGTGTCTGACCCTAATTGGAAAAGAAGAGGAATCTGCTGCATTGGTGGGCGACAGCTGAAGGCCCATATGGTACTACAAGCAGTTGCCCACAAAATGAAGGTGGAGGCAAAGAACAATGATCCATAGGTTTAATAACGATTCACATTATTCATGGGAGTCCCTTAGTGTACTGTTCACGTATTCTGAGTTTTTGTCTGTGTGTGTTTTTTATTCTGTAATCTCTTTTGCTAATGCTAGATTGATTTGGGTGACACAGATGCTTCATTAACTTTCAAAAGTTCATCTTACTCTGAGGCACTGCTCTACATCATTCAGATCTTGCTATAAAAGACTAGTCTTTAATTCTGTAATAAATACAGTAGTCAAAGCTATAAGTACTTGCATCAGCAAGATGAATATTAGAATAGTTTATGCTGTAAAGTCTGATTTCCATGATTTTGGCCATAGGAATAGCTTTCTACCCAGGCGAGTGTAGGCAACTGCCAAGAGTCTAATGTACTGTCAGATGACAAGAGTACAAGTATACCTGACACACACCAAAAGCACACCTGTATTACAGAAATGCATGTGGTCACAGCATGTGCGATGTAGCAGAACATCTGGTGTGCCCCATTATAAATGAATGCATTTTAAGACTTAAAAAGCTAGAACAAGGAAAGATGGATGTTTCTTTTTTAATGAGTTTTTTGGTTTACAAGGTCCCATAAACTGTTAGTTCACTTCAGAATTATGATATTCTGTTAAGATAGTACAAAACATTGTTTCTTTACCTGCAGCTTTGTAGGTAGCTATGTTAAATACTGTCATTGATAAATTATTTTTAATGAAGTATGATATACTTGCTTCCTTCCTACACCTATAAATGAACGTACATTGGATGTCCTCTCTCACTGAACTTTGTGGAAACAGCTATACCCAGTGAAGTCAACTGGCAGAGGGGAGTTGGTATTGGCATGCTCTGAGGGATGAGCTGCTCTGTGTTGTGCCTGGTTGTCAATCACGATGCCATGGATGTGGCAAAGGAAAACACAACTTGCAACTGTTTTGCTGATTAGCTGATCTGCCTTGGTCTCCCTCATGTGTTATGTTGAATAACCTTAACACCCAAACTAAAAAGGTAAGGCCTTTTCATCACTGCCAACCTCTCTTAGCTCGTCTATATGTTCCCAGAAGTCTATTACAACCAGTATGCTATTATGATAGATTAAGCCTCATTTTTACCTTACTGCTACCAGAATGTAAATGTGTAGTCCTAACTTTATTTCTTAAGCTCTCCTCTGAGGTCTGCTGAACAGAAAACTTCATAAAACGCAAAGCTAATAAAATGTATGCAAACCCTCCTGGGGATTTTTGTGATCTGTCAAAATTCAGTATGTGTGGAGGACAGATGATAAATATAAATCTATAAAAGGGTTTGAAGAAGAAAAAGTGGTCTATTTGTTTAGCAAAGATAGAAATGCTAATGAATTTTCCTGCGTGGAAGCATTATCTGCTATGGATGGTTAGGGTTCAGGCTTGCACAACTAGGAGTGATAAATGAGACCCAGCAACAAAATAACTGTTAGGTTATGAATGTCCCTAGAACCTATGTATGGATTTGACAATATTAAATCTATCTCAGTTTCTTATTAAATAATACATATACATGAGAAGAGAGAGCACAAATTCTCACAAAAATCTTTGAATAAAGGTTATTCCTACTAGTAATTGGTGACAATGAAGTCATTGCTTTAACAGAAGTTGTAGTATTGTTAAATTCAAGCACATGAGTATTTCATTCAGGCACATTCAGGCACAATGTCCTAAACCTCAGATGTAAGTTCCTTAATAATCCTTCAATTGAAGTGGAGGCAGCAGACAGCTCTCTGCCCCATAATGCCACAAGTGGATTTTTACTTCTATTTTTTCCCAGATCTACAGCCACCAAACACCAAGTGGATTTAACAAAATATTACCAAATGCCAGCTGGTATTAACTAGATATAACAAGGGAGCTGGAGACATGCAGCAAGGCAATATTAGTTGCTTTATCCCAATTAGTACTGTAATCACTGAATATTCATTAGGTAAGCCTGTTCAACACTGTTAGGATTTTAGAAATCTGAGTTTTCTTTAAATGATCCATATGTGCTGTTGGAAGTATCCCAGCTTGCACTTAAAAAAACCCAAATAATCCCCCCCTCCCCCAACAGTTTCTGATATTCTTAGGCAGTGCTATTTTATCTTTTATTTGTTTTTGAAAGAGAAATCTAAACTGTGCCTTTCAACCCATGGGGGAAATCTGGCCGTTGGTCAGAGTATTATTCCTTTTCTAGTTTAAATGTAAAGCATTTTCTGGTGCAGCCGGGTCTAGTTTCAAAGTACTGAGCCTTATCATGTGCTCTCCTACAGGTGCCTTTTAGTACTGCTAGAGCTGGAGAAGCTCTCATCCTTGGGGAATTTAACTGGCAGGAAGCATAATGCCTGCTAGTACCACCTCTAAGACTCTGATTTATGATTTTTATGTCTGTTTGACTTAATGTGCTAGCCTAGGAGAAGGATCCAAGTCAAGCTGAAAGACTGTTACTGGTAAATGTCAATTGGAGAGCCAAGATCCTGGATCACTTTAGAAACATTATGGTATTTTCCAGCTACAAGATGAAATGGGAAATTGAAGACATGGCATGTGTAGAAGGCATTCGAAGATTTAAATGTATGCATTTCTTGCTGCAGAGGGTGAGCTGTTTTGTGGTAAATGAAAGCCCATTGGCAGAGAACTGACATTATGGTCTCTTTGCTATAGAATATCACCTCAGCAAATAAAATCCCTTCACTGGACACAGTCCTAGTTAGCCTCCCCCAGCTTAGAAATCAGTTTCTTAATTATCTCTCCAAACTACTGATTTTTAAGATTAAGAGTTGCAACTGCTTTTTTAGTGACAGCTGTCACACCTTATATGAATATTTTTTATATGTTTGACATCTCTAGCCTCAATCCATTATGCTAATAGAGTCGAATTTACGTTATCAATTCTTTGTTATTTAACAGCTATGCTACAGCGCTCTCAAGCTCCTTTAAGTGAAAGCACATCCATTTGTCAGAACAGGGACTGAGGGAATTAGAAAGCACAAACAGTTAGCAGCTGAGCCCAGAAGAGCTTCAGTCTTTCCTATGCTCTTCTTATGACACATACCATGGTCATGCTTTGTTTCGAACTCTAAAACTGCTTCAGCTTCATCTTTCTATCTCCATGATCTAGAGACAATGGAAATCAGCATCTTGACCTTTCCGTATTTAAAATTCTTAGCACATTCTGGAAGGGAACATTTTCTCCTTCCTTGGTTAATGAAGAATGGGATATAAAATATGAGAGCCTGAGCATTATGGCCAACAACCAATGAAACAGAAATATAAAAAGAACTACGAAAACAGAATAAACTTTCTGTACATTTTGCAGTTGCATTCTGATCCACTTTGTACAATTCCCTGAATAAATACGTTGGTTTGGATCATTATCCACTTGGGAGAACGTCATAAAAATACACCACTAGTTGACTTACGGAAAGGAAAATATTACAAATTATAAACTGAGCACAGCTGGGCAATATCCTGGTGGGAGCAATTATTTCAGCATTATGAAAGACAGGAGATTACGAACTCTGAAATGAAGGAAAGCAATAACCTTTTCTTCACTGGAAAATTCTTGCTTTGTAAGTCTTGCCTGGGAAATGGGTGGTAACACAGATTGATATATCAAGCTGCAAGCACCAAAATTAACATGAATGACACTTCTCTAGACTTCAGGGAATCAGCTACTGCAAAAGGTATTTTGTCCTGTAGGAGATGGTAACTGCAACTGGGCCTTAGAATGAGTATTTTGCTAAAGGCATCCGATATCACCTTGGTAAGTACAATTCCCATGCTGTACAGCCTTCCACACAACCTCTTTTATGCTTCTGATCATAGCCATCAGAGATTAGTAGAGGTGCTGAGGGGAATATATCATGCTAATTCAGTAGCACATCATCCAGTATCTCACCATATATATTAAAACAGCTTCCAAATGCTTAGCAACATAGTTTTACTATTGTGAATATTTTTCTCATTTATTTTGTAAATCATTAGGGAGAATAAAATATAGTGCAATAAGAAAATCATCATAGACAGTTATGTTGTTAATCTAGTTAAATTAGTGTCACTACAAAAGCAGCATATCAAAATTGCAAGCTTTACTGCATGCAATGCTGGCATTTTGTCTCTGTAACACATGCTTCCATCGATTAATCAAGTATCTGAAATTGCCTCAATAGACGTATTTCAGCAAAATTAAATACAGACCTGAGCACTTAACGCTATCTGCATCCCCTCTTACCTTTTTGATAATCTTCACTGTGACACAGTTTGAATAAGAACAAATTCACTTCTAAGTCTATACATAATATAGATAAATACCTATAGAAACACTCATGATAAATTCTAGTTTAAAAAGGAGGGAAAAAAACCCTAATCAAGAGGAAAAAGGCAATCTTTCTGATTCATAGATACATTACAGTATCAACATATGGAATCTTAAGCAGTACTCTGTACGCAACATGTACAGCCTAGTCCTCATGAATCCTGCCTGATACTGAATTTGAATCCTAGACAATGGCCCAATCCACCTATTTTTCAACTTTTTCTGGACCTGTAAACGTCAAAGTATGTGTGAATGCTGCCTGGTACCCACCTATGTAAAGTATCACCTCTTTTGAAGGATATAGCAATCATTTCCTGACTAGGAATGCACTGTAATCCAGACACAAAGCAATATAAAGTACTTCCAAGTCTTCACAGAAGCTTGAAAAATTAGTCATGCCAGGGAAAGGTGGCACTTGATTTTTGTGTAATAACCTATGATATAAGCAAGCAAACGAGACGGCTGATTTATAGGGCCTTTTCACCCTGAGAAGGTTTGAAGCAGAAATTCCCCTATCTCAGGAAGATGTATTAAACATCAGCCTTTAGGTAGATACTAGCTAATTGTGATGTTCAAACTACATGGCCTGCACAGTCCAACAATGAAACAGTCATGAAATGAAAAGGGAAGTATAAAGGACGTATGTAGAATGTAGCTGGTATTCAACATATGTAGGCTGCATGTAGAACGTGCTGTAGGATTTTCATATTTTAAATATAAAGTTAGTGATTCTGTATGCCACCTTTCTCAGAGCTTTGACTGCTGTTACCACCAGAGTGGATGTGTTAGGAGAGAGTTGGCAATTTCTACCTCTAATCCCCACTCCCATGTCCAGCCTCTCCTTCTCATCACAGCCTACTGTAGCCAGTTCCTGGAGAGTAGATCTAAGCTGTGGCATAAACTGTGAGAAGAGGAGCTAGGGAGCAAAGGGATTTCCTACATTTCCTTCTCAAATGACAAGTCAACATTAAGAACATAAGAAATACAAGAAAATGCAATCTCCCAATGCCTTTACCACAGGACATGGCTTTTGAGTGACATGTGAGAAATCCATTTATAGTACCTCTAACCAACTCTCAGTTAACTAGTTCCTCCTTCCAGGATAGTTTCTGAGTTTTTTTTTTTTACTCAATATCAGAAGCTTTTAGGTTCTGGATCACAGAGTTTGGAATTCCAGCTTTCTGGTGAGATTCAGGCTTCCTCTTGTTTTCCTTTGGTCCCATAACACCAGCACACTTGTCATAAGAGTGACAGCCTGAACTTCAGTATACAATGTGTCCTTCTGTCTCCTCTTTCAGGGAGCTTCAAACAGTCCTTTGATATAGGTGTTAAAGCCTCCTCAGGTGGGAAGGGAATACTACTCCTAGGGTTGCTTTTACATACTTTTAAAAAAGGGCTGCCCCGTATTCTTTGGTTGCCTTTCCTCAGGAAAGAGATAAGCACACTAGGCCTTCTTAGCATCCCCTATGGGTTTTATGAGTATTTATGAGCTTCCTCAGTCAGGATAGGGTGCAGGCTGACAAGCTTAGCATGTACAAGACTAGTGACCATCCCCTCTTGCCCCAGGATTTGGAACTTACTCTACTTCTGATGCCGAACGTACCACTTACTGGGGTAGAGCTGAGGGAGGAAGGAAAACCCAAGGAGAAAGGGACACAGTAGCTGGATTAGTAGTTAGTTCCACACTGTCTCCTTCACTAGGGTTGCCCTTCACAACCTGGGCTGTGAAAAGCATCTTTTGGGAACCTTTATCAAGGGTGAGGGAAAAAGGGGTGTTGCTAGAGTTGGTTCACATGTCTTGTCCTTGTCCATTTATTCTTTCCTGCCCCTGGAAGAAGGGTGAGAGGGAAAGCAGCAGCTTGTACCATGCACTCACTAGCCCACTCACCTATTGCCTGCTGATTAACTGAGCATGCCAGGGTTTACAACTGAGAATACAGGAGGCAGCTGAGGGGGAAAGGAACCGAACCTCACCCTTTACTACTTCCATCTTGTGTTCTGGCATAGCAGAAAAAAGAAAAAAAAACCCTTGCTTTCAAACTAGGTTTCAGATTTTATAAATGCCTTGGCAACCACCTACCAGCTTCATCGCTGAAGCTGAGAGCAAAATTGGCAGTGTCTTTCACCTTTGGCTCATGCCAAGCTCTGAAGGTGCCCTCAGCTACTCTCTTTCAAAATACTTGAGGTATAGAGTAATACTGTGTCAGGGGGAGGAAGAAAGCTATTGCTTAGAAAATGGAGAAGAGATCATCAAAAACAAGCTTTTCCCATACATACAGCCAGGGGAGAGAAGATCTCTAATTTAAGTGCACTGAATCTCTCTGCACTCCTCAGAGCCTCCTATTTGGTTCCATGTATCATCTATAATGCTTTCTTTAGAAAGACTGAATTATTCTCCATGTTTCCTAATGCTTAGGTGCCTAACGTAAAAATTAGACAGGATCTCACTTGTTGTTGCTAGTAACTATTATGAATTCCATGGATCTTACCATAAACTTCATGGCAACGAACTGAAACAAATTATGACAACAGTGACTGCAGGTTAACTAGCTTGTGTGCTCCAGATGATCGAGTAATGTGGCTAACTGAAGGTGTTGGAGGTGACTTAAATTTCCTCTCTTAATACTGCAAGAAAATAAGCTTTTGTTTTCTGGCAACAGACGTGACATTGGTTGGTTGGCTGCCTGACCAAATGTGTTATGATATAGAGTCTTTATTGTATCTTCTGTATTTCATGGTTTTCTTCTCTGCAAAGTTTGTAAAGAAGAAATCCTATAAGCAGAAGTATGATTCTGAATATCATTTTACTTATTCTTGTGTTTCTTGTTTTCACCGCACAGAAGATAGCACACTTACTTTTCTGAGTATCTGCTTCTCTTAGCAATCACTTCATTGCCAACTAGTCTGCTTTCCCTTCAATCCTGTAAGCAGAAGGTGTGTGTCTGGAAGAGAGAGCATATGCTTTTTCTTTTTCTTGGTGTGGAGTTCAGCCACAAAACTGCTTCATAATAACACATGAAGAGTCCTCCAAATCACCTACTGTAACCCAGCAAGCATTAAAAGCAGCAAATTTTCCACTGATCTAACATTATGCTGTTTCCAGAAATTCTTTATACTGGAAATCAGAGACCAGATGGAATCTAATGGCAGAACCAGCTTCTGCAGAGCAGGGAAGCACTGAATTCCCAGCTCTGCACTGGGGGCTTTATTACCCATAATCTGTTCATGCCAGGCACAGCTGACACAAAACAACACTATAGGAAGATACGAGCTGGTGGAAGGAAATGTCCTCCCTGATTGTACATACCGGAATGATCAGGTGGAATAACTTAAAGTTAAGTCTGTCTGATGGGCAGGTATGTATCAAAGGCAACATTATTTTAACATAGTCCTCATTATTTTGTGAGGCTCTTGCTTGCTTTCGACTTGGTGATGTGTCTGCTTGGATCTGAATGTCAGTGAGTAGACTTGAATTTCTCTTGGGCATCGTAGGAAGGATATTATAGAAACAGCACTAATATGTGTACACTTCGGTGGTTAAGGACTACTGAAGTACTATTTAAACATTAGCTAGGCTCTTTCCCCATTTTCATCCCAAGCTACAGAACAGAATCTAGGAACTGAATGGAAGAAGCACTTAAAAAAAAAAAAAAAGAAGGAACAGCAGAGAGAGAGAGATTAGGATGATAATGATTGCGTAAATGAACCTGAATAACAGGATCTGCAAGTAACACATATTGAAAATGCTGTCAATAGCAATGAAACCAAGAGTAGAAATGTCAGCAAGGAAAACGAGCAAAAAGAAAGAGGTAAGAAGGGAGAGAGACTGAAAATGCAGCTGTGAAAAGTGTTGCATACCCATTGATTGGTAAATTCACTATCTATCGGGGTTTGATGGGCATGGAAATTACTAATGAAATTGCTGTTTTTTTCACAGTGACCTGAATTACAATCACAAAGGCAGGCACCCAAATCAAAAAAAGGGGGGGGGGGGATAATTAAGGCTCTTCACTTAGAGTGTTGCTCACATGTCAGTGATTTTTTTTTCACTGACAGATATTCCAGGGAATAGAACCTATTCTATATGTCACCATTTTTCTTGTGTTCATACTACTTTCACTGCATTCACACTGGAGAAGCTTGTTGGCAAGCCTCATCCAAGATAAGCGCCTTTCACTAGGCAAGACTTGAAAAGCTCTGTGCTGGAAAATCCCCCAATTCAGACAGTTATGCAGATGACTTGAAAGATTTATGCAGCAATCTTCTGCACATTGGCACTTTTTTCCTAGAAACTGGTGAAGGGATATAGCCCAGGGAAGTGGACTATAAAGCAGAAGACTGCCAGCAAAAGTCAAGTCAAAAACACAAGAGAGGGAAAGAAAGCATATCTGATTCCTCCAAGATCTGAATTAATTTTAACAAAGTTACTGTGATGTGAAATCACCCTGGTTTGTGCCGTTTCCCTCTCTTACTGGGAGCTCTTTGGGAGAGGACCCATGTTTTCATTTTGTGTTTGTACAGGACTCACAAAGTAGGTTTCAGATCCTGAACAGGAACTGCTAGAGGATGCTGCAAAATTGAATGAAAAATTTATTATTGATAATAATAATATTAATAATAGTATTAATAAATATTATTAGAACACCGGTTAAAAAGTTAAAAGTTAGAACGCCTGAAGAAATAATAAGGCTGCATTTAAAAGATACAAAGACTCACTTCTTTCAGACCTGGCTTCTTAGAAGGCCACCATTCCTACAGGAGAACAGTAGGAAAAGAAAAATCATGTAAGACTATACTATATGAGCACCTCCCTTCTTTTGTCATTCTAGAAACTTGTAAGTGAAAAAAAACAACCCCAACCTGCAAATGCTCAAACAGAAACATAGCTGAAACACGTCTCTCACCTGTAAATACATGCCAAATTATTTCTTTTGCAGTATCTCTGCTATTTTATGCAATCAGGTTTGTGATCCAGCTTTCAAGGGGTCTTGAGAATGCTTTACTAAATAGAAACCAGTGAAAAAGTGTGCAGGGGTGCCTTAAATAACTAAGCTTGGAATAGCTAAACTTACTCAAATAGTGCAACTTGATGCATTCAACCTCATTTGTAAGCTGTGGAAAGATTTCAATCCACAAACTGTAAAATAAGTAAATTTATCAATAGAAAGCACTGTAAAACCTGGTCTCTGATACTGTTAAAATTAGTATATGTTTAGAGATAATGAAACTGTTAGCAGGTGACACTATCTGGAGGAATTGAAGTCTCGAGACTTTTAGAGTCCAGATAAATCCAGACAGAGCTAGCCTATCTACCTAGTGTAACCTAGGTTGTTTCTGGGACTAAGACAAAATCTATTTTTCAAGTAAAAGCTATTGTTTGTTTTCTGTGTGTCAGTCTTTTGATCTTTGTGTTGGTAGATAAATCCTTTGGTCAGTAGCATTGGCCCATGCATCACAGAAACACATTAACAGTAAACAGCACCTTCCAGCTCTTCAATCTGGGATCCAGTGAAGGCCATGATATATGGTTTGTAAAGGCAGACACAAAAAATTAAAGGGAGAGATGGGGAATTCTTCTTGTGACTTATGTTTTATAGTTTCTGTTTCATTTCTCTGCTTGACCCGTGATCTCTGTTTTAAAGTTTCTCTCTCTAGACCAAACAAAACTGTAATTCATAAATGGTATGAAAAGCAGTCTTGACTTTAGATACCTAAAGCCCACTTAGATGTCTCAGACCAGTTAAAATGGATTTTTAATTTCTCTTGAATTTATTAAAATCATAGATCTTGATCTCTATGAATCATCCCATATTTTTAAATTAATCTACTTACATGTCTCAGCAGATTCATATACAATATGTATTTATAGTATGTAAACAATCCAGTGGCTTCTTCTCATAAAGACTGACTTTTGTTGGACCTTAAGAAAAGTTTGCTGTTGTGATTTTGATTTTACTCACCACAATGCCTGGATATCATAATTAGCCATAAACTTTAAAACCGAGCATGCAGTTTCACTTCTTTTTCTTGGTGAGGCTGATACTCATTTCCATGTCCTTTCTCCCCTTTCTTCCAAATGCCAGAGAGGCTGCCAGACTTCACAATATGCTCTAACCATTGGCAGCGGAATGAGAGATCCCAGATCAAAGAGTAACGTACTCAAGGCTAAATATAGTCCTGAGCAGAGCGGAAGGCTGTAAGTTCCAGCATCTGCTGATACGGTCACTGTGGTGGAACTGCCTTCCAAACCATAAGCTTTTAAAATGCCTGTATTTGATTTTCAAATATCTTTCAGAGTTTTAATTACTGTAGATATTCCTGGCATCTTCGAACGTTATCATTAGAGCATGAACATTTTTCTTTCATGCTCTGATCTAGCAAAATTCTGTATAGACCAACCTATGAGCAAACCACATTTCACTTACCCTCCAGTTTTCTGTTTTAATCATGCAGCAGGCTTGAGCAGTGCAGACAACCAAAACATTAACTATTTCTTTTCTTCTTATACACGTAAATAAAAAAGACTAAGAATTCCTTCTGCTTTCTTTTTCTTACTTGCACCTCATGGGTTTATTTTTTTCTTCTTACTTTGGAGTAACTGCTTCAGTGAAAAGATATAAAGGTGGTTCCACAAGCAGCAGATTTTTATGCAGCATGGTTTCCCACGGCACTCCCCATATAAAGCTTGTGCTTAATAGCCCATACTGCAGAGTTTCCATGTGTGAGTGACATTAATATGTATCTCTACCTGGTCACCTATTTTCACTAAACTTTTAGAACTTAATACATCTGAACCATATATCACCAGCTTTGGTGGGAACTGGCTGAGGCATTCAGCTGTTAAAGCTAATGATTGTGTATGTTTCTATCCTCAGGAAATACATTAGCAAATACAAATGTATGCTGGCCTCAAGTCTAGAAGACACTCATTTTTAAAGTACCAAAAGTAAAAATAGCCAGAATATGCATGCGTGAGAATGCACACATGCATGCATGCACACGCACACACGCGCGCGCACACACACACACACACACAGAGAAAGAAATTCTGCACACTGCCTTCTCTTACTTTGCATACCTGAGGCAGCCCCATCCCATTCCATTTTGTACCACATCACCTGGATGCTCCAGAGCTTAGTGCCAGTCAAAGCACCTCCACTGGTATGCAGCCTGGGGGCTTCACAGCTCGGAGACTGTGCCCACTTGGGGTTAATAGCTGACTGGTCTCCTTATTTGCTGCAGAAATAGATTATTTATTTTATTTTTTGAAAAGACAGTGGGTAATCTTAGATTTGGGCCATTATATTATTTTTAGCATGATTTCCTAAGAAAACAAAGACATCCATGCCTTTCAGTTCCCTGATATAACCTACATAGCCCATATCCAGAAAGGTAGTGGAATAGGGACCCGACTCTCTCAGCAGACTGTATTAATCAAGAGCTATGAACATAAAGTTGGTTTTAAGTCCCTATTTATAACTTTCCCCCCCCACTATGCTCCAATTGCTTCAACTTTTTGGTGTAACTCAGCATGAACCTACAGATGGCTTGCTCACAATGAGAATTTCCTCTATATCTTCAGACAGTTTCTGAGATTTTCCAACGACAGCTCTGTTTTAGTTCTGGATATTTCTGGGCCATTCCAGTTCATTTGCTCTATATACAAAAAGCACAACTAAAAAGCATACCTCTTCCTCATTCACAGAATCACAGAATAGGGGGTTGGAAGGCACCTCTGGAGATCATCTGGTCCAACTACCTTGCTCAAGCAGGATGAACTAGAGCAGCTTCCCAGGACCCTGTCCAGATGGCTTCTGAATATCTCCAATGATGGAGATCCCACAGTCTCTCCGGGCAACTTGTTCCAGTGAAGTTGTTAAACAGCACTGGCTGCAGTGTCGAAACCTGGGGGACACCACTAGTGATTGGCCTCCAGACAGATTTTGTGCTGCTGGTCACAACCCTCTGAGCCCGGCAATTCAGCCAATTTTCAATCCACCTTACTGGCCACTCATCTAGCCCGTACTCTATCAGCTTGTCTATGAGGACACTTTAAGAGAGTGTCAAAAACCTTACTGAAGTTGAGGTAAACAACATCCACACCTCTTCCTTCATCTACCAAGTCATCACAGAAGGTTATCAGGTTGGTTAAGCATGATTTCTGCTTTGTAAATCTGTGCTGACTACTCCCAATCACCTTCCTGTCCTTTCTGTGTCTGGAAATAGTATCCAGGATTAGTTGCTCCATCACCTTCTCAGGGACTGAGGAGAGGCTGACCGGCCTGTCATTCCCCAGATCCTCCTTCTTGACCTTCTTGAAGACATAGGTGACATTTGCCCTCTTCCAGACCCCTCTCTAATCACCATGACCTTTAAAAGATAATCGAGAGTGGCTTTGCAATGCCATCAGCCAGCTCCTTCAGCTTTTGTGGGTGCATCCTGTCAGGGGCCAGGGACTTGTGTATGTCCAGTTCGTTTAAGTGTTCCCCTAACCTGACCCTCCTCCACCAAGAGTAAGTCTTACTTCCTCCAAACTCCCCCTCTGGTCTCAGGGATTTGGGATTCCTGAGGGCCTCCTCCCCCCTAAACAGAAGACAGTGTTATATTTTACAGCATGCAGGTTACATAAGCAAATTATACTGTGGTCTCTTTTGCAGTCAGTCAGTAGTGATCTCCTTTTAAAAGAATTATCCACCATCTCCCAAACAAGTCACAGGGAACTCGCACAAAACTCTCACTCCCTCCGTTACCAATTAAGGGCTGAGAAAACTTTGCTGACCTGTGAACCTGTTCTTCGGAGAGAATTAAACCATTTCTTTTAGTGCACTTAAAGAAATGCTTTGACTTCTGCCAGAACTTCTTCCTGAATTTCTTTATAACTCATCTCCCTCTAAAGACTCTTCTTCGTTTACTTTTCTTCTTTGAAAAGCCCCGCTATCCTTTAGGTTTTGTAGATATTCTTTGATGATTAGAAAGGGGTGTTTGTTCTTTCTTGTGAATAGTCTTCTGGGCCACAGGGGATACTTACATGCTGCCATGTATTTGGAAAGCACTTCTCTTACAGTTGTGGAGTTTTAAGTTTAGTCTCAAATACAGATTTTAAGGGGTTTAAATTTTTTCTTCTTTTATGTATAACTATTTAAGATAGTTTATTCTTGAACCTTATTATTTACTTTTAAAAGGCTTTTTTTCCCTGTCCGTTTTTTATGTGTTCACATGCCATGAATCTAGAAGTAGGAAGAAGTTGTTAAGGAGACAACTGGAATGGGAGGAAGCAAGAGAAAATTTCTTTTCAGTTCCCCAAACTTTCATATTTAGTTTCCATAGTTTAGTTCCCTTGTATTCCCAAGCTTTCCTATTCCCTGGTTTTTATTCAAAACTATACTTCCTTTCTTTGATACAGACTAAATCAGGCTGCCCGCATGCACCTTGGGAAGAGCAAAAAACATTTTCTCCTGCTTGCTCTGCTGGCCCATCACATGAAAACAGATGTTTCTTTTCCATCTGGAAGGTAAAGAATACTAGATTACAGTTTTTGATGGTGAGAATAAATTATAAATTATGTGCTATTCTGATGTTGTGACCATGTTAAGCAACATCACAACTAGTAAGTATAATATGAGGGAAACTCACCTCAAAAAATCTCTAAAAGATAGATTTGGAGTCTGCCACCTCTCTGATATGCCTGTAAGTTTGCTGGAGCCTGATGAGCTCTTTAATTCACTTTCAAACTGGTCCTTTGAAATAGAGCTCATTGGTCTTTCAGAAAATTCACATTTGATTTTGTTAGGAGCTTATTCTTTTTCGGAGAGATGCATCATGAAGTAACTGCGGGATGGGAAGGATTGAAAACATAATTAATACTTAGAGTTAAGTTCTGCAGCTCAACAACACTGTCTGAATTATCTCAATTTTAGGCAATAATAATAATTACCCTCTAACCACAAAGCTAGCAAGCAAAAATTGAAGTGGAAATTACTCTTAAAAAAAGTAGTAATAACAATGTCTGCCAGCCATAAAAGAGCCTCAAAGTCACAAAAGTCAGAATGAGTTCTTAATCTTTAACTATTTAGGGGCCACTATATGATTCCCCATAATACGTATTCACATATATTCATTTTTGTGTTAACAAAACATTGTTCTACCTAAAGAAGCTCACCTTTCCAAAAGTAATACTTATTGAGGGAAAATGGACACTAATTCCAAAACTGAATTTATACCTTAGGAATTACAAGTGACATTTTGGGTATTGGGTCTGAAAATGGTTGCTTCTTTGCCAGCATCTTGTTTGGCCCCCAAAGATGCAAACAGACATCATGGCAAAGACTTGTAAACACAGGCTGGTTTCACTGGCATGCTGCAGGTCTATCAAGCCACTGTTCTAACCACCAAGCTCCCATCCATTGGGTCTCTTGATCCAAAAACATGCCTGGAGGAATCTCTGTAATGCACAAATAAATAATAAATTGCACTTCCCTTGCTTCAGGGAGTCCATTAGCAACATAAACCTTTTGCTCAAGGAACTATGAATGGTTTCAGTGGTGTAAAGGGTAATCTCTTTTTTTTTCCTTTCATGCAGGTAGTGAACTACTTCTTGGCCTTGCCAAGGCATGATGCATCCCTGGAATAACATTTAGGCCTTATTGCAATTTTCAGGCTATATATCAGCCTTGAATAGGAAAAATAGTAAATTTTGTATTTAGTGCTCTGAGCAACCATACAGAAGACAGCAAAAACTTAGAATAATTTTGTCCACTCCATTCAGAATGTTTTTTGCTCTAAAGCCCTCAATTTAGAAATCTAATTTTCAGAACAAAGACTATGAGCAGCTCAGAGCAGTAAATACACCCAGAAGAAACACCATTAGGAAAACAGTAGAATGGCTGAGAATGATTAAAATAGCTGTTGTTCTTTGCACCTGAAATGCAGATAGTGAAGATGTGAATCTTTCCCCCGTAGTTGTATAACTGTTTTCTGTTTAGGTGCAGGAGTGTACTGAAATACCAAAATACACATGCACATAAAATTCATATATGATACTGATATTAAAGAAGAAAATGCCATTCTTCCTGGCCATTTTTGAAAATTGTATGTTTTGTCTGTACAACGTCATGCCTGTAAACAAAGTAATAAAGGTAAATAAGATTGGGGGGGGAGGGAGGATTTGAGCTAAAAAGGAGCATGCAAAAATGGCTATGGAGATGTCTGCATAAGCTTGGCAAACACATTTGATTTTTCTGATCTAAAGAAACCCCACATATTATAATGTGCTCCATTGCAGCTGCACAGAAAGAAATTATATGTATGGCTGCTGTGTGAATATCCATATTTACATACACAAAAGAATAGTCATCTGCTAACATGAGTGCTTGTCTCTTGCCACTGATCTATCTAAAAAGCTTGTATATTCCTATCATGAGAAGTGAACATTATCTTGTAACTTTGGGGACCGATCACACATGAGTAAGTTCAGTTCAGGATCAGACATGAGCTTGCCCCACCTGAGATCCAAGGCAAGCAGGAGCTGGATAGCCAGTTTGTTACTGCCCCAACCTTGAAATGATGTTCTGCCTCCCAGGCTTCATGAGCTCCAAGCATTAATCTTGACTCGAAGCTTGCTGTAAGGCTGTGCAGACTAACCGCCTGGCCTCCTGCAAAAGACCTGGGAAACTCTGTCATCTTGCCTGGTCTGAACATAATGCTAATAACTCTTTGGTTCTCTTTGATTGGATCTGATTTAATTCAAGAGATTATTGTTGCATATAATATGACAAATAAAGTTCATGGATATGTTATGCAGTAGTGTCAGAATCACCATATGTCTTTGCTAAGTACCTAAGATTATGTTTGTTTTTCTAATAGCAGCATGACATGCTCAGCTAATTCATCAAAGGTGTCCTCTGCTTATGTCACATCCAACTAGCAAAATTATAGAACAATTTCTGGTCAGTAATAATCTGATATATAACCTTGACATTACCTAGAACCCTCTTTTCTGCTTCTGCTACTTCGAGTATGCAAGGTATTACAGATTATCCTACTTAATTTTCTAGCCCTTGTCTGTTTTGCAATTGCAATTTTACATCACCAGAATGTTTGATTACTAAATAGTTTTTTTGGCCCTTATCGGTCAAAAGATTAAGTAAGATCAGGCACATTTCTGCTTCTTAAAGAATTTTGTTAGTTACCGTCTTCCAGCCTAATCTTTCTTTTTAGCAATACCCTTGTTTTTCTACTCTTTAGGTGTCATTAATGCTCTATCAAATGCATTTTTCCCCAAATAATATTCATAATGTTTTCTAGTAGCTAAAGAGATGCATCTTCTTCATGGTTTGGAAATGGTTATAAACATTGCTGAATCTGGTAACACTGTTTATATGTTTATGCACCCAGTTCTGAGGGGGAATTGTGGTGGGGTGCAGGGATTAGTTAGTGTTTGGATTGTACATAAACAACATCTGTAAAAGAAAACAAACTTCCACTCTGCCTAAGAGTGTTGGAAATAGAGCCCATAAAAAGAACACTCTAAAAATGGCACTATTCCAATTTTATTTTTGCAGTACCTCATAAATTTGAATCATGATGGGCAATTTGTTACCTGCACAGTCACAAATGAGGCAAGATAAAAAAAAGGCTTAATAAAACCCTGCCATTTCAGTCTTTTTCTATATTCTTTATTCAAACATGACATACCATAGACTGACTCCTTGCAAAAATTCACAAATCATTATTATTGCTCTTACAGTAATCAATCCGAGGAAAGTGTCACTGCAAAAACGAGAGGCTTAGCATAGTTATAGCAGGAACAAGGGCTAATAAAGTTTCCCCATGTAGCTCTGTTATACTACTTTACCTTTAATCATGTCTCATATTATTTCTCTTCCTGGCTTCTCACAAGTACATGGAGACAAATCACCACAGACCCATATTCGAGGCCATCTAACTTATTTTTCTTGTGCTTTAATGAAGATCTGAACTTCAGTCTTTAAAGTAATATATTAAACCATTTTGCCAGCAAATCTGACCACAAAGCTAAACTTGTGTCACTATTGAGTATGTCACTCAGAATCCACACAGCCAAGCTATTAACGTAATATATTACCAGTTCAGGAGGGAAACAGGCCAACTGACCCAGCCACCTCTCTATGCAGCATGTTAATGCAAATATTTTTTTCTGCAAGTGCATTTTTTTCGAAATATGTTGAGTGGCATCCTCCATCTTACGCCAACTTTTAGTTGTCCTGTGTTTTCATAAATGTAAGACGATGTCTCTCACTGCTTAATCCTTTCTTAGACTCACTTCATGGACCTTTCGTATAAATTGATCACTCTTTCACAGTGCTATGGCATTAATTATTATACTTCTTTCTGCACACTATGTCCAGGAAACAAAACACTATAGAAGCACTAGTTACAGCTTTCTAATTAAGACTGAATCAAGGATTTAGCCTCATTGTTATGTATGAAAAAGACAGCATGTGTGTTGCTGAGTGCAGAATGAATTTTCTCATCATTTGTATGTAAATCCATTAATTAGAGTTAAAATAATTAAGAATATCACCTTTAAGAAATTTAACACCTGCTATGTTTTTCCCCTTGTATCAGCATCATAGTATTAGAGTCTTCAATTTTTTCTTCTTGCTAAATGTCACTAAAATCACACAAGATTTTTTTTTCCCCCTTATCCCTTTAATCTATTGGTTTGCTTCCAGGAGAACCTAAAGAGCATCTGACAGCAGAGTTTTGTAAACAGAAATGCCTCTTCTGAAGGGGCTGCCGTTACCCACCCTTCGTGGTAGGGTGAAGCTCCAGCCGCGCTGGATCCGGCCCAGTGAAAAAGGTGTCTCTTGGTCAGTACAGCAGGAGGGCTGTCTTCCCTGATGGCAGCCTGACACTGCTCTCTGCGGGGACTGACAGGAGTTTGTGTTTTGCAACAAAATATGGGGCCGGGCCGGGCCGAGGCCGAGGAAGAGGAAGAGGAAGAGGAAGAGGCGCAGGGCCGTGGCGCTGCTGCCCGGCCTGGGGCAGAGGCCCTCATGGCGGCTCCCGCTCGGGTGTTGGTCACCGCTTGCTTGTGAGGGACTGGTCACCCTCTGCGGATGGGTGAGAGGGAGATGAAAGCAGCTAATCTATAGTTTGCTGGGTGAGGGAAAAGCAAACATCCAAAGAACTTTTTCTTTTCTTTTCTTTCTTTTCTTTCTTTTTTTTTTTAAAAGAATCTCAGGGTATTTACAGCTACATAATATTGACAGAGACCACGGGGAAGCTGAATCTGCCAGTCAAACTAATTGGATTTAGCAGTAAATGATGGATTGAAGATGTACGAAAATAACCATCAGTGTGACAGAAAAATGAAATGCCAAGTAAATTTACAATAGTGGTCATATCTAGTATATCAGCCTCCTGTCTGCCTAACCTGTGGCAGGGAGCATAAATCATAAATTTGGGGCTCTACAGCCCCGAAGATGAAAACATACCATTTAAAGTCTGCAGGTGTTATTTTGAATAAATGTATCTTCTGACATAATTTTTGGTAAAAGCTTCAAAAACGTATATGCCTGAATTAGATTTGTAGCCAATATTTGTTCTTGTCATAGAAAGCATATCACATAAAATTATGTTAAAGTGCTCTGTCAATCAAATAATCAATTTTTATAATATCTCAAAATTGTTTGAGTTTCCCTTGTGCCTTCACCATGCTGTTGCATATTTTAATCTGTTCAGAGCACAGGAATATGTTAGTATCATTATGAAGCTAATTTTATTTAAAAAATGGTAATTATCTATTTTAATGTGGCAACCATTACACATTTTTGAGTTTCTTGTAGAGGTTCATTAGAGCAGGCCTAATTATTACACTCTCTTTTCATTTTCATCAGAAAACTGAAATAAGAGATGTAATTGTTTCTTTCAAAGAAAAACTGTGATTCAACAATTGTTGAAGAGTTAGTCTAAAACAATCTTTTTGGTTCATTTTCCAGATACAAGCCAGTAGGCCCTGATGCCTTAATGACACATTCAGCTCAGTATAGATATCGCAGCTCATTTTTCCTGAGTTTCTAGCACAACGTTATTTTCAATGTGCCTTCAGTACAGCGACTAATCTAATTTTTAGCTCCCATTGTTCCCATCCACATTCTTTGATTTTTTGACAATGTATGAAAAAGACATTTTAGAGCTTGACTTAATTAACCTTGTGCAACTAGGAAGTTCAAGCAGGAATTCCAGGTATATATTTGCTAGGAAAGCTCTGGAAGTCCCAGTTTCCATTAAGTTAATATTTCTTTTACTTTGTTTTTTGAGATTCTTTTATTTCATTGCCAAAGACGCTTCCCAAATGGCTGGCAGAACATTGATCTGCTCACTGAACTGTCACACCGAGAAATGTTTATGAATAAAAATGCTGTTTCTTACTGGAGAAGTCTTGAAATTTGTTTTCAGGGTTCTACAGAGAATCTGACATGTTCGTTTTCATTAAGTTAAATGTTTCTTGCAGTAGTTTCGTACCCATTAGCAACTCAAGGTTGCAGAATATTTGTTACTACTGTCATATTTCTTTGTCCTTGATAATCTGTTCAAGTAGATATTGTTATGTATATATCGTTTTCACATGGAAATACAATCAAAAGTCATCTATACTATCATGTAGTCAAAGTCAGTAATATATGTATATACACACTATATATGTATATGTATATATGTATGTATATACATATACATGCACATTTTACTTGAATAACCAAGTAAACCTTCTTTTCCTGACACTAGTAAGAAATAAAAGCAGCTCAGCTGAACCAAACCAAACCAACAGCAAAAAGTGCCAACAGAAAACCATGCCTATTGTCAGGAGCTACCAAGTGACTCCAGTTGGGAATTTTGTGCATGGCTTTGCACTTACAAAGCAGCAGCACTGTTAACGATGACATCGTGAAGATGGTCATATATTCAGTGAGAAATACTGATTATAGAGTGTACATAGTAATTGCACGTCTTGATTTATATAGCAGTTACTGACCATATCACCAACTGACAGCAAAGGAAATACTAGGAGGAAGAGAAAAATAGTCAAGATACTGCTCTTGAATTTAGTTCTTTATGGTGCTGTATCAAATCTAATGGCACTCTGATGGCACCTGAATGTTGAGCTGTGATTGCCCGTGTCAGACCTACAGTTCTCTTAATGGATATGAAAGCAGCAATGACACTAACGAATGCTTCAAGAAAATAATTCCAGCCCATGGGCTATGTTATCACCAGAATTACTGCCAGGTCAGCTGCTGCTGTGCAGGGTGTTGGGATAGTCAAATGTCAAAGGCAGCCATAAAAGAACAGCTATTCTTACACTTGTCTCTGCTCTTCTGTTTCTCCACATGCTCTGTAAGAATTTAAGAACATGTTCTACCCATTCTGGAATGAGTTCATCTAAATTTTTTTGTCATGCATCAGGCAATTTTTTATTCTTCCTGAATGGTCAGAGTTTGGAACCACAATGAGATCAGAAAGAGAGATAGTAAACCACAGACAAATGTGCTTTATATTTAGTGAGGCAGATGGTCTCGATTATTATATCTTGTTTCTTGTGCACTATGTTTTTCACCTACCTCTTTAGATGCTTCATATAGTTCTAGTGAGAAGATTGGGTAGTTTTTCTTTTTCTTTTTTTGAAAGCTTTGTTCTAATAGAAGACCTAAAATGATTTTGTAGGAAGGAAGCCAATATGAAACAAAGGTGTTTTCCCCATGCAAGAGATGGGAAATGTGTCAGTGAAACAATCCAGTTTGCCACTGTTACTGAAGGAAGTTTAAACATGTGAGCTAGACTCAGATTCTCCTTATTCTATAGTCAAACAGCTTGAGATTTTGTGAGAAAATGAATCCGATTCTGTGAGAAAATGAATTTTTCCTCTAGACATGTTTAAGTCCTGTAGGAATTGGGAAGTTATAATAGATTACAGAATGATAACTTCACTAGTGGATTCAAAAAAAGGTGTTTCCAAGCTTCCATTGTGTGTATGTGTCTGTATGTTATATAGCACTGTTTTTATCAAAGCATTTTGCCTGGATAACCTACAAAGAATTACAGTAGTATGGCATTTATTAGCATTATATTGCACGTCTTTAATATAAAATCTCACAATAATAGTATCACCACCTGAACTATGGTGCTGCTCTACTCCAATGCAAATTGAAGCCAGCTGAGATATGCAAGTACATATGCAGTATCATTATTCTTCCAGTTCTAATTCATTCAACATTGGCTCATTTAGAAAAACAAAGCATTCTGTATATTCATTTCAATATAGAATTATTAGTATAGATTTGTAATTTTTAAATAATAAGAAAAAATTAATAATGGATTGAGGAGGTGGTCTAGGTAGGGGTGTCCATTATCAGAAAATAACTTATGCAAAAATTATCGAAGACCTGTTTAAAACAAATTTATAAATGAACTTGCAAAGGAAACAGCATACTGTGTGTTTCTGACTGTGACTTTGTTTTTGGCCTCATTTATTTTATCAGATGGAAGCTAATGTCCTATTTCTTGGCTACCACAATCTCTTTCAATTGAATTCAATGAATATAAAATACCATAAATCCTGGGAATTTTGTGGTAATAATTTTCTGGCTTACTGTTCTTTTCTTTTTTGTTGCATTTTTGTTTTCAGTCAAGAACAATGAGGCGCCTAATTTCATCAAAAGGAATAGGAAGTAAAATACTTCCACTCATTAATTTTTACAACAGAAAAAGCATGTTAGTGGCTTGAAAGTGATTTCCTATTTTACAGTCTCTTACTGGAGAAGTAAGTATTTCAGAACTCTTCAATGACAGAAACTCTCACCAAATGTTCATATAAATATTTGCAAAGTACCAGCATTAATAATTGCATCTTAATTTTTAAGTCTCTTTTGAAGTCCTCTATCCTTTTATTTATTTTGTCAGGGGTTGAATGCTGCCGTATTTCCCAGTGTGCCAGATGGCTGGAGAAACAAAGATACAATCACCTTTCCTGAAATTTACATAAAAATGAATATACAAACTGAAATTGAATTAAAACCAAAGGAAAAAAACCCACAACAACCTTGTTGACAATGGAAAAAGGAGAAGTGAGAGAGCTGGTGAAAAGAAATAGCATGTGAGGGGAAGTAGCTGGGTCTAGAAGCATTTCTTAGGATGGGTAAAATTCTGCTTTCTGAAATTGCTGTAGGAGGAGGTAATTTAATGTGAGAAATAATAGTCAGGGAATATGCAGCATTGGGAAAAGTAAGTTCTTTTGTTTCTTTCATACTGATAAAGTCTTGTGTGGTTGCAGCACAGTAAATACTAACCCTAGTTTTTGTAGACTAACCCTTTTTCTCCCAGATTTCTCTTATCCTATGTTCTCTTTAAATAGAAGTCTCTGTCATTAGGAAGGAGATTCCTGTGGAGCATACCTTTCTGCTCTTCTGAATTCTCCATTTCTGTAGACTTCTCTTGTTTGTCATTTTTGGCCTCTCCCTGCCACATTGTTTCTTCCTAATTCTTCTTCTCAACCTCTTGTCTGTCATTTTTGCCTCTGCTTCCTTTTATGTCACCAAATCCTGCTTTTCACTCAAACTATTGCTACCTCAAAATTAATAAAATATAAACACAGTTTTGTTGAGCTGAAATCTGCAAATGACTTGTCTATTTCCATTTTATTTTCCATTTAAATGAGTAATAGTCTACCAGATGTTAAAGTGATGGTTTTATGGGCTTAGGTGAATAGATAGATTTATAAGATAATGGCAGAATGGTTTAGGTATGGGAGAGCCATAGTGAATGTATTGCACAGGAAGATTCTGTTCATAGTTCTAATGAGCGGTAGTGACAGTTCAGCAATATTTAATGTAAAATGTCTCCTACTGTTTAAATTATGGTAATTCCAGAATTCTCCTATTTTTATTTGGATTGCTGTGAAATTTGCTGTCCCTTGTGCAGGTATAGAGCAGAGCCTGAAATACAGCTACAGGATTCTTCCTGAGATCCTCCAGTTAAAAAATAAAGAGAACAGGTATTCTATTGTTTTTGCTTCCACTTTTATTAAACTGCGGTTTTGACCTTCCTCAAATTTATTTTAATACAAGATTCACAGAGCTTGTCTTCATTTTGAAATAACTGAATAGAATAATTTGGAAGGACACAAGGCACCTAGCCTGAGCTCTGCTCTATTGTAATTTAGTGGTATTCAATATTTAATAGCTTCTGCTTTTCAGAAGTTTTCTTCACAGGGTGAGGATGAGATCTCGGGGAATCAAATAGAATATAGAAGCTCTCAGCTTCAACCCACACAGTCAGAAAAATCCACTAACTCTAACTACTAATAGTCATTATTGCTAAGCATTTGAGGACTCTTCATGAGACGAACAAAATAATAATTAAAGGCCAAATCTGAATAAATGCTTATTATCGCTGCTGTTATTACGTAATTAAACACAGAAAATGTGGTTAGTCATGTACAACTCAAAGACAATATCTGAGTCTAGAAAATACACTTTAAAGCCAAGTAACTTGCTATCTATCAGTTCTTGGAATTTTAGTGATGATCAAATGTAGTGGAGCTATTCATACCTTGGAGTCAGTTGTCTGAACTGAGAGGCCCAGGAATCCTTATGGATCTGATATATTTATTTGTTTACTTGTGGCATTTAAGATGTGAATCTGAAGCAAATCTCCATCAGCTTAACCAATTTTTTTTGTTAGAAAAGTCCCTTCTGCCTTGCCCCTCACCATTAGAGGTAAAAAAGGAGCTGTAACTTTTTCAGCAACCCAGATCATTTGCTTTTTAACCAAGAACTGTTTTCTCACCTTTTGGGTAGCACACCTTGCCGCATTGCTTGGGAGGTGGAAAGCTCCCATGCAAGGGAAGGAGGGCAGAGAGCAGGTGATGGTAACATCTTCCCAACAAGAGTCCCTGGAAGATGTGTCAGACACCCAAACAGGAGCAAATGCATGGGTTGAGCTGCTGAGTACTGATATTTTTCTCTGCCCAGAGCAGTAACAGCTTTTCCTCATGATTAGTAGCTTGGAAATGGAAAGATAGGGCTGGATTTGTAGATGTTACTTAAGAGCATCCAGTAAAGCTTTATCAAGATAAACATATGTTTGTAATCCTTCTTCTTCTTCTTTTTTTTTTTTGGAGTTTCTTGGCATATAGGATTAGACCTTTGGCTCAGTGGTGTTAACAGCTACAAAAGGCAATTTAAACCACTGAGCTACCATGGATGATTGAATCCTGGATATATTGTCTTTATCACTGCTGACAGTCCTCCTGTGAACTATTGCAGAAGCCTTAGGGCCATAGTCCATCTGATGCCATTCTGTGAAGGAAAAATGGGACATGTAGGTACTCAGGATACAACTTAGGCTACCATATGAGTTTTTCCAAACAAAAATAATTAAAATACTTAAATTATTTTGCTTTTGCTTACTCAGTTTTTTCAACAAAATGTGATTTTTGTACTTTGCAGTTTTTTTCTGGGGGGGGGGGGGAATGAATATTTTCTCAAGATCTAGTTTAGGCAGAAATTTTGTTTGGTTAGCCTTAGTTAACCAAGAAATAAAAAAGGACATTTTACCTGAGGCTGTTGTGGTTCCTTTTCCTATGATTTTTCTTATGTGTTAGAATTAGCTTAAGAGTGTGTTGCTATCTTTCTAGCTAAGCTGCTTTCATACAGTTTTAGTGATTTGTTCAGGGTCCATTTCATTGTTGCTCAATTTATTTTTAAAACAAACACTATTTTTGAGAGTACTCTGCCAGGAATCCTTTAACTGATCATGTGTTCTTCTTCTTGGTTCCTTTTCTTTTCTTGCCCAATGTCCATTGTATTCTTTACTCTGTAAATCCATCTCTTCTGGGAGTTATTTCACAATGAGTAAGAAGACAAAAGCAGTCAAATGTCTGCTTGACACATGAGCTCAATGCTAAATCCTCTGCTATCAGTGGTGAGCAGTTAGGCTGGCAAATGAGTCAGGAGCAAAGTTAAATGGGATTGCAGTCAGCTGAAAGGAATTACTTATTGAAGGAGGTACACAGACAAGGGAATAAGGATCAAACTCTGGCCTGTAATGAAGAGTTTTAGGATAAATTCCTAACTGGATAATAAGTTCTCAGAAGTGATTTATGCTCTCTGAATGGACTTTACTTTTATATATTTATTGCTGGGAAAGATGTGTATGAGATGTCTTCCATAAAAATGAAAGTGGAAGGATGTGATCTCAGTTGCTTTTGATCATTCCTTAAAGGGTATTGAAATGCATATTCATGATGAAGCAGTTCATTAAACTTGAAATTATACACTGGCTGTCTGTGCTTTAAAACAAAACAAAACAAAACATGTGCAGCTGCTAGTACAACCAACAATAGCATGAGAGCTAAGGTGGGAAACATCAGTAATTATCTATACATCACTGAGCTTCCCTATATCTAACACTGACAAAACCGAGGTGAGCAAGACATAAGGAGAAAGTACAGGCTGGCAGTTGGAACCTCCTTCTTCATCTTTTCCATCACCTTTTCACTTTCACATTGCATTTATTTTGAGACATTCCCAACAAAATTCTGTTTACCCCTCAAGGTGGACCTGTGATCTTACCTATTCCTATTTTTCCCTTCTCTTGTTCAAACTATCGCCCTGCCTTTATTCTCCTTTAACAATTTTCTCTAATAATCTGGCTTTTCTTCCTCTGCTTCTTAATATATTGCTGTTATCTTGTTCAACAAATAAGCAATTACGCAGTTAGCCCTCCTTCTCCAAATGCCAGCCTGTTTTCCTCTTTCTTCATTCCCTTTTCCTTCATGAAATATCTTGAACACATTGCCAGTTTCCTTGCCTGAACTTGCTGTTCTGGATTGTTTGCTGGAAGTCTGGTTTCAGGGACTTTGCCTCCCTGTCCCCAAGATTATTCTCACTCTCTTCTATCCTTGATCTCTTGATTATTATTCTGCCTTTTCCAAATCTTCTCTCTAGCTGTTTTGCCATGCTAGAGTTTTATGGTCCTATAGTCATTTGTTGTTCTTTGGTAGCTACAATCGTAATTTCATTGTATCACTTGTTAGTAGTTCTTCAAAGTTTCTGTTCTCACTGTTATGTCTCAGTCCTACCTCTGGTAATCCAGATTTGATCTTCTGGCTTCAAAGTAATGAAATATCTACAAGATATTGCTTATTTTGGGCAAAAAGCAGCATCTGCACTATTTTGTTTTCACTGGAACACTTACCTTCATTATAAAAGGCTTATACTTTTATCAAAGATTTTTCTGAATTTTGAAATAAAAAAGCAATCAGCCTTTAGACAAAGGCTGAATAACATAAGACATTTCAGGTCAAACTATTAAGATCTGTTAATATTACAAACAGCTGAAGAGCAAGCCTTAAAAAGGAAGCTGTAGCCAGTATCTTCTATAGTAAGAGATGTGTCATTAACTCATCTCCTGATGTAGCACTGGTGTTACTTCATTTCCATGTAGTGCATCTCAGACTTTACCTATTATGCTAATTTAGACTGTGAACTCATTTGGACCAAAGTCAATTTTTCATTTTGCTTGTGGATTATTATCTAGATATATTTTGTCATGTATAAACTAATAAAAATAATTTCATACAAAATTAGTATTGCTAAAGAGGATGGCATTGTAAAAATATATTAAGGATTAAAAAAAATTAGATTATGATTGAGCACTGAGTGTTATTTCAGAATAAATACTTCATTTAAGGTCAAATCAACCTTTCTGTTACCTAACAGGTCTTGTAATTCTGGATCTTCTTTTCTCCTGTGGGTAGGCTCCCTGATATCTGTGTGGTTTAGCTGGAATGTTCAACATATTTCCCCAGAAATGCCAGTCCAAAAGGCCCATATTGAAACTCTTCAGAGGCACAGACCTGAAAAATGCAGATTAATACATTTTTAAAGCAATGCAAAATAAATTTTTTTATTTCCATGGAATAAGGCAAAATATTTTGATGGAGATCCAAGTAATGAGATAAAAAATGTTAATTTTTTAAATAAATTTTATTTTCCTGATACAGTTTCTTTAAATTAGTAAAATTGAAAATTTACAAATTTTTTTAATTGTCAAAAATGACATTTTCTATGCGAAGCTATTACCAATGGAAAATTCTCATCAAACTTTTGTTCAGAACCCTGACTACAGTCTAAGTTTACAGGGCAAACTTTAATCCTTCACAGAATCAAACCATTCATGTTTAGAGAAGAAAACAAGTGAACAGCCCTATGTTACAATTTAAATAAGATTGTATTTTTCTGATTTTCAATGATACTTTGCACTTCTATATCATTTTCTCCTTTAAAAAAATTTTTTTAGCTTGGAATAAAGTTCAGAAATAGTCCAATAATTAAAAACACTTAATGTTAGGTAATGTGATTGTTTATAATACTGAATTTTGTGTCAAATGGAAAATGTTAGCAAATACTTAACTACAGAATTCAAACCTCTGCTGTTGGGGTTAGGCACAACAAAATTATACTGTGTTCATTTAGTTTTTATGGCCAGAATGTAACAGCTTTTGTGATGTTCTTGTATCAGTTTCGGTAATTTCTCTACCCCGCAATAAAAGCTAATAATAAAGTAGAAAAGTGTTTCTTTCATGTTCTGATTTTGCCTCTAATCTGTATTTGAGTTCATTGGGGTACTATTTGATCGGTTGTCTCTGCTTTTTGTAATAGCAGCATCTGGGCTTCTTTGAACTTGCCAAATTGGTTTTATTTTCTATAGTAGTGTCTAAAGAAATGATTGAAAAACAGAAATGAACCTTACAACCTTAAGAAAATTTATCCTTGATAGCAAGAGCTGCTTGTGACTTCCTCCCTGGTATTCACAGAGAGGGTTTTACACAAATTTTTTACTCCTTCTTGGGAAGAAGGGCAGCTCTGCTTTCCTCATTTTGCAAGCGGGGCCCTAGCCATGTCTGAAAGGTCATTGGCTAAATCATCTTTCCAAGTTCACTTACAGAGAAACTTTGTGCTTTGAGGAAAATTGTTACCATTCTCACAGGCTAAGAGCCTCCTTTCAGAATCATTCGTCTCTATTTAACTTGTAAGTTATCATAGGTTTCTATCTGGAAATCCTGACAAGTGTCCTTTCAGCTTGGAAAAGGCCAGTCATAGAAAATGAGGCTGGAGTATCATGCTGAAAGCTTGCTGACAGAAGAATAGGAGCTGAAGTTAAGGTTGCTGGCCGGGCTGCTGGAGCCTTTGGAGCTGTAATGTTGGCACACAGGAAAGGTGGTCCCATGTTGGTACTGGGGGAATAATCTGTAGCCAAAGAAAACATTTTCATTTGGATACATCATCTCAATTTTATAGGCAAAACAGAGTTATTTTCAAATTTTCTATTAACACAGAATGTGTAGTATTCATATGACTTATGCTTTCAGAAAATCCAGAAACATATTTTTTACTCTCTGTTATTCTCTGACAATTCCCTGTCCTCTTATTATGCATGCATAACTACTATCCAGTTTGAGTTTTTATTTGCTTTGGGTAAACACTTGACTCATAAGAGTTTTCCTCCTGTCTTCTGCAATGATGGACTTCACAGCTAAGAGGGAAATTGGCAGGAGGTGCAAGACTGTTTAGAAATTATGTGGAGGCCAATTTTTTTTTTCCTAACTTAGTAGCAGGAACGATTTCTTCCTCAGTCCTCTTTCATTCTTCTGATAATATGGTTTGAAATAGTTGTTTCTCTTAAAGGTTTAATTTTGGCTTGTTTGACATACTAGTGTGCAAAAAAGCTGTCACCCTCAACTAGTTTTCCAAAACTTTCTATATAAACAAAATGGAGAGCCGTCTAGAGCCTTAAATTATAGTGCAGTCTGAACTAAAAGGCGGATTTAAAGAAAAAATACCCCATGATACCCATCAGTAGCCAAATGCTATTAATTTTTAAAGAGAGGGCAACTCTCAAATCTTCCATGACCACAAACCCTAACTGTCCTAAAACAGCTCTAGTTTTAAATGTATTTCCTCAAACACTACTTGCTTCAAAGTGATTACAGTACTGGAGCATGCCTGAGCAATTCCAGTAACTTATTTGGAAAAGAAATGTGAGAATTATCAAGAAAATTGTGCTTCTTTTTTATCACCAGCATTTAGGGTGCTGTTTTTGAAGCTGAGAATTGCCTGAGCAGCTAGGAGGCTGCCAGAGAAGAAAACTAGTCTGACTGCAGGGCGCAAAGGAAGCGATGTCTGATGTGAAGAAGCTTGCTGCTATAAAAGCAGAATTTACTAGACGCTGATGACATTTCTTCTACCCCATTATATATCTAGATGGCCTTCTAAGATCAGTCTTTTATTGTGATAGGCACTGTGCAAACAGCAAGAGACACTTCCTAGCTTAAATACTTCCTAATTTAAATAGATAATAAAGACAAAATTTTGTCAAGTTCCCAGAGCGGGCCAGGGCACTCAAGCGCAGAACCTCTCTCTCCTGACAGCATGACAGCTGCACAACTCTATAGCCGTATCGTATCATATCATATCATATCATATCTTTTGCTTGAGCATGTTTTTTATCAGATTTTGTTACAATTAAAAGCTTGTTTCTGCGCCAAGAGGAAGCCCACCATATATGCGTTAATCAAAGCCAAGAATTTATTGCTAGTATAATGGAAATCTTAACAGTGTGATTCAAGAGTCATCATTAGTCTAGATCTAAGTATTACAGGAAAACAAAGATTAATAGTGAAGTTAGAGTACTTATATACAGAAAAAATTGAAATAATAGTAGTAATACAATTAAAATTGTATCACAGAACTTCTTAGTTTCTGCCCCTTTTCCTGATGTTATGCTTACCCTCCCACTGCTGCTCGGTGTCCTAAGATTGATGGTTTCACTCTGGTGTTGGTGGTAGGGGGTGAGTTATAGCTATGGTGTCTCCAGCCCCAGCCTGTGCCGCAGCTCTCGTCATCCTCTCTGCTACATCTTCTGCTCCACTTCTCAAGGTCTGTGATACTGTAGCAGGCCTGTATTTCTCTATCATCGTTGTGTTAGAGTCATAAATATCTCATTCCACATAAAAAAACCTGCTTGTTATTGCTATCTGTATAGAACTACAGTTGTCCCACACAAAGATAAAAGGGATGATGGGAGATAGAAGTAAAACAAATCAGCTATAGACACCTGGTCAAGTGGAATTTGCTGTCACAGCTAAACCAAATTAAAAAAAGCTATAGACAGGTCAAGAAAATTTCAGATGGAGCAGGCCTGATAAACTTAAGTCCTGGGGCCTTCCAAACTCAGTACAAAGCTTATGGCTTCGTATTAACAGTGGCAGTACCATATTACAAAGCTACATGGTTACAGTTTTGCTTTCTTAGACCTGTTGGACAACTGTGCCATCACCAAAATATTTATAGGAAGAAACACTGCCATTTCCTAATGTGGTGAGACAGAGTGCAAGTTGGCCTGTGAGAGACAGCCTCAACTTCATTGACACTGTTCTTCCTTCTTATAAGATAGATGAAATGAAGAAACATCAGTGGCCATGTTTCAATTCCAGAACAACTTCCTAAAATGTCCTAGGCAATTCACTGTGTAAAAAGAAAATAACTTCTACTCTAGCATGTCTCCAATTAAGCATAAGCAGATATCTCCTCAACCATAGGATTAATCCAAGCCAGAGTTTTCCCAGATGTGGTATTTTGAACATTCATAGCACTCTTGTAGGGAAGAGAAATGAAGGCTTAGTGGAAATGGTAGCAACACCCCCCACATCTTAAGACTTCTGCATGTTGCCTTTTATATGTGTCCCATAGAGTAACTGTGAACATAGAGTTACTGCCCATCAGCCATACTTGCTTCTTGTACCTGTGTGAAATAACAGTGCCAGTGCAAGGATCAGCATGTCCATCTGAGGAGGATGTAACTAAAGTCTCAAACGCAGTAAAACCATGGGGTTGTAAGGCAGAGCACCTTAAGTGAGTGAAGTGAAGGAAAGGCCTGTAATAATGGTGAGATGCTAGTGGGATAGAGTTTAGATTACGATGGCCAGGGAAAATGGGCCTGGGTTAGGAATCCAAAAGTGGAAGAGACAAGACTAGAATATACCCAGCTGGGCAAATACAAGCCGGGGAGATCAGCAGTGCATCCATCCGCCTCTGAAACAGAGCCCTAGTTCCCTGAACTGCACCACTCCTGCTGACAACTCAGAAAATCACAAGCAAATGATTGTTTTTGTCACTTCTCCAGTTCTACTCCACATATGGGATGTAAAATTAGGAAAGCTATTGCTTACTTGGTTAGCTTCGATGGTATGGCCTTCAGACTTGTGGGTGACCTGTGTAGATAACAAGAAAATGCCAAGGTGGAGTTTCTGTTTGCTTGCTTTTACCAGACTTAGGAAATAATGTACATTTTTGTATTTTGGTGTCATTGAAATATTGAAGACTAATTTTAATACTGTAACTTTTTGGAGCAAACCATAAATGAAATACTCAACAGTTGAAGAAAATTACAAACCACTTTCATGTTACAGTGTGTATTGTATATGACAGTGTTAATAATGTCAGGTTGTTCTCCTAACAATAATAAATGACTGTAATAGAGGTAAACATGCTGCTTTTCAGACATATCCATCGGCCAGACCCTTGTGTCCACTTAGAACCTTGCTAGAAGCTGTACAGCAGGTCTGAAATCTATAATTCCTTAGTTGCCATGTGCTGAACAAACACTTTTTCAGTAAACTAATGAACCTACTTCTCTTGCAGAACATGCACTGTGCCTGAAATAAAGCCTACCTTCTCATACTTTTTCCTCATGCATCACTTCTTCTCCCCGCCATTTGACAAAAGGATAGCATTTGGCTCTGCCTGTACTTCCCTTGCTCCATCCCTACCTTTTCCAAAATGCAAGAATGGCAACTGCAGTAGTGTGCTGTTTCCTTGTTCTTTAATATCAGCAGTGACAAAAAACCAAAATTTACCCAACAATGGCAAAAACTGAAAAGTAATGACTTGTACACAAAAATTAAATTTATTTCCCATTTTAGAGGTATCATTTCATGCTGTTGGCTGCCACTTTTTCTCCAACAATGGATGATTATAGATGAATTTTTCACTATCAGTTAGCTACCTTTAATTTTAGATAGATAGAGGCTGATTTGTGAAAAGGAGAGTTAATGAAAATTTTCTTTAAAAATGAATAAAAATCTAATACAATGTAATAGTTGGTAGTATAACCTGAAAATTTCCTTATAGACAGTACAGCTCATCTGTCCAATTAGACTGTAGCAATCCATAGTAATATGGTTTGTTTTTCACAAGCCCCAAACACTATGTGATGTAAGGCACATTCATTATCAGTCAAGTGTGAAGAAATTAAGGCTGAGGCACAGAAGACTAGGTATCAGAGTCATGACAGCAATAGCCAAGATAATTTAATTAGGAAAGGAGCAAAAATTAAGACCAAGGCACCTAAAAGCAGAAAATTCACCTAATGCTAAAAACAGCAAACTGATGTTTCCTGTTATACTTAAGTATCCTATTCTCCCCTGGTGCCTGCTATCATTATGGGAGCACAGATGGTGAAAACATGTACTGTTCACATTTACTGTGTTCATTCATGAGGGTGTTAGCTAAGAAAATAGTGTTAGTCTAAACATTATAGCTTCATTTATTCTCTTTTTCACCATTTTTTTCATTTTTTAGTATTAACTAAATAAATCTGGATTTGCAGTTACTAAAATGTTCCATACACTTTCTAGCAATGGAAAGTACATGATGGCTGGTTTGCAGACATTACAGTCTATTACAGAACAAGGTAATTAAAATTACAAACTTTAAAAACACGTGTAATTTACTCAATGACTCCCTGGAGTCATTACAGCCATTGTGTAAGTATGTTATTATAGAGTTATTAGACATATGATCTATACTTGATCATCTCAAATTACTCTTTCACTGACAAGTCAAGTTTTCTACTGCAAGGTTCACTCACAGACTATTTTGTGACTCACTGACTGCACGGATGCTAATAGCTACAAAAGAGACTTGTGGTCCAAGTTAACAACAGGAGTGCAATATCTTTTTATTAATCATTTAGGAAATGGAGAAGTGTTTATATTAATAAATATTTCAGGTGTTATTGAATGATAAACCTAAAAGGACATTCACTAGTAATAGAACATAAATATATTTTACTCCTATAAAGGAAACTATAAGAGCAACTGGACATGAAGAAAAAAAAAAATCCAGTAACAACAACAAAGAGTTCCTGAAGGCTCTGCAACTTTTATTTAGCATACCATGGACAGATTTTCTTAGGTTCTTAGTAGCTACAGAAGGTACTCTTTGCATTTAAATATAAACTAGAAATTAACTGAAGACGTATGTATTTGAAATCCTCATTATAACCATGTTTTTCTAAGTCTGTATTTTACTAGGTAGCAGGTAAGTGTTCAGCCCATATTACATTATACTCAGTTTACTGTCTCATTCTTTCCTTGTTTTGTGTTTGTGTGTGTGTTTATCCTAATCAGCTCTTTCTTCTTCATCCTGGTCCTCAGTTTCATCCCCTGCAGACTGATAAGATATTAATTGGAAATCATTAACCTAGACTTGAATTCAATTACAGTCTTTCTCTTTCTACGCTAAATACTGACAAATACTTTGACCCCAATTTAACTTTTTTCTTCCCCTTCTGAATTTTCACTTGTTTTATTGCCCAAACTGCATGAGGGTTTTTTGACTAGCTCTTGCCCACTCTTCTCTTTTTGCTTATTCTTATTGTATGCTGTCCATTTTACAGGTTTTATGTACCTGTTATCCAATTTTTATTGCCTTTCACAGTTTATAAAGACTTTGTAGAGGTATTCTAATGAAAATGAGAAATGTTCACAGGTAATCGGGCTTGATTTCTTATTTAATCCTTGCAATCAGTCTTACCGTCTGCTTTCCATTAGATGTATACTGTCAACACACTGCCATCCACTCCTGAGCATAGGTGAATTGGCTGCAGAGACCTAATGAGGCACAACCCATTTTGAATTAGAATCAGTTTACCCTTTCCATGCCTTCTCCACTATTTTTATAATAATATTCATAAGTAACACAGTTCCTAAAGGCAAGAATAGTTGGTCCATCTACTCCACTGACATGGCCCCAGCAGTGGCCAGTAGCAGCAGCTGCACTAGGAAGAGGAGAGCTGGGCAAACGTACGGCCCCGCGTTCGTAGAGTACTCTCCCAGCCTGCAGCAGAGCCAGCTGTGCTGTCTTTGCTGTTTGACTGCATTTGTTCTCTGGTATTTGGTCAAGGTCTCTGTTGAGGATGCTTTCAGTATATAAATCTTATTGACGTTCATAACATGCTGGGCAAGGTGTTCCGTATTTAACTTACGCACTATATGAAAAATTCCTTTTTCTGTTTTCAGTGGATCTCCAACCTCATTCAGTTTACTTCTCCAATTTTAGTATTATAAAAACCAGTTTGCATTAAATATGCAATGATTGCACAGCCGCTTTCACCTTTTCATGCATGTTTCTGAGTCTCCCTTTTTTTTAATCTCCCACAAATATCCTTTCTGCAAATCAGAGAGTTCTTAACTATTAAGTTGTCCCTTGCTCCAATTCTTCAGCCCTTTATACATTTTCTGTTTATATTGTCTATAGTTTCTTGTATACCACATATGGATACATCACAGATTTTAGCAGCAACATAAAGATATTTTTATTTTGTTCCTCAGAGCTTTCCTAAATGTCTTAGATACTCTTTAGAATACTGAGAAATGAATGCAGGCCAAATTTAGTTTTGCCGTAAATGAAATGGAGCTCTGAATTTGGCTTACTGTATGTATAAAATATAGTCTAATTTGTAATATATAACATATATATATGAGGAAACAGAATTTTGATTAATGGATTGATAAATCACATGAAGCAGATGATGAGAAATTACCATGAACTCATGGACATTTGTTAACAGTGGAATTCAGATTTACCTGGGCTACACAGCAACGCAGTGTTGGTAAATATATGTAAACAATCCATTACAGCAGAAATGCTGACATACAAACAGAAGTTATTCACCATATTATGCCAACAGTGTCAACACCACATTTTCATTGATTTGCACATTCTTGTGGAACGGGCGCCCTATTCATTTGGAAACTTTGTGCTTGTGGAAAGGCAGATGAGCTGCCAAATGTCATTTCCAGCTTTTACCACAGGTTATCAAGAGAGAGACTCTGGGACCATGAAAAACTCCACAGATTCCCCTTCAGGCGCACCAGGTTTTGTAGCTAGGATGAAGCTTTATCATTCAAATAACCCTGAGGACTGGTATTTTTGATAAATTGAAGCTTCGTTCTGTATTGTCTGTGGTTTGTGTCCTTCCTTCCTCAGTCTTATGAGCAGCAACTGAGAGAAAGGAGGTCACTGAAGCCCCTTAATTACAGCAACCGGAACTGCAGCACTTTGCTAGTCCCAAAATAGCAAAGCTTACATGAAAACATTAGCAGCATGAAATTACAAAATATTGGAAACAGCTAGCATGACAATGATTCAGTAAAGGTAAACAAAAACTGCATTTAGACAACTTTACACATACACTAAATGTTAGACTGCAGACAATTCTGTAATTAACAGTAGAAATAATCCACCTCTTAGGGGTAATGTTGTTCCCAAATCAAACCTTTGAGAACAAGCCATCTTCTTTAAAATTATGGGTTATTGTTACTTGCATTATACTCATGCTGCTCGTCGTTAGTGTAGCAAAAGGGGTTGCTCTGTGGAGTTTCCTGTCTTTCATGGAAACCCAAAGCAGCACAATTCTCTGCTAAATCAGACCCCCAGCAATGTCAGACCTTGATGTCAGACCAACCAAATAACAACAACAACAAAAGCTTAAACAGAAGTCCCCCTGTTTTTCTTTGCTTCTTAGGTCAAAGTAACCTAAATCCTTACATGTTTCAGATGAACCCTAGAGTACAACAACTCATCAAACCAAAGAAAATAATGAAGTGGCTTAATGTGATGTCACTGAACAAAAATCAAAATCAGTACAAGTTGTGCATACTTTTGAATGTAGAATGAATCCACACCTGGTGAGTTTTGTTTTTAAGCTGTGGTGAAAGACACTGACAGAACTTAATTTGGCCATCTTTGAAGAGAGTAGGCCATCAAGGAGAACTTGGGTGTTGAGGCACTCTTACCCCATGATTAACTTTTGAGCAACTGCCTTGGTGTAGTGCTGATGGGAACTGTTTTGCTGTGGTTGTTATCATTGTAAAAGAGCAAGTAGAGCTCCTGGACACTGTGGTAATTAGAAATGCTATGGTGCCTATTAAAAGCACAGGAGCATTAACAACAGTGCTCCATTCAAATTCCCGTTTAGATGATTGTCATTAGCTCTGTTTCGACCTTTTGCTATTTCAGCTGGCTTTCATGTTCCTCATTTAACCCTGCTAAACTCTAGCAGGGTCATTACAGTTGTGATCCAGTCACCAGTCACATGCTGCTTGCATAAAACTTGTAGAAACCACCTTTTAGTAGGAAAGGCTCAGTCGCTATTTCCGAAATCTTCACTTTTCAGAATTCCCATCTCCAAGCTTCCTCAGGGATTCACCTTTAAAAATAATCTTTGTATTTGAACACTGGCTGCTGTCTCAGGCCCCCTAAATCCTGCACCGGCAGGAGCAAACGTGCCAGGTGCAGCGACCGGGAAGGAGCAGCCTCGGGTCACGCCAGGGCCCCTCCAGCGCGGTGGCTCCCTGCGCTGCTGCCGAGCTGCCAGCGGATATCAGATATGTGCATGGCATCCGGCCCCCGTGGCAAGCCTAGCACACTCGGTATGTGCTGTCTCTGGCTGGTCGGAAGGATGCAGTGCTCTGTCTCCTCTGAGCAGTCAAAAATAGTTATCCATTGGATTAATTGGGAGAAAATGAGAAGAAGACGGAGATCTAAATAAACTAATGAAATGGCTGTTGGGCTCATTAAACTTCCAAGACGGTAAATTGCATTACAGCTGCTGTATCTCAGCAGATCAAACGTCACTTCCTCGCGAAGGTGTCCTCTCTGAAGTGAGAACCCTCGTCAGCGAGCTGTGTGTGCATGAACGCCTGCCACTGCTTTAGCACTAGATCCACCATGTACCACGTGTGTGCAACAGTGCTGCCAGCCCGGGCTGGGCTGTGTTAGGACTTTTCGTGGTAATGTAACAAGCTCAATAACAGTAAGAGCAACACCCTCCCACCCCGGCCAGTGCAGTATTCCAGAATTAACAATACCACATTTAAAGAGAACAAGATATTTCACAAAAAGTTGAAGATGGACTTCCTTTAAGATATGAAGAATACACCCCCAGACATCCAAAAAGCCCCACTCTGCTACTGTGCATCAGCTGAGCATTTTGGAGAGGGGGATAAAACCCACCCTTTCCTGGGCATCAAATGTGGCAGGCAGTTACTAGCACTATGTCCTCAGAGGATTCAGTCTCATCCTGCACATCAACTTGCACAAATAATTTTGATCTTCTAAAGGTGAGAAGATCAGCAATAACAGTTAATAAAAAGGAATCACACCACACAAGTTTACTGTTAGTGTGTTATGCACGCAAACATACCCACTCACACACAAATACATTCTAAAATCACCTCTAGGCTTTTATTATCTCACATACAAAAAGTGCACCCAGTTGCATTTTTTGATTTTGGGTATTGCAGATTTCTGTCATCATCTCAAAAAAACCCCAAAACAGTTTCTGTGTTTTGTTGAATCAGAAGATCCTGAAGGCATTGAGGTTATTGCTTGGGGATCAGCCTTCAAGCTGCCACAGCTCTATGCTGAGCTGAGAGCACCAAACTACAAGTCATTCCTCGCAGAAGCTGGTGAAAAGAAAAACATTAATGCTGTGTCTCAGCTCTTCAATGATAGACATCTACTTTGGAGAACAAGTTAAAAAATTGGGGCTTATACAATGAGAAAACAACTCCATCCTCCCATGAAGCTAGCAAGAAGCTCATCTTTCTTTTTGAAGGTGCCCTTGTTCTTCCAAGGAGCCTTCTCCTGCAGGACCTGCTGTATTCCTGGCTACGGATGAGCTTTCCCAGGTTTGCTGTTTTACGCTGAGGTAGGGAGCTCTGTGTTGTACATCCAAACACATCCATTTAAGTCCATTTAAAAGCATTAAATCCAGGTCCACATTTCTCCAGAAGCTGCATCCCTCATTTTCATTCTCAGGCTATGAAGTCTGACTCCATGCAGAACAAGCAAAATGTCAAAGACATTACTTAACTAGAAAGCTGATTGGCTTGATTCTGCCTGGGGTATCTTTGAGACCATCAGCCAGCATTATCTTTCTAGAGGTCTGTAAAAGTTTTACCTACAAAAGTAATTCTAGGTCTCTTGATGTCTTTAGATTAATATACGATAATTTTTTGTAAGAAATGCTTTATCAAACATAGGTAATTAGATTTAATGGAAGAGAAAGTAATACAAAGAAGATCAGTCCTCATCACCTCACGTGCACTTGATCCCTTAACCAAACTGTGAGCAACTTCTGTCCAGTGATAACGCATGTCAAACTGCCTGAATGGTCCAATTCCACTTTGGATCAGGCCCAGCGGAAACAACCACCCTGCCCACAGATAGGGAACAACCAGAGTTTATTCCCGTAACAGAAATACGGTCCCACACAAGGGGCAACTGGGCTGTGGGACCTTCCTGAGTGAGGACTGGAGGAAGGAGCCTGCAGGACTCATCTGGTGTCCTTGGTCAGAGCCGGAGCCTGCACGAGGCTTTAAAGGTATTGACAGGCAATATGTGAGGGCTCCTGGGGCAGAACAGTATCCAGCTTGTGAGTTTAATAGGTTGTGGAGGATGTTGTTTTCACTCCTCCTGGCTGGCCAAGAGAAAACTGGGCCTGAATTCCTCCCACTGTTTGGTGAGGATTTTAACTTGGGTATTACAGGATAAAAGGGATGGGAATATCACTGCTTCTTTTGAAGTGGTATGGCCAGAAGCCCTCGTGATATAAACAGAACGTATTTTTCCATAAGTACCCCATGGCACATAAATTATACTTGAATTTCATATGTCATGCAAAGGAATACAAAGTCCAGTATGGAGCAAACAGCACATGACTGAAGGAAAGGCTGAGGAATTTATTCTTGGATCCTCTGGAGATTATTTGATCTCAGGGACATACACTGTGCAGACCTCTAACTATGCTCCATGCCCCACAGCTTGAGGTCATGATATCTGGGATATATGATCTGCATATTATTTCTTAATATCTTCAACTGAAAAATAACATGAAAAAATTGTTTTGGGAACAGTAATTTATATTTATAGAATTAAGTATTCTATTATTTAAACAGACACCTGTAGCTGCATTAGTGATTCAAGATTAGATGTATAAAGAAATAATCTTTGCTACAGCAATGCATTTCTCTGTAGTATATTTTTAGATACTGTTTTGGTAATTAAAAACTTTATGAGCAGTTCATTGCAGAGCAGTAAAAATGTGTTAAAATCCATTAACACAGATTGAATATATTCATGAAATGCTTCTTTGGTACAATATTGAAACTCACTTCACTTTTTTTTCCCTCCTTTTTAGTGAGAAATTATTCCATTCGAAAGACAAAATAAATTGAGCAAATTGTGACTAAAACTCAGTATAAACAAAAACAGTTATTTTAAACCAAATCAAGCAGGCTTTTTATTTATGCAGCAAATTTCATCTAATAAAAAAACCTGTGTCATTCTTAACTGTTAAGGAAAAATCCCAGCAACACAGCAGAGGCAGGCTAGGCAAACTTATACTCCCACAGAAGTATCTGGGAAGCTGCTATTGTAAATCCTTTTGCCACTAAAAAGTTCTCAGATTGGAAATACAGAATCTACACAATATAATTCAATGACATTTTTTATATAGCTCATTTCTTTCACTGCTGATTTCATATACATTTTGTAAGTCAACGTTTTATCTTGCTTGTGAACAGGCAGGAACGCAAGGATGAGAAAGTGTTCCTCAGAGAGTGAATGCTAAAGGTAAAATATGGTGGTACCTAATCGTAACATGAAAATACAGGCCTAGGAAGGAAGGAAGGTCACTGTAATCAAGACACTGTTATACTGTATTCTGAATGTTTGGAAAATTTCCTCAGTTTTTCATAAGGAGCCATGGTCTCATTAAAAATCAGAGTCAATTGCTGACTACATCACAACCAAAGATACATAAAATTAAGCTATGAAAACCAATTACAAAGTCTTAAATGTCAACTGTTTTGTTTTGCTCCAAACTCAGGATTGTATGTATAACAAACTTGAAATTTTGCTGACAAATTCCTTTGGAAATCTTTTCCAGCAATCTGCAATGTCATATTTGTTTTTCGTGACATATTACATAGCCATTAAAATGAAAATTAGAGGCTTAAAGGGCAGACTAATGTATCATGGCAATTTGGTATATGATATATGTAACTTAATGAGTGCAGACCAACACTACTATAAATATGTTATTATTAAGGTCAAATATAATTGATATGAAATCCATGTGAATAAAGGAATAGTGCCATTTCTGACTACTGAGGATGTAGCTAGCTTTTCTTTTTTACATAAAACTGCATGTTTTTCTTGCTAGGCTCTTTGTCTCCAAACGAGTTCTGAGGGACTCCACGCCTATACCTTTCACATTAATATGTAGTCTTCCTCCTCAGTATTTCTGGAGTGTTTCTTCCTTCTCAGTGATGACAGCTCTTGTAGTTGAGGTAGCTGAGGTCTCTCTTTGGACACAGGTCTTTCCTTCTGGCAGCAGCGGTGAACCAGTCAGTCTGCGTACAATACAGGAAGCTAGAACTGGAGAGTGTGGATGCATTTGTGCCAAGATTTACCACCTCAGGGTCCTGCATCTGTTTTTCTGGTATGCCAAACATATGATTTGTTGTCTGGAAGCATTTGGTCCTCACAGCTTTTGCTTACTCACAGGTTCCACCTGATTCTTGGGCGAAGTGTGCAGTGTGCCTCACTACAATGAAAAACAAGTTAAAACAGGAGTGGAAGTGGAGGGCCAGGAGGTAGCGTTGCATCTAGAGGTGACCCCTATCTCTGGACATCTATATGTTTTGGGGATAAGTTGCAGTTTTGAATGTGGGTACTGATATCTAACACTAGCTCCAGTGCAAGCCAAATCAGAAAGTGAGACGCTGCCTCCTGCTCCGTGAGCCTGGCTGGGGCAGCCCTCCGGAGAAACACTCATGGAGCAATTACTGGCACTGTTCAGCCCACGTGTCCTGCCATGCTGCCGTGCATGAAGCCTGCTCATTACCTCAGGCAACAGAAATCACCTCTCATTCCCTTATCCTGCCCTTTGTATTCACCATCTGCTACAAGATTAACAGACAAGTATTTGTCTACATTTTATAGAGAAGCATTGACCATCTACTCATTTTCAGAGACAAACTGAAGTATCTTTTTCTAAAGCTGATCTGAAACTTCTGCATATCACTGGAATTCCTGAAACAGTGCAGCCATTAAATAGGAAGAAACAAAATTTAGTTCCCAGATGTTGACTGCTGCCTGGCAGATAACTGCAGATTAATAAGCATTATTAACAAGCAGAAACCTTTGGAGAAATCCCCATCAGTGAAACTCCTACCTTTTTAGATGTCAGGAAACTGTTGTGCCTAAAAATGTTTAAGGAAATTTAATTTTAGGCTTCAGTACATAGTGTATATCCATAGCTACTATATCTGTTAAGTTCTTTTGAGAACGCTATAGGATGCAGAATACAAGACTGTTTTTCAAATTTGGTCACATGGCTCACAGATCACAGAACAGTTGAGGTTGAAAGGGACCTTTAGAGATCATCTAGTCCAACCCCCCCTGCTCATGCAGGATCACCTAGGGCAGGTTGCCCAGGACCATGTTCTTTTGAATATATCTGTGGATGGAGACTTCACAACCTCTCTGGGCAACCTGTTCCAGTGCTCTGTCACCCTCCCAGTAAAAAAGTTTTTCCTTATGTTCAGACAGAGCTTCCTGTGTTTCAGTTTGTGCCCATTGCCTATCGTTTGTCGCTGAGCACCATGGAAAAGAGTCTGGCCCCATCCTTTTTACACCTTCCCTTCAGATATTTAAATGCATTGATCAGATCCCCCTTCAGTCTTCTCTTCTCCAACTTAAACAGTCCCAGCTCTCTCAGCCTTTCTTCATATGAGAGATGCTCCAGTCCCCTAATCATTTTAGTGGCCCTAAGCTTTCCATTCATCATGCAAAACAGAACCTAAATAACAAAATCTAATTGGAAATAAATATGAAGAACTCGATTCTTCCCTATATTACAGCTTCATTGAAGCTCGTCAGTTGCATAGGAACGTGAGTAGGGTTGAACATAGCCTAAACTGCCTACAGCCTTGCTTCACTTGTGTGTCAAATGGATTTGTTTTCCTCCCTCATACCAAAGTCCTATGTGTTCATTTGTGGGGTGGCAAAGATTTAATTAAATGACTTTGCTTTAGTAGAAGAGTTAAATTGTAGATCTAATATTGTATTACACAAAAAAATGAAGCTAAAAGTCAAGTAGCCTCTGGGATTTCTTTAGACCTTCTGTAACTATATAAAATGATTAAACTATGGAACTAAATAGTTTTGTTTCAAAAGACTCACGAAACCTCACTTGTTGCCTCAAATATAAGAAATACGTTAATCTTTTTTTACTTTGGATAAAGTCCTACCTGTCGTCAGTTTAAAGGGCACAACTGGCCTGCCGAATTCTGGAAGTCATGGCAGCAGCAATACTGAGATGGCTCAGAACAGTTAGAATTACGTTTTCTGAAAGAAAGATGCTGAAAGTGAACAATGTTGTGCAGTAGTGTGACTTAAGAGTCTAGGCTTTTCATTAGTAAGAATATCCATTATGAATCTCCCTTTTTTCCTTAGCAGATCATCCATGAATCAATACTTGTTATTCATGAGAACTTGTATGCACAGGACAAACATTTCATTAGTTCTTTAAATTCAGTGTGTTTACTCTCTGCTGTTAGCATTATTTTGTTGCTCACATATGGCATTTTTTCTTTTTTTCTTGATGATATAGTTGTCAAACATATAAGTCATACACTTCTAGCAGGAGTTTCTGGTGACCAAACATCAGACTAAAATGGAATTTTCAAGATTACCTATTGATTTTCAGCCTGGTGACAGAGAACACTGGGGATCCGTGGACTAAATTTAAGGAGTCTTTGAAAGGTAAATAAGAAAAGCAAATCTATTTTTAGTAAATTTAAGTTTATTATTGAAAACTCATTATGGATCCATTCATTTTATTTTATCTTTTAAAGGAAGAAAACCTATGGCCTAAATATTCTCAAAGAATAACATGGCATCCAAGTCCAAAATTAATAGATCTTAATGCTTTCATTCAGAGAAATATTTGAAAAGCACGTTAGGGATTTACTGCAGAATTTCCCCTAGTCAATAGATGTAATACATTTGAACTTGTTTTAACATTTTAAAGAAATTACTTCTTGCATACCTAATATGCTCAAAATACCTTTTCAAAAGATTCTCATTTCTTGAAACTGAAATTGCTTCTTGTAGAACACCTTCCCCGTTCTATTGTGTCTCAACCTGATGCTTACTATCCTTTCCCAGTATACATTGGTAAATTTTATTTGTTCCTTTACAAATGCAGTCAGCCATGGAGACAATGACAATGAAAAATACTTAACTCAGTGCCTGTAGGGTTTCTGAAAAGCTTTCATTAACAGTATGTTTTTTGTATTGTGTGAACAAAAGAAAAGCATGCGAGGATCAGTAAGGCACTAAATATAGTTAACCCACCAGTGGGAAAGTATTATAAGGAAGAGTAATTTTCACAGTGGCAACTTAACATTTACCCCACACTTTCTTCCAAGGTTTCAGCCACGATAAATTTAATCAAATAGACCTAAATAAATTAACTTTAATAGTGGTAAGAATAGATCAAAATTTTACTGATGGTTAGTCATTAGGTTTTTACAGCTGTGTTTATATTATTGGCAGTATAAAGGGAAGCTGACTAGCTAAGTATTGATTTAGTAACCTTTTTCTGTGAAAGAAAAAAAATTACTTCTTTTGAAATACCATATAAGTAATAGTCCTAAGTATATCACTTCGAATGGCTAATACAAGCAAGCAACTGTACAAGTGTAAACCACTGGCCAGCATGGCAATTTGCCTGCAGCAAAACCCCTGAGCAAGTTGTAACCTAACCCAAAGGGAGAAGGAAAAAGCTGAGATGTCTGAGAGCAGGTACGTGTCATTGCAGGGACACATCCTAGCACTGAAAGATATCTCTATAAAAGCAGAATGCAGTTAAATAGGGCCTCCAAGAAATCTCTTCCCTGCCTTGATAAACAAACAGCACAATTACAATTTTAGGTAGGGAAAGAAAGTGTTGAATACAGAGCGCCGATAAAACTGTTGTGAAACTGAGACTAGAACTCTGATTACAAACAGGAAAACTCCTGTGCTTAGTAGCTTTGAAACTTGAAAAAATTAAAAACAGATTTTTTGTGTTCTTTTGAACCTTCAGATATTTTAACTCACAAGACTTACCTTCTGTTTGAGAGGACAGACTTTGGGTAGACTAAAGATTACTTCCTGCTATTGTCTTTGGAAAAGGGCTTTGCTGTCACATCCATGCAAGCTGAAGGTCCAGCCAAACATGACAAAAAAATTCAAAAGATTACATTTGCCATCTTTTCAAGAAGATCGAGACAGCCAAGTCTCATTTTTATTTTGTGAAATGGATTTGCAACAGCTTTAGAAACCTAAGTACAGTAATAATTTTGAAATAATTATAAAGCCCATTGATATTTCCCAGACTATCACACATATACTAGGTGAGATGTATGAGAGAGTTCCTGCAGTCCTTTCTCTTTCGCCTGCTACCTTTTATGTTTCAACAGTAAATCTTCCATGAAGTTACTGTGGATATTTAAGTGGATGGAGTTTCATAGTCACACCTCATATGAAATGAGGATAAGTATGGTCCTTATTTATTTCACTGCCTAAACAGTTTGGTTTCTGCTATGCACAGCAGAAGGGGCAAGTGTGAACTCCATGTTCTGCAATAAGAAATACTGCAGTAGAATAGGCTTACCAACATAAAAATAACACGTTAGCATGGATGACTAGCATTGCTTTAGAAGCCATCAACACAATGTAGACAGTAAAGGAAATAAATAGAAGTGAACAGTCAGTCTATTAGTTCCTAGCACTAATCTTAGAGCATGCCTCAGAGAAGGTGGCTTTAGCACTTATCCCTCCACTCAGTAGGCACGGTTGTTTCACTGAAGGACACCCAAAGTCATGGTACTGTTCTCCCCTTAAATAATTAACGTGCTGTCACAAAGGTGAACTAAGTAAGAAATGTTTCCCAGCAGTTAAAAGCTCTATTTCCACTGATTTTGCAAAAAGTGAGGAGAGATTTTGTTTTGAACACACATTGTTATCAAGTGTATCACTGGGATGGGAAAAATTTCGAAGCATAGGAGATCCTACCTCAGGGTCCAAACTTCTCTGAAGTAACACAGATTGTCAATTCGCTAGTCACGGCTGGGTTTTCTTTCTTAATGCGGAACAAGCTCCTGTAATCCCAGGCTGGATGTCTTACAGCAGCCTTCTCCCCTTAAGGGCTGTATAACTGAACTTGGTGTGGTTAAAAATGCTGCTGCTGACAGCAGTCCTGGAAAAAGGCAGTCTGTGGCACCCTTCAGCTGCGTTGCTCTTGTTGCTGTGAGCAACTCTGCCTCTGTCCAAGAAGCACTCAGCAGTGCGGCTGCTGCTGTTCCTTGCACTCACAGCTCCTCGCTCAGAAAGAGATAAAAGAAAACCTGTACTTCTGCCTTTTTTTATATCTGGATCATCTGATCACTGCTGCTGCTTCATTTCAGCCCTCCAGTATCCTAAACTCTCATAAAAGTTGTCCTTGTGTTTTCTAGCCCCATATTTTCTTCCAGACCATTGTAATCACTTCCAGGCATCCCATGAATCCACTGCCTTTTTAGCTATGGGAGTCTGTAGCTCTTCCGGGTATATGTGCTGATTTGAAATGCATCATGTGTCATCTGTCCTCAGCATTTCTTGAAGTAGTGCCAGGACACCAATACCGTAGTAGCAGTAACAGCAAGTAATTTGTCTTCATGGAAAGATGCTGAGGAACAGGGTGAAGTGTAATAAGACAGAAAATGTGGTAATTAGTACTGAGGATTCAGGCTTAGGACTAAGAGGGAATTTTTATTTAAGTTAAATGTTTGGAATTCTGCTTAAAATGCTCACAGCTGTTTCAAACTGTTCACGAACAATTTAAAAAAAGCTCATGATCCTGCTGACTTTATGCTACACATGGAAGTTGTTCTAGGCATGATTCAACCCACTGAAAATATATAGAGTCAGCACTAAATATCCCTGGACCATTAGCAAACCAATTGGAGCTATAAGGTTTAATTTTTTTCTAACTGTTCAATAATAACCTTTGAGTAAACAGAAATAATTAAAAACAATAAGAAGAAATCTTATTCTTGCAACACATGAAGTTCATTATGCCAGTTTTGTACAACATGATGGAACTTTTTCCTTTCATCTTGCAGAAATTGCTGCTGCCAGAATGTACTCTGATGAGAGCAGGGAATCATTTGGGAAATAAAATATTCTCTAGCTTTCATAGATTTTGCTACTTGTTTTCAAAAATAAAAAAAAAAATACAGAACTTAAAAACAAATGGCATACAAGTCACATTTGCTGACTCCTTTTTAAAGCCAACATTGATTTACTTCTTACCAGTAGTAAATGGTTTAAAGCTGCCTACATATCACTGCATGTTACCTAAGATCTAAATCCTTTCAGTTTTACTGTACTGTGACATAGTACACTCAAGATAATGCTGACCAAGTATGTCACTCCAGTAATAGAAATAAAACAGTGGGCAAGGGAGTTCTCTTTTTGTTGTCCTTGCGGTATGCAAGATTCTGGCAACAAGGAATCCTTTCTTTTTAGGATGCATTATGCCTTCCTGCAAGCATCCAGTTACAGGGCTGCACCCAGTCCTCCGATCAGTTTTGCTTACAAAGAAGAAGGCCCAGAAAAAAGATTTTAAAATAAGCAGTCAGTAAAAGGTAAGAGGCAACTTTGAAGTGAAATAAAAAGCTGAAAGTATGTTAGAACTTCAAAACAAAATCAGCCCTCCTCTTCAATGAGTGAAAGTGAAAAGGATATTTGATCATTTCTACCATCCTTGAAGTACCCAGGCTGAAAGCAATGCTTTGCACTGTAGTGCTTCATTAGTTCAAAGCGCTGTGTAAACATTAGCTAATGAAATCTCACAGTATCTCTGCAAGGCGAGCTCTATTTCTCTTATATGGCAGATAGGAAAATAGAGACACATTTCCTTGTCCAAGGACACATTTTAAGACATGTACAGCACTTGAACCTTTACTTTCTAGCCTGTGATGATTTCCTTTACCCTATAGTAGTTTTTGCTCTTCTTCAAATACATATTAAGAATGCCTTAACAGTCAACAAATTAGCATTGCAGACAATGAAAATAAAACTTTCCCCCATAAAAATTATATTTTTAGAAGGTTTTGAGCTATTAAAAATGCATTATTTCTTTTGTCCAACATATTCAAAATCAAAAATGTAGGAGGGTCATAAATAAAATACATCGTTTTTATAATTTATCTGTTCTTGTTGCACAGATATTCTGCATGATTGTATTGAACAAGGTGCTTCAGTCAACAGTATGTACACAAATCATCTACAAGCATGTAAGATGCTAAATGTATTAACCTAAGCTGAGTTGATTTTGGATTCTGAATCCAGGTTAGGAACTGTAGGGATAAATGTTTCTTATCAAAGTTACAAACTCTGCAAGAAAGAGGCTCAGGATACAGCCCAGTTTTGTAAAGTTTCTACACACAGTTCAGTGAACTTGATTTTTATAGCAAACTTTAGCTCCACAGAAGTGGGCCTGAATAACAAGTTTGCTTTGGAGAATTTAGGTAGCTCAGTAACCTAAGTCATTGTTAATCCTGAGAAAGACCACAAAGATTATATTTCTCTTTCCTAATCTCTATTATATGAATATTTCAGATGATCAAATATTACTATATTGAAAAGAACTGCTGTGTTTGCTCTATTTGTTGTAATAGTCATATCTTGAGTTATGTGCCTGTGGCTTCAGGCTTTATTGGGCAAACATATAGGTATTTCTGAGCTATGAGAGGGCAGGTTAATTCCTCATCTGAAGGCACGACAGCATCAGTTTTGCCCCTTTCTCATCCAAGTTATTTTTATGAAGGAGATTTTCTGTAATAATAATTCACATGATCATCTGTGATGAATCACCAGTTATAATCAGCGCTCTTCTTGCCACTCACCGAGGAAGGAGCAAGGACTGAATTAATGTAACAGTGAAACCACACCTTGCACCCCTAAGGAGCCTGCAAGTGCCAGGGTTAAGGCCCAGGAGTGTGTGAACACGCACGGCTACCAGCAGCAGTCACATGGGTACACAACTGTGTGGCTAGCACTTTCCTTGAGCAAGAAACACTTTTACCTAGTTACAAATCTTTACATGCATCTCGGTATGATATACAACAGTTATATTAAGCGCAGCCAGTACACTCCAGCATCTTGCAGCTCTGGCAACTGGTGCAGGATCCCATCCCCCAGGTGGGCAATCAGAGGGCCATGTCCTCCTTCACCATCGTCAGGCTCCGGCAGGTGATGAAAGCTGACCACAGGCCACTTTCCCGCTTGAGAGGAATCCCCGTGCTCTGCTGTACCCTTCACAGTCTCAAGTCACTGGCAGAAACAGAGTATGTCCCAGCCTTGGGGGCACATGCACGTGCATGTGTGAGAGACTCTATGTATAAGTATGTGAGTATACAAATATATATATATTTATGCACACTTATACATACTTAACAATAATACAATGCTAGCAGATGATCAGTGAATATCTGCTGAAGTACCCTGGAGCATGCTAGATTCAAAAAAGTCACCCTTTTAAAACTAACTAGCAGATAGATAAAGAGACTTGTGGGACTTTCTGAGAGAAACATCATTAGAGGCTAATTGGAAGTTGGAGCTGAAGACCTTGAAGAGAAAAGGAAGCAGCATTTCAACACAGAGACTAGTCAAGAAAAGAGAAAGGAGAGTGAAAAAAAATATTAAACATTCAGTCTTTTCTCAGGGCTCATCCAAGCTACTGCATATAAACCATGTGCAGTGTAGGTTGGAATTCCTCAGCATGCAGAGTCATTATTTCTATCTTCATACTTTTTTGTTATTTGCTGTGTTTTGTTTTCCTTACATTTCATCAGGATTTTTTTGTAAGTGGGACTGTTAAGAGATGCCATTGCACATATAGATATAAGTGGCCAGTGACATTTCCTATAAAAGCAGGCCTTTTAAGATAAATCATTCCTATGTAAATCTTAAAGGCATTTGTTATTTGAAATTGGAAATGTATAAATAACAAAAAACAGATTTTTTTTTTTTAGAGGAAGAGAACAGGCATGCAAGAGTGAATTAAAACATTAAAATTTAATGCAGTTTTTTATGCAGTAAAAATAAGGACCAAATCCAAAGTCTGAAAAAAAAATCAGCAGCTCAGCTTTAGGGGGAGCTTTACAAGCTGATAGCATTTGAGGATCTGGCTCATGGACTATATGCCACACCACCAGAAACTTTCAGAAGTTTGCTCATTATTAAAGGTTCAAACTTAGCCTTAAAATAAAAACGTTGTTTTGGTGTGGTTTACATATTCATAGGACTCCTGTTAACTTTCCTAGGGTGACCCTTTAGAGCCCTTTCGAAACTGGCCGTGTTTACTGCCTCTTTTGGAGCATCGAACCCCAGAGACTGCTGCAGGTGTGCACCTCCCTGTTGCTCCTGCAGAATGTGAATGACTTCTGCTAGTTACCATGGGGACATGATCAGGGACCATGAGATGCTTAGCAACAGTGTTCCTATCTTTTGCCTCTTTTGCTTTCATAACCAGGGAAGAGGACCTGCAACACATAAACTAGAGTTTTTCCACTGTTTGTCTTTTTTTTTTCTCATATGCACACATATCCAAAACATTTGCTCCCTTTTAGCTAACAAACACGTAATGGATATACATTCAATCTTTAAGGCTAATCATGAAATCAGATTACTATGTTTGCAGGTTCCTAAAGGAATAACAGCAAATGATTACAAGAACTATTATGCTTTTGAGATGCAAACTTCTTAAGCAATCTTGAGGGAATAAAAGATGTCTGAATTATACTGCTTTTTAGCAAAATCAAGAAGAAAGTAAAATTTGCATAAAATTAAATATACATACACACATGTACCTTGGGAAAGAGGCACATAATCTTTAAAAGAACGAGGAGTAATCTACACTATTGTGGTATACATTGAACAAACATCATTGGAATGAATCAGGAGTTATGGTGATTAAGATTTGAGTTTCTTTTTAGAAAAGAAATATTACTCAAGTAATTTTAAAAATAGGCAGCTCAGCCCAGTATTTTAAGCAAAGAGTAACCAACTGTGCTCCCCAATTTTTTTTTTCTCTCTCTCTTTTTTAAAACTTACTCTTGTCCCTTTCAGGCCCTTTTTATATCAGTGGTAATGAATTTAAGCATTGTTACAGCTGCAATTTTCCAGGGAGATAAGTCATTAAGTAACACGACAGAAATCAATGTTGCTTAGTCATATGCTATTTCTTTATTCTTCTACATAATTAGTATGAAAGAACCTTGATTTTATTAGTTATCATTATAAGAGGTAGAGCTAATTATATTCTCAAAAGGTGAAGACAACGGAGACTTAAACTCTGCTGCTTGCACAGTTCAAACTGCTAGGCTGCCATGGCTTTCTGTTCATGGTCTCTTCTCCATTGGATCTTCAGATGAGCAAATGCTCTGTCAGTACTTGATCTTGGTGCCACTACTCAGCTGGTATCATTTTGTAAAACCATTTCATTCTTCAAGAATGCTTTAAAAGTCTTTCAGGCACAAAAGCCAGAAATAACTCATCAGAAAATAACTAAGAAGAAGGCATAGCAACTTTTAACTGCCCACACTGCAATGTTGACATCAAAATTTGCTGACTCAGAATCTCTAGGGCAGAATTGGTTTAACAAAAGAGACAGATGTCTCATTGAGTTTTGCAAAGCGTACAGACGGAAGAGCAGGCCCTGAGAGACGGACTAATGATCACCTCTGGGAAGTGCTCAGGACGTGCTCCTGGGGAGGAGGTTGCCAAGGTTGGCCCTTCTCCAGTGAGGATGGGGCAAGGCCATCGTTCCCGCAGGCACGAAGCGAGGAAGAGCAGGAGCTCAAGGATGTTTGTGCAGATGCTGTGGGATTTGTCCGGGCAGCCGAAGGCAGGGGGCTTAATGCATTAAAGAGTCAATCTGAAGTTTCTTTCTTTCGTAGTAGAGCTTGAGTAATAGGAGGACAGTGTAGTAGGCCTGCTGGAGAATCTGAGTATTTATTTAGGCCCAGAAGTAACCGCAGCTTCATAGCTATGTCTGTGACATATTTTAGGGTTATACCCGTCTTCCAGCACCTCCTCCTCCCACCCTCAGCACCCGATGGAAATTTGCAAAGCCAACTGAAGAAGACGGTAGCCATGCAGCTCCCAGGAAAACCACTTCAAATGCAAATACACTTTTCCAATTAAAATGCTTTCCTTCCCCCTGCTCTTTGCCTTTATCTCATGGTCCTTCTAAGTGGGAGATTAAACCTTAGAAGTGAAATCCAGCTGAAAAGCTGCAAGTATCAAGGGGGGGTTCAAATGAAGGAAATTAATGGAACAATACAAAATAACATGGCATTATTGGGCAATATTGTTTGGCTGCAGGCACACAAATACCAGCAAACTATACATATATGACAGATGGTCCACCTATTTATTTAAATAAGAGCCACATTTATGATATCCCATAGAGGATCATAAATATTCAAGGAACTAAATTTTCATTAGTACACTAGCAAGTAAATTTTCAAAGTGATGCACTGGGATTTAACTGCATGAGTCCCATTAATGTCACTACTTTGAAAAATTACTTCCTATGAATTTCTAGAGAGAGGATGGGGAAAAAAGAGAAAAAGACTCTGTCATAATTTTAAGAAGATGACAGGGAGAAGCTTGTCATCACTTTGGCACTCTGGTACTTTAATCAGTAAAAGAATAATTTAAATCGCATCCTCAAAAGTAAACTCCGTTTTAGGCACAGACACAAATGGCGATATTCCATTAAGAGTTTCTGCTGCATATTGCTAAACAAGGTACTAATAGGCCTTTCCTTTCCTGTAAATATTAATGGCAGGACAAATCTTGCTTGTCTTCTGAGAAGAATTTAGTGGAAGATCTTGGTCTTAAAATTAGAAATCAAACTCTGTATTTAGGATTCAAAGTCTAGCAGTGGTCATAACTGGGATTATTCTCAAGGGCTCAGTTCCCCTTTGGCCATCTATTCAGTTACCTTAGTGAGACTAGAAAATTCTGGCTTTCACTCATGAAAATGTGTTTGTTTATTTATGAGTAGTATAGCTTTCATTCAATAACAAAATGGTATTTTTATCATGCCTATTATTACCAATATGCTTCCTCTTTCTGTGAAATGTGAGTTTAAAAATAATTCTAATTAGTGCTGCATTTTTCTGTTATTTCTATAAGTTAACATATGATAGCAATTACTGTTTAGTTAAATATGTATAGCTTGTCTCAGTGCATTGGAGAGTGCAGCAGTCCATGCAACATTGCTGATTTTATAGTTCAGCAGGGAGGAACAAGGAAAACCATGAGAGAAGCCAGCAGCCCTTGCAGTGGGGTTAATAACTTACAGATTCAAGAGGTTAACAGGGGACTATACTAATCAATATATACTTTATGCTGGGTTTTACTGGAGAAAAGACCTGAGCTAAAGGACTTTATAGGCCTGATTTCAGTATATGGATGTGTGTGAAACTGCAAATTCACAGCTGCAGGTTCATTTGGGTGTAGGTCCTTGGAGATGAGCAATCAAAAAGGATGCAGACAATGTTAACACAGTTGTTTCTTTACCTCAGTCTGTGCTGTAGAGAATGAGTGGCATTTTCTATGTTGGGCTTGCTTTACCTGTCAATAATGATGAAGAACTCTTAATGACTGAGTTACCATAAGAAAAGATGCTGAAAAAAAAGATAATTGGAAAGCTTCAAGTCACCAGGCCTAGATGATATACACCATAGGAGTCAGAAGAAGCTTAAGTTTGAGAGGACAGAGCAGCTCAGAAACGGCACAGACTTTAATTAAAAATGCCTACTATATCAGTAACTTAGAGGGTGGCAAATTTTATGTCTCTAATTGAAAAGGCTTCATAAGTAAGTGATCCAAGAAGTTACAGATGAGTAAACGTTGCATCTGTATCAGGAAAATAATTTTAATGATCATAAAAAATAGAATAATAAAGCACCTGAAAGACCAGGATATGATAAAGCCTAACCTGCAGTTTTTTCTGAAGAGTCTCACTAATGTGCTAAAATTCAGTGGGTGTTACTGAAGTAATGGAGAGCAAGCAGCTTATTCAGGCCTTTGACAAGATCCTGCACAGGAAATTACTAAGCATAGGAAATATTTGTGAACTAAAGTATTACTGGGGATCAAAACTGTCTAAGAGACTGAAGAGAAAGACTAACATTAAAGAGTCAGTTTTGACTGTGGTAAAACAGAGAATGCCTCAAAATCCCATACTAAGATCAACATTATCTGCTATAGTCACGATCTGGAATAGGAGACAAGCAGTGGTCCAGCAAAGCATACGGATGACAGAAGTTATGTAGGTTGCAGAACAGCAGAGAGGGCTGCGAGGAACTGCAGGAGACTGGACACAGAGCCCATCAATAGGTTCAACACTGTTTGAGCAAAGAAAATATAAATCAGGAGAAAAAATTATATTGCTCATATACTTCAGACAATTTTAAATGAACTTTCCTCCTGCTTTCTAGTGCAAGGGAAACTGAGGGATGGAAGGCTATAAATTGGTAAGTGGAGTATCTGTTCACAATTTTTTAATATAGACAATGGAACTCATTGCTCTGTGAGTCATCAAGGCTGAGAATATATCAAGATTAAAAAGGATCTGACTTGTGTTTTACAAAAAAGCCCCAAACAAAATGAACCCCATACAGAACTGTAGTAGTTAATTTGAAGAAAAGGGAAACAAAAAGACAGAGAGGTGACCTTGTGATGGCTTGTGCCTGTCTTTAAAGCAGTAAATCTGCCTGTGGTTAGATCTTATATTCTTCACACAAGTTACTGTTTGTGCAAACAGACTGGTATTTCCTGATCCAGAAAATAATTTCTGTAGTCTGATTTTTTCCCCCTCTTCTGTTCTGGTTTCTAAAATTCATATCTTCAAATTGCAGAGGAGGGAGTGGCAAAGTTACAAGAATTCAGAGAGTTAAGATAAAGCTTCATTTTTTGCCTGTTTTGCTGTCTGTCTGAAGGACAATCAGCACTTGCCATCCCAATTGCAGCCACAACTGGAAAACTCAGCACGTGCAGACTGGAAGAAGGATGAATTCTGAATTTGTTCTTAGAAGAAATAGGGGAATCACCAGTGGGAGCTGTGTCTAGAGTCCGATGGATAGTCATTAAATATTCTAAGACGGAAACGAGTGCCCAGTGAATGTGGGGCTGTGTAGAAATGGGATTTGAGAGGACAATGAAAGGCTGAATTATGACAGGGAAGGACCCAAGACATGGCATAATGTATAACAAAAACTTTGCCAAGATAATGATAAGTAGATTTAGAGAAGTAGTAGGTAAGTAGATTGAGAGAAGAAAGTGAGTCTAGAGCTGGGTAGAAATACAGCTATGAGAATCTTTTAAATAATAAATAGATTCAGTCTTTTAAATTATAGTTCATTCTCACTTGTGTCTTTGGAACCTGAATTTATTTTACCTTCATGTGTCTGTTTGCCACCTGAAGACTCCTCTACCTCCTGTGACTTCAGTTCTCAGATTGTGACAAGTGTGGACGGTGCTTCAATTTGAGAAAAAATGAGGGGTCAAGCTTTGACCGTTTTTCTCCCTCCCATAGTGACTAGCAAATTTTAGGAACCCAAACTTGGGAAAATGGGAAAAATACAAAATACAAAGATGTTTTAAATGTATGCAGAAAGAGTCAGAACTGCCATAGACAAGCAAAGGAAAATTTCCTAACATTAATCTACACAGCAAAGATTATTTTGCCAGTTTGTTTTTAAGCACAAAATCTTTCATACACCTCCAGAGAGACTCTTTACTGGTAGAACAGTAATATAAAGATGCTAATGTGTCAAATCAAAATGTCACTCCCCTCCCCCTTGTACAGATTCATTTCTCTCCCTCTCTTTGGCTGCCTCCCTCTGCATTCTGCAAGTTCAATCTGCAGCTTGACTTCAAATACAGTAATTCACTAGCTCTAGACATGTGCTTAAAGGACTGTGTATAATTGTAATGCTGAAGAGATTAATACCTTATATTGATCCCCTATTTCTTCATCTATCTTGGCAGCATGTACTATTTTTTAAGAAAAGGAAAAATGATTTGTTTCCAAAATGGTCTTGGTTTATTGTCTATTCGTACTGCTGCTAGAACTCATGCATCCTCCTAAAAACACAGTGGTAGAGCATGTAGAGTAAATATATGTTTAGATTTATTGGTTACAGTTGACAGCATATGGAACAAGCTACAGTCTAGAATGAAAGCCTGCAGTAGTGCCTATTGATTTGAAAAGGCAGGTTTCATCTATTAAAAATAACCCTTGCTGCGCACACACAGCTAGTGTCCTAGTTCAATGGCTGCTCTTACAGAAGGTGTGGACAACTTCTATACTGTCAAGTGTGCCTGTGTTCCTTAAATGAAACAGTGGTTTTCTAGAATGTATAGCAAGTCCTAACAAAGCCCTAACATGTTCTAATTTGGTAAACAATTCTTATCACTGAGGCCATTAATCTGGCCATTAGGTTAGGCATTTTATTTATTTATTTGTTTGTTTGTTTATTTACATAAACACTTAAAATGGAAATGCAAAACTAATGTAAAACAACAGGCTTATTGCCTCCTGATAACCTTTGGGATATTCAGAAAGAGCTTAACTTAAAAAATAATGGATAGGGTAATATCTGCAAAATCTTTCCTGTGTTTGGTTTAAATATGCCAGAAGTATAGACTCCATACTGTGACACTAGGAACTACATGAACTGCTAAGGGAAACACTTTCTGGAAGGGTTGCACTGATTCTGTGAAATGCTGAGTGCCTTTCACTGCTTATTTGAATGGGAGCTGATGCTATAGAAGACCTTGTAGTATGTCTTTTTCACTTATAAAGCTAATTTTTTTTTAGTTTTATAGCATATATCTCATCAAGCCATGCTGTTTTTGTAAAAATTAACTATATATTTCAGTCTTCAGTGGAGGAAGACATGCTTAAAGGCACAAACATACCTGGCATAGATTTGAAAGGCTGATAATGATGATTTGAGAACCGGGGAATTTAGGACTATATTAGAAGGCATGCAAGTAATAAGTGGCATGCAAATAATAAGTGGTTAGCACTTAATCTAGCCTTCTAAATCTTTTTTAGAGATGTGAGAGAAAATGCGCTATTTTAACAAAAATGTCAGCACAATAATGAAAATATTTAGATTAAAATAATATCAAGAAACAATTGACTTCTATGGAAAATGACGAGATGCAGTGCATTCAAAATTCACACAGTCACTCCACACATAACTTGTTCTATGTGCATTTAAAGTGAAATTCTGGAACTCTGTTGCATTGATTGTTAATACCAAACCCCTGAATTTGTGTTATGTAATAAACGAAGCCACACATAAGTTATGGTATTGAGCCCATATGATTTTGGTCTATGCCATATGCATGGAATATCCATGCATGGCACTTCTAGCTGAAGATATATTCAGAAGTGAAAGTAATTTGAAAGGTCTTTGGTTTTGTAAACTAGAAGCTTGTGAAGTTTTAACAGAATACTTATAGCAAGATAGGAAAAAAAGTATACATATTAGCATTTTGGACCATTTTGCAGAGCAATTTTGGCACATGAGAACTAGATTTCTTTCAGAAGAAATTAAACAGGAGTCTGCGCTTCAGGTGCAGATCTAATGCGCTGCAAACCCTAATGGGTTTGAACCAGTGATTTGTCCTTAGGACAGTTACAAACCACAGGTGTGGGGAGGATGCTCAGTCCTGCAGACCAGGCTAAATGTAGCCTAAAGTAAAATGCGCACACTGCATATAATACAGGGACTCCAGCACCAACTGCTTTAATCTAGTGCTATGGGGCTACTGAGTTAGCTGCTTGCTAATACAGCCATTGCCATATGTTTGCTTTCAGGTCATCAGTGACTTCCCAATTATGGTCAGAAGTATAAATCAAAAGAAAATAACAGAGATTCAGAATTAAACAAAACCCTTTCTAATTTTAGCCACCATTTTATTTTCATTAAAACTTCACAGAACCAAGATTGGGTATAATTAACAAGGAGGTATTTCTCCAAACAGAATTATTCTGAGGTTATACCTGCTAAGTTTTTTATAAATTTTTGACTCATATTGTTAATTATGCAGAGCAAATGTCAATAAAATTACTGTTTTTCTTTTTCATTAAAAAACTGAATTACTGAGATGAGAAAGCACAGGTTATCTAGACCTAGAAGTTTACATTCAATTAAGTGTTTTATTATCCCCCCAAAGATGGTTTAAGGAAAGAAGTAATAGGAGTTTTGCCATTGTCCCCATATTGAGAACCACAAGGCTGAGCATCAAAACTTTTCAACACAACAGTGAATCAAGAACCTTTTCTGTGTAAGCCAGCTGCTGATACAAAATAAGAGAAAGATGGAGATGTCCTGAGGCAGTAAATCTGATTTTTTTCCTGGTGCTCCTGTTATGTATGGAACATTTCCAGTGTCAGTACATGAAGCTTTTAAACATTAAAGCATTGCAGCCCCCATTAACAGCATTATTGCATATATTTTCAAAAGACAAATGCCTGAATGATAAAAGCCTGTCTTTTTATTTCTAATTTCACTTCATATTTGACTTGGCAAGATTATATGAACTGGGGAACTAACTTTCACAGATGATGATAGTGACTAGCTCAGGTGAAAGAATATACTATTTGCTTCTTTTCACAAATAATTTAACCACACTGTTCTCTAGCGTGACACCACCAGTTACTTGGTGAGTAGGCTATTAACCAAAAGGAAGAGTTGACAGATGGTATTTGACAATTTTTCACTCTTTAACAAATAAAAGTTTTGCCATCCCATTGGAAATAGTGATTCATCAATAACACTTTAAACTTTCAGTTAAGGTCTTCTTTACATCTTGAAGTCACTCAAATACAGCTTCTGTTTTTCCTTTGTTAATGTCCATTCTTCATCAATATTTTGCATTCAAAATCTTTTTCCAGATGGTGAAGCGAGCGGTAAAACACCACAAATTGTGTAGTAGCTTGAGGTGTGTACATGCAGATTTTGCTTCCAAATCTTTTCCACCTTGAATGTGTCCGCCCTAGCTTGTGCAAGCTGCCTTCGGCAAAGTTTCTAAGTATACCGCTAGCTCCATATCTCTGTGACTTACTCTGCCGTCCTGTAGATTTTATAGCTACGCATTGCATTACTCCTTTGATTTATATCAGACTGCTCTATTTCTGCAGGAGCCATCATGTCAAGACTCTTTTCCTCTCCCAGGCACTCTATCACATCTGTCTTATATTCTAGATGTTTCATACTGCTGTGAAAGCATTTATGGTTATTTTTGGCCAGCTGCCCACTATCCTTTGCAGAGGACTCGTTCCTTTTCCAGAAATTATCCTAAGGACCACAGTAATATAGAAATTATAGAAATATCAAATAGTAGTTCATTTGTTATTGTACAGAACACAGAGTGCAACATGCGAAGCTCACATTTTGTATCTCAAAGTTTTAAAACATCAGAAGCAAGTCTAGGAACTCGTTACGAACTGCCAAAGCCACCAAGGTACTGGAGTGAGGAGGCTGCACACGTATACTGAGAAATGTTTAGAACCAAATCGAGGTGCCTTGCAAAAACGGCAGGTAAAGAAACTTCCATGCCATGGGCCAAATCAGATCTGGCTTAGCCGGATTGTTATCTTTCTTTTTGAGACTTCAGTCTCAAAAAAGAGAGAAAAGCTTTATAAGCTTTCTTTAAATGTAGTACAAAATGTAGTCAGTTACTTTATTGGCAGCTCTCAACATTTTGTACAACAAATGCAAAGGTGACAGGCTATCAAGAAGCAGCGGGATTTAATGTAAACAGCATAATACTGTGAGTCAGGAAACCTAAATCCTCCTCCTGATTCTGTTCAGTGGCTGAGGGCAAAATAATTTCTTTGCCTCTCTTTGTTTCACTGCAGTTTTCCTACCTGTAGGACACAGATAATGATACCAACCTTCTTTGTAATGTACTTTGAAGGCTAGGGGTGCAATGCACTAAGTAAGGGCTAGTTAATACCAGTAATGGGCAGCAGCAGTAGCAAGATACCTAAACTGGATTTGTACAGTGGGAGGGAAAAATGTTTTACTTTCCTCAGCACGAGGCGAGAAAATAATCTGATTCAGCTTCAAGGTTCTCCGGTTCAGAAAAAGAACTGGAAAACCAGTCTTACAGACCCCTATGCAATATATTCTGTACAAATGTACTGTACATGAAGTATTTAAGAGTGTTAAATATATACTTTCAGATGGTCTTAGACATACACAGAGTTTTCTCTATTTTTAAATGACAGTGACCTAATCACATAATTACGTGCAGGGAAAAGTACCGTGGCTATTGATTAGAAAACCATAGCTGAGTAATAACCACTCCAGATTACAGGCAGTCTTTTCACCAGAGAGTTCCTTCTAGAAACTCTGCCTTTCTTATGCATCTTTTACCATGCAGGCTGCAGGGCAGAGTAGTCAAAGCTTTATTTAGTCACCTGCCTTACTTTGAAGTCATCCATGTTCCTCAGGGGGAATGTATGGAAGCCCTTTCATACCAAAGTATTAATTTATATCACAGCAGCTAAACAAACATATTGTCAGATCTGCTGTCAAGATGACCTGCATTCAAACTGATGGCACATTTTCTAGAGCTACATTTCTAAGGGGAGCCTCAGGTTTTCTAGTAATGTTTTCTTTAGGATTTTAAAGAAATAATTTTCGCTGCTTCTGTTAAATGACAGGGTCACAGATTTTATGCAATCCATAGGCAAACAGTTCTGTGCCCTGTTCTAATTTATTCCTTACAAATTCTTTTATTTTGGCAGCTAACATATCTGTCATTGTGAGATCAGAGTGACTGTTGTAAATTAGCTGTGATTACACACACATTAGCAAAGAACAAGGAAGCAAAAGAGTAGTATTTGTCATTGGAGATACTCCATGTATCTTTAAATGGTTTTGGAGTGTTTGGGCTTCCCTAAGCCCTGCACTTGACAGACGGTCACAGTCAAAGCAGACAGCCTGTATGAAAGCTAGACCTTGAATGTTTGATCTATCACTCAATCAAATAAAAGGAAAAAATGAGGTTGTCTCTCACCCTGTTGAAACAGAACAGTTTTGCAAGCTCTGTATCCATCAGCAAACAAACAAACAAAAAAAGAAAGAGCTTTCTGTATCTTCTAGCATTGCTCAGTGTAATTAAGATACTTTATATTACTTTTTTGCTGGGCAGCCATTTTATCTTTATTCATTTATGTGAGAAAGGGCATTTGGCACTGGAGATAATGCACAGAAGTTTTTCATCTTTAAAGCAAGTGAAGCTACATGTCCCTTAAAAAGAAAACCAATCAAGCAACAGATAGCTGAGAAAGTGTCTCTAAAGTATGGGGTCTTTAGAACATCACCTCGGCAGTCAAGAATAAACCCATAGAAGGCTGAACACCAAGTGCTGCAACCTCGGGTCGAGAACATAAATCACAGCCATATGAGACCCTGGCTGAAACTAAGGAGCTCTGGTCAGTGGAGTCCAATTGTTTGCTTTGCTAGGTAAAGGTTAGTAATAGAGCACAACTGAAGGAGGATGAAGGTGTAAGAACCTGACTTTTTAAGATTCAGTTTGTGAAGTTGTTTATTTATTTACAGGAAGTTACAGCAGCAGCTGATTGCTTTTCTGCTGTTTTAAATCGAATGGCATACATCTCCTGTCTCAAGATAAGAAAAATAAGACCTTGCCAGCTTACCAGCTTATAAGACTGACTCTCTTTGGTAGTTAAGCAGGGACTCTCTTATTTCTTCCTGCCCACTTCTGCCCTTCAATGAAGCAAGATTTACACACAAAAAATGCCCCTGAAAGGTTAGAAGCTGCAACATTTTCACAGGCGTTTGGAAAAAAGTGAGGACAACGGAGCAAAGCTTCCTGGAAAAGCTTTGTACAGCATTTCCCTATGCATCAGTCAGCATAGAAATGCCCAAGTCCTCCAGGAGGGCTCCTAAGTTTCTGGTACTGCAGCAATTTTATAACTCCAGTGAGACTGCAAATATGATTATATTATTGAAAATGGCTTTGTTAAAATAGTCTCCTCACAAGACAGTCTTCTTCCCTGCAATCAGGAGAGTGGATAGACGTTTTCAGCCATGTGCGGTAAGTAATCCCGTAGCTTTCCCCAGTTCACATCACTACATCATGAGCATTTGACAGTACCTGGTGGCCCTGCAGAGCCTGCTGCCATCGGACAGTTTGTGTCTCATCTGAGAGTTGAGGGGAGCCTGTGAAACCACTGGCAGAGTAAGACTGTGTTCAACTGAGCTTTTTCAGGGCTCTTGGAAAAGCGGTGAACATGCAGATGACTTAATGGAGGATTTTCAAATAGTCAGGCAGAAGGGACAGAGACAATCCTGATTTCCACAGTGCAAGGAAGGAAAATACAAAGCAAATGAGATTTTTTTTTTCCATTTCCGAGTTTTTCTCTAGATAGGGTACAAGAAAGGAAGAAACATTTGTTCTTTAGGTATTGGAGATCATCGCTGATCAACAGAATCAGTGAATGACAAACCAACGGCACTTTGCAGTGATTTCAACATGCCATTTCCATTGCAAGGTTTGACACTGAATTATAACTATGTACTTAAGGAAGGCACATTGTCAGAATGTCAAGCCATGGTCATTGCTTCTTCCTGTTTGTCAGGTGAGGATTTCTCCAACCATCAAGTTTAACTATCACAGTTTGCAGTGACTATCCTGCAGTCATTAAGGAGATGACAACTCATTTAGGCATATATGATTTTGCTTTAAACCAGGTAGGTCAGGCACCAAGAGCAGAGAAGTGACTGCAGTGTAGACATTTGCTAAATTAGATTTACTTTAATAGATGCAATTTTTTGCCACATGTCTGTCAGACCCCAAAATGAAGGCTCATTGGACAGAAGCTCCTTATTGCCTACTCTCTTCTAAAAATGAGCCTTTGGGATTTTTAAAAGTATATTGGATGTCTGGAGAGCACCACAGCAACATCATAGAATTAGTAAATAAGAATACACATAAAACATAAGCATTACTGTAGTATAGTTGGTATTTAATCATTCTGCTATTACTACTACAGAAAAGCAAGATTATTTTCCAACCAGGTGTGTCATTGAAAGCTCACTTCTATCATAAATAAGTTTGCTAGATGATGCCTGAAGAAAGCTTAGCATTCCTAAAATTCTGAAATGTATATGCCAACTATCACTTAAATAGTATCTGGGATTTATTTTGAATAGAGGCAGCCAGAGACTTATACTGGCAGGAACAGCTGCAGAAACATTTTAGGCTTTGACCTTCAACACTAATGATGATACAAAGCTGTTTTCTGTAGTATTTACTCTGAATGCTGTTTGTCTTTCTACTTAGCTGCTAACTCCAGCAATTCCTTCTGTTTTCTCATATAAACCAACACATTCTCTCCATCAACCCTTTCAGATATTTTTCCTCTGTATCCCGTCCCTTTCCTTCTTCCTCCTTTTTTTAATTAAATCACTTGTTTTTATTTTCTCCTATCCCAATTAAAAAAAAAATTCAAAATCCATACCAGCAATTGCACAGTAACACTCTGCATGCATTTTACAGTTCTTCCTATCCTTAGAGCATAAGCTTTTGCAAGTTTGGACTGTCTCCTCTACTTCTCTGTATCATGTAGGGCTGGGACCAGGGTTTATGGTGTTAGAAATTATATGAATAATAGCATATGCTACAGCTTTTCAGAGGCCAATGAGAAAAAAAAAAAAATTTCACAGGTTCTAATTCGGTTACCGAAATATGACCTGTGCCTATGCAGAACTAATGAGTAGAATAAAGGAGACTATATGCATGGCAGCTTTCAGTAAGATTATTGTATATCCATCTATAATGAAGAGGCATTTTATCCTGCATATTGCTATATAGAGTTGTTACGTACCTTAAAACCATTTGCCATTCCATTAATATTCTCTCTCTATTCACGTTAATTCAGCTGGTTTGCTGGCCTTCTACTTGCTCATGATGCTGTCTTCAGGCTAGGTTCAGGAATATTCATAATTCCCATTGCCTTACCTTAGTTTGTTACCAGCATCTAATGATTTAGCATGAAAAAAACCCAACCAAACAAATTTTTGAGGGTCAAATCCTAGTTCTCATGGAGACAACAGCATAACACACTGACTTGGCACAGTGATAACTACACATCGGATATTTTTAGACACTTTGGAAAATCTCTGAATTGCAGGTGGCTTCCCGACATCCCTACCAGGGTTTGCCATGAGCCTGTGCAGCACTGCTGGACAGCTTCATCTAACCCTTGTGCCTTGTTTGCCCTCTGTGAGCTCCCCGCATCAGCACTGCCAGCGCTGTGTGGCAGGGACCTGGAGCCTGTTCACACAGCCCTCGCTGCATGGATGTGTGTGGGGCAGCAGCAGGAGCACAGAGGTGGAAGGCTAAAAGCCACAACAGGAGCGATACGTGGGGGTTGCGCAGTCCCTTTGCCATGAGAGCACTCACCGTCATGGTGCCACCGGGCAGACCCACCGCCACGACCGTGTCTGCAGCCTGGCGGTGACCCAGGGGCTTCCCTGCCGTGATACACCAGACACATTTGCCAAATCCCACCTCAAAAGAGTCATTAAGAGGCTGTGTAGTTGCAATCAATGAGACTAAGCCTTTGCTCTGTAAGAAACAGAGCAGCACCTAAGAACACAGTTTTAAGTTGAAAGAAACAGCAGTGGCAGAAAATGCTTTCATTAAAAGAAAGGAATAGCATGGAGGCCTTTTTATTGAGGCACAAAATGTTTCACTGTACATTTTTATAGTCTCTGAATAATTTAGGCATGCACACGCTTTTTTTTTTTTTTAACCTTAATATTCCAGTATTTCATCAAGGTTATGCAGCCTATGCTGTGGTTTACCACATACAAAAAAGCTGTAGGTTTGAATGAAAAAGGATATTATAGCAACCAGAAGTCCTGTGAGTTATGTGTGCCAGTAACAAATTATTCGTAGCAGTTTTTGTTAGACTTTTTTTCTTGCATTTAAAATCTTTATCAGTTTTGGAGATCTCAGAGGTCAGATAACTCTTTGAGATGCACTAAGTATGGAAAGCAAAAAGTCCACGTCGCGCGAAGCTCTGGATATTTAAAATATGTGGAGTCACATAAGTTACTAACTTTGAAGTAGTGAACTGGTAAATTAGTCATAGCACCAGGCAACTAACCAGGGTAAATTGAACACCAGCTCATGAGCATTGCGTAGGTCAACTGCACAGAGCTTAAAGGCCTGGCATGCCACAGCATTTAAAGACTTTCTCTGTTGACCCTTTGGGGTGCAGTTCGGATGCTTGTCAGTACAGTCCCCTGGGAAGTTGGAGGAGACTGTGCTTCACCTTAATGCCTGACAGGCTGCTGCATAATATCTCATTCCTACAGCAGTTTCTGGTGCTGACACGCAGAGAGGGACATTTGGACTGATCATGGCCTTGCATATACTTCCCAGATGCAGAACTATTAACACTGCCACCTCCATGCACCTCCACAAGCCCTGTTGGCAGCAGAACGGGCGGCTGCCCTCTGGAGGGGCTCCTTTGGGGAAGGCAGAGCTGGCTGGAAGAGACAGTATTGCAAACTGCACACAGAAGAGACAAAAGAAACTGATGTGAAAAGAAAAGGAAAGAAAAAACAAACAGGAGTTATGAGGGGCTTGGGGCGGATGGGGATGATAGGTGCATGGGTAAGATGCTTACAAAGTGCTGAGCTTTCTATTGCCAGTGATTCACGTTCATAAGACACACACAGAAATCCAGTATTTCCTTGATTCAATTTACTTGATTCACAGCATCAAGGAGAAGCACAAGTGTTTCTTGGGTTCTGACAATCGCATTTTATAAACAGGGGAGTCTGTGTAGTGACAATACAAGTGGCACTCATTTCAAGTCTCAGGTTCAATTCTCTTAATGGGCAACAAACAGAACTAAAAAAACCCTTTTTAGACTTTTCCAAAAAAATGGCAGATAAAAGTTGTATATATGTGTAGGTATAGACATATGCACCATTTTTCAAATTTGTTGCTCAAGCAAAAGGAATGTTATATGAAAAACTATCAAGCCTATATGGACTTTGGTACCTACTGGTACCTATGGTACCAATGCTATTGCTCACTGATAAAAAAAAAAAAAAGAGAGAGAGAGAGAAAGAAAATAGTCTGATGTACATGACCATAGACCAATTACAGGAAAATGCTTGTACCCTTGCAACCAGCCTTCCCAAGCTTTACTCCCTAACAGCAATTAAGAAATTTATTATGTCATTATTATTGCAGTTGTTCATCCTGCATACTTCAGTAACATACAGTGCATTATTATGGGTTTCTATAAATAAACTTCTGCCTCTATGTGTGTAAAACCCCTATATATAACAAATTCCTTTACAAATTGTGCAAATTCATAGGTGCTTAAACTTCTGCAACAGCCAGGAGTTTAGCAGCTCTACAGTTCAGTAATAAAAGCCAACAGTGAACAACTAATTTGTTAGAAACAAGAGAGCAGGCATGATTTCAGTCTGTGCATATGTCTGTACATACAGGCCCTTTTGCCTTGCCACTGTCTTCCCAGCTTCATATCTATCTTTCCTCCTCATTCTAGGCAAAATCATATTTGAAAACTGTGATATAAATAATGCTGAAAACAGAACATAGTGCAAATGGTTATGATTTGGGAACTTACTACATGTTTGAGTATTCTTCCAAAACTTCAGCGAGGTGTGTTTCGACCTTTCTTAGACTCTTCCTCTCTCAAAACCATTATCTGGAGACTGCAGTCTTTTTGCAGTTTACTCAGACCAGCTCCAAGTACAATTTTTGTTCAACACCTGAAGCTGTGTTCTTTTTCGAGGTCAGTTAGATACCCACGTTTCCTTCATTCAATGTCCTGGATAAAGGAAAAGTCATGCCAGGTCTTTGATGGGTGTCTGAGAATGATTTTCCTTTGCTAATCACATTGATTTATGTAATGATGAGGCACAGCCCTTTCCAAATCTCATGTCTAATTCCCTAAAGTGGAAGTATTTTCAGTATATCTAGTTTATCAGGACCTCTTTGAAGCAGATACGCCTCCATCCACATGTGTTCCTTTTTGTATAGACACAGTACACCCAGGTCTTTGGGCAACTGTGTCTAGAGTGTGGGACCTTGTTCCTCATCTGGGTCCTTTTCTTTCAATTCCATTGTTTTTACAGTCTCTTGGGTAAATTATTCTACAGAATATGCATAGACAAAGAAAATCCTCCATAGCTGGAGGCTGACTCTGTTGGGTAATCTGTTCAGAGGTTAAGCAAATTGCTAATCAGCAATGAGCAGAACAACAATAGGTCGAGGAACACAAGTGAACTGATCAGTGAAAAAGAGAAAACACACAATTTTCACACATAGGAAATGATGAGGCCCTTGTCCATGGTGTGAAATGCACCAAGATGACTCAACAAAAGAAACTCTCCCTCTGGGATGCCATGCAGGCTGAGGGGTTTACTGCCTAAAGAGGTATAGGATTTATTATGGGATGTAGGGGGAAGAGAATTTTGGGATGGAGCAGAAAGACTTTTGGGGTCATACTACACTTATGGGATGTTTTGGGTGGGGGACAAAGGAGAATAAAGGGAGGCATTGAGGCCGGCTGGGGAGGAAGAAGCGTGGGAAATTGGAAAGGAGGGGTAATAAAAGGGTTCACTCACATATAAACAGGCAGCTGCTCAATAGGCTTGTCTGAGCCCTGTACCTGATTTCTACAGTCTCCTATATTCTTATTAAACTCTATTTCTAACTATATTTTGTGCTAGTGTGCTCCCTATTCTGAGTCCATGTGGGTACAGACTGCTAGGGAACTTGAAGCTGGCCTAGCTAGTGAGTAGGACAAGAGGTGCGGGTGCCAGCATATGTGGGGAGAGACTTGAAGGTCTCGCGCCAGCTGCCGCAGAGACCCACGTTACGTATGTACATGTGAAGCACTAGGTAACTTCTAGTTGGACTAGCAGGCGAGTAGGACAAGGAAGATGTGAAAGGTTGAAAGGTTTTTTTCACTTCCTGAGGACTGAGAGCAGGCTTAGTACTTGCTGGAGCTGCGATTGGGGATAAAGAGAGCAACCTCTCATCTGTCTGGCACAGGAAAGGGAGGAGTGGCCTTGGTCCCACAGTCCAGCAGGTTCAGCTACCTCAAACAGACTCCAGAGTAGCTAACCTGTTTAGTTATCCACATCAGTTATCACACAAGAGTCAGGGATGTGGTAGAGTATCACTTCAAACTGTTCAGCCTTGCCAGCTGCAGGGGTTGCCCCCCCTTGACTTTGCTTCTACTTTCCCATTGTCTTTTGTTCAGTAATGTGCAGCAGCTCTGACTGCTAAGACAGAGCAAGTTCAAAAGCAAGCTGTTCAAAAGACAAAGCATGATGAACCACAACTTTGCACTTAGCTGCATAGTTGCACAAACATCTGTTCTCCGTCTTTGCTCAAGAGTTGATGGGAAGACTGAAAAACCCTGGAGGTCTGCTTACTTACTCTACATAATATCTTGTGAGCTAAAAGCATCTATCATATCTTGATATGACTTTTTTTAATGTTTCCAAGATTGCGTGATCCCTTATTGATCACTCACAAGTTCAGCAACTCTAACTATGGATTAAAGCCTTCATATATGGGTGAACTTGAAAGAAAGGGATGAAAAATTGCTGTTGTATACTGACAGAGGTCCTCATCTAGGCTCAAAGTCTCTCATTTTCCTGTTCGTTGTGTCTACGAAAGCAACAACAGGCTTAGGAGACCTGCCGGATTGCCAAGCCAGCAATGGTGTATATCTCTCTATCCTGTGACTATTCCATTGATCTCATAGCTTAGTAGTTCAAGAGAGACACGAGTGCAAGAAAGCCAAGAAACTACCTAATGGCGGTGATGGACATAGCTGAAGGACATGATTACAATGCCAAGGAAGAGCAAACTCACTGGCTGGAGAAAGCAACCAAAACAGGAGCCGAAGCCTAACACTTTTTATGATTTATTAACTGACTTCAAGATCTAATAATCCTCTTGAGTCTTTCTATAGAAAATAACATTTTTCAAGTAGCAATATAATCTCAGCTTCAGAAGCTCAGTATAATCAGAGGAGATTTATTTTTCTTCTTAATTCAAAGTGAGGTAAAGACACATTTAACTAAAGGCCCCTGAGATGTAAAGTGAAAGTATACATTTTTACAAAAACTTATTAAGTAGAAGACCAAATATATTTTATATATAAAAATAAAAGATTAAATCTTTCTAGTCCACTTACGATAAGATTTTCACACCAGTCAATTCACCACTTCTTTGCCATAAAACAGATGATGAGATTTGCTGAATAACCAGCAGGCCAACTATTTTTGACAGTATTTTCGACAATGATCTTCCTTCCTTGGATACAGTCTTTTCCAATTTGATTAGGAAGCCATTATGGTGAGCCTCAGTCGATTTCAATTGTTATGGTGGCCTGCAGGAACACTGCTGATCTCTGAGGAATCCAGGATTTAAAGCAGTTTATAATGTTCTGGAGTACCATTGCACATCCTGGTTAAGGCTATTTGACACTCTGATTTCCATTAAGTATTAATGGGTCTGGATGGTCATATCTTGTTAAGGTAAATCTGACTGCTGCCTTGTGTTATACGATACTCCTATACAGTATAACAGAGGAGTCAGCTTCATAGCCACTTCTCTCTCCTCAGCTAAAATCTTATAAAATGGAGGCCAATGTGGGAAAAGGATTTCACATAACAGTGAGACTCTGACAGACTCACAAATGTGACTCACAAGTAGCTTTGCTTCTGGGCCTGTCTGCAACTGTAGATGGCTTGTTTGCATGCTTCATCCGTCTCCGTAGATAGATATCCAGGGCTAAGCAGGAGTACAAGATGGAAGGTCAGAATGGAAAACTGCTATTCAGACACAGGGGAGAAAAGGCAGATTGTACAGCGGCAGGAGAAAGTGGAAAGGATTGACCAGATACTTCCAGAGTAACCAATTACAGAACAAACCACTTCTCCCATGCTTGGTCCCTTGCTCTTTCTCTCCCTGTCTCTTATATACTACTTACAGGCTGAAGGACCTTCTCTCAGCCTGTTGCTGCCCCACTGTGTGAGGGAAAAGAGGGAATTCAAAGGCTTTGTGTAGAAAAGAGTGGCAATCTACAGCATGCACGGTGTACACAGCATATTTGGAGTCCTTTTTTGTCCAAGGAGACAAAAGCAAGCAGAAAGAGATGCACACCTACCCTCTGCATTCAGCGCTGAGTGGGTGCTAACAATGTTCTTATTCATCTGTCTTACTGAAGCACTTAGGAGACCTTTTCATAGATCAGGACCTCATTGCAATAAACCACTGTGCAATTAGAACAAAAAGACAGCCCCTTTCCCAAAGGGTTTAGAAGAGATAACAGATGGATTCAGGCAGAGTGGGACTACAGCGAAACAAATTAGACAATATTAGTCAACACGAGAAAAGTGATCTCAGCAATCTTATGTACTGCTGATGACTTAGGATTGAAAACATCCCCTCCACCTCTAAACCGCCAAACCCCAAGCTGGCCTATCAACAGTCTGAATACATCAGTGATTGTCAGGGACAGTGGCACAAACATTAAAACTCTCCATTATAATGAATTTCATCTATTATTAAGAAAGATCAGCACCACAAAAGTGCAACAGTATTAAATGAATATATTCATACAAGTTATTAGTCAATATAATAAGTCCACAACCTAATCTATTCCAAAATAATCACAGCAAAATAAACATAATTAAAAACACCCAGGCCAACATATGTCAGGACAAAGTATGTGTTAGTAGATAACTACCACTGATTGTGAATTATAACAAGAATGGAAATGAAATTTTTTGTTAACTCTAAGAGGTGTCATGCCTACTTCTGATTCTAATCTAGACAATATTAAGCTTGTGGGTCTAATGAATTCGGCCAATGAACAGACACACTAACAGGCAGAAGTTCAAACAACAGCTGTGCAATTTAATTATTCATTTGCTTTCCATACACTGCTCTACATCTGTGAAAGAAAGAAAAAGAGAGACAAGGAAAGAAAAAATCAGTTCCCATATGACATGTGACTACTTAAGCACTTCTCGTTATGCTTTGCAGCAAGACTTGTATTTCAAGACCTATATTGAGGCCTGATGCTATTGATTATAGCTTCTGAAAGAAGCCAAGAGGGATAACCTGGCACTGGACTGGGAGGCAAATATCAGCTAGGCAAAATACTTTTCTATCTCCCTTTCAAAGGGGATCCAAGTTTCACTTGTTTAGGAGACAGTTTACCTGAAACCAAATTATCTCTCAGTTTTTCAATTTATTGAAAAGCAAGAAAACACACTTCCTTGTAACATTTCCTTTTCTGCAGCAGTCCTGTAGTGGTCCCCAGCAAGTGGGCAACACCATTTACAGGTCCCTCAGAAGTTACTTGATGACCTGGGGTCTTCCAAGAAAGGCAAAGTCCGATGCTGTTGCCCAGAGCATATTCCTTTGTCACTCTGCTGGCCTGTGGGCCAGCACAAGTTTGGAGCTGCTGAAAGCTACCATCAAAGTGGAAGGATTCACACCGCCTATGTCAAAGCTATACCTGGCCCCACATCTGGATGTCCCTACAGTAGCCTCTCTCTCTCCCCCTCGTTTGGGGATGCCCACACAACCTAAACCCAGGGAGGCATGGCAGATCTCGGAGCCACAGACTGTTCCGACAAGTGCCTTGCATCCCAAGTGCCTGCTGGTTGAGCAGAAGATGGAGAGAATCATAATATCTCTTTTATGCTCATCGATTCATGCTGAACATGCATTGTACTATCATCAATAAGAAACACAGAGCAGGACTGGTTAGTACCAATAACTCAGCAGTATTCAGACTTTGACAGCATCTCCAAATCCTTGTGTCAAACAGACCACTAAGCCTCATTTCTCACCTAGAGAATAGTTTTTTAGCTCATTCTCCATGACTCTAAAAAGCTGTGTAGCACACTCATAATGAAATCATACCTCTTATGTATATACGGCTAAAACACAATCAGGACAGTACTGATAATGTTATATGTGGAAAGCCTCATGTTTGTTATTCTGCAGAGACTGCAATATCAAATGCTGTCGGTTATTTTAAGTATCGGGAAGGGAGTGAATATTGAGTTCATAATGATACTTGGTACATAGGCACAATACTTGATAGTATTGATGATATTCAGCAAAACTGTGGGAATTCATTGTAGTATGGGGAGTTAATAATAATTGTACATGCACCTTAATAATGTAGAAATTTGTAAAATAATAATTCACTGTGTATACAACTTGTTTCATAGACTGTGTTCATTCTTTAGTATGTTAAATAAAAATAATAAAAAACCCTTCCATTTCTAAGTCAACTGTGAATCTCCGCTGTCATATGACTGTGTAGATTTTGGACACGGTCTTTTGTTTTGCATCATCCCTCCTTCCAAGGACTGCAGCAGAAGACAGAAGTGTTCCATCATTGTGTTTTATTTTCAGGCATATACCAAAGAATGGAGATTAATATTTAAGTAATTCTGATAGGCCACTGGGACTTTACTGACAAAAAAGAAATCCTGATTTGTCTTTCTATGTTGTTATCTTCCGCTGCATTTATCATTTCTCTGTTCATCTGTACTAAACTTTAGAAACCGATTGGTTAGGTGCAAATGCTGTTCAGACTCACCAGGTACTTCTTAACAAGAAGTACCTAACAAGAAATGCTTGTTTTGACTACTTGCATTCTTCCATTATTAGGTCTCCTGCTAACAAAATCCTGCTAACCTGGAGAAGCCCGACTTCCCATCTTCTACTTTAAACCAGCCACAAAAGAGAGTGAAACAATTTGCAGATTATGAAAGCACAATGTCATGCACTTTCCTCCTTCCCAGTTTATCATAAAAAATATACTAGATGTTATGATTCATATTTGCAATGTATTTAAGATCAAGTGAAAAACACAGCAGTGCCTGACTTTCAGCACAGCAGAATTAATGTAGAATATCAGTTTCTTCTTTCTGTAGTTGCTTCCCTCATCAGGTTTACCCACCATTTTTCTTGTGCCTACAAATCCCAGAGATAGATGGATGATACTTAATGGCCTGACTTGAGATGTGATTTTTAATCTTCAGAGAGAGAGAAGACCAGAAATTCCTCAAGTATGAGGAAAAAAACCACTAAGCTGATTTATTTATTACACCTCTCTTCACAACTCTCACAGAGGAGGAAATACATTTTTTGCATTGTAAAGAATTTAAATGAGCGTTAGCATTGTGATGGATTCTAAACTATGCATGACTGGGTGAAATGAAAGCCTGCTTAGAAAACTAGTGCATTTTTATTCTCACTCAGGCTGACAGATCAGAAAGAGACAGTTTTACTTATTGTAATTCAAAGCTATAATATCTATAAAAAGTGTAATGTAAATGCAGATAGTAAATTAAAAAAATTAAAAGAGTAATTTAATTATAATTCTTGCTTAGAAGACCAAATGATTAGCTTTAGATTAAAGTCATATATACTAAAAAAGGAGTCATTTAACTAAAATTTTTTTTAAAAAGGTGGAAACCAAACTGGGAAATGAAACACTGTGCAAATAGTTTAAATATAATTCAAGACCAGTCATAGTACATTTTCCATTTTTTCAAATTAAGAAAAAAATTTAAACCTTTTGAAAAAGATTTTCTCATCAAAATATTTCCGTTAACTAAAAACCAAAGGAATTATTTGTTTTGGAGTTGTATGACCCTTTAAAATTAATTGCTAAAAGGTAAATGGACTATACCATTCAAAACCAAGAGTAAAAAACGTGTTTACAGAAAGCTGAAGTAAAACATTTTAACATTTCTAAAGTAAGCACTTAGTACTGATGCCCATCAGTACTGTACAGCCCAAGCAGCTAGCCCACAGACATCTTTCTTCTCCTCATTCCCCCCAACTCTCCTTGACTTTCAGTACTAGATGAAGAATGGAAGTGTAAGCCATGGAGGAAGTGAGCAAAATGAGGTTATAAGAAGGGTGAAGCAAGTTCTCCCAAGCCTATGGCATGGCTGTACGAGGGGTCAATGGCACTTCCTCATCAGCATCTGGAGAAGTTCCAAAATCCTCCCCCAAGCAGTCAGAGGGAGAGCCCTTCATGAACCCTGAACACCTACCGAGAGCAGCAGAGTTGTGAGGGACTCACATACTACTTTATGGAAAAGCCCCCCCCCCGCCCCCCCCCCCCCATTTAAGGAGCCCAAATCAAAGAGGAGCCCCTGTAGCCTGTAGCCCCACCCATCAATAGCCCATCTGACCTCCCAGAGCTCAAGCATCAAAACGTGCTGGCCACTTTACAAGGAATAGGTTGTAGCATACTGCCCAGTGTTCTGACTGTCAAAGACCCCCATGAACACTACAAGTTCATGCAGAGGAGAAGTCATAGCCATTGGTTTTTCACATAGCCAGCAATACTTGTATGACGTACTCTGGATATATCAGTTCTAGCCAACAGCAATATCAAACGACAGTTCTGAAGTAAAATAATACTGATGCATACATTCATAAGGTCAACAATAAGCTCATCTGATTGTTCTGGGCTGAGAGCAATTTGGATTCAGTCTGAGCTGTGGAAATCAAAAGTAATGATATCGATAATCTCCTCTTATTCATGAAGAGCAGGAGATTTTTTTTTATGCTGTTGGGCTTTTCTGCAGCATTTTAAAATGCTGTTTCAGGGTCACCCTGTATTATCTGACAGAGAAAAAAATTCAGACATAAGGTATCAGAATGTTTTTAGGCCTTTCTGTAGGAACACACAAAAGCAGCAGTCACAGCAAGCTGTCCTCCAGCACTAGGCTTACTGCATAGTGTATAAAAGTTCTTCTCCCAGAGAGGGGAAGAACTTCATGATGCCATTGTGTGATTCTGTCAGACAAAAAAGGATTAAAATAAATATCTGGTGGCTATTAAAAATCTGTTCCTGTGCCTCACCACATAAACCCATCCCACTGTTATCAAGAAGGCCTGTTTCTTTACAAGATCAGTTCATAAATGAAAACCAGGCTGCTGAGACTGTACACAAGAAAGAAGATAGTGATAGCCCAAGGACAAATATTTTGAGGAAGTCCCCGTGACAGCTCAGTCTTTTTCATTTGAAAATACATGCCACGCTTGGTCATTTCTGTCTGTAATAGAAAAACTGCATCAGATTTCTTGCTAATACCAAAAGCTGGTGTGGTTACAAAACACCTTTCTATCCTGGCAGTCACAACCAGCTTTATATGTGTATTCCATTATCGCTTTCCAATGATAACCTTGACCATGAATGAATTAGGAAGTTACAAGAACATGAATACCAAGACTTTCCCAACTATCTTCCCATAAATTAGTGTGTCTTGTTCCACCAGATGGTCTTTAGATATATCTGGGTCTATGATATACCTAAAGGTCCAGGTTGAATAATCTGTTTAAATAACCTTGTACTGGCACAGCTGAATTTCTATTATTAACTAATATGCCAGAGTTAAGGTGGGGTGAAATGAATTCTTAGCAGAACTAAAAACTGTAAAATCAAGGAAGTTGCGAGTAAAGATTTGTGACATTCTCCAACATAAATATATAGCATAAAATACACTAAAAACTACCCACTTACCAAAACAAGACATTCTTTGCATATTCCAAGGAGACACGAGAAACTAGATGATGCAAATGTAAACAGTGTGTGGGAAACCTGTATACCTATTACTTAATGCACTACTGGAAAGTGCCATATACCTTATAATACCATATTATATTATAAGGTATTGTGAAGATGAACAGAGAATAAGAATTTATATGGAAAAAATCTTACAATTTGTTGGCTTATCAGGGATTTTTGGAGAACAGCTTAGGTAGTGTACATTTAACAGGGCAGTACAGAGTTGTAACCAGTATTTTTTTTATCAATTCATCACTAATACAACCAGTATTTTCATACAATATTGCTAATAATGTTACTCTGAAACAGAGATATTAGGTTCCCTTTTGTGTTAATAATGTTATCATTCATAAGAGGAAGGTAAACACTAAGTATTCCTTCAGTGTATTTCTAGGATATTTTCCATAAAATGATGCTAATAATATATCCAATAAAGAGCTTACTGTTTAGTAGTTACACACATATATATAGTTATAAAATATACGAACACACACACACACACATATTAGTAGCATTGGATTGCATAATAGATTGTAAATTGCATTCATTTCAGATATATATGTAGGTACATTTTGTATTAATATCTGCAGTTTGGTGCATTAAGAATCTGTTCCAATGAAGGCAGATGAAAATTACAAACTAAAAAGGTATGACAACTTCACCTGAATCAAAATGACAAATGAGAGCCAGGTGTAAATTATAAGGTTTTTGTATTAAATGGTGTGGTTTACAGGTTTGCCCAGAAAAGTCTCAGACTGAAAACTGGAAAAAAATATTTGCCCCCCCCCCAGCCAAAACACCATTTCAACAAAATGATTTGCTACCTTTAGTAGGAAGCCCTGTAATATATAGGAGAAGTATCACTCCTAAACTCAAAAATCTATGACTTGGACTATTTAGGCAACTGAGCCTTGTACAATGCAGAGATATATATAATTTTTCTCTACTATTCCCCAGATAATGTAAACAAAATTAAAACCAAAACCCACACAGACCCAACCACAAAGGTTCAACAACTTGGAGTTACTTACGGTTAGATCAGAATACCATAAAAGGTACAAACTTAATCCTCATTATGTAGTTCTGATAGATAACTGATGAAGTTAACTCAAGTTACAGTTCACCATTATATTGACAATAGAATGGTCCTTTCAAACTAGAGTGCCATGTGACAATTCAGGTTATTCCAGTAAAAAGGGGGAAAATGCAAAACCAAAAAGGCATTTTTTATTCAATTCCATACCAAACCTGTTTTACAAAAGCAGTGAGGACTCATAACTGGAAGCAGTCTGCCTGTCCCCAGATTTATCTCTTAGTCAATGTTGTGACCCAAAAGCCCCTTCTTCAGACTTCCCTCAGGGCCACACACCAGGTTTTCTCAAGCTTTTCTCAGCCTCAGGCATCTCACACTGCCTCTGCCCAAATCCATATGCTATAAGGATCCTCTGCCCAGATCATCCTATTTCCTGAGTAATCTTGCATTAGCATATATTTTGAGAGAAAACATTTGCTTGAATTGGTCCTATTTTGCTCCCTGGCTTTAGATACGATTTGGGGGGGGGGGGGGGGGGGAGGGACGGGGATGGGGGTGGCATGCTGGTATTCTCCTTTCAGTGTTACTTTCTAATTGGGCCTGGGACAGGTTTGCAATCTGCAAGGAAATACAGTCTTAAGGGTAATCTTTGGGTTTCCCCAGATGTTCTTGCAGGAAGATCGATAGCGTTTAACCCCAACTATATATTCGCAACAGACTCAGCAGGTATATTTTTAACTTTCTACCAAATAATTATTTCAGAATATAACAGCATGTTATAGAGCATATGTGTAGTAAAAAATAGCATCCACAAAAAACACAAAAATAGCAAGACGTCTACATTCATCAGTCAAGTCGTGCATTACTCAAGTAAGGCATCAAAATCTGGCCCAACTGCATTTTCCCTGAAGGCCATGAAGTACTTTCCACATTTAAAAGCAGCATTAGTAAAATTTGTTTTGTACTTGGTAAGAAATGCAGTAAGCATAACATTGCACAGCAGTGCCGTGTAGCAATCAAAGATAAAAAGAAAATAGTACTTTACTCATTAAAGCTTTTGGGCAAATTTATTTGCATGGAGTATACCTATCACCTCCACTGGACAAAGACATCAGTGACTTATAACCTCTCATTTTTAAGTGCCTGGGGATCCTTTCAAGGTAATCAGACAAAAGGTCAGATCTGTGCCTCAGAGTTGACAGACAGCAAAATATGCCACCCCGGTTCTTGCGAGGGGGCTGCCCATGTCTCACCTAGCTGTGGGTCAAGGTGTTGGGGCTGCCTTTGCTCCTGCTCCCGCAGAGGGTGCAGAGCCTGGACCGCATGTGACTCGTACCAGGACTCACCTTGCATGATGGAGCCCCAAACCAAGCAAGCCAGCAAAACCAAAATTGACTTCCTGCTGGTGTCCATATTACCTTTTTAATGGTAACGTAAAGTGAACTTTTGAAGTGCATCATTCTCACCTACCACACTTTGGCTCTCAGCAGGGAGGGGTGTCAGAGCCTACTACCTGGGTTCCTTTGGATGAAATTAAAGCACGAGATGTGTCCCGAAGGTCTACCTAATTTGCTCCAACTGGTAATTGGCTTTCAGTGCATGGGAGGCCACCAGAGTGAGTCTCTAGCAAACCTCTCACTCTGAAAGGTGTTTAGTGTATTTGCAAGGTCCTCAGCACTTTTTTGCTCTATAAATCCAATCTTACTAGGCTACACAGTTTGAGAAATGTGGCAATACTAGGACAAGATGGATCATGCGCTCTTGTTTGTAGATTTAAAGAGAGGATTGAAAGTTAATCAAGTAAATGTTTTAATGGAAAATAAAATCATGCAAGTTGAATATGTATTGTTTTACTGCAAATGGCAGTGGATGAGACACTTTAAGAATCTGGTGTTTTACACATCCTTGCATTCCCTTGGGATCCTGACTGTGTTGAATCCTCTACATCCTCTAAAGATATTATTTCTTACTCGTGGCTAACCGCAGACTATCTCCACATGACCTTGGTTTTATCCCTTCTTGGTAGCTCAAGAGCATTGATCTCCAAGGCACAGTTATGGAGTGGGCTGATAACAACAGACACTTACTGAATTGTGTCATTTCTGGGAATGTTCAAGGTGTTCCCTAGAAGTTTCTCTTAAAGTGATACAAATACCAGCTTCACTTACCTTATGAGGTCAGGAGGAGTCACAGCACAAAATGGCTCAGCTGATGATATGGTGAATAACTCTGAGTTATTTGTCTGGCATGATTATGCTGGCTCTTCAGCCTTCTGAGAGAAAGTAAATGTCAAAGGCATCTTTAATCCAGCAGCTGAGTGTAATCAAGAACTGGTGTTCAATATATTCATGCCGGGCTAAAAAGGAAGAGTGAAATGGGTAATCGGACTTCATCTGTTATGCCCAAGCACTGACTGGCAGTATGAAGAAGGGCAAGTTAAAAACTAGATCACATTCATGTGGAAAAAAAAAATCACTGAAATCTAGAACAAGCATTCAAAGGCCAGTCCTTTCCTCATTGACCTCAGGGCAGAATGAGTTCATGAGCTGTCTTAATTTATCTTACTTCTTCTTCTTGTAATCAGGGAAACAGAAACCTGCATAAAGTGAGTAGTAAATACCTTTTTGTTCTGTGCTGAGAGCTCTCTCCTTGTCTCTACCCTCTCAAATATCTTTTGAAATACAATTAACTTGGCTCCCAGGCTTGTGTGCATCTCCAGAAAAGGACATTATACGCTGGCACAGTCATTCTGTTAAAGACAGCAGGGACTGCCAGGGAGGTGCAGGTTAGGGGAAGAGAGTGGCGAAAGTGATAGTGATGGGAGGAGGACCAGTAGTCCCTCAGGATCCGCAGGCCTGCGCATCGCTCAAATGCCCATCACGTCTGAAGTCGCTCTTCTGGGAGGGCAGAGCAAAGGCAAAACATGACCTGCTTGCCTTTAATGTCCCACAGTTCCTCTAGTGGTCTCCTTTGATTAGCTGTCTGGAAAGGTGGATTTAGCCCTGCACCTCCACTCTCTGACGTTCAGCTGTGTTCTATGTGAGCCATTAAGGCTTGCTGAACTAGCAGGCTTTGCATTTATAGAAAACTAACTATAAGCCATAAAAGCTGCCATGAGTTTGGAGGAAATTACCAGGACTGAGCAGCATTGGTAAAAGAGTTAGCATCTGGAAAACCCACAATACTGAGATGGCCTTTTCCTTCTTTTTGGAAGATGTACTTTAAATATACCCTGTCTAAATGGTATAACCTGACCTACTTGGTTTGAAATGTGTTTTATAGAATACATTCTCTGCAGTCCCAGGGGCTATTCTGAGTGGTGCAGGGAAGCAGTGAGAGGCAACAGAAGGTGAAAATAATAAGAAAGGTTTTGAGGGCACCTTTTCTCCTCATACAATTGTTAGATGGACGTTCACTGTCCTTCTTTTGCCACAGACTCTTGGGAAGAGTGTTTTAGTCCTCTAATTATTAGGAATTTTATAAAAATTGATGCCCCACACATAAATGACCCTACTAAAGGGAAATCTTTCTGAAGACTAAGGGAAGCCCACAGAATTTATACTTACCTAACATGTTTGCAGGATTAAAATAACAGATCTAAATGTGGAGACTGACTGGAACAAAAGGTTTTAGAAAACATATTCAGTATGGAACTGAGTTTGCACAATTACCTCTTCCATGTTCCTTCTTTTAAGTCTGAAGGTTTTTCTAAAAGTTGAACTCTTCTCCAGAAAGTTTTAGGACAATCCAAATACACAAAACAAGACTATGTTTGCTTTATGTTTTTTTTCTGTATGCGTGAATGAGGTTGCCACAACTTTAGTTGCATCTACACTGTTTTTTACTTCAATCGAGTAGTTGTGGATGATGAGTACACTCTCGGCTACTCATTCACAGAATGTGATCACTTTTTGCCCCAAATACCTCTTGGTTTACAGCTCTCCGTGAGCATATTGAAGACTGAGGTCATATATTCTCCTCTTCAAGTGGTCTGAATCCATATCTTTCAATCTCTTACAAGAGGTTGCCAAATGACTACAATCACCTGCTTCAGGCAAGTGGACAGGAGTGTGGGACAGCATGTGGCCCATGTGTTAAGGGAAGAAGGAAGCTGGCTATCATAATCGTGATAGCCTCATTCCTGAGCTACTACTTATAGGAACATAATATAGCTCTATTATTGGCAGTACTTGATTATCTAGCCCTTGCTTTCTAGTGTTTTTCAAGCATATCTGAAAATAACCTATTTCATTCTAAATTTAAAGTTTCACCCACATCAAAATAAAGGAAGGGAAAATGGTTTTCTCTGAAGCTGATTTTTCTCTTCAGAGTTCTGATCTGACTGATGAACTGAAAAAATAATACCATCTGCAGCCTTAGTTAGGTGTATACTGAGTAGAGCTGAGAATGCAGTACTTCTGAAGGAGTCTGGATTTAAAAATAAAAGTTACAGAGCAAAGAAATTCAGCGTTCAAGGATGTATTTCACGAACAAGACACTAACTTCTAATCAAGAGAGATAGCACAATCTGAAACCAATCCAAGTAGAGAAAACACCCCATTTAGGGAAAGGAATATCAGAATTCCATTACGCAAACTTTCATCAAACTAAAACGGAGAGTTTGCAATGCAACATGAGACACAAGGCTGTAAAGACATTCCACAATGCATTTCATTACCATTTCACTTCTAGATTCAAAGCCAAAAACTAAATTTACTTACTGTTCTGTGAACTTAGTGAAGAGAAGAATTAAAAATCTTTTGTTGTTGTTTCAAAAGATAAGTTGAAAGACAAACTAGGTGAGTCAAACTTTAGAAAGTCCTTACACACAGGTGCCTATTCTCACTCTCACACACACACATGTACTCTCTCCCTCAAAATGTATATTGCACTCCGTGTGTATATATGGATAAAATAAAACACATATACTCACATTCAAATCTTTTCTATATTAGTTACTGTGCTTCTTTTCTCTTGTCCCTTGAAATGCACAAACTAAAATTGCAGAAAAGTGTAACTATACATTTATTTTAAACCACAGAACTTTGTGCCTACCAATATGTGGCTGTGTCATAAGACAAATAAGCAGTGGATTCTAGTGATAATCATCTCCCTGTTCTACATTACTGAAGAAAACAGACAAAAGTACATAATGAAAGGCTGCGTAACAGGCTTAGTAGTCTAATTCATTTGAGTGGACCATATTTCCCCTTTACTAAATAAATTATCATAGTTTTTCATACATACTGATGATCATTTATTTCTCAGTAAGCATACACTGAGTATAGTATTCTTAGCTGTAATCTGAGAACCATAGTACACCGCACAAAATCTTCATTTTTAGCTCTGAATTTCTTGTGTCTAATCTTTTTTTTAATTGAAAAAGTGTGTGTAATTTAATCTTCATTTAATGAAATGTCAGGTTTATGACAGTAGACGTGGAATTTCCTAAGCTGCAGGGAATTTCAGTGTAACAAAAGACTGGATTTCCAACATTGCCGCAATTGTTAGAACTTGCTGAAGTAGCGAGAAAGGCTGTGGCTGAAAACTTTTACCTCCTCATGGTTTGGTTTTGTTTTGTTCTAAAAGACAATCCTGAAAGATCTGCTCTCACTGATTGGCATGTACAACATGCACTAAAGCCAGCGGGAGGTGCTACACAAATCATCATCCATGGATGTTCCTAAACACACCTTGCTCTCAAAATTATTGAAAAACATGTTCTTACTTTATCCTTCTCAACTGCAAAAAGAAAAATACCCCGCTGTCTACTATAATTCTTCCTTATTTTTTCACTTATAAAATGTCAGATATGTCACTGCGTGGCCTTGTATGTGGCAGAGCACATTGCTGAATGCCAGGTGAAGAAAGAGTTTGCTGTGCAGCTACCTAACTCCTGCAAAGAGGGAGAGAAATTAAAAGACAAACTGGTGATAATTTGTGGATACACTGGGAAGAAGTTTCCCGTTTTGGAGTTCTTTGCGATCGTATTGACTCCAAACCTTTTTTCATATCTGAAAGGGAGAATTAATCCCAGATGGACATCTTGGAGACTTCCCCTTTGCTATTTCATTTGAACTGGTGGAAATTCAGCTTTTCACCAAAGAGCTGCAACAAATTCAATCTGAACTGTGTGTTAATGGAAAAATTGTCACTGAGCAGGAATAAAATAAGAACAGTGCCTACACTCTTTTTCTCCAAATGGCCCAAAAGCCCTTTTCTGAGCTTTCTTAGAAAATCCTGTCTCTGAAAGACAGGAAACATACCAGCAAAATTGCTGGCTGTGCATAACCATTGTTCACTCGAGAAAATTGCAGATAAAGATTTTTCGCTTAAGAAAGAAGATTTTCAATGGTTGTTTGTGACCTAAAATGCAGGAAGTCATAGCTTAGAATTCGGTAGCAGATTTCAGAATATTTTAGTATGGCTTACAATTTTACTGAGAAAAAATTGTTTCCAAAAGGTGGAATATTGAGCAACTGATAGGTATAAGCTAACTGCCTCACATTTTCATAAGGAAAAGATTATAGTAAGGAAACCATCCTGATTTCTGTTTTTTATTATTCTTCTATAACATTTTTGGTATAACATATATTTCTACCTTCACTTTTTATCAGATTTCCTGAAAAAAGGAATCCCAAAGCTCAGCTCTTCTGTTGAAATGTAGGTCAAATTATTTTTCAGTCTTTTCTATATAAATAATTCCTACATAAGAACACATGAGGTTGGCTGAATCATAACATAAATTGAAATCTAGGCAAATTTATAAAACAAAGAGATTGTAGATTCCAGCAAGAGTTCACACTTGAATAAAGTGTGGCAGTCAGAAGGACTACCTTAAACATTGTTTTAAGAAAATGACATCCCCACGCCCAATGCTGTTTTGCTGAAATGAAGGCAAAGCCTCCTTCACAGGGTATGAAATTTAAAGCCGCTGGGAGGCCATGGCACTCTTCTTGTTGACTGAGTTGTGGTCTGGGTTCCATTTTTATAATTACAGTATTCAAAGGCAACACTGTAGTTACTGATTTCTAGCACTATTATGGAAACATAAATGGTAAACTGAAGTATTCAAGGTTGCTCCAGAATAATTTTTTTTTGTTTTTCCTTTCCTAAGGCAGAGCAGAGTTGTTGGTTTTTTCACTTCAGTATTGTGAAGTACTGTAAACATATACACTTACAGTATTTTCTCATCTGGGAAAGGAAAAGAAAAGCAAAACTGCATTTGAAATAATCTAGAGGCATGGAAAAAAACCTATAAATACAATATACACATTATATCACAAAGTTCGTATGCTTCCTTCCAATGCTGCAAAAGAAAAGCTATGGGGGAAAGACCTTTACTTGGATGATGATAAAAGGAAATCTCCAGCTCTGATTTAGAAGCTAGAATCGCACTGGAATCAGGATTGATCAGGAGACAATGAGATCCAAGTGCAGGAAAAAGAAAAAAAACACATCTCCAGAAATTCTTAACACACTCAGAGAGACTAATAGACTTCAAAGGGGCCAGAAGAGAAGTAGACTGACATCAGAATAGAATAGTGTTTTTAATACAGGAAAAGATGTATGCCAAGAGGCATACATAAGCATAAAATTATATCTAATCCGTATTCAATCTATCCATAAAGCAAAAATTATATCTATATGTGAACTGTATGTGCACATACTCAAATAGTATATTATAAAAGTGAAGAAAGATGTAAAACAGTGCTATGGGGACATTGATATAAAGGGCTTGCCACATGGATTTCTTAGACTCTTCCTCACCTTGGGATCTTCCTTTTATGTCCCATTGACATGACTGAGAAAAGTAATTTGGCTTAATATAGAAAGAACATCTCCTGAGACATACAAAACAGAATTGCTCTGTTTGAGTCTCCTGTATAAAATACATCAGAAATCTAAAACGTAATCTGCTTGCTAACATTTAAAGCTAGGCAGGACTATACAGCACCGTGCTAATGAAAATGGTTAGTACCACTGGGACACTTTGTGCAATCCACCTGTGTTCGTTATAAAGAGCAGCAGTTTGTGTGTCAGGAGATGCATCACCTGCGCTTTTCCTCCATATGAAGGATCTATCAGCGCACGATGAACCTAGCCTGGTGCTCAGCACTGAGAATGTGGCAAAGCAGGATAATTTGTGAATTATAAACTTCTGATTAGGAGTCTAAAACAATTAAATAATTGTTAATGATACCATTGCCCTGTAATTAATGTCATGTGGCTTATATAATGTTTCCCACTCTTCTTAAATTCATTTAATTAAATTCCATGAAGCAGTTTGAGACAACTTGTTAATTTCCTAATTAAACTGCTGAAAACAGAATGTGGAATTTGCACTTCAATTCCACTTGTTTCTTCATACGTTGAACTTCTCTGGGGCATGTTAGTTTTGGCCTGAGCAGCTCTGCAGTGCCACATGTTGCACGGCCCTGGTAGGAGCCCTTGGGCTCCTTGTGTGTTTTTAAAAGATCTCGGTGTTCCAGATAATTGGAATGGGAACTGTTTCCTGTGCGCTGGTTGCAGACTAAGGAAATTAAAGGAGCAACAGTTAGAAAGGTGCATGTCTGATTTAATTTGCTCCCTGGAATGACAGAGCTATTCAATCAATTTCTGAGCATTACTATTATTCTGGAAGACTGCCAGCCAGGAAAGTATAGCTAACTTTTTAGCTGGACTTGAAACAAACAGAAGAGAACCGGGAAGCAATTGGCACTGTTTTAATATGGAAGGCCTGAAGGTTTGGAAAACAAGCTGACTTGAGTAGGTGTTGGCTTTTAATTAGAGAAGTCATTTTTTTAAAAGATCTTTTTTTTTCCAGGCATCTGGAGAAGTGGACAGAAATAGAATTGGTGCATTATTTTTCTGCGAAAAATGACTGTGAATAAAATTAAGAAGAAAACAGAAGAACAATATTTACAAAGGGGAGAGCGGATAACTCAGAGTAAGGAAATAACTTGGTGTAAGGTAGTTTAAAAGATTGTCATTACAGACATTTGGCAGAATAAATAGTAGACGTGGTGGTCATTAATGAAGATGAAGCTGCTTGCTTTGTTCTCTAACATCCATAAATCCATTTTGTACATCTTCTGGAAAGGAGTATGAACAAATATGTATTAGACGTTGCTTGTTCTCATTGATTACCTTCCTCTCTCTTTTCTAAAAAAGAATAATAGTAATGAAAATGAAGGACTGTATTGGTGGTCATTAACTGTCTAGAAAGCAGGAACACTGATGTGTGGCTGGCTATTGCTCTCCTACTTCAGATTAAGTTGGAATTTTGACAACAGGCAGCTTTCTTACTGAAATTTTATCTAACATCAGCCATCAGCTGGAATAAAAAGCTGTCAGATTTTTCCTAAATTGTCACTAAACTAACAAAAGGTTATTTTCTTTTAGCTTCAGTTTAAATTCATAAATACTGAAGAAATTCCAAAAATCTCATCACGCTGTGTAAATGTTGGTAGAGTCATTATGACTTGATTCAGTTTAAATTAAAAAGGACAATAAACAGTAGTAATTTTGGAATTCTGGAAAGGTAAACTTTTGTTAACTAAGAGAAATAACTGAAGCATTGCACTGCACCAAGAGCTGCAGAGACTTGAATGAAGGAAGCCTGAAATTTCCATGAGGTGTAAACCCAAGGCTAACAGGAACCTGTATTGCAAGCAAGCAGAAAAGGTGAGGAGGAGGGAAGGACACCCAGCCTAATCACTCTGATAAAAGTATCAGGGATAAGCTTAGGGTTTATGAACAGGAAAAATACTAATTAGCAAGCTGTATCTTAGCTATCAAGAAAAGCAGGGCTAAAGCAAGAATGCCAGCAGTCAAGCTGAGAGCTGAGACCTTACAAAGAAATAAAAGAAACAGTTAAAGATACAAGGATTAAAGGAGTAAAAATAGAAAATAAAAAGTGGGGCTCCTAAGCAAAGATCAGGTAGTCAGCAGGGTAATCTAAATAATTCTCCAAAATGAAATTAATATTTGGTTTCAGTTTTCATTATTCATGCTGTGAAGTGTAGTAAAGTTCTGTTCCACATTTTGTGTAATATTTCTGTGATGTCGTGATGAAATTTGCTGATGAAACAATTCTAGGTCCTTGCGGCCTGGAGTACTAGTTGAGCCAATACAGTAGTCGTGAGAGATGGAAATACTTTCCAAGAGTATATCATGCAAGTTATTTTCAGAAAAGATAACACATTCAATCCAAATGCTGTGTGAAATTCCAATCATCCATATTAAAAAACAAAACAAAACAAAACAAAAAACCCCCAAATCCCAGTTAATCCTGAGGCACAGAAAAGTATTAGCTGGTATAATGAAAGTACATGTGGGAATGAGCCTGGAATGAAGAGTCTACTGGAAGAATGATAAAAGGGCTAGTCACATTTAGCCGACCAGAGAAAAGAGGATGCAGGCCATGATTTCTGTGTAAAAATATATCTTGGCAAAAGCACCAACAGGAGAGAAGATTTATTTAAACCGAAGGACAATATCTGCATATTACATACAGATATGAAGTGGTCATAAACACATTTTACTGAAATTATAAGGTTTCTAATTCTTTGAGCTTCAAACATGAGGACATGCAACAGCCTTCCAGTTCCCAGCACTAGGGATTTAAAAAGCCAAAACTGTAACTATTTATGATATTGTCCTTGGTAAGTTTATGAAAGCAATTACACTGTGCAGTACCTGTGGTAGCAGATTATTAGTCTTGCTTACCTTGGAGGTCCTATACAGTTCTATGTCCCTTAGTACAATAACATAAAACTACTTCAGCTCTAAGATGCAAAATCTGCTGTAGATTGCTACTAGTTTTGACCTGACCTACTGTTCTCCAGCACTAGACTGCTCAGTCTAAAAACATTTGCCTTGTATGTAACACTTGTAAATGAGTTGTCTTTTGACTCAAAGTGTCCGGGCTACAGTTTCATGTAACAGCACATATTCTCATATGGTTGACACACTACAATTACAGCAATAAAAGCTGTTTTTTAAAAATTTTCCAGTACTTGTATTTTTCATGCAAATTAATATGAATAATAAAGATGAACAGCATTGACAAGTAAGTACAAAATTTGACTGGACAGCAGCACACACAAATCAGAAAATCAAGGTCTAAAGTGCAAATCAAAATCATGTGGTTGAAAAAAACAGCAATGAACATGAAGATGTGCCAGAGGAACATAGGCAAGCTCTCTAGTTAAAATTCCATACGTTCAAGCCAAGACCAGAAGTGATTAAAGTCATATGTTTCCCAAGTGATGTTTTCCAAACTATTAACATCTTAAATTTCATCTCCTGGGTAGAGTGAAAAATAAGCCAAGTCTTTTAAAACATGGTCCTTTAATGTATTTAGATACTGCACAAAAGAAATTAATTTCTTTCTTTATGCAACTGTCAGCACCAATAAAAGACATACTCTGATTTTTAAGTGAAACATTTCTTTCACTTATAAAATGGTATTTTTCTGTGTCTATGTGCTTTTTAGAAAAGCAATCTCTAATCTTAACAACAAACGCATCAAGTAAAAGGTGTTACCACCTGATTATACATGCTGCTTCCAGGCTATGAAAAGTGATTGTTCAAAACTCTTTGCCTCGACTCTACAGACTCTTTGCACAATAAGCCTTTTCTTTTCTGTCTTTCATACAATGCATTTCTCAGAAAGCAAATCAGTCTTTGATCCTGAAGCTAGGTGTCTTATGAATCTGTGTGGTCATGGTGCTTTCCAATGTGGCTTCACTTATGTCTAGAAAAGCATATGGTTGCTTTTCCCTTTCTCACAGTGAAAGCATATAATATGGCCTCTTCCTTCTCCTTGGCCAGCAATTTCGCTAAGCTTGTCAAGACCGAACACCTTTGAGACTTCATGCTTCTGTAAGATCTGGTAGAAACTATTCAGCAGTGTTGTTGGCAGGAGAGTAAGGAGAGACAAACAGAGACTTAATAGGAATAAGCTCATGTCTTTGGGAAACAGGACTATAAAGAACTCATGTGAATTAGTTCAAATGTGCAGTGAACCTTAAAATCTGAATTACCTCACACTGAAGAGTTTTCTCCATCTAAATAAAGAAAAATGTTACCTACATCATTCGGTCCTCTTTGTGATGTAATTTGTAGTATATTGTACAGATGTTTGCCTAATTGCTAGGTATATTTTGGGTCTGTTTGTGGCATGAGTATGTTTTCCTCTAAAGCATTTTGTAACACCAAGAGTGGGAGATATTAAAGAAATAGAGATTAAGAAAGAAGAAAGAGTAGAAACAGAGCAACAGCATTGCTAAAAAGCATTAAGGAGATGTGGAGAACATTTCAAGAATTTCTCGTCATGAAATTCTACATGGTTTAACACTACTAGATACCATAATGATCAAAAAGAACAGAATGTAATAGTCTTATAAGCATTATACATCATCTTGAAGACCATCTGAAAAACAGATACGCCACAGTGCTATCTCTTGTTCTTTCAGAGCTTTGAGCAGATTTCCAACATTGTTATTCACATTATGAAAGCAGGGTGTTGGGGGAAACAAGCAGGGAAAACTCCTCTCCCCAGAACCTTAACTACCACCTTTTCTAGTCTACAAAGTTCTAAGCATACTTTTCTTCTAACAATAAAAAGGTTTTTATTTGGAATCTGGTGCAACAGAGAGTACAGGCTAAAGTGCTGAGGAAGAAAGGAAAACACCACCAGCAACCTAGATGCACTGAAATGAAGATAAAGCAATTTGCATTGGGCATGGAGTATATGAGGTAAAAAAGCGTTCTCACTTCTACAGGCATGAATTTGAAGACTGATGTAGTACACTTTCATCCACATCTAATTGGGAATATATTGATTGGTTCAAGAACTTAAAAGGCCTAATGGTGAAGAGCGGTTAAAAGAGACACTCGTTCAGAAGCGCTATTGGGCTGTGCAGAGCAAGGGGCTTAGATGCTGTACTGCTAAAGCAAGAAAAGCTCATTTAAATCTTCTTCTTCTTTTATCTCTTTTTTTCTTATTTTTAAAGGCAAAGAAGAACCAGTTTCCAAATATCCCAGCACTCAGTGTTGCAATCAGGTCAATAAAGATAAAAAAGCCTCCCATATCAGGAGCACTGAAATCAGGGGAGCTTCAGAAATGGATCAGAAGCATACATTCTTGCATTTAAAGTCTAACATACATATTCCTTTGGCTTCTTTGAAACCTCTTCTATCGAATGTCAAAAACAGAGGGCCGAGTTGTGCCACAAGGCTGTTCCCATGCAAGCAGCAATGGTGATATTCATCTCTAATTGAGCTTGTGTCAACTCATTACCAGAGTCTCCAACATAGCTACCACAAAGATGAACAGGATGAGAGAATATGTTTAAGGAAATAAAATTAGAAATGAGGGATGTGCCATTATCATTCTTCATACCTTTTGAAAAATAATATAAACAGTACTACACAAAGTAATTTGAATGCTTACTTTACTATGCCTGGCATTCTCAGAGGCTGTAAAATCTCTTTTTTTTCATGAGCAACAATGGACATGGATTTTACAAAATTCAGAGTTAAAAAAAAAAAGAAAGAGAAAGACAGAAATCTTTTACTGTTTCAGATTATAAAAATCTTTTGGAGATACTTAACAGAAATGGAGAGAACAGCACATAGCGTAATCCTGAAAAGCCAGATACTTAGCCATCGCTCCTAATAAAAAACCAAATACTATCTAATCTAGTCAATTTACACTGTAGCAATTATGGAACTGGGGCAGCCTTGTTTTCTTTCAATGTATTAAAGTATGTTCCCAGTCGTATTTATTCACAGTCTTCATGCTTCTCTGCCTCTAGCTGTGAAAAGCAGAGGAAAGAGAAGTGCTAATGAAAAAAAAAAAAAAAGAAATTCTGGCTCTGACTTATCATAGGGACAAATTTTGACCAGTTGCTCCTTATTTCTAATGTTTAGCTCTGCATGTTTAGCTCTCTCTAATGTTTAGCTCTCTTCTTTACTGTGCATTCTTTTCTCCTATTCAAACTTGTCATACAGGGACTCTCAAACTTTGCACAAAGAATAAATTGTCAACATGCCAGGTTCCCAAATATGCACCTGATGTAAATAGAATAAAGCAGATTACCTCTGCTTTCATACAGAAAGACAGTGAACCTTATATTTATAATGAAAGCAGCTGCCTACCGAAACTTTATTCTAGAAGCTACATAAACATGTGCTTAAATTTATCTCTGAAACAGAAAAGCATTTAATCACATAACTCCCTTTCCCTTTAGTGGGATTTAAACATCTGTTCATAGTTTGTGACTAAGTGCCTTCCTCTATCTTGCTGCTTTCTTCCATCAGTGCAATAGGACTTCATCCGTGATAATCAGGCATACAGCCATCCTGGTGAACAGCTGCATTAGAGATTTGCAGAACACACCAGAGTGAGTGTAGCTGTAGCATGAGTGTCTCATATTCTTTGCATCTTTGTGGTGTGCATTGTATTGCCTTAAAGTGGGGAGGACTTAATGATGTGTGTCAAAGCTCCTGCCCTGCTGGCACGCCTTGTTTTTTTCTACATAAAAGTTAAGTGTGCAAGAAGATAGTATACCAATCCTAAAATGGAGGCACAGCAGAGGCAAGGTGTATACATGGAAATAAGGATCACAGGACACTCCCTTAACAATATCTGTAATGTGGTTCCATTTGCCTTCTCCATACTTGTTCAGTTGTCAGTTGTCCTACCTTTACTTCGTTTTCATCTTCCCTCAATATTATTTGGAATCCACAAGGCTGCAACACTTGTGCACACTGCACACACATTTGGAATCAGTAGAAAATCTCTCTAAAATACCTCAGAACACAAAACTTTTGAAAATATTATATGAACTTCAACTAAATAACAGAATCTTTCAATGCTTATTCCAAAGAACTACATTTTTGAAGACCAGTACAAAACCTACAAAAATTGTTTCTCCCAAGGACACTTTCACCTTTTTTTTCCCAGCGGTTACTGAAAACAGAAGACTCCACATCTCTAAAATAATTACAATGAAAAATAAAGGTGCTCTTAAGTTCTTCCTGCTGGCGTGCCAGAGTACAGAACAGTCTTTACAGAAAAACTTATCACTGAAATTCATAAAAGGACATTTAAATGAACTATAGGTAATTCTTTGAAAGAGGTATCAAGCCCCTATTATTACCAGAAAACTTGGTCTGGCTGTTTTAAAGAAGGCACTTCACTCTATTGGTTTGTTTGACCAATTAACAAGCACATTTGGAAACCTACCTCAGCAATTTCTAGATGGATGTATCCCCATAATAGGTGTTTTCTTTTTTAAGTGAGTGCAGGTTTAGTTTGCCTTGTCTTTAGTTTCCAAAGCATGTTGAGAATTAGTGCTCCTTCAGAAACTGTGTGTCAGAGACTAGGGTTCTTTAAAATTGTTCAGTTGTACTTAGAAGTGTTTCCAAAGTGTTCCATGTATTTTCACAAAATTTAAGACCTATCATCAAGAATTAAATCACTATCCCTGTCTCTGTGGATGCAGGGACACATTTCTAGGCCATACATGCAGACACAGATTCAGGAAAAAGGAGCTTTATGTATTTTGCTCCTTAGGCAGAGCTCATAAGAAAAAGTGTAATCAGTAGTAGCTGCCTATGGGAAGCATTAGCCATTAGCATTCTCCATAGAGCTATATGGGATAGGTCCACCGCCTAAGCTTATGTGCTTCCTGCAGAGACTTGATGTTCTCTTGGGGAAGGTGAAAGAAAGCTTTCTAGTGATGTATTAAGGCCCAGGACAAGGTTTTGAGTGCTGTGAGCTCCCCTGAATTTCTGACAGTGATAACTATTGGTTATTTATCGCTTCTAATAACCTCCCTCATACCAGTTTCAGATACTTCAATGGATAGTAAACTAGTTAGTGAGCTAAAGGAGCTTGACATTAAGTCCCCAGCCTGCCAGAGTCCTTGCACGACCCTGGAGAAGTCACTGAAATACATCTAAACTTTAGTTTGTCATCTGTACAATGGAGTACTTACCTCTCACATGGATTATATGGATAAACATTAAGAACTTCAATGCACTCAACGGTAATGGAAGCCATTAAGTACCTGAATCAGCAACCCTACATTGATCCATGTTCTATGTGTTAAAAAGAGTATCAGTAGCTTATAAACATAATCAGGAAAATATCATTTGTCCCATTTTGGGAATACTTTTGTAATTATGAGGCCGAACACAATAGAAGATAATTATGTTCCTGAGCTAGTTTTTTTCTTAACTCTTTTCAGATATAAGCTAGTTTATTCCCCCAAATAGGACTGCTTATATCCCTTCCAAAAAAACCCTACCGTAAATCTTACTATAATTGTTTATATTATCTACAAAGGAATCCAACCTATATCATGAATTACATGGAACTCTAACCTCCTCAGAGCATTCATTACCTTCTGTGCCTTCATAGTGTCCCTTTTAACTTGCCCTATCATTATCCAAATGATCCCAGCCTTTCAAGTGTTGTGATATGAAAGGGTTCTTTTGCCTTACACCATTTGATTGCGCCTTTCTGAACCTCTTCCGCTTGTTTGCTGAGCTGCAGTGATCAGAGCTGGACACAATAAGAGAATATATTCTTATTTTTCCTTTCTGCAGCAATAAAACCATCTTGCTACATAATTTGCTTTCTGATGACTACAGAAACCTATATAAGGTCAAATCCTAAATTCAGCTTTTGAGGCTGTTAGATCCATGCATACAGAGGCAAAAAGTCGTGTTAAAAATTATCTTCCTAATCAGTCTTTTTAAACATATTCTAATCTAAGGAAACCCAAATTCTTCCATGTAACACTGAGTCCCTAGAAATAGCTATGCTTTCTCTAACAGCTGAGAGAATGAAATGTAAATAAATATTCTGTCTGAATTCTTAAAGATGCTTATAAAATAAATATTTCAGTGTGTTTCAACTCCCCTCCCCCAATATTCACAGTCCATTCAAGATCATTTCCTCATGTATCTTTGTCATCAGAAAATAATTCTTGTACATGCTGTGCATTAAGCCTCTGAAAGCCCAAGGGACAAAAGAAGAAAACCATTTCTGCTTCTCCTTACTCTGGCTTTCTCCCAGGGCACTGGCGTAGATCAGGAGAGCTACACAACAGTCCAAAATCACAAGACCAGCTCACCAGGGTTGCAACTCATCATGTCCATGGTGCCAGGATTTATAGTGGAGTAAATGTAAGACAAGTTTAGTTAATTAACTAAGCACAGCATTCATTCTAGAGGGCACTGCCTCAAATTTGCCTTTCAGGGAAATCTTCAGGTCTTGTAGTATCAGCTTTCTCTGCTTGCTACCGGGATTTCTTTTCATAGACCACCAGAGCATTGCACACTGTGCCACTGGAAAGTAGTTTTTGAGTCCCAGTTTGCTGCACAGAGTATCCTTTGTCAGCTTACTTCTGGTATTGCTTCTAAACACTCACACTGAATCCTGTAATAATGGTGGTTTTCACAAAGACTTTGTCACAGCCACTTTGGGTAAAGCTTTATCTCCACTTGAATGTACTTTTTAGGGCTATTGGGTAGAGGCCTTACTTATGCCTTGCACAAACATCAGTACTTCATAGAACTACTTTTTATTTGTTTTGTTTTGTGTTTTTTGAGGCAAAATTTCAGGTTTACCCAAGTTTTTACAGGAATTAATTTAATAACAGCCAAGGCAAAATTTCATGTTCCTGACAGGAGATAAATTTTTTATGTGACAGTTAGGCCATTTTCCACTCTGCAGGAAGACATGGAATATTCTGAGAGTGTATATTCAGCATTTTCATTGCAAAACCCGTTGTCCTCTTGTGTTCAACCTAACTTTCATTTCACAGGAAACAATGTGAAAAACTCTGAAATGCTTACAGTGAAGCTCAGCTAGGGAAGTACATTTCTATCTGAATTATTTATATCACTTATAAGCTTATGGAATTTTATTGAAGTTTAAAGGCTACTTCCAGCCACTTAAGAAAACTATAAACATTCTGGGTTTAATCCAAAGTAGTCTGAGGCCGAGGGAAAGTTTCCCATTGACTTCGACTGGTTTTCTATCTTGCCTTTGCTATATTATCATGTGAATTTCATTTGCTTAAAAGACTAAAGTCATCCAAGGTATATGTAATTTGGAGTCTTTAAAAAATTCCTAACAAGCTGATTTTGTTTGTTTGTTTGTTTGTTTGTTTTTTGAGGAGCTCTTAAACCCAATTATTAGAGTTTAAAAGTTGGAATATGTATGTAACATAAAAGTAGTATATTGACAGCAGCCATCAGAGAGAAATAAGGTCTGTAACAGACTGGGGACTTTTCTAGGGCCATGGCCAAATCTGCAGAGTTTTCTCAAGAGACAGAAAACCTCATGTGATTCAGAATATAGTTACAGGAGCTCTTGGGAAACTGTGAAGCTTAGAGATATCTGGCCAGTTTTGCAGTGAAACAGGTTAGGAATATTCACATAAACTGCTAGGTTATTATTACAATAAAGATTAAAATTTCTTAAACCAGTAACGTGTTTCTGAAGCGATATGTGACCATGCTCCTTTTCTTAGAGGAAGAAAAGAGTCTCTTCAACTTCAGCCACAGGTTTCCCACAGTAAGTACATACATCTGTAGGCATGCATACAAAGACAAAAATGAAAATTCATGAGACACTCAAATACTATGGTGTAGTAGAAAAACTTGTAAAAGATAGAAAACAGTGGAACAACTTGTCTGAAAGAAGCTCTGTAGGATCAAGCCTTTCTTGTCTGCTTTCTTGTCTGCTTTTTAAATTGAGAACTGTTCAGCATTATCATAAGATATGAGAATGGAGCATTATTTGATATGAATTAAACTAGTTTTTCACTGTCACAAGCCATGGGCCATATTATTTACATTCACTGAACTCACATGATCAGTTTCCAGACCAATGACCAATATATTCTCCAGTTAAGTCCTCTTTTAAAAAACTCTTATCAGTAGCGATGCTCTACTCCCCCCCCCACCCCAAGATGTATCAAACATAAAATAAACTACATGTTAGCAACCTCAGTAGGCAGTGCCAAGTCTCGAAGTCAGCTGGGATGATGTGCTACAGTATTAATGTAGAAAACAACAGCAGAGTCAGCAGGCAGTATCACGTTGCTAGTAGTGGGAAGATTTGCTTGAATTGGCTTTTGAAGCATCTTCACATCCTCCAACTCTGCGCATTTCCCTAAGCTCCTTGGGTGAGGCACAGGCTCTCTGCTATGCTTTGAGTGCCATCAGAAGTGCTCCTCCAGTGGATTTACAACTCTTTAATAAATAGATTTAATTATATGTCATGCTGGATCAATAAATCTACACATGATGGCTAACTGCAACAATTTCCATCTCCAAAGTCATATGCAATGGCAGGTTTTTAGCCTGTGAAAGGAAGGCAAGCTGTCCTATAACACACCGTGGAGCAGTTCCCAGAAAGGCTCTGTTTCCTTTGGCAATAGGTAATCCGAGTGTGTCTTCAGCAAACTGCAGTATCTCCAGGAGTTCCAGCAGGCTCAATGGAGAACCACAGAGACGTGGAATTACCCAAATACTGTAATAAAACATGCAAAAAAACATGCAGTCAGGGAAATGGAAGGTCACAAATGTAAAGTAGCTACATGTATTTTGGGTATATACTCATCCATAGTTATCCATACTTATCCAGTGAAGCACACTTATCACCTGCTGTTTCCTGTTTTCCAGAGACAGGATCAACTCTTGTGAAGCTTCCCACTTGCCATTCTTCCACTCAGATTGTCTTGTGTATTGTCCCATGTTGTGGGACAATAGAAATCACTCAAATGCCCTTTATCCTGCTTATGAATCCTAATTAAGCCTCCACACAGTGCAGCCAGTCTCTTGCAAGAAACTGTTTACCATACAAGGTAGCTCCATTAAAGATAACTATTTAAATCTTTTACACCGGTGGTTTCTCATTCGACTAAAAATAAATAATGATAAAATAAATAAATAAATAAATAAATACTGAGACAAGGGACTTCTCCTTAAAATAATGTGGAAAAAAAGTTTAATTAAAATGTTAGTTAAAAAAACATTTATTCCAGATATAATGGCAATGATAAATGATTCAAGGCTTTTCAGATGAGATTTATGAACAAATAAGGCAGATCATGGAATTTAGAGTAATTAAATTGTTATTGAGGGCTGTGGACATGTGCGTATATTTTTACATGTACAAATGCTAAAAAATTTTTCAAAGAGAAAATGCAATTTACAGAAGTTGTAATCTACAGCATCTCGCTGGACAAACTATATATATTAAAAAGAAAAAAGAATAAATATTTCTTTAATAAACCTTTAGGGGCTTTTTGAATGTATATTTCCAAGAAAAAAGGATTCATTTCAGCTGCATGAGAATAAAGACTACAGTCTTTTAGAGGCAGGTAGATGCTTAATGCTAATTGTAGGAAATGAAAGCTCTTTACAAATAGCATTTTTTTAAATGTAAGATAGCAGCAATAAGTGTATGCATCTTCTCTACAAAAAAGAGAAACTGTGAAAAATATAGAAACTTGCTATTTACTAAATTCTTGAATACAGAATATTCATTAAACAAAAAATGCATACAAAAATATCCACCTTACTGATGTTGAAGAGTACATATTTGTGTGTGAAAAGAACAAAATGAAAGAAGCTGCTTTTAGGGATCTTGAGAGTTCATTTAATTCAAATATATGACTGACAGCCCCTCAGTAAGAAAGGAAAGGAGCTAACCAGTCTGAAAAATAAACTGAAACTCTAATTCTTTAGCAATATGAGTGAACGGTATTGATAAAATCCAGTGGGATGGCTTTGTCTTAACTGACCTGATTTAGCTGTGAGATATTTTAGCTGGCTTTGTACTTGTGTCGCATGCTTTTATTTGAATAAAACCTTATTAACAAAAATCAGCCAAGATTCTCCAGTCTCTTTCATGCATTCATGTGCTCATCAGCACTTTCTCTGCCAGCTATAAAAAGGCAGATCAACAAAGTCACTGTTTCCTGTTTTGTTGTCAGGTAGTCATATTTATTACATTGAAGACTGCTTAAGAAAGTGGACTGTTTCATTCTTTAGAATTGGATTTAAATTAAGTGGTCAAAATGTTACATGTATTTCAGTTTCCTTTAAAAAAAAGATGTGTTTCTCCACAGTCCCAGACTCTTACTTATTCTCCTGCATCACTCCAGCAGCCCCTCAGTACACATATGCACCAAATGAGGCAGAAAACCCATAAAATAGCTGTTAACCATGTTGAATAACCCAGCTGCCAGTTAGTTTGTTAATTCAAGGCACACTGCTCCAACTGGAGTTTTGTCTTCAAGACTTGGCCAGCATTGTGACACTGCCATATTTCTGAATTGCTTTCCCTTTCGCTTTATAGATGTCCATTCCTGAGATAACTCCTCAGAGCCTGACGAACTCTTGCCAAGAGCTAAGAGCTTAGTTGTAAATAAACTGAGAGCGTGCTAGCCACCGTGCTCCAGATGTAGTTTATATTACTTCTTGCTATGCAGAGCTCAGGCTACATCCTGTAAGGAGCCTGCCAGTGCAAATGGGAGCTGAAGGTGCCCAGCATGCAGGAGAGCCAGACCTGGTGTTTCCTGAAAGCTATTTGGACACAAAATAATCCTGACCAGTCAAGCCAGAGATGTATGACATAATGACTGCTGGGAGTAAAGGCAACGTGCTCTTTCTTACAACTTTACAAATCAGGTAAATCATCTTTCAGGTGTTCAGTCCTGCCAGAGCCTCAGTGGTGACTGAAGCAGAAAAACATCGATGCACAGCAGAGCAGGCACGGTTTGTGCTGAACCTCATTTCTCAGAAGCTAAGTGTGGCAGAGTTTTTGATCTTTCTGTATGGCTCAGGAAAGGGAGAAAGCAGTCATATCCTATTCCCCTCTACCTGGATGATATTTTTTCTAGCTAAGCTCCATGCAGCAGACCCATCAGGACAAAGCTTTTACCATGTTTCTACCTCTACTGTACACTCACAGAGTTTTTTATATTTGGCTGCAGCAGTAAAAGCAATCATCTGATCTGAGATAGGATGCTACCAGTTGGGCCTTTCCCATAAAATGAATGGGGAGCTTATGAGTCATAACATGAAGCAGTTATACCTCTTGTCTGGTGTCATCTTCATCTCCTGCAGCACTGCCAATCAACCTTTTCCCTAATGCAAATTCTACTAATGGCATCTATACTGAAAACAGCCTTTATTCTTGCATGAGGCAGACAGGGAAGCTCTCTGCATTGCATTTGTTCTGAGCCTGATGTGGAGAGACAGCAAAAGTTGCCTGATCTGCTTAGCAGCATCTGGAATCAGGACCAGAACTATTTTTGCAGCTGTACTTTCATCAAAGTGGGATATGATTTGTCCTGTTGTCTAAATGGATTTTTCATACAGATCTATCCTGCGTTTGATCATACTTTCTACAGAACGTGAACAATTTTGCCTGCATGGCTCATATGGTTTATTCAAGAGTCAGCTGATGACCTCTGTTGTAGGACATTTATTTTATGGGTGTATGTGCATATATATACACACACAGATACATATTTATTTCAACTAAAACTCAGCCACGGAAAGTTGCAGTATAGAATAGGAATTGCTTTACCTGTAACAATATGTGCCTTTCGCTATAAACTGACTGTTTCAGAAACTAGACACTGTGAATTGACTGTGGAGTAATTTCTTATTCTCTTACAGAATATTTATGGAAAATCATTCCTTCTTCTCTGTTTCAAAATAGTTTTTTCCATACTGTGTTTTGACACCTCCCCCGGAATTTCTATTCAGTACAGTGACAGCTCAAATACTGTGTGCAATGAGAAGTGGAGATAGAGCATTCTCAGACTGACATATAGAAAGAAGCAGAAGTGATTATGTATGCATATATGAGTTTCTTCTGGCTCACTCCACATGATTCTCACACTACCTAGTGTTTTCTTTAGTAACAACCTATTGTGCCTCTTCTGCCTTGGCTTCACATTTAACAAATCTAAATGCCTAGAACCAAACAATTACAAAGAAAACCCCTCCTGATCTAGAAGGCTTTGGATCTCTGAAGGCTTCCTCTTCTTACACGAGTCATTTCAAACAAGCAGGGAGTTTGTTTCTGGGGAAGGAGACAGTGGTGTTTGTTCCCCAAGGACCAAAGAGGGCTTCCTAATGTGCAACCAGCTGCGCATGTGAGCAGACAATCCCGTAAGCCTTTGCTAGCCTGCACCCCTGCAGTAAAGGGATGCCTATTAGAGGACATAGTAGTATTCACCTGTCCTTTTTTTCATAAAAAATGACCCATTCTTGACACATTATGTGGCATGCTGTGTAGATTTAGTGTCCAATTCCAAAGAAGGGAGCAAGCCACGGAAATGTACGTAGTCTGCTACATCTCCTATACCAGCAACTATATGCCTACCTAGGAGCTGAGATACTTGCACTAACTTTGGATAACAAACAATATGGAGAAGTCATTTAGCAGTACAGGGGTTTAAGATGAGGAAGAATCTCCTGCTTTGTCATGTCCTGTCTCCTTTGCCACTGCAGATAATCACATCATGTAATCATTTTTGTAAAGGACTATTCCATACATTTTAAAATGAGTTTATACACTATTTTTTTAGAGAAAGTAAAATGTTCTTCATCCTGTGATGACAGGAAACCTACCTATTTCCAGATTAAGTCTGTTGATAGTTTATATGCCAATTGCTTTTTGTGCACCATTGTCCTTTAGCTTAACTTTGTCTTTTTGTTCTTGGTTATTCTCACAACCCTTCTTCGAATTGTTTTGCCTTGTAAAATGAAGCCAAATTATTTTGGTCTAATCACTTGAGATGAGAATCCAGTTATTGTGGTCACAGTCGTAGCCTATCTCTGAACCCATTCTTGTTGAAAATTATATCACAATTAAATACAAGTGTCCAGAATTTTCTGAAGATTTTAGATCAAGTCTTAAAATTGTCTTGTGAAATGGCACCGCTGCTTCCCTACCTACAATGCAGCCCTTTGCTTGCATTTGGCCTTTTCATTGCACATCAAATCCTCATGTCCAACCTGTGATCTGGTAGCACAACGTAGGCCTCTCCTTTGTTATTTCCAGAGGGTGAGTTCCCAGAATACGAGAAGAAATTTTGCTACTCTTCTTCATGCATTTGATCTTGTATTTTGTGCTTCTTATTCTGAACCATTTCTATGAGCTGGTCAGGGACGGGACAAGCATTGCTCATAGAAGGGCTCACAGAGTTTCACTGGTAGGAGGGAAGTCAAGATAGTTGTTGATATTGTGGTAGCAGATAACTCTGTTCTGACACTGACTCTGTGGTGGCAGAAAGACATAAGCAGAGTCTGGGGGTTAAATATCCTACTTGCTTGGTCAAGGACAATTTTTTCTGCCTAATGGCAAAAAGATATGCTCAAGGTTTTGCTGTTCTATGAAGCTCCTCTAAACCTGTTTTTCCATGAGAGGGCTAATGTTCTTTCCACACATCTATTAACTATCCCTATGCGTGGAGGAAGTTACAATGTGAAAAGAAGTAAATAAGAAAGACATTTATTTCCAGCTTGATACTTGACTTTTCATTAGCCTAACTGCACTGGAAGGTGAATTGAAGCTGTATGAGGCCCAGACCAGAACCGGAAGATGTGTTTTGTCTTGTTGCAAATTTGTTACCAATAAAGATGCCACTGGCTAGACATACTGCTTGAATTCAAGAGAAAATAGCTATCTGCCTTTATAGCATGCTTCAGTACCAAACAGAATAATTGGTTCTTTGAAATAAAAATTAGTTCTTCATTCACAGATCCTGGAATGAAGCTCAAATTGGAAAAGTTGTCTAAAATAGATGAGTTTGGAGATACCATTTTGTACAATAGAATCAACTCGTTTAATTAAAAGCTTGGTTGTCAGTCACTATTTTCTTTCTAACCAAGGATACTCTGAGATTGAAGTGACACATATCACTAAAGATAGAGCAGTGCAGACAATAGGTTCTGTTTCAACTCTGAAATGAAGAAAGATCTTTTGAAATGTTAGGAAGTTTTGCTTTATTGACTCACTTTTTTGATATTTTGTTGGTTTTTACACTTTGAAATGAAAATCTGAAGAACTGTTTAAAATATATCAAAATAAAGCAGCTTTTCTAGAGAAAATGGGGTTCAGATCCTTGCGCTGTAGGCCACAACACAAGCTGAAAAGTCCCCTAGAACTGCTTTAAAGTGTCTTATACATGTTACAAACCTGGCTCAAAGCTGCTGAATTCCCCTGAAGAGTTTAGAGGAGTACCAGAAGTACTAACTAGGTAGTAGACCCTTGCCCTTGTCTTGCCATCACCTTCCTTTGCTTGTGGCTTCCCTGTCTAAGTTTCACTAGAAGAATTTCTCATTACAGACTCAGTCTTCACATGAAATACAGACTTAGCTGACATTTGGGGTCGCAGCTGAGCTCACATATCTCCCATACAGTTTGTCTTTCAGCTTCTATCTCTGCAGCCTGTGTCAGGCAGACCCCAGTGCTACAGTTCTATTGGGATTTTCCTCTCTTAATCCCTATTTTGTTTGAGTTTGTCCTGGTTTTTTTTTTCTTCCAGAACACCTAGTGTCCAACTTGTTGCAGAATTGCTCCTTCTTAGGTGTCTTTCCTGAAAATCTTCTGGAAAGCCACATACAATTGGATTTTTTTAGGTTCAACAGCCCAGTGGTCTAAATTTCGAAAGCTGGTCATAATCACAAACACTTTATTTTCAAGGTCTCAAACACGATCCTCAACTCATGGAGCTATTCCCTGCTCCTAATTTGTATAAATAGACTTGTAAATCATTTAGTATTATTACAGTGATGAAACTGCATATTTTTCTTTCAGCTGGAGTTCTCTAGGCTGTTTTTATATGCATTCTCCTAACCTCTCATTTACAAATATATTGCTATTTTATAAAAACGTGGAAAAACAGAGCAAAAACAAAACAAATTTGGCAAACAAGATGGAAAACTGTACGTTTAATCCATTTCTTATGCTGTCAACACTCTTAGAACAAATTCTGTAGTTGAAAAATAGTTAAAAAAAAAGCTTCATCTGATAATAAGCATTAAAACTTTCACCATTTACAACTGAAGGACAAGAGTAGGGAATTCATTAGTCAAAGGCTGGTTTGTGCAGTTAAACCTATAGCTCCTGATATTTACCATATAAAAACTCACACAAGAGAAACAGCTGTAATTTAATCTACTCTCTCTAGCTTAATTATCTACTTTATTTTTCTCAGCCATAACAAAAATGCAAACCTTTTTTATTAAACTCCTTGTGCGTTTTTAAACCATATGTGTCTGACCTCAGTTATATCATGTCTGAATTCTGAAAACTAGACTACCCTCATTGAGGACTGAATATAAAGAATCATTTTACTTAATTCTACCATGCTTTGTTAACTGCTTGAGTGCTGCCAAATATAGCCACTAAATCCTCTTAGGAATCATACAATCCTGTAATTCTGTCAATATCTAAAAGAGAGCTGACAAATATGATTTTATCCACAGAACAGCAGTATTAGAGTAGACAATGTAGACCTGAGCGTACAGGATAAAGCATTTATTCTATTTGCCACGCTTTCACTAGGATGACTATTTCACTAGCACAGCTATCATGCCTAGCTCGCTCTGTAGAATTTCTGCAACTTTTTGCCTCATTCTTCTAACTTAGTCTAGTTGTTATTTAATGTTTTCAGAGAGACTTCTAGATATCAAGAAGTGGTCTTGTAGGCAAACCACCCCTGAATGCCACCAGGTGAAGTGACAGCAGAAGATGATCCCAAGCAGCTCTTCCCTTCCTTTTGCCCCCTGGCAGCCATGCTCTGAAGTGCTCATGGCCTATGGAGCTAACCAGCAGCTGTTGTCACCAACACCTAAATCCACATGGTTGATTTTATACTGCCCAGCTCCTCTGCTCACTCCTTGTGGGTCACTGCCTTGGGGCTTTCTCTCAGGGTTACCCTCACCATGGTGGAAGGGAAAGTCCTGGAGCCATGTGCCCAAGCCTGGCAGTGACACTTGCAAAGGCAGATGTGGAGCACTGCAGCCTGCACAGCGTGAATGCAGACACCTTGCTATTTGCCACAAAGGACTGCCACAATTCAGAGCCTGGTGCTGGGTGTATTTCAGTAGCTAGGTGCCGTAGTCAGCAGCCAGGGTGGATCTCAATGGACATGCCAATACTTCAGGACAGCTGTGCAATTCTGTTTTCCAGATTGTTCAGGAACATGCTGGAATATACAATAGATTTCTCTCTGCTGGGCTGTCTAAATTTCTTTCCAAAGAAAGGAATGATGCAACCAGGTCGTGATCAAGGTGTGCTGGAGACCAGGTTTGCCAGACCTAACACACTGGCTATCTGCATTGCATCACAGATGGATCCAGGAGCAACTAAGAGGCTTTTCTGAAATGAGGTGATATTTTGGTAAGATTCAAAGAAAAGAGGAGTTTTTAGCTAATCTAGGCACAGTGACTAAAGTGGTTATAACTCAAAAGTTTAGACAACAGTTGTCATGTGATTATTAAGGTCAGTGGGAGATTTTGCGTTTCTCAGGTTTACAGTTCAGCTTGAGGTAAATGTGAATCAGAATCTGCACGTTTCCATACTAAGAGCCTCTACTGAGGTCTCACTTCAAGGCCTGCCTACGCTAGCTCCAGAAAGCTGCCAGTCTTTGCAGCTTCCTCAGAAGCTGTAAATTGACTACAACCTCACTGTAATTCTCAACAGCAAAGTACAGCTCCTGCTTCAACCTTTTCTAGTGCTTTCCTACACTGTTCTTGACTTACTGCAATACTGCTGTTTTTTTTACTTTGAGCTCACTTCTTGAGCCGGTATGTTTTCACAGTGTTTCTGTTCCTCCCATGCTTGGTTAGGGAAGAGAATTTGCTGTACAGCACCATCAAGCAAAGGAGAGGTAGAGAGGGTGAGAGTTTCCTGAAGAACAGAAAAGAGCTCTTCACCCTCAGCAAACTTTTCACCCTAGGAGTAAATGTTGGCAAACCCTGGCTGCCTAAAAGACTAGATGGAATTCAGCCCAAATCTACTGCCTTTGGTGATAAAAGAAACTGTGTTAGGAAGGCAAATACCCTAGAATGTTAAATATACTGACTGACTGAAGCTAAAAATTGGGTGGAGTTAACATCCACTAAAAAATATATTTAGGGCTTATGGGAGCCCCGGAGGACCAAAATCCTGTTTCAGGCCTAATAAAACCAAGGCACTTGGTAGTGGAAAACACTAGCAGAATTACTTGTAAAACAATACTTGAATGAAGTATGTCATTCTTCTGTTAGCCTTTTATTTCAGAAACGTTATTTTCTGTGCTAGAGCAATAGTATATGACACAATCTTAACATAAAATTACAACTTTTTTTCCATGATAGAGGGAACTAAAAGTATGACAAAACCCCTGTGTATTTTTCTCACACCCAAAATTAAAAATATACTTTGTATATTCTGCAAGAGAAAATAACTACCTACACAGAGACATTTACTCTTAGACTCTCATGCTGTTTGTCTCTCTCACATTTTATATTTTGTTCCTGTGATACTCGATGTTCTCCTGTGACCTGCACTGAAGTGAAGAGTGGTTGGCTGATTAGAAGATTGTGCTTGTATTGTAAAAGTTAAAGATGGCCTTATGATTACTCTTGGGATCAGGTCTGACTGTCTTGCTTACTTCCAGGCTGCCAGTGTACATTGCAGAGTGGCTATCAGCATGCCCTCTGGGGACGCCGCGTGGCAGGCTATTTGCTAGGCAACCACATAAATGGAAGAACGAATTTGGAGGCCTGCCTTTCCAAGTGGCATAGACATAGCTTAATTGTTTCATTTCACACTAGCTTAGTGCTTTACATCTTCAAAACTAAGATTCGATATTAGCAATCAGTCCTCAAAAAAGAATGAAGATATAATGTTAATTCCTTAGTACAGAGAGAGAATTGAGGCACAATATTAAGTAATAATTGTTTAAATAAAGTCTATAGGCAGAAAGGCAGAAAAGTTCAATATCAGCTACACTTGAACACTGGCAAGTGAATCTTAAAAGACATACCAGTGCCATCTGAGCAGATGGATAGGCTATGCAGCACATACGTTTCTGAGTAGCCTGTAATTCATAACCAGAGGTCTCAAAAGGACCCTGCGTATTGACAAGGATACACTTTTAAGAAGTTAAAGTCAGTAAAAGGCCTGGAACTCTGAAGTCCTCAGTCCAAAGATACTTCTGATAGTGCCTGTTTGCTCACATTAGTCTATTGTATTTGCCTAGCAAGAGCAAAAAGAATTAATTTTTGAAACACAGATTTCAGATATATGTCAGCAAGTCAAACTGAGATTGCTTTGTCAGTGCTGTCCTGACGAGACTTCAGTTCAGCTTTCGTGTCGAGAGGAGTAATTCAATTTGCAGTCAGAAAGACCTGGAACTCTATTCTGCCCCCTGGCCTGCAGCCAGGTTGCATTGGGTTGTGCTCTCAAAAACTAAGAAGAGTCAGCCCGGATCAGAATTTGAGAAAATAAGTATTAAATGATTTAGAAGTGGTGCTCTTCACTTCAAATCAGCAATGCCCTGGCATTGAGGGCTCTGTTCCACAAGGAGGCTATCATTCAAACTGGACATAAACCTGATGCTTTGACAATTTGCATTTATTAAAAATCTAGGCTACTTTTCAGTGTCCTGAGCATATGTTCGTATCCAGTTCTTCAAGCTGACTTCTGTGTTCTTGGAGACCTGTTAGTATTTAGAACCTAAATGAATTTTGAAAATGTATTATCATGTCTCATGCCTGAATTGTGTTTTCTGGATAACTTTTACTGACGCACAAAACGTGGAGGTCAGTGGTAGGTGCAGCCACTTCTTTACATATGTTAAAGCATATGTTAAAGAACACAAAAGTTTTGAAAATTGGCCTAGTCAGGAATAATCTTAGCAGTCCTCGCAAAAACCTGGATATAAATAAAAAATAGCATTTCTTCCAGGCGGAGTGAGTGGTCATCTCTATATAGTTTACAACACACATAATATTTGTAGGACTCAGGACTTTCTTGAGGTATAACTGTGGTACATATCTGGGTATTTGTGATACTGTATTAACTATATCCACCAAGAAACTGAGAATGATGATAAAGAGAGAGAAGGAAAATACATGACCAACTGATTTCTGACATGAACATGCTTTTGAGAAACAGAAATATTAGGGGAAAAGGACAAATGACAAAAAGAAAAGAGGAGGAAGGGAAAAGTTGAAGGAATTGGTGAAAAGTCAAAGGAATAGCAAGGTAAGAAATGGTATCTCTAAGGACTTAAATCTTTTTTATTAATTTTATTAATTTTTCAAATTTATTAATTTTTATTAATTGTCAGCTTTCAACTTAACACTGTCCTTTAAACAAAGGATAGATATTTGGGCAAATTGCTTGGCCCAGCATTTCAGGCCAGAAATGTACTTTAAGTTTTACTGTTTTTCTGATTTGCTGAAGCATCTTTCTAATGAGGTCTTTTACACTATCACCAGTGGTCCAGAGGACCATGTTTGCAAATATAGACAGACATTTAGCGAGATTTGCAAAACTAACAAGTGGGCTTGGCAGTGGCCTCACTGGGGGACAGCATGATGATTTAACCTTGGTCTGCAAAACAGAGGGAAAGAACATGGCTGGTAAACGTCAAGCTGTGCCATCTGCAATGAAAACCAATCCCTTAAAAGTTGCAACTGATGGTTTCACTTTGGGTTATTTTTTGTCTGCATAATCAATTTGTTTCATAAATTACCAAATGTTACTGCCCAGATTTAGTCGTGATGTGAAGTTGCAGATGTCAGAACACAGGCAATCAGGTTTATGTTGGAACTGCCCTCAGATGGCAAGGAAGAAAGAGGGAGGATGACAAATGCTTAATTTCAGTTTTCATGATGCTGTGAGCTCAAAGGGCAGCAGAACAGCATTGTCTTTGGTATAAGTGATTTGGCCCATGAGGGTGAGCACAATCTAGGTGCAGTACAAAATAATATAGTCTTGTTCATTTTGGCTATTCTTATAGCTGAGCTGGTTGCATCTTTCCAACTGAAAGATAAACAATAGAAATAAGGATGATTCTGATACCTATATCCCCACCTGTATCCCGGTCTGTGAATAGCTTCGTGAAATAATTGCAGCAGTTTGGACTCCACTAAAGAACTAGAATAAGGGTATATTAATCTGCGCATCCATTAATATTTCAGCTGTCTTTAGCTCAGATGCTAAATGCTACACATAAGCATCTCAGAGTTTATATTGCGTGTCCTCTGGTGCCTTGGACCCACATGAATGAGAAAGGATGTTTTTAACTCCTAAACTCAGTAGTATAACCCAAGTCACATATTCCATCTTACGATTTTATGAAAGACAACTACTGCCTGCAGATGTTAATTCCCAAAGAGAATACGGTCCTCTTTACTGTGTTGTTTTTCAGATGTTATTGCAGTTTTGTATCTAAACTATACTCACTTTCACTCAAGAAGAAAAAAGAACCTCTCACGTGAATGGGAACTATAACAAGGGAAAATGCTAGACAAGCAGTTTAACTTTAAACAGATAGTCCTCTTAAAGTCTTGTAAAAAATGACTTTTATTGCAAGTTAAAATATGAAGAAAAAAAGCAAGATTAAAAATAATAGCAAGATATGCTATGGAATAAGAGTGTGGGGGAAATGATGATGTGGTAGAAAACTGATAACTTTGTGTATTTTCAAGTATTTAGAATTAAAATTTTAATTAAAAAAATTGGAAAAAAATAACTTTTTATAAAACTTCCTGGGTGCCTTTCTGGGCTACCTTTACAGAAAAGACTCAATGGCTTATTGGAGGAAACTGTTTCCATCAATGGGTTGACATAATCTTTTGTTTTCTTACAGCTCCAATGGTATTTACAATGTCACAGAGACTGTTTGTTAGTGTCTTTATTAAAAAGTTGAGGAGTAGGATTAATACACTTGGAAAATCTCTTAATTAGTGTGAAGCTGCTGGAGTATCTCCTTTTTTATAGTTAGCATTTACTTTCTGTTCTAGGGTTAAATGTGAATTTTGAGGATTCACTTCTTTTCTTAAAATTATTTGAGTTTTTTATCATTTTTTATTAATATAAATTACATTAAAGCACTAGAAATCTGTTGGAGAAAGAAAAATGCTGCCATGAAAACTTGATTTTATTTTTATGATACTATTGAAATGCCATAGATATCTTCCATTTCATCAGTATCCAATAGTCATTCTGTAATGATATATGTTCAGATGACCTGGTGATCACAAGATCTGTTCCGGTTCTGCTCCCTGCCCAAAACAATCCAACATAAAGAGCCTAAACCAGATAAAAATATATATTTTAAACTTTTAAAGTGCACACATTATTAGGACCATTTATTTATTATGTTCTCATGCAGTCTAGGCACAATCCAGATGAAAGAACTTCCATCCAAAACAGAGCAATAGTATAAAAGCCTCAAAGAGGCTTTTACACTCCTCTTCAGAGTAGAAGGAGAAGGGGGGCAGTATGACTGATCGCTCGAGGGAGCCAGCAATGTACACATCCTCAGCAAGACACATGCTCCCAGCTCGGGAAAATGGAAAGGAAGCCAATGGGAGGAAGGAGGTGGCAGTTGTTTTTGATTTCTTTTTTATATCATCCATTATCTAACAGACATCTATCACCCCTCTTTTCATTCCTCTCTTCTGTAAACTACATTCCTTCAATCTTTTCAATTCCCCTCCCTGTGAAAGTTCAGCCACCTCTGTAATTATTTGCCGTCTCTCCTAATTTTTGCTATAGCCTTTTCTGATAAGTTAATAAGAACAATTAAAAAGAACTATATTATATCACTAACATAGTGTTAGAGAAGTGAACATTTGCATTATTTGGGCATATGCCCGTTGCGGAGAATATATCACAATTACAATATATTCTGTTTTAATTTCCATTGCATTCTTGATATAGTCTTTTTATTTGAGAAGAGGCAGTGGGACTCAATGAGTCAGGAGAGGGTTGCAGACTGTAGTATTTAATGCCATTATGGAAAATAGGAGCCAAAGGCAGCGATATAATTTAGTGCCTTGTGTTCCTCAGCTGGAACTATGCAGGAACCATTTTGACATTAAAATAAACCACTGTGAAATATCAGGTATATCACCGATTGTCCTTGACTGTGTAACTACAGCATCAGATTTGTGCGCTTGCTCTTCCTTTGGCTCCTGTTGCCCATGGTGGTGCAAAAGTCAGGAACCTCCCTCCAGGGTCATTCTTGCATCTTACATATAATGAGATCTTGTGACCACTTTCATACAGTATCTGTATCCATCATCCCCCTTCCTGTGGCACATGACTTAAATCTTATGAGTTTATTTGCTGTTTGACAGAGTTTTTTAGACACGCTGCCAAGTGGGAATCTTCAGTGATGTATGTAAAAAGCTAAAAAACTGATCCTTTATCTGAGGAATACCTCACTACTCTTCAGCATTTTCCATCACCTAAAGAAATAAAAACAGGTATTCACTATCCAAATATTTTCTAATGCAGTACAGTTCCTGAGAATGAAGAAACTGCCCACAACTGCTTCATATTTTGAAACATTAAAAAAATAGATTGAGAATATGCATTTCTAAAATCATCTCTAAAGAAGCCATATTGGCCAGTCTTACTCTCTGTTCCTGAGGTTTCCTAAATCCCCTACTGCAAGTGTTCATGAGGCTGTTCCACTGACTTTGATTACCAGTAGTCCCAGGGGAGGAGCAGACTGGGGGCCTGATGTGACCTTGGACTGGGTGTAGTAGAGAGATGGTAGTGTTCAGAAATAGAGCAAACACATTACATAGCATCCTATAGTAATAAGGAATCCAAAATACCATAGCGGGAGATTCAGCTGTTGAAACTGGCAAGTCTGGAGAGCAAAGCAAAGTATGACTGAGCAAACAGATCACACTGGGACAAAGAAAACACCAGATGCAAATGTCATTAGAGCAATAGTCAGAATTCCCGTCTCTAAATATGAATAAACTACTGATAATAATTTATAAGCTAATTACAAGAATAATTATAAGCAGGTAGATTAAATAAGAGATGAGCTAGCAGGAAGATCTGTAAACCAGTTTCCTTTGGAGAGAACAAATAAACTGAGACAGATAGTCATTTTATTGTCAAAGCACGCTGTGATAAAGACAATACACATCAGCCTTTCATAAGATTTCTCATGAGAATCCCAAAGAGTGTGGCTTTTCAAAGAAGTTACACACCCTGCCAGCACAGGCACCATATCCCACATGTGAAGAACAAAACCTAATTTTCCTTGGACTAATATTGATAAAGTTACAGCACTTTGAAAGACTCTTACTGCTGAAAAGGGTTTGGACAAGGTAATTTTTGCTATTACGGGCAAAGTGTGACTCTTTTCTGTTTGACTTCTGAAATCACTTTGCAAAACTCAAAAATGATGTTGGTTGGATGTATATCTAAATGTTAATCCTGTGAAAGAGATCCTCAAAGGAACTGCTATTTCTATACTTTTCCTTCAGGAGTAAATGGCCTTCTCATCCAGTATTTCTCATAATCCAAAACTGTAAAGGGAGATGAAAGCCTCTCCTGCTGATTTATGCACATAAATAGCTATCAATAATTGTGCCATTGATTCATTCCATCTGTCTAAATTTGCTTTTTCCTAACTGAATATATTCATACACTTTTCTCTAAAAACTATGCTATACCTCACCTCCGTACCATGCATTTTTTTTTAGGCATTCACATACATGTCCAACGTTGTGTGAGTCTAGGTATGCCAATATATTGATTTACTTTAGATTTCAGTCGTAAGCATCCCAGGCAATTAACAATAATATTCAAAGTTAGTTACCCAGATTCTTTGCTGTGCCATGTTTCTTCCACTGCTGTAATTGAAAAAAGGGTTGTCAGGATGGAAGATTCTTGAATTCAAGATCCTAGGCTTGCGGAACATTGGCCATGTTAGTTTTTGCTTGTTTACTTTCTATCCCTGGTACAATGATCCCGCTCCTCATGAAAACTCTGCACTGTGTGTGCAGATTGTTTGTATAACAAAAATCCAGTTCAATATTCTTCAAATTTATTCTTTTCTAATACAGAGAAATTTGTACTTCACTTTAACAAGTACTAATGGCATTCTGGTATTTCACATCATGAAATCACAGAGTATTTGAGGCTGGCAGGCACTTTTGGAGATCATCTAGTCAAACTCCCCTGTTCAGAGCAGCATCACCTGGAGCAGGTTGATCAGGGCTATGTCCAGATGATTTTTGAATATCTCCAAGGATGGAGACTTCATAACCTCTCTGGGCAACCTGTTCCAATGTTTGACCGCCCTCACAGTAATGTTTTCTTATGTTTACATGGAATTTCCTGTGTTTCAGTATGTGCCCACTGCCTGTCGTCCTGTCACTGGGCACCACAGAGAAGAGTCTGCCCCATCTTCTTTCCTCCCCTCATCAGGTATCTAAACACACTGATCAGATCCCCCTAAACTTTCTCTTCTCCAGGCTGAGCAGTCCCAGCACTCCCAGCTTCTCCTAGTTTGAGCAGTGCTTCAGTCCCGTAATCATCTGGACTTGCTCCAGTAGCTCCATGTCTCTCTTGTATTGGGGAGCCCAGAACTGGACACAGTACTCCAGATGTGGCCTCACCAGGGCTGAGTAGAGGGGAAGGATCACCTCCCTCAACCTGCTGGCAGTGGTCTTCCTAATGCAGCCCAGGATGCCATTGGCCTTCTTGGCCACAAGGGCACCTTCCTGGCTCGTGGTCAACTTCTTGTCCGCCAGGACTCTCAGGTCCTTCTCTGCAGAGCTGCTTTCCAGCAGGTCAGCCCCCAGCCTGTACTGGTACCTGGAGTTATTACACCCTATGTGCAGGACTTGGCATTTCCCTTTGTTGAACTGTGAGATTTCTGTGGTCCATTTCTCCAGCCTGTTGAGGTCCCTCTGACTGGCAGTGCAACCTTCTGATGTATCAGCTACTCCTCTCAGGTTTGTGTTGTCTGCAAACTTGCTGACAGTGCGCTCTGCCCCATCATTCAGGTCATTAATGAAGAAGTTACCTCGTCTTGATCTTGGCCTGTAAGACTAGGTCACCTGTTCAGTGCTATTCTTTATGAACCAGATCCCCAGGATGCAGAGCCTTGGTGTAAACAGGATCAGAATCTATCCATCTACCCCTAAGAAAATGTTTCTTACATTAATTACAAAAACTCTAAAAAATATTATTTATGTATTTGATTTGAATTTGAAACAGAGATTTAAAAACTGTGTTTGCTTAGCTTTTTTCCAGATGTTTCACTGTTTTCTCACAAATATAAAGTCTGGATTGGGAAAAAAAATAAATCAAGGTGGGGCCTGGATGATTGGTATTTAGCATCATGTTAAGGTCCTTAATTAAACTAACAGACTCTCAGCTCTGTTGAGCATCTCCTGTCCCCGGTGAAGGCTGGAAGGATTAAGACCAGACTACTTACTAAGAATCATAAGTATGAAGATAAATGTCCATCTTTAGAATTTTCCATATTTTTAAATAGAGCTCTGATTAATATTAAACTGACGTGATGTGCCCATGTTTAGCCCACCTTAGGTGAAGGCTGCTGAAAAATCAGTAGTGGAAAGGGGATGAACTACTTACACTGCACATCTCAATGAAACATGAACTTCAAAGACTATGTGGGCAACTCAAAATCTAATGCAATTAAAGTTAATCAGTTTATAGTCCCTTTGACTGCATATAAGAAAATGTATGTGTGAGGGGTCCTTTATTAATCTTACATTTAGAGTTACATCTTCAAAAGGGTAAAATGAGCATACAGAGCTCACCTATGTCAGATATATTGCATATTTTGTAAAATATATTTTTAATGTGACATTTCTTCTGTGCCATGAGAGTAAGATGCTACTACGAGATACTTAATTTTCTTATTTCCTGCTTGCCACACATTTTTATCATTAAAATAGATTGCAAAGTAGCTAACTAAATGGTCATGAAAAGCAAAATTTCTGATTTCCTTCATGATGTGTTTCTGGGCAAATGATATTGTGTTTCATCTTAGCTGAACATTTACCTTCAGCCTGAAATGTAGTACCCACTTCATACTGTTGTCCATAATTCCTGTATCCCTGAGGTGGTTTCTAACAACCACTAGGTTGTTATTAATTGTTTTTTTACCATTGCTGACAGCATTAATCATTATTATTAAGAATAATTACTACTATTAATACTATTATTTACATATAAGGATAAACTCAGATGTCTACTTTTTGGAATAGCAGCTATCAGCAATGTTAAGAGAAAAGTCTTTCAAGAGAGGTAGCCCCAATATGGTAAATATTGTTCCTATCCTCCCACTTACTATTCAGTCTCATAGGGATTTCTTTTTTATTAGAGAAGAACTTCAAAATTTAAACAAAAATAGGCTTCAGCTGCTGGACCAGCTTATGTTTCACGTTACACAGGTGAATATGTGAAATCTTCTATGCTTGCAAAGGGAAAATCTGTGTTATTAACTTCATATCATAACATTAGAATCACATATCCTAAAAACAGTTAAATAATTTTCCCTTTTGTTTAATTTTGTTGACAAAATATTACTTCATAAAAGGGATGGAACTGAACCTTGAACACCAGATATGGTGGGAAAAACCTAGATAGACGGTTTCAAAGCTAGTGTTAGCTTGCAGTTTCTGATAGTTCTATGAAGGCATCTGAGTTAGCAGGTGTGATGTCAAATCAAAAGATCATGTAACATGTTAGAAAAAGTGTATTTAAAAAATCATATTTCTTGCAATTTATATGGATTCCAAATCTAGAATATTTTGGTCTTGAAAATTAATTTCCACATTAATAAGTGATTATAAAGATGAAGAAGCTTGTAACCAATCACAAAAATGTCTTATGAGTGATATTCAACCTTGAGGACCTGTTCCCACATTGTCAGTGTTTTCATTTATGTGAGCATGATCACAGGAAATGATGAAAGAGCAATTTTAATAATTTCTTGGTGACTTGTCAAAACTTCAGATCCAAATCCAGGACTGGCAAAGTGAATGCAACTCTTCAGAAGCTAATGGAACTGAACCCAGTTATGTCAGGCTGAATTTGGTCCAGAGACCAAATTGTTAATGCCACATATAAGCAGCCCTTCCTTTCAGGTTAGGGAAAGTTATACATGCCATTTATGTCCTTAGAGAAAAATGACAATCATCTCTAGCAGATTTGGTCTTTATGTCTCCTTTTAACAATTTTCTTCAAGCATCATAAACATGCACAAGAGCATTCATACTCTAAAACTCCTCAAAGCCCAGTGTCTTGAAGTATTAAAGTCATTGCAATTAATACAGTGCTAGATAATTTGCAGAAGATTTCTTTGCAGGATTATCAAGGAGATCAACAATTTTTATTTAAATCTGTGTGGTGTGTACAGTTGTATGTTCTCAGTTAAAAAGATAAAATCATCTTTCTTACAGCCTTGATTAACTTTCACGGGATTTTTTTTGCATATTTTTTCTCCTGTTAATTTACTAAAATTAGAAACAGATTTTAAAGACAAATTTTTAAAATCTGGAATAAACAGAGTGCACTTTAATTTGCAGTGTTGATATCACTATGGATTACTTAGTGTCTGTTAACGATGAATATTGCTCCTTGAGACTATGGCAAAAACAAAAATTAGCCAGAACTGGTAATGCTGTCTGCTGCAAGCTTTGAAGTTGAGAGTCTTTCAGACTGATGAAACAGAGAGAAAAGGAAACTACAAAGGATATGAAATTTTGTTATCAGCACAAGAAGGCATAAATTCCCTGGGAATTCATTTTATGTTATTTTATGGTATTTCCTAGGGATCTTGATTTTGGTCTGTTCTGTTGCTTTTACTCATCTGTCTGCAAGCACTCAATCCAATTAATACCATAAATTCATGGATTAATATTCCTTAATATTCTAGCCCAGGCAAATTAACATCTTAATCACTTTCTTAGAGCAGAACCACCCAGCTCATGCCCCCATTAAAGATGTGGATTAAGAAACCATCCTGTTTGAAATGAGAATAGTTTAGTTCAGGAACTTGTCATAAATAGCATCACTTCCTTTCTAATGAAAATGGCACTCACTTAATCTCTCATATATCCCAACATTAAATGGATTTATCTCCTAGAATATCTGAATAAGTAGTGAAGATTATGTATTCTTAACAGCAGTGCTGACTGCCTTCTTACCCTATCCATACCCCCAAACCCCCCAAACAAGCAAAAAATCCAAAAGGAAACCAACAGAAAGAGTAGGTCTAACTATTTTTCTGTTAACACAAGCTGTCCTGGGCTCTTTCCTGTGCACAGAACAGCTGTGACTAACACTGTCTCCTCCCACAAGGGGACCAAATGGTGGCAGCATAACAACAGGGACAATTAATGCTAATTTGGAAAATTACATTTGAAGGAAATCAGCTGCATGTCAGAGGAAGACATGCTTTGGCATAGAAAAGAGTAGAGCTGTGCCTTTCTTTATGTGCTTAAGTACCTATGCATCCACTTACATTGACAGTGATCTGCCCAGCTACATTTGTACCAGAATATTTCCTTGCTAACATCCTCGAGCTGTTGCAATCCACTAATTAGTACTATTATTTCCTCTTAGAAATATCAGATTTATCATATTTGCTTTCCAGATTGGGAAACCATAAAGATATAGTAAGCCCTTTCCCTGCCTCTCCAAACTTGCTCTTGGCTCTTGTGCTTTTAGCCAGGTTATTCAAGCTTTTCCTAAACATTCTTGTGCAAGCAGACAGACCACGCAGCTAGCTGAGATCTTTAAACTACGTAACCTGTCTACAAGGAAGCCTTACTTTTATTGGCAGAGGTCGTTGGAGAATAACCAGCATTTCACCCCAGAAGAAAGTGAGCAAGGGAATACCTTCTCTGCACTGGGGTGCTCTGAGTCACACATGCACTGAGCATATCAGGTCTGCCTCAAGGATTTGCAGCAGCTTGGCCTGCACTGAATTTTGCAAGAGCAGGAAGGAAGGCTGGAGCAAAGGCTCCTTCTCTGCTCCAGAAAAGGAAGAAGTAAAAGGGACGCTTATACCTCCAGCTGCTAATGGTGAGGGACACAGCCGTGGCTTTTGGAGGACCCATCCCTGCCTATAACCCTGCCCAGTGATAGCGACCGTGGTATGCCCTGCTCCTGTTGTGTGGCATCAGGAGCAGCATGCTCAGGGCCCCTTGGGACTCTCTTGCAAGCACAGTGCCCTGAAGGGTCAGTAATTGCCTTGTTGCCCAAGATATTTTGCCTGTGTGTAGTGCAGCTCCAGATTATTTGAAAAATAGCCATGGAATTGAATGCTTTTGGTTCTTGCCCAAGACAAACTGAATCATGCAACAACCTAATTCGAAACATTGAGATCCCTCCATGCCTTCCTTTTAATCTCTGTATTTAAAAACATGTCATCTTTTCAGAAAACATTTAAGTCTAATAAGAAAAAGAAATGCCAGGGGCTGTAAGTCTTCCCCTACACAAAGCACAGAGTAAAGTCATGTGTCCTACACATTCATTCACATTCACACATGCTTGCAAGTGCATACAAACCAACCATTTCCCCATCAAACTAATGCCAAGCAACCACAGCCAGAGATACTCATTCTGACTGATAAGAGCAGAATTTGGACCAGCATGCCAGCATGTAAGCTCCTGTAAATAATATGCATTCCTTTTCTAATTAATAAAACATATATTGATTAGTTTGTGGGATTTCATGGTTCATATGTCTAATTGTAAACTGGTATTAAAATTAAATGTTAACATAAAAATGGTATTCATATATTTTAATGCTGGTCAAACAAAGCTATTAATTATGATTTGAGTGATTTTAAGTGTCATTGAATCATATCTGATTCAGTTGTTTGCTCCACTGGTAAAGTAATGGGATTTTTATTATGGCATGAAGGATTTCTTACTGACAGCCCACGGCACTTTTCACCCACTCGCACTACATCAGTCTGTCTTCTCTGTATGAGACTGTAAATTTCTCATGAATTCAATTTGAAGGTCACTGATTAGGTTTAATACATTGATCACTACATAATTTCATTCACTAGCAGTTGGTTCCTGTTTTTGGAAAAAGTGCTCAAAGCCTCTACAAGCCTGATGGCTAACCCTGAAGGCTCACAGTATTTCCTGATGTCCCTACAAGTCTTAGACTCAGTTTGTTACGCTGCTAGATTAAATTTAAATTTACCTTAAATTTAGAACACAGGAAATTACCTACCTTAAATTTAAAACACAGGAAATTTCTAGCTCTCTTCAGTGCAAATAAGCACAAGCATTCTCCATGCTCAGAAACTATGAGCCAACAGGACAAAAAATAAAATCCCATGATTGTTAAATCATTTTCATCATTTTTTGAAACTCGTTCCTTCTTTTTGAAAGCCAGAGGCTGGCAAGACTGCTACTGGGTGTTTATAACTGTGCCATCAGGCCTCTCAAGCTAAATTGTCTCAATAGATGGACTTAGAATGATCACCTCTCCTTTCAGTGCTGCTGTGGATAATAATGGTATTTATCTCTCCCTTAGAAGTATTTGAGGATTTATTTAAATATCAAACAATCTGACATCCAAAGGCTCTATAGAAGTGCAAAACATTGATATAAATAAGCAATACTTAATGTTTAACTATGGAAGACACAGATTAACTTCTCAAGGGGTGAAACTGAGACATTACTTGTTATGTGAATGTCCCATAGGTCTGCCCAGTACCACCAGAAACTGAACAACAATTGCAAGAGACTTGGGTGACTCACTAATATTACTTCACATTAAATAAAGACAACAGCAAGCATTGTAAGTGCTGCATTTTCATGCTGCATTATGCTTTTAGAGAAAATGGCCACAACCTGAGAGGATGGAATTGCCATCCTGGCTAAGCAATTAGTTTCTCATTTAATATTACTATTGTTGTGAATACCCAGCATGTGCTTCAGTGGCCACAGCAGAAAGCAACAGCAGCATTTAAAATGTTTATTTTTTGCTGCAGTTCACTCCATTTAATGTTCAAAAGACTAGTCATTCAGTAGTGGTGAAATGAACAGTTCTCTGATTTATATAGCCAGCAATAGAATCATTCTAATCTTTTAACACAGCATTTTCATTCCTTTTTCTTTTTTTCTTTTAAACACAGTGCTCTGTACCTGGCGGAAGACCTGAAAATCCACAGACAAAAGACTGTTTTGCCAAAACACCTCACCTCACAGTTTTAAAGATAAAGGTAAGTTTCTCACAGATAAAAAGAAAATAAAGCCATACTATAACTGCTTAAAAATACAGTAAAAAGTTTAGTTGGCTTCTGACCAATGCCCTGATCCACAAGAGGGCTGCAGCTCCCACATCGGCATTAGGCACCTAAATCTAAACACCTAGAAGTGCTCTCCACAGAAATTCCTGCTTAAATTCTGGGCTTCCTTGGGTCCTCACGAATAAAAGTGGCAGCACTTCTGCTTATCCACTGTGAAGGTAGCACCTTGGCTCTGCTTTCTTCCACTAAGCACCTGGCAGGACTGGGGGTCCGGGCTGAGCCAAGCAGTGATTTAGTGCTGATATAACAGCCGGTAGGTCACTGCTTCCTACGTGCAGTGAGAAAGAAGCATGGAAGCTATGGTTCAGTGAAATGTCTTGGACCTGTGATGCTTCCCACATGGTTTTCCAGGGAAGACACATCTCCAGGGCTATAATAACAAAAGTGATGACTTACCCAGAAACAAAAAAATATTGTTTCTGATCACTTCCTCACTGGGTTTCAGGACTACCAGGGTGGAGTGAGGGAGGGAAGAAGGAAGAGACATTTGCAGTGTGCTTTGCTCTTGCTGAAATCAATGGCAAAGACTCCCTTTGACTCGAGAGGGAGCTGGATGAGATTAACTGAAAGAAAGCTGAGATGATGTGCGATCAAAAATAGGTGAAATTACAATCCCAACCCCCACATGCCAATTTGATCACTTTTCTACTTGGATGTCTGAGGACATTACATATGACTTATGTCCTTAGTGGTTCCTCTGAAATACTAGCCAAGTTCTGGTTGAACTGATGATGCTTCAAGTCCATGAATAGTATTTTAATATGCATTTCAATATATATTGTTTGATGTCACAAGATCCTTTCATTTTTACACAGTTACTAAAAAGAGAGTGGGGCAAGGCAGCAAGACCACATCTTCTCAAAGACCAAAGAGAAGGAAAGGGAAATAGGAGGTAGACAGGAGAGAGGAGGATAAAAACAAAAATGAAGCCAGTGCTGTCTGTTAAAGAATATTGAACTGGAACTGCCTAGAGGTAGCTACTTAGCACAACTTCTATAAAACTTGCTTAGCATAAGCAGCTAAATTTGCTGAAGCCTTAGGCCGCACTTAGATAAAATAATGAACTTTTACCTAGTTCAGTAAGAAAAGGGCCTGAGAGCTGGTTCAAGCTGGAATGATAAGGGAGTTACCAGCAGTTTGCATTCCTGTGCTTCACACTCTGAAAGGGAGGATGTCAAGGCTTTGAAATAAGGCCTACTTGGGCGCTGGGACCCTGGGAAACAGGGTCTGGATTATATCCCCTTCGTCAGGATCTTGGGAGATAACACCTACTCTCACTGCTGGGGCAGTGCTAATTGCTGGAACAACACCTCTTTGTCAGGGCCTTGAGAGACAAGGGTGGGATCCGAAGGATGAAGACACATCTGTCAGCAGGAACCGCAACAGTAAAGATAAACAGCCTGCCTAGGGACAGTGATGAGACCCAATAGGGAGCAGGAGACCCCAGACCTAAATATTACTATTGGTCCAAACTAGACTAGAGAGCTCTTGATAGACATTCCTTTCTCATTAGCCAGCCATTTTTAACACCACGATAAAGTTGGGTTCTGCCATAACTGTTGCATGTAGTAATCAGTATTTTTAAAATATTAGGCAATACCTTTTCTAGATCTTCCTTCCTCCTCTGGTGAAACTTCATTGTTGGCAATGTTTTAAGAGGTAGCACTGCTACAAGAACATCACTGCCCCATCTTAAATCCAGGTTCTTTTAGCACTGAAAAGTTAGGAGCCTGTTCAAATTGACGCTTCTTGTTCAGCTCCTCAGACATTCATATTCCTCAGACATGAGGAATACGAAGGCACTTTGCCAGAGACATGGATGCTCTTCTACCTGGAGATAAAAAGTCTCTCACCGTGCTATTTAGGCTAAGCACCAGGAAGTGGATGTTGAACAACGTGAAGCAAGCAAAGTGAGTACTAGAGATAAAAAGAAAGAAAAAGAAGGATTTAAAACCTCACAACAGAAGAAAAATTAGGAAAGCCTTTCAAATCTTAAATAGCATTCTACCCAGCCAGCTAGACTTCTGCCTGTTTAAATTTTGAAATAACTGGGACAAAAAATAGGTTTTTTTCTTTTCTTTGTGTTTATTCTTTAAACATATGCATAAAGACCTAGGCCCATATGTGCTGTTAGCCTAATAATAGGACCAACTAAGGCCATCTGAACAAGAAATCTACTCATAGCTAGAGCCTCTGCTCCAGACTCTCTCTACTAGAAGCAACATTTTAAAGAAGTAAATAAAGATCAAGGAATCTGAAGCTGCCCAAGGCAGTTAATTTTTTTTTATGTGCTACTTCTCATCTCCATACAGGAAAACAGTGCCATTAGTGATAATACTGTATAGTCAAATCCCCAAAGTATACCATGAGCTGGCTTGCTTTTGACCATATAAAGCCTACTTAAGTTAATTTAGTTATTTTAGTCATTTTAGTTTGTGATAGGAAATCACATTTTTATGAAATATTGTTGTAGCAAGCATATGTTTTTTCTGGGTGGGATTTCAGTTCCTTTAATCTTTCTCACTTTTAAAATAATATTTACAGAGCATATAAATTAGCTCTCTGATCACTTTGGGTTTACCTCTGCTATTGAGGGTAATTCCCTATAATCATAAATGAGGTTTCCATTCCAATTTTCAGGAAATAGTGATGGTGTTTGCATTTGTACCTCAGCTACCTTATTTTTATCCTAACAGGAAGCTTTCACCACAGAGGTGGCTGCTGTGATTACATTTGATCAGCCGTAAAGGGTATTTCCCAGAACAAGAAATGGAAATGCTATTATAGCCTTTCAGGTAATGTCAAGACTTTTTCTTTTGTTTTGTTAATATGAGCTTTTGCCAATCACTAACAGCATGATCCAAATCCCATTTGAAGGCAATGGAAAGTCTCCCATTGAGTTTGATGGCCTTTGGATCAGTCCCTAAATGCATTTAGACTTAATTAGATGTTAATGTGAATTTTATATTGCTGTGTATATGAATATCTTTTCCTAACTTGTTTTCTGCTAATGCAAAAAGAGTGATCTATCTTTTTAAATTTTTAAATTTTATTTTCTTGCTGCAATTAGCATGCATGCGGAAGGACAATTTATGCAGCTTACTCATTTTTCTTGCTTCTCCTTCCTGGAAACCTTTATTGGTGAAGAGCTTTCAAAGGCAAACTGCAATTTGCAGAAAACATTACCTGCTTTTGTAGTAATCTAAATGAGAAAGAAATATCATGCTGCTGATTCGTCTCTTTACAGTTAAAACTTGCATCTGAGGAAAGGCAAAATTAAGGCCTAACTTCACACAAAACAGTGGAAAGGATTGAAGTCATATTCTTTGTTTGTTGCTCCACCTGGTGGGAAACAAATGAATGACAAAGCAGTTGAGGAGCATGGAAGAGGCAAGAGAGAACATGAAGAGTAAGCAAGCTAGAGTTGAGACCTGTTGATCTCTGGGCCAAATGGTGCTCCAAGGGGGTTGTTTTACCTTAAGGGCCAGTTTTGTCTGCAGTGTCTGCCTACTGATTTGGGCACTGTCAAATTAGGTGCTATAATAGCAAATTAGGTGCTAATTAGTCAAGTTAGGCACTCTAATGTTTTACTAGATCTGTGGAAAGCAGTTGGGGTCTGAGGGAGGACTAGGCTTCCATCAGAAGTATGGTGTGGAGAGGGTTGTTGTTGGGGTCTGGAGGAATATATCAGTTTCACTATTTGATCAAGGTTTATTGCTCAGTGCAAAAAGAAAATGATGTGTTCTGCAGCTCTTTGTATCACTGTCATGTAGTGAGTTTGACTTCCTCCCTGAAGGATGGGGGCACTGCTGCATGCAAAAATTTGAGCCAAGATGACAGAAAGATTAACCCATTCTTTTCAATAGGCTCATACACAACTTGATGGGCAGGCACAAACATTCAGGATCATATACCTAGTGGATTTCTCATCTGCATAATTAGGCTCAGAAGAATAAAACACATCCTCTGGTAAAGTCTGAATCTGAAAAAGATTGTTTGCTTCTAATCAGTGACACCAATGACCTAGCCAGGAATATTCACTGGGCATGGAAAATGGGAGAATCAGCATGAGATCTACGGTGAGAAGTGTTTTTGACCAATGTGAGCAATTCCAATACTTCTCAGGAGCTGCTTATCACATCCTTAATCTACTTTCCTAAAAATTTGCTCCTTAGGCAGAAATTAATGGCAACATTTTCATGGCCTCGGGCAGAAAGTGCCTGTGGAGCACATGGCACCACATCTTCAAAAATCTCAACAAAAGACTGAGCTGAACCCAAGCTGAACTATGACCATCCCAAAAGCAGAAGCCATGGCTTGGGGCAGGCTAAAAGAAGAGTTGCTCGTCCACAGCCCCACGGTGAACTGATACATCCTTTCTAGGACCTCTGTGTCAGTGAAGAGGTGGGAAGCATGCTTGAGGCTATGTGAGCTATCCTGGCTGTTCACGGCCTCCTCCTAACTGGTTTCTTCTTGGGTGGCCTTGGATGAGGTGCTGTGCTGAGGCTCCTGTGTCTCAGACTGCTTGACAGAGAGCAGCTCACGTGACTGGGCTAAGATGGTTGCAAAAGTACTTGTACAGGAAAGTGTAGGATTATGCTGTGGACCAAAGCACAAGAAGAGAGAGATCTACATGTGGCGATGCTAGAGGTGCATCTCCAGTTAAGCGACAGCTTGAATGCGTGCAGCTAGCACAGCAGGACAGAGACTCTGGGCGTACATTTAAAGGTATGGGAAGAAAAAGGCTTTCCATGGATTTATGGCCAAATCATATGACTTGTTTTGGCAGGAGAGGTGACAAGCTCTGGTCCTAGTATTTGACATCACCAGGGTAGAATTATTTGCGAAATTTCACAGTTTATCAGTTTCCCCAAGGACTCTTGAGAGAAATGTGTTACCAGTAGTAGAGATTACTTATAAGAATGCTTTGTTATTTTCTCCCCACTCCTTCAATATCTGCTTCTATGATAGGCTGCAGAGTAGAGATACTTGTGTTAAATATTATTTTTCTCCATGCCTTTTACCTTCGTAAGAGTCATCTTGAATTCCTATATTTTGTTGATTGATAATTGAGATCTAGCTGAAGTTTGAGTGGCCTTTGGTTTTAACCACTTGCAGAGCATACTGGAGTGGCCTGAGTAACCACATTCAATTTTAGATCTGAAATCATATTCTCAGACAGATAGTTACTGTGACTGGCCAGCTGCAATACCTCTTTCAACTCATCCTTTCCAGACTGTACCAGTAGGTCCAGCACCTGGTTCAGCCAAGAGCCAGTGAATCCCATCAGCAATGCAGGAACAGACCCAGTGCATCAAGTGAACTGTACCAGAAGACAGCTTTTATGTGTGCTCACAAGCTGATTATCCTGGCTGTTAGGCATGGCTTGTTTATTCTGTGAATTCCCCTTTGTGCTTCCCCTCTTCACCCTCATCTGCACTGAGCAAAATAAGTATATAAAGGAAAAGGAACTCAGACTGACAGACCACAAGTTTGCTGCCGAGGGAAGATTAGTTCCTAGACATGTAGGACAAGAAGACATTACAATTTTTGTCATAGCTGAGCTCAATGAGCAGAGATTATTTGCAAGGGCCAGGGTTTAAGTGTAGCAGATGGATGCAGACTAGCAGTTGCCATGAACAAAGATGCTGTTTCAAAGAAAAGGTGTGTTCAGCTTCTGGAAAAGAAATTTACCTCGCAGCAGGGACTGGCAACTCTAATCTTATTTACATTTCTCACAGCAGCAGTACGCATCTCACATTCTCAGCCCTAACTCTCCCTGCCAGCCGAAGCTGTGCGGTACAGATAGATAGTAAATAATGCAGGAGGCTGAGGATTGTCATGAGGCTTTTTCCTCCTCTATGTGCTGCAACCTCTTTCTCAGAAGCAACAGTTAAACTGTCAGCAGAGTGGGATTACAAATCTGATATTTGGTACACTTCTGGACAGTTACAGCTTCCAGGCTTTTTTCCATGAATAGATGCCAGTCATGTCACTGTTGCGCTGGTGAGGGACTTTGTTAATGATTAGACATTTTTTAGATTGGGATCAGAGGAACAAGCACAGGAAGGTAAGAACAGATACAGTTTGGAAGGTTCAGAAGTCACTAAGGCTGTAAGACACCTGCATTTTTTCTCTAGGCTCCGAATCAAAGTCTCTTTCAATTTTTTTTAAAGGATTCATGTTGTCACATCAAAATTCCTCTATATAAACCCTTATTGTTGTAAATAATTAAAATTCTGCTGTGTAAAAATACAGAAGAACAATATTGGCAAACACAGCTTTTTTTCTCATTACAGCTTCTGCATGTAATGCAAATGTTAAAAGCGATATGGCTGCTTTAAAAATAATATTAGCACTTACAGTATAATGGTGTATCCTTGAAGATGATGTTATTTTACAAATGTACAGCATGCAGGCACTCATACTAATGCTTGTTGCAATAAAAAGGGAACCTGTGTTGCTATAAATTCTCACTAAAGCAATTCTGCTTAGAGGGCTGGAAAAAGATGCCTTTATACTATGTTGTTCATTTTAACATCAGTGTTGTTCTGCATTCCTCTATTTGTATAGCTTTATTAATAAGCATGTTTATCTGTTAGATGGAGATGCACAAATGGCCCAGATCAAAAAACCCATAAGACTCTGGTGATCGCACCTGCAAGTCAGTGCATCCGTGCAGCTAACTCTGCTCGGGAGATTCTGGCTCAAGTGCTGCAGCCACTAATAAGGTCAGGAATCTCAAGCATAGTAATAAGGGAGCACTACTCAGGCTTTGGAGGGCCTTATGACTATGCTATATCTCTTGGCAGCTGCGCCTGGGGGAAGGCATTAAAGCATTTCTGTGCAGTGGAAAATGGCTAACCCTGTCCGGCAGGTCAGAGGCTGCAGTTGTTGGGGCTGTCACGCATAGCAAGTTACCAGGACAACACTGCTCTCTGTCACCAGCATAACACAGTGCCACTACCGACGCAAGACAAATTTCCATGAGCCTGTCCCACCGAGCTCCCTCTTGCAGGTGGGGGACTTCAAAACAGCAAGTGTCACAAGGCTCGCGATAAAATCGTGAACTCTGGCAGCAAGGTGCCTGCTGCTGTTTCTGATGCTTTTGAAAGTGCAGACAGCAGTGTAGCAATATATTGGCACATGAAGTGGAGCTCTGGCTTGTGCTGAATACAGTAATACAACTACTCCATAGCCCCAGATATAAAGGCTACAGGTTGGGGACAAGGAAGAGACATCAATATCTTAAAAAACAAAACAAAAAGAGGAACCCTAAAGGCCTTGAAATCGCAGATAATTAGACTTTGTGTGATTTTCCCACATGTCATAATGCAGTCAGATCCACTTAAATCATCTCAGCTACCTTACATCTTTAGTAGTTCAACATGGTATTTACAGAAAAACAAGGGGGAAAAATACCATGTCATCTTCCAACAAAAGGATCCATTTTTATGCTGATTTTGCTGAGGTAGAAAGCATGCATTTAGTTTTTGTTAAGTATTGTCATTAACTGTTTCCAACATCATACAAATTATAGCCTGGAAAGGGATCACAAATTCCATAGTTTTAGGGAATATGACAAAACCATACAATTATAGTCTCTCTGTTCACTGTGCTTTTAAAAGAAATGGCCCCCAAGACTCTGTTCAGAAATGATAGTGGAGAAAATATATCTTCTAATGTCTGATTGGATGCAACAGAAAAAAATGTGAATTAAAATGAAAGTGATTCAAAGAAACAGTTTAACAGTATCACATTTCTCTGTTTTCTCAGTTTCGTGTAAGAAATTATAACATATAATGGAAATGTGGCAGATTACAGTAATTTTAAACAAAATCTTTGTCATCAACAGCTATCACATTTGCTTCTACTCATATGCTGCCTCTTGTTTTACTGTACTTTCTTTTTATTCACACCCACGCACCATGAGCGAGTTCCCGAAACATTGCTTATTATAGTGGATGCCATTACTTACAGAATGCTGTATGTTTCAAATTACATGGGAAACCTGTTCTCCTCACCTCTCTCTGTGTATACACCTCAATGAATACTGAACGACATCTGTACTCAGTTTTCACTCAGGCAACTCCTACTAAGCGATTACACCTTTATTACGCCCAGGGCATTAGGGGATCACATCAGCTAGCAACCACACAACACAATAGAAGCAATACAAAGTCATCAGCTGGTTACTTATTTTAGTTTTGTAATATATGGGAGTTGTTCTAACTGCAGGTGTACCCCCAACATCTATAGCAAAAATTAATACATAATCAAGTAACTCCGGAGCTCACTGAGAAAGAGAATACTTTAGTAATTGTGGAGCTTAAGCCTTGTCCTTATTGAAGATTTTTTTAAACATTCTAACTAGAATCTTCCCTTTCCATATTATGAACATGTTTTAAGTCAGTGCTGAGATTACTGAAAATGCTCAAGCATGGAAGACATTTCACAGATGCACGGCTGGGAAAAATAAGAAATCTTTGAGCAAACAGTACTGAGCAGAAGTGTGAGAGAGGTCAGTGAATACCAAATGGCATGAGTATGGTCCAGATCCAACAATGTGAAGTAGTCATTACATCAGATGTCTGATTGTTTTTGTTTGTTTTTCTTCTTATAGTATATCCTCTAATCTATCATTCACCTGATGATCTGACGGTCAAGTAGAGTCAAGTTGAGTAGAAGCAATCTCCTTACAACTTCTCTGCATTATTTTATTGGTAAGAAGTATTTAATAATAAGGTATTTTTATCTTTACACAGCTCTGTGTTAGATGATCTCAGCAAGAACCTAACAAGACTAGAAGGATCTTGGGTAAATGTATAGGTAGGTGCAAAGGGAGGATGAAGGTAAGTCACAAATGCTCTTTTGAGGAATACGAATATATTAATACAGCTTCCTTCTAAACACAAAACTGAGATATGACCATGATGTCAAGACTAATGCATGTATCTGATGTTTTGGGTGAGTGCAGGTGATGGAAACAAGACTATTTTAAAAAAATCCTTTATTTTCTATAATACAAAGCAAAATTAGGAAATGTAAGGTAAAGAATAGTGTTTTAAATCTGTCCTTTACAGATTGATAAACAGTGCAAAGGGGAAAAAAATCCCCACATAATTAAGTTGAGGTATATTTCTATGGAACGGTTGAGGAAGGAAGAATTTTCATAATACATCTAAATGTAGCTAATTCTGGCCTATAAGAACTGTAACACAATAACACTGGTTACTAGAGAATTTTTTGTTTGTCAGTTTTTTTCTTCCAGAATCTTTATCAAAACATGCCTTTTTATCTCCAATACATTTTTCATCTTGGTTTGGAAATTACAGATACGGTATGGCAAATTTATGTGGAATGCTTTTATTTCTGTAACTTTAAAATAAGGGGTTCCATTCTTTCAAATTTAGAAAATGCATTTGTTCTGCATACATGTTAAAAATGCAAGAGTTTTTTTTATCTTTAATCAGCTACAAATTTCTCCTCTTTCTTCTGCACTCCCTACCTCTGTCTAACCATTTCACCTGTAACAGGGCTGAGTGACATCTTGTGGTATAATGGGATATTCTTATTTGCTTTCAGGAGAAATAAAACCCAGAAGGAAAAACTAGGTAGTGGAACAACTTTGGTAGAACTATTTTGTAGTTACTTTTCATCTATAAATTTGTTTGTTTTTATGGCAAAAATCTGTGAAAAAAGATAGTGTACATGAGAAATTCTCTAATATATCGTACATTTGGGAAGGGCTCTCGCTGAGCTTCTCTAAGAGTCCTTGTGATTTTGCTGAACAGTGTGTGTGGTTCTATTTGCAGCCCTCCGAGGAGCAAACACTACAATGCAATTGCACAGTTAGTTATGACATCACTGTTAGACGAAAATAACCGCCCATAATCTTCCCTATTAACTTCATCAAACATTTCAGTCTGCCTCTGATGGTCCCAAAGATTCAACTAGAAACAATCGGAAACAGTAAAAAAATAGAAAGATTAGTGGGTTTAGTCACTAGATTTTTTTTAAAAGTCAAATAATTCGAGGTTAAATTAAAAAGACAACACTTTAGCAGAAAAATCTGCCTCATGATAAAATATGAGAAATTTCCCCTTGACCAAGTCTCCTGGCTCTGTTGCTACTGTGTGTCTGTGCACACATTCCCTAAAAGGACATTATTTCTTTGAGGCCTTGGATTTTTTTTTTTTTTTTTCTTAAGCATTAGAGCACTTGGGAAACTCCAGCTAATACAGAATGCAACAGCACATCTCCTCGGCAGCATCGCTGCTGGGAGCGCATTAACCCTCTCCTTTGCTCTTTACAATTGCTTCCCATAGAATATCAAATCAAATTCAAGGTCTCAGTGCTCATCGTCAGTGCTTAGATACCTGAGGCTATATCTAGAGTGGTGAACACGGAGCTCATCGGAGCTGCCGTGTCCTGGTCACCTCCTAACTTCATACCAAGGTAAGGCCAGGGCGTGCGGAAAGCCCTTCTTACCACAACTATCTAGCTTTCCATAGGAAAGAAACCTGTGTATATAGAACAGTAGAAAGCAGTGGCTTCAGATGAGAAGCAAAACTAGACAATAGGTGTAACTATTTACAGATGCACTTTTAAAAATCTTTTTGACATCTGTCTTATTCCAGAATGAGACACGGAACAGGACCAGCTCCCTCAGAAACCAAGGAGCATCGCAAAAATTGCCACCCAAGTAGAAGACTCAATTCTTTGACCATGCCATCTTTAATGCCACTACAGACATGTTTATTAAAAAAAACTCCTAAAAATCAAAACATTTGACAACAAAATACTCCATCACATTTACTGTTCTTCAGGAAAGAAAGAGTGAATAAACACTATATGATTAAGGTCAGTTGTGTGTGCAATGACAGAAGATAATCAAATGCTATACTAATGAAGGCACTAGGAAATACATCATGCCTGTTCAGCAGAAATTTAAACAGGGTTTTTACTTCACAGGTATTAATTTCTGGGATTCAAATACTCTCCTGAATAAAAATTCAGGGCAAAACCTGGAATTTGGTTGGGGGCCTTAGTGATTTTAATCTAGACTTGCTCTGAATCTAGATAACCCTCCATTAAGCTCATTATATTTCACACAGTTTCAAAATATTTTTCATTATAAAGTATGTGCCATAATTTCTTTTTATAACTGTAGCCCAATTATTCCTGGTGTACTGAATACTACTGTATTTTAATTAAGAATATATAACATTACTGCATAATAGGAAGTGACATGGACTTCGAACCATAGGGCTGTCCCATTTTTAATACATTTTCAACTCCAAGAAGTTACAAAGATAAGACTTAAAAGTATATCTTTCTAAGATGCATTTTGGAAAAAAGTTTCAGATTCTTAACCCCCTTTCTAAATGAGCCAACGTAAATGTGACCCATAATATCCAAGTCCGGAGATTCTTCATTCTATGGGAAGCACCACTAAAATCAGTAAAAGCTGCTTGTGTGAATGAAAAAATAAAGAATAGAACCCTTGAACTTGTTTATATTTTTTGTAGAATTTGAAATAGCTCTGATTTTTAAGTGTGGATATTTTGTCTGCTGAATACCAAAGCTCAGCATAGGCAATTAAAACTTGACAAATACAAATGAAAATTTAACTCTGAGCTTTGAACAAAAATTTGGAATCAAGCTATTGGTTTTGAAAAGTTATATTTAACTTTACAATACTAGTAACTGCAGATACGTGTTTCTGGAAGGGTAGAAGATAACCTCCCACCATACACTGCACCAAGGATGTTGTCCCATATTCAAAAAAAACCTGATGTTTTTTCCTCCTGCATTTTTGCTTTATAAAACAAGAAAGTCTTTTAAAACTTACTGAAGACATTTTCAGTTCTGGTGTCACAGCTAACAATTTTAGTGTTGCATGATCCAAGCAATGCAAGTTGTAGAGAGGCTGAAAGATTCTGAGAGACTAAAAATCAGTAATTCAATAATGTTATGTAATCTTTTCCAAGCTTGTATTATGTAGGTTTTGCTTCATTTCTGTAAACTTGCCATATAAGAAATCAAATGTACAAAGCAGTTTGACTTTTTATATTGCGTGCCCTGAGCAAGAAGAGATGTCCAGCAGAAGCCATCATATTTCAAACCTATTTGTACACGGGGACAAGGTTTTCTTTTCATTTCACCATAAGCTATTGAGCAAACACTTGTCTTTTTCATGCATTTTCTTTTGTATTCTTTTAATAGTCTGCAAAATTTCCATCTTGTTTTGTCCATTCCTACGGACTCCAATACAGATGAAGTTCAATCTCAAATTTGAACATGAAAAAAACCAACCCCAAATCCTCTACAGTTTGCAGAGACAACTGCCACAGTTTCTTTTGTATCTTTATGTAGGGTTTTAAACCAGTCAAAAAACCTCTCAGAGCAGCTGCACAAAGGCCTGTGTTCCACTTGCTCTGGGAAACTGTAGCTCTTATTGAATGCAGCTGCTTAACCCAATGGGGACTGCACCAAAGTCAAAGCAAGTTATCTCAGGTGCTTTGTCCAGCTGGGAAGGGAGTTATGCAGAAGCACCACCAACCAGTAATAGACATGTCAGAGGGAACCAAAACTAACTGCTCATTTGGAGTGGGTTCTGGTGCACCCTATAGATACCATGAAAGGAAGAAAGATGACCAGGAGAGAAATCACAGAGAAATGCTCTGGCGAGCCAGTCAGTTGTGCCTCTGACTGCAAACAGGAAGGGAGTGTGAACTTGCCCGTTCTCAGAAGTTATGCAGACTGTGAAGAAACATGAGATCCAGCTTCAAATGTTCTGATTATCGTGTACTTTGGCATGCAGCTCTTGTTGGGTCTCACCTGAGGATCTGACCCTATTCCTGTGTTTTTTTGGCAATCAGTACTCCAGCCAGTGTAAAGCATAAAGGTTTTGTTTTGCTGGTAAATACAGTCCCTCTTCTTTGGGATTAACTCTTGCTTTTAGACCTGAATGATTTGAAAACACTGTAATTAACTTCTGAGCACTCACAACCAACCCAGTCCTTGACTTACAGAAGCCTCCTCTATTAGTCAACTTGCCAAAATACTTAAATACAACACCTACAGAAGAGGAAGTATGGAAAAGTAAGAAGGTAGGTAAGAGCATGTCTGCAGCCAATTGCCAGTAACAACATTCAGTGAAAATACTGCTCTGCACAAATGTTAGAAGTGAGCTAATGTAAAATGAATATAATGTCTGACATCAGTAAAAATCAGCAAAAGCCTGCAGGATTTGCAGTGTTTCACTCATCTATCTCCTTATCGATAAAAATGCAGGGAGGAGGTTTGTGAGTATATCATCTTCCTTACCGGCAGTTTTTAAAGCAGTGTCTACCTTCCTCAGAGTTTTTAGATGTTTACTTTCATTAACATGAAAAATGCATTTTTCTCCCTCTTTGCAGACAGACATTAACAAAAACAAAGAAGCCCAAACCTTCCAATCTTGTTAAAACCATTCTTTCTTTTTGGCTAATATTGGAATGGCTAATATTAAACAGCAAAGGTTTACTTATTATCTTGGCTTTGCTGGATTTTTATTTTGACCATATTTTAACAAGCAATACAACACAGAGCATTTCCTTTTAAAATGCAGTTTTGTTGGAAATATTAAATAAAGCACTCCTTGTTTTAAGAAAAAAATGATTTAAAATCTTGTTTTGTCATGAAATTAAAATGTTTACCAAACAACAGCTTTTGAGAATGGAATATATTATCCAAAAAAGGAAGCACTCTGTAACAGTACTTTGCTCTGTAAACTGTGGAAGTATTTTCACTGAAACAGTATTTGGATAAATTATTATGTCCTCTAAAATTCTGGGTCAGGGGAGGCAAAAAATATTTTGTGAAAATATATTTTGGGAACTAGAGGTGAAAGAGATTAGTTAAAAAGAAAAAATCCAGAACTGTCTTCAGAAGGATTAATGACCTGCATCAAAAAGGAAAAGCATGATGCCCAGCTAATCCATGGATTCTCATCTAGAGCTCTTTGTTTGTAAAATACATGAAATGACTATGGCAGTATCAGAATTGCTGCCTATATCGGTGTTTATGCAGGCGCAAGGCAAATGCTGTACTGACCTCTGCTCAGCAAAATCTGTTTGATGGTTTAGTTGTTCTTTACTCATTTGAAATGGTCGTGAGGGAGAATAACGTCAATGGTGCTTCTTTGAGGAAAAGAGCTACCCAAACACTTCCTTGGAAGGAGGCCAAACTCCATCTGAGACAACACCATGGCAACATTAGCTTAGAGCATGTCTCTGACTTCTGTAAATTGTGAAGATAAAAAAGAGAAAAATGGGGTTATAACATTGTTTTCCAAATGTTAGGCTACTGCTCACTGTTTTGGGCACTTTCGGGAAGTGAATACAGGGATTTGTGCTATCTTACAGATTTCCGTCTTCTCAGTCTGAAATTAGTGGCCGGTAGACAAACTGGGTAAAAGAAGGGGGACAGAAGAGGAAGGAAATGAAAGTAAAAGAAGTCTCAAAACTAAGAAAAAGCAACACATACTACCAAAGCACCACTCTTCTGTGTAACTTCATATACTACTGATGAGAAAATAATGCTCGAGAATAATAGGCTGGAGGAAACAGTAAAGTGTGTCAAGAAAACAGTGGACTACGAAAGTGGCGAAGAGTATTAAAATGGGTCTGTGAAGGGCAAAGGAAGAAAAAAAAGGGAATCAGATTGGCCTTCCAAGTCTGATATCAGCTGAGTGAAGACTCAGTACGTGTTTGGAGTGGTGTATTCCCCTGCTTTGGGGCATTTCTAGGCTATCTGTAGTTTACCACAGCAATATAACGTGGCATTCAGGAATAACCTTTTGAGACAAAAGTATCGCCAGATGCCAGTGAAGTTGTCACAGTTCAGTCAGCACCAGATAACTGGCTAGCAGTTTTCTATTTCCATCAAAAACTGAAACATCTCCTTCTCTGGCTACTTCTCCATTAATTGCCTTAGGTATAAGAAAATGTCTTGTAATTTTCTTTTTTAATTTTAGCTCTATAAGTATATGCAACAACATCAAGGTCAATAAGTATAAGCAATATGCCCTGTGTTTCTACTTTGTTTTTTTGTTTTCTACTTTTAAGGGGCCTTTCTCCAGAAGGGAGAGAGAGCATGAATCCGAAAAATGGCAAGAACAGCCTATCTACTGCTCTAATAATTTGTAACTCCATTTTTTTTCTATTTTACTAAAACCATAAGCTGATAAGAAGAGGTAGTGGAAGGATGACTGTGAGATATATTGAGCAGTCAGTTGTTGCATGGTTTTAATATGGAAATTATGTTAAGGGAGTCTGATGTTCCAGCCTGAAAGCATCAGGGAAGCTGTTTGAAGATATGAACAACTGCAGAAGATAGCTTTTTTCACCAGACACAATTTTATTTCCCTGCTCTACTTTTTCTCCCTCTTAGCAGACGGTATTGCTTCTTGAAGCTCCAGAGAGTCAAAGGTAAAAATAATGCCATAGAAGAGTAGTGTTCCAAGAGCATTTTTCACTTCACCTATATTTCCTTATTTGTCTGAACTCATTGTGGGCTTTTAGTTGCTACCAGTACATTTCTATAATTAACTTAATGCTAATATGGAATTAGCTTTAATAAAACAGGCATAGAAAATGTTAGGCCACTTCTGACAAGTGCACTAGTCCTAAGGTCTGGAGTAGGGTTTCAGGGGTTTACAATGAAATTTGACTTGAAACCTCAAAGAGTAATTTAATTTCTACTGCCCTCTCCTTACCTTCCTGTCCTTTTACTGCAAAGCTGCAGTCCCATTCCCATTCTTCCTTTTAATTCTGATTTGAAACTTGTAGGAAAAGATGTGCTATTGCCTACATTTCTCAGGAATCTCTATCATAAATAGAGATTGTGGGTTATACTGAATTACGTGACTGTGGTTGGTTGGTGTTGGTAGAAACAAACACAAACCACAGAAAGGAGAGAGCTAGTAAAAGAGTTTTATTACATATTTTTTCTAATTTCTTTGCAATAGAAGTAATTACATATTCCCCCACTCTTTTAGAATTGTGTGTGCTAGCATATTGCTTGCACTATTAATTAACACAAAGTACAATGATTATTCATTAAACATTATGCTTGCAAAATACCATTGTATTATGTTTTTATTCCTGTACCAGGAGTCTCACCAGCGAAGACTGTCTATGTTTCCAATAATAGCAGCGTACCGAATATGGCAAACAGATCTATAAGTATAAAAAGACTTGCAGGTGGAAGTCAGAGGAAAGGCTCACAGGTCAGCAAAATAAGAGCATGAAGGGGGTTAGTGAAGGCAATATTTTTATCCAGAAGCATCCAAATAGCTGTCAGTCTCCAGTTTCTGCATCACTTCCTCACTATATTACTGAATTAATGTTGAAGAATTTCACAGCATAGAAAAGACTTCTTTCATACTCACAGAAATGTGATCGTCAGTTGAACACAGCGTTCTGTCAATTAAAAAGTGGAAAACAAATTTTTTTTTTCCAAAGCTTGTTGTTTCATTTCCCACTGCTGCTTTTCCAAGGTAAGCATAGTTTTTGTAAATGACAAAATAGAATGTAGGACACAACATTTTAAGGAGAATAGTTATGCAAAGTGGGGTTTCGTTAAACCTCCAAAATGTCTTGGCCCTTTCTTCAAGGTATTACTGTTAAAATGGGGAGCACATAAATGCTTTCTCACTGCTGCAGGAGCCCCAGAGCCCTTTGAAGTCTTTACTGACAGTTATCTTATGGGCTCTAGGTATAGTCTTATAAACCTGTTCACCAGCTAGGTTTACAAAGATATTGATCGTGACTTCAGTATAAAGGAATGTTATTTCTATAAATCTTAATGATTTGCCAGGCTCCGAGACAGCTTGGAGCTGGAGTGAGGGTCAGAAAAGCCCTGCACAGCCAAACCCCTGTCCACCGCTTCCTTCTTCCTGATGCCTGATTCTGAGTCCCCTGAAGCAACCAGCAATATTTTCGCCTCAGTGAGGCCAGGAACATACTTTTGCTGAGTGAGGCAGGAAACAGTTGCTCTCATAGGCTCCCAAGCTTCAACCAGTTGGTGTTTAAGACTGACGAAACATCAGCATTCTTCAGTATTGTTTCCAAGGTTAAATCTCCAGGAGTCAAATTTCAAATAGTACCAGCCTTTGAGGATACAAGCAGTCATCCATTAACTTGGAGTTTTTGTTAATGAAGGAAGATAGTTCTTTTTCTCTCTTTCATACATGCACATAGACATGCGTGATTTAGTTAAAAAACTCCTAGATGCTGGGAAAACACACAGGTGAGAGTTAACTAGTTATTGTAAAATCAACTGTTGAACATGGACTAAATTCTGTAAGCCATTTCCCGTGCTTTGACAGAGCCATGCCAAGAATGAGGGCTGGGGTTTCTGGGCACTGTCCCGTGAGATGTTAGGGCAGATGGGCACTGTTCTACCTTGTATCTGTATCGGAATTTCTATACCTTCACAAGTGGGTCTATCAGAGTGTTGCTTACCTTTCTAACCCCAAGGAGCAGAAATTATTTTCAGATAACTATCCTATTAATGATTGCAACTTCTGCATTGAATTTGCTGTTTTCATATCAAAAAGAACTCTTTTTGCTTGTACCTCTCTGTCTTTGCTTGTGCCATCATAGAATTGATATAGTAGAGTTTAAAGAAAGCAATATCAAGGCAGAGTGGACAAATGTCTAACTCATGCACAAGTTAACTTCCTAACTCATTAAAACTTAAAGTGTATGCGTTACTTCAAGCATGATGAACAGTTCCATTGCCTTTTTTTAGAAGGATACTGCATCGAATGAATATCTGCATACCTTTTGCACCTGCCTGATACTCTTCTTCAACAGCTAAGTCTTGTAGGAGGCAGCTCAGGATCCAAGGGGGAAAAGAATCTCAGATATAATAATTCCAACCTTTTAAGTTCTACTCTCCGCTAAGGTCTTAAGAAGATTTATATAAAGCCTACAAGTTGTTCCCAGTTCAAGTCCATGACAGCATACTTTAATTTTAAAGCTGCTCATTTTTCAGTTTATCAGCTGGACCAGGAGGGGGAAATAGTGACCCACTTTTTAAACTCCTGCTTCTGCTCTTCTCTGTCAGAATTACAGCCATCTCTGCAGTCTCCTCTCAAGTCATCTGCTTCATTTCTTGACAAACCTGAGCCTTGCATTCTCTCCAGCTAATCCAGTGTCTTTCTTTTTTCGCATATCCCTAATGTTTTTAGGAGCCCTTCTTAACCTCACAAATCTCACTAAGGGGCAGAATTAGCCTATAGAGAGAACTCTGTTTTCATATTTAGCCTTATCACAGAAAGTGCCAAACTCTCAAGCTCACATTGCACTGACTGAGCTGTCAGCAGTCTTTGAAAGAAATTTTAACTCCCCAAAAGTTTGTTTAAACAAAGGCTTCAGTACAAATGCAATTGAGAACATATTAAATTGAAAGTTAGGAGGAAGAGACATAAAAGAGTAACATTTCCAAACATTGCATTTCACTTTTCAATGCCTCTACCATTAGATTTCAGTAGCTTATTACCAACTGATTTATATCGGAAAAGTTGTTGTTTATCAGTCAAGTTTTTCATATTTTTCCTTCACTTGCACTTTCTTTTTTGTCCCCCTCAGCTTAAAAAGTGTCAGTGCTTTAAACTGCATTTGAAAACTAAAAAAAGGAAAGAATGAAACTTCCCTTTTGCTTCAGTAATACTTCACATTCTTCTTTTATTGGAAGAGGAAGGAGGTGAGTAACAGGATCACAAATGGCTAATTCATTCTTTTACAACACTAAGCAGCATGAAATAAAATATCTTCATTTTCTTCTAATTTGGCTTTTTGCTTTAAACATTTAACTGGATATCTCAATATCTTTTTGTTGATACTACATTACATTCTAGTTTTTGCAAACTTGTGGGCACTGTTACTGTCGTCTCTGGATTCAGAAGATGCTCTTGGGATTCAAAGAGCACTTCAACAAACTGCTATTAAAGGAGTCACCAGAAGGTGTTTTTCACTTAGTTTTACTGGGTATGTCTTTTTTATATCTCTTGGCACAAGGAATTCTGTGTTGCCACTGTATTTCTACTGAACTTCCTTTCATGCAAAGCACATACACACAAAAAAAAGAGACAACCCTCCCCCCCAAAAAACCCCCAGCAGCTGTTTTTTGTTTATTAGTTTTTTTAGACCTGGACCATTTCTCTGGCCCACTTTACAATATGGCCCAAGAAACAGTGGCACTGCCACAAGCAGGGGCAGGGTTGCAGGACTTTTCACACTGATGTTGCTGCCAGAGAAATTGCTCATTCCTGCTTTCACAAAGGCAAGAAAATGAACTGCTCTTGTAGCTATGACAGATTTGGAAAATTATATAATCAAACTGTGTTTTCTAATGTAAGTCATTAGCTAATAACTACTTTTGTAGATATAGTCTATCATCCCAGAAGCCAAAGGCTTTGTGTTCTACTGGCAAGACCCTCTTCACTGTAATGCTCTGGGTTTCAACATTCAGCCTCAGAAGTCGATGAACTCAAATGCTTGCATTTTCAAGGTAATTACTGTCACAAAAAACTCTTTCGGAAGACTGGAAGAATTCTGGATTTCTTTTTGAGTTGGGACCCACAATATAAAAAAATTCTAGATTGAGTTTGGTGTTCTGAATGTTTGATGTGTTGATTCAGCATCATATTTACCCCTTGTACCTTAAAGGAGCTGTGATCCAGAAAAGTTCCTTTTACCTCAATATTTATTCCCCCATGGTCTGTCACACTCTAATCACTTATGGCCACTTTTCACGCATTATCCTCAGATACAGTGCTATTTTTTTCTTGCAGAATATCATACTGTTCAGTAGTTTGTCAGTTCTTGAAAACTAATTGTTCAATTGTCGATTAACTGAGGGGGATTTTCTATCTGTCAGCAGACTAGAAATATTGTATACTGTGCTGACAAGGTACTCCTTGCTATCTCTGACATAAACCTTGAAGTAATGCATGCTATCAGTTTTGTGTTTGCTCCTTCTCAGCAGGCTGACTTTGTACTTGTTCAAATGTGATCTCATCTGTTTGTCCCTAGAAATGCTTTCCAAAGAAAAGCAATTTCTGACAAAGCATTTCCATGTCTAAAGAGGTCATGAAACTGAGATAAGTGCAGCTGTGACAGCCACCATATTCTCAGATACTGGGAACAGAGCCAGCATACTCTAGGGCTAAAAGCAACAATTTTTACAACTGTTACTAAAGAATAAAGTTGAATATGCAGGACTGTTGCAGAATTACATCCCTTGAATGAATGAATTGGGCACAGAGGTGAATACATAACACTCAGCCAGTGTAAGAGATGAAAAAGTCTTACGTCTTGTATTTGATAATCTATTGCTAGATGAGGATACCATATAAGGATGCCATAAGATACCATGTGGTCTGTCTGCATGAGCAGATTCCTAGAAGCTCTAAAATTTTTCTCTCCAAGTGCTCAGCAGTTCTTAGAATTCAGAAAAATTCATATTTCTTTGCTTAATAACATGAAGACTTATTTGGATATGCATACCTATTCTTCCATTTCCTCAGGAAAAAAAAAATTGATTGTTCTCTTTTAAAGAGTCAGTAGTATGCATCTTTCTTTTGCTGAGACAATCTTGCTACTGCTTTCCAGAACACTGCCCTTTTTTTAAATGAACATCCTCTTAAAAGTCCTATGATTTTTCTGTATCAAGACATGTTCCTCATCACTCAGCTTAAACCTGTCATGTATTAAAACATCCTTATTAAGATAAACAAGCAATATCAGAACGAAATTTCTCTAGTCATTTGAACACAGACATTTATGTCCAGCTATTTTTAGCTGCCCAAAAGCCAGATAATAACTATACCATGAAAAATCAAAAACTGTTTTTAAAGTGTCAGCAGATTACTGTCAAAGCAATATGCTTTTAGTAGGCTGGGCACTTGAAGAAAAACAATTCCTATTTCCTGTTGAATTTTGTGAGCTTTTTGGACCAAAATCTTGTATCAGCGTATGTACAATACACATCAGTACACCCATATTAAACCCATAGGATATTTTAATGACATCGATCATAGGGTTGTTCGATTTGGGTTGTTCACTGTCCCATTTGCATTTAAGTTATCTATCTCATGCCTTTGGAAAAGTGAAAGATACTCTATCAACTCCAAGCCTGACCAAGCAGAAATAGATATGCTGCGCACATTGTGTGGGATATGTGCAGCTATGCCATGGATAGAGGCAAATGGCACAAATTAGATGTCTTGAGATGATAGGAGTTTACAGATTTCATATGCAAGATGCTTTGTTATATGCTATGCCACTACTATGTATTCAGGTATATCTGTAACACTATAAATTATTTCATATTTAATACATAATTAAAGGAACTTTCAGTTTGATTCCACTTTAAATATTCCAATATTGAGCCAGAGAATAACTAAAAAAACTAAGTACTGTACTCAAACTATGACACACTAGGAAACTGAGGTCCCATACATACAGTGGCAGCACGTGAGAGGTGAATTACAGAAACAGCTGTTGCTGCCATCTCTGAAGTTTCTATTCAGGCAACAGCAATGTAGAAGACAATCCATAACAACCTCTCTTGTATCAGTAGTAACATCCCTCACTTATTCCTCCAGAAAAGAACTGTATCTGCTTAGCATTACACAAACCCAGGTAAAAGGCTGCTTGTACCCCTTTCTGGGGGACCTATGTGGGATGCCTAGTCTCTCACATGCCTGACTCATAGCTGTCCACGTTAGGACCTTTGGAGAAAGAACTGCATTTTCCCTAGTGCTTGGCACTGCATTATCAAGTAAATTGATAATGGATGGAAAATTAAAACAGAAACAATCCAATTACTTGAAGGTACCTTCTATGCTATAGAGAGGATTTTGAGATCTGCCAGACCAGAAGGTATTAAAGAATCATTAAAATTTGGTGAGGTACTGTCTAAGGTTTGTCAAAACATGTAGTGTTGATTGTTTTGAAAAAAAATGAAGGAGAGAAAATATAAGCCTCCCAACAGGGCTAGCAGGAAGTCCCATTCCAAACACCCAGAGAAAAATAGTAAGATTGCTCAAGAGGAAACCTAACATGGCAATAAATGTCCTAGCACAGCTGAGAAATAAAGATAGAAAAAAGAGTTTCTCTCTCTCTCTCTCTCTCCCCCTGCAGTGGCAGTCAGACCTAGTTCATCACAGAGTCATCTCAACTCGGGGAAGCATAGCACAGCATTACCCAGCTCTCTCTGTATTGGGAAGCAGAAGTCTGCCACAGTAGGATGCCTCCAGAGACTCCCTGGGGTACCATGTGACTCCACTGATGTTCCTACTCTGTGTGTCTTATAAAATAAAAGCAAGAATCTAGTCCTGATCAAAATCCATCCTGAGCTGCTGTTGTTTTTTTTTTCTTTTTCCTAAATGGTTGCATGTTCTTTTTAGTAGCTAGAACGGTTGCTGGTTTTTAGCAACACTTTACAGACACCAAAGATTTCAATCTTACTTCAGTAGTTTGTAGGAAATTAGTGTTCTGTCACTAAGAAGTTATATTTCAAGCTGGGTCTACTCTAAGCAAATTTCCTAAGAAGACCTTCCATCTAGATACATCTTGGTATCGTCAAATAGCCTATGCAATGCTTTCATCTAAGTTGCTCTCTTTTCCTGGAGAAGGCAGGGAATGTCTTTTCAAACAGCGAGCATTGCTTTAGCAGGGGCACACCTCACCTTTCCAGCGTAAGCTTGCCTCTGAGGGAGATTTAGATGGAAGAGGGAGAACTGGTTGGTGCATCATCCTTCATCATGTTTGGGAGAGGGGTATCATTCAGGCACATCCACTAAGGTCCCTTTGGAGTCAATGATGAGCCCTATGGGGTCAGACGTAATGAGTCAATCAGAGTATCTGTGCAGACAGCATGAGTGTGAGACCCAGGGATGTAGCCCCGGCTGTGTTACAATTTGGTTGAGAATAGGAGAATGCTTCTGCTATTTGCTCCTGTAATCATATTTAGAGGGACAAATGCAACTGGACAAATTGCCAAACAGTTGTTCAGAGGTAACAGTTTTTGCAGAAACATTACATCTTTCCTCAGATTTTCTTTGTGTGTCTGGGGTGAAGAGGGCTGATCAAAGGTCTAGCAGGACAATCATTTGTCCTGCGGGCAGTCCTAATAGCTCAGCACAAAAAGGCGGTGGAAGCAATCAAGTTTTTGTTTGATAACAGTATTCTGAGAAAATGAGATTAATCACTGCTGCTCATTGACAGCAGAGCAGGTTTCAGAGTCAGTCTTGTTTGTTCAGTACTTACGTTAGTCTCTAACATTACATCTAAATTTTAAGTCTTTGGGTTTTAAAGAAAGATTTATTAATTGTAAAAAAAGTCCATACTTAAGTCAGGAACTATTCACCTCTCTATCTAGCCTTCATTTTAAAAGACTATTCATTCTCTCATCTTTGGAGGCACAAATGAAAGTTAATTTACTACCTGAATAAATTTAGGAGGTTTCATCTTTAAGGACATCCTGGCTCATGATGTATGCAAAGATTTTGTGTCGAGATAAACTAGACTTATGACAAGAGAAAACCCTGTCTACAGGGCTGCACTTAAAAGCATGGGATTGGCATGCTTTTTGTCAGAGGAGGAAGATGGCCTTTGTTACCAACTCCCATGATAATACCATGCAGCTGACCGTCCAGCGGACAAAAACCAACAAGCCCTACTACCTAACTGAATTTGCTGGACACTGTTAAAACCAACAAGCCCTACTACCTAACTGAATTTGCTGGACACTGTTTCCCTCTATTTCTACCTAAATGAAGGAACAACTAAAAGCCCTCTCGACTGTCACTTTGATGACAGCTGGGACAACAGAAAGCCACCATTCAGCTGGACTTCTTGGAACTATTCTTTGCCTATGCAATTTAAGGGATTCCCCAGGAATCTGTTAAAAAACCTGAGGGCAGGACTTTGGCTTCATTGCAGCTAGGCATCAGCCTGTAAAACACAGAAGTGGACAGGAAGAGCAGCAAGAAGGACATGAAGATGGCCAGAAAAGCATACCCAACCTGAGAAAGAAAACTGTAAAACAATAGACTTATTAAAATGGAAAGTGGCTTGGACTGGTGAACAGGAAACTCTTGGTTTTGCCTCTTCCCCCCCCCCCCCCCCCCATCTTTCCAATTTCTACAGTGAGGTGGAAAAAAAGTGGTTTTATATATATTCCCTGTAAGGGATAGGAGGACTCTATCAAAGAGGACCCCCAACAATTTCTCTGCCTTCTGCCTAATGGAAACCACTCAAGACCCGAATTTTGGCTCAGTGGTCTAGGTGAAAAGAGGTAGAGCTAGATGTAGTCACAGCCTGCACACTTGCAGGCACAGAGACAGATGGCCAGAATGTACTGTCTAGGGTAATGACATGTTGTTTCGCAGCTCCTAATTAATTGTGAAGAGAAAGGTATGCATGAAGCAGTAAATTCTTTTCACAGCAGTTTTTCTGGGTTTTTTTGGAACAAAATATAGAAAGTTTGCAGCTCCTGTGAAAGGAAAAGTCCAAAGATTCATGTTTAACAAAGATAAAATGTATTTTTCAGCAGTATCAAGCCAATAGTACAGAGCCCCAAAGTTTCTAGGGCTTTAATGTTTCTCTCTCTCTTTTAAGTTAATGAAGGGATACAGAGCAGGGAGCCTGAGCAATAATTAAACTGGGAGTCCCTGAGCTTAAGAACTGGGACAGGGAAAAAAGGAAGCAGGTTTAAAATATGGAAATTCAAAGATCCCTAGTGACAGCAGATCCTGGGAGATGCTTGAGGACAGCCAGAGGCATCAGTGAGGCTGGGCTGCACTGGAGGGTGCTTGGTCCAGGTAGGAAGAAACAGTTGATGAAAACTACCTGCAGCGAGCTGTGCTAAGGCAGAAGGCTGTCTCATATGTAATTCGGGGGTGGCCACCTTCCTCCTGCCCATGTCTGCTCAGATCTACATTTGGAACTCCAAAGGCCAAATGAACAGTAGCTCTATCTAACATTAAGATGCTAGGTAAAATCTGCCCATGATGTTTTTTAATGTTTGGCCACCCAATGCTCATTTAGCCATTTCAGAGCAACATAGAATTAGTCCCTAGATCAAGTGATTTTGAATACTGAACAAACACTTATGGATTCCCCTGTCTTAGGCTTCAAGCTTGGTTCCTATGTACAGCACCTACACATTGATTTTAGTTTTCAGCTCTAAGAATTTGCCAATATATGAAAATTCATTTTCCTTTATTGCCTTTACTTATGTATGAAATAGTATTTGAAAGCTCATTCTTTTTTTCTCCTATTTTTCTCCTAAAGACAAATTTGTTCAATATGAAACTATAAGAGTGTTAGCTGCAGCTAACATGTACATATTTCTTAATCAAAATATGTTGGGCTCATATTCCTTATTTCTTGATTAAATTCTTCTCACCACAATCTACCTGCATCACCCTTCTGTTTAAAATACAAATTCTTCTGGATTTTTTTTATATATGCTATGTTCTTTCTGAGAACAGCTTAGGCTTTCTTTTTCTTAAAAATGAAACATACATTTTGCAGCATCTACAATGAAGTGAGTATTTTACCAGATAAACATGAAGGCTGTCATGCAGGCCAGGTTACATACATACATACAGAACTCTTCAAGCAAGGCAAGGTACAAGTGTGCTTATAAATTATTTTGGAGGGCAAAGCTGTTTCTGTTTTTCTTCTTTGACAGTATTGTAGCTTGAAAATCAGACTTATTGTCAACTAAATCTGTATTGAGTAGTGTAGCCAATAATTTCATATAAGTTTGTTTAATCTCAGAATTTTCTTAGAAAAACAGTCCACTTTCTATTGTGTTAATAAATACTCTGCTTATGTTCTGCTTTACCACTGGATGGTGCTCTCAACACACAATAGACAACCAATCCCTCAAATGTGCTTATCTCAGCTCCTAAGTTAATCAAAAGCAAAAGCTATTGCAAATGCATTTCACTTACAGGGTTATTATGGAAACAAAACGGAAATTACATTCCCCTCCTTACAGCAGCAAGGAGGGATGTGGAGGAAAGGTTTGATCACAGTTTTGAAAGTTTTCTGAAGAAAAATACCCTCACCTTTTAGAAAGCCAAAAAAAAAAAAAAAAAAAAAAAAAAAAAAAAGATTAGGTTGATGGAACGATTTCACTACAAAAAAAACAGAATGGATACTGAGTTTTAACTGGTAGTATGTAATACCAAATTGAAAAGAAAGGTTGTTTTGACTGAAATATTTTTATTGTTATTGCCTTTAAGAGCAAGTCAAAATAGGCTGTTTCAATAGCAATGGGAAAAATGTAGAAAAATCACAGAAGAATGGATTCTCTATTAATACTTTTGTCAGTTGTGGAAACACAAAACATTATTAACAAGTGAAGTTTACTTCAGTTTTTTGGTCAAAAGTATGTATTCTTTTAATGTATCGTTTTACTTATACCGAGAAGGGTTAGCTCTGAATTTCTCTTCAGATGGCACAAGATATATAACCTCAGCATACACACTATTCAGTGTATGTTCTTAGAGGTGGTGGATTACGGATGGTAAGCTCCAGTCTGCCACTTCATTCATCTTTCATTTATTGTCAGCTCCTGCTCCTCTATGATCACACACGAATACTACTGCAAAACAGTCTTTCATACAGCTTTAAAATACCTTCTTCACTGGTGAACTTATATTTGCGCCTCAGAGATAGAAACACAGGGTGTAGAAGATTTCTGAGATCTACGATAACTGTTTGCATGTAGTAACATTTCTGCCTTGAAACAAGAGGGTTAACAATAAAGCTTTGTGAAATTTTAAACAAGTTGTACATTTAACAATATGTACATTTAGTGACAGAAATGTTACAACTTTGCTGCTGTCAAATATCTTTATCACAGCTTCTAGTGAGGTCACACGAAGGTTTATTTTTAAAAGATGCCATTTAATTTCAGCCTGACAACATAATGGCGTTTTTAGAGCATCTCTCAAGGCTGCTGAGCCAGCAGAGGCAATGCTGGATATGTTATGCACACTGAAGCTTGAGGGTTCAAAAAAACCACGAGAGCTTCATGACCTGAAAAATAATCAGCGGGAACACAGCACACAAACTGCAAGCTAGCAGCGTGTTTCTTTGTGGCTATTCTCCCAAAACAGGCATGAAACAATACACAGAAGATAATGTATTAAAGCATTTATTACTTGAAGCCTATATTTACTTTTAAGAATATATTTACACTCAGTTTTACAGCCTCATTTGTTTTCCTTTCCTCTTCACCTCCACATGATTTCGTATAGCAGACTTGACTAAAGTGAAAGAAAATCATTTTCCTCTTTGGTAAGACCATCTTTCTCTTTCTAGTGAAGATTCTTTTCATTATAATGCTTTCATTTCAGAGCGATTATTCACCTGGGACAAACACTCTAGAGTAGCAGTGTAGTTCTTCAAAAAAAGCAAGCAGAAAATCATACAAGGGTGAAGTGGGACACAAGTGATTCACAGTCCATGTCCTGGCCTTCATGACAGTGTGAATTTCCTCCTTAATGATGCTACAGAGAACTTCTTTGTCTGTGCTGGAAGTTTTTGCGCGTGCACAGCACGCGCCATGTGTGGCACTCCGTGGGGGAGTTATAGCACTGTCTAACTTGCATTTTGTTGGGGTTATCAATCAGAATGTACCTGACAGAAATAAGAAATCATTTTAACTGTCACTCAGTTCTCATATCAAGCCACTAAAGCTTGAATAAAGGCTATCTATCTTCTCATTTTTTTTTCTTTTTCTCCTTATCAGTATCTCCCCATCCAATCTGGCTTCCATACCTGAAGCTTTCTTCTCCAAGACTCACTCGGCAGATCTCTGCGTTGCTTACCTGATAGCTCTGCATTCTCCATTGATGAAGTTATTTAATGTTTGCCTCTTCTTTGGTCTCCCTTGATTTTTAAGAGCTTGTCATTGGGGGACCAGCTGCTTCTAATAACAATTCAGTTGTATCTACACACAGAACCTGAACAACATATATATTCCTTCCTAATGGGGGACTCCAACAATGGTTTGCCAGTCTATTGCTCTTCATAAGAAGTATTTTATTGAAAGGAGAGTTGGAGAGAGGGAAAAAAATAATTATCTATTGAACAACTACGGAGTCTGCTGGTAGGAAATAAAGGCAACAAACAAGTATTGAAAGTATCGCTAGGGAGGAAGAAAGAAGCCACAAACAGTTTGAATAAGCTTCTGTGTTGTTTTTCTGGTGTTCACTAGACCGTATCGACAAATGCTATTCAATGACTAAGCATGAATCCATTTTCTGGGCAAACTATTGCCACTAGAATGGGCAGAGACAGAGATTGCCTGACAGCAGCGAGCTCTCTCCTAACAGATGCAGCACAAAGAGAACTGAGTTCTCTTTTGCAAGTAAATAAAAAAGCTAAATTTGTTGAATAGAAATTAGTAAGATAATTGTAAAATTGTCCACATTTACAGAAACAAAAACCCCAGAGGAACAGAAATGTACACATGGGGCCTGGCTGACAATGCTGGTCACGTCGTTCCTTCATGCAGCACCCCACGATTTGTCCCACAGCACAACCATGCTAGGTCTAACCGCACATGTACAGAAAGACACCCTCCCCTTTTATTCCTCAATTCTTCTGATGCATTATTTGCCACCTCCATATATTTATTCAGCATTTTCATATGACTTTTCAGTAGAGAGTGGATATCTGTCATGCACCCCAAACACAAAAACTACTGACACCTCTGTTTTCAAAGCAGGAGTTTACACAGTTTAATCACTGGGCCTGGTTTCCTTTTTAAAATAAAGGAGGACCGTGCTGGGCCATTTTTCTTACAGTTAACTCACTTTTACCTCAGTCAACCTCATAAACTGTCACTTGGTTATTTGACTTAATGAATCCCCAAAATGTACTGTTTTATTTGAGTGTGGAGCTCTATGCACTGTCATAGTTATCATGGTCTCAGCATAACTGTGCATCCAATTAGTCACTGAAAATTTATCTACATAAATATTTGAAGAGGTAGTTCCAGTGTCCCTGCAGGAAAAATGCTAGCCAGTTTCTCTCAATCTGAAGCTACCCTAAAGTGGCTAATTGCCATTATGTCTTGTCTTAGTCAAAAGTCAGCAGCAAGCTCTGTATCCTGTTTATTTGTCCTATTTATATGGCTGCACAGATTTTTGTAAGTTGCAAGATTCAGGATCTCACCCCGAATACTGAACCCTGATATGCTTCACACTGAAAGATGCAAACCAAAGAGGGAGGAGGAGAGGTAGTTTTCCTTTCTTGATGAAGCAAGGAGTCAGTCAAACACAAGAGATGATCACTAACAAGGAGGTATTGATATTACCAAAGTGAAATAACAAGCTTTTTTTTTTAAAATAAGAAGTATGATAACTCTATCTCCTCCATGAGAAGAGTAAATAAATTTCAAGGAGAAGGATTAATTCCATCTATAAAAGCTCCACAAAGGAGAGGTGTTCTGTAATAGATACCAAAACGGCATAAACTATATATAAAGATGCAATCCCTACTGTGCCTAAGTAAACTGCCTAAAATGGAGAGGGACACTTCAAGTTAATTTAATTATCAATGAAAGTACTTAAGTAACACCACCTTTTATAAGCACTTTTAACTCTTGTCTGTTAGAGATGCTGTGAATAAATTATGCCATTTGCATTTTACCTTAACTTGGCTTGACTTAAGAAAGATTTCAATGTAACTGGAGAGCAACACAACACTCCTCATCCAAGATATCTATAAACCAGGTGCTGGGATGCCTTACAGTATTCTGGTTCCTCAGCACATTCTCCAGAGTGTTCAAGAGTCACATAACCAATTCCTCTGTAAGTTGTGCAGGGCAGGAGGAGAGACCATTTTACAAGGGTCAGAAGAAGAGTATGCAGTGTCTTCCAGCTGCTGGTGGTAACCAAGAAGGCCCTCTGGCATGCAGCAAGATGCTGGGGAGCATGCTGGAAACATAGCGTTCCCAAGGGAGTATGTCCAGCAGATCTCTTCCTTGTTTTCTGTTCCTCATCATGCCAATAATAGCACTCCAAGTGTAAAGGAGACCATGACCACAAAAATCCCCCTTGATTTTACCAGCCTAAACTGTTACCGGCTTTAACCACTGCAAAGCTGGGTGTGTAAACTAAGCTACTGTTTATACCTGCAGTTTATATATTGATACACCTAATAGGATTGGAGCCTTGTGGTCTTATTCGCAGATAGTAGCTCGAAAAAGAGCTTTTCTGTCTTCAAATCATAGCCACCGAGTGACTGGAAACAAGAGTTGGAAAGGCAGAATAGATGCATCCTGCAATGCTTGGCTGATTAAATGCCTTCACAGAGCTGAGATAAAAACTGCAAGATTCTGACACTTCTTTTTTTGACCTTTATGAAACAGGCACACTGTAGTGAAAGACAGCCTCATATCATCCCAGACCAACAATCAGATTAGCTTTATTTGCTCAAGAGAGTATATTTACATGCCAGTATAAAACATTTGACAACAGCTGAACTAACATATGCAGCAAAGTTTGGCAGCTGAAGGGCAAATAATTCATTAGCAAAGATGAATGGAAAGTTTTTACTTTCTTTCTTGCCAAATAGTGCCAGCTGGCCATGACAAAACTGTTTATGAAACTGGAGATTTTTCTTCACTAAATCAATTTTTCCTGAGCAATTTTTTAAATGAGAGAGTTTGGGGGTTTTGTGTAAAAATAACCTTTTGCTGCAAAAAGGAGAAAATTAAGGCCCAAATGATTTTCAAGGTCAGCTAATAAAAAGCTGATTTTTTTTGGCTCTATCATGATGTGAGAAAAAATTATGGTATATATATAAACCAAAATTCTTTTGAGTCTATCAAGTAAACAGCTGGTAAAAATATTTTTCGTGGTTTTCTATGATTTTCTGTGTTGTCAAGAGTAAAAAGCATTCTTAATCTAACAAAAGCTAGAAGGTGTAACATTATAAAGCTTCTTGAAATCTAGCCTTCATATACTGACTAGGGCCATTTTGGTTCTGTCAAAGTGCAACTGGTCATGCATTTTGTGCAGAGAAATAAGGGATAGCTTTACTAGCATCTAGTAGCATGAAACAGTCCTAAGCCTCTCTCGTGCTCTAGCTAAGGCTCTGAAAGGCTCTATCACTTGTGATACTTAAGATTTAAGGCTTCTCTTGATGAGTGTTACAGATTTAATCTATCACGCATTGACCATGAAGCTGAAGCTGATTTTATCTGTATGAATATTGTGAAGGAATTTGGAGAGAGGTTGACCCAAATCATTGGTTCAGTTGAAGTCATTTGAGGCTTTGTTCAGATCTACATGCTAGTGCGCCCTGTGCCATGTCATTGGGTTTTAGTCCCTTGACCGTCTGGACTGGACAGCTGTTGGCACATGCTCTTTGCTGTCTGGGGAGCGTGACTCTTTCTTTTCCATGGGTTAGTAACCTCAGTGCTGAATCTAGGCTAGGTATTTTGAAGTGCTCCCACACTTCATAAGGCTGACACTCTCACCCTAGATGCACACATTGGAGCTAGTGAGGCATGTGGTAGACCCAATGACTTTGAATTATTGTAAGTAACCTATCTTTTCTAAGAGAGAGAAAGAAGTAAGGGAACAGAGCAGTTTGGTAAAGATGGAAATGATAAATCCATTTAATGACAGTTCTGAGCCTTCTAATTTTGTTTCATTCAATACAGATGTTAAATAATTCTTTCCAACATTATCCCAAAACTTTTGTGTTCAATGTGTGTTTTCAGACTAAAACCTCAGCCCTATATCTGAGTGAGGACAAACAATCCATTTAAAGTCTCTGCTTACTGGATTCAGAGGCAAATATTTAATCTCAGCTTATTCTCAATCAAAGAGACCTTGGGTCTGAGCATAAGCCCTCAATACACAAGACACTACTGCAATCTTAAGGTAAATAACTAGGTTGCTATCTCATTACTAGAGAGAGGTCAACAGGACTTCAGGATAGTCTCTATATATTAATTCCTAGAACAGAGGCACTAATCTCAGCATGTCTGATCGTGCAGGATTAAAAAAAAAAAAAGGCAAATATTCTTTAGGTTATGTTGAACAGAAATTACTAAGGACAGACCTTTTTTCTCTTTTCTTGCTCCCTTCTTTTTTCTCTTTTCTTGCTCTCTTCTTTCTCATAAACTGAAAAGAAGTGAAACAAAGCTGAAACATTCACTTTCAATAAAAGGATATATTGATTTAGCCCAGATTTTTCCTCTGCTCAAAATCAGTAATTCCCAATAATGGCTACAGTCTAATCAATAATGAGGAGATATCTTAAATAATCCCCTGAAGGACTATATTTGCCCTTTATCCCCAGCCTTGATTACACCTATTGCATCTCTTACAAAACATCCTTCTTACTTCACCATCTCCTAGTGGAAATGTAAACAGCTCTGCTGAATTACAGCATTTTTTATGGAACTTAATTTGCAACTTTGATTCCAACCTCTTTTTTTTGTCTGTGTTGTTCTTTCCAGGGATGAGAACTAAGAAGAAATTTCTAGTTCTAAAAGCAGAAGGAGATTTGCCTACTGACTGAACTATGAAAAGAATAAAGTGCTTTCTTCACCGGGGAAAGCTTTCCTTATTTTCATACCTGCAGAATTCAGCCTAGCTTTGTTATAATTGCTGCCATGTTTTTATCTTCTCCTCAGGAGTGTGAAGTGAGAAAACTGGGCCTTAGTGATCTAGGCAAAGATCTTGGCACAAGAAACCGAGGCATTAAGCAGGGAGCAGGGGATATATCCACTAATACTCTGGGATGGGTAAGTAAAAGTGGCTCACTTGTGTAAGCTGACTGAGTCACATCAATGTGAAATGATTTTATGTGAAAGAAATGCAAGACAGTCAGGCTATCTTCCTGGTTACATGAACAACCAAGATAGTGGCAACTCTGAACCTGCTCCTCTTCTAGGATAGGTAATTTCAGTTATGTGTTCCTTTCAGACAACATCATCAGCATTGCAACCCAAATAAATTGGGCAATTGGCACTGCTAATCCTCCTATGAATTACAATGTGCTCGCAAGAAACATTTTCTCTGGTGACAAAGCAGCTTTTTAAAAGATTTTGCCTCCAGCCACTCATTCCCATGCTCCTGCAACAGGACTCATTGCATCATGACAGCCTGAGTGAAATGATCCAGCCCTTTGCTGGTGGGACTCATTTTCCAGTTGTTTTCTACTGTGGATGAATTTAGTGACCTAGTTTACAGTGTGGCCTCACAATTACCCATCAGCACAACCACAGGGATGGCCCATGGTGGGGCAGAGAAGGAGGGACAGGGGACAGGGATAGGGACTTTTGAAACAGTTTGGTACTGAATAGAGCATTGCCCCATAATGCAGCATGGAATCACAGCTCCTCAGCTGAGCCCTGGTCTGCCCCAGCACATCATCACTGATGACTCCAGCAGAAATCGTGGCAGAGTCAAAGCATGTATCTTCCTGGTATCACGGGCCCCCCAAGATTAACAGCTTTTTTACTGACTGGAGCTCCTTATTTTGCCATGGCCAGAGTGTGCTACATTAAAAGCACACCCTGCCACAAATATAGCACTCCCATTAAATTTACGTAACTGACAGGCTTTTTTTCTCCCTTGGAACTGAAAAATGTATTTAAAATGTTCTTGAAGTAACCCATTTCCAACAGACTATATATGTCCACTACTTCAAGTAGGTGTCTCAGACTAATTCTTTTTGGCCCATGCAGCTTTTTGGGGGTAAATTTCAGATGACACCTATATAACTATGGAGCATATATGTACACATTCAAGGACTTGAAGTGGCCTGAATAGGCAGAGCACACACTGAACTTCAGTATCTTGTATTTCATAAGAACATCCTTGGTGCAGGCTTCTCTCTCTCTCCTGTGCCTTCCACATCCTGCCCATCAGGAGGAAGTGCTGTGTGTTGCATGCCTGTGTGCAGGTTTCCACAGTAAGACAAAAATGTCACCAGATAGATACCTAAGACTCTCTCTGCACTTCTGAGGAGCTGAAATTTATAGAAGTGCAAAAAAAAAAAAAAAAAAAAAATCACAACAGTGTCAGAAATTCCCTTCTGTCCTCTGTGAGAAGACCACTTTTATCAGCCTCTACAATGGACATCAGGTAAAGGGAAGGCAGATGGTTTTTACAGGGAGTGTGAGCACAGAATCCAGGCTAGCAATTGCCTGAATCCTCCAAGACTTATCAGCAAGCAGCACCAGAGCAGGCTGAAGGTTTGGACTCCTCTTAAATATCAGGTGTATTTGTTTCACTTTGAAAAAATTCAGTTCAGGGCAGAACCAAGCCATATTACTAGAATCACAAGACAGCTGGAACTTAGATACAATTTATTGCTGTAGCTGCAAATACCCTTAATATGAAGTGTACCAGTTTTATTTGAAGACATGATGACCACACTTATTGCATTTCAGAAGTGCTAATATACTAAATCCCTTGCAATGCAAGGAAAAAGTACCCTTACCTAGTTAAACTCCCCTCATAAAAATCTTGAATAGACTTGAATGGTGTATTAGATACATTGGTACATGTCTAGGTAGCAAAGCTTGTTAAACATGAAAGTTTTTGCTTGAAAGGAAGTTCTGATGAAATATGCTTTCATCTTCAAGTCAAAAGTAAAAAAGAAAAAAAATGATTTCCCAAGAACAGAATCATTAAAACAAGTGGGTTTTGGACAACTCAAGGTACCTATTAGAACAACAGCATTAAAAATACAAGTTCTAAAAATGACCTTCTATTCTCACATACCATTTAGATTTTCTTGAACTGACATTTTCTAGTAAAATACTGTTCTTTCAGAGTTTTCAGTTGGCTCTCTGAAATAGCTCTGTCAGACCCTGTATGTGCTGACTCAAATTGCAAAGCATGCAGTGCTGAAGTATTGTTCGATTCTCTTTTCTGTGAAGCAGCTGCTGAATTTTTCTCCTTATTAATACTGCAAACTGCAAGAGAAGTTGAAGGAGCTGGTAGTGTAAGAAAGACAAATGGAATCACAGTGGAAAGGCACAATTACAGTCTTGCCACAGGCAATTCACACTACTTAGCTTTAGGTGGAGACCATACCTGGCCGGTCTTCCCTGGCTCTGCCTGAAGTCAGTGGCTTCCACAGAAAGACTCACAGCCAGGCCCTAATGTAACCACCCAGAATCACCTGCTCTCCACTCTCTACTGTGGGAGTCTAGAGAGACCAGGCAGATTACATTATCTGGCTTGTTAGGTACCTAAACTTGGATAGTGTGAGTGCTAGCGAGTGTGAAAAGATAGCTAAGGTGCAATTACTCTTTCCAAACGACCCTGGAGCTCCATACTACGATCTTAATAGCACCTTTTGAAAGTCTGGGGTTTGTAATTGTCAAACTGTATATGATTCTTTTTAGGACTGACTGTAAGGGAGGTTAAACAGTTTTTGATGTATTTCTTTTATGGTGTAAACAAGCTCTGTGATCTTTCCCCTTCTTCCCTTTGATAGTAGCAGAATAATATTTTTACTATTCTGAAAGACCCCTCTACTTCTTCCCTCATGGCCCTGCTGGATAACACTTGCTAATAAGAAACTTCTCTCCCTTGCCTTGTATTACAAGCCTCCAAACCATTCCTTACCACTAAGTAGAGATTTATGCTTGTGCTCTTGGGGACCTCAGTTTGTTTTGGGGTGCTCGGCACAGTGAAAGCATACCAGTATACTTACATAAGAAGGAGATGCCAGCATGGTTTTGGGGTAAATCGCAGAGCTTTCAGGACACTGGTCAAACTGAAATAGGTGAGTCAGACAAAAGCTGCTTATGGATCCCTTGTGGTTTGGTTCGATTTCATGGTGGTTTCTGGATTCTATTTGAATACCAGAAATTCAGGGAAACTTGAATGAGGGGCATTTTTATACTGCCTGTACAATTGTCTTACAAGTCATGGCCTTGGAATTTTGCCTTCCAAGAGTGGAATTAAAAGTTGGGTGAAATTTGCTCTTATGCCCATTTTAGTAAGGCTTCTGTTGAGTGTTAACTCATCCTGAGGGACATCAATGCTAAAAGCAGTTTCAAGCAGAGGACTGGCTTGCGTCTCTGGTCCTGACCACTAGGCTCATAGAGTGCTCTCGAGGTAAGAGAGTCAATGTTGCACCAAAGATGCCCTGGGAATGCCCCTTGCTGTTCGTTAGGCTCAGCCCTTTGCACCCACTCGACAGTGAGCTGGCTTTTCGTTCAGTGGACAGTCCAGCTGTGTCATTTGGTCCAGCAGCAAAGCCAGCTTGGAAGTTCCTGCCTTCCCCACATCCCTTTGGTCTAGCTGCTCGCTTTTACCTCTGCACCACTGTTTCTCTCTTTCATGGCTGTACAACAGTGTTTTTGCTGCTGGGAAGAATACACTGAGTTATGCTCTCACCATGACTGCAAAGCCTGGTGCCAGCCATAGGATTTGGTCTGACAGTATGCAAATAAATCACTTTCCATGAATATTCTTCCTTCAGTCAGCTGTTAAGAGGTTCAGATTTCTGAACTCTTTAGGTTAGACGTCACTGCATATCAAGCAACATATACAATGGAAACTAGATTTACACAACATATGAACAAGAAAAGCAAAGTTTGTTACTAACTCAGGTTAGAAGTTATTTCTGTTGGCATACAAATTTGGAGATGAAAGTAAGCCTGGATGAGGGCACCCGAAAGCCTGCTTGCTGGAATCAGAGAAAGGCATTTCTCATCACTAATCAACTTGCAACTCTTACTAGATGTTGTACCATCTGAGAATTTAATGATTATAAGGTGTTAGGCCGAGTTTTTCAAAGCTATGTTTGAGACTCAAATGTTCAGTCACCACTGAGATGAAAGATGGAAATACTAACTGTATAATTACTGCAGCATGAGGAGTAAGAGAGGCCCGTGAATGAGGAGAGCACAGTGACAGGCAATGGAATAGGACTGACAATACAATGATGACAATATTAATACCGATATAATTTAATACAGATAATTTGCTGGAAGGTGTCATCATTTTTTTTCCAATGAAAGAATCCCTAGAAACAGGGAATCTTTATGGAGATGCTGTACACTCATTTCTAATTTGATTCACTGTTAGCTTAATCATCAAAAGCAGAATTTTCTTAGTAAATATTTTAGGTTTGGATTTCAGGTATATGGCAGGTTATTATGCTTAAACATTTAAAATGTAGCTCTTCAGGTGGAAAAGCCTGAAGTAGAGTTGGATGGAAACAGATTCAGCAGCTACTGAACTGTGTTTCAGTAATAATGAATATTTTCTTAAAGTGATAGCTATTATCACCAGGCTTAGGGATTAAAAGTATTTTATATACGTTTTCCAATTTATATACAGGTTGTAAGGTAGATTAAGCTGGATATGTGGATCCTATTTTTTTCTAGGGGAGGAAACAAGAACAGGTCTAAATCTTTCACCACTGACTATTTATTTGCTTTGATGGGTTCTCATCTGGAACATGAGCTATACCCCTCCCTGTTCAGTGTCCCATGTAGCTGTTTTTCAGCCTTGAGTTTTCTCAGTAAAAATAATCCAACGCTTTTTGCATTAAAGGCGGGTCTTCACTGCTAAAGCGCACCTTTGCCACTGGATGGGGCTCTCAACACACAATTGACGATCCTAAAAAACGGCCACATTCATGTCAGAGTCTCCGCACTTACAAAATGCGAGGTGCAGCGGCAGGCATTGTGCATCTGAAATAACCCAGAAGGGAAGAAGTGGAATCCAATTCCGCATGCACGTTAAAATAGTGCAGGAAGGTAGTTGCTCACATTTACTCCTTCAAAATATAGTTTATTTATTACCATTTGTGTTAACTATACAGAAATGGATGAGATGGTAGCACTGAAAGTATGTACTGCATGTGTACATGGCTCAAAGCAATACTGCATACCTACTAACATTATGGAGGCTAACATGAGGTCTCAACAGGCAGTAAAACAATAAAGAAATCAGAAATAAGGGATGTTTTAATTCTGTTCCTTCACATTTCTTCTAGGGTGTTTCATTTTAGGTATATGTATAGTCCCTGTAACCATAGTACCTGAAACCCATATGGCTTTTATTTTCTCTTTAGAAGTAGAGAGATACATTTATTCCCATTTTACAGTTAATGAATCAACACAGAAAGGGAGTGTTTTGCTAGAGGTCACAGGGGGAATTCATAATAGAAAGCAAACAGTGCGAGCCTGCCAGGCACCAGCCTTGTGCCACAAGCACACCAGCACAACACCCTCCTATGGTCTTTTAGGTATTCAAATACAAAGAACTTTTTCATCATCTTCTGCATTAGGGGAAGTCTTTTTTGCCACTTCTAAATATTGCAGATGACTCACTCACATTGCTTATTTAAAAAAAACCCCACAATTTAATTTCAATTTGAGCATGTAATGTTGCACACGGAACTGCGCAAAGCTGCAAATTCTGCAGATACACTGCTCAATATATGGTGCAGATTGAAGCTTGTGAGTCAGAATAAACACACGAGGGAGCTGCATAGCCTGTGATGACTTCTAACTTTAATAAGGAACAAATAGGAAGGCAGCAGAAACAGTTCTGCTCCAATGCACATTTTACCCGTGGCACTTCTATTTCTTCTGCTTTTGCTGTGAAGTAATATGGAAGAACTTATATTAGTTTTTTCAGCTGAGGGCTAGGGCATTTTGGTGTCTACCCTCCCGTCCCCCACTGATGTTTTTTGTGTATGCTTGTTCTTCAGCTTCAGTTGCCACTCATTTTTCCTCATGTAGCCTTGCATATTTTCTGATATGGCAGGCTTAACGCTACTAGATAGGATGCAACACACATGCACTTTCACAGTGCTAAAACCGCATTCCTGGTTTTGGTGATATCTTTGCATCTTTTTCCTTTCTCAAGTCTTGAACTGCTGCCATTTTGGAGAAAAGAAAAGCAACAGAAATCTAATTTCCTAAAACCTAGAAATTAAAATTCACTCCTGAATAGTTTGAAACTGATGTCAAATGGAACACAGCTGGCTGTAAGGTATTTCCCAGCTCTCTCCATGGAGCCGTTTTCACCTTGCGACTGCTCAGTAGATGTCTGTTTTCCCATTTTGGAGCCTTGCAACACACTATCCCCTCACCAGCAGTGGTGTTCTTCCTTCTGATCTGTCCTACCATAAAGAAACTTCCTGTGACAGACCTATATAAAATATTATAGGAAGTTTGTATACTTTGAGGCTTGCAGACCAAAACTCCACAAATTATATATTCATAGCAATTATGAGCCTCAGGATAATCTGTCACGACAGAGTTATTTCCAGAGAGAAAATTCAAGGATCAAAGGTAATGAGTGCTGTTGCAGAATCAAGAGACCCACTGGAGAAATGGAGACCACAGCCAACTATTTCCTATACAAGGAAAGACAAGAAATTAGAAGAAGTCTCAGCTTCCAAAATTCTTTTAGGTTTACTTATATCTTTCAGTTATCAAGTTTCAACAATCAAAACACATTTTCTGTGGAAAAATACTGGAATTTACAGTAGAGCACAGAAGAGCTGCTGGCACACTGGGTTGCTCAGGGATGAACGTGAAGGCTGCAGGTTCTCAGGCAAGTAAAATATTAGGTAGTTGAACTGTGGTTAACCAAAAATGCTGACAAGCAGCATCTCTTAACCAAGTGGTCACTCCACAAAATCAGCCATTGTCAGCCTCGGTTAGGCATTGCCCCTTCCTGTTATTCTTTATTGTGGAAGTGACCTCTGCATAGCCATTGCTTTAGGCAATGGATAATATAATCCCTTGCATAAACTTCCTTAACTCCATCTTGAAGAAAGTTAGATTTCCTCATCTGCTCAAATTCTTGTTGGAAGGCTCACCCAGAAACTCACTGGTGCTATGGCTCGAAACTTCATTCTGGCATTCAAACCGAGCTTATTAATGGCCATTGCATATGCATTGTCTTGTACCAGCCTTGCCTCAGCATGGACTTAGTAGTGTTCAGTAACTACTCCTAAGCAGCAAGCAGTTAATAACCTGCCATCAGCCTAAGAGTTTCCCCTCAGCATAATTTACTGCTTTCTTGCCTAGTGCAAGTCCATTACCCACTTAATTTCTCGGTTAATCCCCAATATTTCTGAGTAGATTAGGAATTTCCCACATAGCACTCTGCCAAATATATCTGACCATTTGAAACGTGCACTGCTGGGTCACAGGCAGTATGAACTCAGTTTTGAGGAATCTATTTCTAGTCAACCCATATTCTAGTTATTCCATTTCTGAGGAGTTTCTTCTTTAGCTCTTTTTTTCAGAAGTGTTACACACTATTGAGACTAGAATAACAGTCTGGCTTTTGGCCGGATTACATATTTCCCCTTTCTTGAATGTAGCTACTATATTTGCTATTTTCCAGCAGTACTGTATCACTCGTGACTCAACAGATTTGTTGAAAGCCCTCCCACTAGCTTTGTGTGCCAGCTCCTTCAGATTTCTGTGATAGAGGTTATCCGATACAGCATTACTAAATGCAGAATATTAAGCTCTCTGGATTTTGCTTCTTCCTCAAGCTGATCATTTCCATTTCCACACCTTCCCTGTTACTAGACAGCCTGCTTTATCAAAACATCATCCTCTTACTGAAAATCAAGCTAACATTTTTGCTTTTTTATAGCAAATAGTCACTGGGCTCAGATTAGAGACTATTCTTGTGGCATGCAAGCTTCCCCCCTCCTTTTTCTCAAAAAGTTACAAGGTTACAGGCCTATTACTGTTTCTTTTCTTTTCTTCTTAATGGTGATAGGTGAAAAGCTCCTTGTAAGAGGGTGTAGTAGATTACTGAAGGATTTTAGTGGTGCTGTCTAGGTATAAAACAAAACAACCTCCCCAAACCAACCAACACACAAACAAAATCCTCATACGCTGTTCATAGAAAAATATTTTTGTCAAATGGCTTATTCAGTCACATCTAAACTCTGCCATGACCCATGTCCGTGGATCGTGTATGCTGCTACGCAGAGCAGCATTTGACATCTGAAGGATGTATTTTTAGTGGCAGAGTGTTTGGAATAGTTCAGTTATGAACAGTACTTTCCAAGGATACAGCTTCTCAGTGTAATGATTTCATCTGTTTCCTTGGGGGAATTATGTGATGAATCCACATAGAGTGTCTGATTGCATTTACCACCTGCAGGTGTTTTTAAAGTCCTTTCTTGTTAGGAACTTAAGAGCTACGCTTACCAAATGGGTCTGATTATGAGTTTTAGAAAGGATAGTGAATTATTTCTCATCTTTGGGTATTACTGTAAAAAAGTCTGTTGATACATATCACTTGTGTATGCAGTTTACTATAGAGTCATACCAACAGTGAAATATATTTCTACCATGGGTGCTTTATTATACGAGAAAGCTGAGTTTCTGAATGACCCCAAATCTACTTTTTAAATAGTCTGCAGAACCAACTATGGCTACGGTAATAAACCTCTCTGCAGAAAATGTTGTGCTTTCTGAAGATTCCATAACATACACATTTTGAAAGAGGTTTACTTGCACTTGTTCATCATGTCTGTTCACATTTAAGTGAAGAGGGATCTTTCCCTGGTATTACAGGATGCCGTTCTATCTGTTATAGCTTGCTCAAACCATTATATACTATGCAGTTGAGAAGTAGAGTAACCTTTCCAATATTTTACACTTTTATGTTAGGCTATGCATTCCCCTGTTTTTAGACCTGTGACTTAATTTTTTTGTGTAGGAGACCTCTACTTGCTTGTGGAGCAAAGAATACAAGAGTAGGACAAACTCTCGTGGACTTGTTACATTAATAATCATCATTAGGATGTCTTGCGTCTATACAAACTTAGACAAGTGCTTTAAAACTAAGCCAGCAATTAAATCCCTGTAGGTGCTGTAGTAGGAAACTTTTTTGCAGACTTCTGCACAGCCTGCAGATGCAGCTGAATGGATTTTCACAAGAAAAGCTGATTAGCTGTCAACACAGTAGCTTCCTTTTATTTTGACTTCTTCCACACAGTGGCCCTATGATTTGGCAAATTGTGAGTGCAGCCACAGAAAACCACAGAAACCTCTAGGTAGTCTGAACATTACAGAACTTACTGGATCGTCAGTTCTGCAATGGAGCCCTCTAGGAAACTTCAAATACTGCAGTCCTCCAAAGACAGATCAACAGAACAGGCCTCTTATAATGGAGATCTATGTTGGAGCACTTTTAAAAGCAATGCTTGTAAACTTGAGGATTATGAAATGCAGCAGGAAAAGAATTATGATCAGCAGAGCATATCCCCCTTAGATTGTTCTAAGTAAAGAAAGGCACTAAAATAGCTGTGACTACAGTTTGCTCTGCTACTATGAAATGACTGTTGTCTTGATTTGTTAGGTTCTGCAAACATGAATTCTCAAATTATCAACTAAGCTTTGTTTCCTTTTCCTGAAAAGAGCAATTTTGACAAAATATTTCAACGCATCTGACTTTCAGAACATACATTGGAATTTAAATGGTGGACGGGATTGTATTAGATACTTTACAAAAATAACAGCTATAATAAAGGTTTCCTGTAATGATGCCTTTGTAACGGCTTACCTCATATAGTATGTTTTCATTTGGTATCACATTGCATTATGAAGACGTTTAGGTATTTCAGTTTATTCTTTCTTCTCCTTTGAGAGTCTGTCAAAGAGTGGAAGTGAGAAAAGTGGGCTGAACCACAATATGTCTTAAACCAGGCTTATGTGACTCCCTGCTCTCCATAACATGCACAGAGCTATAGGACACCTGGCTCTCGGTACAGCCATCCCCCGACTTTCATGCATGTTCCAAGTAGGTGCGTTTTCCTTCTAAACTACAACAAGTCAACCTCGATGCCATTTAGGTCTTACACAAACATAGGACAATGCTGCTCTCGCTGGCAGCAGTGAAGTAAAACCCACTCTGAAAGCTGAGTGGGAATAGGACCAAGTTCCAGTACATCCCACCAGGGATTCTCCATGTACTTGGTTTAAATCACTTTTCCTCTCACGTCTGTGTTTTCAGAGCTGTGGGCACAAGGAAGCAGTGAGGAAAAGTCACCTAATACCAGTGTTGCTTTGGAGTTTCTTTTGTTCAGACTAACATTAATGGGTCTGATACGTCCTAAGGAACTGATGCACAACCTTTTATAAAAAGAGGATCACTTGTGGGGGCATCAGCTTCTTCTCTTCTTGGATGAGAGTATTAAAAGGAACACAGAAACTGGTTCCAGCTCTCTCCAAGTTCCTCTCTAATTCTGGTTAATTATATCAGTGTGCAAACTGGTGATGTTTTTGTCTTAATGAAAACAAAGATGAACAACTTCTGCATGGAGATATGATATCTGCAAGAAGCTGTAACTATTTCTTGGCTATATTCATTTTACATTTTCTTCACATCATGATACATCTCAGAGGGACTAGCCTTTCTGGTCATGGGAACTGGAACCCAGCTTTGGCTCCAACTCCCTTTTCTAGAAGTCTGTGAGGCTACGGTGGTAGCTCCAAGTCTTAAGAAGCAGGTTGCATGCATACAAAATGGAAGTGTCTCAATTCCCATGTTCCCCACCCATGTACACAAAAATGGCAAGGTGTAGCTGTAAGGCAGAAGAAATATGTAGGCTCATTAGGAGCCTGTTAGGGAAATGTATGAAGCCTGGTAGCTTTTGGCTGTCTTCTCCAAAGCAAAGTCTGGAGGCTGGTCTTGATAGAGTGACACAGCTCTTGAGAGGTACTGAGGATGACAAAATGTAGACATCTGCATCTGAGATGATTAACTACAAAAGGAGTCTAGAGTGATGATAGAGAGAAAGAGGATCTTTTATGGCATGATTTATCTCATTCTGAAGTGGATAACTGTGTCATTGACTATAAAAGGAGCTAAGGATGAGCAGCTCCGATGCACACAAAACACTACAGATGTCTAAAGTTAATTAAGAGTAATCCTCCTTCATTTCTGATAACTTTTATGAATGCTGGGGGCTGCACACATGAGAGACTCCCAAACTAGCTTTCCTATGGATAGAAAGGCAGCAGCACTGACAGGACAACTGTTGTCAAATTGTGGGTTGAAAGCTTAGGCTTTGAGTGTACACTTGCAATGAGTAGCCCCAGTCTCAGCATTACGTAATCAAGCTCACTCTCTGTTTCTTAAAGTAAAGTAAAACTGGGAATATAATACACTAATTACACTTCTCACTTCAAATTATTTTCAGTAGTACTCAGACCTTTAATCATGATCTTTAAGAACTGCGGGACCAGAAAATGCTTTCTGCTTACTGAGCTGTGTCAGGCTGTGTTTATTTTGTTTTATTTCTCCCAAGAGACACTATAGTGGGTTATTATCTCCCTCTATAGCAGCATCTGATTTGTCCACTGCTAATTTCAGTTTCTACAGTCCAATAGCTATGACCACATAAGCTAAGTAGTTTCAGAATTAAGTTAACTATTAAAATTCAGCTGATGTTATGTCATAAAGATGTTATAAAGATAATGGGGCAGAATTCAATCTTGGTTCTTTATTTCCGCACAATATATTCCGTATTTCTAAAATTCTTATTCTTGTTCTGACTTAGCCTGCTACATGGAACCAATCTATACATGAGCCATAAAACATAGCAGTGGGTCCATAAAAAGAGCAAAATATTAAACTTTTTTCACCTTAGCGAGACAATCTCATGAATCTAAATAAATATCCTGTAAGTAATAGAGGCTGGAATAGGAAGTTTAATAACACTACATTAAGGAAACATATTGATATTAAGAGAATTAGCTGAGTGCTTCAAAGCTTGTAACACCACACTTTGTATTCAAAACTCATCTTTCTTCATGAGGCTTCATTTATGCTAAGTAACAAATTTTAGTCTGAGTTTTCTCCAAAGCAGGAATATTCCTAGATCCTTACTCCAAGCTTGTTTCACCTGCTCACATAGAGGTGTGCACTCCTCTTAAATGAGTGCTAATAAATAGGTTTGCTTTGAATGCAAGAGGAAGTCAATGCAAGAGATTCACATAGGATACTAGAATTTAGCACTGAATTATGCATGCATCCAGATAAGCAGAGTCAGCTCGTACATGGTATCAAAGCCTTATTTCTGGAAAGATCTAATAATATAATGAAGACATTATTCATTAAGAGGCTAAAAGAGTTGCCAGTTTAAAATGCCAGCTGCAGAGGGGTTTTGCATTACACAAGGTAAAGGTATAAACAAGACGATAAAATATAAGACGGGCAAAAAGTAACTGGAATTTTTGATACTTCTTTGTCCTCTTCTTGTGATGGTACTGGTCTGAGTTTGGTAGAAGGAACTCCAGCACTGGGTGACACCAGCATTCACAGAGAGGGTACTTGTTGGAAAACACTTTCAAACCACTGCTACCTGTTAATGTATTTCAGATGGAAGTCCCTCCCCAAATGCACATAGTGTTTTGTTTAGACCATCCATCTCAGGACAGACTGACAGATGGGGAAAGCATCCTTATGTCACAACACACCTTTTTTTACAACTCTGCCAAGGCTTAATGTTGAAGTAAGAAAAAAAATGTATTGAACAAAACTTAAAGCCAAGCTTTTGGGTATGAGATTAGAAGCAAAAGATTGCAAGCAAAATAAATATGAAAACACACTTCACCTCAATTTAACAGTACATTTGTGTACTCTGGCCTTTAAGAAGCCATTAGAGAGGATCTTCTTCTGGATGATGTACTTAGTTTCAGCACTCTTTTCTTGATCCTGAACTATTTAAATACCCTGATGATTAGAGACTAAATTACAAATGTAAATGCCTTTACAGCTCTTCTCCAAAACCAGCTGTTTCCAGTGATTTCCATCCATCTTATTACACTTAATCTGCTGGATGAATGTAATATGTAGGCTATTGCAGAGATTGTTAATAAGCTGGGTCACTCCAGAGTTTAAATCCAAACTCTGCCCTCCCTGCCGGTACACTTTACTTAGCTGCTGACATAACCTTAAGAACATTAAACATGACTCTGGTTACATACATATTTTGTGAAGCTCAATGTCTCTAGTACATTACCAGTTTTCTATGTTAACCGCACATGGCAATACAGATAATGCACTTTGCAACATAGCATTTTGGCCAAACACATTTCCAAACAGCACCTGTAATTTTTAGGGGTCTATTGTCAGATACAGTGAAGAGAATTAGTTACTCTGGGCCATTTGAAACTTATGTATATGAGTTGTTTCTCCCTGATTGTTTGCTGTGAAGACTTTATCAGAGTCCTCTTAAACTGGATGGCTGACACAAAGTTGTTCTGCTCTAGATCATGCAAAACAGAGTACTTTACAGAGTACGAGGTATGATATATAGCAGCTCCCAAGGAAACAAGCTGAACTGAATTCCTTTCCCCCTCACCCCCCATTTGCTCCTTGTAATCTCATCACAACTGACCACAGTAGTAAAATTTTATTTCATGGGAAATTAAACATGAGCTATTTTACACAAAGAACAATCTAAGCTGAAAAACTTGCAGTCATTACCTGGAGTCTGAAGTGGGTGACTTTCTTTGGTGGTCCAAGTAATAGAATGGAAATATTATCTTAAGTGTCCAGGTGGGTGAAATGCTTGTTTCATCTACATCTAAAGCTGTGATCATCATATCAGTTCCTTTAAAGCAGTCCTCAAATCTGTGGTACAATTTCACTGCAATTAGTAAGAATAAGCCTGACTAATTAAGGACTGACCTGGATGAAACTTTCTCACAGAAATTTAAAACATGAATCATGCTCTCTTTTTAGACTAAAAAAATTCTGCATTTATCTTTTCAATATTCACCATATTATTTCTTAACCTGAAAACAGAGTTACGTGAATATCATAAACAAAACTCTCTCTTTCTCCCATCTTCCCCAGATCCCTGAAACTGCCCTGGATATTCAAGAAAAATGCAAAATAATTCAAGAACTCACACAAAACTCTAATTAAAGTCAAACCTTTTGAATTCCTTTGATGAGCAAACAAAACTGCAGCTATTTTTAGAAAAAAAGCAGCAACAAACCCTCTCCCCCCAAAAATCAAGGAACCTCTTTATGTCTAGAGGCAAAGCTTAGAATTAAGATATTTTGTTTATCTTTTCAAACAAAGTATAACAGATGGCAAAAACAGCATGATAAGTTTTCCTACTGTAGGCTGAGAAAATACATTTCCTATAGCTAAGTCATGCTTTGTGATTCATACAGTTCAGAGGTCTGTGCTCAGAAGTATCATTTCTGATCAGAGAAAAAGAAGTCATAACTAAAACTTAAGATGCACATGCAGTCACAATATGCTTTATCTTGTGTTTAAGGAAAGCAGTATTAGGACATCATGTTGTGCCGAACCTCGAAAGCTTTGGAGCCTGTGGGCCAATTTCAGCCAGACTCATCAGAGGACCGAATGTTTCCAGGATGAAAAAAGTTCCAACATGTTTTATTGCTATTGATGGCTTGATGGTAAAGAGACAACCAGAGTAATGTGCCTCTGTAGCATGAGCTATCATTTGGCCAGCCATCATCTAAATGCATAGGGGAAGAGGGAGATAAGAGTATGTGGCACAAGCCCTTTGGAAATCGGGCATTGGTACTCCCACAGCTTACAGACCAACTCCTATATAGCATAACAATGCAAGAGCATTGATTAAGAGGGAACATATATGCTTGCAAGTCAACACCTCAAAAGAGAAACAGCTAATCCTCATTTCTCCCTTGGGTTCTTGCTTCAGAGTTTATAGAACTCAAAGTCTCCATAAAAAAAAATGACCATTTTAAACAACGGAAAAAGCTAGGGTAAATTTAACAGCACTATTCATATGCTTAAAATTAGCAGTCTACTCAAAATCTTTGATGGAATAGGAACAGGCTGCAGCCTACTGAAAAATATGAAGTATCAGATGTCCAGCAACCCACCTTCCAAATGGTTAACATTTGGCTGATTAACTCATGTCATTTTAACAGACTTTGAAAGGTGAGGCCTACCAAGGCAAACAAACAAAACAAAACAAAAACCTTGTAAGCTTCCAGTTGTAAAAATTGCTTTATTATATGCCAATTTCAGTAATATTACAGTTCTAGGACATGTCAGTAGAATTTCATCTGACAGGTTTAAAAAGCTTAGTAATACTAAAGGCAAGGCAGAGAGTTAGGGAAGGTGTCAAATCAGTAGAAGAGCTGAGTAACTCGAGTGGGTTGTAGGCACAGGCATTATATCGCTGTCTTTTCATTCCATAAACAATTTCATCTTCATTAAAGAGCATCAACATGTGTGATTCATTAGGGTGGAAAAAAAAACCAAAATACCTCTGAGCACTGTAACCCTCTAAGCTTGGCTGCTTCCATGTCTTATGAAGGTGAGGTCACGCTGTAGTCACTTCCTTAATGGGGAGGCTAATAAGGTGTATTTTCTCTCTCCTTTTTAATGACTCAACCTCATGATACCTATAAAAATGTAATATCTTTGAAACCCGTACCACATATGTCAAATTTGCTGGTGATTGCAATTTGGGGAAGAAAGAGAGGTGAAGAAGAGGGCCAGAGGCCATAATTGCCTAAATCTAGTTTCCTTTAGAAAATGGGCTAAAAGTATCAGGACAGAAGCTAAATATGTAGTTGAAGACAAACCAATTTATCTAATAGTATTTAATATGGGTTAAATGATTGTGCTAGGAGATCCTCATCCATACTGAACCAAATTTGGACAAGGCTATACGGATGTGCACTGAAAGGGAAGCTTGTTTTTTTTACATGTATTAAATGATAGTTTAAAGGAGAAGTAAGGGAAAACAAAGTTAGGTTTTCCATTTCTTTCTGTTCTCCAGAGGGTTCAGTCGATATTAAAAAAAAAACCAAACCAAACCAAAATACCCTCCCCTTGCCCCTTCAACCCGTAACACACACACACATACATAGTACAACAAAATTCCATACTAGGTGAGTTTTCCCGTGCTCTGAACCCTGACATAATGCAGCATTTCTCTCACAGTATTTTCTGGCTACAGTCACTTTTTCTTTTTTTTTTCAAAAGCAATATCTAGAGGAAAAACATCCTTTCAAAATTCTCTCATTTGTATGTATTGGCTACAGAAAGAAGTAGCTGAGGTCAAAGAACACAAGGCAAGATCCACTTAAGAGTTTCCAGAGAAGGTTGTTAATGGCTTATCAAATATTTTGCTGAAAATAAAATAGATCGCTAACTCACATAATGATCACTGTACTGGTGAGGAAACCAAAAGGTTGCTTCATCTGTTTGTTATTTTATTTTTAAAGTATGCCCTGCAGAAATATGTGTGTGTATCCATATCCATATATATGTATATATATATACACATATACATATATATAAAAGTCTCTGGCTATCTGTGATGCCTTTCCCTTTCCTACCCCTGTTCCCATATGACTTTGTACCTTCCATTACCAAATGTAATGCAAGTTACAGTTTATTAATACAGGTTTTGGTTAGGGAGTCTAGGGTCAGTTTTTGGAGGTCTTTGTTTTAACAAAGTCTTTGCACATTCATATTCTGGGTTATGGAGAAAGGGTGCATCTATTTCCCCTAAACAAGCTCATTGTAAGTACAAAACACAAAATCACGGCTGACCTAATAACACCCAAATTGATTTCATAGGTTTTTTCTGACTAACCAAAAGTTTCCACATGCCTAGCAGTAAATCAGTATAATCTGAATCTTAACCTGTGGTCTCATTGCAATAAAGAGAAAGCTACAAGGCCAGTTCTGTAAGTACTACTATATGCTCTAATTGGAAGATCACACATAATTTAATAGCCCAGTAAATATTAATGATGAATAGGTACAGCCTACCCAATGGTAAATTTTAACTACTAGTTGCGATACATTATTTCAGAAAAAAAAAAGCTTTAAAAATATAGATAAAATTCACAATAGTTAAACTGAAAATTTATTTAGCATACATGTTACAAAAATGATATAATAATGAATATATTATGTACAATAGCTTTGCACCCACATCCAGAAAAGGAATTAACAACCACCAACTTTTCCCTGTACTTTCTTTTCTACGTTCAAAAGATTTTGCTGTTGCATACCCAGCAGGGGATCTTTTCTGTGCCTTGGGAAACATGAAAATGGGTCCACAGGTTACATCTTTGAACTTGACATTTAAGGTTCAAAATTCACACAAAACAAATCTTGAGCTCAGACATATATTTAACAGGATTTTTCTCCTAATAGAAGGCTGGGGGGTGGCAGAGAAAGAATTTTGCTTTATAAGAGGCGAAAATAAAAAAAAAAGATGAAAGACATTTACTGAGATATTCTTAAGCCACACAAAATAATAAAAGGAGAGCCTGAAAAATGATGTCTGCCTGAGAAATCCAGAGGATGGTATCAGTACTGCTACCCATATTGAAGTGGTCTAAATTCCACCCAAGCCTCTCTGCCTAGCATTTCTTCCTAGTTGACTACAGGTCTTCAGTGTCTCCCAGCCAACAGGCAAGACTGTGCTGAAGGAACTGGCCCCTCTGAAGATGTCACAGGGCAACGTGCAACTTTACGTGCTGAAGTCATTTGCCCAGCAGAGACTGCAAGATGTGCTTACATGCAGGGAAGAATGCTGTATCAGGAGTTATAAACAAAACACTTGATTGCTTCAAGGGTTTTGAGCCTTGAAGAGTCTCAGGCTGAGGGAAAAACTTTGCATGTTGGGTCTATAGTGATGGAAATGAAATTAGACCCTACCTGAGGTAGGGAAGCTGGGGCAAAAAAACAGAGAGCATGGAAAAGGTTACAGACGGCTCTACAAATGACAAGCTCAGCCAGCTTACATGAAAAGTAAAGCACTACTCTAACAAGGATAGAAGAAGCAGACTTACAATTGACATCCTGAGTTACTTCAGACTGGACCTTTTAAAGGAACCGGGAATAGAGTTAATTACTTGCCCTCTATTTTGTCTTTTTTTTTTCCCCCTATGCAAACCCCATAAACAGCAGGCACCTGAGAAACAGCAAAACTCTTGTGAAGTAAAGTTGCAGCATATGTGCTTGCAATCCTTGGATATGCTTTTGTTCTGAAAACCAATTCAAAGTCATTTTAGGCTTAAACAGGCCTTCTCTTGACTCAGAAGCAAATAAGAAGCCCCTTCTCCGTCTCTTTTTGCAGACTGTTAAATGACGGCAGTGGAACCTGCTTTTCCCATCTCCTCTCTTTGAACCTAAGGAACTGCAAATTATTAGTTCACCTTTATGTTGTGATATGAGCTGCAGCAGTAAGAATCATAAACACTGAGCAGGTAAACACCATTTCTGCTTTGGAGGGGGGAAGGATGGGCAGAACAAAGTTACCCTTCAGAAATCGCCACCTTGGCTAAACCGCTTCCCATACCCTGTGTATTTCCGCATAGATGCCTTATGGCATGCAAGAACGTGGTACTCAGGAAGGCAGGAGACCAATGTCAGAGACATACGCAGTGCATGCCAGGTCCATAAAATTTTCTTTGTATAGGTCAGCTAACATGTTTCTGTCTGCAGCCAGGTTGCCCATGTTATGTCATCCTTTGAGTTTCTTTCAAGCAGAGATGGCTGCTTTTGGCAAACTGCTGAACTATGTAATGGTCCTATAATATCTGCAAACAGGGGTTGGAATGAGATACTCCAGTTTATTTTCATTTGACATGGTTTAAGTATTGAGCCAAGTCTTTAGAAATCAAAGGCAAATACTCACTCTCTTTACTACCTTTTCCCCTGCCATATGTGGGTTCCTTGTAGTGAAATTGCCTTTTCAGGATGAAAACGGGAATTTAAATTGGACTGACTTCAAAACAGGTGAAAATTGTGTTCCTAAAGAAACACTGGTAGCATAATTAAGTTGTCTATTGAGATCTAAGTTTATTTGCCTGTGTTTCTTCAGCTGACAACAGGAGTGAGTTGTATAGACACTTGCTTTTTCCATCCATCTTGCAAAAGGAACAAACGTTCGCTGGTCATAAAGTAAGCTATATACACCACTTTCCTTCTAGATGTATTTAATCTTACCAAAATCTGCACATTTTAACTAGGATTGTGTAAGACTACCTATCCTTGTAAAGAAAGAAGTATTTTAAGGTACACAAGTTCTGTGCAAGCTGTTCCCTTTCTGTATTTTAAGGTACACCAGTTCTGTGCAAGCTGTTCCCTTTCTGTGTTCTTGTTCTTACTGTTCTTCAACTTTCTTGCAGTGGACCATCACCAAATTAAACAAACAAAGAATGTAGGCCTGTTTTTACCTGCTACTGTTTTCCAGTTTGGATAGATAAATCATTTTGCCCTTTGATAAACAAAATGTTACTGTTTTACAAAGCCATAATTTTATTCTTTGGCTTACAAATTTTTAAACCTGCACAATCAATAAAATAATGTGACCTTGAGCTCAGCAGCTGGTGTTGAGAGCAGTCACAAGACAGCCCCTGACTGTGCTGCCAAGGGTACCTTACAAGTTACAGGGGAGAGAAAAAGAGAGCCCTCACACATATATGTAAGTTGCATTTTTGCTTTGTTTTGCTTTTTAACTGTAATAGTTTCACAGGTCACCTTCTAAATGCTGTGAACAAAAAGATGAGAAACACTGCCTTGGCGTTTTGCCCTAGCATAAATCTGCTGCTTTGTTTTGGGGGAAACGAAGAGTCAGATATATTGCATTTAAAAAGTGAATGAATCAAGAAGAATATTGGAGGAGGTGAAAAAAGAAAAAAGCTTGCTTAGCTCTAAAATATATTGCAGAAAGGTCAGCCTCCTGCTTCATTACTTTATTAGCTCACACTGGCAATGACCTTAATGGCCCAGTCTCTGATTTAATGGGACAATGGGATAATTTTGGCAAAGCTGTCTCAAGCAATTTTGATCCCATTCAAACAACGGGCTGCATTAATATTTTACCTTATACTCCCCAGCATAACTCACATTAGAAAAAAGTCTCATTGCTGAAATTACTATATGCGTATGAAAGGGGAAACAGTTGGAAGTGGGATCTGGAAGGCAGGAATCTATCTTCTGACTTCCTTTGATGAAGTGCTCTTAAAGACAGCTTTAGACCACGTTAGAACATCTGTGCAGCAGAATTCAGTATTAAATTCACAGTTTGCACCTCCAGTTGAAGAGACTGAGAGATAGGAATTAATCTTGATAAATTTATCTTGAATCTGCCAGTTTGACTGTATTTAATTGCCAGCCTACTTCCTGTCATTTTGCTCTGGGATCTTTAGAAGAGCAGAGTTGTTGTACCTATTTAATACACCAAACAGTGTCATCCAATACACTGTACCTATACAAATATTGTCAGACTACTTTGTTTTATTAGTTATAATATGTGATTACTTCACTTCCCAGTTCATTTTTTAAAGATATTTAATATGGCAAGTGCCATTTTAAAGAAGAAGGTATTGCTGGACAATGCAACTGCACAACAGTTTCAGGTAAATAGAAGCTACCTGGGAATAGTCTAACATTTTCTCTGTCTCTTGTTCTCTGTCTCTGGCAACAGCTGTTTCCTGCAGAAACACAGCTTGGAAACCCTTTGAGTTGCTTGGATAAGGTTTAGGTGCTGAAGTGCACCAATGAAGTTGGCCGTCAGTCTGCAGCAACTCAGGGATTTAGAGGACTCTGCCAACAGGATCAGCATTACGCAGAGTGGAAGCCTCAAGGAAGATGCAGCACCCGAGCCCTTGTGCCTTAGGGACTCTGTCTTTGGCTCTTTCTGAAGCGTCCCTTGTGCTCCTTGTGTTTATGGCAGAGTTAAGAGATCAAAGCATGGCAATATGATGTGGTTACAGACCCTTCGCAAAGTACTGAGAGCTGAGCAAGCAGTCCACCAACAAGAACCCTTAACATGTATATGGATATTTATATAAATTTATACCATAAAAGAGTTTGCATCAAGCCACCAAGTCATTATCAGAATAGAATTATTAACTGGAATAAAAAAAATCAACAGCAATAATCTGAGTTGCTTGGAGCATACTCGGTCACAATAATTCCACTTCTGTTTTATCAGTTTAGTTAATGAGTCTATTCATAACCTGCATGAACAGGAAAATGCAATTACTAATAATTTAGGTTAATTGGATCCTAATTTTATCCAAATAACCTTTGCTAAGGATTAAAATTGACTCTTTCTATACAAAAAGTGTGAAGGTTCAGAATTATTCAGTTAGGTCAATTAAGTGAATAATCCAGCTGGTGAATTCCTTCAAAGGATCTAGTTTTAATTAATTTAAACTAAAACTGATGAATAGATAAATTTGCAAATGCTGAGAAAATTAATTTCTTACTCAAAGAATAAATGACAGGAGGCCTGTGGATGATAGGCTAGATTTCTTCATACATTTAAATGAAAATGTACATTTAAATGAAAATTTTAATGAAATTTCAATGAAAAATTGAATTAATTTAAATGAAAAATACATGCAGTCTGACTATAAACATGCAGAAGTGGGAACTCACTATACCTACCAGGAAGTTGTTTTGTCTCATAACATTTTGCATTTTATTTCTTTTCCACATTAGGCTACCCTCAACTTTCATGTCTTCAGGTATGAACTTTGTCTAGTGTAGCAACTCTGTGCTCATAAATAATTACTAGGGAGAAAAGAGTAAAGTAATCTCAGTCTCAGCACAGTTCATGTTTTCGTTCTTTAGGAGTTATTTCAGCATGGAGAAGTGAAAAATATCTGTTTTTAAATCAATATTACATACACCTACATATCTAAAGGAAACAGAAATGCAGCATCCAGCTGACTAGCCTTAAGATGAAAGGATGATACTAAGCAGCTGCAGTGGCCACGAGTAGTGTGAGGTGAGGCGAGGCATGAATGAGAGCTCATCAGCATGCAGAGAGACAGAAATCATGAGCACCAGTCCAAGAAGAAACTATAAACTGGTCCTTGAGATGGGACAACACCAAGCACAGTCGTATCTACCTAGAAATAGTCTTACTTAGCCATGTGTGCACGAGTGCTCACAGTACCCAGCTGTATAATCCGAGACAGATTCTTTCTGGCATTGTTTTATCCCAGTGAAAATGGAACCTGCGACCTACAAGGACAGCCAAAATGATAATATTTACTGATAGGCATCCACTAAAAAGTAAAAAATTACAGTTGGATCTGTCCCTCCGATGTAAATGAAAATATGTTCTAGAGTTTTGGCTGAATATTAAGACTGCCTTTGAAATAAGAACCAGCTGAAGTGCATTAAGAATTCTAGCAAAACATGTGCATATATATTACCATAAACCTAAAATAACAGAGGTTGTGAACTGTAAATCCATACTTCAAAGATTGTGCTCAGTCTTGTGGTTCCCACAAAATATAACATCAGAAAGAATCAAGCTTTTTATCCGCATACCCAGATAGAGACAAATTCAGTACCAAGATTATGACTGAGGTGCCTCCAGAATCTAGCTATTTGCTTAAACTTTTAGCCCCATAATTTCCTCTTGTAGTAAAGGATAGGGGAAAAACATTTAATTTTTCTCCAATTTACATATTTTTTACTAGTGAAAAATAAGGGCAAAGCACCCACATGGTTAGCTGACTACAACTGCTTATTTGGTAGGCGCAAATCAATATAGAGGTCAGAAAGCAAAAATTAATTCTGCTTTATGTGCTTGTCTGAACCTGCTACACATTGTTATAGAGTGTTAAGACACTAGGATAAGGCTATACATTCCCCTAAGGGCAGTTTGAAGTTGACCCACTTACTTCCAGAGTAAGAAAATTCAGTTTTATATTGTTGTAAGATTTTCTTAATCCATATCTACATCTTGAACCATAATGCCCACTGCTCCATTCCTGCCTTGATTTCATGGTATCTTTGGAGTTCAGACAAAATTCCAGGGGGCAAAGCAGGTGCGTTCTCTCCTGGTTCGCTTCCTGGCAAAACCTATTTTTCTATTTTTGATATATAATTTAGAGTTATTTATAAGAAAGCTAGGATCCCACACCATCTTTATGCCTGTGAATTATGCTTTCTGTTCCTTCACTGTGGTGCTAATAGACAGGGTAACAACTCCCCAGGCAAAAACTGGATAAGGGACAACTACTGGGGATAATGATATGTATAAATGATGGCAGTAACAGGCAGTAACAGAAGTTATCTATCCCGACAAATTAGTAAGTTTGTTGTGTAAATCTCAAAAAAAGAGGAATGCATTTTTTTTCCAGAAGGAGGATCTATCCAAAGCCTTATTCCTTGACCCTTTAAGTAGAAACTCTGATTTTTTCCCTAGTGTGCTATATCTTGCAATATAATTAGGTACATGTTTAAAAAGAACTACTGGGCAGATCCTTCATCTGCAGTCCTCTCTCATATGAATGTGTAACTGCAAGATGTTTTCCTAATCACATTTTATCAACCGTTCAATCTATTCAGTGTCCAAAAGAAGAGAGAGTGGCGTATAAGCAGTTCCTTGAATCCTGTTATCCTCTATTCTTTAGATTTCTTCTCTAAGCTTTCTAGAGTAGAAATGCTGAATGAAGCAATTCAGCATAACAGGTTAGGGTAGAGTATTTTGCTTTCCTTTAAAAAAATTTTTTTGTGCTTTTTTAGCCATGTTTAATGACACCAAATCCACTTTTGAGTTGTATTTTACTCAAATAGCCAAGGAGGTATACTTCTCTGCTGAGCAAAAAGTATGAATAAGCCTGCTTCCGTAACATTCCTTTTGCCAGTCACTGGATGACTGGCAGGGTGATTGGACCTGGGACTGACAGGAAAAAGATTTTTACAGAGAGAAAAGTCAAATACTGCAAACACTAAGTAGTCTTTTTTCCAGGTTTTAGCTTTACACAGGCAAGGATATGTAAGAAAATTTCTTCTAACTGTACTATTTTAAAGCCTTCCAGAAATGAACCATAATATCTGTAATGTGCATTCACATACTGTAATTTAACTGGTCTTTAGTACAATGAATCTCCAGTGTGAAATTCTCCTTGTTAATGATCAGCATAAGCTATGGTTTTTAATGCAATTATGAATCCAAGGCTTACAGTCTATAGGCAACAGAGTGACAAGATGATATCATTAAACTTCTCATTTCATTCACAGATACCTATAGGGAAAAGCAAACATGTATTATAAACATCTTTTGCTATCAGCAAAAGGGACCCAAGCATATATTGAATTACATATTATAGGCTCTTCAGTCCCCAGGCTAGGTAAATAAACTGCTCTAGCATTGGGGATTCTCTCGTAAATGTATTTTTCTTTTTTTGAATACCATTAAAGGGAAACAAAGCAGTCTAGATAAGAAAAGAACCTTTCTTGGTGACAAAAGCAAGCAAGCCCTCCAGGCCCTTTAGAGAGGCTCTGTTTTCTTTGAAGAAAGACCCAATCTACTACCCCCATTAGCCTTGGGAGGGCTTCATCCAGAGGACCCTTTGTATTTGCTGCACCTCAGGACCTTGGCTCCATCCCACACCACTTCCCAGCAGAGTGGGGTCTGTGACTGACTTCCTGTGGTCTCCAAAGGCTCCTGTTGCACACCTTTCCCCCCCCTGGTGGGTCAGAGAGGTTTACCTTTCCCAAGAGGAGGAAAGCTGTGCTTCTTCTGGGTGCCTTTGGGTTGGTAATGAACCCCGAAAGCCTGGAGCTGAAGCACAAGTGGTGATGAATCTCACGCAACTTCTCTTTTGGTAGCACACAGCCAGCCAGCAGAGCAAACGGGCCTTCACTTCACGATTTCAGCAGTCCACTTTCCAGGCAAGCAACCTTTCTCAATTATAGCGTAGTATTTATTTTTCCCCCAGGAGGAACTTCTGGCTCCAACACAAGGTAGTGCGCTCCCTATCCTCATGCTCTCACCAGGGAGCCGCTGCAGGTCCTGAAGCAGAAGTTTCCGTATGTGGCAGATGTCCTGCAGTGGTCAGGTGTCCCACATATTTCAAGACTACCCTTAAAAAAATCAAAGTGCATGGACTGCATGCTTCTTGTATCAGTTCTCCCTTCTTCCCAACCATCTTAGAAACATTCATATTTTCCAGAGATTTTTAAATTACAATCAGTTTGTTTAATAAAGTTCATCGCTTATACGCTAGATTATGTAGCTTTTGTTTCTTTAACAAACACTGAATCAGACTAAGGTAGTAGAGTGTCTTGAGGGTGATAAAGTAACATAATGACCATTAGAAAAGCAGCAGGTATATATACATGTATGAAGTATAAAACATCAAAGTGTATTTTTTTTTTGGCAGAGATAAATAATGAATATATGTAAATAGTTTCATATCAGAGTTGAAATGAAAAAATGAGAACTAGAACCCAGATGCTCCAACATACCATCAGGAAATTTTTAACTGCCGTCTGGACAATTAAAAAGAAGGTTTTGATTTAGCTTGTCAATCCACAGGTACCTCTGGATATGAACAGAACACTGAAAACAGTTAATGCTATCTCAGTACAATTCCATAGCATTTAGATTAGCTCATTAGATACAACACTGCATAATAATGTGTTTTTTAAGCTCACATGCCTCTCGCTAAGGGAGAAAACCTTAGAAAAAAAACATAGTTTTTTACCTGCCTGCTCTCTTTTTTGTCTATTTCCTAGGCAAAATTCTAGCTTTGGTTATACTGTAATAAGCATAAAAATAATAACTAGCAAATAATAATTATGAGTAACTTGATCTCAAAATAAAATCCTGGGAGCCAAAAAAAATAGTCTTGCAGACTGAATGTTATAGAATATTTGGTTAAAACCACCATTAGCAGCTTTTCATTTATTATTTCTATCTGACTACATTAACACAATTCTAAACCATCACACAAATGGCAAAGTGCTCTCATTATCATCAAAACAGTCATAACAATTTAGGAGAATAAAACAATCTGAGAGCTTTTCTTTGTTCCCACAGTCTTATCTCTGTGTTTCCTAAGAGGACAACTGACCAGCTTAGCAGCTGATTTCTTACACCTAAGGGACACTCCCTACAGCCTCTTTAATGAGATAGACGTGGGATAGAGGGTAGCTTCTGGTAACAGAAGAGGGATTTTAAAGGTGTTTTAGGAAAGTCCACTTGAGAAACTAAGCTGCTGGAAATTGTGATTAAGAGCTCTTTAACATATAACTGTTAAAAGAAAAATGTTATTAAAAAGGAGCAAGTAGCCATATGGGTCTGTTCCCATTTATCAGCATTCTTCCTCCAAAGTAAAACTCATCCACAAGTAAATCCACATTTAAGAAACTTTTTTAGTAACTAAGCCTTTGCAAGTTTGTGTGTGTATATGTATACAAGTATCAAAATGCATTTTATGTGCTTTGCTTAACTCTTTTTCAAGTTTCTTGTAATCATTTTAAAACTATATTTTAGATTAATCTGCAAGACCTCCTTTTCTCCATCATAATATTGAGATTGTCTTTATGTTTTTCATTCTGCTCTGAGTAAATTCTTGAAATTGGCTGAACTGAGAAAGTGCACTGAGCAGTCCTTGGCTTTCTAAATAGGAAGTCTATGTTGCCATTGTTTTAAGTTATCACTGAGGGTAAAATTTGAGGAGGAAGAATGCTTCGCTCTGAACACAACATTTCCAAATCAGAAACTCTGAGAGATTAAAACCAGAAAGATCTTTAGAGGTCATTTAGCCAACTGTAAGTCAGATATTTCTGACTGGTAATTGTTCAATCTTTTCTTTAAAATCTCCCGTGATGTAGTCTCCACTGCCTTCTCAGGCAGTGAATTTCATTTATCCTTTTATTGTATCTTATTATTATTATTATATATTGCTATTACTGTTAGAGCTTTTCTCTACCATCTAATATAGATCTCCTTTGCTGCAAGTTTAATTTTGTTACTTCTTGTCCTATCCTCTCGAGAAAGTGTATTGCCTTTTAACTTGTAGCAACCAGTCTTCTATATAATTGAAATCTGTTATTCCAACTCCTCTCTGTGCCTTATCCTCTAAACTAAACAGTTCTTCCAATCTTTCTTCATACAACTTTTTTTCTAGACCTCTGATCATTCTTGTCTGCTCAGGATTCTTTAAAAGGTCACATGTAAACTGAGCACAGTAATTTGGCTGAGACCTTATTAAAAGGGAAATACTCTGAGCTTTCAACACTCTTTAAACAGCGTAACATTTGGTTTTTTGCAAGCAACATGACGTTGTTGATCACTACTCTGTTTGTGATCCACCTTATTCCTTCTAACCTTCTTTTTATTTAGACATCTTGCACTTTCTACATGTCCTTAAATTAATGGTGTTTTACAGTTTTCAAACTATTTTTTAATTCAAGAATGGATCTTGAGTATGGGAAAATGCCTGTTAAGTGACTATGTAAACTGACTATCACATGGCTAAGGAGAGGTGTGTTTGCAAAGTGAAACATCATGCTGCACTAAATAGAATATTTAAATAGAATATTGTCATCTCTTACTTCTCCACATAGTCAGCTTTCAAAAATAGAAGGTAACATTGGTGCCATAAAGGAGCAGCCTTCAAATTTTGTACAGTACTGTGATCAGCCAAGGGGAGACTGCTGTTACTATTAATACTGTCAATATGCAAGTTAAGTTTTCATATTCGAAATATTCACCTAACCTCCTGTGTGTCAGTTTGCTGTATAGAAAATAGGTGTTACCACAGTACTCTGAGGCTAAAATGGTTTCATCCTATGATGGATCCTATTGTAGCAAGGGACAAATAGGAGAGAGGAAAGGTACCTTCAATGAAGAGGGGAGTGGATGGAAGTAAATATTTAGTGCCGCATGGTTTTGTTCATCTAAGTACCTAAAAGGTTTACTTCTTACCAGAAGCTTTAAGGTAACATCTGGTCTTAAATATCTAACAGGCCACGCAAGTCTCTCTTTTTCACAACACCCTGCCTTCATGCTCCGCTTCTCCTCAGCAGCTATATTCATCATTATGGGGGAGCAGAGACAAGCTCCTAGCACACTGCTGTCCTCTCTTAGTCACCATCTTTTCCTGAGGAGATATTGGGATGCCCTTGTTTTTCCTAAAGGCCAATGGAGAGGGCCATCATGCTCTTCTCTTCCAAGACGAACCCGGCAGAGGAGTGATGTGGCTGGACAGCTAGCTGCGACTTCTTGTGTGGGTGGCACAACAACCTCTTCATTTACCCATGAGGCTTTACTGGTTTCTGATTAAAATGTGTCCTGGAATTTACTCTCTGGGTTGAATGAAGCTGTGTGGAAGCTCCTGTATATGTGAATGATCCCTGAGAGAATAAACAGAGAGAGCACACAATAATAGTTTCTGGATTTACGTGATCAAAGAATAAGCTCTTTCACGTTTGCAGCACTGAATGATTGATGTTCCCCAAATCCGTTTTAATATCCTCCTTGAAACATCTTTCTTTTACTTAATTCTTTGGTTTATTTTATTTCAAAAGCTAGGTGCATATAATCTGCTACCTTTCATTGGCATTTCATAAAATAAAGGTAGATCTATTAAAAACACAGTTCATTTAAAATAAATTGCACGGTTCCATAAAAAATGCTTTGGCACTACGCTTGTGCATAAAATGAGATGAGGTGACTGAAAGCCAGTATCACAGTCAGGAGCAAGCAACATTCAGCTTGTGATATGTTAAATAAAAATATTCTAATAGCTATGTCTACTGACTCACACAGAGTGAGTTCCTGCAGATAAAACTTTCATGTTATAGTGAAGCAATGAAAATTTGTAAAATGGAGTTAGGATTGAAACACACAAGACTTGAAAGCAAAGGGCACAGTCAATATTAGAGAGCATATAAAATAAGGACTGTGTGTATACTGCGAACTTGAGCCTTTGGGGTTTTGGCAAGTGCTGTGATGAATTGAATAGGTTCAGTGAACATATCTATCAGTAGGAGCTGAGGATGCCAAATATTCAACAGCATTAGAATCAGCCACCACATGAATAACTGTCCTAGAGCTGAGAAATTATCTCAGGAACATTTTTATTGAAACTGATATAATTCATCCCCCCAAAATTTAAATTAAACAATATTTTTGATTTTAAAAAGTTCTCTCAAAAAATTTCAACCAATGTTTTATTCTCTTTGTTAGTTTACACATTTTTATTCCTGGAAAAATTGTGAAGTCCTGCATTAAAAGCAGTTCTGAGAGTTTAGCAAAAGCTGCTGATTTTACAAAAGACTAGATAGGAGAGCCTCAGGTAAAGTAACTCATAGGAAATCAAGTTATATTCCCTATGGCAGTAGGCACATTATTAATGAGTCTTTGCTGGTGACTCATTTTTCATGTAAGAAGTCATCATTTAGCAACACTATCACTGTATAAGCCATAGTGAAACTGTTAATAATCTTCCTACCTAAAGAATAAACAACACACACCATTAATACACTATAAAGAAAGAAGAGTCTACAAAATATTTTGGTAGATAAGTGTTAAACAGCTAGTAAGTCCATTAGGTGGCAAACTGTGTTTGGTAGTGAAGTGGTCTCCCATAGCCAGAAAGGACTTTTTTTAAGACAACCAGATATACGTAACTTTAGATGGATTTTTTCAATAGGCAGGAGTGTGATAAAAATCTAGTGTCAACATAAGCCATTTTGTTGGTTTTGTTCGAACTGATTTAGGAGGAAGCAGGAGAATGCTTGAGATGGAAAATAATTAATGTAAATAATGCATGGGAAGCTTTTACACTGATGCTTTCAATTGAAAAGATGTGATTAGCATTTCACTTCTCAATTGGCAGTTTCAGGTCACTGGCCTAGTCTAGCATGAATAAAATCAGCGAATGAAAAATGGCAATCATGAAGCAAAAATTAAAGAAAGGAGATTTGGAAAGGAATTTTTGCTACATCAAGTAAAGAAGATTAAATTTAATACCTCATTTAATGTCACCATTAATCTGTCATTGCACTGGGTCAATATGTGCAGAGGCAAATGGAGACAAAGTGGAGACTAAAGGTAATGGGGCTTACGTGCATTTCCTTCACTTTGAAAGTTTGACTCAGTAAAGATTAAACAGACAGAAAATGATTACGCTTGGCCTCTGTGGTGTCCTTGAGCTCTGGGGTCCTTCCCAAATAACTGAGTAATCACAGCTTATGACATTAGGTTCAGAAGCTCAAGGCTTGGAAAAACAGTGCCCCAGTACAGGTAACCACCTAACCAGCAGTTTTCAGATTTGAGCATAGCGGAGTCCAGGTAGTGGCCCTCCAGGTGTTTTTTTAAGTAAGTCCTATCAAGAATCTGAAATAGTTTTTTGATATCAATGATGCAACATGCTCTCAACTTGTACACTCACTTACCTCCATGGAAGTTCATGTTTTTATATTTATATATGCACATATATCTATATATGCACATGTACATTTGTGTGTACACAAACATCACCATATTTAAATAAATTAAACAAAGCACATCTGTATGCTCAGCTTCAGATGACTCCAGGTTTGTAACAAAGTGACTTAAAGGTGCCTGTAAAAGCAATTTCCAGAAGTGGGTCATACCACCTTATTTAGGCTTTAGGTGCTAATGAGTAGTTTTCAGTGTTATTTATAGTAACGGGAACTAATCTGTTCTCGCATCTGTATAACAATGTACTCTAGGACCGTTGATTCCTAAAAATGCAATGGGTCTTATTTTCCATTGCTTTTCACATGGAATAGCGGTTTAATTTTTCATTTAGTGTTTTATCACAGATATAAATGACTACATTAATACCACAAGAAAGTCAGTCTATATATGCATTTAAATGGCTTTTTAAACATACAGTGGTAATAATCAATATGCGCTTGCATCTGTAACTATATATGCAGAAAGAAGATTTTATGTAAATCACTGGAAGCAAATTGGAGGTAATTGTGGGGAAATAATGGTAGTAAGCAGCTTGTAATAGAGAAACACTGTATCCATCGGTAATTTTTAATGTCTTAGCACTTGAATTTTTGAGCACTTGCAAGTCTGGCTAGTGTGAACATGGCCTTGGGGATGTTAAACAACTCTTTGGGCTTTGTAGAATCAAGTCTAAGATCTCAAATGAAACAAAAACTGCTGTTTTTAAAAGAAAAATGTATATCATATTCTCACCAAAGAGAAAGAACCTTCCATTTATCATTAAGCATTGTTTACACCACTCTGCTAGTATGAAAGGGATTAGATAAATAATACCTGCACTATACAGATAAAAAATTTGAATGCAAGGGGAAATTCCTTTTTTCTTACACTGGAGGGGTAACAGCGATACAGAAACACATGTACACTAGACAAGAATCTAAAGGAATGTTTAGATCTCAAGTGTTCAGTTAAACTAAGTTCTTGCACAAAATTAAAAAGGTATGTTAATATAATAGTGTTAGGGACTCTCTATCAAATCTCATTAGCATCATCCACAGATTATCCAAAAACTGTCTGGAAAAGGATTCACTTTTAGAGTCAAAATCTCATGTCTTTGTTTATTACACATTTATAAAATTTTGCTGGAGCAACTGAGAGCAAAAGAGAAGTTAGGAACATTTTTTTATTATTATTATTTTTCAAAACAGAATACTCTTCTGAGCATGAAACACAGCAACAGGAAAGTTCACTAGCAAATTAGAAAGAAGATACTAATGGCCCATGGTCTCATACAAGATTAAGTTTGAAGTTTGAGACACAAAAAAATTATTTTTCAGTAGCAAATATGAAATAGTAAGAGCATGGAAATTATGTATGGCTCCTTGCTGTGATTTTATTGAAGTGTGTGTGGAGTTCTGGTAGTGGGGAAGAGGAGATGCACATCACTCCTAAATAACAATAATGAACCTGTATCTTTGCTCACTGCAGCTACCTGAGGACTGGATTCTGCTGAGAATTTGCAAAGGACTTTCTACATGTCCTCTGGAAAGGTGTAGACACTCCTACCCCTGAATTTTACTTGAGAAACCCTTTTAATGTCTTCATGATTCATGTTTTCACACTAGCTGGTACAACATAAAGGAACAGAGAGGCACAGCATTTTACATAGTATATCTCTCTTGTGACTTGTACAGACTTGTATGTGGTTGCAAATTTACAAATATACAATGAAAACAGCACAAAATATTCATTCTAGGGTTCTATTTCCCAGAGCTTATGCTTATAAAACCTTTCATCCGTTGTGCCAAAAATGTCAAGGCCTGCTTCTTGTCAAAAGGTTATTTTATTTTTATTTTTTAAATTGAAAAAAATGGTTCTGATGCTAGAATGAGAGAACATTCTGTTTGTTGCTGTTCTGGTTTTTTTTTAGTGCTGTCTTTTTTACCCCAGATAGCGGCAAGTGAGGTAAGAGACAGAGGTGAAAATTTGAGACCTAACTGGCCTGTGCTGGTGTAGCAACGAAAGAGAGCAGCAGCCATTTCATTTTGCCCAGTCACGGAAGGGGTCAGAAAACCTTCACAGAAGCGAGGGTCAGGAAAGATGGAAAATCTCAGATGCTGACAGTGTCTTGACTTCAGCCAGTAAACTGTGGCAGCGTGCTGCAGAGTGTAAGGCTTGTTAGTAACAGTGCTGGGACAATTTATTCCTTTTAAGAATTTCTAGGCTAATTTTAGATGAGAATAACAATATATTGCTCTTTTGGGATATCAAAAATTACTTTCTCTGGAAAATAGTATTGGGATTGGATCTTTGCCATTTCTGAAGAAATGAATGGAGAGTCAGATAGAATTTTGAATTTTAAAAGGGAATCTTCAAAAAGTGAGAAGTATTAAAAAATGTATTAAAAACAATCTTATGGTTGTATAGTTAGAATACTTGTAAGTAGGGAATGTTCACATCCATATCTTCTTAATTCAATGTTTCTGTGCAAATGCATATGATTTATCAGATGTGATATTAATGTGTAGTACCAGAGCCAGAATGCCACAAGGTATGAAGAATTAATGTGTCCAGACATTTTTACCAATGCACTGTGAGATCAGACCTCCACAGGGCACAATGTCAGGGTCACAAACTATCAGGCCCCTCTAAGTCTCTCCTAGGCTGTGATGTAGTGAGAGCTGCCCTGGGAAACTACTAATAAAATGTTGAGACCCTGCTGAAATACATACCTTGACACAATTAGCTAATTCCTCTTGTGCTTAGTTGTACCATAGCTCCTGGCTTGAAGCTGCCAGAAGGGGCCATGCAATCCTGCTCATAGCTATTGGGTTGTTTTGGCCCCCAGAGGCTGAAGGTAACGTGAGCATCAAACCTTTCTGAATCCAAGTGCTTTAACTACAAACTTGATCAAATGCCTGTTAGCTGTCTGTGTTCAGGAAGACTGGAGACTATAATCCAGTGTTATCCAAATAGCTGAGGTCTAGTCCCAGGGACTGCAGGCATGATCACAAATAGTGGAGAGAATATATCCAGGTTTGTTTCTGAATGTAACAACTAGAAGTCAACACTGGAAGATGCCCATGGATTAAACAGCATCTTAAATCAAAGACAACATCTTTCCTAAAACTGAAACGAAGATGAAGAAAAAAAAATTAAAGACAGGATAATTAATTAAATGTCTATAGGCAACAGGTGTTTGACAAGCACCATGTGACTCTCATATAACTGATTCTTAATTTTGAAAATCAACAGAAGAGAATGAGTAATCCCAAGTAAATCTGTTAAGAACGCCAAAGAAATGTCTGGGGAAAAAAAATGCCCCAGTAAGTTAGCCACAAACATCAGAGAAGCAAACAGTCTGAGATGCTCAGCTGCCACGAGCCAGAGTTTCCCACTCATGACATATGGGTCAAGGACAGCAGCTTAGCAAAATATTTCAGTCTGACTCATCTTGGAAACTTTTGAACCAAGTATGGGGAATTCTTGATAGAGGTGGTGAGAACTGTCAAACTCAGATGTTGAAAGTTAAGGTTCTCAGTGCACTTAAGGTACTTACACAAATACATTAGGCTAACAAATGTTGTAAAGTCTTATTTTTGCTTTAAAATTAATTTGTTTAAAAATGTAAATCTCCAGATTTCCTTTGTTATGCTTTTCATTGTTGTCCAGTAAGCAGAAGTATTTCCAAGTTAATTGCCACTTTTGCAAGTACTCACTGCTGTTCTATAATTCAAGACTAGAACTGGAAAAAAAAAATTAAACATAGGGAGTGTACTGAATTATATCTGGTGTACGACTAGGATTCAAAAAAGCTTTTAGGAGCTGAAGTCTCACTGAATCCCTAGAGACTTACTTGGGCTCTAAAATGTCTTTGAATGTGTGTGTTAGCATATTGAATCTTTGACATGGTGTGCTGCCAAAATACATAAGAAATGCAAGCTGCTTTCAATAATTTAGATATAAAAATCTGTTATTTTCACTCCCTTAATTCTGCTGGACGTAAACTTTGAAACATCATTTGTTATTGGAAATGGTAAAATAGCTCAGATTTCCTTAAGAAATAGTCCACCTTTCCCTAATTAAGAATCATGCTGTATACCAAGGCGTCTCTCTGAATTTTGTCCTTTTAAGGACTCGAGCAACGTAAGAGGTTATGAAGGAATATTCACTTTGCCTTGCCTGTGCTTTACAAAGCCCTCTTTGGCCTATGCTGCACTCTTTGTGCTGCAAATCATGAGTATTTTATAATTACTGGCTCAGTTCAAATAAGGACCATAGAATATTAAAGCAGTTCTGTGACATTCATAAATGGATTTACTCATTTATAATAATGAGTCTGGGGTTGCACTTGCTTTGCTCCCAACAGTCTGGAGGGAAGCCAGCTCGAATCCAGAAGTGTTGCATGTGACCCAGTACAGGCCCCAGTGCTCTCCCATGAGAGCATGGCATTGGCAGGCTGCATCCTGCAGTGAGGCACTGCGTTATACACTTCAGTAGTGGCTTGTCTCAGAGGGCAGATCTGAGGAACGCTCAAGTAAACATAATAAGACTTTTCTTTTAACATTGTTCTGTTTGAAGTTTTACAGGACATGCTCTTGTTGTGAGGACCCCAAGCAGCTAGACTTTTCAAAATTTACTTTTTCAAATATCAACAGTCTCACATGGCTTAAAAAGATGTTCTCAAACTTCTCGCTCTCGATACCTACAAGAAAAATGATTTCTTGTGGTTTTGTACCTGGTTCAAAAAGAGGTCAAGTATAACATTTATAATGAAAAACTATTCATCTCAGCTCTGGCTTTGTTGTAAGGCACTGAGAAGGGACCTGAATGAGAGGATGAAAGGATTAGAAGTTCATGCATATGATCACCTGTCTCCCAACTGTATCTAGCAGTCTTAACGAATCTGTGAAAATTGATCAGGCCTTGGCCCTAGGCTTAAAACCCATAAAGGAATTCCACAAGTAAAAGCCTAGCTATCAAATTTTCAATTATTTTTTTACTTGCTATTTTCCCTTCACTTCTCCGTAGAAGCTCTCTCTGCTGCAAATTTAGTCAGCAGTCAATTGCCCATTAATCCATGTTTGCTTTACTGTTTTGTTTACTGTTCCATGTTTACTTCCATGTTTTGTTTACTGTTACTAGCACAGAAACATAGTAATTTGGCTAAACTGCTTTGGTGAATTCTGTAGGGTTACCATGGTGTGAAAGTGCAGTTGAATCACAGTTCATGTGCCTTCTACCTTTTACACTGGAGGCCAACACCAGGATTACAAACTTAATCAAGGAAAATAGTCTATTCAGCAAAATCAAAATAGACAGGTGCAGCTTTACTTGATTGGCTGACCAGATAAAACAGATATATTTCAACATCAGCTTTAAACTGTTTTCTGCACGCCTGCCTGTTGCCTTTTCTCCAATGAATCCTTTTGGATTCATACGAAAAAAGCCCCTCTGATTTGTTTGAAAACATACTCAATAAAAATAAAAACTACTGTGATATACTGCCTAAATGCAAGAAGTTGCTTAGCATCATTCAGTGAGTTTCTCTTACTCAAGCCAGAGTTTGTTCATAGACAGAATGAGCTGTGGGTCAGGGTCAGGATGACTACTAGTCACCCTGAATATTGCAGCCCAGTTTTCCAGTAGGCACCAGTTTATGCCAATCTGAGAGTACTCTTTTCAGATTGAGAGTTATATCCTCTTTTAGAGTCTTGAGGCATTGTTGTAAAGCCATCTGGCCTCGAACCAGCTCTTGAGTTCTGAACAGCCTTTTCAATTTCAGCACGTTAGAAATTCTCTAGGGTCTTAGTCTTACTCATGACGTATTTTGGGAATGTTAAGTTTGTTAAGTAATTTTGTAGTAACGTTTTTCAATCACTTTATTGTGACCAATTCAAGTTTGAACAGAATTCATGTTTTTGTTTGTTTGTTTGTTTGTTTTTTATATCTCCAGGGTCCTTATCTGCTGTTTCTACAGATCTTTGGCAGATGGCCCTGCTTTTAAGCTCCTTCTCAAAGCTGGTATGTCGGTGTTATAGTAATTTCCTCCCTCCTTCCTCTCTCTCCTGCCCAAAATTTATTTTCAGCAGCTTGACTTGTAACCTGTTTTCCTCTGTAAGACCAAAATAATTTTAGCTTTTGCATTAGTTAATCTTTACACATATGTAATATCCCCTGTTTTCATGGATAATGTTTATCCTAACAATTTTTGACTGTAAATATGTGTGAACAGGTGCTTTCTTCCCCCTGAACTGCAAACACCATCCACATTATATAGCCCATGGAGTCTGCCTTTACTAAGAAGAAAAAGAACATAAAAAACCAGTTCACAGTCTCTCTTCATCTTTGGCTGTTTCTGTCATTTCTTCCTCACTCCTCAGCCCATCCCTCTTGTTCTTCATAACAAATTTTCACCTTCCTTTTGTCTAGAAGAATCAGCAGAATACACCTAAATTGTGTAACCTACTACTTTATCAAGGAAACCAAATTTAAGCCAATTGTTTTCTATTCATGTCACAGGTCCTTTGAACATGATGCTTCTTTCTTTCATCAAAGGCAATCCTTTCCACTTCTAGTGGAATCCTTGCTGAATTAAAATTGCAACAACTTACTGCTTACTTATGCAAAACTCATTGACGTAGCCACAGTTTCATTTATTTTCTTCATCACACACTTGCATTTTTTTATGTACTTGTGCACTGCATTTGCAATGCACTTGAAAAATGCACTTGCATTTTTTCTATGAAAATGATAATAGATTGCAGTATAAAAACTCATGTTTTAAATTTATTTTTAATGTGATTCCAGGTAATATTTACATTTCAAGGCACACATTTGAAAGTTTTGAGTCATGGTTCTCTGATCTCACCCTTGTATCAACATGATGTAATAAACTGAAAATAATGGAATTATGCCATTGCAAAAGAAATTTAAGAAAAATAAAAATTAGTCTTTGGCTAATGGTGAGAGATACATAGATATTGTTCGGGTATTATCATTCCAAATTCATGCAGTAAAAAATAATGTTAAGGTTATTAGGTACAAATACTAGCACAATGTATTGCAAGACTTTTTGACATTCTCTGTGCCACCTTGCACATTTCTGTCTGTCTACACCCTGCTCTGTGTTGTCTGGTCCAGTAATATCCATGCATCTGCACCCTTCCCTGAGGTGTTGGCTGGAGGGGCCATTCCATGCTATAAAGTCCCACAGAGATCAGACTGGCTGTATCAGGAAGGGAGAAAATCTCACACTGAAGAAAACAAGAAGCTCTTAGGAAGACAAACATCACATACTAGTATTAAATAAAGAGGCATACTTGATAAACTGGAAATCTGGGATATTTTTGCACTTCCTTTCTAGAACATTGACTCCATTAAGATAGATATTAGACTTATAAACCAGAATCTGCAAATAGTCTGCAGTCTGGCTCCACAAAGTCATGTAGTACATGTACCCACAGAGATAATAGTTAAAAAAAGCAGAACTTTAATCCTTTGTTAAGATGGAAGTGGTTAATAATTTTCCCAAAACTGGCTCCTACATGAGAGGCATACTTTTAAATACATTTATCAGGCCTTAGGAACCATTAGAAATCTGTGCTACCAAATTTAATTAGTATTGTGTCACCAATTAGCCTTGCTGTTTTTTCTCATTTGTCTTTGGTTTTGGTGGCAAGCTAAGGGATTTATTGGTTGCTCTGAAATTTTAGAGCATCATTAAATCATAACATATAAGTTACAATGTAAAAGAGCAAAATAACAAGTTGTTTGCATCATCCAGTACAAAAAAGAAGAAAACAAAAACCCAGGCTTACTGGGTCTTGGAAAAGATGGCTGTGGCATATAAATTAGAGTTCTGCTTCCTTTGAAGGAATCTGGTAAGCATTCCTGCAAGCATATGTTAATTAAAAGGCTAGAACTAGGTGGTAGCATGTGTCAAAGAACTGTGCTGCACACTTTCTCAGTTTCCCTCCTGGCCTTTCTCAAAGTGCTTCTTTTCCTCTCTTCTAGTTTTCTTTATGTGTTTCTGATTTTCTCATCTCAGATATTCACTTATGCACTAACAAAAAAGCCTCATATTCAATGGACATTTCTTTCATTTACACTGAAATTGTTTTCCTACGAAGCATACTTCAAATCCAAAGCAACCCCTTCCTCTTCAGTCCATAGGAATGATTAGTTATAAGCACCTTATGTCAGCAAGAGTACTTTTGGCACTCGCCTACATTAATTTCCCATCTCCCTGATACAGTTCGACTGAATCTTTATTGTGTGTTAGCCAGCATTAGCAGAAAACAATCATTACCCCCATTTCACATCTGCTGGTTTGCTTTTTGCTAATCATAACTTCTCCCTCAGGTGGACGGCCACTTATTTTGGCTATCCTTACACATGTTTTTGATTGAGAATGAGTAAGGAATGGATACAGCATTAGTTCTGGATACAGCATCAGTTCAGGATTTAAGGAGCCCAAGTTAATATTATTAATATTATTACTGATGACACTAAGCTCCCTTTAGGGAAAAAATGTTCAGGGTGATACAATGTCTCTCTAACTCTCCATTTGAGCTAGCAGAATTGAAATACTGCTGGGCTTGTGTTGGAGGATGAAGGGTATAATCTGTGTTTTCAGCATATAGATAGTTTTCATTGCATTATAGGGAATGAAGCTTCTGTTCTAGCATGTCTTGTAGGAAAACAAAACAAAAGAAACCCACACACAATGAGTTCGGACAGTGATGATGGAAACATCGTCATGTTGACATCAATGATGGAAGCAAGCAACAGAAGTCCAAAAAATAACCAGTAGTTTCTATAGGGATAATGAGAGCTAAAGAACTTCTCGAAAGTGATAGATGTGATCCATGGAAAAATGCAGTCTATCTATGGAAATTCAGAAATAAATTATGAAATGCCAAAATTTATGGCATAGAGTCTTTATCTTGAAACTCTAGTAAGTGAAAATTGGAAGAGCCCTGAACCATTAAAAAGGAAAAAAAAAAAAAAAAAGAGAGAGAATGAGTGAGTGAAAGAGAGAGGGAGGGAAAGAAATATGAATGAATTTATGAAATATAAAATGAAAAAGTGTTATTAATCTTTCTGAACATCTTAGAAAGGATGAGACTTGTTAGTTTTGGATATGGTAGATCTGCTTTTCTTTTGCAGTTCTCCAAGGGAATTCTCTGTTCTGATTTTATGATCTTCCTGTGTTCAAAGAAAAACTATTATTGTCAAGAGAAGTTCTGTACATTTAGTATGAGCAGACATATAGTGCATGGATTTGAGAAGATAATTTTGTACAAAATCAGCTTCTGATTGTACTGCAGGAGCAATAGGGCTTTATATGAAGTGTCACTATAACAAAATAACCTTTTTTCTGTAAGAGTACTGCCTCACTTTCCTATCTCTTGTAGCTAGCCAAACAGCTTCAAATCAGCTGTCTAATCATCAAGTGTGAGTCACATAGATTTTCTATAGGCAGTGACTAAGTTCCCACCACTGTCAATTTATCTCTTTCTTTTCTGGGTAAATCCATTTTTTTCTTGGATGTTTGAATTGTCTTAATTACTGATGGTTTGCTTGGGAGCTGTATCATGCTTTTTTTCAGAATTGCTGCTGTTACTCAGGACTGACTTTATGCTGGTTATTAGCAGTATTGGTTTTATTACCTTTAAGTTCAAAAACATCCCCATTTAACTAAAGACTGTAGTGCCCCTGTCTTTGACATTACAATTTTGTACAGACAAATATAGAGGAGACGGAGAAGGAGTTACAGAGAGGTGACTGTCGTACTGAGATTTTGCTCCCACAGCACAGCCAGTTACATAACTACAGGCACATGGCTCCCAGTAACTGAACTAGCTATTAGACAGCACTGCCTAACCTGACACTACGTTACTGGGATAGTAAATGATGAGTAAAAATGAGCTAAAGTGGTGTAAATGAAACAAAAATAGCCTTTTAAATGGTCACATTATTCAGAGTTTAGAAGTGATTTTTTTATTATGGTACCATCAAGACATCTGAAACTCAATCTCTTACACAGAATTCTTATAGGGTTTCAATTTGTAAAATAGGGTAACCAAAGACTGCCAACACACATTTTGCTACTAACACTTCAAGGCAGTGTAAGAGATATTTGTATGGCTTATGCAATGAATTGGTTGATCAGAAGTTGCTATTGTAGCCTGTCATTAGCCAAGCAAAGCCTTTTCTCAGAAGCTTGAATCCACCCTTCCTAGAAGTAAGAATGAAAAAAAAATCCCTCAAATTCTTTCTAAATATTTAAGACCTCTAGAACCCAAACTGGGATTCTGATCAACTTTCTATTTCCTTCCATACATATACTTTCCAAATAGGACCAGGAATACTATGAAACAGTGTTCTCAGAAGCATTTTTCCTAAAGCTGGAGTGAGCAGTACTAGAAGTCTCATGAGAAAAATCTGTCTCTGAAAGCCTTCCAGCTCATTCCTCCAGATTCAAATGACTTGGATGGTCTTCATACAATCAGCTAAGCTTTCAGCTGTTTATCCAAATCAAGCTGAAATTATGAAAATTTTAGAGTTGCCCATCACTGCTAGAATGATGCAAGCACATGTGGTTAATCCTGGCCACATTCAGCCCTGCTCTGGTCAATTCCCACAAGAAATCTGGTTCTTACTGTGGTTTAGGAGCATTTAATCTAATTTGACAATGCTCAGCCTGCTTCTCAAGTCCTTCCTATTCCTTTTGTAATTCAAGATCTAACTATCCATAGCCCATACAGGAGTACTAACTATCTCAAACAGATCAAATACTATAATAGTTTCTGTGACTGTTACTGTTAAAAAGAAACATTTGGTCTATAATGTGCTGAAATGGCTGTTTGATTCAAATGAGTGTCATGACTTACACACTGAAAGATTTGATGTAATTTAGCATGCTAATCATTTTTCAATTATACTTTTATTTGGATTTTAGCAGGATAGACTGTTAAGCAAAAGTAGCTGTCATATTCAAAATGTTCATTCTGATGGTCAAGATCTACAAATATAATCAATTTTCTGCTTTGAAAAGTTTAAAGTTCCTCACATCAAATTCATATCAAAGATAGACCAAACATTTTGTTCCACCCAACTTGAGCTGAATTACTGATCTTGCAATACAAGTGGCCCATTCTGATGCTAATCTCTGTAGACATAAATCCTTAATGCCAAAACTGCACCTGGTGTAGTATGATGCACATCCTTTAACCTTTGCAGTAAAGATATAACTGAAGCATTACAGTCTTGCAATATGTTCAGAATACAGCACAGTTCCTAATTTAATCTTCTAGTGCATGACTACAGGATTTAGTATTTTTTAAACAGTGTAGCTACCTGAGAGCTCAGATTCTCACCAAGAGCACCAGTTCATACACAGACAAAAACCAGCATAGCACACCAGTAATAAACATGTCTTTGTCCAACTTAATTAGAAATAAAGCTGGTCAAGAACTCTGTTGGCACACAAACATGAAAGATGAGTACTTTTGAGCCTTCCAAACCCTTTTTGGCTTTCTGTCCAGTCAGTATTTTAAATATGCACACACACACAATTTACTTTGCCTTGGTGGGCATGGTACTGATTAAAAGAGGTAAATGCAAAAGCCAAATCCATCAAGCTTGGCTTTAACATTCTAACATGCTGCAGACAGCCATAGATCACTTTTACTGAGCAGGCTTTAAGAGATTAATTTGCACAAGCAGTCAATGACAGGCTTGTTAGGAGAAAAATCCAATGACGCTAACACTTCAAAAAGCTGATTATTAACTGCATTGATAACTGACTCCTCATTAAAGATTACTATTACTGTCTTCCATAGGGTTTCCCCTTTGACCTGAGTGGTTAGTGAGCTTTCAGGACTTCTACCGTTTTCTTCTATTTAGAGAAGAAAGTGCTGACAAAGTCAGATAATTCTTTCATTGAATCCTATTTATTTTCAAAGAATGCATATCATCTCCTGCTTCTCTGAACAGAAAAGGAATCAGAAAGTCAGGAAGCAGTTCACTCGTTCACCACTTCTTTACAGAAGACCTTGACACAAAGTTGCTGCTGTTTAGCTTGCTCTTACTCCCACTACAAGTCACCTTCAACCAACCCTGTCAACACTGTTTTAAAAGCATTCTTATGATAATATATCAGACTGGAAATTCTTGTGTAGACCCAGACCACAAATGCTTAGTACTCCTTGAAAGAGACTTAGTATCTTTTAAACAATGTAGTGGGACATACTCAGCCTTGATGTTTATCCCACCTGTGTCATTTGCCTGGAAAGGCTTTGCAGCTACCCACTTCTGAGTTAAATACACCCTCACTCCCACTGACTTACAGATAAAAGCATGCCTTTCTCTGACTCATTCAACAGCACTTTTAAGGATAGCAGATGGGAAGAAAGGCACGAGAGACATGGGCCAGAGCATGGAAGTCTGAATTACCAATCTTCCTCAGATTGTTTGCAGTGTCCATCTGTATTATCAATAATAAGGAGGCAACTAGCACAGGAGAGCTTAGCCTAGGTAGGCTCTTGTCTGTGCAGAGCAGGGCGTGCTCCCTCCTTTCCTAGGACTTTGGTGTAAAGACACTGTCATCACCCTGGGATATCCCTTGGAGCCCAGAATAGGCATTATTGACCAGCACTGAAGGATGCAACCAGAAGCAAAGAAAGCAGAGCCTTTGGATCTGTGTGTTCATGGGCAAAAGGGATTGAGTTTGGGAAGAAAACCATTCCCCAGGCACCAAGTTAGGAAACAGGACGCATGTGAAAAACTTACATGTACTTCATGCCAATCAGATGTTGGAAACCTTTATTTCAGTCCACTGCTCATGGACTCATGCTCATCTTTGTTTTCGTTTTTCAAGGAAAAAGTCTCCCTTTCCTGGGCCTCAGGACTTTGCACTAACCCTTCAGCCACTTTCCTAGAGGGTTCTGCCTCTTGGCCCCTTTCTAAAATATTCTGAATCATCCCACTAAGGAAGAACCAGACCTTGGCTGGCCAGGCCCTAAGCCAAAGACTCAGTGAAAGGCAGACAACATCTAAGATGTTTTCCAGCTGCAAACCTGTCGAGAAGTACTCCAAATTAATGGTGTTTCCAGAGCTCTACATTTGGTTCTAAACAAAGCAAAATTCCATAAAATAATTATTTGCAAGCTGGGGCTCACCATGCAACTCCAAAGGCAAAAATTGCTACCTAAAACAATCTGAACTGAACTATAATACTCCTGAACCAACTATTACACTTAGTAACTCCCTAGAATCTTCAGTTATACCTCTGCCTTCATCTGCCTTCTCATTCTGACCCATTGGATCTCTTAGGCAAGTTTCTCTGCTGAAGACAGTGCTGGCAGTGAGGCAAAGCCTTGAAGTATCCTTGTAATCTTCTATGGTGAAGGTTACAATTCACACATTTTCTCAGTCTTCCTTCTCTCGAAGCATGCGCTTCTGAGATATGAAGTGGTAAGAAGAACAAAAAGAAACTTGGGAATTTATGATGAGAGAGATGATCAAAATAAGCAATATTGTCTCTACAACATAGATTTAATACTTCTTTTAAATGATAAAAAGGTAGAACAACAGATTAGGACAGAGCAATGGATCCCTGCAACAGTGAGGGCTGGTCAGGCTGGTCTGCTGCATAAGTGCTTCACTGATAACTTGGCCAAGGGAGGACAGAAAGGTGGCCGTGGATGCCCTTGTTTAATAGCACCATTTTGTTAGGGCTGTTCTCTGAAGGCAACTATGTGCCAATCTGTCTGGGACCTGATACACAGTGGGATTAAGGAGGTGAAAGAAAATTTTCAGCTGAGACCAGAGCCAAATCTATTTGCTTCCACCAGTGCTTTGAAAGGCAGCAGCCAGGCCAAGTCCCCCTTTTAGAAAAAGTGCTGCTACCCCTGTGCCCAGCTCCAAGGGAGAAGGGAGCTTGGTACAGAGTGAAATATGCAGCAGAAGCCAGGACAGGCCTGTGCTGGAGGTTGGAGGAGTAGCAGAATCAGGAATTTGTGGGGTACAATGTGGTAGCGAGATGTGGGCTTCTTGACCTGTTTATCCTGGGGGAGCAGGCATATTGAACCAGAATGACATAGATTGCTTTCAGCTATTGCTTTCTAATAAATGTTCACAGATGGGGCTACAGAAACTGTGGGGCATGTGTCACTAAGGGCCCCTTGCTCATCAACAGCATGCTGATTTGAAAAGTAGTTAGCAGATGTTGCCTCATACAGGTGCTAAGGTCTGTATTGCCCAAGAATTCACTGCTGGAAATGTAGGTGAATGAGACTGGCTGCTGGTGCCTGGTGTTCATATGCAACCTGCATCTAGGCAGGTGGGGTCCCCAGGGATCCCCCTCCTCAGTCACCCGCTCTACTGGGTAAAGAAGAGCCAATGATAAGAGATAATGCTGTCTCCCTAGGCCCCATATCCATGGTGTTGCATCTCTATGAATTCTTCTGAATCATGTCAGTAAGGCAGGCTGTAGCTCCACTTTATGTCTGCCACTGAATTTAGACAGAAGTAAAAATGACAATTTTTCATTTAGGAGACTTGGAGCCTGAAGGTAGGGTAGAGAGAAGGGTCAAACTCCAAACAGGCTTGAGATAGAAATCAGTGATTGATGTCTGCTTACAAGGATCAGCCCAATGTTCCTCAAATTGTAGCATCAGAGTGTGTTAGAGTGGGAGAAGAATTGTCTAATTTTAGATAATTAAGGCAGTCAACCTGAAGAACAGCAAGAGCTGTTAAATGAACTAACTGCGGTAGTATATTGTGAAAGCAAGAGCAACCCAGTGGAGCTGATCTGTGAAGGAAACATAAAGCAAATGAGTGCAAATGATTTTGGCAGTATGTTTTAACAGCTGAAGTTAAACATGTGTCAGTGTTTCCATTCATAAACCTCTGTCTCAGAGTGCAGGGGTTGTATCTTGGCTGTGAAAATGAGCCTCAAGCTGAAACTTGACATGCTGTCTCAGACAAGAATCTTTGTTTCTTTGCTTCATTCTTCCAAAAAATAAAAGAGGGGAAAAAATAGCTGTTGGAATACAACCATTATTAGAACAGTTTCAAATATTTTTCACTCTGACACAAAAATGATGATAGTTTGAAGTGGAAGTTAAACTGAGCAGCTATTGTGACAGATTTTTTTAAAGAATTAATTGATTTTTAGAATCTTAACTGGTCCTAGAGCCCAGGCTATGCTAGCTATTGACTTGTGAGGAGTGGCTGTACTGTTCCTCTACTATACAAAGGTGCAGCAATAGCAGTCTACCAAACTGGTCATTGAGATGGGCTCTCCCTGCATCCTGGCTCAAGGGCAACGCAGCCACTGACCTGCTTCTCTTGCAGTTCCCTCACCCTCAAGCCTTTCAGCCCCATTTTCCCTTCTGGCTCCACTTTTTCTATGGCAGTCTGTACTATCAGCTCTCCTAACAGGACATCATCAAAAGAGGGTCAACATTTTTTTCTCTTTAGAAACAAGTTTTAAGAGCAAGCTGGGTTTTTTTGATTAAACAAAATGTTTCATAGAAAGTCTTTTTTCCTCCATGCTTTCAAACCTAGTAAAATGTAAAAACAAAAATTAAAACCAAAAAACCTCCCAACCCCCACCTCCAAAAATTCACTAGCTTAATCATTTTAATTTTTGATGAAAATTGAGCTTTCTTCTGTAGAACCTATTCTCCATAATTTCTGAGGGATACAGTACAGTTCCTATATACCCAAAGCTTTGATAAGTAAAACACAGAATTTAATCTTCTTGAATTCATCCTTGTTTCACTTTCCACGAACCTGCACTTTACTTTCAGGAAGGTTTTTCAAAATAACTGATATTAAATGAATATTCAAGAGTACTTGTAAAAAATACAAAAGATTCCTGTGCAAGCATTCACATCAGAAATTTGATGCTAAGAATTAAGCTCATTCAACCAAGGAACCAAGACCACAGGATGCAATCTGAGTGGAACTGAACAACTTCTGTCAAATTATTAATATTTTCAACAAATGGCTTGGGAACAAACTGCCACTCAGAACTATCTGAATAACAAATCCATTTGAGAAAACTCAATATTGTTTTGCAGAACATTTACAAAGAGTACGATAAACATGATTTACTAAATATATTGCCAGCTCCAAAATATTCTCTCAGTCCTACGATTTACTCTGTCTGAAATAGGGCCTACAGACAATGAATTCACATGAGGAGTAGAAATGTTTTGGGCACACCATGGGGTTGTGGGAAAATTTTCAGTATGCATGTTGGTCCAAATACAGGAGAGCACAGCCTGGGAAGCAATGATTTGAACTGCATTATCACTGCACTTTTTAGAGGTACTTTTTTTCCATTTTTTCCGTTCTAGTTGCAATTCTGTGCTCATTGCTATGGTATCCATGTGCCTGTGAGAGTAATTATAGCATGCTTCCATTTAGCAGAATGTTCAGAAGTAGTTCACTGAGACTGTTAAATGGTATTCACCACTTCTAGCTTGCTCTGCTCTCTCCTTTCATCAGCAAAAGCTGACATTAATCTGTTATGTACCAGTGTAATATTTTTTTCTTCCTGCATAGTATTATTTGAACTCTTCTGTTTACATTAATTAGGTTTCTGCATCCTTTTAGCTTAGCAGATTGTGAAGATGAGGCCAAAATGGAAGTTTTTCTTCAGTGATTTTTTTAATGCTTAATACCTTATTTCTAAAATTATTTGATACTCTGTATAGAAAAAAAATCTATACTTTAATATCTGCTCTTTCAGCTGGATCCAAATGCGTTGCCTCCTCAATCATTTCAGCATCCACCAAATATACCTTCAATTTGTTTAAAAGACAAATTCTTTCTTAAGAGGCCCATCCCATCCCTGTTGGGACAAGGAAGGCATCTGATCACATAATCGTATTGTGATTTTGTGACATGTGATACGTAATCATAGTGTGATTAATGGGATAACTCCCTAAGCCATATGCTAAACTGTCTTCTTTCTACTGTTTATCCTTTTAACTAAACAAATTCTCCAAACATTTATCTCAATATTTTTTTTCATTTGTAAAACTGAAACAGTGAAAGATCTTTCCAATCTTCATTTGCTGTTTTAGATGTTTTCATGAAGGACTATGTACAGAGATGGGAGCGATCAATTCTCTGATAGCTTTCTCTGCAATGATTTCACTTTGACCAAAAGGATCCTTTGTCTTGCTCAATGACACAGAGCAACACTGAGCATTACTTTCATGCCTTTGCAACCTATTGTTTACAACCATATCTAGTTCTGTCTCTCTGATTTTGAAAGTAAAATTCCCTGTTGAAAAGTAAATATTTAATGCTTTCTTTTTTTTTCTGGTTCTTTTTCTTCTTTAAAGGAAATTGTAGAAAGAGAAAACCAGAATCTGATATTTCAAAAGAGCTTCTAGGATTGTTGCTGATGCTACTTATTCAAGTACCATCATTGACTGTATGTTCAGAAGAGTGTGGTCAAGGTAGGTGTGAAGAAAACAAATATGCCTTTGCATTATAGATAAAACTCCAGTGAAATAGATAAGCTGACAAAAAGTGGGGGAAAAACACAAGTTAAAAAAACCTCTGTGGCTACATGGCTACTGAATGAACATGTAACAACAAAATGCAGATTCTTTAAAAACATTTACAGAAGCCAATACAATCACTGTTGGTTTTCTAAAACAGACTGTCCATAGCATTTTTTTACTCAGGTATAGAACTAAACTATGCTTTTATTCAGTGTTGTTGGATGCCAAGTCTCCAAGGTTCTGTACCATTTTCAAATATACCATAATGCATGTGCTCCATGTCTCTTACAGAGAGGCAGTGGTCCATAACATCCAATTTAAACAATATTTTTTATTTAACTGACATTTCACAGTCAACTGTATGGCCAAAGGGCAATTCTGATCTTGTCTGACCTCTCAAACAAACTGTCATTTTTTCTTCTCACGAGTAGTGTAAGACATTCTTCCTTCTCAGACTAAGCATCCACAAACTACTCAACTCTTCTTTTGCTTTCCAGTTTTGGGGACAAGTTCTATAGTTTGTCGTACCTATTCATGTTAGAAGTCTATTCTTGCCATGAATCACCCATGACAAGAAGGAAGACAGTGAAACCTTTTACTCTCTGTTACTCAGAGCTGAGAAACTTGAAGCAGACCTGCATCTGCCTGTAATTTGGTAGAATATCCATTACGTAAAATTTTAGGTTGAACTGAATAGCATCTCATAAATGTTCGTGGCCATTGAAAGAGTGAAGGAGCTAACATGAAGAGCTTGACCCCACATTTAAGAAAAGCAACAAAAGGAAAGCTCAGTTTTGTGGTGATCGACTTTCTGAATTGCTTTCTCAGCAGCCTAGAGTCACCACAAACATTTTGTCATTTTCAGATCCTATAGCTACAGAAGTAGCTTTCCTTGTAGTTAAGAAGGCCTACAGGAATCAAAGACACAGAAGGTGTCTTCTTGTTCTGAGCAAAGGGAGTATTAAGTAGGAAGTAAATGACTTGTATAATGGGAGTTTGCGATATATTAACCTTAAGCTACCTTTCTTTTCCCCCTGACCTATGATTGCCTTTGTTATGTAATTATCAGAGATAGCTTTAGATGATGTTAGCACTTCTTAAAGCAATTACATTGATAATAGCAATGATGTTCTTCTGCAAGCTTAGCAAATGAAGCATTGGATATTAGTATTAAGAACTTTTCACCACTAGGTCATCATTAACTTGATCTGGTCAAACAGATAACAACAGAAGAATGTTGCCATCTAATTAATGGTGCATAGTGGCCTACTCATAATGAGCTGGTTTCAATCTAGATCCTGTTCACAAGATAAGAAACAGTCAATTTAATAGGGGACTAATTGGCATCTGGCTTGCCAGTCTTGATAATCTTTAGGGCACAGTCTAAATATGGGCCTTTATTTTGACTGCAAGCTCCTTAAGGGAGGCAATGTTTATTAATATTCTTGAACAATTCTGCACATTCATCCTTGTGAATGTTATCGCTATCATTGGTCTGAAACTACTTTCTGTGACATTCTCCTATGTTTGTTGTAACTGGAGACAAATAGAAGGCCTCAGTTTTAAGAACTGTCAACATACTGCCTTTCAAATGGCATATGAAATGTAGATATTATATTTCCCCAAAATATTCAAAAATCATGGAAAGTGATCTTTGCATGAGTGACAGGTTATCTCTTGGTCTGTATCTGATTTTTGTCCAAACAAGTCTGCCTGTCTCAAGTTTTCCTGTAGGAAAATCTTTTGGAAGCAAACAAGTCCCTCTGCAAGAGAGAGCATAAAGAAGGAAGTAGAAATACATACCTCTAAAACCTGAGAAACCTATGAATGTCTCACTGGACTTACAGGACATAGTTTAAAACTTTGAACAGACTCCTGTCTTAATATGCTCAGACTAGTATTACAGGGAGTTGTCTGAATCTGTGGGACAAAAATCCCTGACTCACAATTAATGCCAAAAACTATTTGCCAAATGTATAAATCTCTAAATGAGCAAATGATCAATTCAAACTGACTAAATGAATAGATATCAGAAATTGGAGAAACTAAAAGAACTACACTCCTGAAAGTTTCCTTGGATAACTTTTGTCTTCACTTTCACAATAATGTACTTCGTTAACTACACTGTCTGGGGTACACTTAGTTTTGCTGGGCACAAGAGGGAATAAAAAGCCGAAATATGTTAAGCTTTGCTTGATCTATGCAGAGACTTTTCTCTCTTCTGAAGTTTTGGTGAAATAAAGCCATATTTGATAAACATGAGTACATGGCTTTGGTTTTATACTATTTGCCAAATGTATAAATCTCTAAATGAGCAAATGATCAATTCAAACTGACTAAATGAATAGATATCAGAAATTGGAGAAACTAAAAGAACTACACTCCTGAAAGTTTCCTTGGATAACTTTTGTCTTCACTTTCACAATAATGTACTTCGTTAACTACACTGTCTGGGGTACACTTAGTTTTGCTGGGCACAAGAGGGAATAAAAAGCCGAAATATGTTAAGCTTTGCTTGATCTATGCAGAGACTTTTCTCTCTTCTGAAGTTTTGGTGAAATAAAGCCATATTTGATAAACATGAGTACATGGCTTTGGTTTTATGGTTCTTTCACTGTGCCAGAGAATAAGAGGACTAATCAGACCTTGAGGACCATATCAATTTGACAACAGTGACAGAGGGAGAAATGGGGAGGAAAACAAAAAAAATAAGAAGAAAGCAAAGAAAAGAGGAGCAGCTGAATGAAAATGAGTTGAGGGACAGGAAGATTCATTTCAACATCAATATATCACTGCAGGGGTCTTGGGATTTGGAAAGTGAGTAACAAGCAACTGAAGGAGAAAAGTGAAAGCAGTGAGGAGAAGGGGAGGGCAGGTCTACCCATTGCAAACAGCGAACAGGGCCAGAGGGAAGTGATGAGCTATTCTCTGTAGCCACAGTAGCCAGAACTACAGGACTCTTGAAGCTGTTCATCTGTTTTAAGTCCATCGTTTGCTTCTACTTCCAGTAATTTAAGTCACCACACTGGGGTATTTACTCTTTGCCCTGATGAAAACTGTTCTGCGTTTGACAAATAGTGTTTGTATTTGTCTTAACACCTTATCAAACAAGACCTAGAATTTTCACTCAGCTACAAGAAAAATTCCACTTACCTCTCTGAAACTTCAGCATACTAGATAGTCTCACAAAATGTCTAACATTTTTATGCCTTCAGAAATATAATCAAAAACTTTTTTCAAAGACTCCATTTCAGTACTGTAGTTGCTTTGAAAAGAAGAAATCACTCATATAAAGATGTGATGGAGGATATGATTGAAAATGCACATTTTCTTTACAGACTTATTAATTTAAGCACGGAGCCACACTACATGTTTTGGAAATGGCTCACAGCTGCTCAACCTAAAATAATGAGCAGAGAAAGCTCACATCTGTCTACAAAAAATTGCTTAGATATACCTTGAGTGACATGTGTGTTCACAACCCTTTTTTCTAAAATAAATGTCTTTCCTCTTGCTACATTACTGTTCTCCCTTAGCAAGGAAGAGGAAGATAAGAGGAAGATGGCACCAGATGACCAGATGAAAAAAAAATTTTTTTTTTTTTCCTCTTAGAGCAATCCTTAGAAATGCTAAGATAAATCCTGTTTTAGGTTGGGAGATCCTGGAGCTCACCAAATGGAGCACCTTCAACATGTGTTAAGGTTGTCAGCATTCTGTAGGGGCAGTTCTCTTTTTTCTTTCAAATCATCTTTCTTCCTGACACTTCCATCAGCAGCAGAGCTTGTTCACTGCTCAGCAGCCTCGTACAAAATACTATTGGCTTCTCAGAAGCCCATAGGGAATAGAGGTCAGCCTGGGCAGTTCAGGCAGGAGTATCTTTTGAGAAGAAAATTGCATCAAATGATAAGTTAAGGGCAGTATTCACATTAAAAGCCCGTGGAACATGAGTAGGTTTCAAATAAGAACAGGCCTTTGTTCCAGAGTAGAGATTCAACTAGATCCATATTAACAGCTTCAGGTTCAATCAGCAATTTTGCTAACCACATGGAGAGTCTCCAAAAGACATCTTTCGGCAGGACATGGAAGCTACATTTTTATAGTTCATTCTACTAAGGAAAACACAACTGCCAAGGAGGAATAGCTTTTGCAGCCACAGAAGTACTATCTCATCCTTCAAGAAAAAAAGAAAAAGGAGGAGAATGTAGGACAGCAGCTTTACATGAAACACAGCTTTTAAAAATATTTATTTCCATGATCAGCAGAACTGATGAAGCATGGTTACCGATGGATTTTTGTCCCTTCCTGTTTAAAGCACCTCACCACAATGCCTTCATGTACGCCGTATCCCTAGCAAGCCCTCTAACTATAATATTCTGTAGCTAGTTCTGGTTTCCTGGGCATTTTCTGGCTGGCCACTGTTGATGGGCCAGATAATACTGCCCATGTAATGTGAAACAACTCAGTTTCCCTTAGTGAGGACAGTGATTTGCACCTCTTCATTCTGCCGAGTTACTGGTTTTCTTGAAACTTGCAATGAATTATCCTTGAGATTTCTTTCCCTCCATCAAATCGAATTTCAACTGGGTTGAAATTTCAGAAAGTTAAAAAGCTTTTGGGAGGAAGGCTGTTAGTGAGATTATCTCAGCTTGATTTCTTCATGGAAGTAAGTGAAAAAGATACTTAACAGACACAAATACTCCAACTAGACAAGGACCTGACAAAAGGTCCCAATCTGGGATATCACTCTGCTTGGAGTAATAAACGTTCTGTTGATTACTCAAATTCAGTTTGTCAAAGGGATTGTGCTACTTTGGCTGAAAAGTTAGACTATAGTTTTGTTGGGGGGGTGGGTGTATTCACTCCCACATATAAGCTAGGAACCAAAAGAGTTGAAAGAATCAGTATCAGGTTAAAAAAAAGTCAGTTTTCCAAATAACTGATTTTAACATTACTTTATTGAAAACATTCCTCGTGAAGGATAGCAAATGACCCAAGATAATGTAATACAAATACTGCAGAAAAGAAATACATAAGTAGGATGATTATTATAACAGAAAGGAAATAATCTTAATACTGAAATTCTTGTAAGCTTTAAGAGGTCAAGAAACACTAGTAAGTGGCCAGCTTGTTAGGACTAAACATTGGCCAAGATTCAAATGCAAAGCTGTGAGAAGCAAATAACTCATTGCCTTGAAGAATGGGAACTTCAGCATGAACATGAGATCTTCTTGTATTTTGCAGGCTCTTCTTTTATTTTCTAATCTCTAATATTAACCCTGCACTTTCACAAATATGTAAGTGTATGTAACTTAATTTGGCACTTTGCTTCTAGGCAGACTAGATCTAAGTTTCAGTCAAAAAAGTTGATTACTATATCTTCACTAACATTCACTGTACACATCTCCTATTTGGTCAATGCGTGAGGAATTTTTTTTCTTGGTGTTTTGACAACACAGAGCCTAAGGGAGTTTTGAACCATGATGTGGGCTCCCAGGTATTGATGACGGATATTACCAGCTAAGCTGGTATCTCTGTACAACAAGGTATTTTAATAAACAAGATGTTCCAATTTAAGAATTCTTCTAGGAAAACTTAAAGTTATAGTCAGAAACCTTTGATAAACAGGATTGTTGTGAAGACAAAGACATGAGAAGTTGCATAGTATTTGTTACTGAAGATGGATCTTCACTAGATGGATTTAATCACTAGATTTAAACTGTGCTATGAGCACATGGTAGAGAAGGAGGGGTAAGAAGGATTTTTACTGCAGTACTTACAACTAGCTGAAGAGGCTAGTAACTTCTGAACAGGATCAGAAGGAGCCCACAGGCTCTTGGAGCTGAGAATTGAGAACCTGTAGTGTTCTCTGCTGGTTATTTGTCTTATGCAATTTTTCCCTTTTCCAAATAATTCCACCCCAGTTCTCTCAGATCTGATTTCCAACTCTGCAGACTGCAGTTCTTTGCTCTGGGTAGAAGTGTGATGAAGTCCTAATAGTGTTGTGCGCTGCACTGGGCGGCAGTGGTTGCTAACCCATCCACTTAGCAGGCAACACCATGCTCTTTTCAAATGTGCTGGGAAAGAAGGTGCAGGGACTTGCTGAGCCCTACTTTTTACCTTGTGTTTTCTATCAGCTTCCTACAACCCATTCTTTGTTCCCTCCCTCTCTCTCCCATTGTCATTTTCATCTGGGATTCTTTGATCACAAAGAAAAGTTTGGATATGCCACAGGATAATGGATGTGCTCACAGCAACCAAAACATTGGAGAGTTGATATAGCAAGATTTTGGCCAGTGTACGGCAAAATGCAGAAGAATGTTGAGGAGATAGGTGATGGAAGGTAGCCAGACCATTCTGTGGCAAAAGGGGCATCAACAGGGCATGTTGACCCATAGTCATGTGTCTGAGCTTGTGCCAGTGTGGCACTACACCTGGGCTTTGAATCGAGATTAGCGATGAGTTCAATATGCTTACTGTGCGTGTGTATAGTACACAAAAACCTCATATAGCCCCCCCGCCAGTGTTCCTTGCCATGGACTGATGCTCAGCAGTGCCAGGGACTCTCCCGCTCCATTATTACCTCGATCGGGAAATTGCTGGGGAACCACAGCTCAGACACAGATGTAATAAATGCTCAATATTGACCATAGTGTGCCTTGTGTTTGTGTGTCTGTCCCTGCCAAGAGTCCAGGCATCGCCCCCACCTTACCTTTACAGCCAGGGACACTCACAGAAGCAATTTTGCACTACGTGCATGGACCTTAATACCCCATTACAGTCCATCGGAGATATTTGACAAGCAATAGTGCTCAGACAGCTATTCCCTCCTCTCTTCCCTCTTCCTCCAAAAGTGGTTTAAATAGGTTTCTCAGCACAGCACTAGTCTTAGGCACTCACTCATCATTTTTCTTCCTAAGCCATTAATCACAATCATGTGCAATGTAGAGCAGTTTCTGTTTTTTTCCCTTGAAATGAAAGAGTCATTCTTGTCATGAATATTATTGCTCGTGAATCACAGTGATTTCCAGCCATGCCATCAATTATAAGCATAGCTAATTGGAGTGTCAATAGTGTTGCCTCTCTTCAGAGAGAGGCTCCTGCCATGAATTTTACTGGCCGTGAATCACAGTGTCTTCAAACAAGAGACTCCCCTTCACTCCTCTCCACTGACCTGAAGCCAAGGCACCAGCATTGGCTTCCTAAAGTTATCAGGCTATGCGATGTCATAAATCCATGTCTAATCAGTTCACCAAGGAAGATACTCTGTTTCTCTGTGCCCGTATTGATTCCAAGTCTCTCTCAAGGCTGTCAAATCTTTGTATTAGACTGGTATCATCAAGGAAATTGGCAGAGAGTTTCCTCTGTGGCCTTACAGTTCTCATGCCAGTTCAATATCCCCCCCTACTTTTTCCAAGGTAACCGCAGAGATCCAGCTATCTAAAAGATGATTCTCATTTCTCTCCTCAGACAGACAGCAACTGCAGCCTCCAAGCTGTTTGCTGGGACTTCTGGGATATATGCTGCTGCATAACTGATAAGCAGTAGCCAAAATCTATCACCGTTGTTTCTGAGTGATAGCATTCATGGGAAATGGATCTTGTGCTGGATTGTGAGTGAGGAAGAAGGAGGCTGGGAATTTGAATTGCGCCTTGCAAAAGAACAAGAAAATTGATTGCCTCTTCAGCCTCTAACTTTAAGCACAAAGCAGGATGAGAGCACAGAATTCAGTAACTCTTCTGGAAAGTCATGCAGGAGAAACTCCCAAGACTGGATCTGTTTCCTCCCCAGATGGAAGAGTATCAATCTATGAGAGATGGAGGAAAAGTACACTGGCGTGAATGAATTATCAACTCTAAACACCCACTTCTCACCCAGCAAAACATTATTGAAACACACAACAAACTCTGCTTTCACGAACTGCACTGACAATCAAAAGGAGCCCAGCACAATCAGCCTTTGCCAGCTGACACTGTCACAAACCAAGACTACCAGATAACATTGCTTCTCATCAAATGCAGTACCACTGGTAGCTCCTGTCTCCTCCATTACTTTCAGCTGCAACCTTCAGCCAGCTTAACTGTTCCTCCATCTATTTCCACTGCCATAGCTGGTTCTTGTGGCTGGACCAAGCAATCACCATCACTGTTAATGACTAAACCACAATCTCCACTCATCACCTCCAGTTTTCACTGACAAAGAACTTTCCATCATGGCTTCCTGACATTAACACAGATTCCTTCAACTACTCCAAGTATCTCAATCATCCGTTCAATAGGCCGGAGATCAGTACTTGGCCCTCAGATGTCTATGGTATTTATGAAGTCCCCACAAATTTCATCAAACTGGAACAAACTTCTGCTATATCTTTAGCACCAGTGCCTGGGTGATGCTGATGGTCTGCACTGTGAGCCACCAGCATGACCCATGGCGTGGGACTGTGGTGGCTGAGGGCTGCTTTGGGCTGTGCCTGCCCTAGAGATGTTGCACCAGGGATGTGGCTTCCCACTTAGGTGTACAGCACTAAATATAGACTTCCTCAATGAATCTGGAGTAGCTGATATGTACAGGCTGCTGCAGGGCTGTCTATTGCTGCATACTTACCTCTTCTTGCAGTAGCTGTGCCTCAGGGCAACCTATTGCCTGCTGGGTTTGGTCGTGCCTTTAGAAGCTGCCCTATGACTTACTCCTTCCTCTCCAAATCTCATCCAAGCACAGTGTATGCCTGGTCTTTCATTTTCTGATGCCTAAACTTGGATCTGTCCAGTCCTTAGTCCCCATAACAACTCAGTCACTAATAAAGTTTAACTATATTCTAACTACTAGTTCTGCAGACTCACTGAGAAGGTAGTCTAAGCTGAGTTAACCACAATTAACAACTTACAAAATGCTAACTCCATCTACTATAGCAGACCCTCTAGACCACTGTGAGAGACCATTGTACCCCCAATACTTAACAGTACCTCATCCTTTTTAGTTGGCATCAGTATAGAAAGGGAATTGTGAAAAGAAAAGATGAGAGAAATATTTTGGGGGGTTGTTTGGTTGGCTGAATGGTAGTAACTAGGTTATATGAACTGAAAAGATGATTAGGCAAGAACTGCAAGTCAACTGCACATGCATGCAAGCACTCTTTTCAAACAGAAGCAATAATGGCAATATTTCTGGCCAGCAGAGTGAAGACTGGCCAAAAACTTCTCTCTGGCCAGCTCAAACCTTCTCCATTACCTCATTTAGCCACCCTGTGTGTGTCCCAAAGTGCTTGTGATAGTATATTATTCACTTTCCTCAAGCAGATCATGTGAGTTACTAAACAAAATCAGAATATAAATTCAAAAATGACAGGATGAGAGTACCTCATATGGCTTTTTCCTCCATTTGTCTACTGAATAAATAACTATCAGTTTAATGGTAATGCATACCATCACTGGCTATTGTCTGTTTCCAATTCCCCTTAAGCAATAAGTTTCCTGGAAAAAATGTTCTGAACACTTCAATATAAAAGATATGAAAAAAAAATCATTAATTGTCTAGGGATAATCTAAGTCCCATGCCTGAAATATTTTGCATTTTTCAAAGGAAAGAATTCTTGACTCAGTTTCAACAAAGGGTGAATGACCTTATACTTAATTTCAGTTGGATAAGGTCTGTTCAAGATTAGAATAAAATCATTGAATGCCTCCTTTCTTCTTTCTTAAATTGATATAATATATCCTGTGACACAAAATCAATGCTGTCTAAAAAATGCAGCATAAAGAGTCCAAGAAAATAAGAGCGGGAGGAATTATGGATGCATCACACAAAACTCCCGGTACATGCAATTGAGTTGTAAAAGATAGCATGTTTTAGTGCAGAGGTCATCACCAGGTAGAACCCAGTGGATTACACTCATCGAGTGTGGAAAGTAGCAAAATACTGAACCATGACCGTTTAATTGGGAGCCTTGGAAGAAGAAACATAATGACCTCTCCTACCACTGATATTGTTGCTGCTACTGCCTGCTGCTGCCGCCTGCCTCCATAAGTCTCATATGCAGTGATCTGAAAAGCTAACAGTCTGTCTCTCCACTCCCCACTTCTACTAGAGAATTCTTACAAACGAAAATTAATTATAAATGAGAGCCAATGACCAGTCTTATCATGCAGGTGTAGAGAACTCCTTGTCCAATCTGCTTGGGTCAATACAGATAATTATTAATGATTATTTATAATGTATACATAATTATGTAATGTATAACAGTCCCGAGATAATCCCCTCTGCAGTAGATGTAACGGAAAGGATATATTGCTTTGAACATGACTTGCTAAAATCTAATGTTCTGCGCCCATTTATGATGCCTCAAAGTTACAGTTCACCTATCCCTTTGTTCACTGAATGTGCATGGTTCTTTAATTCTAACGGATGCTGATAATTGCCACTGCTATGTTTGGGAACTACGAAGGGAAATTGTTCCTCTGTTAATCTCTCTTCCTTCTTTTCTTCTTTGTACGCATAGGTAATTTGTTTACATTGTTCCCCAAATGATACTAGAAAAAAGCTGATGCACTCGGATGAAAGGATGTTTTTTTATTACATCATTTTTTGAAAAAAATGGCCTGGGGAGAATTCAGTCTGATCACTTCTCGGTAGGTGCACGATAGCATAAAATCTACTCTCATAAAGAAATCCTGTATCTTCAGCTGGGCCCTGGGACCTTCTGAAGTTCTGATGACACCTGAATGTGATTAATTAGTTTTAGTATTTATTTTTTCCCTCATTACTTTTTCCTATTCCCTTTGACTTATTTCATCTACCCAGAAAACCTTCAGAGACTTGTTTACTTGCCTAATGCTAAGTATAGTGGTCTCTTTATTTAGCTTTAAGCTTGTCCAGGATCAGAGGTTTTGATGGCCCACTTTGAATCAGAAGTCCTTTTGTAAGTAAGGTAGCAGTACAGTGGGGCCATGGTCCTAGTCTACCACTCCGTGGCAAGACTGTAAGCTAAGTAGATAACAGTGGTGTGAGTCACAGGAGAAGAGATAACTTCTAATTGAAAAAAAGAACAAATTTAAACAAAGAAAAAATGCACAGAGGACTGCATTTGTTGCTGATGATTTGAATGAATTAGAAGCTTGCTTTACCCTTACAGCAGTAAATGGCATATCACAGATAAGCAGCTGTACAAAAATAACAAACTTCACTTTCTGTATGCACCACTGGAGCTTATTGCAGATGTGCATTTTTAGAAAATCATGTCCTAGGTACTCCTAGTTTTCCTGGTATTTGTATAATGAGTATTGTGCTCTAATTTATTTTTAATGTGCAACTTACCCCTTACTGCCAGCGATTCTTTGAATGAAATATTGCTTCTCTGTGAGTATTTCTGCATAGATATTTTATAACTGAACTAAATAAAAAGTAACCTTATAACTGCTTCGGGTTAAATTGCTGAAAAAGTGCAAGCAGTTCCATTTTCCTTTCACATTTATTTCTGGCATTTTGCAAGGAAGTCTCATTGAGGCAAACTCTCGATTTTACTCCAGTTCATACTACATGACAAGACAATAAGAGTTCATTTGCAACTTGAACAGGAATGAAACAAATGTGTTACTGATATGGGGCACCTTTGCTATAATTGAAATTATAGAGTAATGACTGCAAACCTATTGGAACCTGGCATAAAAAATGCAGTCTCGCTACACCATACAAACTCTGTAGTTCCCCTGAGTCCCTTTAAAGTCAGGCTATAATATGACAACAAATAAACATAGAATGCTATTATTTCCAGTGTGAGAGAAGTTAACAGTATATAAAATTAAAAAGAAACCATGTTAGTTAATTATCTTCTTCTGAACAGTGTTAGAAAGGAAAATGACCTGAGTAAAATTATGTTTCCTTTTGTGATCAAACTGAATGCTGCTTCAACACACTGTGAAAAGAGGTAGTCAGCTTGGTGTCACTGGTGTGTATCAGTAATTGGTTTAAAATAGATTTTTAAAATGTGGGTCACTTACCATCTGAGATCTTGTGATATCAACATACAGAAAGAAAAAGAGGAAGTGATGAAGTGCAATGACAGAAACACAGGTGTTTAGGGGATATGCCTATGAAGATTGAACTCCTTGTTTATTTATCTTTATGTTTGAGAAAGTCCAAATAAAATGATTTTCAGAAAATTAATAAGAGAAAAGGGACTCATAAAGAAGTTTCATTAGAAGAGGTAAACAGGCCCTGGAAGCACAAGCAGCCAAACTATAATCAGTATAAAAGTACAAAAGAAAAAAGACAGTTGCTTCAAATCACAATTAACGCCGGTTGGGACAGTTTGTTGCCACTGCTGGATGTGATCTTTTCTTTGTTTATTATCAGAATCAAAATCCCACGACTGATATGTTTAATCAGTTTTGCCACAATGAGTAAATGCCTTGAGGGTCTGTGTAGTAGTCCCTTGGATAGAAAAGATTTACAAAAATTAATTTGATTAATTCATTTGATTAAATGGAACTAAATGATATTTGTTTTGCTGTAAACTGTATAGATAAGAGCACCATCCTCCTCAGAAGCCAGGAGAGAAATTAAGTTGAGCCTTCAGCCACAGTAGGAAAGTGTTACTGTATTTTGTGATAAAGAATTATAACCAACACAGGGTATTCTGGCAAACTCTGGCAAAGGCAAAGATATGTTTAATGTAAGAAATTGACTTATGAAGTCAGTAAAGATGATTCACTTCACACATTCAATTATGAGTTCATTATCTTGAAGAATCCAAGTATTTCTAATGGAGGCAGAAAGCCTAAGAGGCATGGTCAAGACTTACTGTACAGTTTGGAGGGCTTCTTAAGATTATGAAGATGTACAAATACTGAAATGAAACAGCTTTGCTTCACTGTCTGCCTTACTAATAAGCATGCTGCTCCATCTTGAATAATAGCTGTAACCCTGGCGGGCCTTGACTGAATTGGGTCCAGCTGGTGTGTGTCTTCCCTAAAATCTTAGCCAAAACATCTCTCCAGGAAGATGGAAAATAGTGTCCCATCTTCAGAATGCACCCAACTCCCCTGGTGGACAATGAACTAAATTTCCTCCCTTCTGGCTAATGACAGACATCGGCTGAACCAAACAGTGCTTCCGTGGAAGAAAAGGAGGGATGGAAAAAGAATTATATAGAGAAAAATCCCCAACAGGAAAGCTAGTATCCTCATTCTCCAAACTGCACAGATAAGAATTAATCTCCTCCTCTTGTTGCAGGAAAGCCTATTTGCTGTGCATTGGCCCAAACACATTTCATCCTCAAGCTGCAGCGCCTATCTGTCATTGCCAGCTTGGGCTTCTGGGCAGGGAGGCCTCGCTGGACTTAACCTAGACTTGCCTGTGCTTAACCTGAAACTATTCTTGCTGCTTGCTCTTTCTGCTAGCTGTCCTCATCCCAGCTAGTCCCAGCCAGTTCCTCTTGCTTGGGCCCTTTCCACTAGCTATTTCTGCTAACTGCTTGTCTCCTCTGTCCACTCCTGTTGTCCATTTGCTGCTTATGGTACTTATATTACTGTGTAATGATATCAACTTTTCCAGAGAGGTACATTAATATATAGATTCCTTTGTCATGTAAACTTCCCTTCCTTGCATTCTGCACAAGAAGTTAGTAATCACTTGATTAAATAACTGTTCAGCCCAGGCTCTCCAGATATGTCTGGGTTGCTCCAATGTTTTTCCACAACAAGAGTATATTTCACCCATTTTTTTTGTTTTTAAGCAGAAATGCCCCAAATGAAAAGCAAATAAAGCTTGCTTAGGTTAGCTCAGTCTCTTCAGTCAGCTTTATTCCCAACCAGAAGCCCCTCATTGTCTGGACTTCCTCTGCCTCCTTCTGGGACTGTTTAAAATGCAGCCTTACATACAATGGTATTTGCACAGCAAAAGGGAGGGTAACCTGAGGTGCAGGAGTTGCAATGAGTGGCCAGTCATGAAAAATAATGTGATAAAACAGCTTTCTTGGGAAAAAAGTTGCTTGAAACCATACTCTTATTCCATATTCTGTATCTCTGTGTTTCTGAAATATTCCTTGACTGCTGAGAGGATACTGCTTTAGAATATGGTTCCCTAGTATCAGTGTCAGGTGGGGTATTTTCTGGCACCATATAGAGATTACAGCTCCTCTATTCATTAAAGCATAAAAGTAGTTTCTAAGCAAATTTCCAGCTGCATTTCAAACCTTAACATGCTGACAGCTCAGAGCCTGCAGCCCTGCCCCAGCATCTTCAAATCCTGAACCTGAGAACACTCCAACCACACTGCAGTTTCACTGCAGCAAGGTCCTTGGAGGCAGTAGTGGCAGCTGGCCTATTGCTTGTGCCCCAGCTGTGCAGGTACTGGTGCAATTGTGTAGCTGCACTTTCATGGGGCAATGCTTAGACTACTTATGCTTTTTTTCTGAATGACATGAACAAAATCTGTCAAAAAAGAGAGACTGTGTAAGGAGAGGAGCACTGAATCCATCTCCCACCCTTCCACATATACTTTGAAAGCACTGAGTTGCCTCAGCATTTTGGAGAACGGGTGCCCAACACGTCGTTTCCATGGAGGAACCCCTGGACTCTGTGGACATCCAGAACCTTAGTGCTCATCAGGTTACTTCCACATACAGCTGCAACGAGCTCAGGGCAGACACTAAGAGGAGTACTGCTGCCACAGCTGAAGTTATCTAGGCTGAAAAATAGCTGGAAACCCCAGAACCCACTGAGCTGTGAGTAGGATTCTCTGGATATCAACAGATTTGAAAGATAAGGCTCATTTACTGCCCCTGCAGGCTCCCAAAGTTTCTCCTTGGTGAAGAGGAGATTGTGAAATGAGCCTTGCATTTCTGTGGAAAGCACATCCATAGGCTTCTGCACTGAGGAAAGTAGAAATTAATTCAATACCTCTAAAGCTGTTTAGAACTGGAGGTGCTGGAATAGTATATAATGCTATAGGCACTTTAAATAAAGGGAGATATTCACAATGCATAGTTTCAAAGCACCTGCCTTGTTCTATGTATATCAGCTTTAGTTCTGAATTTCCTGCCAGAGATGCCAGTGTCTCTGTAGTCACTGTAGAGCTTTCTTTGGTTACTGGCCTAGATGCACTGTTATAGTGGAGAACTCTCAACTTTATGTCTAGGTCTTCGTCCCTGACCACCTACACCTCCTGCATACTGGTGTGCATGCTATTGCTGCAGTTTGGCTCATGCCACTAGGCCCCTTGACTGATGAAACTTGAGTGCACAGGGAAACAACATGGGTACCTGAGTCCAGCTCCAATTGCAATCTGGATACATCTACATGGTGCTGGTGTCCAGCTGGCTGGCTCTCCAAAGGTACCTGAGCATGTATCAAAGCTGTCCACAGTCCTCAGCCCCAGCACCAAAGTGTTCAACTCTGTGCTGTGTGTGCCATCCCAAAACAACAAGTCGCACCTGACAGGCAGCAAAACAGCCCTCTCATTTCATGAATTACTCCTCTGTTACTTTATCATATGTCTAGAGCAGAATTAATGGAATATGAGATAATCACTGATTAAGTGAAAGTTATTTGGATAAGGCAGTTCTAAAGTTTTATGTGAATCTTATAACCCTTTTTCTACTTAATTTTTATTTTCTTAACCTTAAAAATTTCATCAAACCATTAATTGTATCAAAGACTGTGGGGAAATGCCACAGAAAAGTGGTAAAGGTAGTTTTACTGTTAAGAGAGTCCAAATGAAATAGAGTGCAGTTTATTTAAAGATGAAAACACGTGACAGCCTCACAGAGGCATGCTTTTTTATCCTCCCAGTCTACTACTCCTCTTCAGTTGTGTCATGTTATGAGGCAGAGCAAGCAGAATAAAAGCCACTCTACTACTAAGAACTGAAGGAGCTCCAGCATGCTAGGCACAAAAATCTATTCCTTGGTATAGAATCAATTACTTACTCATCTCCAGCTAAGGTGGCTTTTCGCTAGGTGCACATGTCAAATACTTGACTATCAGGCAACTTTCCTTAAACCAGAGCTTTCCAGATTTTGAAGTCGTGGAAAGTGAGGGTCACCTGTCATCCAGAACAACCCCCCAGTCCTCCTTTAACGCTGCAAGTGCTGCAGCCTGCTCTACTGCACAGAGAAGATTTGCTTGGTCATAAGTTTGCCAGAGAGTTCCAAATTGTTGTTAAATTCTCCATCTTAAGATAAACAAGTCTCTTGTCACCTGGATTGACATTGCATTTAGCCAAGGATGAAAGAGCAGGTCTCATCTTGTCCTTATAATCCCCCTCAAAAGCATTCCTTACTTCATTACCAGCCACTTTGCAGGACTGCTTCAGGCAACAGGAGCACTCATCAGGAAACCCAAAGATCACCATCCTGTTCCACGAGCACAATTTTCCTGGCATGGCTTGCTCATAAATTCTCCAGCTGGCAATGCATTTACAGTGAACTAAGCAACACTTCCTGAAGAGGTAAGCTAGTTTTTCTTTGCTAGCTAAATCTCTCCACCTGGAATGATTCTTCACCTTGGAATATGTTTTGATTTATCTGCAGGTGCCATTTTAGCTTCAAACTAACTCATGAAACCTATATATGTATATCCTGTAAACCTAAATATGTATATCACTGATATCACTGCTATTTACATTGGTACTTGTTTACATTGGTACGAACTAAACTCACATAAATTATATTAAAGGTACTGCAAGGACTTCCAAAGGAGTGTTTACATCAGTTTAATTTTTTATATAAATGCAAAAAATTAACTTTAAACTGGTTTAAACTGGTAGCATTCCTGTTTATAAATGTTATACATATAAAGCAGATATCTGTAGCCTATACTCAACTGAAACAGTTACATAATATCAAAAACATCATTCAGTGTTTTACAATGATCCATTTTTACTGAAGTTTTACCACGCTACCAAAACTTTGCCTACTAAATAGTGAGGAAGATACCTGTTAGTAAAAAAAAGAGAAACGAGAGAAAACAGACAGAGTAATTCTATGTTTCCTAGATTATGCTAGCAGTCATCTTCCCTTATATGGGATTGAAAATTATTGTCAATACATATTTCAAGGATCATTTCACAAAATACTGAAAAGTCTGAATGAAGCTTCAGAAAGCCAGTCTCAATTCCCTTAAGCAGTTCAAAAAGCAGTTTTTAGAGGGTACAATATATAATGATTATGTTCATGATAAATTAACTGTTGAACTTCCCTTACAGAACAAATGAAAATTACTTAATGTGGCCTAAGGTTACAAGTGACCCTCATATGATAAAGCTTTCAAATCATACTTTTTTCCCCAAAGTAATGAAAGCAAATTGGCCCAGTAGTAATGAGGATTATTTGTGGTATGAGTCTGGAACAATAATAATACATAAACAGCCACAGTTCTAGTTCTTTTACAGGTTCACTTTGTGTCTTCTTGCCTAGCCATAATTCAGTACTATGAAGTACAGAGACTGCTTCATAGAGGACTACAGTCAGTCTGACACTGTGACCAGATAAAAGCCAGTGTTCTGGATTATGACAAGTCACTCAAAAGATTAACTCACAGGATAGTTTGCCATTATGGGAGTAGGTACGTGTGACAATGCTGTTATCAGGAAAGCATCTTTCAAACTGTTTTCTTTCCAACTTCAAAAAAAAAAAAAAAATTGAGGGATGAATCTTATTGGTGGTAACGGTGCTTTTCATTGCAATGACAGTGCAAAAACTTTCAAGTGAGTATAAATTACCCTTCCTAGACTTTAAGAGCTTTTTATCATGTTGAAATGGTATTAAGAAACTTCTGTATAAATATGGTTTCAATAAGGTAACTGAGTACCCCACATTTTACAGAGGTCATCTTTTTCCGTAAGGGGGTCCCCTGTTTTTTGCCTAATCAGGTGTTAAATGAAACAAGATGTACACTTTGGCCTCTATTTTGCCCTTAAGATTAATATTCTGAAATTTTCTTTTCCACAGTGCGGATGTGAACTGCCTCCAGTTAGTGTGGCAAAGATTAAAAAATTCTATTTCAAAGAGAAAGTGTACAAGATAATCAGTTGGCATTCGTAAGTCACTATTTCCTAACATCTCAGATAAAAATAATCAAAGCTTATTATATAATGTTGTAGCTAGATTAGGCAGATAGACTGAGAACATGCAGCATTAAAAAAATTGCATCAAAATCAACAATATTCACTATTTTGGCCATCCCTTTATCGCCCACTCATTTTTTTCTTTCCCTGTTTTATAAAGCCGACCACCCTAAGTTTGAGCCTCTTCCTTTTCTGAACTTATATGTATTTGATTACACTGGGCTGGTTCTCCTAACAAAAGTTCCTTCCCAGACCACCAAGAACATGCAAATTGATGCATTCAACACATGATCTTATGTCCACTACTGTGTACATCTGGCAAAATTATCTTGAGTTCAGCATAACCAGCTAGGAAGGTTTAGTTGAAATACCCACAAATGGGGAGGAGGAGAAGGTAAAGGTGGAGAAGGCCATGTGCAAGCATGGTAATAACCTTCTCCACACAAAACTTGTTGCTTGAGCCAGAGCAGCTATCTGTCTCACTCAACAGAGTGAAGCTCTTATTTTGATTCCTCCGTGATCTACCAAATGGGGCTGCTTCTATGAACATTTTAGGATAGAATGGTTTCGATAAAATCTTATAATTGTGGGGATTGCCTGGCACAAAGAAGACAGATAGGACAGGTCTTGGTTTTTAAACATGTTTGTGGGTTTGCTCATGCAGCAAACACAAGTGGCTATCAGGAAACACCTGCTTTCTAAATATTGCCTAAGAGAAATTGTGTCAAGCTGAGTTTCCAGCTTGCCACAGCCAGTTTTTTTCTTTTTAAGGCAGAAAACTGACATGCACATTTTGCCAGCTGAACGTTATAAAAGGACTATTTACCTTAAAACAACTACAGCTTATCTCTACAAAGGTCCAGTCTCTGCAAATACATACATATTTAAAACTATATTCTCAAGTCAACTGGGCTGCTTGTATGCATACTGCTGAGTGTATATCTAAGCATTTGTAGGATACAAGCGTTCTTTAGTAAAGAAAGACAGATGCTTGCTCATTCAACTGACGCAAAGCCTAACAGTCCTATACAGTTTCAGCAACTTACTACTCAGCGCTTCCTTAGGTAAAAATAACAGTTTATCCTCTCACATCCCCAAACATGCAAGCTTCACAGTTCCCATAGGGTTATCATAGTTTTCATAAGGTTCAAAAATCATTTGGACCCAAAGTTTATGGTACCATACATGATAGTCAAGTTCCTCTCATTTTCCACTACCTTGAATATTTTAAGGATGAGACAGCAGCTGGGTGAGGAATGTATTTGTTTGATTTAGTCATGTGCGGTCTGTGGTGCAAAAACTGTTTCAGGCCTGCTGCCCCATTGGGAATGAATCCCATCTAGCAGGACATACATGTCTGTGGAGGAAGAGAAAGTGGGGCGTCTCCTTCCTCTCCAGGTTGCCTTATCACCAGAATAATAGTTAATCCCAAGAGAGCTGCAGAGCTGCATGTCTCAGTTTTGTTTGACAGCCACCCTGACCGCTGTGTCCTGCTTGCACTAAAACTCTGCCCCCAAGACAAGAGTATTAGGATGTGTGAGTTCACAACTGCAAAAAGGAGAGAGGGGGAAAAAATACCCTACCAGATGTCCTCAGAGATAGCAAGGAGCAGCTCCACTTAGCCTTGGCTCCCATGCAGCAGCACACTCGCTCTGCACGGCTATGTCCTTCCAGACAGAGCCCGGCACCTGCAGACAGGTCTCTACAAATGTAAAGGAAGAGAGGAGGAAAAATTTCCTCTTAATTCCACATCTCCTCCTCCCATAGAGGTAGATGCTTTTCCTCTTTTTCTGTTGCTTTTGCAGGGACAGCCAGCTGTCTTAGTTGGCCACAGGCAAAACATCATCTCAGAAAATGTCAAAACATGCCATGCATTTGTGGCCAGAAAGGCCAGAACGTATTGTTTTCACCATGCCTGGCGGATGCGAGCAAGGTAAGAAAGGATGATACAGTTCAATACTTCTTGGAGGAGATTTGGGCAATTTGAAGTTTACATGAAACAAAAACAGGATCAGCGTTAACAAGGAGCCTTCTAAATGCCGTTCATTGCCATTATTGTCCTCTGAGAGCAATGCATTGCTTTACCAGTAAACAAATAACAACTAACCGTACCAACTGTATAGTGCAGCATCTTCTGCAGTAATGGAACCTGAATGTCTGAAACGAATCATCCTGCTTAAAAATATTCTTCTATCACACAGTTACTCTTGAAATATTAATTTTTGTTTAACTACTTGTTTTTATCTCAAAGGAGAATGTAGCAGCAATAGTAATGTAAATTTTTCCTATGCTGAATGATCCAAATTCCCTTCAGTAAGTACAGCAGATTTTATCTTATTGCTTGCAGAAAGTGTTCACTAATTCAAAAGCCCTGTATATAAACTGGAAAGTACAGTTTGGCCTTCTAAGTACTTACAGATAGTTTTGTATGAAACCTAAGTGCAGCCATTATAGGATGGAAAATCCATCTTCCATTAGCTTACATTATGAGGTTACTATTTAGGATAGAAAATGACACAAAGAATAAAATAGATGTTAAGAAATGAGCAAAAGCACAATGTAAGTAGTAGAAGTGAGGGTGTAAGTTGCAGAATATCACCACAGATATTCATTTTCTAGGAATTTATTTAATATTTGAAATTACTCTGTGATTTAGAAACTACTTTTATGACTTAGTCATATATAACACACTGAGGTTTTTGATACTCCACATAGAAAATGAGGATCTAGGAAGACTGAAAACACTTTTGGTTTGTCCAAGAAGGAAAGAAGGTAAGTTATGTAAGAGAAATTCTCTCTTAAACATTTAAACAAGGTATTTTTTGTTTTCTTCACAAAAAGGGCCAGCTTTCACTCATGAGTTTTTAAGGAAAAGTTTGAACATGGGATGAGAACCTAATCTGTGGCATTGTTCCAAGAAAAAAGTGGAAGCAAAATGAAGCTATGTTTAAGAATATGTGGAAGTTCCACCCACTAGTATCTGGAAGACTTGTAAACAAATGACATGGAGAGAGACCTAGGCTATTCACAGTTTCCAAAATTTTATTATCCCAAAATACTTTAAGAAAAAATAACCACATTAACTAAGGACTAACAATAATCCAGCAATTCCTACTCCATAATTTTCTAAGGTTGAACACTGAGATTAAGCAATGATTCAGAGATTTTTTTCAGTTTGACTGTCCCAAGCCAAGCATTTAAGTATTTCTGTTTTTCAGATGCTACAAAACTCAGACTTTGTACTAAAGTCAGTTGCTGAAGTTTTCTGCTGAGATTCACCCCTTGACAAATTTCATTGTTGGCCCTGCTGCTATACGAAATAAATAGCTCTTGAATTGGAATTCATGTGGCATATCTCTTTCCCAAGTGCCTGTGAAAAATGGTAGCATATGCTGTAAAAGGTAATTTGTTTGCATAGTTGCACTCTAGCATTTAAAACATTATAAAATTTTGGCTCTGATGAAGTCAGGGAAAAAATCCTGTTGATTTCAAATCAGAGCAAAACTTTTGATGAATAAGGAAATGTGAGGGGTTTTGTTTTCCTTTTTTGATCTATTATTCTGTCATCTTAACTTTTGTTAGAAATCTGCGTTGGTTTGATCTTGTACACAGTATTTCAGAAGAACATAACATAATACTATTGCTGTCACTATTTTTATCACCTTTTGTGAGTTGTGTTCCTTCCATTTACTTTTGAACCAGAGAGCATAAAAATAATACCTCATTCATCTGTTCTGTGTATCTAAAGAGTGTGTAATAAGGGAACAATTAAGACTATTTTTGAAAAGTTTAGCTTCATTTCTAAGAACACATTACATAATTTAGAGAATCTTGTATGAACACCGAATGCTCACCTTATGTAAAACAGTTTATTTTTTTGCTTTATGCTATCAGGGTTATTTTGCTTATTATTTATATTATTTTAACGGATGATGTGGAAGTGACACAAATCCCTGATCTACCCTAGAGCTTTATATCCTTACACAATGGAGAGAAGGAGAGTGAAGAGGTGTAAAATTACGACATGGTTTTCTACTTGGACAGCAATTTTCTGTATTCACCTTCATTTTGTGGTGTGTCTGTGCTAAAAATAAAATCCTCTTCCAGTTCTGTTAGTTCTATATGAAAGGCCCTTTTTGGTAAAATTTGTGCAAATTTCCTGATTAAATGTGCAAGTTCCAGATTTTTCTTTTTTTCCTTAGCAAATGTCAGGAGCTCTCTCCTTGAGCTTTTGTCAAGGATTTTCAAGGGAAAACTCCCTATCTGCATGACACAAAATGTAACATTATGTTTCTACATAGCCATCCTTGAAAGGCCTATTACAAAAATTCTTAATCATTCTTAAAAGCTTTAACATTAAATAGTGAACATGACCAAGAAGTGAAGATAATGTGAAGCTTATCTATGTAAATGTTTATACATATTCATTTACTTCTTATTAGGCAAGTGGAGGAAAGTCCTATAGAATATATGGTATATGAAAGCTGATAAATATTTTATGGTCATTGCAGAGTATCTGTTAGAAGACAGAAAAAGGAGAGAGAGGAGAAGTGCTAATGGAAAGGAGAATGAGGAATTATGAAGAGAATACTTTTTTCCTCTAGATGAGGCTCAGCAGAACTGAATGTGGCTCTTTTCTGGGAAGTAATGGGTATTAATAACAGTGATAGAACAGTAAGAAAAAGCACAAGTCACACAATTTCAATTTCAATGCAGCAGCCCCTGCTGTAAAAGCATTTGATGTTACTTTGTCAATGTGAGTATTTAGATTCAAGGACCGCTCAGCTGTCTTAAGCCTTCACAGCTCTTTTGTTGTCAAGGTTAGAACTGGCTGTTTTTTTCCCTTATCCTACCAGCTACTTCTGCATTAATATAATATAAAACAGTAGAAGTCCATGATCAGTTCTACTTTTTCTGTGCAAAACAGTACATTGAGTACCATGAAGGACCTGTTATGCTGAAGAGGGAAGAATGCCGCAGGAGGGAAGGCACCTTTTCATTACAAGGCAATGCGTAAGGAGAAATTCTTTCATTTTGACAGGAAACAAATGATGAGTCTTTTCACAGTGAAGCCAAAGCAAATGACAGAGGCTTCTCTTACACTTGTAAACACATATTTCTGACATTTATTAATTTTCTGTGTAGAGATGACAGAAGCTAGGAAAAAAGCAATGAAACTGGCCAGGACTTGCTGCAGAATAAGTTTAAAATAGGTGATGCTTTCCAGAAACTTCTTACAGAAAGACTAATAGAATATACATATATTAAGTTTACCATTATGCAACTCTATATACTGCTGTGTATATAACCAAACATGTATGTCAATATTCTTGACTATCAGAATTAGCATAAATTAATTCTGTTAATAGAAGATAGGCAGGCAGTTTGCAGAGAATTAGAAAAGCAAGTAGGCACCTAGTAGGGAACCTTTCCATTCAACACCAAAACTGATATACCCTCTCAGTTCAGACAACAGAGAAGTCTGCTTATTGGTTGCTGCTCCCAGATGCCTCAACAGATAAACCAGTAAAACTGCTGAGTTTGAGCCTGAGTTTGAAATCCAATTGCTCAAATAATGTGCTACCATACAATATATGTTAATGATGCTAAAAACAGAGTGAAATTTCAATTTAAGCATTCTAGCAACATGTGTTAATGTTTAATGCTTCATGCAATTGTATGTAATTAAGTGTATATATACCATGGCGGTATACTACAGTTAAGTATTTTTATTAAGATATATCTAAAAGCTAGTATGTAAAGCAAAATGACCCAGAACATTACTAGTGAAAGTTGTAAAGCCTTTTCATACAGGACAGAGTACTTATGCCTCGAAAATTTCACTATGGAGTGATTTCCATAGACAGAGTTAATTATTTGTCCCTTAATTGTAGGCCATTCTTCTTAGTAGGTACATTCTTCTTAGTTAACGTATTTTAAGACTATTGCAAAAATCTGGACAAGTTTTTCCATAATCCAAGAACAACTAAGTTCCCACATAATCAGTTAGAGAAATATGCTACCACTGCTCAGATTTGGAAGGGCGTATATGAATAAAAAAAAAGAACAGATGTAGGCAGATGAGAGAGTCAACTAAAAGTCCTAAGGGAACCGGAGAGATGAAAACCCCAGACGTCACTTCAGCAGCAGAGTGTGTGAAACGTCTCGTGCTGATGCAGCAGGCAAGGCTCCTCTGCAGCAGCAGCGTGATCCCTATGGCTGGTGCAAGAAAACGGTGGAAGGGGCATGTTGGGGAGGACTGCCGAAAGGAAGAGCGACTGCTTTCAGGCTCGGCCTGCAGTTAGGCCAGTTTAAGCACAAAGGGAAACTGCAATGTTATATAGCTGTCCTTACCACAGTATCTCAAACCTTCAAGTGCTTGAAGTGTTAATTTGCTCAGTGCTCCCATGAGATAGGGAGGGGTTATTTCTGGGTTATCAAACAGAGGAGAACTAGGGCATAGAGCACTACATATTCATAACTGTCAGCAAAGCTCACAGGGGCTCAGTAAAATATACTGTCGCCAAGAAATGTTTGCTGGTAAAGCTATACCTGCAAGTACTCCTAGTGCAAATGCAGCCATTACTGATACGGGTCATAATGGCTCCCCAAACAAAGTAATACATAGCAGCTAAAATTGCTATTTTTGGCATCACTGTGCTTATGTTAGGGTTTCTGCTTTTATTAAAAAAAGACAGTGGAAAAAGTGTGAAAATCTTCACCAGTGGTAAGGTGTGGTTTCACAGTCACCTGGATCTGATTTGGGCTCTGCCTGTCCTAGGGAGTCACAAGCCCAGCCTTCCCCATATACTCTCTGTACATACTCCCATCACCTCCTTCGGATAGCACCCAGTAACCCCAGAGACCTCCAGTGAACCGACTCATTTCATACAGCTGGCTGAAAACTAATTTTTTTTTTTCTCTCATGGTTAGCTCTCATCCAGACTGCTGTGCTGATAGTAGGAAGGCAGTGATAGGAGTGAGTGGCTAGTGATGGTGGGTGGGTAGCTTGCCTTTTTCAGCACAGTCTTAGATGACCTTAAAACCACCATATGATGGCACCATTATTTTATCAGCACGAAATTTTTGGATTCAGCCAGTTCCCGGCCTCCTGAATACAGCAATAGACAAGTCTAACCAATATACTTGAACTTTTCCTCCAGAAAAATAAAATATCATATCCAAAGTTGCATAGAAAGTCTATGGAAAGGAAATCTTTTGTACTTTAATGGTTTGATTATGAGACTGTCTTTTATTACTTGTTTTGGAGCACTAGCTTTCAATGACTCCAAGAAGCAATAGGACTGTGAAATAGTTAACTATTCAAAACACACATAAGCAAGTTTCAATCCACATAGAAAAGAGACTGACATTTTAATTTCTATGAATCAGTTAACCTCAACTTTAGATACTCTCTGCAAAAGTCTTAAACTTGTTGTGTCATATGTAAAATGCATTTACCACTCTGTCTTTCCGTATTGCGGGAAGTTTTGGTCTGTTTTTTGAGAATGTTAATCTGCAAACAAAAATAATTGTAGTAAATCTTACAAGCGGGGAGCACCAATGGCACATCAGATAGACTGCATACTGAAAGTTCTCTAGAAATAACTTTTCAGTTTGTGGGAATTTGGGCCTAATCTTGATGCAGAATGATTTAGTCTCTATTTTTATTATTACAAAGTTGAAAGGCAAACAGGAAGCTCATTCAGCAACTGTGGAATGTGGATGCGTTCCTTGCACGCTAGAATGAATCACTTGGGGGAAGAACAGCTGCATATGACTCCTCAAGCATAATAAATCAAAGGTTCATCAATTCCAGGTGCACCAATTTACAGTGTTAATATGCAATAGAATGGAGAGTTGATTTTGATTATCAAGGGCTCTCTGAATTGCCTATGAGAAGAATAAGTGACAACAGAATTGGAAATTTATTTTTGAAGCCAGTTGACCAAGGAAATCCAGACTGCTGTGTAAATTACATAGCTTCCTAGACAGAACAGGAATGCTACGTGTGTAATCACCTACTTTACTAAAAATGCACCATGGCCTTTCTTTTAATCTTGTGCTCAGTGAGTATTGGGCTAAAATGTTTTCCATCTGCTCCTGTTTTCCTCAGATAACATCATTAAAGTTTCACAGATGGAAGTGCAGACATCAGACAAAAGTTACTTGAGCAAAATGATAAAATCTACCATTTACAAACAATAGTTTCAGGAGGAAACAAAGGTAAAACAACAACGAATAATACTTTATAGCTTCTTAGTCCAGGTGCTAGCTGTCTATGCAAGATCCTTATATCTTGTTTTCTGTGCATATATTACACACAGTGTTTTTTTCCTCCCTAGATTTTGGTTTCTTTTAAAAGTAATTTCTAATACTTATGATGCATAGTAAAAAATATCACGTTGGGGTAAAATGCAGTGGACTTCCTCCAAAGTGATATACAGCATCCATGTGATCACATGAAGAATTTACCTTCACTGTTCCTACATCATGAAATGCCAAAGGAAGTAAACAACGCCAAGGCCTAAGGCCAAGTATCGCCAGCAGTAACTGCTGAGTGAACTTTAGCTCACGTGACCAGTGTCCAAGTGTCTTGGGACAAATCAAAGCCAGATTTTAAAATAAAATAGCATTCAAAAGATGTTCACAGAATCACAGAACAGTTGGGGTTGGAAGGCACCTCTGGATATCATCTGGTCCAATCCCCTCGCTGAAACAGGGCCACCTAGGGCAGGTTGACCAGGACCCTGTCCAGACATCGAGACTCCACAACCTCTCTGGGCAGCCTGGTTCACTGTCCAATCACCCTCATGGTTAAAATATATATATATATATATATATATATATATATATATATGTTTAAATGGAATTTCCTGTGCTTGAATTTGTGCCCATTGCTTCTTGCCCTGCCACTGGGTACCACTGAGAAGAGTCTGGCTCCTTCTTTAATTCCCCTATCAGGTATTTATAAACATTGATAAGATCCCCCCTGAGCCTTCTCTTCTCCAGTTTGAATAGTCCCAGCTCTCTCAGCTTCTCCTTTATAAGAAATGCTCCAATAGCCTAATCATCTTCATGGCCCTTCACTGGCCTCATTCCAATAAATCCATGTCTTTCTTGTACTGGGAAGCCCAGGATGGGGGCCAGCACTCCAGACATGGCCAATGGTTGTTGAGTGATTCTTAACTGGATCTTCAGATGTTCACCTACACATACGTGTGCTAGAAGGATGACAAATATATCTCTATTCCCTCATAACTTCACTATCCTTACATAAACTGTCCCTCCTGTTATGACCTGTCATCTTCAAGGAGATATTTCTGCATAGGCCAGAAGCTAGCATACTTGGCTGAAATGGGGGAAGCACAGATTTAAATATCCTCAGAAACAGCCCGTCTTGAGTGCATGCCCTAACTCCAAGGTCTGGGGTAAGGAGAGGACACTGGTGGCACTCCCTTTGATGGTTTGTGCTGTAAAAGGAGAAACATTTTAAAAAGTCTTTAAGTGTTCAGCAGAATAGGATATTTTTCTTCTTGTTGCTACTGCTATTCTTGGCTTCTACAGATGCAGAAAACAGCCTTGAATATCTTTTAGATAAGACTTAAGACTTCAGTTTCTGGGACAAAAATAGATAAGGTATTTTAATACTCCACAGTGTAATTCTGTATCACAAATGCTCCCGCTGGAAGGTTATGTCACTGGAAAACGCAAGAAGCAATCTACTCCTTATGAGGTGGTCACAACTTTATGACTTCCAAACGATAACACTACCTGCTAATTTGAATAGATGGCTGTGAGTCTGATGGATCATATGCAGCACCAGATGGCACTTAGTGCTAGGCAGTGCCTAGATAATGCAGAAGGTAGGTGTAACAGCTTGATACGCTAGCAGACATTGAGGAGAAGGAGCCGCGCTGGGTGGCAAAGCTGCAGGTTCCCATCCTTGCCGGCGCATCCTGGGAAGCAGAGAATGGCTGGCTGCTCCTCCAAAGCGGTCTGCGCCGCTTGTCCTCAGGAAGCCTCTCCCTCCAAAAGCCTGTTATCTCTGGCAAGTGCTACAAAGGCACCGAAGGTTCCTGCTGCCAACTCCCCACATTTCTAATCCTGAAAAGCAGGCCAGAAACGCAGGCCACCAGCCTCCCCAGGCCATGGCTCTTGTCTGCACCAAGAAGAGGCCAAGAGGTAGGGCTGCTGACCAGCCCAGGAAGATCTTGCACTCTCCATGGCTGCATTTGCAAAATTAAAGAATGAGACATTTTGGGGGCGATATTTTTAAGGCCTGACTTTCATCACTTTTCTCCACTTCCACTGGTAAAGCTCCCCTCAAGGCGCCATATACTGACTGAAAATAAACACCGTGCAGCTGCACTCTTATGTCCCTCCATGCTTCTTACATCTGCTTTGGTGTGACTGATTGGTAAAGAAGTTGGGTAAACAAGCTACATGCCAGCTGAAATTTCCCTTTCATCAAGGATATTCCCAGCTGGACAGATGCTGCCAGAGGCTGACTGTTTTATGCTGCCTAAGCAAAGTAATGGAACTGATTCAGTAGAAAGGATATTTGCTGCATATTTGCTATTTAAATAGCTTTTAAATTTAAAAGCACTCTAATGATTATTTTCAAAGTGCTCAATGAATACAAAACAATGCAAAAATAATTTCACGTTATTAGGGGACTTCAGTGTATGCCAGGAATACTGGGGATATAGTGAATTCACTTGACAAAGATAATTGTGGACTATGTGGATAATAAATACAGTGCCTGCAGTTCCCACATTGCGCTCTAAAACACTGTTTGGATAAACAGTGGTACCACTTAGATAAAATAGTGCCTGTTTTTAGTTTAATGTATAACCACAATAAAAGAAGTTGCTAGCAGAGACTTAATTTTACAGTTATTTTTGTTTTAAAAAGAAGACCAGACAAGACTGGGTATACTGGCATAGCATTATGGCAACATCTGATATTCAGACTATCAAAATTAAAGCCTTTTTTATGATTATCCTTTTATAAAAATTGTATGATCCACTACTATGTTCCTTGGAAAAACTTGTCATCAGATCAGCTATCCTGATTATAGCCGACAAGTTCCACAGCTGTCTCTCTGCCTTTTATTGTTGGCAAATTATTTTATTATATATTTATGTAACTAGTGGGTCAGCAAGTTTGAAACAATTGAGATGTATCCCCAAAAGACTTCCAAACATATAATATTAAAGTTCTGGGTATCTGCCAAGCATTTTTATTAGTGCCTCTTCTATCAAGCTGCTGTAAGTCACCCCCATCCTTCACACCATCTTTACAAACACAGCAATGCAAAAATTTGAACTTACCTACCATGTCCTAAAACTAGCAAATATCTGTTGTGAAGCAGCCTAAGAAATGTTATCACTTTGAGTGCACCAAAGATAGAATTCTGCCCAAAAAGGTCTATAAATTATTTTACCAGAAAAACAAAAAGTCATGCATGAGTTCAACAGCATTTAAGAAGCGAGTCAGAAAGGACAAGATAAAACCATGATCCCAAACTTAGATTAAAAAGAAAATATTGGTTTAACTTCTGACCTAAAACACTTCTCATTGAATACCTATCTACAAGGGAAGGCAGATAAATAAGTAAGAATACTAAGTGGAAGTCACATGTGGGGGGAGGGAGAAGAGAAACTGAGATATTACAAGTTGTATAATCTAAAGGGAAAACACCAGCAAATTTATTTTTGGCTGGGATCACATTGTCACTTGTTTCTATACTAAATAAGGGATCCCAATTTTGAAAGCTGTCCCTGGATCCTACAATAATGAGCAACAACCGGTAAATAAAAGATGAGAGAAAACATTAACATCATGTTAAAATTAGCTGGTTGCAGAGCCCTCAGCATAATTTTTGAGACAAAACGCCTTGGATCACTGATGCTGCTTTTACCCTGAAGTGTGCTTTGGCTCTTCTCAACAGGACACTTCAGTGCCTTCCAATTTGCTCTCCCAGGTGCCCACCTGGCCACCAACCCAGACTGGGAACATGTCAGCACTTGCATCTGCCTGCCCTTGACCTTGAACCTGCACTGATGAGCTGCAGTAGCTGAGTACAGGGTGCCATTCCCGCATGCCCCATGCACACACCAGCCACCACTGTCTCCTGGTCACTCCTGTGACCATGGCTGTGGCCAGCTCTACCCTCCCTCGCCATGTCCATCCATCAGCAGATGTCAGGGCCACTGCTGGGCACTGTCATCACCAGTGTTACTGGTTCAGCACCAGTTTGCAGCAGCATTACTGAACAGAAAAGCACAGCCTAGAGACATGAATGAGGGCAGACAGGGTTTTCCCGAGAAAAGCTAAATCCTGGGATTGTCTGGATACAAGAATCTCCCCTGTGAAACGTCCTGTTGCCTACAGCTGCTCTTCCTCAAACACAAACAGCAGTCTGCAGAGGGTGACCTTACTAAACCATCTCAAGTGCCCACGCAGAACTGTCTCAGGCCACTTGAGCCACATCTCAGCTGAGCCACAAGCAAGATGGACCACACACAGTCTGATTTCACTTGGGCTTTAGGTCACCAAAGGGTACATCTACTCCACTAGATAAAAATGAGAAGGAAAAAACCAAACCAAAACTGCAGAACTGTATGTCTTGTGGTTCACATTGCTAAACTGTTAATTTGTTGCTTGTCTCAGTTTTGGACCCATCCATCTAACTCTTGAATCCCGAGTTCAGTGTATATTTCTTAACTCATTAATTCTTCAGTCAGCAGAACTTTACTTTGCAGATATTTCTCTCTGCACTGAGGCATAAGAAGAGATTCACTGCCATGAAATGATTAGGTACTGCAGTCTGGAATGCAGGTCCTGAAAACATGGGTTTGCCCGTTTCATGAGAGACTGAACTAAAATAGGAGTCTTAGCACTGAGAAAAATCTAGGTTGCTCCAGATCCCAGTGCTAGAAGCAGGGAGTCAAGTGGGGATCCAGCTGGCAGGGTAGTGCTGCTTTTCGAGGTAGCTCTTGTTTCACACTGTGAATAAGTAGCAAGATGCACTAGATGAACTGTTTCCTTCCTCCCTCAATGAACCCCGATGGGCACATGGCATGTCCATGTAGTAGAAAAGAGATTAATTTTTCAGGCAGATGGCCACGATATAAATCAATTCCTATATTATTTCAATCCCTTTGGCAGTTTGGGCCCTAAAAGTGAGGGTCTTAAACTACAACTATGCTTCATGGATTTCTCTCTGACAGTAGATCTTTTGCAAGAAGGTCAAGGGTTAAGCCATCTTGCTTCTGCATTATCTGAACCATAAACGGCATCATCTGAAAGACTGGAAGTTTGACATACTTACTGCAAATACAATAATTCAGTCACAACATCCCCCATCTTAAAACTCCTCTGTGCTCCTTCCCTGTCATTGCAGGATTCAAAAAGAAACCAGTTTCATACCCTGTAAAATGAAATTCATGGCCTGTTCAGCAGCCTATGAAATTTATCAGATTTAGGCTTCAAGTCATAGTCTAGAAAGGATAATGAAACTGCCGTGAGAGAGACAGTCCTCAGAAATAGTAAAATTCTTCCTTGTCCTAAAAACAGGCAGGGTGTCAGCTCATTTTTTCCATTCTGGTACAAGCAGACAGAGGATTAAAACAAGGAAAAAAAAATCTTAAATAAAACGGATATGTCTCAGGGCTTAAACCAGAGATAGATCAGTTATCTTGTGCCACCATGCTGGAAAGGCTGGTAAATAAAAGCATGTTCAAACATTGTTTAGTGCATGAGCCTTGTGCTTGCAAAAACTGACAGTCTCCAGAAATACCTACCTTGGCTTAGTATCTTCTTCAGAATATCATTTATGCTATGCTTACCTTTGTTAGGCTTGTGACACCCAATAAATAGGTTAGAAGAAAATTTATAGGGCATCAAGGTTATAAATAGCCTTCATCATCAGTTTATGTACGCATATTCCCCTCATTCTAGCTGGGAGAGCTAAACTCTTCTCCGCTATTCCAGTGCAATTCAGTGGTATACAAGCACTGACACCCTGTTAACTGTTAAAGTTAGTTCAAATGCAACACTGAATTTCAGGATGAAAAAATGTCCATTATAGAGGTTGCTGTGGCAACAGCTATGCTTTAAAACTGAAACGCTATTTTCATTACAGACTCCTTTTCCATTTTCTGGTTGTAGTCAGTAACCATGTCATCAGGTTGAATATTTCTATGCTTGAAATAAGCCCAGAAGACAATTTAATTTTGGAAGTTTAAATAACATGTATCCAAGCGTCCCTGAACTCTGTGTTTTGTTTTGAAACCAATAAAATACATCACTGGCTTGTGCATGCCATGCTTGTTTGTATCATATATTTTGATAAAGTATTTTTACATAAGTCCAAAATTTTAAGGCTAGCTTGTTTTGTAGTTCTCAGTTCAAGCAGAAAGCCAAGAACCAAACAGCTGTGAACCAATTTTTCTTCTGAACGCAATGTCCAGGCTGTTTCAGAGGCCTCCAAGAAAATCAAATGGGTAGTGACTGCCTGCGTTTCAAACTTTGCTGATTACTTCTGTATCACATTTCTGCACTTTTGTTGCTTGAAAAAAATCTCAGCAACTTTGCATTATTGGCCTTCATACTGCTAGTGGTCCTCCTTTCCTACCCAAATCAGTGAAGCACAACTTTTTTCAATTTCCAGCTGCTAAGTCAATAAGTTTGTCTAAGGTGACTAAACTGGGAATTTGAATGACAGAAATATTAAGAAAAAGTAATCCCACCCAGCCTAATTAATTTGCCAATCTTCATATTAAATTAATCATATTCATTCCAAGTGCCTTTTTTCAGACTGAGCATTATTTTTAAAATATGCACTTTCTGCTGATAAAACTATTACATTGTGTTTCTTCAAGATGACTGCTTATAGCAAATCTATTAATAACTTCTTAATAAAGTGAGAGTTTTAAATATGTCTTAATCTAAGCTGTACTAACATTTCAGTGCGAGAGGAATTAATTTAGAAACTTCAGATATGGTTTTCATTTAAACAAGATTAAATGAGTGATCCAAGATTTGTGCATCAATACAGTTTTCTATCTAGAAGGGAATTTCACAAAATCAGATTTCACAATAGTAGGCTTCTATTTTATTGTTTATTTACCTTGAAGAAACAGAAGCTATCCATTAAAAGGATATATTCTCATTTTCTTTTTGTCAAGAGCATGTTCACAATGTTCTCACTCTTCCGTTTCCTTCCCCTGAACAATGCTCTCAGACATTGCTGAAACACAACTATGGCATTCACAGGCATATTAAAGTTATTTACAAAATCGTTGGAGGCAGAGAGAGTCTGAAGCACACATCCCAGAATATATTGCCTTTAGAAACTCCAGTTATAAAGTCATTTCCTCTAGTTTAATAAGAGCCCTGAAATGTTTCGTATGGTATTGTATAAACAAAGAAAAATATTAAACAACATCCTCCCTGCTTCCCTCAGCAAGTGAGTAACTCTGTATTTCCCAAGGGAGAAAAGCCCCCGTAAGACCTGAAAGAAAATGAAGTTAAAGGTTTACAGTATGACCTTGAAAGAATAACTGCAATCAGGATATTGCCACATTTCATTTCAGCTTCAATTAAAAACAACCTGAAAACTAGAAAAATAAGCTTTGAGGCTCACAATTGAATGCTTGTGACTTAAAAATACTGCTGCATCCCATTTTGACCTGTTCAATGGAAATATTATGACCACAGTCTGTCTATTAATTCAGATATCTGATCTGTATTGTGAGAAGAAGAGTTTCCTTCCTCCTTATAAGATGGTTTTATCAGATGATAGAAGAAACGTCAAGGGAAGAAAAGAAAATTCTACAGATAAATAGAAAGAGCCTTCCATGAAAGCTCATGTGTAAAAATAGTTTCGGGAAACAGCAAACCCCACAGGTTTCAGCTCTGTTCGCTAGATCCAGTGTGACACACACTCTCACATCAATATAAACAAAAGAAAAGAAGAAAAACGGCAACAAAAACCTTTAGCTCAGGTGTGATCTTTCAGTTTTCACACAACCAGTATGGTTCCAAAGCCATTTTTCTCATTAAGGAAATCCTGAGTAAGCTGCTTTCATGTTCTGCAGGGTATTTTTTCATGTGTGTCAGAAACAGGAGGGAAATGCCCACGTGGTGTGGCACAGTTGCTATTAATGCAACCTCTTAACGTTTACTATTTTTTCTTAGTAAGGTCAAATCTGCCAGAACATTATAGGGAAAGCTGTGAAGGACTGTTACCTTTGCCAAAATATACCTCTTGTTGTAGTAGCTCTGAATGCATTTACAATGGTTAAGTGGAAAAAATAAACACAAAATATAAAGATATAATTCCTTGCTACTGTTGGGATTCCCTGCATTTCTTTTGTGGGGCATATTTTTGCATATACAGTATGTTGTTAGAAATGAATAAATAAATTAGTATTAATAAATAGAGTGCCAGCTTCAAGACTGCTGATCTGTCACCTTTTGTTCTCATCAAAAGTCAGAAGAGAAAGTTGCGGTACAGCAAAAAAGGTACACAAGCTAGGGTGCAAGACCAGAGCTTTCTGACCACATACAGTTCTTTCACCCACAATAGTTACTGCAGCTATTAGTTATTATTATTTTCACCTTAAAAACTCAAGTAGAGCTGTACATGTACTCAGATGCATCCCACCTAAGGAAGTCTAAATACAGTGCAAACATATATCTACTGCCTTATTAAATGGTGTTTTCTGTTTGGGGGAATAGAAAACAATCACTTGTTATAGTTCTCCTTAAGAAATTATTTAAGATAAGAACAATATGCTTTTCCATTTAGAGAAAGCTGCCAAGTCCCTAATCCAAGACGATCTGAATATGAAGAATTGTAATAATTTGTACTGTGTGATATCATGCACGGCTTGATAGTATAAAACCACTTACTGCTTTTGTAGCCAGATGAAAGGACTCCATGGTAAAGATGTTCTCTAATGCTTCTTGTGTGGTTTTACGAAGGCCTTAACGAGAAAGAGCATGCATGCATACTAAATATAACCACTTTTTCAAAGAAAACAACTCAAAATGCCTTCTTCTGAACATGCGTAGGCACTCAGGAAACAGAAAGAGCAATCTGTGTGGCAAGAGTCCTGACTCAGGAGATCAGACAACCCTGGAGATTTAACTACATTTTCACTTATCTATACAATAAAAACAAAACAAACAAACAACCCCCTTCCCCCAGATTCTCCTGGTAAAAGCCCACCTACCCCCACACCACATCTATCCATTTACATTTATGGAGGCACCAATAAGTCACATATCAATTCCCTAAATTATGTGGGGTACCTCACAAAACTATTTAGCTCAGCTGCAGGTGAAATGTCCCCTTCCTGCCGTCTAAAGAGGGAATAACTGGTTTTAATATATTTGCATTTATACAAGGCCTTTCCCATACTGCCACCTTTAATAAAGCTTCTGATCCTTCGAAGTCACACGCTAAATGTTACAGAACTACTGTCTGCATCCACATGAACAGTTAACAGAAAGTGCCAGTAGGTAGCGTTTAGTAAAATATAGCTTTGTTTCTGGGTTTCAAGGAACAAAAGCGATCCTACTGCGAGTATATGAAAGTTGTCTATGTTCTTACTGCTATTTTGCTGCGCTTGGAGCAGCAACACATTGGATAGATGCTAGCAGAGCTAGTACTAATGAGCTGCCTTAGAAGTTATGCAGTGGTGGGTGACTCACAGCATTTTAGACATTACGGGGGGGATGTATCAGATTAAACATAGGGGTCTACAGCTGAGCTTTTAGGGCATGAGTCCTGAAGTAAATGCCTAAAATAAGTGAGTGACTGCACCCAAAAAGTGCCACTTCTTTCCTTTGACTAAAAAAAAAATAATCTACTTGCTAAACCTCTAAAATAAGATGGATGCTGACTGTTCACCATAAAGAGATTTTTATTTTTGGAAGTTCCTTTCATACTTTATCATCTCGCACTTGTCTTTGCACTTGCAGCTGACCTGAGTATGCTGCCTCGCTGCCTTTGGATAAATGTGTTTGAGTAGTGGAAACGGAGTATCTTCATTATCCTTGCACTCTACCAGAGATAATTAGCCCAGGTAGTTCAACAACTCAGACAGCTACGCTGTTTTCGTAACCTGCATTCTGCGACCTAGACATAGCCTCTAGGCCAGCAGGTTCAGTAGCTGCGCAGAATCTCACAGGCAACTAAGAATTTCATACAGGTAGTCTTAAAGCCATTTTAAATCTTTCTAGTTACTGTCAGGTCAAATATTAAAGTTTAATATAGTTACCTGAACTGGGGAGGAGGGGAGGAAGGGGAGTAGCTGCTTTTAGTAAAACACAAAACTATGAACCAATTTTTATTAACTTTTTCTTTGTGGAAATTCTGGTAGTAGAGAAATGTTCTTCTGTCTGCCTTTGAGAATAAAAAAGGGCACTGCACTAATTGCAGAGTACTTGAGATACTGTCTCTGTGTTCTGGGATTTTTCATTTCATAGACATTACAAGTTACAGGTTATTTCCCTGGTCCAGTACATGTCCTCAACAACATTACAGAAGGACTATAATTTCTTACCCTTCTAGTACCATATCACTTGGAGGGAAGGGGGGTTCCAGGTATTTCTTCAAATATATGAGTTAACTTGAAGCACAAAAGAGTCTGAGGAACTGTTGGTACACAATGATGCAGCACTCCAGTAAAGGCTGTCCTTCGCATCAGAAGTGGGCAAGTGTCAGACTCTGAGAAGTACCACAATAGAAGGATTCCTTCTTAATTTAATCCAGCAGTCTTCTGGCAAAATTGTCAGCTGGAAGATCTACTGGAATCCACTCCTGCTGGTTTTTGCCCTCAGTGGTAGGCCTGGCCTTCAACATTGCTGTAATAATTGTGTAGTTAAATCTGTTGTATGAGGTAACCTTTTACCCAAGGGGAATGCATAAATCTCACAAGCTATGTTTTCATAGCATAGCTCTGCCCCAAGGAGAAAACAAAGTTGTCCTATAACATCTCAAGCAGAACAGCAGCGTACCCTGCACTAAGAGTAGGAAGGAGTTCATGGTAGGATGCGATGCATGAAAACAGAGTATTGCTGGGATTATGTGTCTGCCCTAGATCCACTTCCCATAAATAAATGTGTTGTAGCAAAACAGAAAGAAAACAAACTCACTCATGAGAGTTTGTGGAGCTGCTCTTTTATTAGTTTGGATATCTATGGAACAAAATACATTCTGACTCAGAGGCCTCCTAATGCTGTCAAGCTGATTCCTCAAATAAATCCAATCTTCAAAAAACCCAAAACCAACACTATGGCATATGAAGTTCATACTTAGGAAATGGCTTCTCTTTCTTCCAGTGGACCAGACTTTCAGACTTTCCTTCGGCTTCCTGCATTGTTTCTCTTATCAGTTATGGAACAGATCTTTGATTAGATCTTTTTACAAGGTCTTTTCTTAAACAGTCATTAAAGTAAGCATTCAATGCTTTAAGGTATCCATTTTCTTTGAATGGTAAGCAGAAGTGTTCCTAAGTCTTAATTTTCTATGAAACTCTGTAGTCACAGGAGTTATGTTGAAGTTCTTCCCATCTGGTGAGAAATAGCTGTGGCAATTTGATAGCTTAAGGCATAGTCTTGGATTTTCATTTAACTAGCCTCCCTCACCTCAGAAAATCTCTGATTTCAGAGCTACAAAAGCCCTGATGTAGATTGGTGGAAACATACTTGACCATTGACTCGCTGTCCATGAAGACTGAAAAGTGACTATAGTATTCTATGAACCTCTCGTCAGGATGAAGATTCCTAAATTGTTAAAAGAATGATAAATTTAAAAAATAGAAAACCTAAGAGAAAAGCATGAAATACCTTATGTCAGCCTAAAGCAAACAATAAAATTGATGGAGCAATTAAAGCTTTTTTGCCTATGTGAAAGTATATGCCAAGTTTAGAGAATAAGATCATGCTTGCAATAAAATGGGCACTCTGGAGCGAAGACAATGGATTTTAGTCAGTTAATTGGAGAAAACAGTCCCATATAGCATTTTTTCCAGTTTCCCAAGATATCTTTATGAAGAGATTCTGGAGCTAAAAATCCTCATATAGCATATCAAATTCATCTTTAGCCGGTATTGCCTGACAATGGACCACTTGAGAAACATTTACCTCACCACATTTGAATCAGGCTTGGGAGAACTTTGCTTCATTATAAGCTGAATTAATTTAGTAAAATATGACTTTTGCTTCAAAAGCACAGCTACTTCTACTGGAATGAACAAGTTGGCAATTTATTCCTTACACCTTTGTCAGTAAAACAGTAGATTCTTGTTTTACTTCTCAAACAGTGGACTGTTTTTAAGAAACACTGAAGAAATTATACTTAGTACCAGGAGGAGAACATCATTCCAGAGAAAAATAGTTAATAATTACCAAAGCTATTTTTATTTTCCAAACATAAACTCCACAAATTTCCAGTTACGGAAAGACAGCTGATTTGTACCTAATCCTGACAATTTTGAAAGGAAGTAGCATTTGATGAGGGAACTTCCTTCCATACCTAAGGTCTGATGATTTACTACTACAATAGACTTGACCATGCTGATTTCCCAAAACACTTTGCTGCACCAGAGGTACAGCAAATGCAAAACAATCTTCATATAAAAGCAAAGACTATGGAAAAGGTAAATCACATTCCTTCATGCCAACATTGCTTTCTGTGCCTCTCAAAGGAAGATTGACAAAAAAGCTTTTATCACCAAGGAGGCCACCTGGTACAGCTGGAAAACAAGGCACATGGATTCATGGATGTGGAACTGTCACATGGATTATGGACTCCAGCAAGATATCTACCACCTACAAATAGCAGCCAATCAACCAGTTGAGTTACAGATACAGAAAGAGAAAAGGAAAAAAGAGTTCAGTCTGCTTTTCTTCATGTTTTTCCTCTTGATATGCTTACTGGAAATGGCTTTTTAGTAGTCTCCTAGAGAAAGCAGCAAACTGTGGCTGAGAAATCAGATACTGTGCCGTATTTAGCACATTTAAATTACAGAACCAAAGACGCCTTGGTTGTCCCTAGCCAGCATTTTGTTCAACAGGAAGCTGAATACAAGAATTTCTGCTGTCTAGAAACTAGCACTGGAGTCAGGGAGGAGGGGGCTTGCAGACATTTGAAATGACAGTTAAGGCAAAGGGGAAAAATACTGTGGCAGGAACTACCACCACTTCATTGCATTGGCATTGTGTGTTTTACAGTGAGAAGCAGTGGTCAGCAGCAGCTGCCAGACAGGCCCTTTCTCCATGTGGACAAAATCACCTGAAAACGGCCACACTCCCATGGGAAACAAATGATCCCTTCATCTTGCAACTGCAAGAACAGTAGGAGATAAGGGGCAACAAGTTTGACATTTTTGGCTGCAGATAGACAGGCAACAAACACAGGAAATGGAGAGAGGGACATCCCAAGACATGACAACAGCAGATCAGCACTTTGTAATGACAGCTGCTCATGTCTGGAAAAGTGGGCTGTTTCAGGTCAACTGTGCAAAGTCACCTACCAGGTCTTTCATTTGTGTTTGCAATATCTGGTCATACTAGACTTCAGTCAATGTTACTACTGCTACTGTTAGTATGTATGACCGGAAAAATAGTGTGTGCTGAAGAGCTATATCTTCAAGATAATCTCAGAAAAGCTAGATGAGAAAAATTTGTGTGCAGATTCACAACTCAGATACCAGACTAACCCATGAAACAGACTCCTTGGTTTGGAATAATTTCTGAGCAATACATGGCTAATTCACATCTACATCAACATCTGAATTGTGATAGCTCCCCAAAATTGAAGAGTGATTTTCCAAGACTTGTGATATTCCTGACCACTTTACCAACAACAGGGAACAGTAATCAGTTGAAAAACAGATGCAGTTGTTTGGGGAGAACTGAAATATCTCGATACTGCATAATGTGACTTGACATAGCATACTATGAACAATTCAGTGTTATGACACAAGTAAAATGTATAGAGGGAGAATAGTTTTCTTTTCTTTACCCCCACTGCACTAGTTGCGCCCCTTATGACCTATGCAGGACAGGTGAACAAAACAGCAAAGCATCTGCAGCAGTTAAAAGTTAGCTTGTAGCATGGTTTCAGGCCTAAGTGAATTATTTATCAGTGACTCTGCACATCTCTTCTGTGAGAAGGAATACTGCAAAAGTTAAAAAGGGGACTTGCTTATTTTTGCATCCAGGAAAAAAAAAATCTGATTAAGATAAACAAGTAAGAAAGAAACTTCCCCCTCACCTCCAAAGGTCTACATAATGTCTGTAAATGAACATCACAGTGGCAGTGTGCCTTGAAGATGTTTTTTAAATGCCTTATTCTATGACATTTAAACAAAATGTGTTATACTGCAGTCAACAATACAATAGGTTCAATAGTATTAGCTCCCCTTAAATTTCCTGATATCCTATCTGTATCTCTGGGTAACGGTAGGACAGGAAGGGAATAGCCTGTGTGATGTTTAGCATGTTGCAGAAAGAAATAGCATGGATAATCCAGAAAGACAAGTTACTTAGAATTTTACTTTCCTTTCTCCCATGATACTGAGGCCATTGAACACTGGGCAGCACAGAAGATACAGCTATTCCAACCCAAGTCACTGCTTTTGTATGTTAAAATGGAGAGTCTTATCATTAAGAACTGTGGAGCTTTTAACCATGGATCATACATGCTTTTATTTTCTGTGACCATATGAAATTATCCCCCAGGTACTCAGATGCAGTACTTGGCCTTGCAGACCCAGATTATATATGAGGTTTCCTTTGAAATGGGCAAAGCTTCTTATGTTATTATATCATTTGCTTCAAGGGCAAAGCAAAGAAGTTCAAGGCATTAGTTTTGCCTTTTTAAATCCTATGACACAGGTACTGGACAGTTAAATGAAAGTTCCAAGAGCCTTTTATACTACTGAATGGCAGGTTAGAAACTTCCCTAGACTCAGACCCCTTTGCACTATGGTAGTCTGTTTCTGTGGGTCAGGCAGTCACGCAACAATTAGATGAGATTAGACTATGTGAGCCTGTCTTACCTCAGATGTTCAGATGAGGTTACACAGTGGTCAGAAAAGAATTCAGCTGTATTTATGAATAAGCTACATTTTTGCTGGAGGGATCTCAAAGTTGTCTGCAAGTTTGTTTTAAACTGATAAAAAATAAGCTGCCCTACACTTAGAGGCTGAAAGGTCACTCCCTTCACTCTGAGACAATAGATACACCTGTGATTGCCATCCCAGCTATGGCTTACACCAGACAACTCTATTACTGGTCTCCAATTAGCCCCAATAACATGACGCTCAACACAGGCTGCTAACTCTGCTCAAGCAGAAGTGGTGAGTTCAGCAGCAATAAATGGCGCTAGACTGTTACTACACCCAACCAGCTCATTTCAACTTATACTGGACACGTCAGCTCTAAACTGTTGTGACTGTAGTATACAGACGCCTTTGTTTTTTCACCACACTTGGTAATCCAAGATCAGGTACTACGCAGTCAGGAGCAAGAAACTTCCGTCAGTGCTTCAGACAACACACCATGATCCCAAACCAACCAGCACAGATGGATGGAAAATTAACCCAGAAGAGCCAGACGTGGTAGATGTCTGGAGGAGGACGCCGCAGCTCCATACCTCCTCCAGCCTCTCACAACAGCTGCCGACAGCAGCACAAGCTCATGTTGACAGGGAAGAAGATGACAAAGAAAAAATGCAGTTTAGGGAGGTGCCCACATCCTCTGTAGCCATTCAACAAAAGCACTTCCTTGCAATAGCTTACAAAAGTATGGGAAAAGAATAGATCTTTCTTTCTGAAAAGCCTATGATCTAAAAAGCTAAGACAGACAAAGACAGGCATAATAATAATTAAAAAAAAATGCAGAGAGGTGAAGTGATTTACACAAAGAAGCAGTAACAGTGTTGTTCCCAACATGTTTCAAGCTTGCTGTTTTTATTTTAGACTCAAAGAATTTGTGTGCCTAACACTGGCCCCTTTCTTGGTCTAATAAAATCTATGTGTATACATGTAAGCCTGTCCCTATAAACCTTGCCCTCATCAATTAGCTAAAACAATGCAATAAGGTGAGGCAGGGATCAAAAACTTCGTTGACTCACAACTTCCCACCACATCCGTAGCTTCCCGCATTAATTGAGTGCCTTTTAAGACCCGAGGAAGATATTGCTAGAGAGGAATTTATGGACTCTGGGTGTAGGGGCAGGGGTTATTTACATGTATTAGTGTCTGAATTGCAGTGAACTGTATGCCTAAACCACCCAAAATAGATGGTGTCAACAGTGTATGCAAGAGAAGGCAGAGCTAAACTCCCATGGGAGAAACAAATACGTTAACATGATATGCTCAAAGCAGCCAGTGATTATGTCTGCTTTCAGTCTGGGCTTCCCCTCCTTGCTGTTGCACATGGCTAACCTGCAGTTACTGCAGTGACAGAGGTTGTGTTGGCACACTCCAAACTAGACATTTTGGGTACTTCTTGGCTTTGTAACCAGAGCAGTACAGAGCTCAGCATGAGATATTCTCTAGCATTTACCCAGCTTCTCAGGTGGGTTTTACAGCCAACTGTGCTCCTTGGTCTAGCAGCACAGAGCTATCAGCAGCCAGGGGAGTGAGTTTAAAGCTAGCTTAGCTCTATCCACTTATCCTGCTATCATTGCTTTAGAGGGGTAACTTGAGATGCACTTGACTGCAGAAGGTGTGCAGCAAGGTATTGTGAAAATCAATCCTTCCAGCTGCTCTAGATCAGCTCTCGGGAAACTGGAGTGGTGCAAAAGACACAGTAAGACCTCACAAAACAAGAGAAGCACACAGGGAAATAGTGGGACTTCGCAGAATTTTTTTAAAGCACAATACCAAACCTGAAAATTGTCAGGTATGAAAAGCATAAGCTAACAGCATCACAAAAGTTGAGCCATCCAGACAGAAAGTATGATGTATTACAGTGAATGAAAGAATTAAACCAACCAATCAATACCTTTGTGAGTTACTTTGCACAGACTAGACAAAAAAAAAAAAAAGAAGAAGAAAAAGAAAAAGAAAAGAGAATGTAGTAGGGAAAACTTACTGCAATCACTTTTAAGTAATACTTGGGGATAGAGCTAGTGAGGCAGGTATCCATAATTAGGCCAGCTCCCTAATTAAGAGTCCACTGAACCTTGCTAGCAGAAATACAAGGCTGATAATTTAACACAGTGAATTTTGCAAGAATTGCTGAAAAAAATCAAATTAAGGCAATCAATGGCAAAAAAAGGGATCTCCAGGGAAAATAGATTTTTTTTTTAAGTGCAGAAGAACTGACACATCAGTGAAAAGAAAAACATGCCTGTTAAGTGATCTTGACAAGTATTGCTGGCTCAGAGGACAGCATTGTGTTGATATACGGTGTATTACCTTCTGTTTCATGGATCAGTTTAAAAGAAGCTTTGCACGAAGGGCTTTAGGAGCTACACTGAATTAAGATTGATTTGTTTAACGGCCTCAGGAGAGCAGGAAAAAAAAAGAGGTAAATGGAGGACCACACAGACAGAATTACATTTTATAATACCATCTTGTACCTATAGACTATTGCAACCTGTACATAGTGCCAGGATTAGGTTTCAATTGATTTTTACATGCTGACATGCCATTTAGCTACTAAAGGTACCAGGCTGCACTGTACCGGATATATTTCCCTATGTGGCATTTGTAACTCTCCCAACTACGTGAACTATACTGAATAGGAAACTTCTGAGAAGTCATCACAAACCACTCATAAGCTAAATGACTTAAATAGTAAAGACAGTCTTTTCAAGCTCATTCAGTAAATGACATTAATTTACAATAAATCATAACTCTAGCATCATTAAAGAACAAACATTCAGTAGGGACAAGTAACTTGCTTCCTCTGGCCAGCTACAGAAAAGACTATGCCATAATTCTGGCATATATTTCCACAATCTCTCCTAAATCCCGTTAAGTAGACAGGTTTTACAGAATGATTGTAAAGTCAGAAAATTCAAGCCAGGGTGAACAAGGGCATCAAAAAAAAATAATAATTTTTTAAAAGAGGGAGGCAGAAGAGGGCTTCTTTTAAAAGAAAAGTTGGACCAAAGGGAAGCTGGGCAAAGCTGAGTTTACTGTGTTGTGGTCCACAGCTAGTGACTGCCATCTTTCAACATTGTCTCCTATGTTTTGGGATTAAAGGGGGGAAAACGCAAACAAGTATATTTCTTTCAGGCAAATGATGTTTGTTCAGCATGTGGGAAGACTTTGTTGGATAGAATCTGACTTTTATAAAACCAAACAGATCTCTTCAGAATGAAATGTTATTCCTGCAACCTGTAGCAAAGGGAAAAGAACTGGCCACTGCAAAAGGAAAATGCAGCCCTGAAAGAAAGCTCTGCCTAGGGACCTTGTTTGAGACAATCAAAGCTTTATCACTCTCCTTAGGGAAACCAGAAGCAAGTCTGCCCTATGGCATGAAAGCAGGACCCAACATAGCTCTGAGAACACCCTGTGCCCCTTGGAAGACCACAGGGAACATATTTCCTACCGCTGAGACGACACTGAGCGTACTAGGCACTGTAAGGGTTACAGTGGAGGAGGGCACAGAGAGGACTGGTGACACAGGAAAAGATAAATAAAAGTGACGTATAAAGCTGTTAACAACAGAAATTTACATCAGCTAGCAGAGTTTCCTCTAGGCCTATGTTACTACATTATCAAAAAAAAAAAAAAAAAAAAAAAAAAAAGCTGTTGACTACACTTTTGAATAAATTTACATAGAGCACTTCATCAAATTTCCTCACAGGCAGCTACATGATTTTGTTTGTGGTGTTAATCTGATTGTCCAGACAACTCGCATCCATCTAGTGGTATATGCATTATATGTATGCCTTACATAATTCTGATCTTTGAAAAAGGTCCCAGAATTCACAATGTTAAAACACTGCAGAATGACCAGAAGGCCTGTGCAAGCAGTCATAAAGATAAGAAAAAAACCTTGCAGTTATTGAGGCAGCAGTGTAAAACTTAATCTCATTCTCGCATAGAGAATCTCATGCTGAATAATGGCCAGGTGTTTTCATTTTCATCTGATTAAAGGAGCTTTCACTTTCTGCAGTAGAGCTTTGCGTATGTTTTGTCAAGGCAGAGTGCTATTCTTGGATATTGCATCAACAGTAACCTTTCTACATATCCCTGCCTGCTTCTGCAAAGTGCTTTATGTCAAGACCAAGATTTTTCAAAGTGACTAGTCCTGATAGGTATGTGGTATCTTTGATACTCAACTTGAGACAGTTTGGAGAATGTCAGAGAAAACCATCTATCACTTTCTGCATGTGTCCTCTTCAGATGGGCTTCGCACTGCTATACCTAGAATCACCTAGGAAAAATTGTCATCCCAGATTTTCAAGAATGGTTACCTACAGCAAGGATCATACCTAGATACTGAATCTAGGTACATTGGTCTTAATTCTTTGGCAACTTCAAAACACAAAGAAAATTCACTTTCCTTTAGGGAAGCCTATGATACCCAGCCAACGTAGCATAACAGTGACCTAGAAACATCACCTGTTCGGCCAACAGGGCAGCCCATGTTCCACCCTCTGTGGTGCTGCATCTTCCTGGAACTGCTCTAAGTGCAGGTAGAGGACAGGGGAAACAAAGCAGATATTTAATCACTGCCCCAACTACAAGTACCAATTTAACAGCTGTTCACTGGAAACTAGACAGCAGACACGTTCATTTTGCTGTGGCCATGGCACAGCCATCTGAATGCAGAATTTTTTTACCACCCCTGACGTGGGTCCCCCGTGAATGGGTGACCTGGAACTGGATGGCTCTTCTTTACATTAACAAGCCTCTGAAATGTGCAATGCCTCATGCCTGCATTTCTGTTCAGTAAGTGATAATTCCTTACTATGAGCATTTGAGTTCACAGGGACACTCATTTGTGATAAGAAAGGTGTCACAGAAGAGTAAGGATTTTCTCTCTGGAGATGCTTAGGGAGATAGTCGCAGAGTTATTTTTCCATAAGAGAAATTCAAAAAATGCATTAGGAAAAAAGAAACAATCTTAAAAAAAATCATTTTCCCATAACAAAAGGAAACAATTGCTCCACAACTGCACATAAGTTTGTTACAAAACAGCAGTGAGACAATCCACAGCTATTTGCTAGGCAGCAATCACATAAACAGAAATAAACCTCACTGAATTCTTGTGAAGTAGCCTTAAAATAGATTAAGCATAAACATAACCCTTAGCATAGGTCATGCAGGAGGAAAACTGAAGGGTGAACACTGAAGGAATTAATAAGGCAGTCTTAATACTTGATAAGCTGCAACTGACATCAGTCTGTACCACCTTAGGAAGCTAAAGGGGAAAGGAAGGGTTTTTTTCTTCAGCTCAGTCTCCTGCAAGTATGCTTGCTGAGGAAAGAGGGACTTGTTAACCTTATAACACTGATATTTCAAAAGTAGAGATAATTAGAGACAAGGTGAGAAAACCCAACCAAGCAAATGTGTTTAAGTGGCATATTTATAAGGTCTAGCAGGTTTTTTGTTTTTGTTTTTTTTTTTAAGCTAAATATGTGCTAGAGGATTCTAATGAGGCAATGCAAACAGGAATTATCTCAAAAGACATTCACCCAGAGATAACGCTATCCAATTTCTGTTTAGTTCAGGATTTAACTCACAGTAGCAAACACATATCCTGTTTAATTAAAAGAAACACTCATACAAGGAACATGAGGTTCTTGAATATGAATTTAAAAGTAGCAGCTTAAGAAAACAGTTAAGAATGGACTGCAGTTCTAAATGAAATTATTTGCAATCCCTACACTTATGAAAGTTCAAGAACTGCACAACTATAATAAACTTCTTTGAATTGAAGGTGTCAGATCTCAGCTAAAGTAAACTGTGTAGAACAACTGACTGATAGGATGGCAGTACCTGTGCGGGTATAAGGAATCTAAACTCACTCATACTGGAGTTGCTGCCAAAGTCTTCAGCATATAACCTCCATGGTTATAGGACTCCTTCCACTGCAAGACAGCATACAGTGCTGTTTGTTTTCACACTAGTGGAGTAAGTTTGGGCAATGCTAAAAGCAAAATGTGATCCTACTCTGAAATAGCTCAGTAGATTTGCTCTATTTTCAGCCTGATTTTGTCACTTCAGGACCAGTTTCTCGGAGGTATTTAGATGATGTTAACAACTAAAATTAGTCTGTAAAGCTTTCATCTCTCATTTATTTCCAAGCTCATGAAGAACAAGAAGGTGACTGGGAACAGCAGATGGACTTATCAGGAACAAATCATGCCTGACCAACCTGATTGCCTTCTGCGTTGTGATGATTGGCAGTATGGATGAGGAGAGAGCTGTAGATATGCTGTGTCTTGACTTTAGCAAGGTCTTTAACATGGTCTTCTGCAGTAACCTTATGGCCAAACTGGGGACAAATGGACAACAAGGTGGGTGGAAAATTGGCTGGACTGCCTGGCTCACAGGGTCCAGAGTTGGTAGTACAAAGTCCAGCCCATGACTAATGGCATCCCTCAGGGACTGACACTGGGGCCAATAATGCTTTTATTAAAGACATGGACAATGGGACAGAATGCACTCCCAGCAGCTTTGCAGATGTCACCAAACTGGGGGGGAAGAGTCAAACACATTAGAGGGCAGGACTGTGATTCAGAGAGACCTCAACATGCTGGGGAAATTGACTGATATGAACCTCAAGAAGTTCAGCAAAACCAAACGAAAAGCCCTGCATCTGGCAAAGGATAACCCTATGCACCAGTGCAGACTGGGGACCAACTGCCTAGGAAGCAGTTTTGCTGAAAAAGACACTTGGGTCCTGACAGACAAGGAGTTGAACATAAGGCAACAGTGTGCCCTTGCAGTGAAGGCCAATAGCATCCTAGGCTGTATTTGAGTGTAGCCAGCAGGTCCAGAAGGGTGATCCTTCACCTCTATTCAGCAATTGTCAGACCATATCTGGAGCACTGGGTCCAGTTTTGGGCTCCCCAGCACAGGAAAGATGCTGACATGCTGGAGTGAGTCCAGCACAGGGCAACCAGTGTGGTTAAGGGGCTGGAGCACTTGACACAGAGGAACAGGCTGAGAGAGCAAGGTTTTTCAGCCCAGAGAAGAGACGGCTCAGGGGAGATCTTATTGCTGTCTACAACTGCTTGATGGCAGGGTGTAGAGAAGACATGGTCAGACTCTTCTCAGCGGTCTATAGCGGAAAGATGAGAGGCATCAGTGACAAGTTGGAACACCGGAAGTTCTGGTTAGACATAAGGAAAAGGAGTGGTCAGATGCAGAAACAAGTGCCCAGAGGAGATGTGGGAAGTCTCCCTCCCTGGAGATATTCAAAACTCAACTTAGAAAGGCCATGGGCAAGTTGGCCCTGTTTTGAGTGAAGGGTTGAACCAAATGGCCTCCACATTATGACTGTGATTCTGTGACTCTAGCCCTGCAGATTCAGCAAACGTATTAAGAGGTAAATTAGGTACCTCCTTGTGTCTGTCTCTCATTTGTTTCTGTGTCTCCACCTAAATGCTCTATAGAACTGTTTTCTAAAATTCTGGTTAGTTTTACCCTTAGAAATGGACTCTGTCTGCTGAAGTGATTGTTGGATCCTCATCAGTATACCTATCTGACCACTTGGCGTTTAACTTCTTACTGCTGGCTCTTAACCCCATTAGGTGGAAAAGTACCAAATTCTCACCCCATTGTACGTGAAAAGATTAGTGATGCTCTCAAGAAGACACAAGAAGCTTTGAGAAGACTTGGGAATTCCATACATGCTTCCCGAATCTTAGGTTAACCCGAATCTGTAAGATGACCTTTCTCCTTTGTACTGAAGGAAGTGGACGTAATTTTGCAAAGGTAAAGCAAGTTAAAGGCACTGGAATGCAGCTCTAGGATGAACTTTTGAAAACTCCATAGCCCTCTCAAATGCCCAAAAAGGGGTAATTTGACGCCCAATTATTTCAGGTGGCAGTGCACGACTGCCATTTACGAGGGTGCAGGGCTAGAAGATGGAAGGCAGGAATAAAAGTAATAAATAAGCTAAGTGAAAGAAGTGCCGTGTGACACTGCCAATGTGGAATCTCCCCATACCATGTTTTTATAGAATCAGTTTCCAGAGTCTAGCCTTATTTTAAGCATTATGTGTTGAACCTCCCAACTAATCATGTTTGCCACGGACAGAATGTAACCATTTTAAAACAAGATCTCTGTTTTTTCGATTCTGCCTTTCAGTGAGATAAGCTAGCCTGGCCAGAGTCACCGATAGCAACATGCACACGGCTACATCCCTATCATCATGCAAAATCTACAAAAAGCTCTTTAATATATAATACAATAAGCTCCTAACTGTTGACTAGCAATGATAAATGTTTTGAGTACAATTCTTGGAATATATTATCCCCACCCTCTGATTCCCACAGTAAATTAAAAACTAGATCTGTTTGAAATGCGTGTGTGTGTGTGTGTGTGTGTGTGTGTGTGTGTGTGTTCGGAGAAAGCTCAAAATCGGGAAAGTGTGACTGCATTGCAAAGCTAAATGTGTAGGTAGTTCTCGTCTTGAAGTTTTATGGGCTTGCAAAGATTAGATAGTATGTCAGAGTGTTTAGGAGGGGGCTGGGAATCCTATTTGCAGTTCTCCCCCACCAGGCTCAGCTCTCAGGCTGACCCATTAATGAAGGCAACCCCTGGGCCATGCAGAGAATTACTGAAGCACAGCAAGGTGTATTGGCCAGATGCAGTATTAATACCAATTGTGACTAACGTATTTATGCCAAACAGTAATATCCAGGAAAGGATATTTCTGGCGCTGACTAAATGGGGAAGGTGGGTGGGGGGGGATAGGGAGGGGAAGGAATTGCTGACTTCAGTGATGACTCTGTATGCTGAATGAATATTTCTCTTTGAACAATAGGACAAAATATAAATTTCTCACCTAATCTTACTGATACAAAAAATGCAGACCAAATTCTCAATAAATATCAAGGATATGTCAAAGACCAGTGAAGTATTTCAAATAAGACTTTTTACTGGGAATTGAAGTAAAGAAAGACAGAGATGTGGAATAGTGGGAAGTGGAACCAGGTCAAATGGGACAAACCTCAGAACAATATTCTGATTTAAATAGTACCTGTAGCATCTGTAAACCACAGGTACCAAGTATGTGTCATATTAAGCTTAGTCATAGTGCAGGGGCTTGTAATGAGGCCCTTGGCATTTATAAAGGAACACGGCCTGTCCTACTCATGGCTGGAGGCAAATGAAACATCATAAAACAAGGCAGTTCACTTCAGTGTACTTCAGTGTTGCACCTTACCCAGGACACATAAGGCTCCTCTAATGAGTATGGTCTCTGTACTATGCAGTATTAGTAAACTTAGCAGACTCTTTCCATGTACAGAAAGGAATTTGCACCAGACTTTTATGAAGAAATATTTTCAGCTTTAAGCAAGCAAGATAGCAGAAAAGCTATGGGATAAAGATTTGAAACAGTGCACAAAGCAGGAAAGCTATAAAATCCTAGTTAATATACATGAGAAAATAATTAGTATGCATTGAAGCCTTGGGAAGAAAGCAGATGCACAAGCATTTTTACTGTAGATAAATGCTGTGTGGCTGCTGCTGAATGTAAAATGCAGAAGACAACTTTTTTTCTTATTCTTTGTCATGCTTCATGATCTTGCAGCAGTTTGGGATGGTAATTAAGTAGTGAACTCATGGAAATTAATGTTTTACTTAGTCCATTTAATCTCATTTCTAGCATGTGACTGTATGGAATGGAATCGAGGATCCCTGTTGTCTGAAAGATACTGCTGCTATATGCTGAGAAAAAGAATGCAGACATAATGATTCTCCACATTTAGTATACGGGAAAGTCATGGGGAGGGAGTGGAGGGGTTCCGTACTAAAGACAAGCAACCAGCTCTGGCAACCATCATCATCATTATAAAAAGCAATAATAATATAATTTTCTTATAGTAATATTAATTTCCTTTGTTTTTGCTGCTTTCTTTCCTTTTACTGCTCAATTGTACATATTGTTTAATAGAGTTCTTTTGAGGACAGCTGAAATGTCATAAACTTCTAGCCTTTTGAAAGAAAAGTGGATGAATCACTCTGACACCATAAAAACCTATGGGGGAGACAATTTCCATTCCCATTGCCACAAAAGTAATGTGCAGCCTCCACCACTAACAGGTATTTGGAACAAATGCAGGTATCTGGCTATCTAAGCTTACTATAGATATTTGCAATATCTGGGGTCAAATACAATCTTTCCCATTTCCGTCGGCTGTAACAATTGGATCTATAACTAAAAAGTGGCCGGCACAATAACTTTCTTTTCATCTGACATATAGAACATCCCAAGCAGAAGTGGGATCTGACTTGTGTCAAGATTTAAAGTGGAAGAAACCCATTGTGTGGTATAGTACTGGGAAATGTAAAAAGTAGCTACAGTTCAGGACCTTTGCAAAGATGCAACCTGTGACTTGATAAAATACTGAAGAACTATTGAAGACTGACTTTTCTGACACCTGGCATAAAAGGGGATTAAAGGGTTGATCTATTCTTTTTCATCGGTGAGGACACACTGAAGAAAAAGCGATTTGAGGGCCAAACTGTAGCCTACACTGGCAAATATTGTGATTGTTTTTATATCATTTGCAACTGCTTATGTTTGAACCCTAAATTATGTCTCCAGGTGAGGGCTTCTCATTGACTCTCTCCTTTTCTGGTGAGACTGTCCAGCATCTAGCTCATCAAGAGCTCAGCTTTTCTTCTGGAGGACTGATGGCAGTATGCTGGAAAAAAAGGTACAAGCCAGCAGAGGCAGATGGCTTCTGTATGGGGAAGAAGAGCTGACAAAACACAACCCTCTGAAAAGCTGTATAGATTTTTGTTGGTTAAACAACATTCTATGAAGCAAACTACAACAACTAGCTCATCATCAAAACTCTTCCTCTTCTGCTTTTCTAAAATCGTTTTGTCATATATGTGATTTCTTAGAAACCCTGGCAAGAGGAGCAGCATACAAATCTGAATGGAGAATATTGCCCAGCCTTCCCATGAAATGCTTTGCCAGTTTCACTCACAGTCTCTTGGAAAATTAGCTCTGAAATGCAATCACTCACCTTGCCAAAAGCATCTTTTCCTCCACAGGAGCCCAAACCTTCCTTCGTTCCTTCCTCAACATGAGGCAGGACTTCCAAGCCCTTTCAGCATTTTCTGTTGTTCCCAGAAACACATTTCTAGCCACTACAGTGTTAGACAGTAGAAGAAGTACAAGTAGCCACATGTTCATCAACCATCTTTTAATTGACACCCTCTCCAAAACCAGCACATTTCTAAAATCTCATCAGTTTCTAAAATGAATTACACATCGATACTGACCTATATCAAGATTGAAGCAAAGCTCAGCAGGACTCATCAGTTCTTGGCAAAGAATAAATACTATAGTGAGCTGTTTTTATTGCCTGTATAGTTTTTTTTTTTTAATGTATATCTGTACACATTTACTAACATTTTACACTGCTTCATTGTGAATAACTAAAGGCAAACTACAGCTGTCAAAATCAGAGAACAAAGAACATCTTTGTGATATATTAGTTTTTTGTGACATACTTGTCACTAGCACACATGTTATATTATATATATCACATCTTTCTGTATTTAAGACCAAATTATACTATGAAAGACCTGAATATAGTATTTCCCTGAGTGAGGATCCAGAGAGAAAGGGAATGTGTTGGATGATGACAAACATATTTTTCTGAGTCCAACCGAGGAGAGTTATTGATGGAGGTGCTGGTAGAAGGTTATGGTAAATGCATGTTGTTGCTCTCCTCTTCTCCTAAACTCCACTGTCATTCTCTGTGCCACTTCAGGTATTAGGAGAAAGCTGTCCTCCTGCTCTGGGGTACAAAAAATTCTCAGGTGTATTGAAAGGTGAAAAAGGGGGAAAGTGCAAAAGAGCTATCTTTATGCATGTATTGCAAAGAGGAATTTGCAATTTTGATTACAGATATCAGATGCAACTGAAAGAAATCTTTCCATTGACTTTAGTCGCTTTGAATCCAGTTCATACTCTATAGTACAACCTATATTTATCCCTCAGATCAATAAAATGCAAAGCAAAATATTCGCTATCTAGTGTAATCCATTCTGCTCCAGCTCTGCTGCAGACAAATGGGATGCCCTTTATTGAAGCTTACAATGAATAAACGAAGCTTTCTGCAAGTTTTATACGTTCATCAATGTTCATTACTTCTCAATTGATTTTCTAAGGTTTGAAATATTCTTCTACCTGTCTTTACCGTATACCCTTATTTCTTTGACTACAATTAGATGTCTGCTGGCTCTGATTCCAGGCCTGGAAGTTCCCAATTTTTTGTGACTACAAGATGAAATAGTACTAATTGCAACCTTCATTAAAGAGGGGTGAGGAAGGGCATAAGAAGATAAATACTTTATAATTCACTGGCAATTTATAAGCCAATGAATGGGTTTATTGAGTTGAACATCTCAAGCAGTGAAAAATTTCAGGTGAATATTACAGAATATTCACAGAAAACAAATCTTGCAGTCAACCTTAGAGCTTCAGCCTAGAAATCTCTATGAATTATGTGCATTGAATCAGAGAATGGAAATGCACTATACGACTCACACGGATAATGAAAATTGTCTTGAAATTTCAAAATCAAGCATTCGGAACGTCCACATGACATACACTTTTCAGACTAACAGTTATTCACAATAATTATTAATTAATTATTTCAAAAGACAAGCTAGTTTCCACATTCCCATCCTCTGTACAGTTTGTAGAGGCCACTGATGCATAGGGTATCAGTAAAGGAAATGACAGTTTTCCATACAAATTTTATGAACCTGCTGGGAGGTCGTGTTGTAGCCTAAAGACAGTCCAGACTGAAAAAGACAGTAATGACAGCGCACCGAATGTGTGGTTCACACAGCCATTCCTGTCACAAGTTGAAATAGTTACAGGCATCTTACGAACTCCAAATGCTGCTGCTTGCTGAGAGTTGTGGTCCAGCCAGAAATCCTCTTGGCATGTGCAGTGAGTTCACCTAAATGAACCAAATGCAAAACATCTGAATCTTTACTGAGCTGTATCCTGCAGCTCCATGTCCTTCTTCAGCTTGACTGTGGCTAAGCTTAAATCTTTGAGACATTCAGGATGTGGTTTCACACTGACTTAAGATCTTGCTTCATCCTAAATAGCAGTCCTGCTGAAATCTAATGATCGTGGGTTTGTTTCTCTCCTGGATTAGTCTCCATAACTTCCTGAGTGCACAGCTGCATGGTTGATAATGTGGGCACAAAAGATGACTGGACACCTGGCCACTGCTTGAAGGGTGTCAACCCTTTTGGCAGCAAATAAAGATTTAGGTCAGTTTAAGCTGATCATGAAACTGCACCTTAGCAAAAGGGACAAACAAAAAAGGCATTAAAAAGCTGAGCTAAAGCCACCTGGAAGGCCTGCAGAGACTGGAGTTACAGCTGAAACAGCATTTTAGAGGTTGCTGCAGAAATTATTGGGGGAGCTTCCTGGGCCTTTGTGGGGAGTCACACTCTACCAGAATTCTTGCTTCGCATGCTGATTTTTGTCATTTTAACATTTCCCAGGGCTTCAGGAAAAACAGCCTTCATCTGGTCTAGAAAGCAGGTATTATCTGGGACTGGGAACAGCAGCAATGGAGAGAATATCTGTTCTCTTAAGTAAAGGTTCACGATATAGAGACCAAGGGTGTGATAATACAATACATTGGCAGCAGCAACGAAGCTTGTGTAAGTTCTCCCCTGCCCGCTTGTTGGTGCTCGTTCCTGCTATTCTCTTGCTGAAATGGTCTGGGTGGAGAATACTCACTTCCAAACCAACCGCTTCAGGGTTATTTTGTGGTGGATCACTTTGATGACTCAAGTTCATTGTGCAGTCCTGGAAACAACTTGTATCAGAGCAACTGAGGTTGTGGGCACAGCTATGCTGAGCAGGAACAAGAAACCAGAGGTGACAGGAGAAGTGTATCATGTCACTACACCCTTGGAAACAGTATCTGTTTAAAGAAATCAAGGAAGACAAGAAGCCCATTTTGCACACACACACATTTTCAGTCTGAAAGCAATTTATCTCTCCAGATGGTAACTAATACCAATTAAATGTCAACAAAGGTAACTAAAATGCTCTTTGGAGCAGCCAGTCCATACACAAGCCACCCTTTCTCTTCATCCAGCACTGCTCTACTTAGAGTGTGAATCTCACCGCAACCTTAATTATGAGGCTTTGACTGGAAACTCCTTAGTACTGAGATACAGTAAATTTCCAGGGTCTCTTCTTTAGTGTTTGCTCAGTGTTAGTACACTGGGGTCCTGATCTCAGCTGGAAATCCTAGCTATGGTGCTAATACAAGTAACTATAAAAAATATGAATTTCAGTAATAATAGTACCCTTATTCTGATTGACCTTGGTCCAAGAATACAAGTCCCAGAGATACCAGAGGAAAATTTAAACAGTCTTTTTTAAACAGTGCAGTATTGTCCTGAAAATAGACCGGCACAGACACTAGAAATATATTCAGCATAAGATTGTGGCATAATGGTCAACAGTTTTTAATGTTGCTTTATGAATCGTTTTAGCTATGCTGCTGACTCCTAAAAGTGAAGTCAAATTAATTTTAATTTTACATCATTTTACTTGGAAAGAATTTTCAATACAGGGTTTTGGTTCTTTATTTTTTTTTCCTCCTTTTTTTTTAACCACTGCTCTCTCAGTTTTACTGGCAAACAGTGCTGAACTCATTCAGTCTGTTTGCCAGAGTTAAGGTCACTGCAGCTTTAGTTTTACAAAGAACACCATTTTGCTGTTTCTCTGTTAATCTTGGCCTGAAAAGACCACACATTACCCTTCCCAACTGAACAGTTTAGCCTTTGTTCTTTTGTTTGGGTAATACTATTAATCTGCTAGGTCGATAGCAAAAATGTGGGAGCTGCTGGTGTGCCAGATGATTGACAGGCAATTAGCAGCTTCTAGAGAACGCCTGCTTTGAATTCTACTGATATATGACTACATCGGGAGGCAGAGGCTGCTGATCTGACTATTTTTGCGTGCGTTTGCTGCAGTACTAAGAATGGGACTTTTTAAAAAAATATTGTAACTATCCTCAAGAGTTTCAGCTACTAGAGACCCACAAAATTGAATCAGAGGTGTGAAGAGCTTTCCTGTAAGCAAATAATTAACCTGTATCTATTCAGATCTCTCCGAAAATAAGGTTTGCAAAGCAGCGTGAGCTTTAAACTTTTCCTGGATGAGTAAGAAAACTTCCTCATTAAAATATAAATTTGAGAAAATGTTCTTCTCCACTTGCCAGTTTTTGTAGGAAAGATGAGTAGACCATGCATAACAAAATTTTCACACTTGCTAATTTTTTTCAGCTTTTCTGCCCCCGCCACTCTTAATTTCTTACTAAGATGGCCATCTACTGCGTCTCCTATTAAACTCTGCTAAAAAGAAATAGCATAAGCAGCATCCTAGAATGGTCTCCCTATACTGTATCTCAGGTATTTTCTGATTTTCTGAGTTCATACATTGGAATTGTGTTTGGTGGTATTCCATTTCTTTCTCTATAGAATCAGTCTAGGATATGCAAGTTGTATATTCTTCCATGTCAGCATTATAATATATTTTATTTCCTTGGAAGATTTTGCAAAAAGATTCATTAGCTTCAGTGTGTGAATGTGGGCAGGAATGTATTAAAGACACCCCACATACACACACACACACACACACACACAAAGCACTGCCCACTCTCGACATTTTTTTAAAGAGGTTGGAACTTGGTCAACCACCACCCAGGTAGCTGGTGACATCTTTAATTATTCATATTTTAAGCACACAAAATTTGACAGAGCTCAAGCAGGGAAAAATCACATCCTCCTTACTCTTTGATCGTAGGACAGGAGATGGTCACAGTTCTTCAGCAGCAGTGCTGGACTGCACACTTTTGGACAGCCGTTGCCTGCAGGCACACAGGCAGTGTAAGTGCAGGGAGAGAGGGAAATTTGCAAGAAAATTGAAGTGGCTCCCTCCCTAGCCCCCCAACACCTCTTCTCCAGATCTCCTGCAAAGCTGTTTTTTGTGTAGAGAACAGTCCAAATCTGCATTTTAGCTTTTGTCCAAGGACACTAAGCTAAAAATAGCATTAGACACAATTAACTGACAGTACATCGCCAGGATGAAGGAATGAGCTGAGTGTAGTTAGGATTTGCACTTACAATTCCCAAGAGTGTAGGCATTTTAAAACCTGAGGCCTAAAGCACCATGTTGTCACACTCTTACAGCTTTAGAAACAGCCATAAAAATAAGTATGTTAGAATTACAAGATGTTTGGTAGAGAGGATAATGGCATTGCACTTCCATCAGGTAAAGGCTGTTTTCAAATAAATGGAGTACAATCTGTTCGTACATCAGCTTTTGAGAATATCTTGCCTGTGCCTCTTGCAAGTTACTTTAAAGAAGTCTGCACGATCCTTTATGTTAAAATGTCCATGTGTTCAGAAACTCAGAATAATTCAGTATTTCTTCTTCTAGTCCAACAGCCACAAAGCTTTTCAAATATTTCCCAGTGAAAATAGTTTTCTCCAGCTAGGACTTCTTATTTCATTACATTAATCCCTTTTGGCTTTCCCTCAAGCAAATTTTACTGATGCAATAATTCAAGTTGCTTCCAACTAGGCCTTCGAAATTGGATATTCTAAACATTTCCATTAGAAATTCTTGATATTAGTTTAAGAAATATGCATTCTATACATCTTTACTGCAGGCATACTTACTTCAAAAGATGATAACCAGGACAAATCCTGAAATAAATGTTTCTTTTCTTATGGCATGAAGGAAAGAAATGGGAACAGATAGAAAAAGTGTGTGAGTAGGAAAGAGGGGGCATATTTCTCAGCTGCTATTCCTTTTCCTTTTTCTCAGACATGTTTATTACTGAACTTCAGCTGACAGAGGTGAAACAAGTCCCCTCTAAGTTCTATTCTTCCAAGATAAGTTTAGTGTTCATCTTTGCTTTCCTATTCTCTTAATTTCCAAGTGGCTTATATGCTTTAGTTTTCTTTTTCCTATCAATGAGGAAAAATAAATAAGCAGTTGAAATGGAAAAAAGAAAATGAAATCTAAAACAAACGGAGCACAGAGGGAAATAATTTTAAAAGTTTTAGAACTTAAAACATTTAAATATTTTAAACAATGCTAATATAATAAAATGCTCTTAGAAAAAAACATGATTTGTTCTCAGTTGAAAGAGTTTAGGATAATGGCTCTGATTCTGCCTCCTAGCAAAGCTCTTAGAGCAGAAACTTGGAGTAGAAGGTGAGTATTCAGATCCGCAGCATCTCTGAGTCACTCAAAAAATATTCCTCTTATTTAGGAAAGCATTTACCACTCATCGATGTTATACACTAAGTCTCGTCTATTACTGTAGAAATTGTTTGAAACTGCATCATTATCATTTATCTCCATTACAGATAGTAAAATATTCACCAAGGGACACAGCTGTCTTAACATCTAATCTTGAACTGTGGCAGGATGGAGAACCATCACTAAACCCACCATACTATGCCCAGCATATGTTTCAGTCCCCAGGGCATCACTTCTCCCTTTGGGGCAGGGTTTTAGTACATTGCACAGCGCAATACTCAGAGATGCTCAGAGGGTACAGTACTGAGCAAAGGACCCTAAAAGAGGAAAAGCATCACAGAAAGTCATGTCGGTAGGGGAGTGTGTCAGGGCTTGAACTGATGAAAGCCTCCAAGTCTGCTTTGCAGTCCAGCACCTGTCAGTGAGTTGAAACTTGCTCTACAGACTTTTTGTGGGCCTTATAATATCTGCCTCCCTTGAAGCTTGGCTTTGGGTCTGCTTTTTATGTAGGCAGCAAGGTCACCTTCTTCTTTCAAGTGTCTCTTACCTTCAAGCAGACCAACAGGCTCCCTGTTTACTGGTCTCACTCTGCTCATCTTCTCCTGAACTCAAAAATGTTATCAAAGTCAAGTGTGCTTAGTGGAATCAAGAAAAGGGCAGTCTCCTTGAAGAAGAGGGCTAGAACCAGAGCTCAGCTTTCAGCAAAAGGTAAACAGGCAACTCCCCTCCTTGCTGCCCTGTTTTGCAGCTTCTTCAGCATGACGTAACATATATATATATGGTACCACTACAGTAACCGTGAACAGATATATAAAACAGCTCAGCTGTCACACACCACTCATACTTTAGGTGTTCAGCCATTTTGGTCTTCAGCCTCTTTGAGAAAAGAGGCATTATTACCTGCCATCTTGTAGGTGAGGGGAAGGAGACTGCAAGAAAACTGTGCAGAAAGTCTGTGATGGAGTCAGGAACCAAACCCAACTCGGATACCTCTCCAGAAACACAGAAATCACAATTCATCTGTTGCTTCCACCAAGATGAACCCATCATCAGCAATGTTGTCTGCCATGAATATCTGCTTTCTAGCTGTGTACATGTAGGTATTCTCTTGAAAAGACAGGCCTACCATATTAGTTCATTTATTGTACCAGCTATCTTATACTGCAATAGGATAATAGGACAACATGACAGCTCCGAAAAAACAAAAGAAAATGACAGGAAAAGGAAGCAGGGAGAAGTTCACACTGCACTTCAGTGGGAACAAACTTGGTCTCTCTCATGCACCATCCTCCATACATTTTGTCTCGTTCACAACATGCTGTACTTCCAGTCACACCTCACCTGATTCAGCCGTGCAGTGCAGGCCTATTTTTATGGCAGATACCAAAAACACATTGTGAGATATGGTCAAGACTGTCAAGTCTGCCAGGGTATTTTTAGTACACTGGGGACAAACCAGCTTGCACCAGGCTGGTGTTCCTATCATTCAGCATGTTTGGAAAGACAAGGTTTGAATAAGGTACTCTGATCTTGTGCTTAATTTCTTCCTCTGGTAAGCCAGTGACCCCTCTTCACCTTGTGCCAACATGTAGGTGCACAGCTGGCACAGAATTTGGGCTTAAGCACAAGGTCAAACCCACATAATATGCTCCCTAAAGTCATACCCACTATGACCAGCATTTTTAATGCAGATTTTAAGAATATATGGCTTCCATTACCTCTGGTTTGCTCGCTCATTCTCTAGTGTCTGTAGTCCCAGGTCCCTCTGAGCTTCCTACCTCATTGCACTTCAATTTAAAAAGAAAACAAATCTTCAGACAACCCCAGTCCTTCCCCTTGCCTCCATCGCACTCACACCCTGCTCTTAATTCCTTTCCCCTTACTTGATTTCTATACTGTGTTTGCTACCCTTGTGCCTATACTCATCCATTGCAATACTCCACTGAAGCCACAACCTTCTGCCTGACTTTTCCCATCACTTTCTGCTGGCAGCCCCTTCTTCACATTGTTGCCTGCTGTATCCACGGATACGGGAGGATGACAACACGTTCCTAACAGTAGAGAGAACATCATACCCAATGTCTTTAGTGTTCAAAATGTATTTTCCCATTTTTACACCACAACACTTCAGGTTCAAAGAAAACAGTTTTCCAGGGTGAAAAGTAATCCAGCTTTCAAACCCAAACAGAAAGAAGTATTTCTGTTATTGGAAATACGAAAAAGAAAACTGTATATGATGAATACATTTTCCCTTGGAACCAGGTGCTCAGCATATATTCCAATTTCAATACATTGCTTTGTTGTTTACTACACTAAAAGCAATTTGATTTTCTAATATTATAATGATTTCATTTTCATAAGGCATTACAGGCTGTGATGCCCAGCTATCTATCCTATGCTATCCCATGGCCAGCTATGATGGTGGATTGCATAGGCTAGAACTTGCATCCCTCTCCCTCTTCCCCTCTCTCTTCTTTGCTCTCTCCATTTTGATAAGAACTTTTCAGTATGGTAACTGAATTTCAGGCATATTCATTAGCCATGAAAACGGAACTGTTTCAGTTATGCAAGTATTCTATTCAGAGCAAAGCCAGGTACATCTTATTAGTGTAACAATTTTTTTATTTTAGTTATTTTCACATATATCTTCATGTAAGCTACAAAAATTGTGAAATGCAGAAATGGTATTAAAACCGCAAACTTAAAAGCTTTGATAAAAAACATGTGCCTTTCCCTGCTAACAATGACTATTAAAAATGAACCCTATTTTGATGGAATCATTTAATAAACATACCATACACTTCTCAAAAAATAAATAAAGAACAACATCAGAAAAACCAATACCATCCACAACATGAAGCATTTAGTTGTCTGTTTGTTAAAGACAGAAATGAGATCTCTAGGCACAGTTTTAGGCATTAGAGAGGACACAGAGGCAATAGGTTAGTGTGCACTGCTCTGTACAAAAATACAGTCTGAATAAATTACATTGCTAGCCATAAGATTAGACTTCACTTACCAGTCAGTTCATTGCATGTTTAATAATATACAGTTACATGCTAATCCATATATATCATTTATATTTCAAACACATAGGTCTCTTTATATTTGTTTTTAAAATTTACAAAAGCTAAACGAACTTGTGCAAGAAATCCAGAAGAGGTGCTAGGTACTTGTCAGCACCGGACGGTATACTTTAAGCTTAAAAAATACAAATAACTAGCCCTGCTTGCAAGTTTGCTATATATATATACATATATTTATTCATATATATTTGGAAGAGAAATAATGGGTTTGTTGTGTGAAAAAAATCATCCTGTAGTGAAATAAAGCCAAACACAACTGAAATTGTGAAGGCATGATACAAGCATAACACACAAAACAATTTGTTGTAGGTACACTCAGACACAGAAGTGTTTTCCTTTTTGTGGCTAGAGAAAAAATATTTCAGTGTAACATTGTATTTACTCTAAGCTCACTGCTGAAAAACAAAATGCTTGCCAAAACTGGCAATGGTAGGGGAAAAAAAAGAAATAAAAGCAATAACACTAGCCAAAGGTAGCTACCTACATCCAAATCGTAGATGCCCAAATGATGACCTGAGGAGTCTGAGAGGTGTGGCCTAATAGATCCCATTACCACCTTGAAGGGAAGAAGCAGGTGTTCAGACTCTCTGAAAATCAGATCTCTGACTTACATGCTGAAATATGAATGACAAACCTTGTCTTTAGGCATTGACGTTTGTAATTTTTTTTCCTGAACATCTTTGATATTAAGAATCATGTGACTTTCAGTGTTTATGCAATTAAACTTGCATTTGCCTTAGGCCTGACACTTATTTTCTCTCAAACTCCACAGAAAGCAAGAAAATGGATTTGATAAGATCAGTAGATATGATATGGGTTCAGCACTGTACTGCTGCTCCTGGCCAGCACAGGCAAAGCACCGCACAATGTGGGCACCACACATCTTCTCACAGTGGGCTTCTCTACACTAACGTAACTCCCATGAAGAACTACAATGTTCTTCATGCTGCTAAATAAAAGCAGAGCTGCACAGCTGTCCAGAAAGCTATAGAGTTAACTATATACTGGATATCTGGCTTAAGTGAGTCTCAGCAAAAAAAAGTAGGGTTAAAAATGCTCCCTCATGCCTGTGAAACAAACAGAAGTATTTTTCCCTTCCATCCTTTTTGTTCTCTCGGCATTGCCATACAATCACTTCTAAGTGAAGCTATCATTTTGCTCTGTCATCCTAATCTAATTAATCGCCACTGGTCCAGGAAAGAATGCCGATGCGGAATATTCTCCTATGAGAATAAGGATTTAATTCCAGAGAGGCCTAGAGTTTTAAAATTTACCTCTGTACTTCAGCAATACTTTCGAAACAACTTGCTAAATGCAGTCTTCTGGTTCCAAAACCACTGCAGAATCTTCTCTCCCTGTGAACTGTGGCACATATATTAACACTGAAGATGTTGCCTCAACATATTTAGCAGTCTCTTTTGGGGAACCAGCAAAACCATTGTATACAGGTGAATTTACAACCCCAGCATATCTGTTTCTGCAGAGGTCCATATAGAATATATTTTAAATTTCTCCTTTAAAAAAAATAGTTATTTCTAAAGATTAGAATTGTATAAAAATATGTTCATAATTAATTGAAAATATCCAAATAAGCAAACAGCAAACAAAAATAAAAGTGATGCTGATTAAATTCATTCAAAAGTTCTCCCTATTTTAACTTGGACTGCATCTCATTTGTGCAGTCTCTGGATGTTTTAAGTGGGAAACATACTAAGCAAGGAGTAATTAGATGTACATAATCATCAGCAAATCCATTATAAACCTGGCCTTTAAAAAATGAGATTACCTACTGTGGTGATAATGTTTGAATATGGGAATGATTGGGTCTCAGTTATACTCTTGATGATCGAAGACACTCACAAACTAGCTAGATTTTTAAAAAATGGCAGTTTTTTCTTTGAAACAGCCTTAAAAAAGTTTTTAGTAAGTACTAGATTACATATGGAATAGCAAGTAGTTATTTCATCCATTTCTACCTTAACTTGAGGTGAACTTTTAAGCTTTTCCCATAATACAGAGTTTGTACAAGAGCATAAACAGAAGACAAACCATTTTATGTCCATTTTATAATATTAACCAAAACTGGGGGTACCGGTCCAAGCTGCTTCAGAAGGTGTACAAAACTAGTATTTTAACCACTGCATCACAGCTCACACTACAATTTTAAGATGAATTCTCTTTCTCCCTCTGCATTTATAATTGTATTATATATATTCATTTATACAAACAAATGCCTTCCAAAAATATAGTTGAACTTGCTCCATATGCATTTTTTTCCTTTATGTTCGGCCGTTAAATGTGTATTTTGGACAACTGCAATTCATTCATGCATTTTTAGATGCATGAATGGACATATGAGGTCTTTTTCTACTCCCTCTTATCTCCACCCTCCCCCCAAAATACTCAGAGCCGAGACAACTTCCAACTGCATAGTCAGAAGCACATGTCTCCAAGTTTGGACTTCCTTCAACTATCTGCCACAGCTGGCAGGGCAACGTTGATTACCAATTCATGAAATCCTGTGCCCCCCCCCCCCCCCCCAGAAGACTGCTGAATGCAGATATTAGACAAGTCATTAACCAGTTACATTCACTGCCCTCAACACAGTCACTTGCAACTAATTCCTTAAGAGCTTTTTTGAGCAAGTAATGAGGAGCCAACATAGCCTATTGTACAAGATGCCATTGCCTGCTTATCCGAACATTTGAATCCTCTATGATACAGGGAAACTTCTAAATGGAGCTTATACCAGCTGCTCCCCTGAGGTCAATGGCAGATGCAGGCATTGCTTTCTCATTCTCACAATGATCGCTGTCATGTAGATCCTTTGCTTGCTGTCAGGAAAAACGAAGCTTATGTATCAGCAGCTTGCAGCATCTGCCTATGTAAAATCAGCAATCCTAGTGTTTGCAGTTCTTTTAAATGGTTGTGAAAGCTGGTTATAGTGTTCACACCCAAAAGGCAAGGCTATTTTATCAACAGAGGAGACTGTTTGGTGCTCCACAGTGTTCTAGAAAAAAACTGTGAGTTAGAAAAGATGGGGTAATCCTTTTGTTATTTTTCTTTTCATTAAATCATTTAGTAATAGTCTTCATAGTTCTTAGGGTTCAGGCAATAAAGAATGGCACCCCCAAATGAAAATATAGTTGCACCCCAAGCCAGGCCATAGCCCCAGTTGAACTCATGGTATATTTTCAAGCTGACTGTTTCGATGAACTTGATCGGGTAAAGGACTAAGCTGCACACCTGAAGAACAACTGAAAGAGAAACAAACCAAATGTCAGAAGAGGCCTTAATCATTTCCATAAAACAAGGAAATCACCGCATTACCAAAATTCACATTTAAACTGCTCTCGGTGCAATTTTAACTCATAAGTAAGTTACTGCTCTTAATGAAGAAAATATAGCATTCATTTCATCCACACAGAGCAGAGCAGTTTCTGTATATTCACTTGTGCATGAACAAATGCTATTGCTATGGTACAACTATGATCCTTCAATTGTCCCAGGAATAACTAGTGAAAGCAATCTTTTCACAATTCTTTTCTCGCTCTCCTTTAGTCCAGAGTCATTAATCCTTCTATAATAACAAAACTAAGATCACTAGTCTTATAGCTATTATAAGTCAAAACAATGAAGAGGAAGAATAAAGGAATATTAAGAAATATAGCTCAAATCAAATTGTTTACTTGGCCTAGTAATAACTCAGTAATTGTTACACACTCATGTTCAGTGCACTCTCATGAAATTACATATATTTCATATGCATTACTGCATTCAGAATTAATGGTATTATTACATGGATACCAAGGAATCCATAAAGTTTTATCAGCCACTAACCTTGAGTGGCAAAAACATTTCTTATATTGTGAATTTAGGGGGTGGGGCAGAAATGCCTCATGCTGAAAAAAGCTAATAAAACAGATCAAATCCAAGGCAGGAAAAAGCTTAAGTATCATTACTTTCTAAAGCACTGTCCCAGAGAGAGCCAGGAGATTTCATGCAGCCTGATCCACACTTCTGCAGTGGAAGCCAATAACCCTCGTCAATCATCAAAATAACAAATACAGTAACCTTAAAATGAGAACACACAGAAAAAGAACTCAAATTTTCACATGAAGAATTCAGTTTCATTGGTGAAAGTTACACTTAGTTTGAAGACAAGAACAAGCTATATGATCTAATGATTCATTATGCCTCTACTGCTACCATCCACAAATGAATAAACACCACAGCAATGCACGCAACAACCTTTTTGCCTCTCAAGTACATGGTACGACCTTATCACAATGCTCCCTTCTTCCTGCATTTAATGCTACCATTTTTTAAAGACTTCAGCACACAACTCATTTTGCAAACAAGGAGCCCTCTGATTACAGTTAGGGTGAGCACATCCACAAACTTAGGCACATGCTTAAGTATTTGCAGGGCTGAGACATATTCTCATGAAAGTTTAATGGTATGTAATGTAATGCTATAACTACTACTTTCTTTAACACTGACTGAGTCATTTTTTACAGTTTACTTGGTATTGTAAAAAGTAAGAAGACTATTTTGAGAACTTTTATAAAACCAGTGCCAATACAAAATACCATTGGAAAATAAAAAGGAAGACTGCTTTGGACTACAGAAGCCCTTCTGAAATTACACCAAGAAATTACAGCAAAATAAGATGTCAGTGATATTCTCCTACTGATTCAACACTTCTTGCACACCAGAAATCTGTCATTCTCCTTTTCATTCCCCCATGCACTCTTTAGTGTTGTCAAACTGACACCTTTCAGTAGCCCTGCAGACTAACACACTGCTAACCTCGGGATAGGAACTGGTGTGGGTAAATGATTTCCAGTACTCACCGTACACCCTCTGCGATATCACTCTACAAAAGCCCCATTTTATACATATAAATTATATATATATATATTATACATAATATATATACAGATTTTTTTTCCCCTGTCCAGTTAGTCTATCGGCTAGTCCTCGGAGTCTCACTTGCGACTGACAATTTGAATAATGTTGGGATAGTGAGTTTTTTGCTGTGGATACCAAAATCCATGGCATAAGATTTTTTTAATCCTAAAGTTATTGAAGTGTTACTTATTGTTATTCTATTTTAATATAATTTTTTTCTGCCAGCCCCAACAAAATATTGTGCAACACTGGAGAAATTTTGACGGGATGCACTAGGGAAAGCTCCTACTCTTATGAAAAGATTATGCATTCTAATTCTGTATGAGAGCACTACTACATAAAAAAACCACCTGAACATATGTTCATCTTGGAAACACATCTTTAAGACCATTCAAAGTTGATGAGGATTTCCAGGGATGGATGGATTGCAAGTTCTTTAGTGGCTTCCTGAAGTGGCTGCAGCATCTCTGTCAAGTCAATACAGAAACTGGTGAGGGGGCGGGTGGGCAGTGTTGATTTCTAACCAAGGAAGCTCTCCACCTTCCCTCAGTGTAATATCTGAAGTGAACTGTAGTTTAACCTATGGATTGGACTTGCAAAGGAAGTAAAAAAAATACAAAAAAAGTGAACTGATTCGGTTGGAAGAGGAACCTGTGGCTAAAGGAGCAATATCTACAACAGATAGTCTAGACATTTTTATAGCGAGCTTTCCTACTTTTGCTACTACTGGTCCAGCTACACCATGGAAAAATTCAAAGGAAGGATGAGTATCAACTGGCCAGCTGAAACAACTACCCTGCATAACATTGCTGTCACTCTGTACTATTTTTGTCTCCTGTTGTCGCTCCATGTAAAGTGGAGAAGGACCAGTGCGCGCTAGAGGCAACATCTGGTAAAGTTACAAAAAATGATGAGGATGATCCAAAGAGATATTAAAACTATTGCATTAAAACCAAGTTGCAATGCTTGCAACTACTGATCTGCTTCCATTGGAATTAAAGTGTCTCTATGCTATGTCAGCCTGTTTGTGGGAAGTGTATATACCACCTGTCTTCAGGAATACTATTTGTCTTTTCTGCAGAAAAAAAGAAACCTTAAAAAAGCTCTACTTAAATTGCTACTGCAAAAAGACTAGTCATCTCAAACCACACAGTTCACTTGAAGTTTAGGCCCACTTTTATGGCTAATGCTATGAGGCTTGCAAGACAATTTCATAAGTGTTATTCCATTTACATAAAATATATGCAATTATAAGTACTTACCATATCAAGCATGCAAAAATCACATCAAACTTTTTAAAACAGGGAAAATATAAATTTAAGTCACCTTCCCCCCCCCCCCCCCCATTCAAATGTTTTACTATAACAGTCTTGCTGTCTAAAAACCCCTTACAATGCAGCCTTTTATTTGGTCTACATGAAAATGGAGGTGCTGGCTAATATGTTCTGTATTTCTGTTCTCTGTACCATTCCTGCTGTTCTGCTTAACACACTTTATTAATAAACTGATGGGTGTTGCAATTTCAAAGATGCAATTACACAGATGCAAAATAGATTATAAATAGAAAACAGCCCGGACAAAAGTTGTTGAGAAATGCTGTAAATGACAGAACCCTACAACACTTTGAAAAACTATGGCTAGAAAGGCCTTTCAAGTATCAGATGGTTGACTCCCTGCACTAAAACAAATTCAGCTGCACCTACATCATTCTGGATGTAGGTTTGTCTGCTTTCAAGTATCTCCTCTAAAAAAGGCTGCAACCTATCCAGAAAGTCTATTCAATTGCTGCCCTATTCTTATTCTTAGGAAAACCCTCCAAATTTAATTTTAGAAAATATAAAATATAGAAAAGAGATTCTAAAAAAAATCTGAGCTAAATCTTTTCTTAAGAGTCTATTTTGAAATAAGTGACTAGTTATTTTCTTCTCTGCAGCACATGTACTTCAAGATTGTTAGCATGTGTCTTGTCTATCTTTTTCTGTAAACTTTCTACTTGGCTTACATTTTTCTGATCATTCTTGATGCTCTCTGCTGGTGTCTCTCCACTTGGTCCACATCCATCTTTAAGTACAGTGTTCATATTTGGATACAGTATTGCAGTTAAGGCCTACCAATACTGAGCTGAGAAGGATTACTTCACAACGTTGTTGATCTATGCACAAATTCCAACTGATTCATCTCCATACTGTTTTCCTCAGAACTGCTATCTAGGCAGTTGTTTGTACTTAATAAAACTTGTGCAATTAATTGGGAAGCAGCATGAAGAGGAAGGGTGTCCAGGCTGATTTTTAAAATACTGATAGTTCAGACACAAACCACCCTGCTACACAGGAAGACCAGAAATTTCAGCATGAGGCCCAACTGGCCAAGCGGGGGGCTTCCCAATGACCTAACATGCCAAAACAGGAGCATACAAGATGGGGAAACAAGACAGACAACAAAAGGGGAGTATAAAACCACTGCTTTGATACTTTAGACACAAAATTAGGAAGGCTGAAGCCCTGCTGGAGCTAAGGCTAGCAAATGGCAAAAAGGGTAACAGAGGGTAAAAAAAAAAATCTACAGGTACACTAGTTGCAAAAGGAAGTTCAGGAAACATATGGGCCCACTGATGGATGGGGAAGCCAGACTAGTTACAGATGATGCAACGTGAAGCTTTCTCCAAGGCCTCTGAGTGACATGGTCTGGAAAGGAGAAGAGCAGCCAGCAGTATGGGAACAAGAAGTTAGGAATGATTTAGAGTCATATTCATATCCATGGGACAGATGGGATTCACACAAGCATGATGAAAGAGCTGGCCAGTGTGACTGTGAGTCCTCTATCATCTAAGAAAATCATAGTGATCAGGAGATATCCTTGGTGACTGAAGAAGGTTAATGTTGGGCCTGTCTTAAAAAAGGCTGGAAGTGAAAAATCCACAGAACTATAAGTTGGTAAGCCTCAACTTAATCCCTGGACTGATTATGAAGCACATCTTCTTGGAGTCCATCTCCAAGAACAAGCTGGATTCACCAAGGGCAAGGATCCAAGAGCTGCCGAGATGATCAGAAGCCTACAGCATGTGATCCATAAGAACAGGATGAGGGAGCCATGTTCATTTAGTCTTGTGAAGAGGAAGCTGAGGGGCAATTTCAGAGCAGCCTACAGTTACCTCCAAGCATAGCTGCAAAGGTGATGGAACCAAACTCTTCTTGGTAGTGCCAGACAACCTAAGATAATTTTGGGTAATGGCCACACATCGATTTTAGAAATTCAGGATGGACATTGGGAAAAAATATTCATCAGGAGGGCAGCATAGCACTGGGACAGCATGCTCAGAGAGGCTGTCAGTTCTTTGTCATCAGATTTTTTTCAAGGCTTCTTTAGATAAAGCTGCAGCTGACTTGATCTAGTGTTAGTGATAGTCCTGCTTCAGGAAGGAGATGGACTAGGTGACTTGGAGAGTACCCTTCCAACCAGAACTTCTTTCATGCTATAATTCTTCTATTGAAGTATATCCTATTTTTTCAGACTATTCCTATAGTTTCACAAAACTGGATTCTGTCCCCCAATGTATCTTGCAATTCTTTCTAGCTTCATTGTAACTGCAGATTTAGCAAGTGCACTCTTTATTCTACCATGTCATTATGAAAATATTTAATAGCACAGAACTCAGGAGATAATCCTGTTACACAGAGTTGATAGTATGTATTTAAACACATTCACACCTGTCAATCAGTTGCTGGCTTATTCTCAGTATCTCAGTCGAATTACTCTTTTTGTCCCTTTGCTTTCTCATCTCTCCCAGACTTAACCATTCTTCCTTCTTCCTCCTCATCTACACACAGATTTCCTAACTGAAACCTGAAGTGCAGAGATAGTGGGGGGGGGAAAAAATCAAAACTAGAAGAACAGAAATGCCCGGAGCCCAGTGTTCAGATTCTGAAGTGCCTGGAGGCCATTTTTCCATTTTGTTCTTTCTCCCACACAGTAACCTTTGCTACCTTACACCCTCGCAGACTATTAATGTCTCTGGGCAATCCATCCTGTGTCCCTCTGCCAGAAGCAGAGGGATGTATTTCTAAATAAGGTTATACAAAATATTTCATGATGTCAGCAGATCAACGGGACAGGTGTTTTCTAACCTCAAAGATCTTCTGTGAAATCCATAGGCGAAGGTTTGAATTTATATACCACTGTACAAGGCACAGACACCACTGTCCTTCAACCCTGACATTCCCCTCTTCGGCAGGGGATTCTTTCCATAGTTCTTTTGAGACATGCCAGTCCATATTCACCTCCAACAATAGCTGAAATCAGAGATAAAATCTGTAGGAAGCAACACTGACAATGTCAGCATTAAATCCCCAAAGGATTCTCCTTAGACTTGCCAGGTAATGATAAAGAAGGGGCAGGTCCTTTTTGCTTCAGCATATCTCTCCCTCTAACATGTTTCAGGTCACAGCTATTAAAAATGCACACAGACACACACAGGCGAAAGAAAGAAGCAAACACCACCCGTGAGCTACAGCACTAGTATATTTTTCTTTCTGATGCAGGCAAGCATTGATACCTTTCCTAATTTTTGCAATAACAACTGGAATGAATTTTATGCCCAGTAGAATAGATTAAGCCCACTCTTTCTAAAAAGCCACTAGTAGGATTTGGGAAACTGGGAGGTTGTTTTTTTAATATAAACCTAACTATGGTTTGCTAATCAAGCAACATGACAAGATAAGGCAGTGCATGTCTGAGCAATTACTAAACTACTACACAATGTTATGAGAAATTGAGTCTAAAGCCAAGCAAGAAACCAGTTCAGAAATTCAATAATCCCATTTCCTTCAAAGTTAACTGCCTTACATGCTTTATAACCTTAGAATTAATATTAAACTTTAAAATAATGTCACCACTACCTTTACTTATTCAACCCAACTCAGCAATGTGACACCTAGAACGAAAAGATCCATTTCTGTTCAAGAAATCTGATCCTAGATTGTATTTCCTTTCTAAAATGAAATGAAATAGGATCGACTGGTATTTCTTGAGCAAATAAAAGTGCATCTTAAAATACTGCTGTTCAATCAAAGTAATATAATCAGCAGGGGGCAGTAGGAGCCTTTCCTAGAGCTTTGTTTCATTTCCAAATACCCTTCAAATTCTAAATTCTTATTCTTTTCATATCCTTGTAAGTGGCTTTTCTAATACATCCTAAAGACTAGATTCTGTCATTCTCTTCATTATGGTCTATCAGAAGGGGCTTAAGCTGCTGGCTCCAATGTAGATATGACTGACAGGATGAAGGCAAAACATACTTGGTGAATCTCAGGAGAAACTGAAACATCCTGTGCTGATTAAGCCCCAAAACACCAGAACGTACAAAAGGAGATGATTTGATATTGTAATTATACCTCACAAGACCAGTCTCATGGACATTTCAGATTCACGGAGCTCCCTGAGGATTTTGTGTTAGTCTATATAAACTGTTCCATTTTGATGCTTTTAAAACCAAACAGGGACTACAGTGTGACAGCTGTTAAATTAATAACTAAGAGGTAAGCTGACACAATGCAATTAATTCCTCCAGTGGCACAGGGGCATATATAAACACTTTGCGACATAATCCTATTTATTTTCACACTTAGGGCTTCAAGGGTTCACAGTTGAGCATTAATTTTCCTGTTTTAAAATTTTCAGACAAAGAATATCCAAATATCAGAAAGGGCTTTGCATGAAGAATAAAAATGGGGACACCAAGCAGCACAAAGTCGCAGATTCTAAAAATGGTACTTTCAGATTTATCCTCTGTGATCTTCCCTGCTGTACGTACTTCACAAAACAGTAAACAATTATTTGTTTGCATTAGATTTAGGAACTGTAATACTGCAGTTGCCAAAACGATTAACACACTGCAAAATTGGTACCCTGCAAATGCCTCATAGGACTTAACGTAGAGTTAAACCAAACATCTCTGAATTAATATGCAGAACAAGGCGCATCTTTCTTCTTCACAGAAGTGAAGCTGCTCTCATGAAATTTTCATACTTGCGCTGGTAATCTGCTTACCTGCAGCAAAGAGCATGACTGCAACTGGTCTGTAGAAGCGCCGCCGAGAGCCCACGCAGATAGAGATCAACCCCACCAGGAAAGCGATGAGAATGATGGCAGCACCACCCAGCAGCAGAGCAAGAGTCGCTATCTGCCAGTCTAGGGGTAGGGTGGTGGGGGGAAGAGAGAGAGAGAGAAAATAAGTAATACAATTGCAGTAAAACAAGCCCACAGGCTTGACATAAGCAGGAAAACATGAGGAACATGGAGCCTGCATCAAGGATGTGGTAAATAAACAACTGTGTTTTGTTTTTCTGTTTCCTAATTGGTGAAACACCTTTACTCAACAGATGCAAGAGCAAAGTGCTGCAACCCACACTTTTCCAAGGCTTAGTTGGCCTCATTGGGATTTTTGCTCAAGTAAGACTGAATAATTTGCTACTTTGGTTTTGTCCAATTTCGAATGAGAAATTGAGGTCGGGTCAGGATTAGCTGGTGTGTGTTAGCTGACGCCAAGTCAGTCATAACTTTCCCCCAGTAGAGAGTGAAACACAACCTTCTGCTAGAGCTGGTAGGGGTGGCTTAAGAAGGGAAATGCATGGAAGCTGATCATATAGACACCTCATTTGGGAAGTACCAAGGCCATACAACACAAATGACAAAACTAAGGGAAATAAAGGAGCCACTCAAAGGAAAAAAGCATTTTCAATGCTAAAAATAGGCAGAAGCTAAGCCCTCACAAGGTCAGTTATGACCATTAGGGGTAGACTGAGTCAAATCCAAAGTCCATTTTAAAATATCAGTTATCCTAATAAGTAGTTTTTCTTTTCTTCCACCAAGAGCAACTTTTGTATTTGACCCAGCACATCTGCTAATTTTTTTTTTTATGTGTAATGGATGCAGTTACAAACAACATCCCTACAGTCTTAAATCAAATACAACAAAATCCATTCACAACAGACAGCTGTCATGGGTGTATACAACATTTAAGTTCCAGCTTAAAGGCTTCCGTCTGATTTTAGAAAGTCACTGGCTTTGTGTTGACCCTCTTTGCAAAAGCAAGTTTTAGACCTTGTCTCTTTGCCATAATGGGTGTCAAGAAAAAAAAGAATTGGATCACTTATTTAGCAATTCAAAAAAGAGTATCTAAGATCAGCTTGTGGGAAAAGGAGTCATGAATCTAATGTTTATCTCAACAGTTTGAACAAACTAGCACTCATATATTATTCAGAATGAAATGGCAAAATGTGTGACACAGTTCAAATTAATTATTTTCAAAATAAATTTAGAAATCTTAAGGCTATTAAAATAACAAGAATAACAAAAATAAAAATCAACTTTTTCTTTTTGAAAAAGAGGGCAAAATTCAGTGTTTTTTAAAAAAACACTACATCCAGTACACACTGACCTAATCCAATCAAGATACCTACACTGCAGCTGTGGGGTTTGGGAGTAGGAAGACTGCAGCTAGTATCACCAAAAAGCCTTCATATATCAGAGGAAAAAGGATGAAAGAGATGAAAATAAAAATGTGAATATAAGAGCTATGAAAGCATTTCTAAAAGAAAACTTTATTTTTAAGGCATGTTTGTGCAAGCACACATTTATTTTCATTCTTTTTTAAAAGATTAATCATGTTATTTTAGGCAATTATTTAATTACTAAGAAGTACTCAATCTTTCAAGTTCTTTTACTCCTTGTTTTCTTATTGGACCAAGAGCAAGGCTGGGAACAACCCTTTTTTCTCTTACCCTCAGCATGCAATTTGTGTGTCCCCCTCTGTTTTACTATTAGTGGGATGGAAATACAATTCCAATCCATAGATAAAATTGTATGAGGAGTGGTTGTTTAATGTTGATATGACACTTCAAAAAACGCTAATTGGTTAGTATAGAAAGTATCCTTTCAAAATCATAGTGCACTACAGGTATAAAATACAGAAATATATAAATGAAATGGACGGGCATCCTACCAACAACGTAAAAGGAATCTTTGTACTTGAAAACTACACAGATACAAAGACTAGACTTGTAAATCCATCTCAACCCCAAGTTAAAAGCCATACAAAAGTGATAAAATACATGAAAATGCCAGATGGGAATACTCAAACTAAGATTTTTGAAAGCCACTACAAATAATAAGATATTAAATGTTATCTTCAGATTGATCGGAAGCCAAAGTCTAATGCAAAATAAACATGTGCAAAATTGGAGTATAAAGTAAATTAAAACAAGCTAAGCATGCTATTGCTTTCTGAAACGATGTGGCAAGATCAGTCACACACATACAAGTGTGGAGTTACAATACAGTTTAGCTACCAGGATAGACATATCTATGGATTTTGGAAAGGTTAAAAAGAATTATACAATCTTACTACAGTATCGATGTGGGAGGTAAAAGGACAAATCAGTGTTGGAAGACACCTACGCTCCCAACTGAAAAAGAACATAGTTAAACAAAATTAGTTTCTAGAATAAGAGAATCTGCTCAATGATGTTGACAGGAGGACAAAACTGAGGTTCTTAATGTTCCTCTCTACTAGTTGACAATCCGGTATTTAACATTGTGCTTGGAGGCGAAATGTCTAGAATTGCCTCTGTAGTTTGATTCCAGCCTCCATTTACAGGAACGTACAATAACACCAGCCTGTATGTTGAGCTGCCTGTTGAAACAAAGAGGTATTCTTTTTAAAGAACAGGACAAAAGTCAGGTCAGTTAGATACTAGTCAGATATTACTGCACAAATAATACTGGACTGAATTTTCCCATATTGCCTACCATGGAAATTACATCTCTAAATCGCTTCTTTGCTTAGAAAAAAACATAAAAAGATCAACTTTCATTCCTGAAAGCCAACAGAGCTGGTGACAAAATAAAGCTTATGCTGAATTAACTAAGCAAAACCTTCTGCATGGGCCTTCTACTTAATAGCACATATTTTAGGAAAAATCCAGAGCACTGGACATATTTTGTATAAGAGAAAAGAAACAGCCAAAGAAAATTGAATCACTGCTTCTAATGGAAGAACATTCTGTAAGTTAGATCGCTACAACAATATAAACACATGTAGCAAATACACTTTCCTACAGTAAAAATCTGTGGTTTCCTCAGACTGCCCATGAGTGATTTACAACATGCAGCAGCAAAGCAGGACCAGCAGATTCCTGTCTATGCAACGGCTGTTACATAGTGTTACTGGTACACAGAACATAAACTTCCTAAGTCTGCTTTAGGGGTATCCAAAATATGCTTACACGATTTCTAGGCATGCAACAATCTTGCAAATGAGTTACTACACTCAGTTCAGGAAACCTGGCACTTCAGTGAGACTGCTCGAGTGTGTGGAGATAAAAATGTGCATGAACATGGACAAAATGGGACCCTATAGACTATTATTAGTTTCCTGGGGTCAAAACAATTTTTTTTTGGTGCTTTAACAGTGCATACTACTGTTTTCCACTGTACATCACTACGATTTGTTTATATTACACGTTTAATGACTATAACAAAATCGCACCCCACAAATCTTAAACTTCTAGATGTTAAAAAGCATTGTCATCTCATAGTCACACCCAAACTGTTAGTTTTGTTTTTCATAACTGCAGAGACAACAAAAAGCATAAGTAGTAAATTGGCCTTTTTTTTCAGTTTTAATGATTTTAATATGTTTGGAATTACATTGATGATGGCACCGATGTCTAAACAACTGTAATTAATATATTTTTTAATGATTGTTAAGTAACTCAGTAAGTAACTTCAGTAATTTAAACCCAGGTACTTAACACACATTTTCAAAATACCAAACAGATGGTTTAAAATTCATAAAAATGACCATTCTCACTAAAAAAGAAAAAAAAATTAAAGACCTCAAACCAATGACAAAAATGTTTACTTTCAGTTAATGGTTCATTTGTAACTTGGTACCTTTTTCTAACAATACCCTGGCTGTATCACTCTTTGGAAATTCTGCCCATTTCTTTGTGGTACAGAAGCACACCGTTAATGGGACACTGAAATGTGCAACTCCCACCTTCCCCCAAAATGAAGTGACCTGAGGCTTTACGCTGTATATTCTTTTTTAATTAAAAAGAGCTCTATTTGCTCTCTTTCTTGGGCAAAACTATACCAGGATAAAATCAGGAAAAGTCATTAAAAAGAGGATAAAACATCTCAAAGTTCTGAGAGAAATGTTACTTTTAATAAATGGGTCATTCATTAACACATGAAAGTGCCATGCAAATGGCTGGCATGGTCAGAGTTTTCATGTTTTCAGCAAGTTCCTAAAAAATTAAATATTCTCTCTACAGAAAATACAGATGTATTGTGGAATATGTGAAATATTTATGTACGATGGCTTTTTCAAACAGTGCAAGTAAACGGAATTAATCTCTTAAGAAACAGCCAGTTGTTTCTTTGCTTTGTATAATGGTTCTCGACCAATTCCTCTTCTCATAGAGACTGAAGTAAGAAAAGTACATCTGTTATATGACAGTGGTAATGAATGGCCTTCTAGCACTAAGGGGAAAAAATTGATGAGGGGGGAAAAAAAAGCAAAACCAAAAAACACTCTCTCTAAGGCAAGTTCTTCTGATTCATTGCAAACTTTCCACCTAGCACATATCTGCTCTCAGCCAATAAATATTCTTAGAAATTGTAATATAGCATTTAAATGCAAGAATAATGAATTTGAAAGAACGTGTCAAGTAAAGCATAGAAAGTTGAGGCACCCACACATAAGAAATTACATATAACCCACTGAATGTCATAACAATCAACTAAGATAAATATGATAGCTGAAGATATTTCTAATTGCTTCATATTCAAAACTGCTTCTAAGGCTATAAACAGCCATCAACTTAGCTAGCAAATAGCCAACTACAGTTTTAAAAAGCATAATGATTACATAAAAACACAAAGGGAGACTCTACTTTCTGAGTGTACATTTGTCACGTGATCAGTAAGATTTCCTCTTTGTCAGTGTTATCAGATGTTCAGTCCTCTATGGAAGGTCAAACTCCACTGAATTCAGTGGAAGTATGGAGGCAAAGCAGGTACTGTGGTCACCATCAGGTTCTTAAACATTATCCCACAGAGAAGTCAATTCTTTAGAACCTCACCTGAGCCAAAATAACTTTTTTTGTGGAGCTGCTTATGTGAATTCTGCTCTTCCCATATGGGTTCTAAGAAGAACTTATTTGGCTGAAAGGTGGATGAAACACAAAATGGCTAAGCTTGGGAAGCCAGTGCTCATAAGATATGCAGTCTATACTTCTACACTCCTGTCTAGCCAGCATCACAAGTACAGACTTTAGAGAATCTGTAGGGTGCATTTTTATACACTAAAGAGATGCTTTCTAGCATGATCCAGACAGCATGATAAGGTGCTCTAGCCACAGCTTTCCACAGTGGAGCCTTTTACAAAAAATCTCAATAAATATATTCTCTGCTCATTGTCAGTTTGGGTAGTATGCTTATTACTGACAGCTGCTGCACAGACACAATCCAGCTTTTGCATTTTCCTTTTATTTTATGAATTCAGAATAAGATTTTCTAAAGTATGAAAACGATTTGTCAGTAAAGATCCTCAGGTCACTTAGGCACTTAAAAAGTGTTACCCAGAGCAATTTTTGCTATGGGAACCAGCCAGCTGTGGCTGAATGCATGATTTCCATAAGACAGAACACAAATATTCTATTAAGGTGCTCATCTGCTTGTGACATTAACCTGCATGTGAACACACACTGTAACTATGTGAGGTCACGGACTTGTAAAAGGAAGCTGTTCATTCATTGAAGAGACAAAGCAATCTTCTGTTTCTTTTTCAAAAAAGAAAAAAAAAGAAAGAAAGAAAAAAAAGAAAATTTACATACTCTGCTGTTATTTTAGGACTTGGTCTTTGTCTACGTACAGCAGCATACAGTGTGAAATTCTCAATAACAGGAGTTTTGCACTACACAGGTGAGATTTACAGTGAAGTATTCAAATAGGTCTAACTCATCAGGATTTTGACAACACCCAAACAGAGATTTGAGCATTTTAAGGCGAGTGCCAAAATCCTTAAGTACCTCCTAAGGATAATTCAGAAGTTCCACATAAGGCCTCAGTCACTTTTAATTTAGCGGACAAGAAACTTGTAGGATGATTAAGTGCTCCTGATACTGAGTGAAGAATCATTTGGAGCCAGTCAAAGAAAAAGCAGGCACAGGAATGCATCCAAAAAACAGCTAACTGGGTCAAAACTGGGAATGCCTGTCTCTGGTTGAGTTGCAGAATGCCAATGATTTGTTGATGATGGTAGCTGGCCAATGATGGAGCAAAGGCAGGGACCTCCTTCATTGCTAGAGGTCAGAGGACTTCTCAGACACTGCAAGATACTTGCTTTTCAACTCTGGCTCCAAACCTGAACTTCTGCTCCTATTTCCCAGCAGAACCTAACACCAGGTTGGACTGAAACCACTCTCTTCCTCTATCTGCAAAACCCAGCCCGGAAAAGATAAACATAAGGTCTATAAGGTCTATGAACAAATAGGCAAGAGGGAACCTGAATCTGTCTCTCGCTCTGAAGGGATGCTTATCTAACTGGTCTGGTCTGTTTTTCTGATGCTATCTACATACCTTTTCAATGACAGACAAAAATGTCTAAGCATTCCCAGAACACAGCCCATATTCAGGGCTCTCCCAGCTTTGAGGGAAAAGTTTTCAGCAGTCGACTGCAGAGTTGCATCCCTTCTGGCTTCACCTCTCTCCATAGCAAGATAACTTCAAGCAGAGGAAAAGACACTGGCTCTGTTCCAGGTTAGATAGCAGCTGGTTGGACTGGACACTCACATGAAGCAGATACTCTAGGATCTAACCTTCTCAACCTAGGAAAGACTGAAAACGTACTTGCCAGGTGAGCGGAAAATTAGGCAGCCATTGTGCAAATACAGAAAACACTACAGGAAGTGTTTTAAACTGAATACCGCTAACCATGTGGACTTGTTGGAGAACTATGCTAGGAGTTCAGACACCTCTCTATTCACCATTTAGTGACAAACACACCACAGGCGTCTTTCGCCTCAGGATGCCTGGGAGCCTGTCGGGGACAGTTCGGTTCCCACAGGACTCTGCAGCATACAAAGAGGACATGGTTTGATTTTAGCATCTCTATTGTAGTCTTACATAAGATATGGTCTGCATTAACCTGTCTGGCCTACCTCTTTTTTCAGCTGCTGTATTAGGCAGACTAAGTATGGCCCTGAGACTGCTGGACTCAATCTTTCTGGGTACTTAAACAGCACAGCAAGTTTCATCCTTAGTTTCTATAGAACATCAGACTGAACAACAGTTTGTTGCTGAACAACAACAGCAACAAAAATATGGTAACCACCTCTGATGTCGTGCAAAGGAGACAGATTTTGCAAGTCAACAAGATGGTCTAATGCCTGGGGGTTTACAGATGTATGCGCAACTTGAAACATAGCAGGTGCTTGCTCATCTGCCCACTGACATACATCTCTCCTGAAGAGTAAAGCTTACATTTCTTGTTTATATAAAATTATACACTTTCGGGGGTTTTAGAACATCTGCTCTCTTTCTGAGTCTTGACCTGCTTGAATTTCTAAAAGCACACAGTAATATTCTTTGAATAAAGTGCATCTTCAAATAAAGAGTTAAGTGTTCACATTATATAGATCTTTATTTTATTATTTAAAGTTAACATGCATTGCACATCACTTTTGCCAACATATGACTTCAAGACAGGCACAGCATTACAGAAAAACATGTAATCTATAATTCATTCACAGAACAGTACAACAGGAGCTCAGGCATTTCTTCCATTGGATACATGGCATTCTTCTGAGACTAGCTTTTTACTATGTCATTTTAATTACTGGGCATTCATTCATTCAAGAAAAGGAAGCCACATACACCCACAACTCTATGAACATCATAAAACCTTGGAAATCTTAAACTGATGTCATTAGGAGAGAAACGTGGGAGCGGTGTTATACAAGCTTTTCAAGAAAAGCTCACCTCTTCTGACCTCTTCCATATATACTACTACATTTTAGTAATCTGAAGAAGAAGTATACTTCATGTTGTAATAGTAATGTAATTATTTCCCACAATTACCAATATTCTTCAAGCAAACCGGCAATCTTTTGCAATTTCAAAACTCATTCCACTGTTCCTTGTGGAAAACAATTAGCATTTAAAATAGTTCAAAGAGTACTTTCCATCAAAACGATGGCCTTTATATTATTGAACTGGAACGAGCAAAAACACATAAAACAATACAGTTGGATAGACTCTACCCTCTCCTGCTTGTTACCTTAAATCTTATGTGGTCATCTTTGGCCACAAATCGGTAACAGAGGCAAGGTTACTCTCTACTTGATTCTAAATATAAAGTCTCATCAAATATTTAAACCACTTATATTATCCCTAACATAAGGAAACTCTCTGAACCTACTGATGCAAGACTTCTTTTTTAAATAAAGATGACTTAAAGAAACAGGATACATTACTGATTTTAAAATGGCAATGAGCAAAAGCAGTAATAATAACCCACTATGGATAGAGACCTTCCTTTATTTTATTTTTTAAAGAGTATTATCAACCACAAAGCACGTGGTGCTCTTTATCTGATCATACAAAATGACACAAACCTCACGCATTACACATCAAGGTGCTACAACAATGCCTCTAGCTGGTTGGAGGACAGTGCCTGAAATTGTAGCCTCCATCATACCAAAAGACCTAGATTACTACAGAGCCATCTCAGATCTGCTACTCACACAGACCATGGCCTTGGGAAGCCTGAGGCTAAAATAATTTCTCCATTTGTAGAACAGGGAGCATACTTTAAACTGCTCTGCTTGGGGCTAAAGTGAGGAGTAGTTCACCAATTCAAGGCATTTTGATGACATCTGAGGAGCCAGGTAAACGTCAAGCTTTACAGAGTATCAGTCATCAGAGAATCACAGAATAATTTTGGTTGGAAGGGACCTCTGGAGGTCATTTAGTCCATCTCCCTACTGAAAGCAGGGACAAACTCAAAGTTGGACCCAACTTCAAAGTTATATCAGGTTGCTCAGTGTCTTAAATAGCAACTTTGAAGTAGTACAGCTTTTGATTTTATATCCACCTTCAGATAAAATATTGGGAAGGATTATTAAAGAGAATAATATGCAAAATAACAAACTATAGTACTCAAAACTAAAGGAATGTTTTATTAATTTCTCCTTATGTTTAACTACTTTCTTCAGACTTAGCAGAGTTACATTTGTTCCTCCTATGTTATTTTACAGCAAACGATCAGCCTTGCTAAGCTTTTTACAAATATGTGTCAACATCAACTCAGAGCAACAATCCAAATCTTTTAATGAGGAAGCTGCTTTTGAACTAGCAATTTCCCCTTGGAACAACTGCCTAGATTCAAAGCATGCAAACACCATCCAAGACTATTGAGCCATGTTAATTCAGATATCTGCATCTAATGTATAATTAAGGTTAAACCCTTCAAGTGTTACCAGATGAGCAGCCTATGATGCTTTTAAATTTTAAGAACAAATTAGAACAGAATTATAAGCATAAAACTAGATTTAATTTGTTTTAATGCACTATGCTGTAAGTTAAGCTTACCTTTATGGTTTGCTCACTACTAAGTTTAAATGTACAGAGACCCTGTTGCATTTATGCCCTTGGGATTGTTTTTTAAATATTCATGGACAGTTTTTAAGACTATAATATTCTTAAAGAAAACTGAATGTTGCATAAACACATACAGGTTGTTAAGTAACAAAAGTCATACGTCCCCCATAAACCAGAAAGATTTCACGCGGGTTAACTGTATTCATTCATAAATATCTTTACATACACTATTCATACAACAACTGAAATGCTCCCAAAGGAATCATTCTGTTCTGTGAACAACTTATACACAAATTTAGGCCAAAATACACAATGTTCACCCGACACATCAGATTCTGTAGTACCATTTAGGTTTCCCATATCATATTTATGTATCTTTGATTTAGAGCACTACCATAGCTGCAATCTTTTGCATGTAGTTGAATTTGCTACTGTTAGCTCTGTAGGTATAAGACAACTACCGGTACAGATACAGACACACCATGCAATTGTACATGAGATGCATTTAATTTTAGGCAGATATTGTGCAAAGTGTGAATATTCATATATAACTCCTAAGCCCTGATAAATCTGTGAACGAACCATCACAAATTAGGCCTAATCCACCTCAAAAAAGGTCTAAAAAATTCTGTTTAGAATTTTTTCTAAAGACAGACTCCAAAATCTGTAAGTTTTAGTTCAGCACATGGGTTTTAAACAAAACAGATTTAAAACAGACAACTTGTGCATTAGACAAGGCAAGCTTTGATCACAGAAAATAATGTTATGCCAAGACAGCTGATGGAACTGTAAAGCAGCACTGCTGGATTTCATGATTTTATCACAAACCTCTCAATATTGGCAATTTTGTTAAATTTCCAGCTTCTGAAGTTGCTTATTAGAGAGAACTTTAGAATTTCATCCAGGGGAGAGAGAGAGACAAGGGATATGCAAGAATACCTTTATAGTTCCTGTGATCGCATGGAAAAATTTGAAAATGTGATCTAAATAAATTCTAAAAAATAAGAAATCAAATGAAGATCAGATCTTTCATACTCTTGAGATTTTTAAAAATAATTTTGACTAAATACTTGAACAGTGATATTATGAAGTACTTGCACAACTTTAAAAGCACTAGGAGAACATAGGATTGCTTGAAATCTATAGAAAGAGACCTCAAAAGGGTGAATGAATGAATATAAGAACACATACTCCAAGCACCAGCAGTACTCAAGGAAAATTGAGGAGGATTATTTCGTGTTACAGCCAAAGTAATCATTCTCTGTACACTTCCTTCTGCTCTACACTACTGAGTTGCCCTTTTGATAGCAGTCAGGGGTCCTACATCTAATTACAACAAAGGTTTTTAATTAAACCTCGAATATGCTTTCATAGCTTCTTGTATGAGCTTGCCCTTGATGGTGCCTCTTGAGGTGCTCTCCTTCAAGGGATGACGAAGTAAATCTCTTAAAACCATGGGCGAAGATGCCTTTTTCTCACGTATACCACTGCTTTTCACAGCTAGCTAGCTACAAAGCTGCTTGTGCTGGTATCAAGCTAAAAGAGCTTTCCCTGTGGGAACTCTCCACTATCTCCAAAATATACTGCTTGCTATATTCTTGATGTAGTAGGAAAGTGCACTTAAAATACTAAGCAAGCACACAAAACAGGCTGGAATATGAGCCCCATCCAGCTTGGTAAATTTACTGGGAGCCATTGACTTTAATGGGAATTATAACACACTTGGAGGAGGGGGAGGGAAGAAGAGTGTAGTTTCTCATATTTCAGGTCTCCTTAGAGTGCAGAATTGTATGCCAAACATGAGGAAAATGAAGGGTTTATTCGACTCACCTCAAATGAAACAATCTTTCACTTCTTCTCCAGCAGCTTGTGAAACCTAGCTCCACTAGACTAGAAAGTATCTCAGGAAAATGAGCAAAGCTCATTCAGAGAACTTGAATAAAACTGAATAGTCAGGGATGATTTCAGGAATGTTTGCACAGGGCTGAAGAAAGCATCCTGAGAAGGTAAATTTAACATACACTATCCAACAAAGCTACATTTTTTCCCTATTCATCTTCACCCATTCATCTTTTACCTTTTCCATACACAGATGATTAACAAAGCAATGACAGAGATTAGTTGCTTTATATGCTGCTCTGTAAGCTGTCCTGCTTTTCTTACTGTCCCACTTCTCTCTCTCTGTGTGTGTGTGTGTGTGTGTGTGTGTGTGTGTGTGTGTGTGTGTGTGTGTGTGTGTGTGTAGGGGGGGGGGGGGGGGAAGAAAGACAGCTTGGGGAGGTGGGGGGAGGATTTGAAGCAGATTCTCATCCGAGCCATCTGAAAAGTCTTTTTGCAACCAAGGGGATACTATTTCAGGAGACAGAGAGAGAGAAGGGGCAAAGGATTCATGTTGCTAAGGAGACACGTAGAAGCTGACATTCCTACATAAATTTCCATTTATACTGAGAAAGGAAAAGAAAGCTCTCCAAAGTTTGTTTAGAAACCCTGGTAACTGATTGAAGCTGACATTTCTTTGCAATCCATTTTGGCATTATACAGTTTAAAGCACACCCCCAAACAATGTTTGAACCCTCCAAATATTACCCCACACAACAACAGAAAAAATAACAGCAGCAGCAAAGGAACCGCTGCAATTTCTCTTCAAGTGGAGATCAGTTATTTCCCAGAACCTACGATAGGATTTCAGAGAAGCCAGGAAAAAGAAAGCCTTTGTAAGACACAGGAAACCCCTTGCCCAAAACGATCACCTTGTCCCTGTATGATTTACCACCGCATGCTGGAGAGCACGGTGCTCCAAATGGATGATTTAGCAATGCATGTGGTTGTGGGGGGGAGATGAAATGGGGGTGGGGTGGGAAGGCTGATTTCATTTGTAAATGTTTCTATCGGCTCTCCAGAAGTTGCAGGGAAGCATAAAGCAAATAAAATAACCCACCCAAATGCTACGACAGCGCCTATTGAGAAATATTCAACAGGCAGCTTGCTTATATCATTCAACACCAGTTTTCTACGCAACCCGAACACCACTGAAAGGGCAACCTTAAAAATCATCTACGACCAAAGACGCGGAAAGCTGAAGAAGGAGCGGACGCCGAGCACCGAGCGCGGCGGGCAGGCGGGGGAGCGCGGAAGACGGCGGAGGATCAGCCCCCGCCGGGGAGAGGCAGCCGGGGAGCGCGCTGGAGTGCAAATTTCGTCTCCGCTCGGGGCAAAACATAATTTCTGGTTGGGAAGCCCCAACTTCTTAATTAAGAAGTTCTTAAGCGGTTCATGCGGCCGGTCATTGGGGGGGGGGGGGGGGGGGGGGGGGGAGGAAACCTCGAGCGCGGGGAGAGGCGCGGGCAGCGCCCTGCGCGGAGCAGCCTCGGCGCGGGCAGGCGCCGGGCGGGACGCGAGGCGGCGGCGGGGCCGGGGGGACGCGGGGCCGGCAGGGCAGGAGGGGGTGGCGGGGGGCGCGGCGCCTCACCGCTGTGCAGCGTCGACTCGCAGAGCCAGCTCTCCAGGCTGCCGGGCTTGCGGCAGGACTCCCAGAGGGACAGGTAGTACTGGTGGTCCGCCGTGACCCAGGCGGGGCTCAGCACGGCTCCCAGGTCCAGGCACAGCGCCAGGAAGATGCACACCAGTCCCACCAGCTTCAGCGGGGTCAGCACTGACACCCGCACCTCCTCCATCCCGCTGCCCGACGAAGCCATGGGGCGGGCGGAGCGGTGCGGAGCGGGGCGCGCTGCCGCCGGCCCCGCGGGCGCAGCGCCGGGAGCGCAGGGCCAGGCGGCGCGGCGGAGCGGCGCTGACTAACGGCGGGCAGAGGCGGCTCCGGCGGGCAGCGAGGCGCCCGCCCCCCTCGGTCAGGTGCAGCAGCTCCCCCTGGTCCCGCGGCCCGGCCCGGCCCGGCCCGCTCCGCTCCTCCCACCGGCCCGCCCTTGCCGGCGGAGGCCGCCCCGCACGGTCCGCGCCCGCTGGCCGCCCCGCTCCCGCCTCCGGCGCTGCTGCGTCACCGCCCCGGGCGGTGGCGGCGGCCGAGTTTGGGGAAGTTTCTCCTCGCCTCAGGCGGCGGTGGCGCCTCTGCCCGCCCCGCTGCGAGGCCCGCCGGGGCGGCGGCTGCGAGCGGCCTCCCGCGGGACCCGGCCCCGCCGGGCCTGCGCGGTCCCCGCGGGCTCTGTCGGGGGAGGCCGGGCCGGGCCGGGCCGGGGTCTGGTCGCCGCGGCCCAGCCGCTGCCTCCGTGTCACGGCAAGGAGCGCGTAGCCGGGAGGAGTGCGAGGCCGCCTCCGAGTCGGGATTAGCAGTGCCCGAGCTTGGTGCCCCCCCCCGAATTGACCTTTAAATCGCGAGTTATTAGTACAAGGCCAAAAAAAGAAGAAGAAAAAAATAAAGCATTCATTGTTCCTGCGCGTACCTGCTTGCAGTGCCCACTTCGCTCTGCTTCGGTTGCGTTTCTGATCCCAAATTAACTCTTGAGAAAGGAGGGCTACCTTGCCTTTTCGTCTCGTCTCTGTTTATTTTGTTTAATTAGCATCACGGTGCTGAGAATGTCAAGGGCGAATGTTTTGATTGGTTATTAAACACGGATCCTACTGTAAATTCACTGTCTGTAAAGCAGCTCACTCTCATGAGGTAGAAACGCAGAAACAAAGCGTGATGTCCATTAAGGATTATTAAAAAAAGAAAAGATTCAACCTAAGACCTGCAGGAGAACTCTGCTACCTCTATTTAAGGCAGAACTATAAAAATGAGAAGGGAGAAATCAAGGCGGGGAAGGCATCTAGTGCAGAAACACAAAAACACTGTTCCATAAGTACTGATCATTACATCCCTATTAATTATCTCTGGCTTGATTCAGAGCTTTAGTTTTCCTTCTAAGATCCCAATCCTGCTTTTTTCTAACTGTAACACTGTTACCATTAATTGCAAAAGGTGCGGGATTAAATCCTAAATGATTTACGCAACTTTTCTCCAAATTCCTCTTTCACTTTGTTCATAGTCCTTTAAGGGAGAAATAGAAAGAAAGAATAGTATAATTTATACTGAAAGCTCCTTGGAGCAGTAGCAGCCTTTCTCCTACAGCTGTTTATAGCAGGTAGCATATGAGGTCTAGTCCTGGAATACTGGTTTGTAGGTACCACTGCATTACATGTAACTTGCATATTTTGCAACAGTTTCTTCTTTTCATAGGCATTTAGGCTAATCTTCTGTTAGGATAACCAAAAATCAGTGTCCTGATACCATATTATGGATATCAGAATGCTAGAAACAATGTGGTGCTAGCAGAAAAGTAATACATATTTCTGAGTCTTCTAAGCCATAGATGCTTGTGAATCAGCTAACCCTGGCCTGTCATTAATGCTGAAGAAGTGCATTTTCTTGACCTGTTCCTGCTGAAAATTGGAAGGAAATGAGATTTGTTAGGGACTTTTTTTTAATGCCTGGTATAACTTCACTAAGTAAGTACCAGACATTAATATGTTAGCCCATCAGACTGAGTCATGTTAGAATTACATTCCAGTTGTAAAATGTTAATTATTAGAAGAACATAGCAAATATAATTAGAAAATGAGAAAAGAATTAAAAATCAATAAAGAACATAGTTGTTCCAAGCTAAACACACTATTTCAAAACTGTATGAAATGCAGAATCATGACTCCCAGTATTGCATAAAAAGGTGGAGAAAATGTCAACAGTTTGTTAGTGCTATATGAAAACTTGGGATATTATATACAGATATAGCAGTGGTGTCTATACTTAATGTTCCCAGCACTTTCTATACAAGATGCAATTTGTTTTTACTTTATTAAACCTTTGGTGTTTGGGCTAGAGCTTCCTCTGCAAGATATCTGCCTCAGGGTTTTTTGTTGTTGTTTTTTTTTTTTTTTTTTACATTCCAGCTACAGTCATATGTAGTTTGAAAAAAAATACACATTTGCACTGCCTATAAAAAAAAAACAACACTTGTTCATGTTTCTTATTGAGAAGCAGAAAGTTGACATACAAGCCCTTGTGTCAGGGGTGTTGTCTTAATGTCACAGAAAATTAAACATTAGCTTTAGAAAACAACAACAAAAAAACCCCAAACCTAAGCACAACCTGCACACCATACTGTAGTTTGATATGCCCAAGAGAGATGTGTTAGCATTTGGCAGGTAAGTTCTCATAAGATTCTGTTTGTACATGCTGCATCTGTTTACAGCTTCTATGTCTGAGTGAAGGCTGTATCAGCGTATGAACCCTTAAGCATGCCCCAGCCTAGGCCTTCTGGCCCACCACTGAAAAGCACCTGAAAGCACCTGTGAGAGCCCTCTGGACACAAAAAGGAGTAGGGAGATTTTCCCCCCAGTTCAGGGATGTTCTGCTCAAAAAGCGCAGGATAAACAGCCCAAGCAGCAGGAGTAGTAGTAAGGAATGATCAGATATCCTGGGTCCAAGGGTCAGAAAGACAGTCTCGGGTGGGCTTTACGAAAGAGAGGAGAGCTGAAAGATGGCAGCAGAGACAGCATGAAGTATATGAGCAAAGATAGAGTGAAAAGATGAAAAATGGAAAGAAGTCAGTGTGGAGAAACTGAGGCAGCAGAGTTTGTAACAAACTAACAAGCGCCATGGCCTCTGAAATTTGTCTTTGACTTGAAGAGTCCTATGACTATCATTTTTCCTTTGGTGAATGGGCATGCAATCATAAGTACGTGCCCTACCTTCCCGAGTGGTCAGTCCACAGAGGAACAACTACTGAAATGATTATTTTAAGTGATAGAGATCTCCTCTGTATCACTACAAAGATCTGACCCTTGCTGATACCAAAGTTGAAGTGCAGTGTAATTTCACGCAGTGAAATTACAGCATTTCCACAAATTACTTATTTTTTAAATGTCTGAATGACTTACATGAATTGAGGTTTGGAGCTTATGATGACAAATGAAATCAATCAGAAGTGTGTTTTAAACATGTGAGATAAACTTGTTAAGTATTCCTGAATATCAGGTCCAAAGCACCCAAACTTCTCTTAGCATTGGTGGACAGTGTCGCGGCCCAAAGGGAGTTGTTCAGGACGACCTCCCTCCCCTTGGGACCAAACAACCAAGTTCGTGATGCCCTTGGACTGAATTAAGGTGAAACGACACCAGCCAAACAGTTTTAAGATTTATTAACACAAAGATAAGGCATGTGGTCAAATAGGATCAGCTAGCTAGACAAGTCCCGTGCCACATGTTTCAAACAGATTCAACAAAAGAGAGGGAAAAAGAGGGGGTGGGGGGGTTGGGGAGAGAGAGAGAGGGAGAAGATATCACCACCCGTGGATCCAGCGTTGTCCCGTTGGTCCTCTTCCTTCGGGAGTCTCAGCAGTGTGGGGGGGTGCTTCTGTCTGGTAGTAGGTGGGTCCTCTTCACATGGCTCGAGTTGGGCACCTCCGAAGAGGAACCCCGAACAAAGAAATCCCTGGGCAATTATACCTTCCAATCTAAGCTCCCCACCCCTCACATGGTAGTTCAGACCAATAGCAGTTTTTTGGGTCTGGGGTCTCCTGCTCCTTATTGGATCTCATCGTCGTTCCTAGGCAGGCTGTTTTCTGCTGCAGTTTCTTCCACGGGTGTGTCTCCATTCCTCGGGTTCTGCTATTGTCTCTCAAGGTCCTGACAAAGAGATGGTAACTCCAGCAATTAGCACTGTTTCAGATGCAAATTGCTGGAAACTCCCTTATCGTTCCCGCCTGCACCAGCTCTGGGGCCCTTTTCTCACCAAACTAGGGAGTGCGGCCTAAGGCTTCAGCAAATTCAGCCACTCATGTCAAGCAAGTCTTATAGAAGTTGCGCTAAAAATGGACAATAATTTACAGTCCAGATCCCAAAGTCTCTGCCCGATTGTGGTCTCGTTCAGTGCAGGCTCGGTGTGTCCCGGGTGGTCGCAGGGAGACCATCTCGGGGGGTCACAGCAGCCCAGTCCTGTTTCTGCCAGGGACAGATGGCTTGCTTGGGGTTATGGCCTGCCTGCACCCCATGCACCAAGAAATGTTTAAGGCAAAAAGTTTCATTCATCGGTCCGCCACAGACAGTTTAGATGTTGTCCGAAAAGCGGATTCGTTGCTGGGTGTGCAATGAGCCAATAATTACACACTCAGGAGAGACATTTGTTTATTTATTTCAGAGTTGCGCAAGCCTGGGTGCTCGGTGGTTTTCCACAAATCAAGCACACACCCCCCCCCCCCCCAACTTTTCAGGTAGCATTTATACAATCAAATTTGCCATATTTGTGACTTCCTTCCTCTTATTTGCCATATTTGTGACTTCCTTCCTCTTTTACACTGATTGGTTAATGATTTCTTCATATTTCCCTGGGTCCCACCCCTGCTTCTCAAGGTCCTGGTCAATTAATTAACACTGCCCCAGCTGGGTCAGTAGGTGTTATCTTCCAAGGCCCTGAGGAAGAAGACATAATCCAGACCCCTTAATCATCACTGTTTTAACAGTGAGAGGAAGCTTTTTACTTCCCAAGGTCTTGGCGCCCAAACAGGCCTTATTTCTCAGCCTTGGCATCCTCCCTTCTGGAGAGTGGGGCACAGGAATGCAGACTGCTTGTAACTCCCTTATCTTTCCAGCCTGCACCAGCTCTGAGGCCTTTTCTTAACGAACTAGGAGCGCGGCCTAAGGCTTCAGCAAATTTAGCTACTTATGCTAAGCAAGTGTGCGGCTACTCATGCTAAGCAAATTCTATCTAAGATAGAAGTTATCCAAATCTACCTACTTCAAACATTCTTTCTGAGCTTTTCAGGGTTGTCTTGTAACATAGACAGTTCTCAATCTGTCCGTACATGAAATCTCTCTGTATGAAACAGAAAAAATACTATCTCCAAATCTGACAGAGATGTTCATTACTGTTTATGGGAACTCATATGCTAAAATCACAAATACTGTAGAAGTATCCCAATGGAACTAACACTGTTGTGTTCAGTAAAAACAGTTACTTCAGTAAAAAGTTACTATGGTGGTTAAGTGCATAGATAAATAGTAAGGCTTCTAAGAAATATTGACTACCTCTGAGAGGCAGGATCTTCTGGAAACATAGGTCATGTTGGCCATCTTTGCTGCAAGGGCATGCTTCTGACTCATGTTCAGCTTATTGCCCACCCGGACCCCCAGCTCTTTTTCTGCAGAGCTGCTCCCTAGGCAGTCAGCTCACAGCCTGTCCTGGTGCAGGGCGTTATCCCACCCCAGGTGCAGTTGGTTTTCCTGAACTCCCTGACTGTCCTGTGAGCCCATTTCTCTAGCTTTTCAAGGTCCTTCTGAATCACATCCCTGCCCTCCAGTGTATTGACTGTCCCCCCCGCAACCCCTTCCCCCAGTTTAGTGTTGTCTGCAAACTTTCCGGGAGTGCACTCCATGCTGTCAGAAGTCACAGCTGCAACAACTGTATACCTAGCAAAGGGTACTTCCAAGCCAAAGAGCTGAAGAAATTTACCTGAATGTGATAGATGCTGCATAAGGAAACTGGGATGCCTTTCCCCCTTCAGTCATGAACAGAACTCCTATGTTAGAGCAGTACCAAGCAGTCAAAGCCCAGTCCCATATGTACTAAGCTGCCTTCCAGCTCTATTGCTAATACTTTCCATAGTCAATAGGAAGGGCTGTGTTGCATAAGTCCTCTGAGAAGGTATCAGCCTTGCAACCATTAAATAGTGTGTATGCAACCATTAAAAAGTGTCTATGCAAAGAAGATCTTGATTTCAGTGCAGCTTCTTCTGTTGTGCATAATATTTTAGGACTGGGCCTAAGGATAATACAGCAGTACTGAGGCAGCAGATCTGTTATTTTTCCTTTAAGTGGATTAAGGGCTGCATCATGCACTGGCTGATGTCACTGCTACTAGCACATTTGTTTTTACATTCGATTCTAAAGCCAAATAGCACCTAAACTGGGAAGTGCTTCACCAGCTAAGAATCACTGCATTTTCCTTAACCATGGTCAATCTGTCAGTATGTAGCAGAAGGAAAGCTTTTAGTTCTTGAGAGTGGTTTAATACTGGCTGTACCACGAAGTGCATACAGAGTCACTGATCGAAAGAGGACGATACTGAAAAAAACATGGAAAATAATTTTCTTAGTAGGAATAGAAAGTAGTATTATTTCCATATAAGAAAACAAAATGTAGTTTGAAGACTGTGATGAAGCTGAATGTGACATATCGTAGAAAACAGAAAAGGTAAGTATAAACTATACCTTGCAACAGGTAGTAGATATACCAAGGGGAAATGTATGGTTAAGATGGTGACACTGAGAAAAGCCATTATGTGTCTGATTCATCCAAAACTAAGAAGATGAGTATCATTACTGTAAATTTTAATATTTTTTTTTCTGCAGAGGCTGGGATTGTAAAAATTTTATCTCCTGATATATTGTGACTTCATATGATCAAATGAACTGCTGTGAAACTCACAACCATCATATCTGAGAAAGTGTATTTGTTCTGCTTGTTGATGCCTGTTGGAATTTCTTTCACAATGTTTTGAATCTTTCCCCAAATCGTTGTCATTTGTACTTCTGACTGAGTGCATTTCCTCACTCATATATTTTAACACTTCTCATATGCCTTCAAGCATCAACAGAAATGCATTTTTCATTGGCTGGATTGATGTTGCTGGTTTTTTTCATTGCATTTGTAACTTGACATTCATTAGGGTGAGGTGTTTTTTTTTTTGGTACTCCACTTAAAATGGCAAAACATTCAGAGAGGACAAGCTGGTTCATTTTATTCTGTTTTATTAAGAGAATGCCTCTAACTGCAATGTTAGAGCTAATCTAATTAAAATTAATTACAAAAATCATTAATCAGCATTTAAAACGGGATATCTAGGGATTTACAAAACACAGCAAGTCAGGATTTGAGCTATATCTGCACACCTTGATTACTTGGGTTAACCTGAAGGTCACCTAGAAAGCCAAACTTACCCAGCATCTATGGTCCATCTATAGAGTATATCTATACTATGACCTAGTTCTGCTACCAGTGGGAAACACAGCCAAGACTGGAAATTTCACTGCATTTGCAGATGTGAGACTGATCCCACTTCTGTGCTCCCCTCAGGCTTTTACCTTCCTATGGTGCATTTGGAACTTGCCTGAGGACTGCAGATACCAGGCAAAGACATCCTCCAGCAGCCATCCCATCCCGCAGGTCCCTCTTCCTAAAGTCCAGCCGTTGCCTCTTCTTACATTTCTCTTTGTTGCCCTCAAGAAGAAATTCATATGAGGAGGTGCAGCTGATACTTGTTGAGGACAGCCATGGAGGCTCATTCTAAATATCATTTTTTTCTTACTATTAGAATTAAGATTATACTCTTTCCACTGCCTTAAGCAGAGAATGTTCATATCTCTTTCTGTCAAATGGGGAAAAGGACGCTCTCACAGATTTATTTTGGATACCCCGAGAAGATATAACACACATTTTAGACCCATCCTATTTCTTGTAATTTCCTCTTCTATCAGGTTAACTTCATACTTGCTTTACATTTAAAAAAAACAGAACTGAGGCCCAGCAGCTCCCTTTTCTCCTGCTCCTTCCTCCACATTGTACACTCACCACTTGTTTTTAGCCAAGAACTGGTGCTACACAGCTTCAGTTGCTGTGTTGTTCATATTAAGACTGCCAGTAAAAGATTCTCATTTGGCTCCTCTCAGTCATAGAAGAAGCAGTAAAAATAAAATTAAAGGGAAGCTTACAGTCAAATACAGCCAAGAAAGATTTGCAGTGAGCAGTCTTAAGAATTTAAAATAAATTCTTAAGAGAATCAAAGATCAAATTTCAACAAATAGAAGCAGTTTTTAGGAGGCCGAGAAAATAGAGGATGCTAATTAAGACATTTCTTTAGATCTGTTTGTAAGAGATTTCTTCATCATAGTTGTTTCTTTCAATATGTCCTTCCATTTCATAAAGAAACAAAACACACAAAATCAAGCTTCAAAATGACTTTAAAGCCAGAAAAATGAATTTAAGTTTGAGCTAAAAAATCAGTTTGAGGCCACAACTCTTCAGATACCTGGCTGTTACACCTTATTGTGATGTCTGTGGCTAAGATCTCTCCACTAGCTAGTTAGTTAAGTTGCTCAAACCTCTTGTCCACTTATCTGTCCAATAATAATCTGCTGGTAACATCACTGAAAAATCTATGATTCATGTTTCCTGTATCTGTTTATTACAGTCCTGTATTTCTTTCTTCACTGGATATCTCCATATTAATATGGAGAATAAAGGCCTGTCATGGCCTACTGAGAGAATTCAAAGCACCTTTGATGCCTTCAAGGTCCTTATTCCTTTGAAGTAAAACAACAGTTATGGAACCAGAGAGCAAAAACAAAGAGCTGGTGAACAATCTGAAATTAGTGGAAATAATAGCGCAATCTACCTTATAAAAATAAATTTTTCCTTCAAAAGACAAAGGTATCTCACACTCATATCCAGTGTATTAAATAATCTGCTTTCACTGGAGCACAAAGAATGTAGCAGTCAATTACTGATTGAGAAAAAAATTATGTGTCAGATAGAAAGATTGAAGAAAAATTACTCTGACTGGCATAAAAAATTAAACCCAGCCCCATACTCTCTCCATACCCCAAACTCTTATTAAGTATAAGCAGACTATGTGCAAAACAAACATGGGTAATAAATGTCCCACACCTTTTTGCAGTATCATTTCATTCTGCTTCTCCCCTTCCCACCCACTTCAAACTTTTGTGTTTGGTGGGGATCTTTTTAACAAAGAAAAACTCTTTTTCAGTGTCAGGGATGCAATGAGAGTAATGAGGTCTTTGCTTTTCTTTTATCACTTACAGAAACACCATACAATCCCACAGTTTTATACCCCTGTGGGACCCCAGTGTGACGAGAGCCAGTTGTTGGCACCAGTGCTGCTGGTTTTGCATGGCTGTTGGAGCCTTGGCTGTAGGTAGCGTATGCAGAGGCACACCAAGAACAGATGTCTCTGGGAAGCTGCTCATTTTGAGATGAGCCAAGTTACAGATCTCTTGCACTGTGCATCCTTCTGTGTATAAAATGACTTCCATATTCCAGCCCTGTTCTGAGTAGGATTCAACTGTTTAAGAGGCCCTACCAGAGTGAAAAATGAAGGAACTGATTCATGAATGGATGCAGCCTGAATGTGCAAGGAGCATTAGGAAGTCAGGGAGCCATGTGGTGGGCACTTGCCTTTGCATGAAAACATCTTGTAGGTTTGGCAGTGCAGGTCTGGGGTCCAAGAAAAACACATTCCTTGGCTGTGTTGCATCTTATGTCTGGTTCTCTATAAAAGGCATTTGGTATCCAAGAACTGACTGGAAACAGTGGCACTATATTGAAAACAAATTAATTCTCAGTGCTGTGAAAGAGGAGCATGAGACAAGAGTTGACTGGGAGTTTCTTCTTTTCAACCTACATCAACTCTCCTCCCACGGCCCTGCCTCCCCCTTGAAACTGGGTGCCTAACAGTGAAATTGTTGGTGTGAATGTCAATGATTTTACAGTAATATTGGGTCAGCCTCTCATTTATACCAATTCACTTTACATTGTTCTGGCAAAATGCAGTGATATAAAGGTATCCTGTTACAAAAGAAAGTCATGTCTGTCTTCTTTTGTGCTTAATAGTACCAATTCCTGCTCTGGAAGGAGCAGTCACATATTTTAGATTCAATGCCTTGGCAGACTCAGGCAGATGTTTCCCTTTTTGCATTCCATCTGGTAGAAAACAGGGTTGGTAGTAACCTGACAGACTGCCAAAAGAAAGTTAGTAAGGAGTAGAAACTTTTAAACACTGCAGAATTTGGCCCACTACCAATGAAAATAGATATGATTTTCAAAGTATTTACCCATAATTCTCCATTTCATGCTGCTAGAAGTGAGTTATTCCATTTTGTGATATAAAACCACCCAAAGTTTTAAATTTGTAAGTCTATTCTTTTTTTAAAGTTTCAGTTTTATGGAAATGTATAAGTGACATCCTGGAGTGTTGGGATCAAATCCAAACTGGCGGTGCCATAATTATTTTCAAACCTTGTTGAATTGTGTGACAACTTTAGCTTAATGCCAGTATTTCTGTTTAGCACATAAGCATCAGATGGTGCTGTGCACGAACAAGTGCACATGGACATGATAAACTAGCATCTCCATATTGACTTGGAGTGACTCCATGTCCCTGGCTTCAAAGCTATGCAAATTAAGGCTTGTCATACTGAATTTGTCTCCCCTGCCCACTCCAAGCAAGAAGCAAGAAAAATGTGAATTTCAAAACGTAGCAGCAAAATGTGTGTTTTTTTAAATTGATTTCTTAATTAAAATTAATGAATTCTGTGGCAAGAATAGTGCTTCCCATTGTGGAGAGGAGACAAAGGACTGTTATGCGAAATAGAAACAGCCACGCGATCCAGAGACAGTAATTACTGTCAGATATTCAGTGGCCTTCTTATCTCAAAGCACTTGAAAATGATGATTCTGATTTCAACTCTACACCTTGGTTTATTTGTTGTATTAATGAGCTATATGCATTTATTCTTAGTTTTTGTGGGTGTTACATTTGCAGTTGAAAGTTTTAAAAGACAATATAATGTGTAACAAGGTTTCAATAATGTTTTTTGAAAACTTCTGGATCAGGCAGACATTTCATACCTAGAAGGATGGGAACTCTGCCTTTTTCTTGCTTCAGAACTGTGTGTACTTTCTTCAGAGAGTACAGAAAAATTAAGAAGATACAACAAATCCCCAAATCCCTTTGCACTGTTAGCAAGATAATGTGGAAAGCTCATGAAAGTAGCGGAAGTAATGGGCAGAAATGCAGCAGGAAGTTAAGAATGCTGAAAGTGGAAGTTGAAGCAGGGTGGGGATTAAATGTCAAGGATCTTGAACAGAAATTGTAAAAATAAAAAATACCCAGAACACCAAGAATACCTACAAAATTATGAAAAGAATGATTATATACAAGAAGGTATTCACAATGTGCAAGAGACTGCACCAGATTTGAGATGCTAAAACTGAAACTGGTGAAGTTTCAATGCAATACAATGGAATTTGTAGTCCATATGACAATGTTAAGAATATTCAGTTGTAGAAACTCATGTATTTGAGTTACCGAATTCAAATAATTTAAAATTCCAATTATCTTTCATTTTTTATAAATTGTACATGCTACCTGCGACAGACATGGAAAAGATGGATTATACCTAAAGACACATAATTTTGATACTCATTTCATAGGCATAGTGTATTAAAAAAGCAACATTTAAAGGACAATAGAAAGAGCAAAAGGAAACACTTGGAGTTTATTTTTGATGTTGTTCATAGTCTGGCCAAACTTTGCAAATTAGGGCTTTAAGAAGAATATCAGATAGGATAGATACAGATGCAAGGGATCCTAAATTGTCAAAGTGAAGTCTAATACTGGTGAAGTCTACAACTCAAATGAAAACACAGGAAACCATGAAAGACCAGCACTGGAACGTATGTGCTAGCATCAGAAGAGATACCACATCCAATAACACTGATACTGTAAATACAAGAATGACAAAACAGAGAAGCAGTGGGACTAAGCTCATAACTTGAGAATAAGAGGAGCTATAAAGTGGGAGGGCAAAAAATATTTATAGAAGGAAAGACATCAAAAACTGCAAAAGATATGGAAAGACACTAACCTACATCTTAAATAATATGTGTGTCAAGCAAAAGAGGCAGAATGAAGGAGATGAAATATCATGCAATAATGCATCCAGGTCACCTAGAAACCCACTGAATGGACTTGAATAAAATGCTGTTGTTGGGAGATTATTCCATATTTCTAAGTGAGGTAACAGCAGTAAAGAATGCCAAAGTTGAATCTGCATTTAGGTAAATCTGCTTAAATTGGATTTTAAATATAAAATTGCAATGGAAATAGCTGTCACCACTATGAAAGTATTAAAAATACCAGCACTCAAGGAGGAAATTATGCAAAAACCCAACGAGACAGTGCAGTAGCCCATTAACACATTAGGCTTTTTTTTTAATCAAGCTGAGAACAATAGGCAATGTGGCATTGCCCACAGGATTACCAGCCATATAAATTCTTTACATATCCACCAAAAAACCTAGAAGACAGTACAAAGCAAACTGTACTGGCATCTGCAAATCTTTCAAGGCTCTGAAAGATATAGTACAAAACAGAGGTGATACTACCAGCCCTGTCTTTGCTTTGAACTACCTTAATATTTAGAATAAAGATACTTAGATTAGCACTTAAGTATCAAGAAATTTAATATTTTTAAAAAGATTTAATTCAAAATTGAAAAATTTTACTTGTGCATTTACATATATGAGGAATAAAAAAAAGGCGGTAAAGATGTACATAGGATTAAATTGAAACCATAACATTTAAGGGTCTTCAGTTCCTTGGAAGATAATTTAGTATTAATGATAGACATTGATAAACTGAGGGACAGGAAGAAACCCATTCCAAATTAAGAGGTTCTTTTCCTAGTGGAAGAAGAGCTAGGGTCTATTTCCAGAAAATTCTCATGTGAATGAGGCCCAGAAATAAGGACTCAGGTGAGTCATCTCACTGTTTGAAGCAGCCGAAGAAGAGCAAAAGGGAGTGGAAGAGTAGAAAGGAAGGAATATTAGTATTAGCTTTCTGTATGTTTCATATGCCAAATTTCTGGAAGGGGCATTTCGGCTCTCTTTTTATGTGATGTAGAGACCAATATAGCGAATATTTGATTTTATTTTGGATGAGCTATGAAGACTAAGTAACATTTTTACCCTTCTAGTATCTCAAACTTGTGTATTTTCTGCCAACAGCAACCATCCAGAAGATTATGAATTGCTAGATTTCAAAGTACTGTAATTCAAACAATATACATTTTATAAAGCCAGAGGGGATAATAAAGCAGAAACATATAATTAAGATAATTTTATTTTATATTAACAACAACTCAGTTGAGTAATTGTCAGTTATTATATTTCACAAAGTGAGACTGCTCTATTATTCATATTCTGCTATATTATCCATTTTATCACTGTCACAGAAATACTGCAACAATATCCAGTGCTGATTAGTTGGCCCAAAATCTTTCCACAGGGGATCACGATGCACTGTTCCTGAGAGCTGGATGTTGACTCTGGTCTAAAAAGAGACTTGCAAAAACCACCAGCAATTAGGTATTTCTTCTACTGACTGTATACTCTAAGAAGCTCATGTTTGTTATTTACTGCTATTTGTGTGCTGAATAATTACACTCAATAAATTGGTTCCTGCTATTCCGTTCTCAGATCGTTGGGTAAGATTAGCCAAGGCAGAAGACACCTTCATCCTTTTAAAAAAGGTAATCTGTTTACCCAGAAACATAGGCATTCATTTAGATGAAGGAAGTGCCTGACAGTCTATTTGAGTTGCAGTACTTTTTAAAGCACCTTTTAATGTGCTTATTTGTTGTGGAAAGCAGTGTAAATGAAAGAAAAATTTCTTATCTCATGTTTTTACTTTAACTTCAAACATACATACACACACATACACACACAAAACACACTGAAAATATAAATGTGTTTAAATATAATATGCCTGCAAATGTATAGGTATTCACACACACATATATGTGTATTTTAAATAGAGGAAGAGGAGAGGAGTGATTGTCAGAAATTCACGTCCCTTGTCTTGGTATCTTTGATAAAGTCCCAGAGGTATGCGTAATATTATAGAAATAATATTAATAGCATTCATCCCCATTTCTCCCTTCTATATACCCTATTGTGTTGCAGAATCAAAGATTTCATTTTGACTCTAGTAAAAATTAATGTCTGCACTCAAGCAGGGCAGTTCTAATACAGTGACATGTATCCAGCTGCAAGACCTGCTGAAAGCTCCAGTTTAACTGCATGTCAATTTTTTCATAATTTCATTCATAGGCAATAAGATTTAGTATAACTCTATCAACCTTGATATAGTTTAGGATAAATAAATTAGAAGATATGGGTCTGTGTATACATGAGAAAACTTTTCATGTTTGAATATAAATTCTATTACTTTATGTATTAATTTGGACCTCCTGAAACAACTAAGATCAGATGCCTTAGGCACTTTGAAGTGTAAGGATAATGGAAGTGAGTTTTAGTTACTCAAATCTCAGTTTTCTTGGGTTGTTACTATCCATACTTACTTTAAAGGTGTGGGATGAAAAGCATATCCTGCAGGGCAAACTGAAAGGGAGTTGCCTTAAATGAATCATTATTAATATATCTGCTTGTGAACACTTTGGCACTCTATTCCCACCCAGATAACTTTATCCACATGAAGTACAACTATTATCAGGAATCCTCATATTGCTGTCTTCTGTCAGACTTTGACTGTCAGGGAAACTTCTTTTATAAAGGTTGATTGAATAGTTTCAGACTTGAACATTGTGCATAGATCTGCTATCAAATGGTTACAATAAAGAAATAGATTACACTGCTTAGCTATAAAATTCAGGGTAGGAGAAAAAAAAGGAATTGTTGTTTATGTTAAGTATTATTCTCTAAAACAGTTATATCTCTTAGGCTTTTTCCATGATAAGAGCTCAGTAAATTCAAAAATACATCAAGAAATACTTTGACCAAAGGGTAAACAGGACCTCAACATTGGCTCATCAGCACTTCTTTTTTTAATGGCAGTAATTTTGTGCAGGTAATAGTGTGTGCACATGAGCGGTGCAAACGCTCTTAGCCTGAGCTAGGGGCTGTGGCTGCAGCCTCTGGCAAGAGAGCATTTCGCACATGTAAAGGAGGCATAAATCTACTTTGCCCTTGCTAGAGAGGGCATTTTGTCTGGGAGACAATACAGAACTAGAACTATCTAGAGCAACAGGGCTAGGACATGTGAACCTTGCGTGCAAGTCCCCATGCTGGGATCTCATGCAGGCAGCCACAGCAGCTCCAGGGAAGCTGCTCTTGGGAAAGCGTTGCACAATGTAGAGGTGCAGAGTCTACTCCCTCCCAGGAGCAGCTAGTACTTTTAGTCCTTGGAAAGGAGGATCAGTTTTAAAAGTTTGACTATGCCCCAAAATAATGGGATGTTTTTCTGCATTCACTTGTCTCATCTCAATTCTCACATTGCAATTTTTACTATTATTTTCTTGAATTTGAATCTTGCTGTGTAACGATTATCCTTTATCTGAACATCAGAGGGGAGCTTTTAAGCTCTTAACCTCAGCTCCTCTGATTTAGGTATTATCACTTACTGTTCTGATGTTGATTTCAGATGTTTCTATTTTCTTTTAAACATAGCTTCTTTGCAACCAAAGTAGACAATCTTGATTTACTCCGCTAAACCAAGAGTAACACAATTAAAATTAAGTTATTTGAGGTCAGGCAAAGCATCCAACATTCCCATGACTTTGGACATGGGATGGTCTGTAGGAAAATTATTATGACTTACCTGTATATTTTAGTACCAACTATAATGAGTTTAGAGAAAATAGTGTAACATAAGTCTGGGGCTTCAAAAGAGAGGTGGGTGGAATATAAACAACCACACTAGCTGTCAACATTATGCAGTGCTCAAAATTACTCACTGAGATGAGAATTTGAAATGTTCTTCAGCAAAAAAATTTCGTATTCTGTCTATTGTTTAAAAAGTTTCTTGCAAAAGTTTGAACTTGTGTCTCAATAAAACAAGTCATAAAAGATACTTATTATTCCCTGATTGGATGTCTTGTATGATTTGCCATTTGCAGCACACATTTCAAAGGCACAATTCAGGATTTAAATTAATAGTTAGTTATACATTTTTTTTAATTCCTGGTTTTGTGAAATGTAATAGTCATAGGTAGCATTCAAATGGATTTTGGGATTTTCCATGGGATTTTGTGGTAGTAAATCTAATTTTCAGAACAAATATATACTGGAGATTTTTAATATTTTGTATAAAAGTTTGCCAAAGGTATTTTGAAAGTACCCACCCAGATCTGAAAAGGAAACCCAATATATCGCTCACTTCAATAGAGAATATATTATTTATAAACAGCTGGGTTTGGTTCCCATGTCTAGGGTTTTTGATTTGGTTGCTCAGGATATCTTTTGACAGCCAGCTTTTTAAACCAACTAACTCTCTAAGCTGCCTTTTTTTTTTTGGTCTCATTTGAAACATGGGCATGGCAAGGGTGATTATCATAAATCTTGGAGCACTAAGCTGGCATTACTTAATTATCTTTGAAGCTATCTACAGTTGCTTACATCTGAAGAGAAAGCTAAAGGAATAACTGCTTTCTTTTTAAGAATCAGATTAGAATTAATGGTGTAAATTAAAAGTGAAAGATCTGAATCAGATAAAAGGAAATATGTCTTAGCAGACAAGCAATTAGATGATGAAAAAATATTTTCTACCTATGAACCTCAATCACCTTCATTAATTATGTTCAAAAATAAGTTAGATACACTTTTGTTGGCTTGTTGTACAGGAACATCATGCTCCACCCAGGAGATTATACCGCATGATCTGCAAAATTTTCTCCAACCAAATAATCAAAAGATTTATAAGAAACAGAAACCATGACAGATCAGTGAGTTTTCTTTGTTATTGTTCAATTGGCATATACTGATATACCACAAAAATTATTTAAAAGAATATCAACGTCTCTCATTTTGTTGAAGTACAAACTTTGCCGATTCTTATACGTGGGCTCACTGCTTTCACGCAGATTCCTGACACAGATTAAGGGGTCTCAAACTGTGGTATGTGTGTACAACTAGTGGTGCAGTCAGTTCAGAAATGGAAAATGGCCTGACAGAGAGAAAGAGGCGCATCGTCCTGTATGCTGCCTGCTACCATCACTGCTTCTAATGCTGGGAGCTTGCAGAAAAGTCTGCAAAGTGTTTATAAACTTGACAGGCAAAGTGATGTACTGGAAAGTCCTGCTATTAACATCTCCTACATTATAGAGGGTACTATATTTCCTAATATCCCATCCATTTAAAATTAAATTTATATTTCAAGCAAAAAATGGTGTATTGCAGACTCAGGAAATTTTCCTATTCTTTTTGTTAACCTAGGTTCTACATTAGTGACTTTCTGTTAGAAAGAAAATATGAAATTTATACAGAATGATAGAGTTTCCTTGTGAAGATATCGCAGTGTGTTTTTTGTGTGTTATAGTGATGCAACAGGGATACATTTCTAAACATTTACATCTAAACTTTTCTTTCCTCAGGTTTTTGTATCTATAAATCTTACAGCCTGGTACCATGCTTAGAGAAATGAATTGTGTGTACCAGTCTGGAAACGTATTCTCTTCAGTTACTTGATACGCAACAATTCAAATTGTTTTTTTTTTGTGAACGTGCAGTCTTCAGATCGGGAGGATCCTTTTTAAACATTTGACTCTGGATGTGTTTGTTTGTATAAGAGAAAGTCTACATGTATTTGCAAAGATATGACCTTATTTTTCAATAATTTGTAATGTGGCAGTTACATTTAGAGCACGATTTTGCATGACAACATCATTTTCTCATGTTCATTTGTTGCATATGGTAAATTACAACTCCATTAACTCTTATAGCAGAGAAAATATGAGCACACAAAGGAATAACAAATATAAACAGAGCTAAGTTTTCACTGAAAACAGGGCTTGTTATTTTATAACTCAAGAAAAATTCAGAAGCTTTGCTCAGTTTTGATTTTCAAATGTAAGATCTTCTACCTGTTTTTATCTGCCTTTGTGACTTGCACATAGGAGAGTTTAGTCTCTTACGCACAACTGTAGACTGCATTCTGCCAAACCAGAAAACCTTGTCCCATTTAAGACTGAGTAAGTCCACTGGAACTTTAAAAAGGCTTCCACTTCTCCTGCTTCACTATATAAGTAATTTTTAGGGCTAACATGCTGAACTGAGTAGCCAGGCTGACACTGAGAAGAAATTCAGGGCAAAGCTGAAGAACAAATTTACCTAGCAGGGAAACGAGTCCAGTAATTTCATTTTAGCCATTGAAACAGATTAGGATCCTCTTCCTGTTGGCTGCTAGCCCATGTTGGGTACAGAGACCTACTGCAAAGATTAGTCTTACTGTTCCCCTCCCAAGTCCTACTTCTCCTACACTGGCTTCACATTCAGCCTCTTCCTTTGCAGCACAATTACTGCTACTGAGTGAGGGAAGACTGCTGCCCTCGGATGCTGCCCCTACCAGGATAGCAGCCCCTTGCCTCTCTTTTAGATAAGCCCTGTGCTCAGAAGTCACACTCAAAGTAATCAGCAAAAACTTCCATCTGACAGATATTCTACGCACCCTGTGCACATAAGTGCAGTTTTCTTGCTTTAGTATTTGTATGGCATAGGAAACTGCACCAAGAAGCAGAATCAAGGTTGCCCAGTTAATTGCTCATATAACCTGTGCTTTTGTTAATGCACATGTAACATCTTTTTACAGGCAAAGGTATTATTTACACAGCTCTAAGAGTGTACTATACTATTTGATCTATGCTATATACACTGCTTTGCAATGCCTAGAGCTGCAGGCAGAACTGGGCAGAGGCAGACCCAACTAAATTGGAGAGGGAGAGGTAGCTGGGCCACTCTGGTACAACATCCAAAGCAAAAGTATTCCCCCCACCAGCCACTGATCACAGAGGATAGACAGACACTTAAGCTTCTCTGCTGAATGTGTCCTTGAACATGGTTGTTTCTGCTTTCTTTTGAATTTGAGGAACATTTTATGATGGGGATTACTGATTTCTTCAGTTAAGGTTGCAGTTCACCTAAGGTCAGCCCTGCAGAACAGAGCCAAAACACTGCAGCATTTAAAGCTTAAAATGGAATGGCTCAAAAAGCCAGTATTCCAAATAAAATACCAATCTGAAAACAATTCCTGGGTTAAGATGTATTAAGCTAGCCACATAAGAACAAATGTGAATTACTTTCTGCTAAGCATATCTGAGGATATTTTTGTTTCTTTTTTCCAGATTACGCTGGGACAGGATGATAACATGAAACAAAAATATTACTCATATACATATATGGAAGATTAATCCCTGATTCCAAATCTTTAGCGCTATGTTTAAAATACAATCCACACTTCCAGATTTCTTCATGGGCTCATGCACACATGCACATTCACACAATTAGTACCCATAAATATTTAAAAGTTACTATATTTAGACATGGATTTGCCATATAACAACAGTTTGCAAGCCGTGTTTATAGGATTACATATATAGTGTAACCTGCAGCAGGACTGCTAATCAAATGGAAAAAGAAACCATCCAGTATTTGGTGATGAAAATTGCTTTACAGTGACTGATTGTGCCAATCAATCTTCCCCAAGTAAATCACCACTAAAAGACAGTCGATAATTATAGGATCTTTACTTGTAACTGAGTAAGAAGAGGAATAAAAATAAACTCTCACAGCAAAGCTGTCCTCTTCAGTAAACACAGCAGTTTGCATTGCTTCCAACATGTTGGAAGGAAATTTGGATAATGTGTCCAAGTTGTTTTAGCTTTCAAAAATATAATTCTTGTGCTGATTAGGCTAACACTGGCAAAACTGTCCATTAAAACTAATGTATTCAACAATTTTCACAAGCCATCTACAAGCAGGTTGTGGAATTACTAATTTCTTCATGATTCACAAAACTTTGACAGCTTTTACAAAAACGTGGCCATTTATGGCATTTTACAGTTTAAAAGAATGAGTTTCTCCCCTTTTCCATTGCTCACAAAATTCTCAGATAAAAGTAATTTTTGGAGACCAGTGCCAGCAGGAAACAAATCTTTTTGATAAAATTATTATGAATAAATAAGTATAGATAAATCATTAACGTTGTAAGCCAAGCAAGGCAAATTCACAGTTTGTGAAAAGCCACAATTTTTGTGCCTTCAGCCACAAAAATGTTTCAAGAAATAGAATAGATCAGACTGCAATTAGAAGTATGAGACACAAATACAATGCAAGAACCTCTGCAGAGCAGATCAGAGCTCCCCTATGGGCAAGGCAGAAGCACTAAGTGCTGGAACAGGGAAAGCCTCTGAAGGAGTTGCTCCCATGCCCTCTGTGAACGTTATTTGTCAAAGTTATGCAAAGCTCTGAGGTCTTATTAGACCTAGTGTTTCAGTTAGACAGCACAGACAAAAGTCTCTCGGCTCAGGGGAGCTGGGGAGGCCTCATGGAGCCAGCTACCAGTCAATGTCCTGGGAACAGAATTCCCAAGCTGGGTCGCGGCAACATGCCATCTCTGGGATGACAGTGGAAGCGCTGCAGAGACAGCAAGTTCATACACAGCATATCAATGGCCCGGGCCGCTGCTGTGCTCCCCATTGCTCTGCTGGCTTCTTGCCTGCTTTTAATGTCAAAATAAAGTTCATTTTCAACACCGTCAGCAAGGTACGGTCCAACTAACCAAGTCTTTGGCCATAATCTACCAAGGTAGTTGCAGTCTTGTGGGACACGATAGGCTGAACGGCCTAGGTCAAAGCATACAAAAGCAGGAAATAAATCATTTCAGCTGAAATATTTAGCTGAGGAATGTACTTCCAGACTAATAATGACATTCAGGGTGCACTCAGGAGCCTCTTTGAGAGAAGCTGTCTCACCATCATTAAATTAATGAGGGATGGAGAAGAGTAAAAATGCTTATGTTTACCCAAAGCAAAGTCCCCTCAACCTGGAAGCAGGATCCCGGTAAGGAACCTATCATGCATATCTAATTAACCAGAGGATACTTAGATACTGCAGCAACAAGTGCCACAAAAACTCTAGAAAAGAGAAAGCTCAGAAAAACCTGCAGGCTGTATGTGCCCAACCCTATGCGAGTATCACTCTCAGTTATTATTATAGCTATGACTTTACTGTATAGTCATTCCATTACAATGAAGTGGCAAAACTTCCAAATCCTATTTTTTTTAAATCCGCTTCAAAGGTTGCTACCACCCATAACATTAAAATGCAGATAACATTTTTCTGGATGAATAGCTCACAGTGCACCTTTGTGTCGCTCCATTAGTCTACTTCATTTATCTATCATTCTTGAAGATGGCAGGAAGGTCATATATCTTATTTCCAGCTCCAGAATAAATGCTTCTCTGGCATCTTTGGACCTTTTCTGTCTCCACTTGTGATCTGTAGCTCCTGTATCCCACTGTGAAGATACCACATTACTATGTGAGGGGAAATTTCAAGTAGTCATGAGAGATGTTTTTCCACAAGTTGCAACTATCCATGATGAAAATTTCATAGAACCTCTTCCTTCAGCCATTTCAGAAAGCTCTTTTTTTCCCTTTTATATTTTCTGCTTGGGCTTGATACTACTTCTCAAAGCTCATTAATGACATTCCAGGTATTGAGAAATAAAGTGCAGCATGATTCTTTTACATGAAAGAACTATTTGAATATGTGGGTGCAAAGATTTGTGCCAGCCTAATTTCTAACAGAACTACTTCTCTGCCCTTTTAAGTTTTCCCCTGTGAGGGCATGGAAAACAAGGCAGTTTCTCTATTTTTTTGTATTGGAGTTTCAAGCCAAAACTTTCCCTTCAAAAGGCAGCAGAATTTCCTGTTTCTCTACAATTTAGGATAGGAGTAATGATGCATATTTCCCCTTTGTCCTTGTGGAGCAAGCCAAATGTCACATTTAAAAGCAATATTCAGAGCTGATGAGACTTTTTTCCTGACTGCATTCTCGACTGTCATCTGATGCAAGGTCCACGTTACTGCATATGGATGATGGCATTGACACTTTCTTAGAGGCACCTGTTCTCCTCTTGAGTTTCCATTGCTGCTTACAGTCCTCTCTCAAAGCTGCTGCTGAAAACTGGGTCTGGAAAAAAGACACTTTGCCAACAATTTATAGCCAGCTTAGAGTTCAGATTTGATTTTCGTCGGTGGGCCCTTATTTTTCTCCTTCAAGCTAGTCTTTGACAGTATCTTAAAGACCTAATTATATCCTTCAAAGCCAAAACAATTTACATTTTTAGAGATCAAAAGCCACAGTCTCTCAAGGCACTCCTCTCAGTGTACACAATAATAAGTGGTACATTTCCACCTGTGACAATCAATTATATGCCCTTGTCAATTATCAAGCTCATCCTGCTGATATTGGCAACGAAGTCAAAAAGACCATTAGGCCAGGCAGCACTGGATGAATTAAGATTAAAATCGTTAATGTACAACAGATGGTTGATGTTGACTTGTTGTTATTATTCATGCACCAAAAATGCACATTAGAAGAGTTTTAAGAGTCTCCCTGACACAAAACAAAGGTGAAGAAAATGCATAGTTAAGCCTCGGCCTTCAAAATGTATGTGAAACAGCATACCAAGAACATGCTTCTCTATGTGCTTTAACATACTTACATGGTCAGATTTTAACTCCAAATCTCCAACACTTTGTTGTAGCTTCTGTCATATCCTTACATGACTGTAAGGTATAATCTCAATCAGGTACACTTTGTGCTCCCCACTTGCAGATCCTCCAGGTCCATCAGGCAACTTTCATTATGGACAACAAAGCAATCACTGCAGAGCAGCCTAAAACATTTCCTTTCACAAGGGCTGAGCAAAGCCTGGTGTGCTCTTAATGAAATCAAGAGACGAAGACCTGTAATCATCCAGCCACTAAAACAATCTCCTAGTTTTTCTATTATGGATCAGCTTCAATAAGATATAATATTTTGTTTCATGAAAGATAGCTGTATTGCAATGGAATTCTTCTGATCTTTGCCAGGGAATTTACTTCAGGCTGCTCTCAGATTGCATTCTGTTTTCACAACACATGCACACAGCTCCCTGTAAGAATTTTTCCCATTCTTCCTTTATAAAAACCCCCTTTTCTCTTAATATCCCAAAAGATGAATTCAAATGTTGTGAATATGGCAACTGACAAGTATTCCAGTTCTATTTAAACTCACTATTAAGTGCCTAATCTTACAATATAAATATATTTGAATATATGGAATTAAAATTGATTTGCAGATGAAAAGGCTAAGAAAAATCTGAAATCTTTTAATCTTTTTCATTCAAATTAAGAATTACATCATGAAGCTTTGTTTTTTTTCCTTAAATCCAATGTTAGGCTCCTATCTTCCCATTTAAAAGCAGCATTGGCTTACCAGAATTTTCTATTAAAGTGAACAAGATATTCAGCCACATGGCTCTACTAACTTCTGTAGACAGCAGTAAGCCAGTGCTTGTGAAATGAAGAGAACTAGATACCTGACAAAGAACTCTAGTTCCTGAGGAGCTGGAAGCTTACTTGCACAATACCCTCACAGCATGACGATTCCCCAACTTGAAGACTGAAAAGACCATCTAGTCCACAGCCCACATCAAGTTTATGGCAGGCAATTTCAGCTGAAGAAAGTCTTTAGATGCCTGTAACCTCCTGTTTCCCATCTCCATACAACAGTGAAGCTTCTCCAGATCTCTCAGGCGAACTTACCAAGTGCCAGTGGTGCTGAGAGCACACAAGTTCCCACACTGTATCTGGGGAGCAGGTGGCATATTCCCAATAGTAGCACCATACGCCAATTCCAGTATACATACTGTAATTTTACCATGCAGGTCTAATCGGACTTGCATAACACAGGCTTTTAACGAGGGATTTGTGTAGCTGTTACTGAAATATACTGAAACTTGCTTCCATTTTTTTTTCCACTTAAAAATATGTCTTTTAATCTGCATTAATCTAATTGGATTGCACAGTGCTTCCTTCCAATCTAAGGCTGTAGTGCTTCTGCAGAGCAAAAAAGTCTGCTTTTCCCTCAGTGCCAATGAAGCTTACAGGTAGGCATCAGGAGGAGGGAGAACTTGGGTTTTAAAGCAAACACAGTTGTGGAGATCTCCAGCTCATGCTTTCCATACAAGACAGGTAATGAAAACACTGATATTGTAATGACTTCAGTTTATTTTCTAAGAGACTGAAGTATTGTCACAGAATAATTTACTTCTCATGAAAATGACAGGGGAGTGAATGTGCTGCAGTACGAAAGATACCTCCACGGTTATGGATCATCAGTACTCTGCCATCACAGACTTTTGTTGAAATCCAGCAGGTGCCAACTGGGCCTCTGAGGACTCCTGGGTCAGGCACTGAGGGGAGCCTGTAAAACATACAGACACCAATGCACACACTAATATGCCAGGGGTTTACGTATTTCTTCCGGTCAAAAGAAATTCTTCAAGCACACAGCAGCTTGAATAGCAGATAAGCGCTTTTTAATGTGACAGCTGCCTCCCCTGTACAGCAAATCAAGGATCAAGCTGGGGCCCTTCAGAATAAAAAGCTGAGCTATCCCAAATCAAGGTTAAAAAGCTAAGGCTTCTGAACTTGGGATATAAAACAGTCACATGAGCTTTGGAGTGAGCAGGTGGATCTAAACCACACATTCTTCAACGCCTTATATTGGTGCCTGGTTAGGAGGACATTAGGCACATTTCAAATTCTCATTTAACTAGAAAAAGCCTAACTTTCCTACTTTGCATATTGCTGCACCTACTTCCATGAGACAATTGTGGAGGGACTCACTGTGAGGTTGCTAGCCCTGTATCCCTCTGACAAAATGGAAAGAAAGAGGGCAAGTTTGTAACCTAGTAATATTGATGTTCTTTACTTTGGAATCCCGCATCCGCAGTTAGAAGCACAGTGCACAGCTGATGTATGGGACTCTGAAGTGAAGTGCAGGTAGAGTTATTCCTTAACTACCATTTACTAATGAGCAGAATGGTTTACAGAGTGCCTCTGCGGAGTACTCCAAGGGCTTCTCCACTTACTGCTGCCATAGGTAGCTCGGAGTGTCACAGGCCACTGCACTGTCAGAGATCCCAGCTTTTGGAGAAGGAGAAAAGGAAGTCTTGTCATGCTGTGGATGGGCCTTAGTACAGGCTTTTTTGATGAATGTTAAATGGGAAAAAAGAGGGTCTTTGTGTTCTCTGTGCTTTCTGCTGAGTGTAAAAGTAACAGCATAGGAAGGACCAGTGTGAGTCGTGGGCGACTGGTGGAACGGGGTTGTGCGTGTTCAGAGCCATGGCTCTGTCCCCTGTTCAGGAACAGGTTGATAGCTGAGCTTTTGTGTCAGGAAAGTAACTTGTGCCAAGAAATGGATTTGAAAACTTTTCTTCTTCTGTGAGGCAAGGATAAGAAGATAACTCAATCACAATTCAGTCACTGTTTTTTCCCCACAGGCAACCATTTTCTGAAGGCACATCATTACCATCTAGCCCACAGGGAAGTGGTAAGGGAGACAGTGCCCAACAGAGAAGCAATACTGTGCTGAGGCATGCAGCAGCTTTCTATAGTATTTTAAGTTATCCATACATTCTAATGCACAACTAAACTAAAAGAAAAAAAGTTTAAAAATTACTAATATATTCTCAGCTCAACAACGAACAGTAAGACTTCAGTCCAAAAGCACTGCACACAGGATTTTTTCATAACAAGAAAACCTAAAACTTTGTATTCAGATCTTAAATGCTGAAACTCTTATGGAGAATATACAAGTGGACCTCAGCACAAGACAAAAGCCCATTGAAATCAAGATATATATGAAGTTTTGCTGAAGTTAATTGGTACAGAATCAGCATTTGTTCCTTGCTTCATGAGGGCTGACTTTCAAACAAGAGTTTTATTTAGTTTTTATTTTTAAGATAATTTATATAGAAGGTGACTTTTTAATGCAGGAAATGATAGATTTAAAAAATATGTTCAATATGGAAAGTATGCTATGCTGTGAACTAAATCTAACGTGATGGTGGCCTAAGCACAACTTGCATTAAAAGATTTAAACACTTCAGTAAGACTTTTTTTGGTGTATTCTACTACTTCCAAATCTATAGCTTCCGTTGTACTGTCTCCTCTGTTTTCGCGCATTATGCTTTGCTCTGAAATCTAACCAAAAGGAATCAAGATATTCATCCAGCAGCAATTTACAGATCAAAATATGGAGAAATGCACAACACTTTTACAGCTTCCAGAAATATAATTAGAATTTGGAAGAGTGATGGGTATGTGAAATGTTAATATGTGATAATGACAAGTTAATGGGTTTTTGCAGTGAATCTCTGATTTTGCTGGTCTTCACTGTTAACTGTCCTTTGGAAGCCACTGAAACACTGAATAGTGATGTAAACTTTTTTTCCATTAAACCTTTTAAACACTTATGCAGCTTAGGATCTTATTTACATTTTTAATACCAAAGCTTATAGAGATGGTAATAATACAGTAGAGAAAGTAATTAATAGCTTCATTAAGTTCATCCAAACACAGCTTTTGCGATGTCATAATAAACTATTTATTCTACAACCAATATCAAGTCATTTAGAGCTTAGATTTCACCAACCTTGAAGCTGTTATTTGAATGGTAGAACTCTCTTCTAAATCTACTACATTATCACTGAAAAGTTACCTAAAATACTGCCAAAACTAGAAGACCACAACTTAAGAAGGTCAAAATACCAGACTCAGCAGACAGAGCCTAACAACTTACAGTGCTTTTGCTTTCCTAGTACTTTTGACAGTATATCCTGAAGGGATAGTATTTCTTGCACACATCATGCATTCAGGTTAAAAAGAAAAAAAACCCTAAAAATCTGCTCCTCCCCAAAACACCACACAATATATTTCTGTTTCTTAAATGTTGAGAACTGTATGGATGCTTTTTAATTTTCAAGCTTCTATGAAAAACAACACTTCTCTCTACAAACAATTACTTACTTAAATCCATAAATTTTTACAGCTACTGAATAGCAGTATATGAGTTTAGAGGTCTGAACCAAGCACTCAGACTAGAGTATTGAAAGCAAGTTTTTGCAAATGGCCTTTAGTGCTATGGTAGTAATTCATACGAGATCAGAACATATCCTAGTCTGCAGGTTTTCAAAGTCTGCACCTGTAAGTAACTAGTGGTCAACTTGAACATGTTTTAAACAATACAGGAATATGAGATTTTGCTATGGTTTCTATAATGAATGAGTATGTATGTTTCATCAAAGCTATTAACACTAGCACATACATATTAAGATGAAAAAACTAATAAGGAAATAAACCAATAAAATGATTCTGGAATACTTCAAAACTCTGTGAAAATGGATTAGGACTCAGTACAAGAGATGACACCACAGCATAAATGGTTTTGTGATTACAGGATTAAGAAAGTATTGACTTCCATTCTCTATAACAAGATGAATAATAATGCATTTGCTACAACCATCAATAACTAACATGATCATTTCACTAAACTTGCATACTAAAAATCTTTAAAGCAATTTGCTATTAAAAAGAAAGTGAAAAAAAAAATTAAAAAAGAGCAAAAGAGAGAAATGGAGCCAGCAAATAGTGCTGCTGGGCAGAAAGCAGAACATGAGAGACTGAGAGGAACAGCATGCATTGAGGTACACTCATAATGTGCTTTCTTTTCAATAAATTGTGTACTTTGTCATTTTTAATGTTCACATCTCCTTTAACAGGGTAGCAATAACTTTCTTAAAGCTTCCCAATAATATCAGAACCCCAATACAACCCCAAATCACTCACATCTAACACACAAAATAAATTGACTGGTATTCTACTTTAGGGAAAACACAAAGATGAAGTTCCAGTTCTCTGAGTTAGGATACATACAAATAATCCCTCACCACCTCTCATTTAAGAGCCAAAACTCCTTTAAGCAGCCCAACTTCAATTCAGCCAAAGCACTTAAATGCATGTTTAATTTTCAGTGCATGCAGTTCCAGGGGGGAGTAAACACGTGCTTAGATGAACTGATAAAATGCAGTCTGTATGTGCTCCAGCTGCAAAACTTACTGGCCTTTAAAAAGGAATGAGAGGGCTGATCATTTGTTTGTGTCCCTGACTCTAAAAAACACCTGAAAAATGTCCACCTTAAAGTCCCACATTACTAATAACAAAACAAACAGACAAAAACTAACACCATTCTTTCATTCCAGTTGTCAGTTAACTACTAGAGGCAAAAGCTGATGTTCTATGAAGTAGGTGCTATCCCATGTAATAGCTGGCTTCATGCAGGTTATTGCTATTATAAACCATACTCAACTGTTTAGAAAATCAATTGTGTATTGAAAAAAACCCTTTAGAATGTGTGCAACAGCTTCCTTGGCAAATTGGTTGCTTGCTGACAATTAGTGACTGATTCTCTCATATACAGAAGGTGGGACTTGCACTACTACTTTTACAGTGGTAAGCTGACTGCTTGTATTTCTAAGCTTTGCGGTTTCATACTATCAAAGTATGATTAAAAACACTTTGAAGTCATATTTTTCAGGTGGAAAAATCAGTTTCGAGTCACTCAATTTAGGATATTTGCAGAAAATTATAATAGCAGAGACTGATATCTGGTATGTGAAACATTTTTTCTATGACAGAAATCTTTCCAAGCAAATACAAATGGAGAAAAATGTTGGCAGCAATCTAAAGGTTAATCAGAATTCCGTGTACATATTTAATGCAACATTTAGAAAGAGTGCAGAGCTGAGTGAGTTACTAATTATCCAGGGGTTTGGGGGATTTGCATTTTCTTTCCTTGTACTGCTTCAGTAATGCGCTATTCATTTTGCTTCTAAGTTAGGTTAAAGTGTAGTCTAAAAGCTATTGCATCTCCTGCCTTCCTTGTTAAAAAATTTATGAGATCTATATTTCACCATCTATCAGTATGCCTTTTCATCTAGCCAGATGACAGGAAGCTTGGTGCATTAGAACTTGTCTCCATCTGTTCTCTCTGTCTAACTACTAGGAAAACACAGTATAGAGATTAGGGAAGTGTGAAGCACGTGTAGCTGGCTTTAATGGACATTGTGAAATCTCAGTACTTCTAACATGTATTAAGCCATCGGTCAACAGGTATAAGACAGTATCTTATCCTACTGGTCCATATCAGGGTGAATTCTCTGCTAACGAGGGACTGTGATAGCAATAATATTATATCCTTACTGGGGCTATTATTTATGATTACTGTTTATATAGGTTGTCTCAGAGCTATCAGTTATGGAAATGCAGACTGGAAAAATACATAGCAACAGTGGCTTCTGTGTGACAATACTAGCCATGTTTTATCACAACACATTGAGTCCCTTGTCTTTAAAAAAAAAGAATGCAATTCCTTTTCTCCCACTAGATGAGTAACCAGGAGGTATTCATGATTAGGTGAAATCAGAAACATTTTTCTTTTCCAGTTAACCTATTAAATTAATGATCTCATGAATACATAACAGCCTTTATATTATGAATAGAACTAACCAGTTATAAGAAGAAAGAAACACATTTTATGCCTACATCTTATGATAAACTGATCTATAGATATATCTCTATTTCTGTATGTAATAAATGTGCACACATATAAAAAAAGCTTTCGGCACAGCATAGCTTACCTGTGTTTCCTGCACAAGCTTTGATTTCCACCTTTGATAATAAGTGACAGTAAAATGGTCTGATTCAACATTCTCTTAAACACAGCTGTACTGAACAACTAATTCATAAAAAATGAACTCTTCAGTAGTTCAGTTGAGAAGATTTGCACTGGAGCTTGCTACCCTGGCTGATCAAAGAGACAGGTATCTAAACCTTTAATGGCAAACAAAATACATTTTGTGAGTTTCTGAATCTTCTGGACTGAAACATCTCACTCAGAATCAGGGATTGGATACTTTTTGAATGTACACCCTTACAAGGAGAAAACACGCCGATTAAAGAGAAAAGAGGAGAGAGGGGAGAATCAAACATGAGATCTGTTTGGAGTCTCAAAAGCTCAGTGAATTCATACCTATACGAGACCTAAATTTCACAATCAACAAGTTCTCTAGAAACATCTGGGGTGCTGGGACTGTGATCCTGAGGAGTAAGTGATCAGTTTTCATCACGGCACACACTGCTGTGATGCAATGTGCTCATTTCCATCCAATGTAGATGAATAATGTGTTGCTTGCAGATGATAAGGGAAGTATTTAAGGTTGTTGAAAGTAAAGACTAAAGGAGTAAGAAAGGTTCTCCCACCAAAGCTTAGGCAGATGGCTTGGACAAAGCAGAGTGAATATAAATGGAAGGGAAAACTCTACTGAAAGCTTTACGATGCTATTGTGTACAGAGAAGGGACAGCCCCGCACTGAATGTAGGGGTAGCTGAGCCTCACGTTCCCTCTTCATCCTCCCCTGGGATCTTCCTCTCCGGCTGCTGGGCCTCAGAGCCTGTCTGAGGTGAAGATACCTGAGCCAGTCCCACACCGAGTGGGCTTTGGGCGGGCAAGGTGTCCTCTCCCTGACTTTGGTGTTGTACATGGAATCTGTTCATGCCTCTGAGCAGGAGCCACTGAGCTAGACCCACTTCAAACAGGATTAGACACAGCAATTAAAATGCCAGCAACTGCTCTTTATGAGTCTATCTACAAGGGAAGGAATTTGGGAGGATGGGAGTAGGAAGCTGATGCAGATATTTCTATTCTAGTCTCTGCATGGGTTTTCAATGCAAATACAATTAGTAAATCTAAATTACCTTAGTTGGGGATACATAAATCATTGCAAGCAATTCAGCAGGTAAATTTGACCAGGAACTTAGTGGGTTTGTTTGTTTGTTTGTTTTTTATCAGAACACATTAGTTGACAGGGTTTATTTCAAATAACTTCCATTTGGTAAAAATGTCAAAGCTCACTGGTTTGCCATTTTCCAAACAGAAAAAAATCTGATTATTTCAAAATCAAATTATCTTTCGTTTTGAAGCTTATTTGTAGCAAGAATTAAATCAATGAAAAGAGATTATGACTGAGAGATCCTTATACTTCAGACCAGTAGACATCTACTGATCTTGTTACATGACACTGTTTCATCATCTCTGGCCCAGAGAGAAAAGTCAGCTGATAAATATCACATATACAGTCACAGGCAAAGATGGAAACAGAATCCAATTTTATTAATTTTAGTAGGCCACCACTCCATAGCATTCTCACTCATTGTACAGATAGGTCTACACCTATGCTTGGGTCTATGTTAGATGCATAAACCACTTTGTTATATAAGTAAAAATCTGAATTACGAATCTACTAACTCCAGATTTCAGGTTAATGCTGAAAGAAGTTTTCTTCAAAACCCAGACTTCTGTACTGAGGTCGGAGTCCTAGGGTTTTTTTAAGTTCCCTGTATGATTGCTATTTCTTATGAGGTGCAAAAATATATCTAAAGGCATACAAATCTGAATTTTAAGACTTCTGTTATGACTTACGATATAAAGTGAAAAATGATTCATGACTATGCCTCAATGTAATCTACCCAAAAGAAAAGAAAAGCCCTATTCACCGATTCCCTGAATCACTGCCTGCTTGCTTAAGCTTAGTAGCTTGGTGTTCAACGCCTGTGGACACAGAGATAACACTCTTTCAGCCCTCCAAACATGTTATGTCAGATTGCATCATGTCATATGTGAAGTGACTTAATGCGATGTGACACAGCGTAGCCCAGCGCTGTGCCTGGCATTACAAACTGAGAAGAAAATTGAAGGGACTCTCAGCCACAATCCTGGTGATTTGAATCCCTCGCTCAGGCGACAATATTGGGCTCATACATGACATTGATTTTAAGCAGGCTTTCCTATTCATGTCATAGGGTTCTGATAGAAATCGATGGCACAACCTCAAACTGGTGATGAATATTTTCTCCCATGACTTGGCCACATTGCAGAAACCAAAGAACAAAGGGAAGAATCACTTTACATCTGTAGTCAAACACATTGCACAGAATATTTTACTACTTACTTGAAGCAGCTCTACTGTAACCCAACACAGACAGCTAAATTTTCAGCCTTGAAATTAGTAGCAGCTTGCTCACATGCAAACTGACATGATTACTTGTTTAGCAAGTAGCACACGATGCTTACCAGACTCCTAGTCTGACTTCAGTGATTCAAAGAAGTACATCTATTGTGTTGCTACTGCAGTATTGATTCCTACTTTTTCCTAGTAGGCACCTGAGTATTTTGCAAATCCCTGCTGGAGAAAGATTGAGCTAGAAGTCCATCACAAGCACATCAACCAGCCTTTCTTGTCACTACTTCTATCAGATAGTAATTACCCAGACAAATCTGGCAAATCTACCCAAACTTCTTGGCAATTTGCTAGAAGCAAAGTTCACTGTCCTCTTCTTCCCCCCCCCCCCCCCCGCCCATTTCTCTCCCCCACCTTTTTCTTTTCGTTTTAAATTGTTTGAGGGGCTGAACTATGTAATGTCAGCTCAGAGGTTTCTACTTTCCTTAATTTTCCTCTCCATGCCTGACCCTTCCACACGTAAACTAAAATGAGAGATGCAGTATTCTTCCACTTGGATTACCAGCTTTAGAGAAGCTTCATAAAGACTCAGATGCTGACACATCACTACAGATTTAACAGCACCAGTAAAGGAAAATCTTTCACCAATGGTGTTGTCACCTCACTTACTGAGGGAAATACAGGTTATAATGCTTCCATCAGTTTGCCAAATTAGGAAGGCATGGCTTTCCCAATGAAGCGAGGTTAGCAGATTTGTAGATGGTGCATCTCCTGCTACCTAAATAGGGAGGCTTATCCATGTGTGTTGATTACATAAATGTAAATGGTATCTTTGCCAATATATTTCCTCACACATGGCTGCCCAGAGATCTTCAAATTAAGGGTCCTATCTGATTTCATAGATAAAATACAGAAACTGATGGTAACAGGATCAGCTCCAAAGAGGAAAGGAAAAATATCCATCTATGGATAACTTCGTTAGCTTATCACATTCTAACTAATTCCTGCTGGGTTTTTCTTGGGGGGGGGGGGCTGTCTTTTTCTAAAGTAATCTAAATATCTTCTGTTTCTAGGGGGTGTTTCTCTGTGTAATGTACAAGGGTTTTTTTAAGACTCCATTCCCATGTGTCTTACAAACTGTTGGAGTCTGTGTTCAAAATTACTTCCTGAAATTTCTTTCAGTGATTAGGGCAATTTATCTTATGCAAATTGTGCTCATGCCAGCACTAAGTGAGCTGACTAATGCAAGAGAGTGACATTGTAGGACTGGCATCTCAGAAACTTGATTAATAACTAGGGTTAGTATTTTACACTCTGTCCTATCAAAGACAGCAATTCCTGGCTTAGGAGATGGAGACTTTGTATGTCAGATAGCTTACAAAAAGTGCATAAAAGAAACAAACAGAGTTTAGTAGAAATTCAGACTTTAGGTTTGCTACTAAATACTGTTGCATTTCTTACTATCCCTGTTCAGACATTTAACTACTGGACTTAGATCCTTTGTGTAACAGACTGGCACTCTCCTCCTAGGTATCTAGGTCAGTGAAACATAATTGCTTCTAAATTTATATAGATTAAATAATATGCAGAAAACTTCTTTCTCCCCCTTTGGACTACGTAATATGACAATACTTCATGGTGACTCCTTGCAGTATTAAAGCTAAAAGCTTAAATCTCTCACATAAGTAGGAGTTTTCTGGGGCAAGGTCTTTAGAAAGAGGTAGGGTTTCAGCAGTAAATGAGGAGCCAGAACCAACTGAGTCCTAATGCTGTCGCTACTGCCTTTCCAGCCAGTAACAAGCCACAAGTGTGTTTTCAAAAGAGACTGTTGATTTAAAGAGAATATAGAATACAGAAAATAGAGACTGCTGCTAAACACTGTCTTGTGTTTAACTTCAAGCATTGCTGGTGTTTGTTTAGTCAAGCACTCAAAACCAGTGGCCACTTTTGAAAATTTTGGCTCCAGCCTCTTTATGCCTCAGGGTTTTCCTCCTGTTAGCATAGGATGATGTTAGGTATCTGATGAAAAGTTTGCAAGGATTAGAGCTAGCAAGGTGCTTTGAAGTTAGGCTTGTGTATGTGGTCACCTGTTTTGATTGCTTTGTTCTGTTATTCTGCCTTAAAATTTATTTTTATGTGGAAGTAAATCTCTTCATCAGACCTTCTCACAGTTAAAGAAAATCCACACTGACAGAAGGTGGGAAAGGCTCCCAAAGCCCATATGTTATACAGCATGTTTCTTGCATAAATATGTCATGGGTATTTTAGTAACCTGCTGCCTTCTGGCCTGTGATGTATTCAGCCTTCCATTGTTTGCACGGAGAGCCAGAGCCGGGGCGGGGGAGCAGGACAACCCACAGAGGCAAGTCTGATACGCTGCTGCCTTGTCAGGTCAAATTCATCCTGGGGGGGAAAGCAGTCACTCTCTGATTTGCAGATGTGCTTAATACTGTGAACCACAGTATTAAGTCATATGCCACAATAGCACTTGCTGCAAACCTCAGAAACAAAGCAGAACAACAGCTAGTTTTGTGACAGTTCAGGCAGGAGAATCCCCTCATGCTCCCCTCAGCCTTCACCATGTATTCTATTTGTATGCTAAAGATGAGACTGAATTTAAATTCACAGCTTTGCTTTCTTTCTTTAAATTGGGCATTCTGAAACATGAATATTGGAGGAAATAAATGTTATTTACAGCTTTGATTTATAGTGTTTAACCATCATCTAATCCAGGAATGTGAATTTGTTGTCTGTTTAGTTACCACTTGTAAGTCCTTATTTATCAGCAGAAACCACACACTTTTAATTTAGTGTGTTAATTTATAGACCTTGCCCAAATCTTATTTAACAGACTGATTTATAAACATTAGACAGAATGATCCAAATGATAAGTGTTAACTTTGCCATCAGATTTATGCATTCCGACTATGAACATGGCTGTATTTCTTTGGTTGGTTTACAAATGATAACATTAATTAGTTCTCTAGCTGTCTGATTAGAAAATACCTTCTATCCTGGCCATTAAGCTCTGATTTATCTTTTTGATGTATAACTATGACCCATAATTTGTTTCCACAGAGTTCTGATTTATTAATGCAATGTGCTAAATTTTACAACATAATTTTGAAAAGGTCTGAAATAGGTGTAAAAAAAAATTGTGACTGAAAAATAATCCTTGGGAATAGAAAGTAGGCTTCATCACAGTTTTGCTGTGAAGCTTAAGGAAACTATCTAGAGTTCTTGCCAGGAAAGTTTTCCTCATCTCCTCTGTCTTTTTGCATAAAAAGCATCCGGATTTTAAAGCACTTGCAACTGGCTGCCAGAGACAGACACGTAATGCAGCTGTTACTAATGCTGAGTTCCAATATTTGATCTGACTGAACTGAGACAATTAGAGGCAATTGAATTCAACCTATGGAGCAGTGACACACTTTGGTTTCAATACACCAAGCTTTGCTCCAGTGTTCTGCCTTTTCTGGAGAACGACAGAAGCGTTTTTTGACTTAATGGGCTGCTCAGAAAGCTGAAGCTACTTATTGGATGGACTGTTAATTATACAAGTTATTCACTCGTTCTCCCACAAACTGCTGGATTTACGTTTATCAGTATTGTGCTCTCACCTACTAAGTGTTGAGTTACTGCTTTCTGGCAAAGACACTTGCTGCTCTAGGGATCCTGGACAGGGTTAGAAAGTGCTGGGTAGGGATTAGTCTGGCAGAATAATGACCTTCCAAGGCCTCTTGGGCTCAGCAAGGGGGATTTTACGGTTCTCATAAATATTACACAAAATTGGTTGATCCTTTCTGTTTATTTCCAAAGTTCTTCTTTCTCTTTTCATCTGCTGGACCTTTTGGGTAGGTTCCCACCAAGCATTATATTCTGGAAAGGCTCATTATTCTTTTGAAATAAGCCTACAACCATTGGTGCAAATAAGAAGAGGGCTATTTGTCTGCGCACATGTTCCGCTAGGGCCAAATCCCAATTCCGTTGAGATAAACAGATTTTTGCCATTGATTTTAATGTGCTTGAACTTTGGATTTTGGAACTGGATCTTCTATCCAGATACTTATGTGGGATATAATATGTAACTGTTAAATAATGTCGCCTCCCTATGACACCATTTCAATGACACCAGGACTCAAATGACACTAAAAGGCTGTTTGTACAAAATGTTGTTGAGATCAGTCAAATGGACCAGCAAAATAACATGGCAAAGAATCCAAACCACTCCTAAATTTACAAACTCCTCTCCTCCCCAAAACCCTCATCATCTAGATATAATAATACATTCCTTGGTTTATTTCATCAAAATAATTACTAGATGAATATTTGTAATATAATATTGCTTTTCTGAAAGTGAACCTTTCCCTGAAATCAGTGGAGGATCCGTGTCTCTCCACTTGTGTGTGTATAAAACCTTTCAGCTTGATTAGAGGATTTGGGGGCCACTAAAAAGCACAGAGCGTGTTAGAGGCATCTCTTTTTGCTAATGAGATTATAAAATGCTGCTTTCAGTCACATGTAACCTGTCCAAAGTTTAGTAACTAAGCCTGACATATTTCAAGTTGGTTGTCAGTCTCAAAAGTCTGGGAGAAAATTTACTTAAAGCAGCCCAGCCATTTTTGGAACTGAGGCTACAGAAAAATATTCTGCCCTTTAAAATTCTGTCAAATTGTTAGTAAGCAGATCTAGGAGCCCTATGTTTTGGGTTTTCACTCTTGGCAGAAGAGGAAGGGTCTTGGCTTTTGCATCTGGTATGTGCCTAGATGGAAAAAAAATATAAATATTAATATAGAAACAAATATATAAAAATATAATTCCCCATACATAACTAACACAGACTTGTTTGGCTTTGCTACTCCTGGAAAGCTAGTTCTGAGTCAAGAAATGGGACAAATTAATGTGACCCCATGCTCTACACTTAAATAATTATAGAGTCTCTTGTTCTTGAGCGAGGATATTTAGAAGTAATTTGAGATTTCTGTGGGTATCTCTACACTATTAAATAAAAGAAGGAGAAAAGCTGAGTACTGTACCCCAGTCCTCCAAACTGACTACTCCAACCAGAATATACAATTTGATGGATTGCTCATTCCAGGACAGTATGGAAAGATTACACCATGTTTGGTTCCATCACCTAAAAAGTCTTCCAGCACCATCTCTTCAGGCTCTGTGTCCTAAAACATAGCTATATATCCTTTTGTTATGCCCCACATCATGCAACACATATCCTCCATGTGACACTACAAAACAACTCTCTGATGAGCTGCAGCAGAGCCCACATTCCTTTCAAATCTTTGGGCTGCAAAAAAAAAAAAAAAAAAAAAAAAAAAAAAAAAAACCACAGAAAAAATAATCCTTTTGTCTAAGACCACAGGAGACCACAGTGTCTCACAGGAGGGAGCCAGGGCCCCATGCTGTGTTGCAGACCCAGATCGTCTGCTCCAGAGGGATCTGGTCTTAAGCATTGTAGACACAAGCCAGCCCAGGCTACTTGGCCTTGGAGCCAGAAATCAGTCCCTAGTCCTCTTTTATTTAGCAGCACACGCAGAGTCAAGCTGTGTTGTGCAGTATGAGACACCTCCTTAGAGTTCAGTAGTTTCATTCCCATCTTCTTTGAATATTCATGGACCTCTCATGTGTGTCTTGCTTTCAGAGTACCCTTACACCATAGGCACAGCATGAGTGATCTCGTTCCATCCCACATCAAATAGGAGGGAGCTGCAATGACTGCAATGACTTGTAATAGGTACTCTGGTAAGTGCTGACACCACAGCTCAGAGATGGGGATCCTGTCCCTGTCACATTCAGAAGCATTGCCATTGCCAGCTGATGTACAAAAAAACAACCAGAGGATAGGCAAGAACAGCAGAGGAAGGAAGGCAAGGAGAGGAGAAAAAGCTGTTCCAAACCAGATGATTTTGTCCCTGCTGGGCATGCCCCAGCTTGTGACTACAGTCCTGCTCCGACCCATGGAAAGGTTGGAAATTTGAGCAAGAAGGCCAGTGAAGGACTGCTGCCTGGAGAGGATGCAGTAGGAAAGAACAGAAAAAGGACGAAATTGGTATTGGGACTGAGATAGTTGGTAGTTACTTCAATTAAGCCAGTCATGTAGGTCCTTTATAGTCAATGCCAAGAAACAGACACTAGCAGAGCACAATTTCTCTCAGCCTAAACCAGACATCTAAAATAGGTCAAATGCGTACTCTCCTAGACATTATTACAGAAAGAGTTTAGAAGACCAGCCCCAGACAGACATTTGCACTGCAGAAACTGAAGTTAGGTGAGATGAATCCCATGTGTTCGGACTGCCAAGGGGGAAACCAGGAAGGACTCAGGGCTGGGAAAGATCAGCCATGACGGGCTAGAAAGGATGGGTCAGAAAAGGATCAAACTTTGGGAGAATGAGAAGGAGAGTCCCTGTCACTGGAACGTTGCTCTTTAGAGTCAGGACCAGACCCTCACAGTCCTGAGTCTCACCCTTCCTTTGCTGTTCAGTAAATGCCTGTGAAACTCACTGTCAAAGCTATTTCTGGCTAACACCAGCAACACTGCTGTTAGTGGTAACTACTCCATTAGCTTAAGTGACATGTTCAGCTGTTTTAGAGATTCCCAATCTACCGTTGACCCATGCGAATATCAACATGAATCCACTAGATGAAATTATTTTTTAAAAACAAGGAAAAACAAAACAGCAAATAAATTACACACATGCACAGAAATACACTAAAGAACACTATCCATTTCCACAAGCTTAATAACATCCTTTTAAGGTTGTTTGTGTGTGCAGTAATGGTTTAAATTTGCCTGGCTCTTGAGCATGGTATTGTAAATATCTAAAATAAGACTGAGATTTCAATGAATATCTACCACCTCAAAGCTATATAATGGTATTCAAATCCAAAAACTGAACAGAGCTGTAAAATTCATTATTAGCATCTTTGTAACACTGTTGCACAACAAAATAAACTGAACCCTTCCTCTAGACCATCATCTCTGCCTGTCTCCAGACTGTTTATGAAGAACCATGTACTGTACTCCAATCCTTCAATAGTGCCCATGTACTCGTTAAGGTAATTTTCTTTGCCTGAAAAACCTACTACATTTTACTTGTCCTCCTCTTCATTTAGGCAGTCTCAATTCCATAGTGCCAAAATTGACTCAAAGTCCAATGTATGTAAGCACAGTGGCTGACTGTCACCCTTCTCCAATGCTAATGGAGCTTTTAATTCCTTTGTTAACCCTTTGAAAATGCCAAGTAAAGATTTACAATCTCCCTGTCCCTGCAGGGCCTCTGAAAAGGAAACCATCCAGATGGCAAAACACAGTTGTGCAGTAACCATCTCCCACAACTGCCAAATGCGGGAATGTGCTAAAGGCACTGAATGCTCAGCACAAGAAATTTCACAACTCATTAGCAATGTCACATCAAAATAATAAAGAACAAAAAACAAACTGAAACCCAGCAGGCCGCAATCCCAGGGGTTAGCTGGCAGTAGCCTAGATGAGAATTCAATGTCATGATTTGCACAATGTTTCTTGACCACTGTTTTGCACTATAAAAATGTTACAAACCTAACTCTGCAAAAAAGTTGCATACAATTATTGACTCAGTCACCTTCTGAGGACACAGCCGCTGAAGGGTTTAGCGCTCCCCCAGTATCTTTTCAAGAATTAGACTCAGAAGCTGAATTAGTCGATTCTTCTCCCCCCTCCCCCCTTCTCAGAAAGAAGGTACAGCCAGACTGGCTGCTTTTGCTACTCTAATTTTCATATTAATCTTTCCTGAAAGAATGCTGGGGGAGTGTGAAACTGATTTTAAACTCCTTTTGGCAAGAATCATCATCAACTGAGCTCTGGGAAATCTGAAATTCTTTCCCCTAAAACTCCTTACTGTAAGCTGATCTTCTTTGTATTCAGCACTGATGACATTGTGCTATCTCTTGGTTACCCACAACAACCTTGCTTTATCCAGCTCCCCAGATTTTTGGAGGGAGGGAAACGAGTAGGTTTCAAACCAAGTCGAATTACTTACTGCAGCAAAATTACATTAACTGCTTGGACTTCTTATCCATGAGCAATTTTGTGAACTCTTTTGATATTCAAGGTGATTCAACAAATGTGGTATGCAAACATATTTCAGCAAGTGGAAATCTCTTGAGCTGCTCAGTACAACTAGCGCTTGAAGAATGCATCTGTTTATAATTTGATTTTCCCACTAAAGGGCTAGGGGCCCAGCCAAAATACACTGTTCCTTGGTGCTGGAGTGATTACAGGGTTGACAAGTGGCCAGTTTCCAGCTACCCTTGATTCATCTGAACTGTTGCACACATGCAGCTGATTAGTATGGGGTACATATCTGCACATCCTCTGGTACCCCTTTATTATTTATTTGATTTGTAAGGCCTTAACTGGATAGCAAAGTTTTTACGAGCGCAAGACAGGAAAGTCACTGGTGTCACTTAAATATCTAACAAATTTCAGTAGGGTAGTGCCTTGCTAGAGTTCATATTCACATATTGCTTTCCCTGCTTGCTCAGATGGTTACTAGCAAAACTCTAATGAATGTTCAGAGTGAGCCAAAAGGAGGTTTCTGGAGTTAGGGGAATTTGAATGGCACTTAAATACCATGAGTTGTGGATAATGTCACTGTCTTCCCACTCTGCTGCTTCAGGACCCCCCACCCCACTGTGCCTTTGTCTCCTCCTCACCCCCGTTGTTGGCTGCCTCCCTCCATCCCCGACTCCTTCTGGTGCTCTCCTGACCTGCCCTCTGGGGCCGGCTGCCGCTTTTCCACCCGGCCTGCACCTGCTCTTGCCCCTCCTGCCCCCTGTAGCTGACATCCTACATGCTCACGGGAAAGATAAATGAGGCAGCCTGGAGACCCTAGCTCATGTCTTCTCAGGACTACCTCTAGTATTTTGCATTAGATGAAAAAATCTTCTCCAGTTCTGTTCACTGACAGAAATTTAGTGGCTTAACAATATCATGAGCAGAATTCAGCTCCTGTCTAATTCTGGAAAGGGTCATGGGCCCTTCTAGGGCCATGGACCAGTCATTTGACTACCTAATTCCAGTCATTACAGGATATGTTAGTCCTAATTAGATAGGCCAATCTGTAACAAAATTTCTTTTTGAAGCTCCTGATACAAATTGATCTCCATGGTGGAAAGGGGAGCAATTCCTACATTGCAATATGAAAAGCATCTTCTTACAACTTGCTTTAAAGTCCTTTTAGTGTGTGAAAACTGGCATTTGAGTGCTGTCTGCTGTTTCTCAGGTCCCTCCCTTGAGGACACCTAAATTACCCTAATATTTTGGCAGGCATGACAAGGACATCCTTGAGGTAGGGTTTTAATTAGGTCACATGAAAGGACCAATAGCAGATTATACAATAGGAAAGCTGTACCTTTTAAGTATGTGATCATAATGTTAGATCAAGACTGTCATTTTCATTATAAACCTTGTTGATGTTCAGGGTTGCTACCTCAGCTGCAAATACTTTCTTCAGACTAAAACCTGACTGACAAACCCATAAATTGGAAGCATTTACACTGTATGGAAAAACCAGCAGTTTGGTGCTTCAGTGTTTTGTGTGTTGCGTTGAGAGACAAAATAAAATCAGCCTTCATTTAAAAAACAAACAATAAAAACACACCACAGCTAAACAGTGATTTAAAATGATGTCTCTCTGGGGAAGCAAAGAAAGATATTCACAGAGGCTAACATTAGCCTAGGGAAGGAAGTCTCTCCTATACTCCCTTTATGGCCCATAATAATAGAGGATCCTCCACAGGGAGATTTGGAGCAAGAGACTAACTTGAGGTGCTTTGAATCTAGCTCCCTGCAGGAATCTCTGTCTCTCCACTGGCTGTAGACACGTGCTTGTAGGCTACAGATTGTCTTTCTGAATATGCCTCTTAACATTCAAATAATGCTCTAATAAAAGAGAGCATTCGATATCAGAAGAATCAAGCAGTTGCAGCAGTTGCATGGATTTTAGGGACCAAAAAATCAAAACTGTCCCTTTTTTTTCCTCCTGTACTTTGGGTGAGCTGAGCACCTGTCTCACACAACACTTGCTGCACTCTTATTCCACACAGCATCAAGCTGTGAGGTCAGCCAGGGTATTGATTGCATTTCATTAATAAGCTGAACATTAGGGGAAGGGGAAACACATCCCAAACTTAATCACGTCTACCAGCTTGCCTGCCTATACAATCCAAAATGACAATAAGGTGACTCACTGCTTAGTAGTCTTAAAGGAAGAGCAAGATCCCAAAGGACTGGAGCTTATCATGACTGCACACACTGAGGTGCTTTTGAGGAAATGCCCTGAAATCTCTTTATAAGCCTGCTTATAGAGTGTAACTAGTATTAATTCACAGGAATGTTTTGTCCAAGGAAGGTGTCTATTCAAGGCACTCTGTACTTCAGAGGCTGGAGCAGACTAAGCTCCCTTCAAAGCAGTCAGTCAGGCGGCAGCAGGTAACAGCAGCCCTTGTGACATGCAGTTATTTCCAATTCCAGTCTCATAACTGTAGGAAAGGAGTTACTTTCAACTCTTTGAAGCTAAATCAGAACACAGCCCAACGCATGTTTTTCCGGCTTCAAGGTACTTAAGAGCTTCCTCTTTTTCATGTACTGTTTTTGTTTCTGAAACCCTCAATTCTCCCTTAGCCCTAAGCCACTGATGCTTTATGCTTTGAATGTAAATTACGGGACACTCATCAAATTATTCCGACTGGCTGATCAAACTTTCTTTCTAGTCATTTCCCTGAGTCCTCATATCTCTTTCTCACATTAAATTGTACATAAAACGATGCTCTAATATTTCATTTTCAGATATGGATACACAGACAGTTTTGGGTTAATATAAATAATAAACAAATGCAAAAAAAGAAGAGATCTTAAACCATTTCATGCAGTTACAGTTACACTAACAAGGCAGAACACGTCTTCCACAGCACCAACAAATAAAGCTGAAAGATGTAATCAAATATTGTGGACCATAATTGAAGATATTGGAAAAACAGAACTAACATGTATTTGTCTGGTGAGTCACAGAGTAAGTTACAGATGCTTTAAGGGAACTACTCCAAACTGGTGACCGGAGAAATCTCTAGATCTGTGGAGAACTGTATGATTTCAGGATATCTTAGCTATGCTGAAAAGGTGAAATCCTGAGTGTAAGTGGAATCTATATGATTTTTTTTTCTCAGTAGTTTTAGCATATCACCAATGAGAGGACACTAACAGCACTCGGTTATGCAAAAAAGGAGTTAACTGTGTCAGATCGAAAGCCCCTCTCTCCCAGTACTTTGTCTCCAACAATGTAAAATAGATTTCTAGGAAAGAGTAGAAGAATGGAGCAAGCATATTTTGGTATTTCCCCTGTGTAGTCTCCTAGCTTCCAACAATTCACAGCTCAGAGTTTTCTGGACCAAATGTGGTTTCTAAGTACTTAATAAGCTTTGAGAAACTGTCTGGTCTGGACTCTCTGACTTAAACTTTTGGGCTTTTTTGTGGCAAGGCCACATATGTGGTTACTTGTACTGAGATCTACATGTGCATGAAAGACTTAGTTGCTCATCTTAGATGCTTTGCATTGTCTCCTGGAGGCATCAGCATCCCTTCTTTCACTATATAATGCACTAATATTCCATATAGTACAAGCACTCTATTTCATGTGAAAATAAAACTAGGTTTCTACTTTATTTATTGTAGGGTTGCGTATGGGAAGAGGGAAGACTTGGAAGATAAAGGAAGGCTAAAGGAAGATACCAAAAGTAGTTTCTCACAGTTATGTGCTAAAAACATGCGAGACGCTTTGCAGTGTGCACAAAAGCATACAGAGTAGCTCACCTAAGCCATGCTTCATTAGCAGCAATGTCTCAACTGGCCTGGACTGCCAGCATCTGGCCTCAGCAGTTCAGACCTGCCTTGAGGTTAGTTACTGCTCTGGAATTGTTGGCCTAGTACGTTAGCCAGAAGCCAAATTCTTTGCTGAAATCAATATTTCAGCATAGACTTCTCCTAACAGTTTATTAGGGGGCTGAAGGGGAGAAGTTTAGCTTTGTTTTTCTTAAAGGCTGAAAACATTTGAAGAGTTTACATTACTGCCTGGAGTTAGTGCTTTTACTAGATGCTGTGAAGAAACATTATTGATAGATACCTCTTATATTTTATGAGGAAGTGTGAATTTAGAGCTGTGTTTATATGAGGATTGAGCTGGCAAACAGATATTTATACTTAAGCTCTTCGAATTACAGAACGGGATCCTTCTCAGTCTGTTTTTTCAGTAAAATCCAGTGAATCCTTAAATGTAGATTTAGAAGCAGTCCTTAATTTTATTTTTCAACTAAAAAAAAGATTATATGCATTTCTTCTCTACCAAGAAAGAAAAAAGGAGCATGCACCACATCTAAATGTAATCCTATTAAAGTGAAATCAATTCTACAAACCACTTTTAGATTTTTCCTTTAGATTGTGGATTTAAATTGATCTAAAATCTCATTAACCAGACCTCCGTATGGAAGGATCACTACTTTGCTATGACAAAAGGAGGCTGTTCCCGACCCATATACACCCTTCACATTCATTTTCACACCTCATGCTGGAGAGAGAAAGATACTCTATTTTTGGCGGACGTGATCTGAACATTGCTATGACCTTAAACTTTGTGACAGCTTTAAAATCTGAACACGGAGAAACAACTGTACATTAAAGACAGTATAGGAGTCATAAAATTATGGGTGCTGTAGGATGTATTTAGGAAGACTGGTATATCTGGAGGAAAGGGGTTCCCATCTGTGGATTAGCTCTATTTGTATGTTGGTCTCTATCATTTCTAATGTGGCTTATTTTCTGTACATTTTTATGTTGTTTTCTGGTGTTGTAACTAGTTAAGTATACTAAGATCATGTGAAAACATACATAAACTCTGCCCTTGTAAAATGATTACGTCCTCAATCTATTGCAGAAAGCAAAGGCCTCAAAATCCAATATGCATTTAACATGCATACATATAAAAAGCAATATAAATTTATAATGTATCACACAGTCACTCTGTAGAAGAAAAATTATTTTCTGTGTATTTTTTAGAGAATTAGAGAAGATTCCAATTGGATTCACTTTCAGATCAAATCTCTGCCTTTGTCATTCATTTTTTCCTTTCCATTCTGTTGGATTTGTCTGTCTGCATCTGCTCTTTTTTTTTTTTTTTTCTTTCAGTCATGATGTCTTTTCTGATAGTTCATTGCCTTAAGTATTTGATTCCTCTATTAACATGATTTAAAATTGATGAAGGACAGCCAGATGCCTAAAGCCTAGATAGAACAAATCTACAAACCTTAAATCTGATAGATTATCGTCATGTCTTTTTTGAAATCTTGCAGGAGTTACACTTGCAGCTATACATAAACAAGAAAAATTATGGTGGCTAGTTGGCTTTAGAATAGCAATACTGGATTAACATTGTGAGATTTCTAATAACTTTGTTCCTAAAAGAATAATAAGAGATAATAATAATAAGAGATGGTGATATTTGTGCTGTTATAGGCAGACCAGCACCCTGGACCTTCCTATAAATTTATTAAAAGTTTTTTGCCTATAATCATAATTTACCCCTCTTTCATTCAACTAAAATGTTTTAAATGTCGACAATGAGAAGACGTATTTGGGGTAGGAGACCAAGAACTAAACCAAGGTGAAATAATTGTGGCTATGATCTATATATGAGTAGTATAAAAACTCAGAACTAAAATTAATATTTCCTGAACCAATTCGTAAGGTATTTTTAGTCTTTAAAATGTTGCTTCAGTAAATGCATACAGCTCACTATAGGTGTGAGTCAAGAAATATGTTCCATTCATCTGCTCTTTCATCTTTTCTATCTAGAGTTCATAGACTCCTATAGGTTTCACATAGCAGGTCCACATAGTGTTTGGATATACATTAACTCAATCTTTCCTGACAGCTTTTGGTTTAGCACTCAGCTCTGTCTTCCCATTTTCCTCTGGGAGCTGGTAACCTAAGCTCTCTTCTGACATTTCTGTTATATTGGGTCAATGTAGACCTCAGCTGTCTAGTCCTGCCTCGTCTGTCCTTCCTTATCTATTCCTTCCAGTCATGAATACAGAGTTATCTTAAGGCCTCTGTTCCTAGCGCTTACTGCAGGATTTCTGTAAAAGTCAAACCTCTGACCTAAGAAACAGTTGGATGTAAAAGCTGTCTTAGATATTATTCTTGATGAACTAGGAACAAGAGATGAGGGGTCCTCTAACACCACATAAAAATATGATGGATTCATATAGCAATAAATAGTGGTAATGGATTACATTTCAATGAAGTGTGACTTTGTACATGAGAAATTTAGTGAGAAGTTTAGACCTGCAGGAAGTTTTAAAAATAGTCAGAGTGATTTTTAGAGTAAGCACCAGGAATTTCACAACCCATTGAGACAATATCCTCTACTGCTGAAAATCCTTAGGCTTTCAGAAATTAATTGATTAATTTTCCTCTCTGAAATTAATTAATTCAGGATGTTGTAGTAATAATAATTAAGATTAATTCAGGATATTATAGCAAAAAACAAAAACAAAACAAAAAAAAACAAAAAAACAAAACCCCCCCCACTTCTTCCAGAAAAGGAGGATTCAAGAAAGAAGGGAACAACAGTGAAAAGGAAGGCTGCATGGGCCTGTGAGGGATTGTCCCTTTGCCTCCTGCACATGCCCAGGGAGGCCCAAGAATGAGTTTCTGAACGTGCTCGAATGGATCATGGATCTGGTAGCAGAGAAGTAAGAAGGGGAGACAAAAGGCAATGGGAAAGTGTAGGCTTGTTCAAATGATGACCAGGCATAACACAGTTCTCTGGGAACGCTGCAGGTTATTGTGTGGACTCCAAGGCCTATCCCGAAGTAACTCTTCTCCTGACAGAAGGGTGTACCAGTATTTCTTGCAGAGATTTCCTCTGTTAGTGATTTGTGCATGTGAAGGAGTGGTCTGAGCTCAAGAAGAAAGACTTGTAATGCAACTCTACAAACAGCAGAAATGAGAGGAAATGTTAACAAGGATAATATAGGTTGACAAAAATAGTCAGAAACAGTTAAAATAGTATCCCTAGGCAGTAGCTGAAAACCTAAATGTTTAAAACTTAGTGAAATAAGATATATACATTGAAATAAACATTGGTTTTCAGTCTCTCACAGGTTACTGCTGCTGCTAACTTGCATCATTCTGATCTTTCCCCATCTTCCTTCTCTTCTATTCTAAATCACACTGCACCTCCTCACTTGGCATTTGAATGCCCTCCAGTGAACTTTAAGCAGCATGACCAGCACATGTCACATTTTGTTTCTTTTACTTTCTTTTCCAGAAGGGGAAGATCTCCTGCAATTTAAGCTTGTTCCACCTAAAACTGGTGATTTGTAACATTATTTTTTCTGAACTTTGAAAATACAGAATAAGAAGAATATTATTTTTCTCAATATACATATTAACTTATGTGTATTTATCAAGACAAAAGGGAACAAAAAGACAAATAAATGAGAAAATATAGAGAGGAGAATGAGAAATAGTTATACTACACAATGTTGTTCTTCCATCTTCCTAATAATGAATTCTGCATACTAAATCTGGAATTCAAAATTCAAGATATGTTTTTCTGGCTTTGACATGAATATGAAAAATTGCACCACAAGAACTTAATAAGCATCTTTGCATGAACCATATGAAAATACAGGTCTGTAGCTATAATGTAGTTCTAGAAATGAAATATTGCAAGACTCAGTTTTTGTCAATTACCATAAGTAGAACCCAAATAGGGGTTCAAATCCAGAGGATGAAAAAATGTCATCACAGTGCAACAAAGAAACCAAGGAAAAACACTTTCAGGCCAGAAATCATCTTCCAACTCTTCAGTAATCCTATAAATAAATTCCAAAGGAAAAGGAGATCTGCCTACAAAAATTGGCATCACTATTCCTCCTTCTTTTGTTTCAATTAATAGAGAAAAAGAATGCCCTTGGGATCCAAGAATCTACCCAGGAAGAGCAGGAGGACCGGGACTCATGACAAAATGCTACTATAATTTATTTCTGAGGAAATACTGTAATTTGTATTTATTTTATGGTTAGAACTGAAGAAATCTCAAAATACTAAAAGAAAAAGTTACTATGACATCAAAGATCTTGTTGCAGTTGCTCTGTTTCCAGTGCTGAGAGAGCTCCAGAATGCTTAAATAGACAAGGACCTGTATATCCTTTATCTCTGTAGGCTTGGCTCAAGGCATAGAGGATGGGCTATTTGCATTGCTCTGTTGCATCCCACAAGATACATCTGGGCCAGCCCATCTCCCCTCTCTCCTGGCAGTTCACAGTTACTCCCACTTTCTCTCTCAGAGCAAAGGCACGACTGCTGTTGCCCACGTTTTATGGCCCTGCCTCTCCTCATGCTTTACCTCTCAGTTGGGATGTAGTGTCTGTTACTTTGCCCTGCACCCCACTAACAGAGCCACTCATTTTTCCCCAAGGCATGCTTTTTAAATAGAGCTCTACAACTGCTTTCACTGCACATCAGCAGCTCTGTGGCTTCCACTGTTCCTCTCTGTTTATGCCAGGTTGCTCGTTCTTTCCTTCCATGCTCCTTTCTTCCCTCATTTCACTTTCCAGCAGCTATCTTTTATCTGTACCAGCCTGCCTTTTGTCTGATACTCTGGAGTGTGTTTTGAACTCTACATTTAGGTATTTTTTTCTAAAAAAGAAGCATGAAACAGTCAACTTCTGAACTCAATACCTTTGTGGGCTCAAACCAAAACCAGACTTTGGTCCACAAGGTGTTGTGTATCTATCTCCCAAGCTACTGATGATGCTTTCTGAAAACCAGTTCATTATTATTCTGCAGGACCTCAGAAACAATCTGGTCACTATCAGGTGCACTTTAAATGCAGATTTTTCTGGTTTTCTTCAGAAACGTAAGGAGTTTTTACATATCGTTCAAGCCTTACTTTGGATGCTTGCTGTGTTTGACCAGGGGTATGATCTGAGCATTCTGTTCTGTCTACTGGTTCTAGCCTGAATTCAATAGATTTTCTTTCACCAAGAATTACAAATGTGAATCCCAGATGTTCACTGCTTAGAAGCATATGGTATTTAGCATGAATTGTTTCAGGCAGTAATGCTCAAGTCAAAAGTAACAGGTTCTCTTGCAAGGACCTTAGGCAAGAACTTAGATATGTCAGAAATGCTTCACCTAAGCCACCTGGCACTTCCTCAATTGCAGTTTTTCTTACATATACAATTCGTAACTATCATTTATGTCATCCAGTTGTTCACATAGATTAAATACAGCATGCTGCTGCCTAATAAAAGTAGACAATGAAGACAATGGCTACAGACTGCTCTTGAACTTTTTATGGGTACACAGCTTTGTGCAGAGGGAGCCCTTAGTCAGAAATCAGGTGCTTTTCATTACCAATCAGCCAATTTCAGATTCTTCCTCTCATGCAGGTTAGAAAATGAGCAAGCTACTAAGCAAAAACAAGCTGCAAATTTAAATCTACATGTACTAACAAATATTCATATTCAGGCCTTATATGTAGTGCTTGGTAGACTTGGAGTAGTCTGACTGAATATATAAGTGCCTCTGATGGACTGTTAGCCTACTATTGAGAGTGATGGATATTCATAAGTTCTTTTCAATTCCCACTTCAGTTAGTGGAAAAACTATTACTGATTAAAAAATAGAAGCATAGACCTCTTTATGGTAGTTTCATTCACAATATTATGGAAAAGCTAATTACAATAGGCTCTTCATGTTTTGCACTAACGCCTGGGATTTCTAGTGGGTTTTGGTGAGTTTTGTAAATTAGTGAGAATGACTGTCTTATTTCATTTAAGTACACTGTATTACAAAGGAGTTTGTTTATTTTACAGCTGTGTTTAATGAATAGTCAAAACCAGAAACAATAATGATATAACTTGTGCAACTGTACAAGACAAAACACAGCTTTCTATATAGCCTGTGCAGTGGTTGAATCATCCGTGCAGAATCTTATGGTCAGTCATGCTGTTGAGCTTCCCTATTCTCTGGCACAGGGTTTTGCAATCTACTCATGAACTATTTAAAGCTAACATTTAAAAAAAATTAATAGAAGCTTTTAGTCAGCCTAGCTGGACTACTTTTTTCCAGTTATCTTGACATGTGGGTTGAGTTCAAGCAATTTATACTATTTAATACTATAAAGAAAATGTGCTGCATTATATACCGTAGGACTAACAATCTCAGTTTGATCACCATTTGCTAAAGATGTTACCATCAAATATATGGTTATCAGTAAGGCTAAGCTTTCATGTTAAACAGAAGCATCCAGATTTTCAGACTACAGAAGAAGATCTAGGAAATTCTACTGCAATGAACAAATATTGTTCCCATTGGTGCAATCAAGTTCCTCTCTGGCGCAATCAAGTTACTCCAATTTTACACCTGCGTAACCAAAATGAGAATTGGTCTATTTGTCTTCTCCACACTAATATTCACATAAGCAGTGCTGTAAATGAATGTGTCTCTGAAGACAATGGATTTGTCTACCCTGCAAATGAAAGTAGCAATAGTAAGAGGCATCAGCAAAGCACGCTCTGATTATACTCTCACTGAAGATACCGTGTTATGGACTTTAGCAACAGCAGATTAATCTCACTGGGCAAACTTGAGTTGCTTATCTACATTGCTAGCACCTACTATTACGGTCTTACCACCACGCTTGCAATGTTCTTGGTTAGAGAAAAACTATGAGAAGACATGCTACACCTATAGCATAACTAGTGTGTCTGAATCTGAACATAAAACATTTAAGTGTAAAGTAAAAGTAAAAACATTTGCGGAACAGGGTCTTTACCTCCTTCAGGTTCTTCAGTTTTCTGGTGGTGGAACAGCTTTTCCCACTTCAGCTGATGAGAAGTGGCAGGATTTGTTTCTGACCACCTCTACCAGCATCTGCATTTGCCTTATTTTCTTGGGAGAAGGTTGTGGAATCAGCAAGTTCACACTTTCATGAAAAAACATTGTATCATACTGAAAGAATTCCTATGGACCTAAGCATTACTCAGCATGAAAAATTCACCATGATAAATGTCTCTGCAACAAAGTAATAATGATTTGCAATGTATTGTGGTAACTCTTTAGGTGCCTTGTCACTTTATTTCTTTTGAAATCACTGTCATTGAACTAACCACTATTAATTTATATGATATCTGTGTGGATGTCACATCCAATCTCATGAGACTTCTATTGTAACTCAGTAGTAATTAAACTAATCATTAGAAACAGTATCCTCGCCTAGTGAAATAATTTCATACTCATCATAATACCAATCACAATGGATTCATATGATATTAATGCCACTGTCATATGCACTGCTACAAAAATTCCGTTATAATTCAGTTATAATGTAACATTATAATAAATGGTCAGCAGCATGGGGGAATGATGTTGTTAATCTCTAGAGACACTACATTTTTATACAGTACATTCATACTCTGATGAAGCAGTATAGGAGCACTTGATGTTTTCAGAAAAGAACTGCAGAAAAGCAGTTAAGAAGCAGCACCTACAAATAAAGTATTTATTAAAACAGGGTGTCTATTGCACTGAAATTAAATTTGAGAAAGAACAAGTTTGGGGTTTGTTTGCTTTTTGTTGAAGGAGGAACAGACTCTTTGGAGGAATTAATAGATTATTATTCAGAAAAATCTTGATTCTCATGTCAAATCAGACAGAAATTTTTAGGTCCATCTTACGGCAAGTAACTATAGCCAGATAGCGGTAGCCTGATGAAGTCTTGTCTGCTCAAATGGTAAAATATTATCTCTGCCTTGAGTCCTGAACTGTGTGCCTCTATTTTGGGGAATTAGCCTGTCTCCTTTCTGTGTTTTCATCATTTGTAAAGGTCTCCTTCTGTTTTTTCTCAACAACGCAATGCCTTTGAAGATTAGTTTTGTACTTATATGTATGAAAGTACAGCCTGTTGTCACTTGAGTCCTTCTAAACAGGCCTGGACAGCTGTGTTCTCATGTTAGATGCCAAGAACTTGAAAACAAAATCCAATAAATCACAGGCAAAGAGCAGTAAAGGTTACTGCATGTGCAATTCTAAGCCAAACAATTCAAAGCAGTGCTTGCTTATGTTTATTAAAAAACTAATAATTAAAAAAGCACAACTGAGTAAGTGCAAATAAAATATCTCAGGTGACTGCCTGAGATACAAAGCAGAGTGCCACTGCCTACTTGTTTTTAAGCATCATACCTGTGGCACTCTCTCTCATGCCAACGCTACCTTGATCATCTGCCATAAAATATTAGTTTTCTCTTCCTCCTCATTGTTCTTACTATCCTCTGTCCTCTTTATCTTTCTTTGTATTTAAAAATTTCTTTTTTTATCCTTTTCTCTATTTTCTCCTGTTCCCTATAAGTATCCCACTTCTATCTTGGCCATTAACTGCTTTCCTTCTCCTCTTCCTCTACAGTAGCTCAGTTTTCTTTGTCCATTAGTGCCCCTTCATCACTTTCTTACCAAAAGTAGCTGCATTCTTTTATACTTTGGAGAAGAATTTTCTACTTCAGAAAGCCAGAGAAAGATTAGGGCTGTGATATTTCTCATTTTCTTCCTCACTGATCACATAGGGGTTGAAGTTGCTGAGAACTAGGATTCCTTTAATTGGAATTCAGATAGGCAGCTGTCAAGACTGCTGTGATCATACAGGGAAGGATTTCAGGGATGTAACTGACAGCTTCAACTACCATGCCAGCACAAGTGAGTAGAGGTCATATTGGGAGGAGTAAGACAGAATTTTACTGTTGTTGCTGAAACTCTTTGTCTTATTAGCCAGCCTGGTTATCAGTGCGTGCAGACACCTCTCGGGTGGTGATGGAGTTAGACACTCTGTACCACAGGCAAAGGACTATTAACTGCTCCATTGCTTTGCTTCCTGAAGTCGAGTATCATAAGCAAAGAAAAATTTGTCTCTAGGCTGTAAAGAAGGAGTTGTAGGGGAAGGGCAGAGGTGGCCAGTTCCCAGCAGCTGGCCACTGGCCAAGAGCTGCAGGACTGAACATTGGGTTGAAGGTTGTGAGGCTGAATTATGAGAGAGTTTACTGGTGCAAGGGAAACAGCTAGAGATGGCCATCATAGGGAGCATGAACAGCTGAGGAGCAAGTGGCCTGAATGAGGTGGATGTGAGACAAACATTACATTCAGGAAGAGGGCATTTGAAGCTCCAGAGGACTCCTAAAGAGAGGCGCTGTGATGATGCGCTGTAAGAAGGGAGCAGCAAAATCATGGCGAGACATTTCTAGCCTCAGTCACAGATTTTAAAGGTCAGACTTAGGTGGCTCAAGTGAGCAATGAAGGGACATAAAAGTCATGTCAAAGTAACTGTCCAAACAATGCTTGCAAGCTGAAGAGAGTCACATTATGATTTAGATTACAGTAGCACCTGCAGACACCAGGCAAAACAGCGGCCCCAAGGCATTCACTGTAGTGCATCCATATACCAGAAAGTGCTCCTTGCTCTGAAGGGCTGCCAAGCTGACCTTCAAAGACAAAGGCAAACACTGTAAACATTGCAGCTTCAGAGGTGCTAAGTAGCTTGTCCAAGGTTACATAGCTCTGACATGTCAGAGCTAGGAGTACCATCCATCTTGTCCAATTCCTTGGTCAGTGCTTTACCCACCAGACCGAATTCCCCAGCAGCAGTCACTCTCCTCTAATTAGTCTTGTTTCCTAGGAAACCTGCAAGATAGAGCAGACTCAACTATATTGCTTTGTTGACAGCCTCTAAGGCCAGCTCTTGGAAAGACCACTACCAGCCACTGTCTCATTTTCTCCCCCCGGCACCGCTTCTTTTTTTAACCAACCTAACTGGCTCAGAGCACTCAGTTAGATATTTGTTTCTATGAAAAGCCAGATGAAAAATGCTTTTGCTCTTCCCTCTTCTGGTCAAATGTGACAGACAGAGTCATTAAGGAGCATAAGAGACATTCCATGCAATTTGCTCCCTATGACACTTTAACTGCACCAAATATCCAAACAAAAATGAATTAGAAGCTGAAGGTGGATAGAAGGGGCAAGTCACCCACCTGTCTCACCCTCCACTCCCCCAATATTAAACTTGGATAATGCTTCTTGTGGATGATAGAGACAAAATGTTTCAAGAAAACCACTGCTGGGCTAAGGATGTGTGCTTGATTGGGCTAAGTTTATTGTGCAAGTTAAATAACTTACACCGGTCATCTCAGCAACATTGAAAACAAGACACCTGCTAAGTCACAAAGCCAGGATGCAAATTTTGAACCCCTTGAAATCCGGGCTCTCAGGAGCCTGGATTCAAGACAGCGATTCTTGATACCACAAATTCCTACAATTTATTTGTCAAATTTTGATTTACGTTGTTCAAATGCACAAAATGCCAGTGTGTTTGGATTTACAGTTTTTTGATTGGAGTCTACTGTACCAAAACGTTCAAAATCCATCAATGTGAAAATAAAATAGTTTTCTCCTGTCCCAGACAGGTCTAGCAGGAATATATTGTTATGCTCTTAAATGTTTATAAATTGCAGGCTCTTTGGCCACTACACAAGGTATTGGATACTAAGATAACTAGTTATGATGAAGAAAAATATGTGATATTAATTAGTGGTTTTCTTTTTCTTTTGCTTTTCTTCTATTGCTTTTCTGTAGGAATGGAGGCATTATGTTACTTAACTGATTCTGACATATTCTGGACAGCATGAACTTGCAAATTCTACATGCATTCTAAGCAAATTTTACCTTGTACAAAAGGAAGTCAGATATACTTACTACCTGGGAAGTTAGTATTTGAGATTATTTTCAAGAACTGTATTCTCATGTTCATAGCCCAAGCCCTCAGATAAGTCACCCACATTAGAAAGTAGAGGCAGAGTAGAATGAGCAAACTATGCTGAACTGATAGCACTGCTATTAGGGAATGAATGTTTAGAGAAAACTTCCCTGAGTAGTTCCTACACATACACATAACCTATATCACTAGGAGTAGCAGTAGCATCCCTACTACAATTGAATAAATGGCAAGCTTTTTTTGATACAGTATTCCACAGATCAGGTGAAGAAAAGCAAGTCCCTTTCAGGGAGGACCATCTTTCATTTTGTTATTCCTTCAACCACTGCTTCAGATAATCCCTGCATGCATTTTTGTAGCAAGCAGTGATCGTCACCTAAGTAGTCCTGTCTATTCCATTTGCAGGTCACTAATTCTGATGTAATCGCTTCCCTATTTCTATACAAGATACCACTAAGCAAGAGAATACACCTGTACCTACTTATCTTTTTCTTGTTTTCTCTCTCACTCCTTCCTTTCCAGACATACTATCATCCTTGCACAGCCCTGCAGACTCAGCAATGGCTTTGAACAACCAGTCAAGCACTGAGAAGGTGGAAATCCATCTGGGCAGGCTGTTTCACATTGGCACCTCCTGCAAGATGCGATAACCAAGAAAAGAACAGCTGAAGTAGCTAAAGACTTTTTTGATTTTTGCTTAAGAAAACACAGACATTCAAAATTATGTCCTTTATCCTCTCTCCCCTCTCATTTCCCCAAATGAAACAGAGACAAAATCCCCTTGCTTGATGGACACTTGCAAGGTAGTGATGAAGATGCTCACAGGAATGGTATTATTGATAAGCTTTGCCAACACATTCATTCCAACATGAAAAAGCGTTGAGCATAAATTCATGTCCTGTCTCCTACAGTCTGGTCTCCTGACAAAGAAACTGACCACATACCCCAAAACAGCATTTCAGCAAATGTGTATGCAAGCACACTGAACGACAATCGTTATCGTGTTACCCAGATAGATAGGCTATTATTGTAAAAGCATTTGGTAACAACTCCCTGAAACACAATAAAACTGATATTAAATTAAATGTTATAATGTGGGTGTGCAGGAAACACGAGATTGGAAGAGTACTTGAACATGTATTTTTATTTATGGGGAGACAGGAGAGCCCAGAGCAACACTTCTGATTTCCTAGTCCAGTGCGCTTTTATATTAGGCAAAGAAAAGATTGGAAGGGAATAAATGGCAGAGAGAGAAAATAGGAGAGTAATGAAAAGTAATGCCTGAAGCAGACAGATAAGGAAAGAAACAGAGGAATGACAAGGCAAGAAAAAGAATCAAGAAGGAGGGTAAGGAAAGGAAAGTGAGCAAAGAGGAAAAGCTGTGTTGTGACAGCTTTGTTCTCATGACATCACTTGGCTTAGTTTCCTCTTAAGAAGGCTGGCTTGAAAGAACCCTTGTATGGGTTCCCACCATGGGAAATGAGATGAAACAGAGATTCCTATCTGTTCACTTTCACTGTCTCTTCCAGTTTTCTATTAACAACTTTGCACAACACTGCTAAATCTATATTGACAAATGTCCCTGTGCGATAGGGATGCATCACCCTCCAGTCTCCAAAATTACATACAATGAGAACAAACAGCTTGTTATATGTCATACAGGACATCTGTGACAAAAGAAAAGGTCTGGAAATTGACCCAGTCTCCTGAGTTTCAGCCTACTACTCTTAACAAAAAGATCAATCTTCCAGGGAAACGTATCAGTTTAGGGATATCAGTCATGGCTGTTATAACAATCATAACATTACCTAGTACACTAGACAGCCTGCACTGGAAAGATACGTTGCTAGAAGGTTGTTTTGTTTGTTAAGGTCTGCAGATCCCTAAATCAAACAACCATTTTCAGAAAATCTGTATCATCTAGAGTTAACATGTTCCAGGCTTACCAGGATCCTTCACAGGTGGTAAAGCCAATGGGGGGAGATACGGATTGGCAAACACTGTAACAAACTTGTCCAACACAAAACGCTGGCCAAGAGCAGTGAGATTGTGGCTAGGCTCCTGCAGTGTGAGCAGGAAAGCAGTGTTAAAGTCCAGGACTAAGGCTGACTTCTGATAACAATGTAATAATTGCCCTTCAAGTCAGAGTTCCTTTATTCTGACACATACATTTATTTAGCTTAGTAGACTTGTAAAAATGATCCCCTATCCTAGATACTCAGAATGAGAGCTTGGAGAACGGAGCTCCTCTCTGTTGCAAGGCTGAAGCAAAGCAATTACTGGTGCGGTAGTCTCTCTGGGACCCTCCTCAGGGTTTGGATCTAATCAAACATCAAAAGTGTGCAAAACCACCAGGGGTTTCCAAATTCTTCAAAGCCAGAGTTTTTTCCTCTTTTATGCTGCCATCAAGCCTTCTTTAATTCCCCCAAAATGGTTTCTCTTCTCCTCAGATGGCAATACTCCTTCCTCTGTTGTGTTGTTCTCTTGGGGAGAACGAAGGCAGATTCTTATGCTGCTGTGTAACCAGGTTTTGTTTACGTCTGCTGATACGTGCTGGATGTCTTAGTGCTCCGGTCATGTGGTGTCCTCTACACCTGATCCCACTACTGTAGAATCTGCTTGGCCTCTTTTTGGGGCAAAGCCTCTACTCCACTGCAGACTGTGAAACATCAGGCCCTCGGGGGGAATGACAGCAGAACGATGTCTTTGGGGATTCTGAGATACTGCCTACATTTGATAAGTTGATTCATCTTACTCTGAATGAACTGGCCTGAATAAAGGACAGTTTATTTTTGCAAAGAAATAGTTAACTGAAAATATAAAAGGTGGTTTTCAAGCATATTTCTCTAAACTACATTTTCCTTCAGAATGGCACCATAACTAAGAGCTTTCAGATGGTTTGCCAGAGGGGGATAAAAAAGAAGGAAAGAACCATGACACTGCTGCATTTAGATTAAAGAACTGATACATATAAGAGATATTATAGTGAGGGTGGACTTCATTATCAGAATATAGAAGACAAGTCATCTGAATGTGGGCATTTCAACACCCGTTTCTGGAAAGGGGCTATAACTGCCTTGTTTTTCAGGCAAATATGCTTCCCAAACTTTGATTAATCCCTGCTCATCATGTTACCAAATCGTAATCCTCCATCTTATCACAAACCATTCTAATGCTTTTCAGTCTTAAACTTCTTAATGGCAAAACTCACACAGGCAGTGCAATTATGCGGTTCTAACATGTGAGAGCAACTTTCAGAGTTCACAACAGGCAGATTAAAATCTTTTTGTTTTTAAAAAGTAGTGTTTCAGGGAGGAAAGCCTCAGGCCAAGTAAAGGTTGCAGGGAAAGAGACTGCTGAAACTAAATATGAACTGTGGTCTGCCAGACGGTGATTCTCACTGGCACTCTTAGGTCTGCATAAACCTTTCACTCTAATTCATAGTGAAATTTGATGACACAGGTTTTAAGACAATCCGGTGATCAGTGATACAAGGAGGCAACAGTTTGTTAGCAGACCTATGCCTCTGTCCTAAGAATGTCTAGTAATGGCTTATTTCATTTGGGAGTAACATGAACCGTTATTTTAGTCCACATTTAAGAAAAAAAAAACAACTAAAGAAATAGAAAGTAGGCAAGAAAACAGATTTATATGGAGATCACCGTAGCAATAAAGCATATTGCCAAATACTCAGAGCCAAACAGCAGTTGGTACTTCAGGAGATAGGATTTTGTCCCAGTAAATGCTGGCATTGTTTCAAACCACAGAACAGTGCTGCAGTAGACAGGGAAAAAAATACCTCTCCCTGAGATCAGTAACCTTGCCTCATTCTGTATTTGCGAATTCCTGCTCTTTGCCAAGGGGGAGGAACTCTTGCCACCCTAAAAACTCTTGCCACATTAAAACATTGCGCTGGCTTTTTATAAATCCTTGGCTTTTCTTTGTGACCCTCCATCAAACATAAAAGAAAAATCAAGTGCTTTAAACCAGGCCAGATTGGTTTCATTTTTTTACCCTAACATTAGTCAAAATAAATATCCCTCAGGAAATAGTGTTGGCATGTAACTGAATAGCTTAGCTAATTTTTTTCCTCTTAATATGGATGTAATTATGGACAATACAGTATGTTCTTATTGCAATCATTGTGATACAACTGCTCGTATTTACACAGTAAGCTGCTCTGAGGCAGGTTTTCCTTTGTATCACAGCTGCAGTGGGTGTATTCTTGCTTAAAATGAATGACCGCTCAAATAATTTCACATACTGGCTCTTGACCCAGAAGTGTTTAAGAAAACTGACTGCAACCGAAACTTCTAGCTGCTGGTATGAGACAACTCAGAGAACAGAAAGAATAAAGAGAAAGGAATTTCATGCTCCCTCCCCCAACTGCTGAGTGCTTTAACTGCAGACACGTGCTCATGGAGCCATACAGCTACAGAAAATAACACAGGCAGGGTTTACATTAATCACTGCTCGGCCCAAGCTGGAATTAGACTGATGGAAAGCTTTGTCTGTAACCCTGGTTCTGCCTCACTCCTTTCCGTACTTGTAGGTGTATGGGACTTAAAATAGTTTTTATTATACGGTTTTATTACATGAGTGCTGTACTCTCCACAGAGCTGCGTAAGCTTCCTCCACTGTGTAATGTCTTTCCCTTGCAAAGGATTCTCCTTGAATTTCTGAAGAGATGAGATAGTAGCTAGACAAAAGCATAAGGAAGTTGCACATATATTTGCAGAACTTTGGCTAGAACCCTTTTGGCTATGAATTCAGTTGTTTAGCAAAACTCACCATTTCTATATAGAGAATCTGGAGACTCGGCACAGCAGACCTGAAAAACTGAAGAAGCATTTTGGACTTGCTTCTTGTCAGATGAATGGGACCTCTGCTAAGATACCGTGTTACCCACAGGGTTACATTAGCTGTGCCAAGCAAGAATCCTGGCTGCCAGAGCCCTTTTGGCAGGTGAGAAGTTCATTTTGGAGGAACTGCGGGATCCTTTATGCCATGGGCAATACTGCAAGGGAGACGAATGGTGAGCGATGATGTCTGGCTCACTGCTTCTACTTTGTCATTTATTTCTTTTATAGTAAGGCAGCTTGCACTCATTGCCAAAATTGAACTACAATCAGTGAATGGCCCTTGTAGCCAGAATATTTTTAACTGGTCTCAGAAGAAAGTCCAGCTTGATTCCCAATGTTTTAGCTGTTTGTCACTTTACAAGGGTTAGGAGGAATGAGGTGGGACCAGCTGTGGCTGTATTATGTCAGGAGTTTGCAAATGGGCCCCAGCTGACAGCTACTGAACCATGAAAACAGCTGAAGACTTTTCATCGGTTTTTACTGCTTAAACTTCTAATCAGTGTTTCTTTGCACACGTTTCTCCTCTGCAGTATGATTCCACTTTGCAGTTCAGTCTGAGCCCAGTGACTGGTGGGCACCTACTGGAGACATCTGCACAGGTAGCAGGAGCAAAAAAGGGATCTCAAGCCAGTGGTACAAGTCTTCCCTTCGGCTGTGTCATTGGATCTGCAGGCTTATAGGATATTTTCTTCCAATGGACATGCTTGCATGGAACTCATGGCTCCCAAACTCGGTGGCAGTTCCTATACCATGCAAGCGGGCACAGAAAGCAAAGTTTCCGCCCCTTTTCCCAATTCTACCATCACAGAAGGAAAGGACTGACAGGACCTTGGGGTCATCATGTCCACAAACTTGATCTCCTGGGCAAACTAATTACTGCTCTTCATAAACTAATGAAGTATCATATCGAAAGTAATTTTGTGGCCCTCCCACCAAAAGGCTGTTCTGAGACTAATCTAGTGGCTAACAATCTTTTAACAGTCTTAGTTTGCAGATTAAAGGTAAAGATGCCCATAAGGATAATATACAATATTATTATAACAAGGTCTGATCTATATTTCCCTATTCATCTCCTTCAGTCCAGAGTTGCAGGAATTCTTTTATTTTTTTCATTATACATACTGTGATCGTGGCTTGAGGCTCCTGATCTAGACTGATGAGCATTATATGAACCTATAACTAAAGGACAACCCCTGTCCTGTTGTCCAAGACAGAGCTGATAAGTCACCACAATTAGCGAAAGCAACCAGAATTGTTAGGGCTGCAGGCATGTAAGTAGGCCACTGGCTCGGTCCTGGCCCGAGGTTAAGCTAACTGAAGTGGACATGAGAAACTGCTGGACATGACATGAGAAATTGTTGGATGTGACAGATGAAAAGATAGAAGCTGACAAAAGTTACAGATAGTGCAATGAAGAATGGCTGGATTTCACAAGTGGTTAAGAGGGAGTTATGTGAGAGATGGCCAAACCATACAGATTGAGGGGGAGTTTGGAGACCTTCTGGGGAGCAGAACCTTGCAAGACCATCACTGATACCATATAAAGCCGAGATCGCCTAATACCAAATTTGTCTATGGATGTAGCAAAACTGGAAGAAATAGTGAAATAGTAATTAGGGTTCAGTTGTTTTTTGGGGGGGAGAGAGGATGGCGGTGGAGAAAGCTGGGGTCAAGAAACAGAAAATAGGATAACAGGATACCTAACTGATGTACCTGGGATTGTCCAAGGGTACCTGTCAGGCAGCCCTGTGCTTGATCACTGCGCATGGAGCAGGACAGTAAACCTGTTGTTCTGACCACAGCACGTATGTCAAACCTGCCCCCACAGCCCAGAGGACCAGGGGAAGGAGTGGGGTGCCTTCCTTCCCCTGCTAGCCAGGGAACACCCCAAATGGACAGATCAAACATTACCAAGTCTGTGCCCATTTCAGGCCTGAGAGCAGCAGCAACTTCCTAACAACATCCTAAGAGGCATAAGGCAAAACCAAGATGACTGCTGTACTCAAATGAGGCATTGGTGCTGTTATGGGTACCATTACAAAAAATGCATGCATGTATTTAAACTTGGGGAGGCTTTTAGGCCCTGATTCAGCAAAGAGTTTAAACACATGCCCTGATTAAAAGCACAGAGAGAGTCTGGCTGGAACAGTCCTAGCTCCAAAAATCATTGCTACTAAGGAACCTGAAAAATTACCTGGAAAACTCTGGAGTGCGTCGAGAAAGGGACACTTCATATCTGTACAATATTAATATCTCACCATAAAGGGGGGAGGGTTCTTTTTTTTTCTCTCTGCATAGAACTGTTTCCTTATGTTATGAGAATCAATAGTGGGATATAGCTGTGCTTGCTTTCTCTGGCCCAGTGAATTATTGCTATTATCTCTACAGTGACACAGTTTCTGCAGGAAGGCGGATAGAAGATGACTTCATTCCAGAATACTATATGGTGCGTTTAGTTATGGCAGTCTAGCAGGAGATGCAGGTTTCAGTCCCTTCAGGAAATGGGAACTGAACATAGCTGGTAAGTGAGAGAGCTGAGTACTAAACTGTTGGATTAAAAAGAAAGAGTGGCACTATCACAACCTCCAAACGTCTGATATGAGGAAGCAAGAACTGTAACTGCACTTTCTGTGAGTCAGATTTTATTGATGTCTTTCAGACATGCTCTGGGAATTAATCCTGAATTGAGTTCCCGCTAGGATTTTAGGATTTTCTTATCCCATCTGGACTAATGGTGAGTCTTCATTAGCACTATAGTTTGGATCAGGAGTGCGATTTTGGAGTAAATCTCAAGGTTGTCCCCACTTCCTGAGCTTTAGTTCACTTCATGGAGGGGCCTTAGGGAACACAAAGTAGATGATTTTCAGATAAAACCGTACTGGGAGGCATGAATTATGGGGGAGCTGAGAAGGTTTCACAGTTTTCAGTGCCATTTAAACCACTTTTTCCAGAAGTACCATGTAGGCTATACAAGTCTTTTCAGGCCCCTTTTTGACTTTCAATCCCCTGCTATTTTCCTTCAGTTAGCTTGCTAACTATTTAAGGCATGATCTTCTAAGATAGTGACTTCGCCTGTGCGCCTCTTTCTTTCCTTCTAATCCTACTGCAATAGCACAAAAAGCAATGGTACGAAGCTGTGCAGTTTCAAGGTACTTGAGATAACAACATTCAAAATATTTTAGAGCACACTAGCAAGGAGATTACAGAGGATATAGGAGAGCATAAATGTAAAGCAGCAGAATGCTTTCTATTTTCATATCAAAATAAATTGATTCTATGAATCAACATAAAAAAGTGAGGTTTGTACAATGACAATCCTCTAAAAATTTTATATATGATCATTGAGGATAGAGTTTCTTGCAGTTTTGTCACATCATCTTCTCCCTCTTCATGGCACAAAATAAACACATGAGCCTTCCTAATGGAAAACTTTTTCAAAGATGATGTCAGGGGATTCTTTCTTCAGAAACATGCCACAATTCTGCAGTGGTTATTACTCTAAAAATGTGGACAGAGACAACCTGTTAGTTTTATTTTTCTTCAGCTTCTAGTTAAGACTTCATAGAGAAAACATAGCTCTCTAATCAAAGGACCTTGTTTTGCCTGAGCCCCCTATTGAAACAAATATGCAATACTTTATTTTATTTTACTTATTTTACTTATTTTATTTTATTTTATTTTTTGAGTTTTCTATCTATTCCCCTGGGTTAGATTGAACCTCCCTGGATGAAATCAGAGCTTTTGTTGGGAAATCAGACTGCTAGTCTCATTGGGAGTTCTTCATACGTGCTTGCAGAAAGACACAAGCTTGCTCTGCCCACCCTTTGAGATGAATAGAAACTGTTCATGTTAATATATACCCCGTCATGATCAAGGCTTTGAGAAAGGTGCTGTGCAGCTAAATGGCTTCCCTTCAGAACAGGGGAAGGACAGGGCATGGTATGTCAGCCTGCAAAAGCTCGTGTAAACATACTCTACATTCATTAAGGCATCAGCCTTGATGTCAGCTGCAACTACGAATTTCTTTATTTCCAAAAAGAGAACATACAGATTGCTTAAAGAAACAGTGATTTTGCAAATACAGTAACTAACAGAGATGAAATCATTTTTTTTGCCTCTTACCGGAAGGTGATCTTGAGATGTCATGCAACCTACTTTGTGTAAAGGCAAGAGACAGTTATTTCATTAAAGAGCCCCTCTGTTCCCTCTCAGCTGACAAATGCCATTGACACTAGCATCACTTAATACTTTCACTACCAAGGTTCTGAGGCTGACACCTAACTAGATCAGGCAAGGCCCCATTACATAGGAGGACAGAACAGATATGCTCCTGCCATTGTGAGTGCACAGTCTTAGACCTTTAAGCTCTTTGTATTTGCCATAGAGCCGAAGCTGAACTCTTCATTAGTGGCACTGTACATCCCAGAACAGGGAAGCTGGGTCTAGACATATGTGAGTCTTCCTAGAAAGCCCTCTTTTTCCAGCTTTGGGTGTTAAAAGAGAATATTAGCCACTTATGGGATTCTCAGATACTGGAATTCCCAGACAGGTAACCACCCTGAAGTATATACACAGCGAGATTTATAAAACTGATCCTTGCCCTCTTCAGTAAGGCCATCATGCTGTCTGTATATTGAGCTCACCACTCATGTATAGATAAACTCTGCAGCACATGCTCAAGGGATCTGACTAGTGCCAGATTCATTCTCCATGCACCGCAGTGTGCCGGGTCATATCTTTCTCAGTCAGAAAAGTGAAGCAGAAATACAGGAGCCCTACAAAGAGCTTGCAAAATAAACCTAAGACAAGCTATAACAGATGGACATGGACAGATGGGAGACTACAGGATAGGTGGTTGTCTTTGCACACCAGCAGTTCTTACTAAGTGGGCCCTTATAGACTGGTTGAGAAATGATGATGATGAAATGAAGCCTTTTCCTAAAATGTCATTGTACTAGACTTGTACAACCTGAAAGTCAGAGCTCCACTAAAGAATACACTCACTGTGCGGACAAAGTAGATAGAGTAGCTGAGTGAGCCGAAATATAAAAGAAAACTTCACGGAACTTTTTAAACAACAAAATAATTTATGAAGAAATAAATCCTGACTAAGTGGGAAGCATGAACTATGTGCTGTTAGCAAATCAAAGGCAGATAAATATTTTTACAGTGAAAACTATTTAATAGGAGTTATAGAATAGGTGAATTACTTTCCTGTGAAATCTGCTATATGTAGGTAACTTGCCTGTTACTTACTAGTGATGATTGCTGTGCACAGGAAACCTGTCATTCGTTGGATCAGCTCTAGGCTCCCATGGTTGAAATAAAGCTAGCAAGAATGTTTCCTCTTGACATGTCCAGCAGCTGAAAGTTATCAGAAAGTTTTGAAACATAGGATTTTTTTTTGCTAAGGTGAAGAATAGAACACTGTAGGAAATGGACTGAGAGGCAAATCTTTGTGTGTGTATTACATGTTTCCTAAACCACAGAGCAGCTAAAATTTTTTCCTTGAGTGGAAATTTTTGCTTCAGTAGAAAATTTTGACTTGGATTGACAATGTATTCACTAACCCTTTGTGTTAGAAACAGACAAGGTGGAAACACAGTCAGGGGCAGGAACGGACTGACAGACCCAGTAAACAGAAAAGCGTATATGTAACTATAATAGCAGCTCTCTGCTGCTTGAGACAAAACTGATTCCTTGCTTCTGTTTGTTGTTTTGCAGTCTTACGACTTTATAACACATATCAGGTTGACCATTTTGGCACATCTGAAATCCAGCTCTCTACAGCAGAGATTGGCAACAGCAGGAGAAGAGCTTGTGAGATAAACCATTGCACATTCCCGAGGCGTGCTCCACAGTGCAGCAAGGTGTTGATCTTTAGCATTAATGGGAGAGAGCTCAGCCCTGTTGGGCAGGATTTTGCTCTCGGCACATATGTGCAGTAGATACTGGGTTCCTGATCCCCAACCACCATTAACCCCCACATAAATTGTAATACATGAACTCTAATATCCCAGACCAGCTCTATACACTCAATGAATACAAGACACGGATCAAAAAGCTGTCAGCCCTGTGTAGTATCTAACAAAATGTTTCAGCTTTAGACACTGCAGTTATATCAATTTTTAGGAAAGGCCAGGCCCCCAGATGAGGCAATTCAGCATAGTTGTTCTGAAGTTAACAAAGCCTTTTTTAAAGATACATATTAAGATTAATTCCTCCAGCATATAAGATGTGCTTTCTGGCAAAAGGCTAATCATGAGCAAAGGTGAAGGGTGTGGATGGATGTGGGAGAAACTCCTGTGCTGGGACTTGGAGCTGAAGCTTCTCGTACAGAGGCCTGTGAAGCAGCAGGGCTTGGGGCACCCTTTCACTCCGCTGCAGATGATAGAAAGACGTACTGTGGCAGTGCCAGGGTTTCTAACGATTGGGTTTGTTCATTTAATGTTTCTGCCTGGACTACCTGCCCCTGTTTTGGCCTGATTCACAAATGTACTGCTATAGCTCTGTGCTGATATAACCCCACTAAGAATCAGTCAGCTAGACTGGTGCTGGTATAAAACTGGGGTGATGCAGTGGTGAATCAGTCCCATGGCTATAAAACAGTGTCTGTAGGAAGTTACAAAACTAGGTCAGAAATATTTCTGGGGAATTAATCTCTAAAAAATAACACAGGGGATCGTGTTCAGACTTTCCTGCTAACAGCACTATAAATGTACTGTAAATTACCTAATTGTGCATCAACCTGATTTGAAGAAGAGATATTTTAGTTATAAGGATTGATCAAAACAAAAAGCGTTAAGAAGGACTGCTTTGCCAAGTTTATTTTAACAAAATGGTAGGAATTCTGTTACACTGACAGGCAATGTTCTGATCTTGCAGCAAATTTAACAGACAAGAGCAACATCTTCCTTAGTAATTTTGGATAAGAAATGCACAGGGAGGTGGCCTCCTAGTGAGTTCAGCTAGTTGTAATCAGAGCAGCCATTTTGTGTTTCTGGGATTGGACCCTAGTTTGTATCGTTGAATTGAAAGCTGCTGTTCCTACTGCCTTGTTCAATCTTTTTGACTCTCCCTCAGCAGTGCATGCTGATCACCGGCACAATTTGATCTGTGCAACACTCAGCCCTCACAAATCAGCACTGGGGCACTGAGACAGGATGTAGTTCAAATCCTACCATATAACAAGGTGTTTTTATCTTATCTACACGCATGGGAGGAAGTCTGTCGCATCAGTTAGGATTGCTGAGCAAGAGCCCAGTTAAGTAGCACAGTCTTATAAAAGTACTGGTAATTGGCAGTCAAAAGTGTTGTTACATACTGAAAACAAGATTAAAAAGAGAGCGAAATGTGTTCCTGGGTTAAGCTAGCACAACCACGATGACTACATCATAGACAATTTGGCACAGCATGTATTACAACGCCCCTTGCTCCTGAAAGCCAGAGTGCTGGTCCGCTCCCAGGATGCTACAAGACTCAAACATAACAACGGTGAGTATTTGTGCCCTCTATGGACACCATGTCTTCCCATATTTCAGGCCTTTTTGCACTGCAGTATTGGAAGCCCTCAAATATATGTGTGGTTTCACTGTTTGCTGCATTTTTAGACTCAAAGCCCAAGCCTGAATCTCAGCACAATGCTTGTGCTGTGGCTGTTGCTTGTCCGAGGCTCATAGTCCATGCTCAGCCTAGCTTGCCTCCCAAACTGACAAAAAGTGACTAGTTTTACTTTGCTATTACCTTGACAACCACTTTTCAGCTGCATTAGCTATCTTTTAGTTATATCAGTGGAATTTTCCCCTGAAAGTGCTTCTCTCATTACTTCCTTGTGAGTGCCCACAGCCACTTTCTCAGCTGTTCATCTTAACATAAGCGGTAAAGTGGAGTAGGATTTTTTTTCTTTTAGCCGTAAGCAGCAAATTCCCAGCTTTAGGTTCAGAATGGAAGGTGGAACTCGCAGTCACTAAACCCTGCAATACCAGAACTAAGGGTACATTTAATAAAACTAGTAAAAGATTGGTTTAAAACACCAAAGTTAAATACTTTTTACACAGAAAAGAAGGATTTCCTGGAACTTACTGCCACAGAAGGTTGTGGAGGTAGATATTTTTATCAGCAGGTTCAAAAGGGATTAGATAAATTCGTGGACAACAAATCTATAGGAAAACACAAAAAGGATTAGGCAGGATTGCTCTGTCAAACGCCCTTAATACAACAATTGTGGGTGCTAGGAAAGAATGAGAGGAAAAAACTTCCTCTTGCTGTTTGTTGGAGACAGACTCCCGGGCTAGATGGCCTACTGCTCTCAGCAGGACTTTTTATACATTTTTACGTTACTTGTGTACTTTCACCAGTTTTATGCTCAACATGAACTCACATACCATGAATTTTGGACTTATGACTGTTCCACTGAAGAGATTTCAAAATAAAAGTATGTATCAGCCTTGAATACAAAGGATTTTAACTTTGTCTTACCTTCCTTATTTCACTGAACTTCAGCCCATGCCTTCCATTATGCACTAGATTCTTTGCTTTTTACTCCAGTTTTATGATATCCAAGCTAGTGCTCATGCCTTTGGCCCAAAGGTAATGGGATTCCCTTCCATTTGATCTTTACACAATGTATTCTTTTGCTATCTTTACAGTCATTTTTTTAAAGATTTCTTTTTCTATCAATTTTTATTTCATACTGTTTGTCCTGTCTGATGTTCACCCTCCATAAGCACCCTGATACACTCAGAAAGTACTTTAGAAATCGATACATAATAGTAATGGCAGCAACTGGCTAAGCTGTTTGTGAAGCATGATCTGGGACCAGGCATAGAAAGACAGGGCTTGTGCCAACCATAGTATATTATTATTGATTGCTCTGAGATCAGAACAAGAGTGCTGTAAGATATACTAAGTTATAAAATAACTTCCAGCTGTGTGTATAGAGAGAGGTCAGAGACACCTCACATGGAAATGCTGGTCAGGACTTGAAGACTTGATCAAGAGGTGGCATACAAGCAACCAGAAGCCAGTCCTACAGCCTTTCCAAAAATTTTTCTGATATATTCTAATGAATGTGTAATTTCACTAGTTTTAAAACTGGCTTGACATGCTAACGAATACTTGCTTACTTGGAATGCTTGCCTTTCATTCTTGAAGGCCCTAACGATTTTAGTTCTTTCACCTCTTTGCCATTTTCTCCCCATTTTTTAAACAGATACAGGAGGCATTCCTGCATATTAATCTTATTAAGTGTGCTGGAGCTGATGGTCTAAACCACTTGGTTTAGCTTCCAGAGGTAAATTTCCTCTTTATTTAACCTCTCTCTGGAGACTGATGAACTGCTCTGGAAACACAACAAGGTCATATCTTTAAATGATAATGAAAGTAAATTAATGACCTTTTATGTCCTGTTATGACCTTTTACAGATCTAGTCCATGACTTCTTGTAACTCCTTAATACCAGGGAAAAAAAAGTCAGATGATTTCACAGAGAAGTTTTTTTTTTCCCCTAACATGATGAGTTTTTTTTATTTATCAAAGTCATTCAGTTTTTTCTCAATGGTTCATCTGCCACAAGTGCTATGCCACTTGTTAGTTGTGACTGTGGATCCTAGGTAATATGCTACAGCTGTTCTTAGCAACCTAAAACTAAAATCCTCAGTATGTTAAATCATTAACTCCTTTTCTGAGAAAATGTTCCAAAAAACACCAAGCAATACCTAGTCATTTTCACAACTAATAATTCTGGATTCACATAAAGGTACAAGTAGGCACTCCATATCATTGTCACCATTGTTCAGGTCTCACTTGAAGAAAAAGTGCAAGTACCTGTTTAATGATCAATATGAGGGCAGCTCATTCCTGAGAATAATTCATCCTATTGTGAAGAATTGTAGATGTGTTCACATGTTTACCATTCTGGTCCCAGCTGAAACAACATAAAGCATAGATGCTGAAACAGCATAAGGCTTTTTTGCATCCCTTGCCTCCCTTCCCGTGCCCCCTAAAAGGCATGTTTCTCAGAAACCAAACAAGACATTGGTTTGAGGGAAGGAGGATCCTGTTCATTTACTCTGTGCATGAGCACTTCTTCGTATACACTTAGTTTTGTTGTTTCCATCATATAAGGGTTCTGAAATATCTCTTCTTTGTCTGGTTGTAGCAGTAGGAGATATAGTTCAAATCTCTATTTCATATACATACATATATTTATATACATTGTATATACTGAGGCTGTGACTGTAAAAAGAGTTGACAGGGTGGTTTAGATACAGGTGTAGCATTGGCACTTAGCTACTGTTAGAAGTTTAAGTAGATTGCAAGTTTGAAATGCCCTTTCTACCTTCTGTTTTGTGCTAAATATTAATTAAGTATGCCTAATAGGAAACAGTTTGTCGTGCGCTTTCTTCTGCCTATGAAGTTGTGATACTCTAGAAAAACATCCTTCAGATAACTGTAGATAATAGTTATCCTTTAGATAACTGAGAGTTATTTTCTTGTGATACATCCTGTTGGGAATTATATCCTCTAGTTCAGCTGGGGAAAAAAAACTGTTCTGCAGGTGGGAATTCTCACTGGCTAGCTTATATACTTAATGGTGTAACCAGTTCACTATTTTCCATATTTGTCAGTTTGATTAGTACCGCACTCTCTTTGGTTTATAAAAATTCTGAAGGTTGCAGGCAAAGGAGGCAAGTGAGCCTTTACTGTGCTGGCAGCTAATAGACAGGGCCATTATGTGGCTCTCTCAGATCGTTAATAGGCAATATTATCTGAAATTGACCTTGTTTATACATTAAATGCCTTTGGCCTCACTTCAAGACACTCAACATGAACAAGCATCCGATAATAATGTGTGCTTTTAAAAGACTATATTGCTAAGGATTATCTCACTGCAAGAAGTTCTAGCGTGTGCCAGCATTTTCATTTCAGAAGCTTGCATGAAGTACAACTTCATGTATTGCAGATCGTGTTTGTCAGACTGATGAGAATTCAGGCCCAGGTCTTAAAGAAGACCCACCAATGCATTATAGTCTACTGTGGAAAGAGCCACTCAGTGTCTCTGTTTCACATTATCTCCCAAATTTTCTTAGCAAGTTTTAGCTCTGTGGAACATACTTTGTGATGAAGTATCGGATTATGCAAAGATCTGAGTAAAAACATCATGAACACAAAAAAGAATTGCTCCCTGTCTTAGGCATAATTTGAATCTTTTTCTAGAAGTAGAAGTGTCCGTTGTCAACTCTATGCTCACATGAGGCTCAGGTTTTTAGACACAGTAATTATCAAGCATGCTGTTTGAACAGCTTGTTTGAGGACTGATATTTAGATATCTAAATCAAGTAGTTATTCTTGGAAAATACCCATAGCAGAAGAAGGGATAATAATCATTTTTGTATATTATCATTCCCTTTCACCTGTCTTAACTGAATAAAGCTATATCAGGCTGTTGATTGCAACTGGGACACATTAGGCTGACAGAAGTTATTATTACTTTTAAAACCTTATACATATGCAAATAGTGCATGACATTACCTCCAGAATGTGTAATGGCTGGTGGCGATAGGTGGGATGATGTTATGTGTGGTGATGGTATGTATATTTTATATTTAAACAGTCGATACAGTTTAGCAGGAATCCGAATGTCTTGGAAGTTGAAGTGAAGGAACAGTGCAGGCCCAGGCTTCTCCCATTGGAAAGCCATACTCCCTACAGGTCATAGTCGAAGGCTGAATCAGCAGCCTGCAAAATGTTATTGGAAGGTCCAAAATAAAAACAGAATCTCCAGAATTTCAGATTACCAAACGGAGATTCCAGATTTTTTAGATATGCATATAATTGTGCTTGCATTCCTTTACTCTAAGGAAAGGTAATTTACATGATGCCCCTGTTTCTTCCACGAATGTGCTTCACCTGGGATAAGCTAGAAGTCTTAGCTGTCCCATCACTCTCCTCTGCCAGGCAACAGGATGTCTGGCAGGCAAAGGCAAAACTGCTTGGTCCTCTATAATTCTTGGGTGCTAGTCTCAAGACATATGCTTTTACTTAACTGTCCACTTGCTCTGTAACACAGCTTCCTCGTGCTTAGTAGTTTTTCCGGATCTTGCCAGAAGGTGACTGATATAGGATAGCATAACCCCAAGAATGTCTCTTCCTTATTTTAAAAGGCCAGCATATCTCATTTTAGGAACATTCACATGTCTTCCTAATTTTAAATGAATTTTAAAATAATCTTTTATTCGCCTTTCTTGGCTATTTCAACAATAGCTTATAAAGCCTCCACTAAAGAACCAATTCCCAGTTTCCTAACCACACAGGCATTAAGATGTAGTATTTGACCACAGACTGTTCAAAATCAAAGTGAATAAATTATATACTGGGTAGTAGAGAAGAAATGTCAGTCGTGCTTCACAGATGTGGAACTAAGGGCAGTTAAGTGGTTAACTCAGAAAGCCTGTGGCAAAATTGATAATTGAATGTGCTCTTTCCAAACTCCAGGCCAATGCCTTAAACAAAATTTCTGCCTTACTCCAAAATACTAGTGCTTTAATTCAGTTTTATCTTAGGATTCCATCTCACAAAGATGAAGCAGCTTTCACATACTTGTAATGAAAGTAAATTTACAACACAAGATCAATTTTTTTAACGTTGTTATTGCAGTTTTGCTGTTTGCTTCATCAGTTTTTTTTAGAATTAAATGGCCTATTTCAATAATCAATTAAATGTTTATTGTTGCCCCTTGACTCATCTGCTATGCTAAAGGACATGCAAAAGAGAGAGGACACAATGTTGTATACAGACGCAACAAATGGTCATAACTATTGTCTGTACCAAGCATTTAGAAAGGAATGAAAAATGGGGGAAGTTGTAACTTATTATCTCAATTGTATTTACAAAATCATGAGCTCAAGTAGATGAGGAATTGCAGTCATTACCTGGGAACCTAATGGCCCATGAAACCAAGTGCCAAGGTTAAACATGCTGTCTAAACAACAGCGTTTCATTATCTATTACATCAGATTTGTTCAAAGAATAGGAATACAGTTTATGTGAATTGTGTGTTCATCAAAAGGCAGTTGCTAGCAGAAAGCAAGGGTGTATAGTTCCCATTGCAACCCATACTGATAAACATCTAGTCTGCCTTTTGGGGACAATTTAAATGTCTACTGAAACACATACACATGCGCTGGGGAGACTAAATTATTTCAGTTCATTTCACATGTCCCACCAACAGCAATTTTATTTCATTAAGAGTGTGGACAGGCCCTAGAGATCTGGAATGAGCTTCAATTTATAGCTCAAGGTGTTCTTCAAAACTTATGCATAAAAATGGGACAGAACAGAATCAAAAAAAGAAGAAATTAAGTACAAAGAAGGATTAATGTGGAAGAAAGCAACAACACTATCAAGAACAACAATACCCACATCACTTATAATTTTTACAGAATGTTAGAAAAACATTGCGTGCCTATAATTCTGTAACAGAGTAAAGATCACGAGCCTATTGTGCAAGATGCAGCACAGACATCTCCCTGTAGCACTTTTGTGTTCGTTTGTTTGTCTGTTTTTCTCCCTCCAGTTTTGCCGTAATCTCCTATGGCCAGACTACCATCTGTCTGATGGTCTGTCCTTCATGGGGCTACTCAGGACAACATACTTTTAAATGCAAGTTAGTTTTGGAGGAGGAGATGAACCCAGGTAACACAGTGAAATGTGGCCTGCTGGGCAATGAGTCAGAAAAAGGCTTGTGTCCTTGATTTAACTGAGAGCTCAGCACTACCTGGCTAGTGTGGTCCCTCTGTACAGGGCTGAATTTCACCCTCGCAGAAGAATTTGCATAGCAGGATGCACCACTGCTAGAGCATCAGACTATTCCATCTGTTTGCATTTCTACCTGCCCTGTCTGAAATTTATCTCATTTGCCAGTTGGAACAAACAACTCTGATTTCATTATTGCCAAATGAAAACATACGTTTGAGCTTAAAAGAGGGAGACAAACTGATATCCAGCTGAACCCTGACTTTGTAAGGTTTGCGAGACTAGATGGGAGAACTTATGAAATATGTTTGTGACTGGTCATTCTGCGGCATCTGTTTCGTGTGACTGCTACTGCATTTTCAATCTTGTTTCTGCTGCTTCCAGCTAGAGAATAAATCTGTGCCAATGCAGAGGAGATATCATGGATAATGTTATATTTCTATAAGCCACATGATCTAAATGGGACCTAAAAATTATCTAGGGAAGTAAGAAGTCTCTTACTTTTTGGCATAGCAGTGGAAGTTTAAAGATACTATTAACGTAACAGAAATAACTGACAAAACTCAAATTGTCAGGACAGATCTCAGCTGGCCTATGTTTGATTCAGTGGGCTAATGCCAAATTTACAGCAGTTTAAAAGTCTGGCCCATGATGCAAATGAACAAAATAAAACTGCAAACCAGGAGAATAATGCTACCTCTATTTAGTGAGTATATTTGTTTTAATATTAAAGACAGTTAAAGAACACTTTTTACAGGAGAAACTGTGATTCACAAAGAGGTCAGTATAATGATCACTCTCCTTGAAATTCTGAAATGAGAGTTTGATCTAACATGTTGATTCACAGTTAAGAACAAAATTGGGACAGTTTGAGTGAATGAGTCCAGGTCACGGCTCACAATTTTGAGGGTTTCTCTCCTTGTGCTCAGCTTTCTAATTGTGAAATCCCTCACACGCATACTTGTTCTCAATGGAAGAATAGACTGAAGTGCTAAGCAATTGTTTTTAAAGATCATCAGCTGACAGGATAGCATTCACTTAAGATCAACAGGCTTGGAAAGAAATAGTCAAGAATATAAGCAAACAACATATCAATTGCCATCAGCAAATGCTTTAAGAAGAAATCTGCAAGCATCTCAAAATAAATACAAATGAATCACCTTCTTATGATTTCCCTTTCAAAGATGCAGGCAAATCGTTATGGTTATTGTGATTGTTTCTGTAATTGATCTAGTTAAGATTGTACAGGGGAATGTATGCATGGGTTTAAATCAACTACTAAAGAGGCTTGATTAACGTACTAAATTTGTCAAAGCTAGTTTGAAGGCTGAGGGCAGCATCTTTGCCAAGACAGTGCTGTGACACAGAGTTGCTCTGCCTCTTGCTTTTCATGGAAAAGGCCAGAGTTGACACAACCCCCAAAAGCATGCAATACTAAGCCAATGAAAAACATGCTGGATAAGGATCCTCTCCATTAACTCTCCTCCAGCAATGTACCACCTGCCCTTCTGCAGTGAAGCTTCTCCCAAAAGACGACAGTGGTGCCCGCGAGTGTGGTGTCCCCAGGACAGTGACTCTCTCAGGCACCAAGGGGAGCAGGCTCTATCCCACACATTCACAAGAGTGAACCTAGCTTTATGTTGCAATAATCCGGAGCGTGAAAACTGCCATTTGGAATCTGAACTGAGGCCCATCAAATCCCATAATTTTTAGTGAAAACTCTAAGAATCCTGAGAGGTAACATGGGTACAATCTGCCCCTCTCTTCCCTTATTTATGCTACTTATGCTTAGCAAATGTGCAAATAAAGGACTGGATATCTAAGTCCCTGGCCTATGGTTCCACCATCTAATTATTTATCATGAGGAAAAATATGAGCTTCATTATTTCAAAATTTTCCAACTTCTAGCTATGTGGAAAGTCTTCCCTTCTTTATGTTGTGGGACAGAGGAAACAGAAGTTCTCAAGCAGCCTGCTTTCTTTGATTTTCCTCACTAGTTCATAGAAAGGATTTCACATATCTATCTTATTTTTCTTCTCATTTCCATAGTAAATAATCCCCCACTTTTAATCTCTCCTTTTAGGAAGAATTTTCCTTATTTCCAGTTATTTTCCTCATCTGTCTCTGCATCTCTGATGGTCTGAATCCAGGGAAACTGGCACTACTTACATACATAAGAGCATTGTAATATTTCCATATTATGCATTATCCCATTACTTACATATCTGACAACTCAGCAGAATGTTAAGCTGCGTTCAACAGTGTGCAAGTCCCTTTCCTGCATCTCAGTACAATTTGCTTTCTTAAGTTAGCTGTATTGATTTTCTTTTACTCAGTTACATGTTAGTATGTTCATCAACTGTAAGCTTCACCCATTGAACACTGAAGTTTCTCTTGTCCCCTCAGGGGAAAGGAGGGTATTTGTGTCATCAGCTTAAGGTTAATTCACATACTTAAAAGACAGTTCAGAAGGTCAGAGTTAATATTAATGTCTCCTCTATGCAGGCAAGAAAGATAAGTAAATTCCCCACCTGGTTGTTATTCAGGACAGACCAGTAAAACATCTTAAGTAGCTAACATCCTAAAGAACTTTGTATCAGATGCATACTGTGCTACCTCTTTCCCATTTTTCCAGATTAACACATACTTTAAATATAGAAATTAACATAGAATTAATTGTGCCTCTTGTATGGCTCTTAGGTAGTTTTCAATCCTAAGCTTTCTTTTACTTCTCTGTCTCTAGAAGCTGATTTCCTTCTGTAGCTTCATTTCGAAGAATTTAGTCAAAGGTTCTTGCATATCTAAATAAATGTTGCTAGTTATTTTCCCTTCTTGAAAAGATTTGATGGATACATTCAAACGTCCTTTAGAATTTTGACAGGATAGATGGTTTAGCCATAACTGTAGAAAACGTTAGAAGAGAAACTGGTTGATTTTTAGAGTCATATGGTGATGTTTTTAAATAAAAATGGGTGCTCAGTATTTGGGGAGAGGAGTTGTTTGTTTTTTAATGAAATTCTCATTGAGTCAAGCAAAACAAACAACATCATTTTAAATGATCAGGCATATGATTTGCACTATTTGGTGTGCATGGGATTTGGGGGAGAAAGGAGGAGAGCATAAGCTGCAAAAGGGAAAAATTCTGGAAAAGCACCAATTGAATCGCTGTGAATGCACCTAGGTAGCATGCTGTGCTAAGGCCATTCTAGGATGCAGTCATTTCAACAGAGAGTCTAGTGTCGTGAGAATAAGCCTGCAAGGATGATCTTAACCATTCCACAATACATGAAATACAGTTTGAAAGCTTTTGGGTAACTCCAGGGGATTTAATGGAAACAACACAAAAGTCTGCTTGTGAAGAACTGGAAAGCATTTCTAAAAAGCGAGGGGTCAGAATTTTCTCATTATTACTTTAATTCAGTGGATTACTCTACTAGCTCAGTTACAACACTATATATTGCTGATCAGGAAATCAGCAAGTCTGTTGGCATTTTGTAAGCGTGGCTAGCCGTGATGCATGTAACTTGATGACTAGAAAACAAGTTTTGTTGGTTTGGGTTTATTAATTTTTACTTTTCTTCAGGGCTTGCAAGGATATATCATAATATGATATATAAAGAGGATTTTTCTTCTCTCATTACAACACCAAACATTGCCTTTATATAACAAACATTACAAAGAATCAGAGCAAGTCCACATTCAAAGCCTTCAGTCCTACCTCTGAGATTAGCTAGGAATCAAAGTTTTTTTGCACCTGGTACATTCAAGGACTATGTGCAAGCCCAGGGAATGAAACTCTTGTATAGTTTTTGATCAGTGGCCCTTTCTCCACTGAAAGAAGAATGACTATCGTTACTTTTAAGTTTATTATGATAGCTATTTCTGGTGGTGATTCCAGTACATTAAATGCTATGAAACATAAACCAGCCCCATTATATTCAAGGAGCAGCCAATTCATACAACAGCTGGGAATGAGATCAAAGCAGTTCTTTCTGTTTGAACAGCTGAATCACAGAATGCACATATCATATGCTGGCTGCTGACACAGCACTGTGTAGCAAACAGCAGTCTGAGAATAGAAGAATGTTACAATGCACAGGTTTTAGGAAAGGATGTACTCATGCAGGGTAGCACAGTCATATTCATTCACTATAAACTGAATGAGTGTCAAGAAAGCTGCATTGCAATGACAGATTTCCACTGGAGTACCGATGTAATTTGAGTACCTAGACAGTCTGAGGATGTGACTCGTGATGCTCCCATGGTCTCTGCTCTAGAATACAGTATATTTGAGGCTTCGGATTTGTTAGTGCTGTCTGACGCCAATGAAGAGGAAACTATGAAAATGACAAGTTTCAGTTTCTTCGTTTGGAGTGCTCACGGTGGTCATTTTAGGTGATTTTTTATGTTCTGCTCATTTCAAAAGCTAGTCTGGCCATATGAAGCTTCTAATTCCGTCAGGAGCCTTGTTCAAAATTATAAGGAGACTATAAAGAGAAATGCAAGCCCAAGCAGTTGTAATTTCCTTTCCTTTAGCAAGTTCAGAGGTGTAGCTGTAGTTATTAATAACACAGAGAGCATTCGAAGAGGCCTGTAGTATGCTTTTCCTACACAGAATTGTCCCTTTTCTTTTCACAGAAGTGCCTGCAAATGATGAAGAGTCTCAAGAGGTGTAAGGGGAATAGAATCAATCCCCAGTTTCCTGAACTGAAAAACTGTCAACCCAAATTGCTTCACGTTACGGCTCTGAAAGACAGGTGGATAAAAACTATTATCTCCATCGTATGGGTGCAAAGGTGAACTGGGGATTTGTTATATTTCTCTGAAGTCACAGAGCAAAAGAGACAGACGCCCAGGAATTCTTGCCTTCCAGCACTATACTGTATTGCTAGTCCACGCTTAGCATGAAATAAGAGAGAAGAATGCACTGCAATTAAGGTTGTTTGATTTGGCAAGAACCAGCTCTTAAACAGCAAGCTCTTGAGGAAGCAGGGAGAGGGCGGCCACAGAGCCTTTGCCTTCTTTGCTGTAGAGACAAAAGACTGAGTTTCATTAACAGTTAGACCTACAAAAGTTCAAAAATAATTACTATGTAAAATGCATTTGTGTTAGAAGCAATTATTTAATAATCCTGAAACAAATCTTACTGACTAAATTGGAAGTTTTGCCAGGGAGAGTGGGGGCGGGGGGGAGGGGAGTGGGGAAAAAAAAAAAGTATTTCAGCACTGTGTCCCTGTACATATATTCCTTCTACTCAGATGGTTCCCACCCCCATTTTACTGAATGCAGAGAGGTTATAGGCCAATTTAACACCTACTGCTCAAGTTCAAGTCTAGTCACAAGGTGTTAGCATTCAAACCCTGCACAGACCTTTTGTTTGCTCCCTACCTCCATCTCTGCTTCTTCATTATCCAGTTCATTTAGCTGGACTGGTAACGTGTATCCCATCATGCCGGCAGTGCCAGCATACCTACTCTTCCCTCCCCTACTGCAGCTTTTTTTGTTCTAGTGAAAGATGACTGTTTTCAGTGCTCACACCTCCTACTTGAAGGAACCAGGGGCAGTACAACACATTCAAATAGATCCTCTTCCAAAAGCCTCTTGCCACCCCATGCTGCTGCTGCAGGAGATGGGCAGTGGAAGGTAGAGCCCTGTTCCCCCTTTCCACATTCACCCACTGAATTGTGTAGCCCAGCTGTGAGACAGAGAGAGGAATGAACCTATGCGGAGTTCAAACCCTTCTTAAAAGCCCATCTGCCAGAGGACAGGCTCAGCCACACGCATACTCCCCATTCTAGCCTTAGGCAATGCTCTTCTCTCCCTCCCTGTTAACACCACCACCCTGCACCCATAACCTTTGGCATAAAAGTTTTCTCTTGGTCCTCTCCTGCTTGGAAATGTCCATCTTTGGGGCCCTTTTTCTTCAAAGACAACAAATTCTGTATACTGACAGATCCAAAAATCTTCTTGGTCCATTATCACCCCAAGATGAATCCTCCAACAGATGCCAATAGACAGATACTAGTTTACTTTTTCCTTTTCTCTTCAGATAGACCTGCCTTTCTGATGTGAATTTAAAAAGGAAAGAGGCTGCTCTGGGAGAGCATGGAGTATTTGACAGCTTAACTGGTTCAGAACTCATGGCACAGACATGATGGGCATCATAAATGAAGGAAAGGCACCAGTGAGGATGGAAAAGTGGAGAAGAGACAATATAGGGATAAAAACTCAAGTATAGCCACTACCTGTACTAAAATGCCTAGCATTTTTAAGAGGTACAAAACTACATTGTCTGAGCACTTTAACTGAAATACTGTTTTATATTAAAAACATATTTCATCCCTTCTTTGGAACCACGGACTTTGAAATAAATGAGTCTTTTATTACCAAGTTGGCTTCATGTTATACCAAATTAACTTTCATTAGTTTAATTACCCATAATGTATTCAGCTTAAAAGAAAACGGCATTGATTTTGCCTAGCACAGCAATTCAGAAGTTCTCATAGGAAAGTACTGCTTAACACGGAGAGAGTTTATAATTTTTTAATGGTGAAACTAATTACTCTTGGTAATAATACTGAGACTAATTCTGGCAGTGTTGGACAGGATTAAATCCACCTGATTTAGACATTTCTGTGAAGTGCTAAAGATAGAAGGTAATCACATTTCTAATTCTCCCACATTTGACCCTCCCCTATTTCCCCTCTTTCTCTGCACTGAATACTTAGGGTGCCTGTAGTGACTCTACTCCCCTTCATTCCTAACTTCAGTTAATTATAAGGTTCTAGTCTTCAAATCTCATTATGCTCAAAACAAATTAAGTTGTGGAAAATGTCACCACAGGATGTTGTGGAGGCCTAATATAAATTTATGGTGGACAGGTGCCTTTTGAGATATGGGGACCTGGATGATTTCCAGGGAAATAACTCCATATAATTTGCCCCACTTTTTCTTTTTTGGATAAGCATACACTTCAAGCCTCCCTGCTTCCTATGCATTAGCCTTGGTCTGCTGTATTCAGAGGGGAACCCATTAACTTCGCTGCTGTGTGATGTGGTTGACACTCTTTCAATATTAATTCCTTGGTGTGTCATATATTGCATAATAATAATAACTAATGTGCTCTAAGATCCCAGATATTTGCATTCACCATTATTCTATTAGACAAGCAAAAACTATATATGCATTAAGGTGATTTAAATATTAAGAGTATTAAAATAATTAAAACATATACATCCATTACAATCATAATTGATTTGAAAAAAATCAGTTTGTTTTTGTGTGGAGCTTGTTGGATGACTGCATCTACAGTGAAATGCCAAAATACAGTCTTATTATTCTTCCCTCCAGAGACTGAGAAACAAAGCAAAAGTCAATCATTTCAACCACACTGAACAATCATGCTGAGCTGTACCAGGACAAAATCACTTTGTGGTTACAGGAATTCTGAGCCCGACCCACAGTACACATTGAGCTGGTCCCTGTGGAAAGATGAGCACTGATCAAAAGTGCTGATTTCATGATCACAGAGGAAACAGAGTCCTCACAGTAAAGAACTGTGCAAGCATTAGTAATGTGTCAAGGATTGCCCTAGAATATCACTGGGCCATGGAAGTTCCTTCACATGCAAAAGGACACCCTTCCTCCCTTCAAAATCAAATACAGTGCTTAAACAGAGATAGTTAAAATAACTGAACATAGTTTTGGGGTGTTTCAAGATATTTAAATTGTAAATAAGAAACATTGAAAAGTTTTGAGTAGTTCTATGCTAAAGCAGGCACTAACTATTAAACATCTATCATGCCTTTGATTTCCATCCACTAGAGTTAAGTATATGCCCCATTTCTCTGCTGGGTTAAGTTCAAAAGTAGAGGTCAGTGACTAGAAGAAAATCACAGAAGATTCAAATCAAAGTTCAAAGAGCTGAGAGATACGAACAATCAAGGCAAGCTTTTTCTAGTGTCTCACAGGTAGGCAAACGTCTGGAAGGGGACACATCTGCAGACATGAGAATTACAACTGATTCCAAACAGTTCACATCCGTGACCCACAAATATGTTCTCCAGAGTTACTGATTGAAAGTAAATTTTTGTTATCCAGTGAAGGACAAGAGGGATCCTTTCTTGTTACCATAAAGAAATGCTGAGTGAACTCTATGTTTACTGCTGTACTGCTTGAAAAATTAAAGTTTTTGAGCTTTATGGTCTTCAGAAGGATCACATTCAAGCCTGGTTGTATCAAGAAAAAGGACTGTATAAGTTCACTAGTAAATTTATTTTATATTCTTTTAAGTAGCAATGTCTTAGATTGCATTCTGCATATTTTTAATTTAAATGTTAATTAAGGTGCATTGAAAACATTCCATCAGAACTTATTGTGTTCAAAACACACCATTTAATAAATTCCAAAATATTGTATTAGACCTTTTTAAACCTTTTTGTAGGATAATAGGATGATTGAAATAGCTATCACTCAAAGTAAATATAAATCACAGCCCACAAAGTAAATATAAATCACAGCCCAACTAATGATAAACATTATGATAAAACAATACATTTTTCTAGGTGAATCCCCTAATGAAGTGCTGCTTTTTTAAAGCATACACTGGAAAAAAAGTGCTGGTGACTTGAGATTCAGCACAGTCCTGAACTAAAGATAAGGTTATTCTAATCATTCAGGTTTTAAAGTGGCTTATATTTTACAAAAATTTTATTCAGGTAATGGCTATGCTTTTCCTGAGCCACAATAGCTGAAACATCAAATTCTAAAGGCACTTCACACTCCTGAGATGAGCTCCCCAACAGACCCTTCAAATGTGTGTAGGTGGACTCCACAGCCGGAGGGCATTTTGTTTGTTTGTTTAAAGCAAGTATATACCTCTTCCTCATACTTCTGTTTCTGATTTGCAACTTGGTCCCTCATTAAGGACTGATTTGAACAGCTCCTCCTCAGTAACATGCTATGGTGGTGGTTGTATGTGCAGGTAGGGGAAGATGGAAGAGAAAACAGTGAGCAGATAAAACAAAGCATATAACATTGTAAAAGACTTATAGTTGAAGACTGTACAGAATTACAATTTGAAACAATGACTTCCACCAAGAAGAGTTTATTTCCATTCTTCCTTTTCCAGTCTTTTTTAACAGTAGCTGTGCTTTGAGTCTATGCCTTCAGTATGTCTTCCAGTTTTAGCGTGCAAGTCACTGCCACAAGCCAATCAGGTGGCTACTGACCACATGCATTCTTAAAAAAAAAAAAAAAAAAAAAGAGATGCCCACATGTATTTTAGTTAGATTTGGCATTTAAGTCTTCCTTGCAGAATGCTGAGCTTTTGAAAGGGCATTAGCAAAGCATTTCAGCAGTAAGATTTGTGTGTGAAAATGCAGCATATCACTACCGTTTATCCTCTTGGGCTATATTTGTCGTTGCTGCGTCAGACTAATCAGTGGCTAGCCATGGATGCGAGGACTACTTACATAAGGAATGCTGAGCAGAAGGATCATCAGGCATCCAAACATCTCTGCTGTTGAGCTCCTCTGAAGCCTCTGAGGAGTGGACTGGCATCCTCTCCAGGGGTCTGTGCTCCAGTGGAACAGGGGAGCAGGAGCAGAAGTTCTGGAAGTTGTCTATAGTACAAAAGGAGCCTTTAAGTTGATAAAATATTCTATACAGAAAGGAATTCAATTTTAATATTTAAAATTATCAGCATTCAGCCATTTCTTCAGTACCCTATCACGATAGAGACATGCATATTATTTCTTATAGAAGAACCCTGAGAAAATGTAATTGGTTTCTTTTCTCCAGCCTGCAATGTGATGGGTTGTTATGAAACCATGATTTACCCATGAGGTGATATTTATTACCACTCAGAGAAACTGAGGTAATTTTATCTAATTGAAACACCTGATTTCTAACAGTCTTAAACACAAGAAAGTAGAACTAGTTAAGAAATGCCTTCTTTCTCTATTAGCAGACTCCAAGCCTTTGGCAAAAATTATTAATTTGCCAGTCAGTATTGATTTTGAAAGTCAGTTCACTACCAGATTTATAAAAGCCTGTAATCAAACTTTTACTCAGCACCATGTTTCATTGGTGACATGATATAATCCATTTTCTGTGTGTTAAAATTAGGGTAAGCTCTTTTCAGTGTTGAAATGTCAACCGTGCAGCCTGACACATGTTTTGATTGAGTTCGGACATCCTGTTGGGCTGTCTGAGAAACTGACTTTTAAAATGGAGCTTATGAAGATCTTTTGGTACATTTATCTTTGCAATTGTTCCTTTCTTCTGCTCACACAGCATGCTCCAAAGTGATTTTTTTTCCCCAAGTTCATAAAATGCAACTAACTAAACATACTTCTATGTAAAATTTAAAAATAATATCCATAATTAGATAAAAATCAAATAAAAACCTGCCAAAGAATGTTCTACCATAAGTTCCATTAGACATCATAAAAGAGTAGAACAGCAAGACAGATTAGAAAAAAGATAAAGCACAAAGGGACAAGGAACAAGGAACTGAAGAAGGAGAGCTGAATATGAGATGAGGCAACAAATTGTAACAGAATTGAAGGACAAAGACTAGAAAGGATATAGAAAGGAAAAAGGAAGACTGAACAGAGAAACTGTTATTGTTCAAGCCAGAAGATAAAAGGAAAGGCAGGGAGAAGAGGGATTTTTTGAATTCTGTTCTTGTTTTTGAATGCTGTTCTGCAGTAACTGTTTGGGCCACCTGTGTTTCCTCAAAAAATGGATTTACTGGTTAGCCCTTAGTCCGTTGTTATGCCTTACTTTGTAAGAGTAACTGTAGATGGCTGAGAATTATGGGAAAAAAATTTACATTTTAAAATTGTAGGATTGTCAGGAGTACAATTTTTCTTTAGAAATTTTCACCAAATTGAAAAGTTGTTTTATTAAAAAAACCCTTCTTCCAAAGATTTGAGGTATGTACCCTACTTTCATTCTCACGATTATTTGTTTATTTTGTTCTGGATTAGGATACATTGAATTCTATTTTCCTTTGTCATGCAGAGACCATTCTGCTGTAGAATGATGAGTGACAGAAATTCTATTACCACAAAAAAAGTCATAAAATATTTAACATTCAAAAAAACTGACCTTTCCTCTGCAATGTGTAAGAAAAGGTTTTGCACTACTTTGAAAGGAGATGCAGAAGTAATTGTAACAGAATACCTCTTCCTAGCCTGCAGTACACAAGGACTGGGCTAAGGTTTGGCTGGATGCCTTTCACAAGCCTCTTACTGTCTCATTTGCTTCTGGAGTAAGTTGGGGAAGGTTAGTGCTTGCACTAAACAGAGTCTGCAAAGTTTTTTTTTTTTTTCTCTTCATTATAACACTTTTTTCTCTTCATTATAACACTATAAAGACATTGCAGGAATACAAATAGATTTCAAATAACTCTACTTAAGATATATATATAAGCATGTATATGCTGCTACTTCTTTGACCGGTTTCTGGTCATCCTAAAATATATGACGTAACAGTCACTTTTCCAAAGTTCAAATAATGCTTAGCATAAACAAACTGTGCCTGTGTTATTAGCATCTCTATGAGCTGGAATGGTGTTTTGTTAGCATATCCAACGCCTAGTTTTATGTTACAGGACAATAATCTTATTTTCCAGCCTAATGGAAACTTGTGCATTCAGTTCTTGTTGCCCGAAAGTGAGGAAACAGAATAGTGCTGCTTTTAGTCTGTAAAAATATTTGGTCCAAGCAAGTGGGATTTGCCTGGAGAAAACTGATGAAATGTCTGCACAAAACAAACAAGCCTGAAGAGCTTTTCATCTTTTCGCATTAAGAGATTAATGTTGAAACAAGTTAATTAACACGGGGGCTGACCTCCTGGAAAGCAGCTCTGCTGGGAAGGACCTGGGAATCCTGGTGGACAAGCTGACTATGAGCCAGCAACGTGCCCTTGTGGCCAAGAAGGTCAACAGCATGCTGGGCTGCATTAGACAGAGCGTTGCCAGCAGGTTGAGGGAGGTGATCCTTCCCCTCTGCTCAGCCCTGGTGAGGCCACATCTGCAGTACTGTGTCCTGGTCTGGGCTCCCCAATACAAGAGAGACATGGAGCTACTGGAACAAGTCCAGCAGAGGATTACTAAGATAATTAAAGGTCTGGAGCATCTCTCATATGAGAAAGGCTAAGAGAGCTGGGACTGTTCAGCCTGGGAAGAGAAGATTGAGGGGGGATCTTATCAATGCGTATAAGCATCTGAAGGAAGGATGTAGAGAGGATGGGGACACGTTTCTCAGTGGTGCCCAGTGATAGGACAAGAAGCAACGGGCACAAACTGAAACACAGGAAGGTCCGTCTGAACATAAGGAAGAACTTCTTTACTGTGAGGATGACTGAGCGCTAGAACAGGTTGCTCAGAGAGGTTGTGGAGTCTCCATCTTTGGAGATATTCAAAAGCCGTCTGGACACAATCCTGGGCAACGTGCTGTAGGTGACCTTGCTTGAGCAGGGGGTTGGATCTTTAAAGGTCCCTTCCAACCTCAACCATTCTAGGATAATCAAGTCCTATTATTGTGGCTCTAAGAGTAGGGAGTTTATCCCTCACACAGCCATCTAGCTGCAAGGAGACAGAATTTAGACTTTAACCAGGTATGTCACTGAGCTCCATAACACAGGCTTGAAGCTTAAATATTTATGATTAACAAGTCTTATTTAAATGCTTAGGCATATTAACTAACTCCAAGATACTAAGAATGAAGAGATGTTTTTTTTCCATAAATGCAGAATCCATTCAGTGGATTATTCCAGTAATACAAACAAATACCTCTTACCATTCATATTTGTAATGGTAACATTCAACTGAACTCATTCCTGACACTGTTTATTAAGTCTGCAAGTTATCTTGAATGTTGGAGTGGTATTTTCTTAGAATTTTTCTAAAGTAAAAGCATAACAGTCTGTGACATTGGAAATACTATTCAGTGAAGATGGTTATAAAAGAACTCTGTCACTTTCTCTCTCTGTTTACTTAGAATTATCCAGGGAAAACAAACCTTTACATCTCTGTAGAGAGAATTGTCTTTGCTTTAAGTAAACAAGCAGAATCCCCAGACATGCTGGAATACAAATCTTTGGTTATATTTTAATAAATTTATTTATTTATTTTTTAAACTAGTCAAACGAGTGAAATGGCAGTTTGAAAAAAATGTTAATGTTGTAGCATGACAAAATTCATGCCGTATGCTGAGTAATTACGCCTATCTAATTATTGTCAACATAAATCTAAAGGAACTCCATGGAAACAAAATTACTTACACTGTCTTTCTCTGGCCTAATGGACTGTAACTTATGGCCCACATTGTTTATTACACTAGAATTTACCTTTGATATGCAAAATATTTCAACTGCCAAGATACTTATGCAAGAAAAAAAGGAAGAATCTGAGTTGCTGCCAACACGAACTCTGAATGAAGTGCGTTTTCAGCAAATAGTCTCAACAAGTACCTCCTTGCACCAGCTTTGCTATTCACTGAGAATAAGAGTCTCCCATATTTTCATCAAGTACCAGTTCATCTGAAGCAAGCAGGATAGTATTTACTTAATGGGAGGCTTGAAGAATTTGTATCTTTTTTTTTCTCCCAAATGTGATACATGAAGGCAAGTGAAAATATTTTGACTTTTAACACTGTGCCAGTCTGATGAAGCACATTCTTTACTCCATGCGTAGGCCAGTTCTGCATGACACAACCTGTAACATATGACATTATGCAAAAATAACACAAGTTTAGAAGGCGTTGCATCGATGGCATATAAAGGAAGAAAAATTTATTCAAGGCCATGTATATGCGAGGGGACTCATTATGTTGTAGTCTGGAAAAAACAAAAAACGAATTCCCAACAACTCAAAAACATATGCAGAGATGTCATCATGCTATTTTTACAATGCATGTAAAAAACACCTAATCCAAAAAGATAATGAACTCACCCCCGCAGGCTTGCATATATATTCAGACTAACTTCTATATTCTGAGGCCAAGCCTGGTCTTTTATCATTTTAATCATGTAATCATGTGTGATGAACTAATCTGTTATAACATCTCATTAAATTCCTTGCTGAAACATGTTTACCCTCTTCTTACACCAAATCATTTTTTAATATGAATTAGGAAAGCAAATAAAAACCACACCCAGAATAAACAAAACTTATTTCCTGGTGATTTTATGACCATGATCCACCTCTTTCTTACAAAAGTCCAGAGAGGTACATGATGTTTAACATCAGGTCTCTTGCTCCAAACTAACAACACAATATAGCACAATTTTCCCAACTGGAAAGGCCAGTGTTAAAGTGCAGTTTATGTGAAACTTTTGATCCTGAGATGAAAGATCTCCAAGTGGGGCTAGACACAAATGGGGGAACTACATGCACAGAACCAGAGCCTATATGGCAGCCACAGTGTTGTCCGAAAAGCGGATTCGTTGCCCGGTGTGCAATGAGCCAATAATTACACACTCAGGAGAGACATTTGTTTATTTATTTCAGAGTTGTGCAAGCCTGGGTGCTCAGTGGTTTCCCACAAATCAAGCACACACACCCAACTTTTCAGGTAGCATTTATACAATCAAATTTGCCATATTTGTGACTTCCTTCCTCTTATTTGCCATATTTGTGACTTCCTTCCTCTTTTACACTGATTGGTTAATGATTTCTTCACATTTCCCTGGGTCCCACCCCTGCTTCTCAAGGTCCTGATCAATTAATTAACACTGCCCCAGCTGGGTCAGTAGGTGTTATCTTCCAAGGCCCTGAGGAAGAAGACATAATCCAGACCCCTTAATCATCACTGTTTTAACAGTGAGAGGAAGCTTTTTACTTCCCAAGGTCTTGGCGCCCAAACAGGCCTTATTTCTCAGCCTTGGCATCCTCCCTTCTGGAGAGTGGGGCACAGGAATGCAGACTGCTTGTAACTCCCTTATCTTTCCAGCCTGCACCAGCTCTGAGGCCTTTTCTTAACGAACTAGGAGCGTGGCCTAAGGCTTCAGCAAATTTAGCTACTTATGCTAAGCAAGTGTGCGGCTACTCATGCTAAGCAAATTCTATCTAAGATAGAAGTTATCCAAATCTACCTACTTCAAACATTCTTTCTGAGCTTCTCAGGGTTGTCTTGTAACAATTGCATGAGATAACAAACAGACCAAGGATTTAGATGTATGGAAGCATATGGGTGAAGATAACAAAACTACATGGCTGCTTGGATAAACAGTCTTCCATGATTCAAGAAGTCTGGCTGATTCCATTATGTGTTAATATAGATGGCTGATTATATTCTTAAACAACCTTGAAGGCTTTTTTCTCTGCATACATTCCTCCTTAGTCAACAGTGTCTGTTGTTTTTATGCTAATGCAACAGATGAAGCTCTGATTTAACGCTATTGTCAGCGGGGATACTTGCAAGAACCCAACAATGAAGATTTTAAAGGAAGACACCCCCCCCCCCCCCCCCCCCCCCCGCTGTGTAACTCAAAAGAACAAAATGGGTTCCCATTAATGAGAGATTTCCATTTGTAAGAGAAAGCATAAACATTAAAAGAAGGAAGCTGATTAGATTTCATGATAGAGAAGGGGAAAAAATTGGTAACACTTTGAAACACTTATAAATCCAATTAAAGAAATGAACATCATCTCAGATAATACTCTTCTGTACATGTGAATTTGTGAGGAGTATCTTCACATCTATTTGGCTGAAAATAAATTTATTTTGTGGGGTCTGAAAGTTTAGGAATTTAGTATCCACAATGATCCACATTTTTCACAAAGAAAAAGGGAAAAAATAGTCACACCTTATTTTTGTCCATCTACACTCATTTTATGATCATAGCATGTTTTCTTTGGTTGCAAATCAGCTCTATTGCCATATTAGAGTATTTAGCGACAATCTAGGGTAGCAGTTAGCATCAGTTACACCTAGTTAGCATAGTTATTAGCCCAGGAAGTTTAACAAACTTTTTGCTATAGAAGGAGATGAAATATGATCAAACACCTGTCCCAGATAATGCACAGTTTTGGTGTGCTTAATGAAATATACAGCAAGACCATGCCAACAACCCCTTGATTATCAAGAAGTGTTAAAGCATCCAGAAGTGTTTGAAACAAGCAGACGGTGAGTGCCAAGAACAGCAACAGCAAAGTAGAAAACAATAGTGCAATTTGTCTAGTCATCTACCTGATAGTGTCTACCCAATTCTTAACTAAGGACACTTAAGAATAGTGGGGTAACTGAGAATTTCTGAAAAGACTCTGGGGAGGGAAGCCCCACGACCCCGCATCAGGATACAGGACCATCTCTCCAACCTTGGCGAATCCAGGGAGCAGAGAAGAGACCTGGGCCCCCACAGCCCTGCACCAGGACTATGCATAGCACAGGAACCACCATGCTGACCTCTCTCCATGACTACGCCATCTCCACGGAGAACAGCAAAGTCATTAATTCATAAATTTGCATGTATCTGTGATTAAAGCACTTTGTTATCCAAATGACACCTAGCTACTTGAGAAGACATCCAAGTACTTGGAAAGTCCTATTTTTTCCTTAGGCAAATGCTTTCTGGTTATATGGGTAGGAAAATGTAGTCACCTTTTAGATATGCAAGACAGCAGAAGAAACAATGGCTGAAACTCAACCACCATCACAGCACATCTTCCTAACTGAATGTGTGCAGGGACAAATTTAGATTTAGATTCCACATAGTTTCTAAGACAAGGATTCACAGCACCATAATGTTTTGCCTTGCTATAATTGACAACTTCTCTGTGGAAATGATTTTGCAAGCTCTCTTTACAATAGATTTGTTAGAATGGTTCCATTATGGATAGCTTTGTATACCTGCAATTCAGAACACATGCACTCTAAAAATCATCTGTGTTATATTTCGTAGTTTCTTATAACACATCTTTGATAGTTTCTCAAGCCACATCTAAATGTGTTAACTTTGCACAGCCCAAAGAAAAGCACCACTTTTTGCATACCATCCAATTTCAATACTGCCACAGTCCTGCAAGAGAAAGTAGAAGCATGGAAATATCTCAGCTGACAGATGTGCAAATTTAGGGCCATATCTGGAATTTTTGCAGCTGGCAAAGACTAAAGTCAATTTGAGTTTTACGGGAGTTTGATCTGCATTGGGAATATTGACCCCTAAATACAGGCAGGTGGACATTAGAATGAAAGACAATAAAAATTTAACTGTATGGGTTGATAGTTGCTAGTCTGATAGATTATTTATATCCAGTTTCTTCTGGTCCCCAGACATTTTTCCTGTGTTGTCCAGTTAGATACATTAGCATCCGTAGAGTGTTCAGATAGTTTTCTGCTCTGAAGGAGAAAAAAAAAATTCCACACATGAATCAGCATGTGGCCTTTTCTGCAGAAAAAATATACCAAGGAAATGTAGGTCAAGGATGAAAACTGTAATGGTGAAGATGCATTGAAAATAAAACTCAAGTGCTATCCAACAAGTGCTTGTTTCAAAGCTAGAGCCTTGGCTGTGAAGGTCTCCATAGACATGGGAGCTGCTGGAAGAGCTCTGCACCATTTGTTGTACTAGACACCAGTCTGAGAGAATGGTGCTGTGCTATCTGGTGAGGCAGAAATCATGACTTAATCTTCACTGTGATTCTCAAGGTATGCTGGGGGGTTGAAATCATTCTGGAGCTAGCAGTTGGCAACATCTACATTCTGTATCCACTGCATAGACAGCATTTCAGGAGGAGAAAGGTACAACACCTCTTTTCTCTCCCTTCCCACACCAGGGCCAGATGTCCCCACAGGAAGAGAAAGCTAAAGCTGTTATGGAACCTATATGCCTACAAAATTGAGTGGATTCAAACTCTAAATCTGGCAGTTTATATACTAAATCATGTCCAGCCTTTATCAGCCAAATGGAAACTAGGCCCTCAGAAAAACAATGGAAATGAAGATCTTCAACTGTTGTTCAAAAAAATGAATGCACTAGCAGACAGGTTGGAATTTTAACTCTGCCTAAAGCCAAAGGTGTGAACAAAAACTGTTCTGCAAGAAAAGCAACCCCTTCTTCTCTTGCACCTACACTGTCTGTGTAAGAAAAAAATGAAGTGAAAAAGAGCATTTAGGCAGCCACAAACCTACACATCAGTGCTGAGGACAGCAACAAGTCATCATATTACTCAACAGGGATTAATTTATCCGACTTATCCATTGATGGTAACAAATTTGGAAGCTGTGGATGCTAAGATATGAAGTTATGATGCCACCTCAACAGTGAAGTAAACATTTAAATTGTTTGAATTCTAAAAAGGCAGAGGCACAGCGGTGTGCCGGTTATAATGTATGACATTCAACAGTGTGAATGGTATTGTAGTGTGCACATACCTAATCACTGTTTGATTAGATACAGAGTATTTACAGGGCAGTGAGCCAATTTCATAGTCCCACTGGATTATTAAGGGGAAAAAAAGGTGGGGGGAGGGAAATGGGATAAAGATAAAATCAAGTCTATCTTGTTCAAATACCAGAACTATTTGTTTGACTGGAGGGGTATTCTCAGGGCTAAGGTGAGGGGAGAAAAAGATCCTCTGGGGAATACTGGATCTCAGGGAAAAACACTTATTTTTCCTTTGGGGGGCCAGGAGCCTCACAGTACAAGGATGGGCCAGTCTGCTGTGAAGGCAAGTCTCTGGAGAGGGGCAAAGGGAAGCAGAATACAAAAGGCTCTGTGCTCCTACTGGGAAACAGAACATATTTTTAAGGCTATTTGTAATCTGCAGAGGAAACATACTGATGCGGAAAGTCCTCTGTCATGTTCAGGAAAGAGATCTAACCCTCGATAGAGCACAGATTCCTCTTTCCCCAACGGTATTAAAGCATTTGCAGCAATTCTGCTTTGCTTCTACAGCTTCAGGGGTGGTGGTGGGGGGTTGTTTGGGGCTTTCTACCCCAAAAAAAATCACAAACAAAAATCAGACAAAAATCAAGAAAACCACCCAAAACACCGCAGCCAGGTGGAGGTGGGAGCTGGGGAAACAAAATACAGACATGGAAGAACACAGGGAAGTCTGCCTACTAGCAAGCCCCAACATGACACTTCTACTGGAATTAAAAAGCAATATATTTTTAGCATTTCTTCTAACAGGCTATCAGCCCCTATTTAGAAAAGATGCAGCTGTACCACCATGAATTAAAATGTTGTGCTTGTCCACTTACATTAACAGCAACACCCCTCACAAACAATCTGCATTTCAAAGAGCTACAACACAAAAACACTCAGGAACAGCATTACTAATTGTGACCAAAGCGTGAGAAACACCACATTACCGCTACTCAACTTCTCCTGTGGAACATGAAGCAGTCAAAAACTATTAAGCCAAAAAAAAAAAAATCTGTTATAAAAATATTGTTTCTACTCTGGCTGCTTGCAAAATAAGCACATAAGGAAAATTATCCCAGGCACTAGCCCTCCCTTTTCTGTGGCTGTAGTGTAAAGCATGAAATGTTCCTTTTCTTATTTCTTTGCAGAAACATGGGAACTTACTCATTGCACTGTTCAGAGTGTGGCTGTACTGACACCATTATCACAGGCTATCCAGCTTGCCAGAAGGCTCGAGTACTCTGTGTCCTACTAAGTTTTAAAATGTGGTGTGGAAACTAAGCAAGTAAACAAAAGATTTCTAGAGCTGTAGGACAAGAAGCACCTTTACCCTTTGTGGAGGAAAAGCTAGATTAAAATTCTGGTACCCAGCACCAATGGCATTTCTGTGTTAATTCTGATGTCGAATTTGGTGCCTGACGATTAGTCTCCAATGACTGAAAAGAATTTTGAATGTCTCAGTTCACGCTGCCTGTGCTTTTGAAAGGGGCATTCATGGCATATTTACAGACAGCAGAAACCAAATCTGTTTTAGGTCTGGTGTCAAAATGAATTATGACCTGAGTGTTTATTTTCCTCTTAAAAAACAAAAAACAAACTAGCTTCCAAACCAGTTACTTATAGATTACAAAGGATCATCCACAACAGCTGTAGAACAACAGACTATTTCATCCCTGTTTGCAGTTTAGGCTTCAGCATCAGACTAATCATACTGATATTGTGGGGCTCAGTAATGCATGTGTATTAACAGGTGGTGGTTCTACTGCCGCAGATTACCTTTGTGCACTACACAGCTGCTGTAGCTACAGGGGCATGAACTGCCAACAAATAGGGATGATTTGCTGAACTAGTGAAAGTTTGTAAAGAGAACCACTACCACCAGCATCTGATGCTAAGCTCTTTTCCACTGTCATTGTTCTGTTTTGTTTTTTCTTCTTTTTTAAATTGTGTTTAGCATAGACTAAATGCTGTGCAGTGGGACCGCCTGCCAGTCAGAACTTTCAGGTGGATCTGTCTAGAGAGAACTGGAATACAGAAAGGCTTAGAAACAGCTCTCTCACTTGCTAGCTGTGTCCTTGCAGGGTAGATATTTGTTTTCAGGCTTGCTTTCAGCCAATTCACTGGCTGAGTTACAGCAAACTCTACACTGTCCCCTCTAGGCGCTAGAAAAATGTCATTCTCCCCCATTTCTATGGCCTAGCTGTCTGCTTGCCTAAGTGTCCCAGTCACTCACTGTGCAGCAGTCTCCCAGTGCCTCGTCCCTCCCCTCCTCACAGCAGACCCAAAAGTCTTCTCTCCCTACCTAGGCTCTGTCCTTCCCCTGGGAGGCTTCCATCTGAGCAGCTTTTACTGGGTGAACATAACATGCAGCTGAGAAGTCCGATTGTTACTGTTCATCACAAATAATTTTAGAAGTTAAAGAAGTCTGGCTGAAAACCAAAGGAAGAGATTTTTTTTTTCCTCTCCCCAAAGTGTTGTCATTTTGGGTAGAAAATGTTGTCACATCTGAAATCTGCTTTAGCACCAAAAGTTTTCATGGATATGTTCTGACAAATTTTTGTAAGAAGAATGCCTTCAGAATGCAAAACTTCTGTTTTAAGCATACTGACTCATTTTACTAGATTTAATTAATGCTATTCTGGAAAAACAGCAAGTCCATTTTTAATGTCAATACATACAAGGAAAGTTGCATTGCCTAGTGAGCTGCAATATGAATACTCACTCCCACAAAAAGGAGCAAAAGTAAAATGTGACTCAGTTAAACCACCTGTGAACCAGAGGCATAAAGACTGCAAATAAAAAAGGGATGAACATTGATTGAACTGAATAATCATCCAACAGATTTGTGTGAACCATTCACTGCAATTGCGGGGCAAAATTCAGGTCAGCTCAGTTAGCATTCCAGGATCCTTAGACCTATCTGAATTTTACCCATAACAAATAATAATAATAATAATAAAAGTTTTAAGGCATACCTTCATTTTATTGACTCCTCCTAGAGAAGAGTACCATTCCTGGTACTTAGGCCACAGATAAGTCTGCAGAAGCAGACAGCTCTGAATCTGGGCCATTATGAAGAAGGTATTTTAAGATTCAAGACACCATGAGGAAAAGGAAGAAAGAAGAGGGGCAAGGGTTAGTTCTTCTTCCTAAAGCACTCAGATGCTTTATCCAGCAACTCACAGGACTCACAGCAGTCCTGTGAACAGGCAGAAGAAACTAGACTCATCTGAAGTCACTATCCTTATCTCTAGACTGGGGAGGTCTCTTCCCCCCGCCTTGTTAATCATCAGGGTCCAGAAATCTCCCAATAATGGCAAATGTAGAATATCTGACTTCTCTAGCCTCGTTAGGCTGGTGCTGCCTTGGGAAATCAGACTGCTTATGTTGATAATCTCACAGTCAGGAAAATATGTCTCCTGCCTCTTTGGTAAATGCTTCAATCTCTAGGCTGTAATGTAAAAGCCAGGGTTTATGTTGCTTTCTTTGTTTTGAAAGGAGAATAGGCAGTCAGTTGTCCACATCTAAAAAGACAGTTTTGTTGGATAAATCTATACAGTTTTTAATGGCAGATGCAATCTTGCTCTGCAATCAATGCTCTAAGACATCCAGGTGCAACGCTTCTCTGATCCATCACTTAGTGGCTGGAGCCACCAGTGTCATGCAGTTTCTCTCTATGTGTCATTTTCTTATCAGCTTGAAGCTGAGAGTTGATGCTTAAATAGGAATTGAATACCGAAGTATCTTTGTACACTTGCTTCCTAATTGCTTAAATTCCTTTTAAATATAGGACTGCAGTCCTTCTGCCAGCTGAACACGTGAATATTGTATCCCAAATTCTAGCAATTACTCTTTATCATCAAACTGTTATGAATATCCAATAAAATGTCATCAGATGGTGTTTACACTTGGTGTCTTCATCACATAAAAAGATTTAAATATCACCAAAACAGAATCTATTAAATTAATAAACAATATTAGGCACATCAGTTCTAAGCAATAAACATAGCAGGGTAGATAATAAAGAGGGGGAAACTAACTTCATCCACTCCTTTTCAGAGGGAGACTTTGTATTCACAACTTTCAAGCTTTTTGATTGCAGAGAATTAAATAAAAGCAAGTATCTATATAACTATCTCAAAATGATTGCCCTTAGTTAACTCTAATAAATATTTGGTCTAAATTAACTGTGTGAAAACAAAACAAAATTCTAGATTAAGAAAAGCCAATGCTAAAAAGATCTGGATAATATTGGCACCTGCTGTCACTCTCTTCATTCTTTAGATCAAAACTAATGAAAGTATCTATTCTAGAGGCAGTCAACTGCTAAACGTGACAGAGTTGAACCTGCTGTATTTTGTGGCACTGTGCTTGCTTCCCGTGTCAGCGTTCCCCAGGCAGGATCACATCTCTGCTCTCAACACAGGAAAGAGGCAGCTGTGGATCTTTGTGGGCCAGTCTGTGTTTACGAGCTTCTTGAAGTTAGAGAACATGTTTTGTCATGCTCCCTTGAGGCACCTTCTCCAAAAGGTTCACTGTGCCACAGTAGAAAGGCAGACCATGTTACACAGAGCTGGCTATGCTGGTTTCACTGCAGCAAAGACAATACAATAGCTCTCCATCAGGGGAGCTGTCGCTCAGCCAATGACAGCAACCGGGCCTCCTGTCCAACTTACATCTTGCCAGCAAAAAGGAGGATAGATATACATAGGAGTGTGTGTGCATGTATACACATGAATATATGATTATATATACATATATATTTGTTTATATGGGTATATATAGTCATATATATGCATACATATATATTTCCTCTATCTTCTTGTGAGAAATAAGAGACTGTGAAACTACAGCTCCTGTGAAGTTGTGCATATGCATGTGAGGAGATGGAAATGGGTTGAAAACATCATCTGGACACTTTAGATGTGGCCCATGTGATTTTCTGTAAAGAGTAATACAGAATGTATAAAGTTTGGAAAATGAACAGAAAAACATTGGAGAAACAATGACCTCAGACTGCCTTATTACAGGTGGCCACAGGGTCTCCAGACTTGATAACTGATCAATACTAGTAGTGATAATGATGTGGAGTTTGAATTGTAAACTTACTAAACAAGCTCACTGAACTGCTCTTTGGCCACTTCTTCCTTGGAAACCACTGCTAGTACAATTAAAAAGTTTACCTCTCCTTTCCCACAGCCAAGACCTTCTCCCTCTCACCTCCAGCAGTGGTTTCTTTTCATTGAACACCCCAGTGTCTCCCCAGTAATAAAAGCAATCAAATCATCTAGACCACTGAGCAGGTGGTAATTTTTTCCTTGATGTGACCTTCAAACTGTTAGACAAATTCACAACACACACTTTACATTTCCTCCTCTCTTTCATGCATATGGTTTAAAATTTAAAGATTGTTGCAAACCCCAATCATTACATGATGTGTTCCTGTCAAAGGCCACAGTCCGCTAAGGTACTACAGTTTGTACCTAACTTTATTTATGTATGTGAACAGTCTCATTGATTGTAGTGGGATTTAAGCAATTTGTAGGTGCTTTGAGGAACAGGGATGGAGTCAAGTATACGCATGAAACTGAGCAGGTACTTAACCTTTTCTTAAAGTTCAGGCTGAATAAGGAGCTTTGATGTCTGCATTGTTCCAGAGATACTTGACTGAGGGTGAGTTTTCCATTGTAGTTTTAATTTGATTACTTTGATTTATTTGCTACTTTACTTTAGTAAAATTTCCTAGGCTTAGCTCTAGAAAAAGTTAGTTTGCCTGATTGATAGATAACAAAAATGCTCGTCATTCAAACACAGAATTCTCTTTGCCTAAATCACTAATGCAGATATAACCTAACACAGCCCAACAGGTTTCCATTTATTTTGGAAAATGTATTTTTGGTCTGTGTACTTTTCACTATACTCATGTCCACACTAGGAAAATACCAGTACCATTTCTGGCAATAACATGAAAAAGGCCATGACTAATGAGATGCTTTGTTAGGAGTGGCTACTTCGCCTCAGCATCAAGTGCAAAAGAAGAAAAATAAGGAAGAAGTTGCTATCATTATTGTGCTAGGCAGGTCCAATAGATAAATAGTCCCCATTCTTCCATGCTATCAACTCAGTGTCTTTTATAAACACTATATTCATTTGAAGAAAAAAAATTGGCATTTTCCCTGTGATATGTTTCAAATCTTTGTGTCATCATCTACCGAATTCAAATTTCACACATGGCAAGATTTATATCAAATTGTCATATAATAGTGCTTGTCATAAAGCAAACCCAGACTACATTTAGAGAAAAACATATACAAAGAACAAGGATTTAGGACCGGGTGGACCGAGTTAAGCGAGAGGCGCTACTTTGAAATAAGCTAGCAGTAACTGATTTTTTTTCAAATATTTACAATAACTCTGCCAAAATCAACAACAGCAAACTACATAATAAAACAAACATAACTAAGAAAAATACACATTTTAAAGATCTGTATCTGTCATCGCTTTGACTGCTTTGCTTTATGCTTTGTCTGTATCACCCCTCTTTACTCCCTTACCAAAAAAATAATTTCCTTCTTCAGTACTTTTAGCTTTCTGAGGAAGGAATTACAATTCTTTGTACCTATGAAGTCTTTTCCAGACAATGATATCTACTGCAAAATGAACAGACAACTTAAGAAAAGGAAAAGAAGTCGGTTTTGCTCAGACCGTCTCACAGTTGGCATGTATACAATTCTTAGAGAGGAAGAAGTTCTAGAAGCTGTGTAAATTGGAAGGGATTTGTGCAGGAAAGCATTTTACTTACTTTGATAATCCAAAGGAGAAGCCTTTGTGCTTTGCGCAACACAGAATTCAGGCACAGTTTCTCTGTTTATCTTACGCAAATGCAGAAACTCCAGCTCAGAGCAAGATTGCTTTGGACACTGCACAAGATGCCTTATTATGTTATGTTACCATCCAACAATAGGACCTCACTACCTACTTGGTAAAACCTAGCACTTACGGTAAACACATTTCCCTATCTATCCACAGGAGTGCTGTAGGGAATGTAGACTGTACATTCGAATAGTATGGATATACTTGCAGCCCTGTCAAGAGATGCAAGTACAGCCCGTTATCACACAGCAGTACCACACAAACCACGACACAGATTTGTATTCCCACTGTGATTTAAATACCTCCTTATAATAAGCTTCTCAGAGGATTAATAGTGGGATTTTTCACCATACAGAGCAAGTTCAAGCCAGGCTGCCTCAAAAGTCACTTAAATACTTATCCTCTGACATTAGTTTGGCAGTTAGGGCCTAAGCAACTAGTGGCATTTCCAAATGGTTTACAGTAATAAGCACTTTGGTTTGCAGTATAGGTAGAGAGGCCAAAAAATCTATGGCAGCAGAGATGCTCTAGTCCTCTGTCCCCTAGCGGGTTTCAGTGAAGATGCCTGTTTGCTGTTCCCTGGGACTACAGCTCCATGGTTCAGTGGTTAGAAGATTAAATCAGCACAGACTGCTCAGTCCTGCAAGGCTCAGAGTCCTGACCCAGCAAAGCTCAACAGCATTTTTCATGTTAATATGTTCAGCAAAACCAACTTGGAGAAATTAAATAAATATTAAAAAACTAAATTTGACAGCAGGGTGGTGTTCAATTTATTTACAGTGTCACCATCTCCATTAGAGCTAGTATTCTTAGGCTCCCTTTGGGGAGACAAAGAAATGTTTCTAAGTATTAGTTGGTTTAACGTGTTGTAGATACTCACAGTAACTGGGTCAGGTTAATTCCACTATAGGCAACCTTATCATCTATTAAAGCAGCTATCTCACAGTTAAAAGAACCTATATATTGATCCTGACATTTGAAAACACTTGATGGAGTTGGGTGCTCAGCTTAGACTGCAGTTTTGTGTAGTTTGGACATAAAACTAATGTAGGGCCCCTTTTGAGATTTCTAACTTAAGAGTCTTCCAGAATTAAATGTATTAGGCATGTGCTTTCTACTCTAAGGATTACATTTTCAAAGCTATCTGGGTAAGGCTCACCAGCACAATGGGTGATTTCAGAACTAATGTGAGATCATATAGGTCTGTTAGTATTGCTAATTTATAACAAAGAAAGCATATCTGAAAGCCAAAGGCTCAGTACTATCTACTCCTTGCCCATCTTTCCCAGATGCCCTATTCTAGATACTACAAGTCAGACTGGGGAAATTCTAGCTTACTTGAAGGTACCACTGTCATGGCAGTACATGGAAAGACAGAATCTCATAGACTAACACACCAATCACGAGTAAAAGAAAGTCGTGTGCAAGTGAACAGATATATTTAGATATAATCTTTTTGTATGCATATATACCTGCAAATGCCTGGTATAAAAGCAATAATCGTACTCATTTTTCCTAACAAAACTTTTGCTTTCAGAAACAATTCAATCTGTTTATCGATCATTCTATCTATATCTATCTATCTATATGTATATATGGAGAGAGATGTAAGTAAAGTATAAATACAAAATTTAGCAGCTGCAGCAGTGCAAAACCATGTAAGCTCTAAACACAGAAAACAAGCAAGAAAAGAACATTAGCTAAAGTAAGCATTTTCAGCCTTTTTGCAGAGAATCTTCATTTAGAAGATCTACTCAGGAAGAATAATTGTTCCCATTTGTTATTTTGCCTGGATGACTTTTGCAGAACTGTTTTTGCCATCAATTGGCAAATTCAGTGGAAGAAACAAATTACCCTATTATTAAAGCATATTTGCTGCAAAAGATAGAAATTCCAAATAAGATGTGCTTATCTGGGCATTTTTCCTAACAAACTCTAAGAGCATTAACACCTGCATCCCAGTTTGCCTTTGTATTACTTGTGTTTAATGACTGGGCAGACTGTTAATAAAGGACCATCCTGCTCACTCTGCATGTACCCCCATGGGTTAAGCTCCCGAGCAGGGCCAGCCTCACCTACTGAAACTTGTGACCTTTTCAGGAGGTTCCCTGTACTGGTTGCAGCTGCAGCACAGCTTAATTTCAGCTGTTCTCACTAGTTCACTAAGATTACTTTGTATCAGCAATCCTGTCATAAGCTCCCTCTGTTTTTACAGGTGGTGATACTGTTATGTTTAAAAGCTTCTCCAGGGCTAACATTTTGCTTACTAAGGCTCTTTTCCCTATTAGGGAGGGTTTGATTTTTATTTCATTTCAGTTTTTAATCAGTTTATAAGAAAAGATGGATCGGGAACTGACCTTTTCTAAGCAAAGTATTTAGATTCTTCCTACCTGATTTTGTGTGTCTGTAAGTTAACTGTTCCATCTAAGTTAGTCATGTACAGTCCCTCCGCAGTCATGGGAGAAACTGAATTGCCCTTTGGACTTGCCCCTTTTTTTGCATTGGCTATAAAAGTAACCAACATTAAAGAAACAGACAATGTCTAAGCAAGGGAGTTAAAAAAATAGGGAACTAAAACCCAAACCCATAGTGCATTAATCTCATGCATCTTGAGTTCCCTGCAAAACGATATATATTTCATTAAAACTTTAATGGAGGTTTTGGAATGCAGGTTGCAGCACGTTCATTATTCCTGTCATTCAAAATGAAAAAGGTCTAACAGATCAATAACCAATGGATCAGTGAGTCACTGCTGATAATAAAAGTGATTTACATCAACAGCACCTATCAAGAGCAATCAAAAACCATTGGAAAGCAGATTTACAAACTAATTCTTCTCTAAGTGGTGTCGAGGCCAACTTCCTTCACAAGCCAGTTGAGAAGGGAGGAAATACCCACCATTAAAGCAGATACTGAACTACAGTTGACACACAGTTGTGCAGTGCACACAACGACTGTTTCACATTTGAAAGGTGACAACATACTACTGCTTCTCTGCTGCCTCATCACGACTACTCACTGGCAGAAATCAGGCTGGACATACTAGTTTGCTGTGTGTCCTGAACACTATCAAACCAGAGTTTTTTTGAACAGAGTACGTTCCTAAGTTAAAAGGCCATCACATGGAAAATATTGTTTCTGCTGATCTGTGAAAGTTTTTTCAGGTGTCAGTTGTAGATCATGCTGGCCTCAGCTGAAGAGCAAATGTGTGCTGCTAGAGAACTGTCACCCTTCTGAGTGTCTCTGTGAGACAGTCTTCAGGGCATGTGACACTGCCAACTGAAGCTTTTGTAATGATCCGGCATCTTGTGTGATGCACTGATATAAAGGTGATGAAAAGTGAATTCAGGACAAAGCCTGCTGGCCCACCTGCAATAAAGCTCCCAAGGCAGACACTTACGCAGTTACGTGTTCGAGCCCCTGGACACCTGACCTTTATGTCCATAAGATTCTCTTGGTTTCAGTAGGTAACATCAACACTTTCTTACCTTGGTTTCTATAGTACCTTTCGTGGACATATGCACTGTGTCTATTACTCAAGAAAATGGCATCAGGCATTGTCTTTGTCCTATAAATGCTTTTGATTCACAGATTCTCTAGTAATATAATCTTTTTGACTTTAAGCATTTGGGTCTTACAGTTCAGTCTTCAGAGATTCTTGATACTGCAGGCAAATGCACATGCAACCTTTGCATAATCTAAAATACCAATAATTTCTTGTTAGGGACCAGAAGCAGCAAAGAAAATGAGACAAAACAATACAGCACTAGCATGCATTTTCCGTTTCTGTTTCCTTATCATTTTATCATTTTTGTATTGCTTAGACCAGGATCTTTCCTCTCTGCCAAATGCCTTCAGCCTCACTTGCTGTTGCCTCAGCACCACCATCCTTTTGTGTCCACATGTTGCTACTTGAATGAAGATTTACAGCCTTCCATTGCCTTAGTCTGAAGTGACATGGCACAGGCCTGGCAGTAGACAGCTAACTACAGGAACCTTGTTAAACTCAGTAACACAGCAATTTTGTGAAATCAGATGGAATTCCTAGGATACATTTAGACCTCCTTCACACACCGATAGACATTAGCCATTGTGACTCTCCGGTTTTGTAAAAGTAACTGTGAATGTATTTAGCACCTTCAAAATGCTAAGTTTGGTAAAAGCTTATGGTCAGAAAGATCATCAGCTACCTGAACTGGAAAATATGAATGGTAAATTCAGTATAGTAAAACCATGCAGGTCACATGTCCCCTAGCTGTCATTCATAATTCAGCTTAGATGACAGAGACCTTGAAACTGAACTTTGCTTTTTTAAAGAGTTAAAGGAGAGAAAAAATAATAGCCCCCATACTTTATCCCATTTCCACTAAAAGCACGTGAAACGGCTCTCATTCACAGTTCCACAGGGAATAAGAAATGCAAGTCCATTGAAATGTGTAAAATCCATATGTTAGTCTAGTATTTACGAAGAAATCTTCCAAGCCATAATTTTCCCACAGACAGGATGACTCCACCAGGCTTTCAGCTGTACGGATGATGTGTTCACACAGAGGTGTGCATGGACCACAACCTATGCTTATTAAAATTAATAGAAATTTTCCTGCTGACTTTAACTGAGTTTGATTTGTCCTCATAATGTGATGTAGTTACATGCAAATATAAAAAGCCAAGAACATCTCCATAATTATATCTCTGTAATTCTGCAGATCTCCAGGAAAACTATCTCAAAAAATAAAAACAATCTTTCAAACATTGTCCCTTTGGGATTCTACAAAAGTGCTTCTTACCTTCAGAATGTATCTCTTACCACCACCAAAGACTTAAATACAAAACAATAATGACAAGATGTCCAGAACAAAATAGCTTAAGGCCTATAACACCATATAAGAAACAGCTCTTAATTTCCTCTGTGGTTTTCGTAACCTTTGACATTGCATTTACATTCTGTGGAGCTCTCCAATGTGTGATAGAATTCCAGCACAACAACATAAAAGTAACACAGTTCCAAAGGTTATATTAGGACACTAAGGACCTTAGAAACAATACCTTGCCTACTGACAATTTTCATGAATATTTTTTTTGCATTTTTATTAATTTGTAGTAAAAATGGCTGTACAAGATGCAACATCATTATTCTTTTCCCTTTCACTTTCAAAAGGTTATAAGTCCATTTTCACTTACAGGTCTAAAAATCACACTTCTAGTTTGAATCTGAAATGTAATTAAAATGCACACTTCTCTGTTGAAGCTGAATGGGCATGAAAATAGGAAATGTCTCTTTGTCCTCTTTCGTAACTTAATATTGCTTTAATTTTAAAAGGTCATTTGTTAAAAGTAAGAATATTTTAGTTAATAATTTAGTGGTCACTCTTTAAAACTACTGAGCAGAGTCCCTAACTGATAATAAATTTCAATATATCTTAGGTGATGCTTTTCATCTGATGGGTCAGCTTTTTCAGCAGGCAGAAAATGATGCAACTATACTGACTGCAGGGAAGACAATCTGTTTTATACTAGCTCAGGATCTCATCTATGCCACTTAGCTGAGAAAGTAAAGCTTGTCCACTCAAGAAAAACTTCATCCAGTTTGGATATTCCTACTGAACATCCTGATATGATTTGCCACTGACCCAAAGTGCCTCTGATCCAACCATCTCAGGCTTGTAACGTCAGCATCATCCTGCCTGAGTTAAATCAGAGCACAGGCAAGGCCCTGATGCAAATGGAAGGCATGATTTTCCCATGCTCAGCACATACTTTCATTATTTACAGTTTTTCAGGGTAAACACAAAGAGGATTTATGATGCTGTTAAATGGGAATGGCAGCACTTTCCATTCACCTTATAGAAGTCTATCAGATTAGACAAGGAACAGGATAATAGAGAAGTTGACCTATAGAGGAGCACAGCAATTCTAAAAGCTTTAAAAATGTTATGCCCACCACTAGTCTGATACAATGTGTTATGCTGAAGTTATCTGAGGCATGCTTACCTAGGGAAGACAACAGTCTTTCATACATAACACAGTGTTTAAATAACCACACATACTACAGATAATATTAATAACACCACCAATAATAGGAGCAGAAAAATACACTAACAGCACTCTGTTCACACAGCTCATTAAAGTGTGTTTGGTTGTGCGTTTTAACCTTTTTTCTGGCACTTTTGTTGGTACTCTTCATTCAACTCTTCATAACTTTGCCTGATTTAACTATTTGGACTGAAAATTTCCATGCCATTGTCTGGCCCATGCTTCATTTATTTCTCTTTTGGAAAGTATTAACCAACAGAAATTCAATTATTTCTGAGAAGGAGGTTAAGCAAAATTTTTTTATGTGCCTTGAGAAGATTGGATGCTTCCACTGTGCTGGAGCTGGATCACAAAGAGGACAGAAATGGCCTATGTGTTTACTATCTTTATAAGAGTTCTCCAAAATGTGCCAGGTTATTTATAAAAACAAAACAAAACAAAACAAAATGGTTTTCATGTATTTTCTAGAGACTTGAAGACTAAATTCTCTTAACAGTTTTCCTGGACTGAGATTCTCCAGGCTAGAGCTTCAAGGTGCTAAGTGGGACGTTTTGTGCAAATATGGCTCTGAGATGCTGCAGGCAGCACAACAGAGAAGGGGAAGGCTGTCTCTACTCCCTCAAATCAGGTACAAACTGCAGGACTCAGAGGTGCTCCCCTGGTCCCAGTGCCTGCCTCAGCCACATCCTGAGACAAAACAGATGCAAGGTCAGGGAATGGAGCCTATTTCCTGGTTTTCACAGGAAGGAAACCTTGTACGTGGGATGTACAGGACTTCTGGCACACTCTGGCTTAGGTCCCTAAGCTGACTGGGGTACTGGTAGGGCAGGGCATACTGTGGAGATCATCTGCAGTTTTAGTGTCTGCCACGCTGACCCTAATAGCATGTCACGAGAGGGGCAAGTGAGGAGCTGCAAAATTTAATAACCAAGGGGAAAAGAGCCACAACTGCTGGCGCCCAAGTGAAATAAAATGGGACAAGAAAACTGGGAGTGAGGAACAGGGAGCTGAGAACTGGACCTGTAAGGTACTGGTACAGAGGTGGAGGAGAAGGTTGGACCTGTGGGGGAGCTGGAGAGCCGAGTCTGAGTAATGAGGAGACATGGGGCCCTGGTCACCGTCTGTGGCCCAGCTCTGCTTGCCAACTTTGGACACTGTGGGATGGACCCAGCGGGGAGGCCCTGCCCTGGCCGGCCCTGCTACACCTGCCATTCCTGCCTCAGCCTCACTGGTGGCAGCCATCCCACTGCACCCTGACAATCTGCTTAGAGAGAGAGAGAGAGACTGACTGGACAAAGTGACTATAAGACAGTGAGATACTTTCACAGGAAGGCAAAGGGGAAGGTGAGGGGAAAGATGTATAAATAACAAGTTTGAGACAGGATCTGGAAGCTGCTGAGTAGGGAGATAGAGAAGGAGCTGGAAAAGGGCTGGCTGATGAAGGATCCCACGCCAGAGGACTGAGACAGTGAGCATGGAAATGAAAACAAAGATCTGATACACAGGGACAGTTACACAGATGTCTGAGCTAGTTATCTACACTGAGATAAGAAATTCCTGTCCTAGAAATGGACATTTGTCTCCATTGGATATAAAGGATGGCTAGTTCAGGTACAGATGTGCACACAGCATATGCAGAAGGTTAGAGGACACTACTCCCATCTCCACTGTTCAGACAGTAAGGTAGACAGATTGAATGAAGGGTGGATGGGGAGGCACAATGGGCATGGCTGCAAAAGGAGAATAGGCTTCAGAAAGGGGCAGATGCAAGGATGGGAGGAAGGTGAGCATGAAGGTGGAGTGGGAAAAGCAGAAGAGATTGTGTTGGGAGTGAGCAGACCAGAGAGCTCAAACCCTTCCAGAGTCTGGGGTGTATCGCTCCCTGCAGTTGTCTCACCATGCACTTCCCTGCCAGCGAATGCCTGCAGAAACTGTTTGCCCTTTCAGTGCTTGTGCAGGCAGAGGATGATAACACACCACTGCTATTGCTTATTGTGCCCGCTGTGCTGGGCAGTTCTAAAGAATTCAGTCTTGCTGATGACTTGGGTGTGCCTCAACAGGTTACTACATGACGGATTTTTTTTTCCAGATTCCTATTCAAAACAGCAGGGAAAAATACATTTAAATTGTACTAAAAGCATGAAATGCATGTACCCAAGAGTTAGGGAAAGCCACATTTTAGGTTTACTCTTCCATACTTACTAACACATATTCCTTGAACTGGACAGAGACTATGTGGGATTTCTGTCTTATTTCATGCAAAAGTTTGTTGAAACAAAAAAGCAAAAAATTTCAGGAAGAGTGAGGATATTCTCAAGGTACTCAAATGCTGAATTGAAGAGCTGGTTTCTAGCCATATCTCAGCCACATTCAGCTCCTCTCAGGTGCTAATCAAGGCACTTTAACCAACTGATCCACAAAGACTAGTTATTATGCTTATTTTTATATGGGTTGAATTTGCAGAAGTGCTTAACCTTTCCAGATGCAATTAAAGCCTTTTGGGGGCTAAGCTTTGAACAAAAGATAATATTACAACATTAAATACTCTGCAATATCAGTTTTTACCTGGTATATCTAAAATCAAATTCTTACCTCAGTGCCTCCATGTAATGCAGAAATTCAAACCTCATGCATGTTTTGTGCAAATACAGGAACTCGTTTTCAGGCAGTTAGATGATGTGGTGATAAGCACTACAGAAACTAATAATTTAGTTTTCAGTGCAGTTCGACTAATGTGAAGTAAATAGGATATAAGGACACATAGTGAAAGATGAAGGTAAAAAGACATTGATTAGATACTCTGTGCCCTGGATGGTTCAGGGCATTTGTAGAAAAAGGAGCATGTAATTAAAATTTTATCATCATGCACTCATGAAAAAGGGCTAAGCTACAGTTGCACTGGTAACCTTAATTATAGCACTTCTTAGCCTCTTAGCTTGCAACCGCAATAACATTTTCAGATGTTGCTATTTTGGGTGCAATATGTATATATGTGCACCTTGTGGGGTGTGCTACATCTGGTCTGCTGTTATTGTTTCCTTTGGAAATAGAGCTTCTCTGAAATAACTTTAGTATGTTGCTTCCTTAGCTTTTGTTGACCTCCCTTTTAGATGGAAAAAAAGCCAGATTTCTTTCAGGAGACAGAGCATGCTTAGTTTAATGCAGAATTCCTGGGCACATATCTGAAGATCAGATCAAAGATCGGTCACTTGGCAGCATTCCACCACCTCTTGAAAATAAGACAAAAAGCTTAAGCATTTATAAACCTTTTTGTTCAGCCCTGAAATGACACTTCCACTGATTTGGTCTGAAGACAGAAATATAAAGCAGTTGGGGTCTCTGAAACAATAGTTAAGCATGCAGTTTCCATATAACACACACACAAAAGTAAATTTCAGATGTCATATTAATCATCTAAACATCACTGAGTGTAGTATTCTTCCACTGACCAGGATCTAGCCTGACAGTATCATCTTAACCAGCTCAGACCTGTAGTCAGTCTATGACAAAATAATAAAGGGAAGAAAAATAGCATCAGTCTACAATTAAGAAATAAGAGAACTATTTAAGGTCTTCATTATTGTAGTATTGTATGTATTTATGTTTGAAACAACTCAGCTGGGGTCAACATATTTACTCATGTTACAACTGTAAGTCCAATGCTAGTTTCAAGCACTCAGCAGCTGACCTCAACCCTCTACCTACCCATCCTCTCACAGGCCATCCCCTACTTTGAGGGGTTACCACCATTCCTTCCATAATAACTTTCCTGTCACTATTTTCACCTCTGTCTGATCAAAACATATGTTTGTGCCTGCTAACTTTTTATAGAATCCACTTTTCTGCAGTATTAGTACTAATATGTCTATCACACATTGACTATTAGCAAAATAATTCATCTTTTTCTCCCCCCAGGTTATATGCAGAGGTTTAACCAGAATTACTTGTAAGGGACTACAGTTTCCCACCTGTCAGCGATGTAAATTTTCCATGACTCTCATGTCAAAATTACTTTGGCTGGAACTTTTCATCACTTAAATCTTCACATGCTTTTACTTCCCACTCTTTTTCCAAAATTTGTTAGGGAGGTCATTGCTGAGTACGCCATCCCTAGGTTTTTCCACATTCTCTTTGGGACAATGTTTTTAGTTGGCTATGATCCTGCATAACTGAATTTACTGGTCAGCGGTGGTTCATGTAGGGAGCACAAAATAATCTCTTCAGTTCATTTCCAGTCTTTTGCTATGCTTCTATGGTGCAGCTTCATTTCATCACGTATCATGATATCCATTTGCACCCTCTTTTCTGTTAATCAAGTCAGTGTATGTTCACTTCATTGTCACCCCCATCAGGCATAAAGTATATACCTCACCAATTGCTTTACAGACTGCACTTTAAGTGCATTTGGTTTGTGTTTGTAGCAAAAGCTGTTATGTCAACTGTGTATCTGAGATCAGGTAATAGCTGTCTCCAAGATTTGATAGAATTTACCCACTTGCTGCTCTTGGTACTACTGGGCTTAGTGGGAGGCAGATCATAAAGCAAGTGAAATAAAATAAACAGATCATGAAACTGCATTTTCAAGGCCAAAGGCAAAAGCTGCCTGGTTTTAATGAGAATTCCCTTTGTTTCCTTTAGTTTCACTATCATTTAAGATACTTAACACACAGTCTAACATACTTTAAATTCTTCTTCTTGCCACTTATTCCCAGACTAGCAGCAATGTGAGGACACTGCTCGTGGGAGAGCCTCTAATGCCTCTTTCCAGTTCTGCTTTTTCTAGCCACTGGAGAAGCAGCAGGACCATATAAAGAACCCTTAAACTTTCATGCTCTTCCATTCAGAAACAGAGAAATAGATATCATGACCTTGCTTTTTTCTTCCACATGACTGAACAGCAGATATGACTGGCTCTTCAGAAGTCAGTGCTCTTCAGTGGTGACAAGATCAGAGCTGCACTCCAAAGAGGCGACTACAATTTGTCTCAGAGCTGCAGCAGCACTGATTGCAATATGAATGAACCACTTAGAACAAATTTTCAGACAACTTATTTTTTTTTTCAGCCAACTCAGAGTATAGCCTAAGTCATACTCTTAAAAGGAACTAGCTAGTTTATCTTAGTGATATCTATACAATTTGCAATTTATGCTTTTAGTGTAGACAGACACCTATGCTGCTTTGAAGCCTACTGAGTGCTAGCTACACCTGAGTTCCTCATCTTCAGCAGTTTGTTCTCAAAACTGTCTTTCTATTGTTGCCAAAATCAGAGTCTGAAAGTCAAATCAAGGGTGGATAACAAAGACAAGACGTTCTGATGAGACTGACAATTAAATATTAACAAAAGGAATAAATGCAAAGTTCTTTCTCAGTTAGTGGTTTCTCTGGGCTCAGTTAGCTCCATCAGATATTTCTTGGGCGCTTCAGTGAACAGCCTAAGCTTAGCAGTTGAGGGAGAGAGAATATGAAAGTCATTGCATATCATTTTTATATGCACAGCATTAAAAAAAAAAAGCAGTATTGCTTAGGTCTTAGGTCTGCTGTGACTGGAGGGCTTGAAAATGGGCACTCTGGAAGAGGTCAAAATTCCACGTGTAAGCAGGCATCAGGGCTGGAAATGCTTAGAATGTATTTAAGGGTTTGCTACACATTCTTAAAAATCTAGATGTTTTTAATACTGTGTAAGCTAAATGGTCTATGCAATTATTTGACCCTAAGTCCACTTCAGTCTTCTGTTAGGCTCCAGGAGGCTTTTAACCAGGCTCAGGGTACATATGGAATAAATATGAATAGCCTCCAAAAACTTAAACTGCTACAAGAGGAGTTTCAAGCTATAATATTACAGTAGGTTTTAAATTCAGGCATAAATGTTCTGTACGCCTTTGTGAAAAACAGTTACTTCAGGCTTTTAACTTTGCCCTGACCCTGCAATCATACCCTTGTGGAAAGCTCTCTCAGACAATGGCATTCTGCATACACAGAAAATTTCATTTGCATACATCTATTTTCAGGAGTGCAGTCTTAATTTGAAGACCACAAATACGATGATGACTCTCTTTATCTGAGAATTTTAATTATACATAAAGGATACATTTGAATACAGAGTAATATGTGTAATACAAATACAAATAAAAGTCCCACCTCTTTTCTTAGCAGAAGTTCCAAGTCACAAGTGTAAATTGTGGTTGGATCCTCTTCCTAGATTTTAAAGGAAGGCTGGAGGGTGTTACAGTCAATAATGAAATTTGTAATTAAGCGAGAATTTGATATGCGTAATAAAATCTCCTATTTCACAGCTTCAGACTAGAGGATCAGGAAGGAATATTCCTTACGTGTAGAGCATCACTTATGTGTGGTTTACTCCATTACAGATTTTTTTTCAACTTCTTCAGCTATGCCAAATGCAAGAGTTTGAAACTGTAGCTCAGTGCCTGTGGGTGCTGCAGACGTCAGCTATAGAGCTGTTTTCTTCCTACCATGCAGCAGACATGGAAACCAGAGAGCTGCCTGTGCAGCCAGACTCCCAGTGGCTTTCACGCGGTTGCTACATGATACAGCTGTCCATTTGGCAGCCTTACTACCACGCTTATTTTAACAAGTTATGAAGTAAATCCAAGGGCAAGAGACTTACTCTACCATGCCAATGTTTTCTAGAATTTTCTAAGCTATAGTTTTATGCATGTTAGGTTACTGAATGCATGCTTTCCCAAGCTGCTGCTAGCTGCTTTTTTGCTTTTTTGTTAACCTAGACTGCTTTGCAAATGTATGACCATGAAACTGCACTAATTATGGAATTAGTTCCAATTTAATGTCTGGTTTATCATAGACCTATTTATGGATAGACCAAAAGCTGTTCTGGCAAATTAGCAGGAAATGGGAAAAAGAAATATCAGTATGAGCTTCATAACTGTTGGCACCAACTATGCCTTCCTTATGCTCTATTTTAATGATGTTGTTTTATTTTTCTCGTAGAAAAAGCTGGTATAAGAAGCCTCTAAATTTCATTGAGCTATTAAGTTCATGATGAAAATAACATTAAGCTAATGTTCCCTGTTTATTTCAGAAATGGAATAGTGGTGCTTTTGGATCATTAAAATGCTTTAATAAGTTTTGCAAAGAAACTATGGGGACAAAACATCTTTAGCACACGTGGAACTTTGTTGACCATCATACATGAAAAACACAAATTAAGCCACCATCCTAGTCTAGAAATCCTATAGCTCTTTTTTGTCAGTGTATTTTAAGTTAACGGCACAAGGTGTCTAGGTCTTCTAATAACAGGTAAAATAGTTATTGGTAAGGTTTGGAAAAACTGATTTTTCTTCCATGAGGCATTTAGGATGCAGCTCTTGTGTCTCAGTTTCTACTTTGTTGGTTAAAAGCAATTTCAACAGCCAAACCTAAGGAGGACAAGATAACTTAGTAGTGTTTTGCCAAGCGTGGCCAGGATTTGGTCACATGGTTTCTATTTGTTCCTGTTAAGATAACAAATCTTACACATTTTCTATTGCATTAGTAATAATTATCACGCTTGTTTACATTTGCCTATATTTTCCTACATTTTTAGTTGTACTTGTAATGCAGACTAGGTGTACCAAGCTGCATGAATCCTGGTTGCTGCCAGCCTGCATGCATGGGTTTTCTTTGCATGAAAACTAGGGAGCAGAGCAGGAAGTGGGGGAGTATGCAATGGTACCAGGATGCAGATATCATAGGTACCTGGAATCTGCAAAGCTCTACTAGCACCTCTGCTAGGACCTATCACATAGATATGGCCTGCATGGACTTTCTGAGAATATCAGAAAGTGAAAGAATTATCAACCTGAAACTTAAGAATAGCAAATAAATATACTGACTAGACTTCAAAGCAAATGTTTTGTTAGCTCCTTGCTTGGGGTGGTGTTTTGCTCTATAGATTGAACTGTTGGAAACTGCCTTTATGTAATATTGAAATCATTTTTCTTGCTTTTCAAGTGGAAGCTGACTGAAATGCATCACATCTATAGGGAAGGAAGAGTCATTCCCTGATGGCTGGCCAAAGAACAGCAAAAACAGCAGTGGCAGAGGCAGCTGGAATTGTCGCCCTCACAGATGGAGTCAAAGTGCTTGGCTGCAGCTGAAATAGGAGGGAATGAATGAAAACAGGAGGAAAATAAAAACAGGTAAATGGAAAACCAAAAGCTTTACATTAGCTAAGAAGTTAATTCTAGCTAATATTAGTCAGAAACTACACCAGAAATATTAGTGCCCTAATAACATCTGCAGGTTTCCTGCATATTCATGTGTAACACTGGCCTGGAGTTCTCTTTGGGTTCCAGAGAAAGCTGTACTGTACTGTAGAAAACGTACTTTGCCTGAACAGGATTAGAAGAGAGACAGAAGTATCTTTAAATATCCACATTTCTTTCTTTTTCACATGCAGAGAATAAACAGAGTTAAAAATGTGGAGACTGGAAGAAATCTCTCCAGGTTACATCAGCATTCTGTTTCGAGGGGCTTGCCTTCTTCTAGTGCCTTGACAGAAGACTGACTTGTAAGAGCATAAGAAATGTTAGATTAGACTAGACACGCATCAGTGGCCCATCTCTGACAGTGCCCAGCAGTAGACATTTTAAAGAGTATAAAAACTAGGAAGGCATATCACAAGCCTTTCCCTGGCACAGCCTTCTAGTACTCAGTAATTTAAGGCCTACTGGTCTTAAATCATGAAGTCCCTTTTCTATGATTTCAGGGATCTGATTTGTTGTTGATCAGTGCCTGGTTATTGTACTGATTTTAGACTAAAGTATCTCAGTTGACTTGAACAAGGTAATGTAACTGTCTGACCAGTATAATAGAGTTGAAATTGAGACCTCTGCATTCTCCTTAATTTTATTACTGAAAAGTAGAAAGTATGCAAATTACGAAATTAATTTTAAGCAGAAATTTGAACTAACAATTTGTTAGTAGCTTAGTAAGCATAAGTAGAAGTGCCCATTTAAAGATGTTTGCACAAATTCAGACTTTTTCAATATAAGGAAAAAGGAGAATTAAGATCTCATTGACCTAATGGGAAGATAGGAATAGCCTTTTCCATTTGAGATATTTTTCGTATTTTCTTAAAAATGCTATGAGAAAGCAAATTTCATGCCAAAGGACTTAGGCCTAGCTATGTTAGATACAGATCTTTATGTGCTTATATGAAAACTGCTGAGGGAAAAAGGAGAAAGGGAAATATCATATGCAAGCTCACACTAAGACCATATGCTTTTCAGGGACAGATGATACTAAAGGGAAAAGGAGAAATACAATTTCTGGATCTGGACATCACCAGGGATTAAACATTCACTCAGGGTTTGAATACAGTTATTTTCTTGCTAAGGTCACTGGTTTCCATGTCAGTCAGACCCTTATTAAAATAGAAGATTTCAAAAATGAGAACTTATACATGGACTCACAATAAATTAAATGCATATTTAAGAAAGCACTGAAAATTATATAATCTGTATATGAATAATTTACATTAAAATTGTTTGATAATGAATGTTATGTATTTAAATATAAACACTAACCCAGCTTTTAAATTTAAAAGTTTTTTTTTCAAAGAAATTTAAAAATAATTATGAAATAGCCATGCTGGTCAATAAGTCTACAGGAGAGTCAAATGATCACCTAAATGCTTGTGAATTACTTTTGCCAACGATGAAAAACCATTTCAGAGATTCAGATCCTCACTAGAACTTTGTTCTGTCTCAGTGTTGGACGGGACAGCTAATCTGCATCTTCCAAATACTATCTATACTAGAACTGATATCTGATGCTTAGTGCCAGATCTTTATGAGATGAGTGATCCTAGTTAAGAAAAATGTTACCCAGATCTGTACCTGTGAAACAGTAGATACTGTGGAGGGACAATACCTTAACTTCAAGGATTAATTAGTCACAGGTTGATCCTGCCTAACTGCTATTATCAACCTCCCATTTAGTATATTCTTAGAACTGCTGTTGTTCCACAGGTTTAATAATGGGTACTAGCATTTAAAGTTCCTGCAAGAGAGCATTTGCCTCATATATTTACTTCAGGTAAATGCAATTGTCTGTCCATTCATGCTCCATCAGCTCCCTGTAAGAAATACAGTTCTAACTTTCGGCCCTAATTCTGCAGAAAGAGGATGTCAGTGAAGTACCAGGGTACTCAGAAAGTGGAATTCAGTGAAGTACCAGGGTGGCAGATGAGTCTGAGCCGCTGGCCTGTATGAAAAATGACTGGTTCCAGTGCTTTACCATGTGGGGCTCATTCTCAAATCAGAGCTTACAGACAGGATACTCGTCCAATTTGCAGCCTGAGACAGGCAAGAGTCTGGCCATCTGAAGTGACGTCACCAAAACCTCTCCGACATCCCTAGAGATAAAAATAGACTTCAAAATCACTCATTTCAACAACTAGATGAACAGGAATTGCACTGAATTGCATGTTTTTAAGGGACAAACAAAAGCAAGTGTAACATTCTTGTCTAGACTTGCTGTAATACTGGATTAGTAGCTAATTTTAAATTGAACTTACTTTAAGTAGAAGCAGTTGCCCCAAAATGAGAAAGCTGGGATTTTTTTCCCCTGAAGTATTAAACTAGAAACCATGACAAAATACAGTAACAAAATGGCAGTTAGACAGCCAGCAGAATCCGTGCTATTTACGATTTTATCAAACGAGTCCCCTTCTGCAAAAGTTTTGGCCTTTGCATATTTACATTCCTGTGCTTCATGCATTGATAGGCTTCATGTGGCACAGCTACTGCACTCCATCAATTAATGCTGCTCTTCCTGGTTTCTAGTCGGCAGATTTCCATTGCTTCTTTGTTTCCCTGTTTCAAAGGAATACATGTTAATTTTACAGTAAATGCCAGTTTACATTAGCTCAGTGGTCCTCATGACATAATTTGACTTGAAGTTATGCAAATTACTTCTTTCCAGATACCTCTGATTAGCTGTAAAAAACACTCCCTAATTAGTCCTGAGATAATCAGGGAGAAATCACGGTTGATTACATATACTGAATTTGCTTCTCAAATCTAAATTGCACTGTTTCCTGCCACAGGACCTGTAAGCACTCTGTAGAGTTTACACCTTTCCTTTCCTTGAAAAGCACTTCAACTCACAGCTTCATCAGCTCAAACCATCCTTTTTATACTGACTCTATCCAGACAGCTAGGAATCCCTGCTGACAGTCTAAGTGAAACGCCAGCCGGGCGGTGCAGCACAAATTCTGCCTATTGCTGAAGACACAAACTAGTAAATCTTACTGGAAATGCCTAAGTGTCAGAAAGCTTTACAACCGGCAGCAAAGAAAGCTGGCACAAAAGGAGATCTTCTGATCAAAATGACATTGTCACTGATATCAAAGTGACAGTTTTAGAGGTCAGTAATTTATAGTGTATTTCCAGTGGAATTTTGCTGGCCTGCCTCACACTGAACTCTTCCTGTCCTTCCATGATGACTCAGTAATTTATCATAACCCATTTTTCAAGTAAATAGGGAGAAGTGAACCTCAGAAGGTTCAACATTCAGATTACATAATTGCAATTACATAATACATCTTGAGAGCTACCAGGACTAGCAACCTTTTCTACGTTGCGCCTAAACACTTCTCCCTATAGAGTGTCTTGACAGGGTGAAGAGTAGGTTATACACCTCTCAATAAAAACTCTCTACCTTGAAAACAAGACCGCTGGCTGATATTTTCTGTAAAAGCAAGAGAAATGATAGCTGAACTAGAGGTCATTTATAGCTTAGCAACTCCAGACAGAAACACACACACAAAAAGCACCAGATTCGGTTTTGACTTGTATAAACCCTAAATGATACTGGGAATTGAAACTTGGATGTGAAATTTCTAAAGTGCTTTCTTCCAAAGTGGATGGGATTTGAGCTTCTGATTTCTATCTTCAATTAAGATCGGGTCTACGATTCCTCCTAAAGTAAAGTACTTTTGCAAAATTTAAGGAAAACATAACAGCAGAAGCGTGGAAATGGAGATATTTCGGCTTAAACTTGAAATGAATTGCAGATTTGATAAGACAGAGAGCTCAAAAAAGAAATTTTCATGACATAGCAGTAGCAAGAGGAGAAATATTTTGCCCTTATATGAGCCTTACAATGTCTGAAAGGAGATCTGTGCAAGACAAAGGAAAACAGGAACTTTTAGATCGAGAACTCTCGGGAATAAAGAAAGAGATATATGATCAATTTCTGCTCTCATTTATGACAACATAAGTCTGGAGCAGAGATATCACATTTGAATCTTACATAAATATTGTACCAAGATGTTATAATAGTACTACCAAGAATCCTGATATAACTGTTTTTTGAAGAAAGGACTGGTGAAGTTTCTTTGGGCTGTGAGTGGGAATTCTGTTCTTTCACTGATCCTTTCCCTTTGTTTCCTCATTGCTGGGGGATGATCTGGAAAAACTAAGGCCTATCCTGAAGAATTTTGTATTATAATACATGCAATACAAGATGGCCCTATATCCTCCCGTACACTCTACCTGTGGGATTACGCGATCCCTATGCTATGGAGAAAAGTAGTGTCAAGGACAGAATGCAACCATGCATGCATGCGTGAAGTGGATTCCATAATAGTATGGCACATAACCATTTTGGGATTGCCCTGTACCATGTTTATTGCAATCATGAAACTATGGTATTATAAATGTATCTGCCATCACCTATCCAATTTAATCAAATTCAGTCAAGGTATTCTGGGTTTTGGTGATGTTCTCCCATGGAAATGAAAAACTGAAGGGAAGACGAAATTATCCAGATAAATATTTCATCAAAATTTGAGGTAGAATTTAAAGGCATATATCAGCATGTCAAATTATTCACCTTTTCTGGCCAAGGACTCAAATCTACAGAAAAACTAACCCAAACCACAGTCTTATCATTGCTCGCTTTCTCAGAGGCAGCTGGGACATGGGCAGGGAAGGGGTTGCAGATCATATAACTTAGTCCAGCAGCCCAGATGTCCTCCTCACTATGACTACATGGCCTCTCCCTACCATGTATATCAGACATAAACCCATCCTAAAGCCAATTACAGGCACTGTTCCTCACCTGATAGCACATACAGCCACTGACAGTAACGATAAGCTTCTGTGGTTGTATGACAATCTAAATGCATGTAATATCATACATTTTCAAAATTATTAGGCACTCACACAATCAGGCATCCACAATACTAACCTTGTGTCCTGCCCTGACACACCTTGAGCAGTAGTTCCCAGTCTATGTCTTAGCTGCCCAGCCCTCCTGTGCGTCTGCCAGTGCTGCTCTTTCCCATTCCCAGAGTTAGAGCATAGCTCTGGAGAGAGTAAGGCTGCACACCTAGTCCCTTTTAGCCACTCTGGTATTCCTTCCTCTTCTCCCAGTGATGTATTGTAGCATATACAGGATCAATGAAGGTGGTCTGTGTTCCCTAGAGAGGATTGAGTGAAGGAGGGTTGTCCCATATCCAGGGGATTAAAGAAGGGGAGAAATATCTCTGAAACCCTTCGTGTTTCAGAAGCTATCACAGGCTGAAGTCTCTCAGGGACACACCCCAGCCACATCAGGGATGCCATTGGAAAAGGAAGGTTAGTGCTGGGAGGGAAAAAGAATTGCATTTTCTTCCCAGGCCCTGAGAACCCCACTGGCTCTTTTTCTAAGGGCTCCATAGGTGGAGGTGCTATGATACATTTTTGGCATTAGTATTAGAAATGATTCAAATAGAATTGCCCATCACAGTGAGGTGAAAATGAAAACATGAATTTGAATCTTGTCATGGAGGATGACAATATATCTTTTACCTCCATGTAACTGAGGCTGACATTATACAACCTTATCGTGTCTCCCCAAGATGATACCTGGTCCACCCCAGCCATTTGTCTGGAAAACAATGCATTATCTTGAACCCCACAAAACACTCTTCCTTATTTCTGATTTTTCACACACTTCATATTCATTCTCATCTCAGAAGATTTTCACTCAGTATGAATGGATACTCTTGAGAAGGGGGGAGGGGTTTGGTGGAAGGGTGGAGGGAAGTTTGCTTTTGGACTGGTGTTCATTTGTGTGGTGCATTTACTGTTATTACTGTATTTTATGAAGGACCCATTTGTGGGTCAATCAAATAAATAAGTCCTGTGGCCTCAGTATGAACTACACAGACAGAGGAAATCCCACTCTGCACTTTTAAAGCTGCATTTGTCCCTATCACAGAGTAATTTATTCTAATGTCATGAAAATTTTCACAGCACAGTAGTCTGCTTCTGTAAAAATCCCAAGACCAAAGCATTCTTACCCTATACAAAAATGTTGAAGCAAAGCCAAAACATTTGATGTCAAGGCAGGAAGTATCAATCTTACAACAATGTTTTGCAACATGATGACTTTAATTCCGTTACAGCAAATGCCTGCTCTTGAATGCGGTCATTTTTATGACACGTTTTACTGGAAAGGGAAGGCAGTTGTTCAAAGCAGTCTTGAACATACGGAAGGTGAACTGTCTCCCCCAGGCAAAGAATAGGGTGGCTTTACTGCTGCTGATATATATAATTGTATGTTAATGCTTACCAAGGTCAACAACAAAACTCCTACGCTCTTTAGTGTGCAGAATCAGGATTTTATTGTTCAAATATGTCTTCTTTTCACTCTGACGGGTTATAAGAGACACTATATTGCATAATGGTATGGTTATTAAGTTACCAAGATAGACATAGGTGCATAAGCACTACCAGGCATTTATTGAGAAAATACAGATCTTGATCACACTATCAAAATTAGTTCGCTTCCTGAGCGTGGTCCTGAACTAAGCACCCAATCAATATGCAACTTTTTTTCTTTTACTTTGTCCTTATCACTTGTCCATTTCCGGGCAATGATGACACGAGTACATCCACTACTTAATTTACTACCCATCCTTTGACTCATTAGCCATTGTGTTCATTGTGTCCAAAATTCTGAGTTTCCCAGTGTATGTATCCACTGGCTAAGTCTTGAAAGTGAACATCATAGATGTTTTCTTTATTCTTCATTCTCATGTTGAAGCCTTGAATCCCTCAAACCTTGATCTGTTTATTTTCTAAATAAACTTTAATCTTTAGCCTTGCATTTTTAGAGCACACACAGGGAATAGTTTAGAAGAGAGAGACCTCTAAACCAGTGAAAATCTGGAATTAGTCCACAAACTCAATAGATTTCTCCACAGAGGTAGATCAGCATCAATGAGAAAAACTGGCCCCAAATAACTACTTTATAATCGGTTTATAAAACAAATATAATATGTACTTAGATCAATCATAGGACCAATTACCCAGGGGACTAGTTTCTGTTGCTATTTTTGTAATATTTACGTACATAAAAGTGAAATACAGAGAAATGTATTTGGCAAGTACCTTTTAGAAAAGGAACATTTGAAAAATATCTCTTACTGAAAGTGTAGTCTTTTGCCTTTTGGGCTTATATCGCTCCCTCCCCTATTCTCTCCACCCCGCAACTTTACTTCTGATCTGCTCCTCTTAGGTGCACTCTGTTCTGACAATGAAAAAATTCCTTCTGGTTTTCTTTCCTCCCTTCTCTTCAGCTGATATCTAATCTTTCTCAAAGCTGACATGTCTGAGTTTATCCTTTTGTAAAGTGAACATACAAGTAGTGTTTGAACATATACCCTTAAAAGTGCTATTTTGTTTTTAGAGGTTTCTGGGTTCCCCCTTGCCTTCCTGTCCCTCCCCTTCCCTCCTTGCCTAGCCCCCTTCCTCCCCCGCCCTTAAATGGAAGTAGAAATGCAAAGCTGGAAATGATCTAAAACAACTATGATAAGAACCTGTGACTGAGGAACAGAGTTTGGTTCAGAACACGGGGTCAGCAGGAAGGTTTCAGCTAAAAATGAAGTGATGGTGCTTTTGCTCCTTTAGGGTTTTTTTTTTTTTTTTTCTTGGTGTCACTATTTGTGCTTCTGATGCCTTTTGTTTTTTCTCTTTCAGTGTTAGTAAGGGAAGTACTAAATTATAACAGTAATATTGGCCACTAAAAGTCTTTTTTGCACACTAAATCCTTAAATAATAGAAGTTGGCCAGATTAGATTATTGTTACAAGGTATATATATTTTAATGATCACACTTAATGATGTTTCTGACAGGGTCAATATCATTCCTATTTTATTATCAGCAGTACTCATATCCACTATCTAGCTATGCTTTATGCATGTTCTTAACTAAAATTACACCACTACTTTAATGATTTCATGTACTGTGAAAAAAATTTGGACAAAATCCAGACTTGCTTCCAGTTATACAAAGTGGGAATCAGAGGAATGAATAATCTGAATTTGCAGCTCACTCTTGGCTGTTGAGTAGTTTGCTTGTAATCAGATGCCATTTAATCTCTGCAATTTCAGTACAGAAATTAGCAAAGCCACAAGCCTGGTAGGTGTGGAACTCTGACAAGACTGGCAATCACAAATATTACAGTTTTTCCTCTATACCTCACAGTATATATCAGTTCCTAATGTTTTGTTGTTGTTGTTTAAGTAGCTGATAAAACTTCAGTTCAACCTTTAACTTAGACAGAAAAACAAAATAAAATGTATTCTACAGTGGCCGTGGTACAACAGGACACATTAGTACACAGTCATTGGAGTTATTAGGTACCTAAAGTTACATGAATGCTTAAATGGCTTGCTGGATATCAGACAAAGCAATCTCTTTAGCTATTCGCACTAAGCTGCTGAAAGACATGGAACTCTGAAATTTTGGGTTGTGAATAATTTTAAGAGCAAGAAAAGAAAACTTCTCTCTTCATACACAGGAAAAAGAGGGAAAGTTTTAAAGTGGTGAAATAAAGACAAGATCAAACATATTTAAGAAAGGTTTCCTTTCTACAGCATGTCACAATACTTATAAAGGAGCTGCAAAACTGGATTAATTTCCTTAACAAGATTCATTATTTTTGATTGACTTCTACCAGGGAAATTAAAATAACCTCTGCCTAACCATAAATGACTTCTGATTTGGAAAAAAATTCTCTGCTCTCAATCCTCATTTTCTATTTTATGAAAAAGGAACATGTAATTATAGATGTATTAATATATTTGATAATATTAAGTTATATTAAATTATAATTTTGGAAAAAGTATTAAAGTATTCCTGGTAAGGCTTGCAGATGACACAGCTGATTTAAAGACAGCTCTCTGGATCAGCTGGTAAATTGGTCCCAAAAAGTGAGGCAAAGATTGCAGTAAGAGGTACTGGTTTTCATTGGATCAACAGGCTTAACTGCAAAAAAAAGACAAAAAAAACCAAAAAAAAACCCCAAACCCTCTTTAGGTGCAGGACAGCTCCATCAGAGAAAGAGTGAAAGAAAGAGTGAGCCAGCAACAACAGAGGAAAGCTGCCACAGAACGGACAGTTAGATTTGTCACCAGAGAAAAGGGACATGTGGTTCTTCCTGTTATGAAATGGTTAAGTGTCTTAGTGTCTGGGCTACTCACTATTCTGGTACATATCTCTCTGATTTTGATCAGAATTTTGTCTCAGGAACCATCTTTTTTAATGTCAATATGTATGTTGAACAAATAAAAGAAATTTCACCTTACAAATCTTACTTGAAATAGAGCTAAGTACATTGTTAAAGTAGATCATAGTATATGATGTGGCACTGTGTCCTGGCAAGCAGTGATTCTGAAATGAATGTGGGAATCATGATGGATAAATAGTTGTTTATGAACTCTCAGTGCAAAGCTGTGACAAACAGGACTCCAGCACTCTTTGAATGGGAAACAGGGATATTAACAAGAAGGAGGAAGATGGTGAAGTCTCTTGCATACAGTGCTGAAGAGACTGCCACTGCTAAGTTGTATGTTGTTCTGACATGTGTGCTTCAAAGAGAATACTGAAAATTTGGCGGGGGGGAGGTCAGATAAGAGACACAAAAGTTATTTCAGAAAATATATCTCAAAGTGAAATAGTTTACTCAAGAGAAGGATAAGAGATGATTTTAAAACAGTCTATGTCTTCTCTGCACAAAAGAAATCTGCTATTTACTTCAATCTAACAAAAGCACTCTAACCGCCAGTGCCGAGAAGCTTAGGCTAGAGAAATTCAGACTGGAATTAAGGTACATATTTTTTAAGAGTGGACAACTTACCACCGGCATAATTACCAAAGCATGTGGTAAATTTTCTAGTGGTTATATTGGATATGTGTTTTCAGAAAGATATTCTCTACTTCAGCCATGAAGTACTGGGGTTCACATGAGAATTTCTGGGCAAGATTACTTGGACTATATTGTACAGGAATCCTTCAAGCTTCAGATGCTATTAAACTAGGACCTTTGTAACCTTTCAGTCCTGGCAAATGCACGCTGAGAATATCATCTCATTATAGCATTCACTTTGTCGGTTTTAGCTCTGAAAGGCACTTAGCAATGAGAAGGAGACAAAAATCTAAACAAAAGGGAAATGCTCACAAACTCTGATGGGTCAGGGAACCGACAACAGAGGAAGTGGCAACAGCAATATCTGGTCTCAAAAGTAGTGTCAATTGCCACAGCATCAGTAACAACTTGCCTCACTGTTCTCTATTACTAGTGCTGTTTAAAAACTGGCATTCACTAATAGCATTCTTTCTAAAAGTAATCAAGAATGCAGGACTAAAGCTTACATACCCTCAAAATGGGTATTGCAGGGTACAGTTATTATGCCATCTGTCAGACACTGCTGCACTACCCGTTATCAAGAAGAATTAATAAGAACAGATATCAGAGTTGGAGCCTAAACGACACACTCATAAGGCTGACTGTCTGCTCCCTATTACAGTTGTTCAATTTCATTAGCCCAAAGCTAACTTCATTAATTTTGCATGTAAGGGTGAGCTGGTACCAACCAGTACTGGCCATGGTTCAGTGAGAGGCTTAAGGGGAATGAATAATCCAAACGACGTGTTTGAAGCTGAGCACACGCTGTCACCCGTTGCTGAATCAGTGCCATGCAAAGGAAGCAGCCATGGTCAAAAGGAAAGACAAAGTGAACAAATGAAAGTCCCTTCCAGATTTTTATTTTTAGATTTCCAGGTAGATTTTAGGGATTGTTGGAACCTAGAGCTTTGGTTTCTAGTGAACGTAATGTCTAAGAGCCTAAATGTCCTTGCAGCTCACATGCCAAACTCTCCCTTCCCCCCACCATTGCAATAAGAGCTGGTGTTACACACCCTCTCTCCTTTTTGAAGCTGTTATTATTAGCACATGGAATTTCCGTCTCCTCCTCTGCTTGAAATCCCAGAGTTTAAATCTAATATTAGGAAAAAAGAGCCCTGTCCTACAACACTTCTTTGTTATTTAATCTCAGCAGAACTATTTGCCAAGAGCCTTTCTTCCCCTTTCTAATGTCTTCAGGCCAACTTCAGTCTCCAGCTCTCAAGGTCTGCTCTGATTTTATGACTGGGAGCTTCTCCAAAGCTATCATTCATTCCAGCGTCTGTTGTCTGTCTCAGCCTCAGGAGCTTCCTGCTTCTTTCATCTGCTCTCTTCTGATGGTGTCTTATTTAAATGAAGACAATTTCTCATTAAACTCACAAAGGACCTGGAACTTTTTGCAGTAAAAACTTTTTTTTTTTTCCTTTTCATGATGACATCTGTCTTTCACTTATGACCTGATCTTGCTCTGATTAAATTCAGTGGCAAAATACTATTGTGTTTAGAAGGAGCCAGCTCTTATCCTTGGAGAACACTGAAAACAATGCACTAAAAGAAAATGTTTAGACTACTTTTTTTAAAAAAACTCAATGGAAGTTACTTTAGCAGTATAAATAAAAATTTTAAAACTATGATTTGAGGCCTCATATTTGTCCTCAAATCTTACAGCTCCTGAATCAGCCTAGGGAGACAATTCAGAGAATTTAGGTATTGCACTGCCTAAAAATTAGGAGACTGGCCCTGGTAAGGTCATTCAAAGAGTAAGAGTTAGGTGTCTGCGCTCTATGTGGTATTAACAGCTCTAAGTCTGAGCTCTAAATATTTCCAGAGGATAAGCTACAGAACTGGTGAGAGCTCTGCGCCTCAAAAGGGTAATAAAAACCAAGTAATAATAAACTAAGGAAGTCACCCCAAAACAATAGAAAAGTCTTGAAAGAGGGAATTTGAACTCTCATCCTTTTGCTGTAACTGGGAATCCAAGGCTAAATAGTCTCACTTTCTTTTTTCCTAGTTGGTCCATCTACCTACACAGACTTGCGAGCCTCAGCAGGAAGAAAGGCAACCTTCCTAAACAAGTCTATGTCCTGCATCTCCATATGTCATTAGTAGATCTTCATCTCTTCTGCTTTCTGGATATGATACTTAACAACTAGTCCATTAGATGCCATGATGTTTTTGTACAGAAAAAGGAGTGAATTGTGAGTGGCCAGAGACACAGCTTTTGGAGTCAGCTCCATATTCCCAGACTCTCAGCCTAATTCCTGTCTGATTTTTGTGGCTCAGCTCTCTGACATGCTTATTTCTTACCAGTCGCTGTGAATTACTCTCTAAAGTCTCCTAGAGGAACTTATTGGCTATATAGAGAGCCCAATGCCTAACCACAGCTTTCTGAATCACCCCAGTAGAGCCAAGCACAGCATTTTTAAGCACTGAGATACCACATTTGGAAACACCAAAGTGGTGTCTCTGAATTTTCCTTCTGTTGTTTAGAAGAGGAATTGTGATTTGGGTCTTCAGATGCTGTTGTGAGAATAATATCAATAATCCTGATAAACCACACACTTTTCAAAGAAGAATGTGGAACAAATGGATCATTAAAACTAACTGTAAATTTTACAGACATTGTGATAACTTAGGACATAAGCAAACAATGCAAAGGTGGAGACTACTCAGCCAAAATTTCCCTCTTCCACTGGTTTTAAATTAGAAGGAACAATCAAGTAGAACATCCATCATTTCCTCTACAGTAATAATGAATAAGGTATCCTTTTCCTACACAAAATCCATTTTGATGCACCTTCCACATGAAAAGAATGGAAGAATAAAAGTCCCACCAGATTCAGCAATTTTCTGGCATGCCTGCTTTATAGGGACAAAACTCTGCTTGTGGGGAGGACTGACAGAAATCCAGGACTAAAGGGGGTAAAAACAACAGTGAAACCATCTTAATGTCAAGGTAGCCCACTAACAATTTTAGAATGAAGACAGCTGTATTGACCTTTTGATGATTTGCAAAATTCAGGGGACATCGCAATTTCCTTTCCATGTGTCTAACAGTACATAAATGTTAAGGCTAAAAGGCCACTTCTTTGAGTACTGACAGTTATACAAATGGATTTTCTTAACACAAATAGGCTGCACTTATGAGATCCTTATATGGAGTTGTACTTTGCAATGTTAATCCTTTTTCATATTAATTGAGTTCTCAGTACAACAGGCAACATGACTCATCTTACACACACACATCTGCTTTTTATACTGATGTTAACAGCTGAGAAAAAGACCTTCATAGTCTATGTGCATAACTTTACTGTTTCATAGTATCATTATAAAATGGGGTCCCTCAGGGTAAATTACTTAATATTTCTGTTATCCTCTAACAACAGCTGTAGGATTTAGTTCCTTCAATCTCTATCTGAATGACGAAGGAGAAGGCAAATATCTTTCCATGATATTTTTTCAACTGTTTTCCACATTCACATTCATATTCTTTCTTCCTAAGGGAAGATTTTTCTCTCAGCTCTTGGCATGTTCACAGAGGGCTGCTATCAAGTTGTAGTATGGTGTCTGATATTGAAGTTATGGATGTGATATTTTTACAAACTGTCACTAATGTCAGACTTCCATTGCTGTGTTTTTGAAATGTCCCATAAAAGGGAAAGGGAAAATTTCCTAAAGTGCAAAAGACATTCCTCTAACACAGAAATTCAATGGTATATGTGTGTCTGCTAATCATTTCTGTTTTTAAAGTTTTTCCATGCTAATTCCAGCAAGGCCATCACTGATTTGTAGTCTGTATAAGCCACAGAAGATCAACCACACCAAATTCCCCTGTATCTTCAAAATGAAGTTTAAGCTAGAGGCACACTGTAGTAATCTTCAGTGTGCGTTACTTCTTAAAAGCTTTAGAACAAAAAATACAACTCTAATTTTGGAAATAAAGCTCAGGTTTTACTTTTCAAACAAGTATTCAAAATTAACTAATGTAGATACATATCCTTAAGAAAAATAAATGCATTATCTCTCCCTCCTCCACCAAGAATACAACTTTTTCCATTCACAGCCATTTTTTCATGGGTGTTACCATATGGCAGAATGTCCTGATCATAAGATTCATCAGAAGAGAGTTGTACAGATGAATACAGAAGAGCACCAGAGGAACTCAGGGAGCTTGTCGAGAGAATTGAGATGTTTCATCCCTTTCCTTTCAACTTCCTCAGCAAGACTTGCTCTACAGGTCTTGAGGTTCTCTTCATATCACTTTGCAAACCAGTGACCTTTAAATCTTTTTCATGCTGACAGGCATTCCTAATGAAAGAGGCAAGTTTCATTTCAGGGAATTTAAGCAGAGACTCACACAGGAATTGTGGTACTTCAATCTCATTTTTGGCTGCATTCATATACTTAACTCTAAGGGGATTCGCAAAAATGCTGCTTTGCTGCTACAGTGCTTCAGCACAGGCATCAAAAGTTTTCAACACAAAGCTTAAGTAGGTGCCTAAAGTTTTGCTACTGTGCATGCTAAGATAGGCCACCAAGCTGACACAGCTGCATGACTCAGGGCCTAAGGCTGTTAGGAGCTCACAGCTTAGGCATCCCTGTACCAAAGTGCCCTGAGGTCTGATCTGGTAAGCGTCACAGCACACCTAATACATCCTGACAGCATGAAGGTCAGCACAAAGCACAGGAGCCATGGTTACTTCTACTCAGAAGAAAAGGTATTTCAGGTTGCCTTCCTTTCCAGAACTGCTCAGTCTTTAAAGAGCTCATGCAGGAAGTGAGAGCTGCTAGTTCAGTGGTGAAGGTATGCTTCTGGGATTTCTGTGCAGTTACAGGGTTTTTGTATAACTCTGCATTAAAGACAAACATGATTGATTCCGTCATATCTAGTCAAAAGGATAAATTAAACAGTGTGTTCCAGTCACAAGTCCTAAATTTATACAGGACATTTCTCCTGGCATTTCTGTTTGACTAGCATTGAGTCTATCATGCTGCCTGTTACAAAGCCATATTAAGGAAACTAATTCTCCCTAGTCAGTGTGTAATATATACATATGTAAGTTCATATGTATGTAACTTTCCTTGTATGTGATGTTGATTAGCCTATAATTGCAGATGCTACAACATTCAGCATGATAACACCTAATAGGCTTTCTGAATCTAAACCTTGGTGTCTGTTTCTGCAAAAAACAAGAATAAAGATTTTGTCTGACACCTAGCCTCAAGAAGAAGTTTTAGTTTCCAGTGTGGGCATAATTTCACACTATTTCTTTTATGAAGTCTTAGGCTTCCAACGCCCAAGTTACATAACACTGGGTCACTGAACTAGTTTCACTACCTCCTCCCCAATTAAAACCAAGAAGACTGTGAGATTAGAATTTGATGAATCAAATGCAGAGGTTCACTGGCCCTAAGTGATATGGATATTTTTAATTTTATCATTGGAGGCAGTCTGAAATTCTGATGTACACGCTGACTTGGGAACTTTATATATTGCTTTACCTGACTTTCAACAAACACATTTTTGCAGTGTTGTCTTTTAACCAGGTGTTATTTTACACTTTAACTCTGTTGAGTTTGCTGTAACAGTCAGATATTGCTGAATGCTCATGCTTGGAAAACACAAGATTCAGGTCACCTGCAATCTCAGCTGAGCTTAAATGGTAATTGTGGGGACAAAAAAATAAGGCATTACACAATCTCACCCTATTAGATGTCTTCTGTCATCTACTTCCACCAGTGTCTTTAGTAATTCCTTCCCAAATTCTATCATTTGACTTAAAAAATTATTTATTTATTTGGTGGTGCAGCTAAACCAAGACTAAGTTTCCTTCTTAATTAAGAAAAAAATCCTTCAGGACATCTTTTTTCCAGTCTTACTCTGCTTGTTTCTGCATAGTCTACCTTTCAATTTACCTTCCTCTAGCACAACTTTAGTAAACATCAAATGTGGCCACAAAGACTAACAGCTATTAAAAAGCTTTTCTAGCTTGTTGGCACTGGCATCATAAAGAAAAGAAAATAATTTGAACAAATTCTTTGCCTACTGTCACTGCTTTCTCTAAAAAGGCAGGATTCCTGTGTAAGATTTTCTTACTCGCTTTTTATTTTGAGAACAAAGAAAATCACTTATGATTTATATTAAAAACTCTCATATGCTCAGTATAATCCTCTCTCCCCCTCCCTGAGCTGAAAGTAGTTCAGATGTAGGTCAGGCAGTACACAACAACATCTTTCAAACCTCTCAGCTCTATTACCCACAACTCAGCTGCTTGTTCATCAGCTGGTCCTTTGTTGTCTGCAAACTTATTATCTATGGTCTAAAGGAAAAAAAAGCATACTTCACCCAGGAGTTAAGTAAGCCTGTCTCATTCACCATTTCATATTTTTGAGGCTTCAATTCCTAACTATTTGCAATGCTTCATAAGAGGTCAGTAAGAACTGGCACATCACAAAGCACATATTCTTCAAGTTTTATAATATACTTCTATGTAAATAATTTTGAATCTCAGATACGCAGTCAGACCTGGATAAAGGATTTCGGAAGGTATAGTTTCTAAAATGTCATCCACATAAAAAGTCATTTCACTTTGCCATTTGCTGCCAGTAACTTGGTTTTACTTGTCATATGTTAGCCAACCATCCATTTTTTAATGCATTGACTGCATTAAAAAGGAAAAAAAATATTTTAAAACTTCATAGAGTAAGCATACTCTCATTTTAGTAGTCATTCCTAGCCAAATGGCTCTCTCTCTGAAGCGTATGAGAGATATAGGTTCACCTGACCTACACCTGACCTATTCCAAACACAGCTCAATAAACCTCATTTGTACAGAAATCATTAAAAAAATGTATAGGTATTTCAAATCTCACAATATATATATATGCATGTGCTGTGAAGTAGGGCTCAGTCTCTGGGAGGGTTTTTACTTCGCAGCATGATACTCTGCTGACTGCATCATGGCTGTTCAGCTGGGAAAAGGACGTATTTTCCTCTTTCTGCCTTATTTTGTTTTCTGTTTATTTAGTAGCTGGATGCTCTGGTATTTGATGTAGTGAAAGAGAATTTTTTGTTACCAACCCAACAGAAGAAGAAAAGCTGTTCTGTGTAATGCAGAATTCTTTTTTATTTATGTTATAAAGATTGTTTCATGTCTCAGTAAAAATTAAAATAGGAAGAGAGAAAAATTAGACGCTACTTGCAGTGCAGTTGGCAAGGCCATGGGGAGATGGCCAGAAAATAAATTTTGAAAAGCTGACCAACTAGTCACAGGGTTTTATACAAATGGGAGTCCCTGGCCTAGTCTCCATTCTATTTTGGGAATAGATAAGGACCCTGGAGCTTGCCATTCCTTTGTGTGTCCTAGAGCTCTTGAAAACAAAACAGTCAAGTGAAAATATAGAGGCTTTCTTCCACTAACTGAAATTTTGATCCAGATCTCTCAGACTTTGTAGGACTTAAATCAATGATTTAGGTTTAGTTCATTTCAAACCAGAGTGGTATTAGCCCATAGGATATTGCTGAACTATACAGAATTCTTGCCAGGGGTGATATGCAAATATTTCGAAAAAAAGCTTTTTTAAGTGCCTCATATCCTCCAGCAGTTCTACACAGAAATGTCTCCTTGGAAAATAATGTGAAAACAGCTGTCAAACTGCTGCCATTTATCATGGGTGGCCACAAAAAGAGGGGTCTGGAAACAGGACGGAAAGCTCATGGTCAGTCTGGCTGTACATCCTTTCCTCTGTGGGCACAGTGGAAGGCGTCTTATGTTACTTTCCGTTCTGCTGGAGTAGTGAAGAAAAATGAGTAGTATAAGGGGGACCCTCCTTGAGCTCTGAGCCTTTGTAGAATCACTTATGCACACATATGATCTGACTGCAGCCAGCTGAATTGAGTTTCAGGCAAGATTATGATAGCACTGTGCCATTAGCAGTCTGGCCCCAAAGCTTGGTCTGGACTTTAATTTTGCAATTGAGCACCTTCAGAAATGCTGATGCTAACTCTGTTCTGCTCTTTCAGTATCATGGGGATGGAAGGATATTTACTTTCTGATGGGGATAAATCACCTTTTTCCACTAGGTTGGATTCTTTACTTCACTTCTCAAAGCAGCTTTCTTCATAAAGAGTAGTCATAAGTTTTGGCAGAGGGTCTACTTGGATAAAGAAGGAGAGCAGCATCAGGAGAAAGTAATGGGGATATGGTGGCAAGCTGGTCAGGTTGTGGGAAGGGAGGTATTACAGAACCAAGACTGGACACAGCTGCAGGAGAAAGACAAGGAGGCTGTTAAAAGGTTTCTGCTGGGTGGGAGAGGGGAAGGTTGCTATAAGATAAGAAGGTGTTTGCACAGTCCACTCTCGCTAACATAACCTGGATAAAAACAGTGGTTAAGACAGGAACATGAGCATAAGAGTGCATGTGAATGGAACACCCAAAATTGTCTGAGACAGTATTTGCCCCCAACAGATCAATGTTAAAGAGGAAGACAACCATCAGACAGATTAAATAGTAAATGGGGAATTACAAAGAAACTTCTGAACCAAAGATGGAGTCATCTTGAGAGAAATATAAAAGAAGCACAAAATTTTGTAACAGTGGGGAGAGACCTTGGAGTGGAAATAGCAGCAGTCAAAGCCTGGTCTGCCACTGGCAGAAGTTGCCCCACTGGCACCATGACCTCTGCCTAAGCCACACAGAGTAGCCTCCTCATTGGACACTGTGAGAAGCCTGCATCCAAGTAGTGGACCTGGATGGTGGGAACTGAAGAAGAAAGAAGAGATGATCTAAATTAGAGACAGGACATGGCTAAAAGAGTGGGCTTTGTAGTGATAAAAAAGATTGTGCCCTCCAGGGAACTTTCTTCCTTAGAGTCTGAAATAAAATCTAAGATTCCCAAATCTCATATTTGCTGTCATAGTAAATATGTATCTCATCCCAATTCAATGTTGGTCCAGCAGAAGGAAAACAACCTGCTGCTGTTTTTATTTGCTTTATTAATCCAAGCAGCAGAGAAATGTGGGTTGGTTCTTCAGGTCTCCATCTTCTTACTGAACTAAGTAGATGTCAAGATAATGCCAGTCATTTAGTTTTGCTTCTACTACATCTTCATGACTACATCCTCTCTTAGAAGAATATTATCATGACTGTGAAGTTAAGCTATCAAAACTTAAAAACTGACACAATCAAGGTTACCACTGCAACTTTAATTTGGCCACCTTTTGCACATGAATCATAAGATAGTCTTTAATTACAGGATCATGAACTTTTTTTCTCTCAAGAGGACCCCTACCTAGCTCAGTGCATCCAAAGGACTTAATTAGCATCTGTTCAATATTTTTTTTTTAGCCCTGTTGTTCAATATGTTGCCCTAGGCCTTATTTAAAGCACGTTGTTCAAGTCCTGCTCTGAAAACAGAATTATTAATTTCCTCCTGGGCTTTTCTATGATGCTCATCACCACAGAATCTGACTGCTTTTCAGACTGTTCATTTATCATCATAAAACCCATGTGAAATTTGAGGGAATTATCTGTATTTAGCAGACAGGGAGCTGAGACACAGAGACAAAAGTAAAAAATATCCACTAACGCTGGGTGTCCAAATACTTTAGACTGTCAAAAATTATATTTTAGCATTACTTAAGATCTTACACATTGAAAGATTAGTTCCCATGGACTTTATTAGCAGCTGAGACCATACAACATTCTGCAAAGCAGACCTGGAGATACAGACCAGGCACCCAAAGATGAAGAACATATCTGAGTTTTAAATCATTGCGTACACAGTTTTCAAAAGGGACAGATACAGAACTTATTTTTTCAGGGAAAATAAGTCACCTGTTCTGCTTGTCCAGTTCCCTGCCTCAATCACTATCTGCCTTTCAGCTTTTGAAACAAATAAGGCAGAGGGATCTGGAAAAAAAATCTGCCATTACTCTGTTTCATTATCCAGGCATTCTGTACATTAGCTGAAGCCAGTGCTGAAAAGAAAATAGTAAGTGATCATGTAGTTAACAATTCTATTATAATTTTCATAGACAAGATGTCAGGGATGCATGGTGGGTGCAGTGCAAATGGAGGTGTTCTGCCATTTCCAAACTTCAGTCTTTTTAATAAATACATGTGCAAATGAGTATATGGCCACTTGTCTATGCAATAGAAAATAGCAGCTTTCTGAGCTATTAACACTGATAAATAAGGAACATAGTGAGGAAAAAAGTCACTACCAACCACTTACTCTTTGCAGATAGAGGAAAACTTTTGAGCATTTTCTGTTTGATAAGCAGTAATTTGTGAAGTTAAAGATCTATTTTCTATTGCTTTCAGGCACAATTAATCTTGAGCAGCCTGGATAGCCAGCTCTTCTGGATTACAGAACTGTCAGAAAACATAAAAGCTCCACAAAATCCTTGCTACTGCTCTCTGTGCTATTCCAGCTGTGTACTCAGTAAGATCTTCAGCAAGTTTTCCAGTCTAGGAAAACGTACACTTTGTGCAGTTACTGAGCAGATATAGTAAAACTAAACAGGTTTATATTGTTTAGCTAGAAACACAAAGTGATAATTAAGGAAATGAGCCACCTCACTGTTTTAATGTACTGTAAGTCTCCTAAGATATTTACAGCTGTTGCTTGCAGTATCTGCCTTTTCACAGTGTGGCTAGTACATTGACAGCCGTCTGTTTATGCTTCCTTTGACATAGGCATTGGCTTCTCCAAAGTCTGTAGGGCTGGAGTGCTAGCATGTTTTTGGACCCAATGGTCCAACAGCTAATTAACTTGTCCGCGATGAATTTAACATCAGTTTGTTGAAACAATCCTTGAACTGAATGGAGAAGTCTATGATGGAACTGAGTTCTCAAGTTTTTATGTAAATATGCAGAATTGAGGGAGCCAGAATACTACTGCTCTTTTCTAACACATACAGATGTTTCCTCAAACACTGTATATGAGGGTCTTTCAGAATTAGGCTCTAGGGAGAGCAGAGCCTCATTCTTCTTTGCAGAAAGGTGAAACACTGTCTCCTTACTACCCACAGTATTTCTCCAGAAAATAAACTGGTCTTGAGTAGGAAATACATTGCACCCCTAAAGCAGGGGTGCCAAAGCATGCTGCCTCTGCAAACAATAGGAAAGCTATTGCTCCTTCTAAATACAGAATATGCGTATACCACACACTGTCTACATATATTGGTCAACATCAACTTGAATCAAAATGGGAATGGCTGAAATGTTCATTCTCAAATAAAAAAATAATACCCACACTGAGACACCAGAATAAATAGTTTAATTTTCAAAGCTGTGTTGCACCTAAGTGAAGTCAACAACTGGACTCAGGAAAAGCCCTATTACATATTACAGGTGCTGCAGACAGCCCATGTAGCATTGCAACATTCAATTGCTTCGAATAATCCCAAGTCTCTCTCAGATTTCAGAATGTCAGGCTTCTCTGATGTAAGTTACCTCCAGTGAACTGAAACAGCTGTGGGAGAGATTCAGCAAAAAAATTAAGTGAGGGCTTTAAAGTTATTGTCCGTGTTTTGGATTTCCATAAAAATTGAGGTCTTTGCACAAAAGCTGAGAATGCTCTTCTTCTGACTTCCTGAGAATGAATAATTCATTTAAAAATCACTTTATGGGTACATAAAATTAGGATTATTAATAAAACTATTATTTTATCTTTTTTCTCCTTATTTAAAATTCATACTCTCTTTTTGTTCAGTTATTATTCCTTTGTCTTTCCTCCTTGCTGTCATAACAGTGCAAGTGATGTAATTGTCTTGGGCATTCAATGCAACTGCTTAAAATATCTAGTAGCAAGAATTAGTTTTTAAGAGAAATGGTGATGCATTTTTGTCATTTACTCAATTAATTATTCACCACTGTTACTAAATAAAAAGTGCCTGTGGTGCTTTTGCTTGGCTTTCATTCTATTTTGATTTAATGTTGAGGTGTCTCTGTTGTTTGAAAGAAGGGCAGTCTACTAAGAAAGGCATTAGTCTTGTTCCCAAGAAACAAAAACATAATTCTGTGCTCTGCCACAGTCTTCTTGTGTGTTCTGGGGCTGGTCACTTACCAGTTAATCTGATAGCTCCAATAATGATGATTAAAACACTTTCTGCCTGCCCTCCATTTCAGCATTTCCTGTTGGAATGCAACCTCTTTCACACATGGACATACAAAAAATGGCATCAGAGGGCCCCAATCTCTCTGTAATAATATAACAAGATTCTAGCCTTTATACAATGCCATGCACATCTCTGGCACTACATAAAAATGCTAGCAATGCTACTGGGATTTTGTCCTGCAGTGTCTTGGCACACGCAGTTACCATGTGTAATGTTCATGATTTCAGTTAGTGGCTGGCTCATGAATGTGTCAAATAGCCATAACAGTTTAGGCAGGAGTGTTAGTAAGGGTATGAGGTTTAGAATGGCAGGGATCACTGTTTGCTGTGAGTGGATAAACTGCAAAGACTTCTGAGAGGGTATTTCTATATTCCAATGGAGGTAAATACATTTTTATGGCATAATTTTCAGAACTTATTTGCAACCCCCATTTCTGTTGAAGGCAAGACAGCTGTGGCTGCTAGGCCTACAAGATAACTACTTGTTTGCTGACCCTTCCTTACAGGTTATCCATTTTTGAATGTGTTGGTAAACCCTTTGGGGCAGGGGGGAGAGGGAAGGTCATAAAGTAGTATGGTATGGCCATCTCAATGTATTCGATTAGGCATCTAAGAACTGGATTCTGTAGCAAATACCCATAACCATATAGACTTCCCACACAGTTTGACCAAAGGGCAAATGCTCTCTTAAATTACCTTTACAAGGAGACCACATGCATTTGCAAAGAGCCTGAATATATCTTCCGGGAAACATTTTCAAAAGTGTGTAAGTGACTAAGAAGCCTAAATCTATTTTTGACTAGTGATTTAGGAAGTTAAAATTAAGTCTCACTGAAAGCCAGCTGGACCTAGGAGTCACAATCACTTAATCATCATTGAAAATTTACCCTTATTCTTATTACAAGTGGTTGCTACTTTCAGGGCGATTAATCTCATCTTAGCCTGAAATACCAAGCACTCGAGCTAACGGGGAGTGATCCAGCAGTTGCTATTAGGCTTTTTCTCTGATGGCAGAACATATGACTGAGCCTTAAATGTATTGCTGGATATACTGTTCCAGAATTCTGTTATATCAAGATTCCAAATACTTATCCAGTGACTTCTACGTACACTTAGAAACTAACATCAGAGTGACAACAGTAGATTAGGGGTGGATCACTGAATCATAGAACTTCCAAACACAGGAAAAACAAACAAACCAAAAAAACCCCCAATGTTTCAAGTTGTTTCTTGGACATATATGTCCAGAAGTTTCTGAAGCTGATTCTAGCAGTAACACTTGGAAAAGATCTATTAAACACTGTCACATCTAATTAGATGAGACATCCAGTGTTTACATTTTAGCCTAAATCATTCTGAAAAAATTGTTAACCACTCCCTTTTAGTTTCAGAAGACTTGTAAATGTCAAACTAACCCTCTGGTGTACTAAGATGCTTTCATTTGATAAAACTGAGATCTTAAAGTACATAGAGAAAGGAATTGCCAGTACTGGAAGAATTAAGTGGATCAGATGTGTGACTTTGTTGCTGTTGTTTTTCACTTTTATTATTACTATTCCTTATTTGAATTTACTTCTACGGCAAAAAGATAACATATCAGACAGCCTTTTTTTTTTTCTGGCTTAGAGGCTACTGATTCCATTTAATGCAAAATATTTGATTCTAAGAAAGCTGAACACAGGAAAATAATGCATTCCCAAATTTAATGAAGAGAATCGTAATTTGCAAGGAGCAGTGAATGTGTCACAATGAAAAGCAGTAAAAGAAGGTGAATCTGTGCACCAGAAGATTGCCTGAATCTCTCTATTATTAGGTACAAAAATAGAAGGGTCTTTTTTAAATTGCTGCAAGTCTGTATCCTGGAGTCTTGATGATAGGAAAAGGATATGGGGTAGGCTATTCTAATACTGAGAAAATTAAAGCCTTTAAAGAAAAATGGGGAGAGGAGCTTTATTTGGGTGACAAAGAGACTCCGCTCCAAAAGGCATTTTCTAGTTATGTTAATGTGCTCACAGTACTGATTGAGCTAAATGAGATGCAATGTTCAGCCTGTTCATGTTGCTATTCACACAAGATTGTGGCAACTTGAATCACCTGCAGTAACTTTATTAGATATATCATGTAGCTGAATCTCATCTGCTTTGCTTACATGACTTTGCTGGATTGTCTTCAGAAGTGCAGGGAAAGCACTAAGCATTCATTTTTCTGCCCTTGATCTGGACTGTTAGGAAGAGGATCATTTTTATAAGCACATGGAATTAAGAGATTTATTTTGGATCATATTTGGTGGGACTAGACACATGGCAGAGGGTCTCCAGGGCTCAGCTCCATACTGCTGGAATGAAAATCTTAAGTATCACAAAAATGAGTGCTAATTATGTATTTCAGATGTTGCAATTAAAAGCATTTAAGAAATGCAAAATTAAAAAGAAAATCCCTGCCAAAATTTTTAAATGACTTTTTAACCTTTCCTTCCAAATGAAAAGTGTTTTTTTTCCTTCAGTTCATTGCTCTGTACTAAACAACTAAATGGCAACTACCCAGGAACATTTACTGACACATGCTAAAGGTATCCTAGGACATCAGTGCTAAGGTACAGCAACAATCAACAAACAACCTGAAAAGACACACAGAGGTTAAGATCCACCACAGCTGAAGGGAAATTCAGAATACAGCATAAGCAGGGAAGGACACTGAAGTGATGAGGAAGCAGCTATCAAAACCTTAGAAAGAATGACTCCCTTTCGTAACTGAGAAGGATTTCTGGCCGGTTACTTGTTCAGTAACCCAGTGGCAGAAAGAGGAGCCATTCCACTTCCTGCACCATTTTCCTACCACTTAACTTAATGACGTGCTGATCTCAGGCAATAAACTACTGGCTCTATTTCATATTTAGGACTGATCCCTCATGGGATTCCTATGAAGTCAAAAGTGTTGCACTACAATAGCTGAGAGATGCCTTCAATGTAGAAGCTCAAATCTGAGCCAGCAGAACACAAATTGACCTGAACTGTCTTATTCTACTCTCAAATATACAAGGCTACGAAGAGGTGGTGGTACCATAATCTCTGTAGTTCCAGCATTTACCTACAGGTTATCTTCTGCCTTGTCTGTATACACAAGGATCTATTCCAGCTCTGTCCCAGGTGCTTCTGTATAGCCTGAATAGACTCAAGCACAAACTTGACTGGGAGATAGGTATCCCTCTCCAAGAGACCACTTGCAGAACCATTTGGGAAGCCTGGTTTTTCTTGCAGAGAAAATTCTGTGGCCGTCCAGCCTGGGGCAGGCTGCCACTTAGAGGAGTGTGTGTGCGTGTGCGAGTGTGCGTGTCATTAAAGGAGAGGCCAGAAAATGTAATATCCAGCCTGCTATTTTTTTTATAGTGTCAGTGGTAGGCAAGGGCCCAAGGCCAAGGATGGAAACTGAAAGGACAGGCTCCTGGCTCACAGGCGGAAATGCTACAAATTGAGCTGGAAGAGTAACAGCACAGCTTCATACAACTGAGAAGCGCTGGAGAGCCAGCATTCAAAGTTTAATATGTACCTGGCTCTAAAAAAGAGAGCTTAGTGAATAATGTTACAAGTAGGGCAAGGGATCAGGGACAGTATTATTTTCACACACGTACATTTCCACAGTAAGTAAATGAGTGACTGGAGGAAGATACAGGAGCACAGCAGAAAATAAAAGCCAGAAAGAGAACATTACTTTTAATATACATATCTGCCAATCAAACACTATCCTGGTAGTTGTAAGAGGTGACCTGATTGCTTGGCCGTTAGCACAGCAGACTGCTTTGTAAGTGGGGAAAATGGATCCGAGTCTGGTTGTCTGAATACAGAAAACTTGGCACAGGAGATCTAATAATGACTGCAACTATGTTAGGAAAAACAAGGGAGAGAAAAATACACTCTTCCAATCCACTTTGGAAGACTGGACAATTTTTATGTGTTTAAAAAACACAAATGGAAGGAACAAGTTTATATGAATTGGAAAAAATAACAATGAACCTTAGCCTAAAAATAAGCATTGATGGCACACTGAGCTGTAGTAAAATTGGAGGACACTAAAGCATGCATCATCAGTAGCTCCCTTTATTTTTCTTAATTTTCTTGGACTGCTATTCCATGACTGCAAAGCTATTAACTATACTAGGATAGAGTTAGTAAATGGGTCATTCATTCAATCAAAATTAAGGATAGTATTTGCTTAACATACCTTACATTGAGAAAATCTGGGTTATCTTTCTGATTTTAAGATAAAATTGTATTTTAGAGCCTTTCTTTTTGTATAGCAGATGATAAAATTAAGAGCCATTTAGGAGCAGTCTTATATACCAGATTAATGTCTGTATAAATTATATGAGGAATGAAAAAAATAAAAAAAAATCATTTCAAAACATAGGACTTTAAAACTGTACTTTTCATTAACTTTAGGAGATTTGTGGGTGGAGTATTTTGCTATACTTTGTCTAGGGTAGAATAACCATTTTTAATATGACTATTTTTCCTAAATTGTTCTCATTCATGCTCTTCAATCTCATGTTTTGACTGGAGGAAAGGTTTCACAATTCATTTCTGATGGGAAAACACCATATGTTGGTATTACTGATGAAAGTTAGAGAAAACATTAAAAATGTGCTCAGTTTCATGAAACAAATTCAGTTTTTATGTTTGCATTGAATTTGTAGGCTAAGTAATACTCCCTTATTAAATCGAGGCCCCCTCATGCCAAAAGAAAATTAAACCTTCAAATAAACAAAATTTTGCTGATTGGTTACCCAAGAAAAATGTTAAAACAATTACATTCAAAACATTTCTCCTTTTGCTTCCCCACTTAACAACCCCAGATTTTTTGCTAGAAAAGAAATCTTGTGGCAGCCCATATCACTGGGACATTATCATGCTGTTACAGCTCATGGCAGAGCTGTATTTATTATTTCTTGATTATTTTATTATTTCTGTATTTATTATTTCTATTCAGAAGCTGAATTACTTCTCCGGAGCACCTGAAGTTAAATTCAATTCAGGCACTTAACTTTTTTTGGTAAATTAAGACAATTAAGTGAAACTGAACTACTGCTATTATCTCCATTTCAATCTCTAGGGCCTTAACCCCATGGTTATATATGAACCTACTGAATTTTAGTGAAAAAGTTTTGAGGCGGCTCTGAGTAAATTGGAGTCAGAAACAACACAGAGCTACTAGAAAGACCTTAGGAGGTTAAATATAAATCTTTTAGGCTTTTTCATTTTCCAAGCCCCAGACAGGAGAAAAAAAAATCTATTAAACTATTAAACCACACAGACAGATCAAATAGGGCAACTGGATTTTAACGCTTAGCACAGTTTTTAAGAACAGAGATTTTAAGAAGGTACAGTGACAGTTTAACCTTTATGAGCAAAAGGCAGTTCTCTCTAGATAAAACAGAGCTGACAGATTTGCTGGCACAGTTATGATTAGCTATGCATCACCTATCATTCAAGCTGACAGAAAGAATTTTATTCAAAGTTTGTGAGCCTGTTTTTGTTACTGGCCTCTAGATATGTCCTGGACGCTAACAGGAGCTTTCTAAATCTGCACCAGTTGTTTAATAAAATATCATTCTTGCCTACTTCAGCAGGCTTACCACTGTTAAGCACAGAGCTTAACAAGTAGTTAATAAACACTTCATGAGTGTAATAAGCAAGATAAGCATTCCAGAACTTATAATATTCATAAGCACAAAAACAGACCTTCTTTTTTACCCTGTCAATGTGGTTTAGAAATTAGACCACTGAGAAAGCCAAAAGCATGCAAAAGAGATAGATAGCTCTATTACAAGTAATAGTTCCAGAAATCCAGTGCTACTGATGCTGCTACAATTCATGCTGTGACTTTGATCCTAGCTTGACCTGTTACAGCAAACTAGACACATATCATTACCCTGGTTATCTTCTGGTCGTGATACCTGATCACAACTTAATTATTCCCTCCTTGGTCTTATAGTCACCATCACTACATGTTTGTCACATGTCCTATATTATTCTCCATTTCTACAGATATAAGTATATATACCATGGTTGAAAATCAGTGTGGTGTTTTTTGGAGAATGGGTAAGAGGAATTAATAGGAAATGAGGTAGCAAACAACTGGGGGGAAAAAAGTTACAGCAAAGATTGAGGATAGCCAAGATTTGGCTGCATCAGACTTCAGGAAACAGTACCTAAGCAGGGAGTCTGCGTAAGGTCACACTCCTCCTGGGCTGTACATGATTGCAGTGAGGAAGGGACACAAGAACAGAGCCCAAACAAGGAGATTCCTACTCCCGGCAGAACCAGTAGCTGTGAAGGAGGTGTCAGCTAGTTCCATGAAAGAGTTCACAGCAAGCCTTCAGCCTCTGAACACTGAAGAGCTCTGAGGGTCATCTTGCTCCCTGTTTGCAGAAAGAAATGGCACAGCTAAGTCCATAATTTTTGTTCATGACTTGCCTCTCACTTGCAAAAGCATGAGAAGTTCTGTGATTTCTCCAGGTTAAGGGTAGAAAGAAGAGTCACACCGGGTAAACAGAAGACTGAGAGTGTAAGTATACAGGGGTTCCACCTGCTCTCTCTCTCCCTCTGTGTACAGAAGAGGAGATACAAGGCAACAGGGAAGAAATGGCAGCATTACATTCCCATGATCTTACTGGAGACACAAATGGCAGGCAACATAAAAGGAAAATGCTTTAAGATTGCAGCATAACTTTTAATTGTGACTCAGAACTTCTGGCATGAGGTCTGCCTGCCTTCTTCCTCCTCCTCATGCCCAATAATGAGAAAAATATTATTCGTCTATTAGCAAATAGCTCTAATTATCATTCACGAGCTCTGTTTCATGGCATCCCACCGTTTTGGGGGGAAATTGAACAGCACACAAATTCTTCTCGTTCAGTAGCAGCTCCTTCCAGGGCAGAAACACAAACATTGTTTAGAATACAATCAGAGAACTGCAGACATTAAAATCAGGAAAGATCCATTGATTATGAAGCCCAGCTCTCTGCCAAGAGAGGCTTGTTCCCAAAAGCACTCTTATTAGTGTTTCATCCAGAAAAGTGTTAAAAATACAAGTGGTGAATCATCCTCCAAGTTCTTTCAGGAGACTATTCCTCAGCAGAACTCACTTTCTTTTTCTTTTTTTAAATATAACCTAATTTTTCAATTCTTTATTTTATTCGTAGTTATATTTTTTCCTATAGCACTATAGAGCTAGCAACCTTCACACTTTTCATACCCATCAAATTTCACACACCCAGTGCAAGACTCGTATGGCTGGCTCCCCCTTCACACTCCCACACTTCCAAGGCCTTACTGTAGGGCCATTTGTGATGCAGCATCAGGACCACGTATGATCTCTGACCAGATGCATCTGACAAGTGGCATCGCAGAGCAGGAGGGAGGCAGAGGCATGGAGCTTCAGCCAGATGCACACCATTCAACTGCATTGGCAGCCTGGCACCTGCCTGAGCCCTGCTAGCAAACACACTCCCCTGATGCTCCCAGGAGCAAGGGCTCTTCCTTCACACATGAGCAAATATGACTGATATTGAGCGGATACACATTCTCTGCCACATGATCCGCATAGCATCATCTCAGACATGAAGCCTGGGCAAATTTGAGAGCTTTTTTTGGACACCATTCCTCACTTTGTACCTCCTTAGTCATCACATACTTGGTTTAATATCTTTAAGCCTTCTCCAAAATCCCTGCAGTTCTCCAGTAATTGATTTGTTGTTCTTCTCTAAATTCCCTCGAATTGAACAATATCTTTCTAGTTAACATGCTGCTGAATGCTGCCCAGTATTTCAGAAGCAGACACAAGAAAAGCACTGTTACTGTTTATTAGACTTTCACTTGTGCTTGGTTATTTTTATCAGATATCACTCTCATCACCAAAAAAAAGAAAAAAAAAAGAAAAAAAGAAAAAAAAGACCAAAACTCAGGAGGAGAACTATCCCTTGGCTTTATAGCATTCAACAAGGGAATCACCAAAAACACAGCAGCACTTCACCTGGGACCACTCAAGTATGCCCAAAGCCAAATTTATCACAAAACAGATGCACTATATTAGAGGCAGGAAGACAGTCAAAGACAGAATATGTCTAAGAAAATATAACGTAAAACTTCATGGTGAATGCTAAAATCTGCTTACATTGCTAGTTATTCTAAGTTCATTAAAACTCCTGTAAGACTTAGCAGAAAGCTAGCTTAGAGAGGGAATTCTCACTTTGTTGGAAAGACACAAAAGTATATAATATCTTCTGAAAACTCAGTGCCTTTTGCTCCCTTAGCTTCCATTTTCCTTTTCTCCCACCACTTCCTTCACAGACTTTATGGTGTTTCTACTAGTCACAATTTCACAGACAACAAGTTCAAGAATGCTGAATGACAGAAGTACTGGTAAAAGGATACTGATATATTTTTCCTGCTGCCAGTTTTACGCTGTGCCTATATAAGGTCACATAGCTTTGTTCCAGAGTATCACTTCCTTTTTTATGTTGAAAACCGCACAATTAATAGAAACACAGAAATATCTAAATCTTAGATGATAGTCAGGGTATTTGACATCTGTCAATAATTACTGTCTCTGAATTCGAATGTCTTTCTGATCTCACACTCTTTTCGAGACATGTTTCCTGCTTGCTATAAACGGTTCCTGTTTTACATCACCCATGTATATTTACCCAAGTAACTGTCTGTGCATGGATATATTTATTTATATTATATCATATCCATATATATATAGATGGATACATATATATATATATATATAAAGTGCACATATGTGTGTGTATATGTGGGCACATACATGTATATTTATATTTACAGGTCTATACTAACTAGGTGTGTGCTACTTCGGTTACTTTTCTCTGAAAATGATTGGAAGCTATCATTTTTAGCATTCTTCTTAAAGCTTCAGGTGGCATGATTTTTATCTTGCATGAGAATCTCATTTTTCATTTAAAGAGATAAAGAAAAGTAGATTTATAATCCTGGTGGTGAAAAGCTTGACGACAAAGGCAAATGAATATCAAAAGATCCAAAAGCAGCAAAGATGAAAGGAATGTAGCATTCTTACAAATCTCAGGGTTTTTAAATCCAATGCTTTTTTAGACTGAGTTCTAATTTCTGTTAATGTTTATCTGTGTCAGCATTCTGGTCAGTGTCCAAGATGTCCTCCAGAAGCAGAAGATAATTTTGATTTCACATGGGAATCTCTGCTTCTACAACATCCAAAAACTTTTGTTCTCATCAAATACAATGTAATCCCACCTTGCTCTTTCTCCCAGGAGTTATAGGTTTAAACACTTTCTGTAAATGACATAAATGATCCAGTTCAAAGAAGTATAAACTTTTCTTTATAAAAATTAACATTCATATGAGATGCCACATGGATATTTATTTTGGATTTCTTGGATTAACTGGCACCTGAGTTGCCAGTGGTTTGGACTTTCATTATTTAATGAACACCATGCCTCAAAGGCTATCTGCATAGCTACCCAGCAAGTTCTAAGGAAGTTTTTAATCAGTGTCAATCAATTTCCTATGAACCAAGAGGAGGAAGTTTAGGTAATTGAGATTACAAGGTAAATCCTGCTTTCTAAGCATCAGAGTTATTAAAATAAGAGTTGGAGACCAGTCAACTGAATTTAAAGATGGTTTAATCAATCTTTTCAGGAATTTTTTTTTGCTTAATCTACAAAGTCCCTTCCTCGCACAAACCTCCCACACCTCCAATAATTTTCTATTTTGTTAGAAGTTTATAAATTTATACTTTTATACCTACAATAAACTGGAGAGATAATAGAGAGAAGAAGGGAAGAAAATGTCCACAACTAAAAAGCAGCACTGAAGACAGCAAGTAGGACCACAAGGAGTTTTGACTTGCTGCTCAGAAGACTTGGCAGTGATAATGGGATACACGTTGCATAGCTTTATGGGAAATATTTCACAGCTGGGGCAAGGTGTGCAGATCCTGCTGTTCTGACATTTCCCAAAAGTTCTGGGCCAAAGCAGATTGCTGAAGTGCAAATAGGGCTTCACGATTCTCCAGAGAGAGCATTCAACTGATTATTCACCTAGCCATCAAGTAGCATGTGTTCCTCTTACTTTTTAGGAGCATTATTGACACCTTATGGTGCCAATGACTCCTTCACCCAGAATCTGATATTATTACAAAAAAAATTCATTGTGTTAAGGTTTAGCAAGGTTCTCAATAGCAACCACAAGCCTCCAACAACATTTGAAGCACCTGTCATCTGCAGGAAGTGCAGATCCATAGTAATCTGCATAATAATAATAATAATAATGATGTACAAAATCTATACTACTTCTACTGTTTGCGGCTTTGGAATATTGAAATCTGTGATAGAGCATTGATGCCAAAAGAACTATGTATATGGGCATGAAGAATTGTAGATGATTACTAAGGAATAGGTAGGTGCTCTGTGAATTATACAATGATGGGTCTTTGAAAATATATCTCAGATAATCTGGAATGCTATAAATCATAATCTTTTCAAGTTGAAAAGAGAATCTGACACATCACATTACCACATGCTAAACTGGGAGCTGGACCAGAACAGATTTATTAGAAATTAAATAAAGAACATCTACACTTATTTACATCATTTTGAGTTCAGCTAAAAGCAAGGTCCTGGTTTTCCAAACAATCACATTTTTTCAAGTCACAGCAGTAGGTAGAACTACACTGATGTAACGGCAGCAGGCTAAGTGAGAGCAGAATCAGAATACAAGAGCAGAAGTTACTTAATAAATAATTTAAAATGGGGACAAAACTGAAAGCATTGGCTGGACAGACGACTCCAGTATCACAGAAAAAATGTAAAATGTTTTAATATGTAAACACTGAAAGCCTCAGAGAAATATTGATGTGAATACCATTGTGACATGTTTTGACAATTTTTGTAAAAATCAGTGCAAAATGGTTGATGTAGGTTTCCCTTTTCATACCTTTGAAATAACATTAGACTGGGAATAGACTGGTAGGTTGACTGAGACATCACTGGTAGACCTGGATACAAGAAAACATAATTAAGAATATATTAACATTTGTGAAGCCAATATATTGAATTACCAGGCACAATAACTTGACATACTGGAGTTCAGTGGAAGTTAAAACACTAGCAGAAGTTAAAACACACTAGCTTTGGGGAAATAAACATTTCACCTGATCTACAAATGATCCTAAACAAAATAAAATCATGTTAATTTCTTATTTAGGTCAATAGCTCAATTTTCAATATACCCTGTAGCTCCCAGAAGAAATGTTTCTAAACCAAAAGTCTGCATCAGAAATGTTGCCTTTAAATTAGGAAATGTCAAATACTTATGTAAATAAATATTTTGCTTTCTATTCTCAGAACCACCACAAACAGAAGAAACATTCTTTGCACTGCAACTGTGATGTTCCTCATCAGAACGGAAATAACATGAGTTAAACATTTCAGATCTGTGGCCTTATGCTTTGTAACTAGGAAGATCTAGGTGCCTAAGATTAGGTCTGGCCTTTCTTGTTAAGAATACTCTTAAAAGCACAAGCTGAAAATATCACGAACCAAGCTGGAAAAAATTACTAAAATAATGACTGCATCTTACTTCATGGTAAGTGTCCATCGGTGTATTTCACTGAATGGTTTAAACTTCAGCCTAATATTAAAACTCTTTCGAATGCCAGCGTTTCAAGTTCAGCTCCCCAAGGGAGTGACCCACTGCCTGTTGCTGTGCTGCTGTGCAACCTGGCTGCCAGTGGCATGTGCAGGAACCATGTGGGCTACGCTGCCTGGCCGGGCGGTGCTGGCTGTAGGCACTGTAGCTCCAGCCAGACTGTGGCACATCCAGAAGTCCCAGAGGAATAATGAAGATACCAAGGTTAGCCAGACTTGGTCTTCAGGGTGACTCAAAGTTCATCCCAGCACAATATTGCTGTTTCCTAAGCCAAAGAAGTTATGACTTTTGAAAAAGGTGGCCAGGTTTTCCCAGAAATATTCTCTTTCTCCCTCTCTCTCTCTCTCCTTCCTTCCCTCTTCCACTCTCCTCACCTGAAGTAAAGGTACAGTATTCTTGTGATCCACTCCCAGTCACCCTGAACGCAGAGGTAAAGCTCCCACTCATTCCCCTGAGGCCAGATTCTTATTTACTTTGATATTGGAAGTAAAGATTCAGATGCAGATTTTGACTTACACAGCCTTAACTGGGATGAAGTTTGGGCAATTCAGAAGTACCTCTTAGCACCTGCATCTGTGATTGCTTATGTTAGAGACTCTATCGCACTCCTCATTCTTTTTTTGTCATGGGCAAGTTGATTTCCTGGATAGGAGAAAGTCTATTTTTCAGTGTTTTCCCAAGCAATGGGTTGGGTAAGGAACACCATTCTTGGCATTGGAATAGAGAAAATTCATGTGTGTGTGTGTGTGTATATATATATATTTACACACATATACTCCACCCATATATGGAGATCCTTAGTTGGAGGATGGGTACCAAACTAACATGAGAGAGAAAAGCTTAGTTTAATCATTTGAATGATATATATAACACCTTCTGATGCCTTCATACCCTGCCTGTCATGTCTTCATAACAATCAGCCATGTAATCCTAAAAAATTTTTTAATTTAAAATTTAAAAAATATGTGACTTTATTTTACAGAGAGTTCTGAGCTGTTTTGTCTGTGTCCTGATTGGGATCCAAACTTCTCCAAAGCTCAGAACTGGGTTTTTGGAAGTGATATAAATCTGACATATTTGCGTGGCATTATACACTATCCAAAGGTTCTGTCTTCAGTTAGTATTAATCAGGATTTATTCCACAAGCGCTGTAATACTGTAAGGCAGAGCCTTTCTAACTTGGCCATTGCCAATCTGCACACAATATAATTTTCATACAAAAGCTACTTTTCAGGAACACTTTTTTCAACAGCAACATTTATAACCATGAACCACACTGAAGTTTCAGATCACAAAAACTGCATCCCTTTTACAAGATTTACAACAGTACTCTGCATTTTGCCAATGTACTATGAATAACTATAAATAATTAAAACTAAAGTAGCAAATAAATTAGGAGTGAATTTTGTGATACATTATCCTGACTTTTTAAATTGAATTTTCTCATTTATAAACCTTAGTAGTAGATCTCCCAATTATTACTGTAAATTAGAGCGTTTCTGTTAATTAGTGGCCACCAGATGTCTCACATATTGTTCTGTCTATACAATAGAAAAATATTAAGTATCATGGAAAAATCAATGCAAACAAATGAATAAGAGCTAAAGAGTTCAGCCAAGGCATGGTCCTTGATTCACGCCCAAATCTACAGTATATTCTTTAAAAATCAAACACAGATTACTGTGATTTATACCGTTCCTTGAACAAAAAAGCAACAGTTGCACGTAATTACATTCTGTCAACACTGCACGTCTCTTTGTAAAACAGCACCCATTGAAATATTTACTTTTTGCACTATTTGCTTTTTTGATCTCAAAAAATAAAAGTTAGATCCAGGATTATTCTCTATGTTATTTTGGTCTCCATGCAAGTAGCTAACTATGTGCCAAATTTTTCTACTCCCTGGGCAATTTCTTCCTTTTAAAGTGAAGAATGAAGGGAGAGGAGGCTCATTCCCATTCTCCATTCTGTGCACAAGCTAGTAAAAGCATGAAGGGCATTCTGCATGCTTCTTTAGCAGACATCCAGCCCCCTTTCCACTACCGCTATATCTACATTAACATATGGTGCCATGCAATAGGAATAGATCTGTAGAATGAGAGAGCTGGTGCAGAGGACCAAATGCAAAAGAGGACCATATGTGCATCTGGGGGTTTCTTTTAGACCATCTCCAGTTTGATCCCATGGCCTGAACTCCCATTTGCAGTCAGAATTTGCAGCAGAACTTGGTGCCGTGCCAGAGAACTTTTTTCAGTTTAGTTTCACGTAAACAAAAACAGCCTGAGCTCTCTGAAACCACTCCATGGTGCAAAACAAAGCATGGTAAATACAGACAGTCTGGATATTAACTTCAGAAGTGTACTCCTGAACTGCAGTAAAATGCTCATGTAGTCATTCAGTCCCCTACAAATCTAGTCATAATATAGAATGACTGTGTTCTAATCATGCTCCCAGGAGCATAAAGTCGTATGGGCTGTGTTTTAACCATCTGAGAATATAACTGAGTTGGAGTGCCTGTGTCTGAGATAGCCCATTATGGCTGGGCATTTCTGTTCCCACTCTAGCTTGTTTTGTCACTTTTGTATGCAGTTAGTGCAGGCAGTTGAGAACACAGTCACTATCATACAAACTGTGACAAATTTAGATAAAATGGGAATTACATGCTACTTAGGGACCGATGTGTCCTAAACACTGTTAAAAACACCAGGATAAGTCCACAGTTTTCCCAATGCAGTGCAACATTTTGTTTTTAGCACTGCACACAAACAGTCACAGGAGCTTATTAAGGTGAGCTGACCGCTCCATTTAGGGTGCCAAAGAAGTGATTACTGCCCTTGGTTCGAAAAGGAAAAGAGCTTCAGTATGAATGTATAACATATTCTGACTCAAATGCCTGGGATGAATATCATCAGAGCCTCAGTTCTGAAGGAATTTTATCCTATAGCTCCCTTCATAAACATTGTTACTGCTTTGAGATCAGAGAATTCCCTCAAGCCACATCCTCATGTATCTTTGCATGCTTTCAACTGCATCACTTATTTATCAGTATTAATCTTTGTCTACAGGTGATGGACATTCTTTCAGTTGCAAGAAAGAAGAACAAAGGGTTGTCATGTTTCTTAAACAAAATGAGGACTTTTGAAGGAATATATTGAAATGCAGGGCAACAGCAAAATTGTTCAGTGTGTTCATTATTTTTAATGCTAGTAGCAGCATTTTTGCCTTTTAGCTTGCAGACAAACTGGACCTCAAGTTAACCTTTCCTTGGATGCTTCATCAACTTGCTATCAGTCTGTTCAGCTCCTTTGCACTTAATGGATTCATTACTGTCACCTGAATTTTGCTCCAGAAACTGGTGACAGCTTGAGCAGGTACCATGTAACTTGTCTAATTGCCAACAGAGGGGAAAAAAATTAAATGAATTCTGTGGTAAACCATATCCAATTAGAAAAATATTCAAAATTAAATCAAGCAGGGAACTGGGGAAGAAAAATAATGTCTCAGTTGTGTTGTAGACAATATATGTTAAGATTTAATGTGAATCAAAGATACTCACCTACAAAGACAACTTTATACTAAACTATAATCAGTCATTTATATCATTTAATTCAGGACTGAATGCCAGTAGAAAATTGAATCTCTTTTCTTTTTCTTTTTAAATGCAGATGTTTGTATATTTAGAGCAAATTACCCCAAATTATCAAAAATTATATATTAAAGAACTTATACATCTAATTACAACAAAAATACAGCTTTGTTTTTATAAGTAAGAAGATATAAAGCTATTCTGTATTTCTGTTTACTATATGGATCTCTAATACACTGAAGTTACAACGAAGCTGAGAGTTCTTAGCATAATAATACCTACTGCCTGGCAGGCTTGCACGAGGGCAAAAGCTAAAGCTTAATGGCCAAATTGATCTTGCCATGCACTACCGGAGCAGGGCCACCTAGAGCTATATTCCTGCTCTCCTCTTAAAATGACTTTCAGAGGTCAAAGACTTGGCATAAAAAATTAAAGGGGGGGGAAAGGAAAAAAAAAAGCAATACAACAAGAATAGTTTGGTTTGGATGTATGAAAATCTGTAACAAATATAGAATGCAGGAACTAAATTAGCTGCAGCTAACAATACAGCATATTATACTTTAAATGGTCCACTCCTGCAGATAGCCTAAATATCACATTTATTATAGCATCTGAACAAAAACACAAAATTGCAAGTGAAAAGTCGCAAAGAGGGTAGGTTAAGTTCACGCCATTTCCCATTCATATTACATCCTTGTCATGAGGACAGATTGACTGGAGAAAAGCATGTGTTATACTTTTCATCCTTCTCAGTTTGCCTAAGGGAGTAGATTGTTTTCCATCTCACAGCTTTCTTAGTGGTTTACAGCTGGTTTGTTTTCAAACAAACAAGGAACAAACCTTTCCACTACATTTCAGCAGAAGCTACAGAGAGAAAAACATTTTATATTGAAAAGACCCCTATTTTAGTATTTAAGCATTTCAGGCATCATGTACCATACTTGGAAAATACGCATATCCGTATGCACCCATAACACGGCACCATTCTCTAACATCAGCGTTGGCTACTGTAGATAGTCTGTTTTCTGAGAGAGGAAAAATGAGGCCTCATTTTCTTCTCATTACTTTTGCTTCAGTCTAAAGTAAAGTCCTCAAGATCAGTATGAATGCATGGAAAATCAGGGCAGCTGAAGGCAGTAACTTCTCCTATCCATTGCACTGATTTTTTGCTTTTACATTCAGCTGTAATAGACTTGATTGTGCAGGGCAGGAGATTGGGAGCAAAGTTCTGAGTGCTGCTTGAGAGCAAAGCAACTGCCTGAGACACCTAGTGTACCATAATTTCCACAAAAAGAGGCTTTATGTTGTCCGTTCCCATAATCTAAAAGGCACTGTGTTATGAGCTTAAGAGTATAAGGTCACATTTATAGTGATGCCTGAATGTCTGAACTACACTGATTGAGACATCTTACCTTGGAACAATGAATCATGAAACCTAGGAAATTCGATCATACAAATGTGCATGGGCATAGAAAATGGCACAAGAAATGTAAAATACACTGAGACTAAGCTAGATTTCTTCCCTTCTGAATAGTGTTGCCATACAGTATAATTTTGAGCATTACTGCAAGCTGAATTAGTTTGCTCTGCTATTCATCATCTTCGGGTAGGTTCAGCCTGTTTGGCAGCCTGTTAGCTGTTTTCTAACCTGCAAAATCGAGTCTTTTTTAGCTTTACAAAAATATCTGTGTGTTCACTATAGTCTTTTATATCTTGGAAGTAAAAATTATTTCTCAGGTTTCACATGCAATGTCTCCTAGATAGCACAGCTGCTTGCTGTTCTAGTTGGGCTTCTCTGGGCTTCGTATTTTGATTGGGAAAAGAAAAAGACTATCAGTCATCCATTAAGGAAGTTACTTTCATTAATGAATACACTAGCATCAGCCATTTCCCATTTATCACTGCTTCTGATATCTTATTAATCATTTATCTTCCCCTGGCCCCGCAGTGATCACTGTCAGCATGACTGAAGGAAAGAAAGAGGGAGAAAACACAGTTTCTCCCTTGACTAAGCTCAAGCCTGGCTCTTCACACCCATCAAAACTAAACTGCAGCTGCTCTGAGACCAGTTCTTCTTGAAATGATAAAAAATATGCTCAAAATAATCTTTCATCATGCTATTCTACCCAAAAAAGGAGTTATCAGAAAAGACTCATGCATATAAATAGACTACGGTTTTCATGTTAGCACAGTATTTTGTCTTTTACAATGAAAATCATGTTTGTAGTCGATCTGCCACAGCAGAATGCCATGCATACCCTCTGGTCTCAGGCTGCAAACACAGTAACATAAAACAGCAACTCCAGTCTCATCTGTTCAAATGTTCAAATTCTTTTTTCTTTACCAAAACAAAAAAACAGACAGAGACAGATGCAATAGCTATTCCAGACAGTGGGAAATACCAGGATAGGTAGGGCTATATCCCCCAGGTTCTGTGCCTCATCTTCATCATCATCATCATCTCTGATCATAGAATTGGCACAAGATCAGCCTGTGTTTGGGGATCAAGTGGTTGGTCCCCTGGGGCAGTTATAAATAAAATTCAGAAGAAAAAATGGACCTTTAAGAGGTGCTGTTTTCTCATTGTTCCCTGCCTTGGAATTTTCTGCTTCTGAGACGTTTTTTATCTTGTAATAGTAGGTCATATCAGGGCACTGGAAGCCTCCAGAAAAGTATATTTCATTATTTATATCTAAATAAGTAAATATGAATATAGTCAATGTGCAAGTCAACACAATCATTTAAAAATGTTTAAGTCCAAAGCACTGTATTTTAACATGAAAACAAAATATATAAGAATACTTGAGCTCACTGTTGGCTTACTGCGAAACTCTAAACACAACATCACTGTGCAAAAATACTTTAAAAAGCTGGAGTACCTTGCAGGGTCAAGATCAAGCGTACAGGATCACATGCATTCAATACAGCCTTCAGTTTTGTTGAATGAACTATATTTTCCCCTTGCAATACATTCTCCCCTATTACAGCATTCTTGAAAGGAGCTCCAACTGAAGGAACTGCCTCATTACTGGGTTTGTCTGAGCTGGTCCTTTGCTTTTTGGAATAGTGATACTAGTAGGTGGACATTACTTATTAACTGTCAATCTGAATACTTCCAAGAGCAAGTACAGAGGATCTATTTCAGTGTCCGCTTCTCATTAGGCTTCAACTGAAATGGTCTACTTATCTAAAATGTGTAACACTGGTCCTGCGGTGCTGCAGACAGGACATCACTGGCCATACAGATGGTTTTCAGCCACTCCCCTCTTCCTCAAAAACTGTGTAGTAAAATAACACCATTAAAAGTTATTAGCAGGGAGCTTTATTTTCTAAAACCTGACTTGGGGACACTGGGTGAGATGTCATGCATTCTGTTGCATGAACAATTTTTAGCAGCTGTTAAAAGCTGAAGCAAAGTATTGTTTGATTCATAGCAACTCACTGTCACTCTGAAGATAAAAGCTTAAGTCAAGTCATCTCTACTTTAAAAAATGAGAACACTGTTAATATAGAGGCTTCCATGTCTTAGTTGTCAGTAATGTCAATGTGTGCTTTCTGGCTAAACATTACCTTACTCATTGCTTCCTTTAAGCCTTTTTTGTGTCATACACAGTGTGTCCCCAAAAAACACTACAGGCAAGTCTCCCCATCTGCTCTAGGCTTTGGAACACCAGTAATGTTAATTGCAACATAGCATCACATTTATTTTATGGCTTCTAGTCACACTACACATGGGCAGATGACATATCAGGATTTCAGACACCACAGCAGATGACAAGTGTAAGGATGCTATCACCACAGTTGTGTAACTGTGGGCTATCACTGTCAGCTAGCTCAGTAAGCTTCGAAGCCCACTCCACAAAGCTGTGATCAGATGGTGAGCTGGTAACACAGTTCTGTCTCAGATTCTCTCAAATGTATAGCTCTTAGTGACAGCAGAAGTTGTAATTTCAAGTATGGCAGGGAAAGAGCATTAATATTGATCTGGTATCCATAGAACCCAAGTACACAGGGCTAGTATGAATATAAAAGATCAGTTTCTGAGAAATGGCACTACGATAAAGACAGTGATGTAACAAATGTGTTTGCAAAGTAATGCCGAGCATTGCTTTGCCAGAAGAACGAAGCACAGTTCATGCATGCAAATGGGTACTGACTCTGAAACTGATCTTGCATCCAGTAGACAGGCCTGAAGAGATTGCATATGCCATGAAATACTTTCATTTTTTACATCTAGGCTTCTTTACAGTGCTCCTTCTAAGTCACTTCTTCCTCCTTTGTAACTGAAGCACTGCATATATAAAGGCGTACAAGACACACTTTTTTGTCTCCCTCCCCATCGGGACAGCATTGCATTCTGCAGTCCTGTACAACCAACCTCTCACAGTGCTATGAGCTAATCCCAGGAAGGCAAACAAATGAAGATGACAGGACAAGGCAAAGCAGAGAGAAAGAAAACATGAAAATCCTCTCTGTTATCATCATCCTCATTATTCCCATTCTCTATTGGCCCTAAAAGTGTACAAACTCTAGAAGGAAATGGGGTGCTTTGCAGAACAAATTGCAGAGCAAACCACTATGCAGAATAAATCAGACCAGTCAGAACTACAGTGATGAAGAGAGAAGCACAGGCTCCATTGAGTCAACACAACTCTTCTGTGACCTTCAGCAGGATCCAGGATTCTCCCCATGTGTAATCAAATCAAGCTGCTGTTAGGACTTCAGTATGATTCACATGGAGAGCATGGCCCAGCTATTTCATTTATTGAGATTACAAATACTGCTAAAGAAAACTAATTCTTGAGAAATACACAGAACGAACTTTAACACTGTGTATGCTAGATTGCATGTTTGGAGCAATAGCAAGTAGGAATTGTACCTCTAAAATAGAAAATTTCCCCTCCCTTTTTGCCGTAGGGGAAGTCAATACCAGCAGCAAATTGCGACTGCTCCCCGCTCGCTGTCCCCCCTTTGCCTTCTGCACCTTCATATACTGATTCAGCTCCACTGGCCAAAGTCTTAGAGAGAGGATCTGATCAAAACCTTTCTCTCTGCCCACCCACCTGCTCTGTTCCCAAGAAGCATGCATAGCAACAACATCTCTGCTCCTGCATCAGTGGCAAGGAACAGTGAAGTCATGGCTTTGAATTTGAGACTGTGCAGCTGCTGCTGCTCTATTTCAGTCCTACCTGCCTTGTGGCTGAGGTATCAAAGGAATGACAAACTGAACTCTTAAGCATTTCGGGATAATACTTAATATTAATTTAAAGAGGAACATTAGATTTGACATTTTCTTTCATTATTCTTCGAGAAAAAATTGCAAGTGATTAAATAAACAAATAAACCCCACCAGTCCCAGCTTTTGATTTACTTAATAGTAAATTACTATTTGCTAAAATAGCAATTACCTGAATTAACAGAATTACTGTCATACTTGCCGCTGTTATCCTATTAGATATTTTATGCTAGTGTGAAACTGGAGAACTGCTTTATGCATCGTACCAGCTAAATATTCAAATATTTTTATTTAATCCTGATATGGTGATTGTGCTTTTGCTCACACTTTTTTCTTGAACTTAGTGAAAATTACCATAAATATAAAACCTAGTAGAAGTCAGGCAAGTTGTCCCAGTAACCTTTGACAGGTTAAGAGCTGTCTTTCTCACTGAAATATAGGAGAAGAGAGTGAAACTTCAAATGTGATTTTATCGCTAACAACTTGAAATTCTGAACAGGCATGTCAGGAACTGAAGAAACCTCTTCTGATTTGTTACAGAAAAATGTATTATCCTTGAATACTGTATTCAAAGAAATATATGGGAGAGCTCTATATACAACAAACAGAGGCATCTTCCAACTCTCATACCACTATGGCTTCTCATATTCACACTGTAGAATGGCCTCGCATAGTGTATAGAAAATTGAAAAAGGCTGGATTTGCTGTTTTTCATGCAGCAGATGTTTCCTAGTACTGAAAAACATATAATAATAGAGCTATTTGAAATAGATATTTTGATCACTATTTTGTTTATTTTAATTTTTTCTTGAAAGATTGTCTTTTAACAAACAATAACAACCAAATTTCAAATGAGCAACTGATTCCGGCTTTCATGTTTTTTCTCTGGCTGAGCTATCTCTTACAGATATGGAAGAGGCAATACCATAAAACGGCACTTTAAAAAAAAAATTCAATGGAAGGAATTAAGAGCTTTAATTTAAAAATCAAACCTGTCTGTCTCTTTTCCAGTTCTAATGTAATAAAAAGTTGTGATTTTCAAGAAGGCATTTCCTGGTCTGGAAAAAGTGATGTATAAATGCAGAAATGTGAAATGACTTCTAGCAACAAATTAACTACTACCACAACATAAGATGCTAACCTCCCAAGCTCTTCCCAAGTCTTAAATACAAGCAGCAATCTTCAAGGCTAAATACAAACTGGGAAAACAACTGCTCTGAGTTTAAACTGATTAATACACAAGAAAAAAAGCTATATGTAGCCATGGTGTCACTAAGATGCCCTTGGAGGTTAGCAGGAGCTTGTCTAATTACGACTAGGTCAGCTGATGTAGCAAAAACCTAAAAACCAAAACTATTGCCCTTGTCTGTAAAATTTGCCATCACACTTACAGTAACATTAGTATTAAGGCAGAGTACTTGTCCTTCAGGTTTTCAAGCAATGTATCTCTCCTCTGTCTGTTCCCCAGATAAGTAATTCAGCCTCCACAGAGATATGGGATTTGGGGGTAAAGAGAAAAGAAAACAGACGAAAGAAATAACTGAGATGATGGCCCACTGATGGAAATCAGTTCCAAAAATGTTTCCTTAAGATGTTGTCCAGGAAGCTATTGGTGCAAATATAGCTGTAGAGTAAATCAACTGAAATAACATGTTGACTATACTGATATTTATCATGCCTAATTATTAGTTTCTCTGGGCAGTCTGAATATATGTGTACATAAAGCTATTACCTAAGGGAATAGACAACCTAAAGTATACCACATGCAGACACTGAAGAATATCCAGATCTTGAAGGTTTGTGGTCCTGATGCAACAGGAGTTGGATTAAGCTCAACATGATAATTCAAGATGATTCATTTTTTGATTTATCAGTATGGATAAGAAAAAGAACAAACTACTTATAACTCAGCTGGCTCACTCACAGCTAGATTCCTCCAAAGAAACGAAGCAAATAAATATGTGTGAATATGGTGCAATGGTGATAGAGGTTAGGAGTTTAGGATTTGTGTACATGGATCCTTTCAATGGTCTACTCATGCGATATTGCCTGCTATGCTCTAGTTCTTTTATGAGATGTGAGCAGCTCTAAGGAATAGTTCTGCTCTGGGATATAATGAAATGGGAATCAACTGATTAATCTGGAAAACATTCCAGATTTGAAAAACAGGTCTATGGGATAAAATATTTATTGCATAAGGTAGGATGAACAGATTTACAGTCTGCAGAAAATGACTTCAAATTGCAAAATGAAAATGAACTACTTATGTCATCCAAATTAATCCAAAATTTCATGATGGCATTGCTTCTCTGCAGCATCTATTGTTAGTATTAAATATTTCTATACCACCAAGAATGAGCTTGGTACCTGATGGATAGATACAAAGAAAGTCTCTGCTCAAGACATCTCACAAGGGAAAAAAAGAAAGTGCAGAGTGAATATTGCTTTAGCGTGCTTGTCTTTGCAACCTTAATGCTTTTTATCACACCAGTTTGTGTATAATAAAAAGTGAAGCTTGAAAGTTCATTTCAGTGATGTTCATTGAATTATTCTCAAAGTATTATTCTCATTTTATGGTTAATATCCATAGGTAGGGCTCTATAGCTTTGTGTTAAAAATGTAAATGTCAAGAAGCTTAGGTCTGGAATGAAAAGGTGAAGGATTCAGCAATTCCCAAATGATATTAAAATCCAACTCCACTCAGTGTCTCCCTGCCTGATTTACATAACTCATCCACCCATAACTTTATGCCTGTGGGATCCTGCCAGCTCTGTAAGGGTGAAACCCTAAAGCTATGCTGAAATGCTCTAAAATCAAGACCCAGTTATGGCATCTGAAATATCTGACATGTTTTGGTAAGAAGGAACAAAAAAGGGCAATGATCAGGTGGTCAGGCAGGGCAGGACAGTATGTGAAAAGTCATAGTCAGTTGTCAGTTGTCCCTGGTTTCAGTGCAAATACAATAGTACATCTACAGAGGACTTAGCAAGGCATGTTTTAAAGTAATTGTTGTAAGATATTTTGTTCTGGAAAGCAAGGTTTCAGGGACTCATTCAGGAAGAGAAAACCTGAGAAAGAAATCAACCTTTACTGTCAAATGGCCAGCTCTGAGGCAGCATCTCTTGCTGAGCATCCAAGGTATTTGTATTTTGCTGCAGTGATTTTATGTACATTTAGTATTTACATAAAAAAGCATATTGTACATTAATGGGGTTAGCATCAAAGACTACAGCCTGTGAAATTCTGAGAAATGGCACTTACGCTCTGGCAATGTATTTCCGGGTACTTTTCCCTTGGCCACAGGAGCAAAATGTAATGGGAGAATGAGAGCCAGCATGCTTTGCTGTTTGTCAGGCAAAGTAAATAACAGTGTGGGAGGTGAGCACCAGTAACATTTCAAGAAATGAAAATTTAAAAATCTGGCCTGCAATACCAGTATAACTCTGCTTTTCAATAGGCCTTGATTGGGTTTTCCATTTCTGACAAATCACCTGGTATATTGCCTGGGGTCCTTCCATGCATCCAAGAATAGTCACAAAATGCTGATCAACCACTTGATATCCATCTCAGCAAGGTTTTTGAGAGGCTACAGAATGGTACTGTAGCCCTCTGTCCTGGCAAGAGTGAGGACACGGCTTAAAATAGCTTTAGTACTTTGTGTTAAGTCAGTGACATAGATACAGCCGTTCCGTCAACCGAAGACTCAGACTGCTCAACTGAAACAAAAATGGGTATCATGTCTTATGTTACCAACCCGTCAAAGGCTTAAGACACCCAAAGACAAATTGGGGACTGCAGAAAACCCATTAAATACACATTACACCACTGGACAGTTTTCCTTAATCTGAATAAATTGCATTACTTTTACTACTATTTTCCTGTCATTCCTTCCCCATCTTTTCTCTGTCATTTGCCTATACAACATAGGTGAGACTAGGATGAGAATCAATTACTTTTTAAATGTCATTTGGAGTATATCAATAAATCACTTATAATATTCTTATAGCTCAACTGTAAATTACTTCAAAAGTTTAAAAAATACAGCATTATTCCCAGCATTTAATAGCTGTTACTGTTTTTCTGATGCTATTTTTGGCTAAGTATTTGCATTATAGTAACATTAATGGCTTCAGCTATTAACCTGATTCCACAAAGGGAAGTATATTCTTTACCTTTACTTATGTTTAGTTAGCCTTCACTGTGACACTAGAGTTAAAAAACACATTTGACTTCTTTATGTCATTTAAAAAGGCTTGCTTTTGTTTGATTTTAATCTCAGTGTTGAAGGCTCTTCCACACTCATTTTGACTGATAGGACCTTAAGTGCATTTCAGTGGGCAGATTAAATTGAGCTTCAGTACTCGGTTCTCACTGATGTATTTATTATATCAGACACTTTCAAAAAGAGACCATACTTCAGTTAACTTCCTATCTGTTTGTAATAACATGAGAATAGATTAAAAAAGTAGTCATTTGCTACTAATTACCTACATTCATACTACAGAAAACAGAAATGTCCTCTATGTATCAATACTGTAATGTGCACTGAAGGATTAAAACCCCCCATTTAAAATTCTTTCAATGAAGTTTTATTAAGCATAGAATTCCAGTTAAAATGAAATATTCTTAGACACAGAAATCACAGAATGATTACCTGCCAATGACACTAGACAATTCTCATCAATAGCCGTATCACAACTCAGTTTAGCAAATGTGTGAAATAATTAAAACCTCTGCTTTTGGCTTAAACAATCTCCTACATTCACTCCTAACCATTTCTAGCTCATCCTCTTGATGGATCAAGACACACCCTATCTGACACAGGAGTAACATAATGTATTCTGTAAAAGGCCACTGATTATAGGCACATGTGTACAGTGACAAACAATTAGCATAATGATCCAGTGATTGCAAAGCTTATCACAACATCATATAAGATCTCATGTGCTGGAAATTACCCTGACCATCTTTTTATGCTTTCCACCCCACATTACTGTAGAATGCAAATTTGTGCATTGAACACTGAAAGGCTGCAAAGGGACAGATCTAGATAAAGCCGGGGCAGTGGAAATAATGCCTTCCAGCAAGCCTGAAAAATAAATTAAAAGTAATTAGGACGAAGGGAGGGAAATACAGAGGCAGGGTTAAGACCTGGTGCTCTGCTCAATATCTATCCAAGCAAGCTGTTTCCAGTGCAAACATCTGAGAAAAGCCTGGTGGCATCAAGTGTGCTTCCTCACCTACCACCCACCTCTGCAGCAACTGCATCCCTTCCTTTGGCAGCACCAAGGACCACATTTAGCTGGGGCACCATGGCCACCTGGCACGGGCACCTCTAGTTGAAGGCGGAGGGCAGGTGTGTGCCAGCACAGGTGCTGCTGAGAGAGCCAGCAGGGTGCTTCCCTCCCCACTTACTTTCTTTCTCTTGGCAGGTCCATTGTTTTCACCGTCACTACCCAGTTCAACAGTGACCTCTTCAGCTCCTTATTTCAACGGGCACCTCGATAAGGCTCATCGATATTCCACTCCAGTTTATCACCATAATCACGTGGCCACTGTTTCCCAAACCTATGCACAAAGCCTAGCCAAAACAGGTTCATTTTTACTTCCACATCTTGCCAAATTATTCCCCCTCCCAGGATGGGAGGGCGCCAACCCTCCCAGCTGTCCCAGCCAGCTCGGTGGCCCCAGTCAACAGCAGCAGGAAAAACCCATTTCATGCCAAAACTAAGGAGCAAATCTGAGCAGCACACAGTGCCCTCCCACAAAAATGATTTAAGAAAGCAGGCGGCAGCTGCAGGAGGGAGGCTGGAGAGGGGTGCTCCATCTCCAAGGGGAAGGGACACCCCCAGGGCCCAGGGCCCATAGTGGGGCAGGGCCCCCAGGAGCAGCACGGCAGGAAAGCTGCTGAAAAGCAAAGCATGGCAGGAAGATCAATGAGCAGCAAAGAGCAGAAAGAACGAATCATGTGCATGACCCCAGCCTCCCACGCCACCTGCACCTTGCTGCAGAAATTTTGACAGACCGAGTGTAAGTCATGGCGAAAAAAAGGGAGGGTGACACTGGGGAGAGGTGAGGATAGGGGTTTACTGAATGTATTTGTGTAATTGTTTGCATTCTTTTTCATCTCAATACCCACACCGGTTATCAGGAGTTTTGTGTTGACTGGCAATAAACTAAAATTTCTGGTCTTGAGACTGTTTTGTCCATGACAGTGCAGAAGGAACATTTCTTCTTTTTAATTATGAGGTGCATTTGGGGGTTTCTGAGACATCCTCATGTTGCACTTAGTCTTTCTTCCTTTTGCTCTCCTCCCCTCCCTCTAGGTTCTTGCTCTGAGGCCTCTGAAAAGGGATGATAAACTGCAAAGAGATTGTATCTCTTCCCCAGCCAAGTCTGGATCTGAATGAGACAGTTTTTGCCGCGAAGGGGTTGTGGCCAGTGACTCCTGGCCTTTAGCGATATGAAAACGTGACATGCTGCTTTTATAGCTTATCCAGTTGGAGTTGCAATGAGACACAAAACATCAGTTTCAACACGACAGCATGTAAGAGACAGCAAAGGGGTTAATGCAGGGACTGCTGTCTTTCAAGATGCTGTGTAATCCCAGCTAGTTGACCGAAGAGTAATAGCAGCACAATCATGATTTTCTGAACATGCTGTGGTATACTGGGGCTTCCCTTCATCAGTTGCAAAATGAAGTTAAAGAGCAAAAATGAGAAGAAGGAGAGGAAGTTGCCTTTCCTTACAGAATAGACAAATGCAAGAGACAAAATCATAATCCTGGCACTCAAACGCTAAGGGTTTATACCATCCCTGCCCTTCTCCAAGCTCCCACTGCCCTTTGGTACAGAACTGATGCACAGGTAGGGTTAGAATATGCGCATAACTGAAACACGAGGAACTACCCTATTTTCTTTGTCAGAGGCCTCCATTCCTGTGGCACCATGCTGCCTTTTAGGGAGAAAGTATCTCCACTCTGTTGGAGGAGAAACAGCTCCACAGTTGACATGTGAGTCTGTAAATGAAAAAGAAAGGTCTAGTCCAGTAAGAGGAGATCTGTTCTTGACATTTTCTTGCTACAGGCATTTCTCAGAGTCAGTCTGTACAGCTCCCTTTTATCCCTGTGTTGAAGAACAGAGAAGACAGGGCACAAATAGGTTACAAGTTTAGATCCTCAAACCTCATTCACATTTTAGGCATTACTCTTAATAAGGTATTGCAACAGATTTGGCCTGTCACTGGGACAGAAAGCTGTTTCCTCCCAGTCCAACATTTAGGACGTTCGACAGTGATGGGCAATCATTTAAAAGAAGCTCTGCCACATTCTGCCAGAGTGCTTACAATCTAGGAGAAGGGACAGCAGATGCTCTCAGACAGGCAGGGGAGGACAAGGTAAGAACAAGATGCTTGGGCAGTATGACAGGACAGCTGTCTCGTCCTTGTCAAATTTTTTTGCATGTGTGCTGAGAAATGAGAGTTTTTGGAGGAATGTGCTGCAAAGCAGACCTTTGAGGATATTTAGAGGGAGTCTTTTATGAGCATGGGAAGTGGAACAGAAAGAAACCAAAAAGTGTATCTGTTCAAGTATTCGAAGCTGGAAGGAACAAATGGGGGACAATAGACTGACTAAGTAAAATGGTCAGCTCTAGGCTGAGCATGTCATGGCTGTGAGTATCCCAAGTACAGTAACGGAAGAACATCAAAAGCACAAATGGTGCGTTGATAGTACACAGCTGAGTGGAACACCAGATGGGAAATTGATATGGTATTAGAAATTGCCATTATTTGGGGATAGTGTAACAGAAGACTGGTATCTCCCAGATGAGGGCAAGATTTAGCCAGAACAATAAATCTTCCTTCATCTTACTAAATTTTTAGATTACTTTTGTGTCAAGATTGTGACATACCCAGATGGTGCTGCTTGAGGAATATTTGGGTGGCCAGGTGCTTTGCAACACATTGTTTAAATTAAAGCACTAGATGAGTTTCCTTTTTAAGAGCTCACTGAAAACTGAATTGCTGAAGTGACAACAGGAGTCACAGGTCTGGAAAGAATGGTACCCTGCACCTGTCTGACATTATCTTCCATCTAGCTACTGCCTGCTCAGTTAGAACGTGTTCACAAGAAAAAAAAATTAACTAATCATTTATAGGGCATATCATTTGGTAATGCCTAAATTGCTGCTAGTACTATTTATAAATAATTCAAAATAAAATGAAAGCCACAGCAAACACAGCTGTAGTTTATCTGCTGTCACCCACCTGCTGGTGGATCTAGCATTGAGCTGTAGCAGCTGCGTGTCATCCTCAAACAGAAAAAGGGTCTATTATTATTATTGTTACTACTAAAACTCTCACCTGGATACCTGCAACTTGCAGAACTTGGTTCCTTGTATATTTGTGTCAGCTGGTATGCCAGAGTTTTCTCCATTGCCAGCCAGTACATTCATCTACGGTCTGACACAAACATCCTTGGCATTACGCATCTTTCAGAGACAGCCTGAGGTAAGTAAGAATGCTGCTGACTGGACATACAGTTATTTTCACAGAAAACACTTAGGAGTGAAAATGCTTTACTTCCATTTGAATAATGTACTTCTGTGTTTGTGTACCCCTTGTATCTGCTATTCTCTGGAGGACAAGCTTCTGAAGATTATGTATTCAGATCTTACTTTTCATCTGTCCCAATGGATATAAATGCCATGCCCCCTGCTAATTAAACACATACCACTTTCCCCAGTACCCCACCCACTTGTAGTAGCTGAAGATTTGACTTTGAAATACACCTGCAAATATGATTCTCCTCATACTTCTGATCTGTACAGATTTGCAACATAGCTAAACAACCAAATGGATTTCTTCTCCATTAACAATTCTGCCTTGTGAAACTTCTCTTTGTTAACTGTCTGTACTGAATATCTGCTTGATCTGTTTGTGTTAACCCCATCTCAGGATGTATGATGGCTTTCTTTGCTCTGTAGCTAGTCACTAGAACAAAAGCATTCATTGGTCCTGTGGGACTTCCTACCCATATGTGCAGAATGGAGGAAAAAAAAATAATAATTCTGACTAACAACACAACCCAAAATGTAGTGAAGTAGTATCTTGCCCAAAGGTAGGAATAACTAAGTGAGAAAGGAGCTACTAATGCATCTCTGACACCTGTCCGGGGTCAGAAGAGGCGATAGAAAGCCTTAGTAGCTGAGTCCCAAGGCATGTTAATCTTGAAAGATGACAATTGTCTATGTATCAAATCCACACTCCAGTACTAGAAGTTGTAACCTCATCTAATCTATAAACAGTTCCTACTGGTCCCTCTTTCTTCCTCATATGACTGCATTTTCCTCAAACACAAGGGTTAGCCAAATTATCTATTTTTGCTACTTCATTTTAATTAGCTGCACACACGAAGTTGCAAAGCAGCGATTAAATGAACAGTGCACTTTCCACAGGCCCAACTGTTAAAAAAGGAAAATAAGAGACAGCAGGAAGGCACTGCCATGATGTGGGGAAAGCTGTGCTGGAAACAGTCATGGTGTGGGTATAAAGGGGAATGAGTGTTAGTTTCAAAAATAAAATGTTCCAACAAGCAGATTCAGAGAACTGGGGAAGGAATTTGATTTTCCTTTGGTTTTGTCCAAGGAATTAAGGAGTAGGGGGGGTGGGGTTGCCAAAAAGCACACAGAGTGGTTTCCGATTTGAATAGGAGTGAAGCGTTCCAACTGGTGGCAAAAGTTCACTTTTTACCCTGTTTATGGAACTTATCTCTCTAATAGACCAAACAGAATAAATAGGTTCTTTCTTCATGTAAATATGAAGTGTTTGGAAGAGCTGGGAAGGAGGAGAGCCAGGCAAAAGGGGGAGAAGCAAAGGCTTAGATGCTTTTAAAGTCTCCTAAGCTGCAGTTACTTTTCTCTATTTATAATTGCATCCAATTCAACTGAAATATTTGGCAAAAATGCATATAATCTCTAAGAGAAAAAGTGCGTCTTTGTAAGAAGTGCTTTCCCCTAGAAATCCTAGGAATATTACTTGAAAGTCTTTTAAAATACAAAAGTTTTGATTACTGTGCTAGCAGACCCTGCCAGCATTATGAAATCAAAGCTGATTTTGAACAGTAAAATATAGGTTACAGAATGCATAGTAGGGTAGTAGGGTTTCCTGGTTTAGATCTATAGCTTCCAAACGATGGACTAGCTTGTGACTGTCTGACAGATCTCTGGAAGATATTCTCTTCCTCCAGCATCAGAGAATGGGGGAGTGTTCACTTAAAATCTCAGGGTCCTGACTCTAGTTATTTTATTTCTTTCTCTACTACAAGCAATTATGATTTCAGGAATCACCGATTTTCCCCAACACCCCATGTTAATAGACTCCTATGCTAACGCCTAAGTCCAACAAAAGCCCCTTACAATTGTGCAGAATTAAAAGGAGAACAAAACTTAAAGCAGGATGCTCATAGTGAGAGAATTAACGTGCTTAAATGGTTTGCACTGCTAAAGTAATAGCCAAGAAAATCTAGGACATTATTGCCTCAAATGTCATTAGGTCTTTTATCATGACACTAGGTACTCTCTAAGTTGAGTTCAGGATACATTTCTTTATATGAATTTATAGCATTTTACTACTACCACTCCTATTTATTAGGTGAGTGGATTGGAAATACAAATTCTTGAGTTTCGATCAGTTTACTCACAGCTTGTTGCTTGACATTGGACACACACTACTTTGTTTCAAAAGAATATCGAGGGAAAAGGGAGTGGACTTTGAAGGAATTCCTAGTGATCGAATAGCAGAAAAAAACCTGTTCACTGAGACTTGCATAGTGATCGGGGAAAGGACAGCTGCATCATGTTTCTCAGGTTAACTGCTTGGGAAAATAGGTGAAAAAAAGGGGAGGAAAATCAAAGAATGGAGCTACAGGGATTCTGAGATATGTAATACAAAACATGTATGTGAATTTTCCCACAAGTAGTCCAATGGCTGGTTTAGTAGAGTTCTGTATGCAGCATCATGATACATAGACAGAAAGACACAATAAAAGGACTGCTAAATAGGGAGCAAGCAAGAAGGCGGCCATTTCAGTCCCAAGTGTCAAGTTTATCAGATTATACTGAAATTACCAAGTGGCACATTTATCAGATAAGCTGGTCCTCTTAACATCCAGTTTTAAAAACAGAACTGTACATGTGTTGCTGTGTTTGCTTTTTCAGAAGTACTCCTGACTTTGCACGTCAGTAAATCACATGACTCTCTAGTAGCAAAAAATACAGTGCTGTCTGCGCACTATATTCATTCTTGCAGTTGCAAAAGTGAGGAAATCACTCTGTGCCACCATTTCTTGTGTCCAAACTTTATTAGTGTCCTCATTAGATAAAGAAGATCTCAAAATGGCCACGTACAGCAAAGAGCAACACCATTAACACAGTGCCACAAGCCCTTTGCACTGTGTGATTCAGTCTGGGAACTCTGATGATCTGCACTGTCAGATGTGAACACCTCCTGCAATGTTAGGGGTGGAAATCTGCATAATTGAAAAGTAATTATTCCTTCATACGCAATAAGGCTATGAATCAAATGTTTAAAAGTATTTATTTGCCTTTGGAGCTAAAGTGTTGGTGCAAATCACGGAATTTGTATTCCTAAATCATTTTGACACTTGTGAAAATCTAACATGTGCCACTGAAAGACAATTTCAGCCATGACCATTTTTAACATACGCATTTCCTAAAAATTTCTGACAATTATTTTGTAACCTGTGTTTCTGCTGTTTCCATTAATAATACCAGTAACGTTCCAGCAAAAGTCCTGGAAATGGTTTGAGGTTCTCAATTACTGCCTCTGCCTGCCTCTCTCTTCTGATGGAAGTGAATATCCTGATGCTTCATTTTCATGACAAAGACTGCAGCAGAAAATAACAAAGAGCAAGTCTTGTACTGACAGTGACTGAGGAAAGGAAAACAGGATGAAAATAACCATTTCTCCATCACATTTTAGCATTGTTACCCCAAGGTTCACCTCATCTTTTGATCCCTGTTCTCTCAGCAGGAATCCATAGCTAACCAGTTACAGAGGTGATATTGATATGCATCATATTCAGCATTGCAAGTGTTACATTTTTAGCAGTCTTTCTTGTATCTGCAGTGCTAACATGTATTTCAGATTTGATCAAAAGAGTTCTTCTACAGAGGACAATGCAATATGATTACATTTGTCATGACTGCAATATACCTTAATATTAAATGACAAATTAACAGGAAAGGTCCCTTATACCTTTTCCATCTATAGAATGACATGCAACTGCCATTTTTACAGAGCAATTCACTGTAATGATCCAGTGTGAAAAACAGCTGTATCAGGTTTGAGTGCAGCAAATCCATTTTCAAGGTTGTGCTGCCTCTTTTAAAACAGCAGTGAATGAATGCTATGAGAGCAGAAAGAACAGGAATTCTAATGTTGCCAGTTTTCTGCATTGCATTAATGACTTTATTAAATTAACAGTTTCTTCCTCCAGCACTTCTAAGAATCAAGCAAAAATGTAAGGACTAAGCTTATTTGTTGGTTAAGAGAAAGGAAATTCCATTTTCCTCTTTACTTTTCTCCTTTGCTGGTGTTCACAGCTAATAGTTCATGCTGTGTACAGTGTGCTGCTTACTTCATTCTGAACTTTAATACCTTGGAAGCTCACAGCTGCATTTTGTTTTTGTCACTAAGTTTTTCTATATATATAGCTACTTTCTTCTAAAAATTCAGCAATGTACATTCAGTTTCTTTCTGTTCTCTTTTATATGGTTTAAAAAGAAATTTTAACATTCAGATATTCCAACTGGAGATTTCTGAGTTTTGACTGACACTTCTTGGAAGGCATTTTAGAAACTCTGAATGGACATTTTATGATAAAAAATGTTATCCTATAGGATAACATAGGATTTTATAGGAAAATAGTAATCTAATGCTAAGGGTATACACCGTGTTAATAGCCAGTAGAGATCATTTGAGAGATTTTTTCAGAAGTAATGGGATTCTTTCAGTGGGATTCTTGTTCCTTACCTCTTTTGAAAACCTCTCCCTGGGTCTCGCATTTTGAATGGCAGGAAAAAGAAGCTTGTCCAAGGAGGATGCTAATCAGTGGCTGACATTTTGAAATGATACACAGAAAAACAAGGGTCTCTTTAAAGGAGGAAGAGGGAGCAAAGAAGGCAGAAGTATAAAGATTGTTGCCAAAATAGGTATCAACAGCTGTAAGGCAGGCAAAAAAACCCCCATGTAACTAAGGAAACAGAGTAAATGGATGAGGGCCCAGAAACAACAGAGGAATCTGTCAGTGGAGCGAGTGCTGCAAACATCTGCCTAGGATTTGTGATACATCGCGGCTCTGCAGCGCCTGGATCAGTTCCTCTCATCTCCTGTGTACTGATCTTATGCTCTGTCACACTGCCCAAAGGATCCTGACTCTCTCCGATGTTTTCCCAATTTCAGTACTCTACTCTAGTTTTCTTCACTCCACTTTGCTGAGAAGAAACCACAGAGGCATGCTCCTACTCCTTCATGACTGGAAAAAAATATGGGGGCGGAGGGGAAGGCACTCTGTACGAGTTAAAAGGCAGATTAATGCCTCAAGGAGAACTGCAAATATTCTGGTGTGCTGCTGCAGCCCGCTTTCATTGGTACTGTTTGTCCCTTCCCTTTTAGGACTCCAGACTCTCAAGTGAATCTAAAAGTCTCTTGTTACAGAGCCTTTGTTCTGCAGATGAGCCAGTAATGCTGAAAAAACCTGCATCAGTGGAACAGACACTTAAAGGAAGGCAAAATCCACGCTCACTATCATTATCATCTTTCCACTAGGAATCAAAGTGCTCATCCTTCTTGCACAATTTAATTTCTCTCATTACATTAGAAAACTGTCAGAGCAATGGTGCAAACTTCTGCTTGACTCAGTTTCCTCTTCACAGAATAAACAAAGGACAATCCAGCTAGTATGCTTGAACAACCAAAGTTAAGCCACCTTCTTCAGTTAGAATGAAACTATTTCCAGAAAGGGCTACAATAAGCCACCAAGTATTAGCAGTAATTCAACTTTTTTTCTTCTTGTCTTCTAAGATAAGTGTCAACCAGTGACTCTTCTGATGGAACAACTATATCTTCAGAGTCTTTGTAGTATGAAAAAACTGACTTCTTTTGAAAGTCAGAGGACTTTTCCTTTTATTCAAACTTATGACTAATTTCTAAGCTATACAGAATGAATGTTCAATGTGGTCTGTTATTTCAGGATATCTCCTCTTATGCTGGTGTTGCAATTCCTCATTCAATGAGTCATATATTTTCTTATGTACTCTCACATACAGAACTCAGTTAACTAAGTTAAAAGGTTATGACCCTAGATTAGCAATTTAGAAAGTAATAAAAAATAATCTATTTACCTAACCTATGTGTAGGCTTACCTTTTGATATGCACAGCAATCTTCCTACTACTTAGAAACTTGGTTCTTTAATTGTCCGGACCAGTACCTGTCTGTGGCATTTAATGGCTCTTATCCTGAGCATATGACCTGGTTTCCTTTGTGTAAAAAAAATAGGATTCGTAGAAGGGAAGATGTTGCAAGTCTGTGTCTTGTCCTAGCAGAGAACACGGATAGGGCCAGAAGATGCTTTCAGATTCAAGAACTGGGAATTACTCCTAGGAGTAATGCAATGTAAATGTAGCATCAGTATCGTATCTATACTTCACATCAAAACCCCAACACATCATCTATTGTCCAAAATGGATCCCTAATTCAGCAGCATCCTGCGTAGAATAGAGGCAGTCAGGCTGAGCGAGCCAAGATCAAAAGCAGAGGAGAGGTGGAGTGCTCTACTGACTAATATTAGCACAATGCTCTTTGTAGAAGCCTCTCTTAAAATGGGAAATGCAGGTGGTTGTATTTGAAATCTTAAGAGAATATGGAGGAAGGGATGTTGGTAAGTCCTAGGAACAGCAAGATATCTTAAGGAGGATTTTTTAAAATGTTGTTTTCCATAAAAGGGTAGCAAATATTTTACAGTAACAATGTTGAAGAGAATTCAGTAGTCCTCTGGAGAATAATTATGCTACAATTGAAGTTAACAGCTACTGAAATCCAGATATCAAAATGTGGAACATAGGGGTTTAAATGAGAAAGTGTATATTCCAGTACCTCCACTGTGTTACTCAGACATACCAAAGCAATGTCTGTGAAATACTTATTCAGCTAAAAACTATTTTTAGCATGTGCTTGGATGAAATCTGGGTTCTGTTCAGATACTCATGTCCTTATTTGGACAAATGCCTTACTCAGACAACAAAGTGGATCTTTTTATCACATCTTCCTCTAGCGGCCTCTCTGTTCTATCCCACTGGATAGAATGATACTTTTTAAGTCCTTGCAGAAAGAAAGCTAGCTAACTTTAAAAAAACTTAGATGTTTGCAGCAGCTTTGCTGATCAGCATCAAGAGACGAGATTCAGCTCTCCCATAAAAGTCTCTTCCATGGAAGCGAAAACAGTTTTTACTTCCAGAAAATGCATCAAAACTTTTTGTATCTCAGCCTATTTTTGCAATAGTGAGGAGCTCTGTGAAGTGATAACCTTGATGTTTGTGCCTTTCAATACTAGGGACTTTTCATAATCACTAATAGAGAAAAAACTTCTCTCAGGCTCTAAGAAATCTTGGAACATGCAAGAACACTTTACTTATTATTTTTTTGTTCCTTCACTCATTACAATCTTGTTGCTCTAAAAAACTATGGAAGAATATCATGAAGAAAATTAGTTCCCTTGCCAGGCACTGCAATCAAGTGTTTGAGCACTTAATGATGTCATTGAGGAAGTATCATTTACTCAAGTTCCTTACCCTCATCTCAATTCCAAGGCTGAATGGGTAATATTTTTATATACATGCATGCATTTTTTATCATTCTGGGACTTCTACTCTACTGGAACCATTAAGATTGTTAAGTTCTGAAGAATCTAAAGAATCGGCCAGATGAGCAGTTGATACTTCTATTGATTCACAGGACCCGGACCCTGTTGAATTTTTAAACATTACATAAGCAAAGCCTCAAGTGGGAGGAACTGCTATCGGCAGTATTGCAAGAACAGACTCTTTTCCAAGTGCTAATGGATCTATAATACAGTGCATATTTTACATGTTGTGCAAACTTGATTGTTATTCCAAAATAATTCATAAAAAACATAGAGACACATTTCTCTATAGGCTTCACTGCGTACTGTACCTTTAGATGAAAGAGAAGATCAACAGCAAGCCATACTGAGTAGGGCCAAACTTTCTGTAAGCTCTGTATCGCTGTATCTTGTCTCCAACAGTAAGGCAGAGCAGGACAGCTGCTTCGGGAGAGGGCCATGCTGACTGCAGATAGTACTCTTTCTCCCCGCACTTTTCCTACCCTGCACTGGACAAAAGAGAGGAAGAAGCAGAAGGGGGAATAAATCAAACCCACCCCTGCCCTGGAGTTACCTTCTCCAAGGGAACTGCCCTTCACTAACACTCATGGCAGGAGCCACAATTCTGGGGGTGTGGCTGCCCTTAGCACTACCTCAGTATGGGCACGACCCCATAACCTGGAGAGACAGCTCTTGCCATGTCTGGACTTTCCACTACCCCACTTTATGCCATCTGCTTCAAGGACTTCAAGTTGGTGGGGCAGAGAGGAGTACCTCTTCTACTCCTTTTACCCCTGACCTACACCACCAATGCTTCCCCCTCTATTCTTCCACACAGGTGGGCAGTTTCTCCCACACAATTTTTATTTCCTTCCGGTCATCTTTTTATTGCTGGGCATCACTGAGAAGAGTTTGGCCTCATCCTCTTTACACCCTCTCTTCAAATACTTATACACACTGATAAGATCCCCAAGGCTCCCCCTCTAGTTCCCTGCTTCGATATTTTGGCCCACAGCTCCCATTTTTTTCCTTGTTGTCCTATGTAATCATTTATTTTTCCTCCATGTTTGTTTTTCTACCCCTTAGGGGTACATGGGGACATTCTGTTTTGCTGGAGAATAGCCTCAGCACATCATGAGCAGGGAAAACCAATAGGAACTGTGGTTAGTAGTGGATTGCCAGAGAAAAAGTAAAAGAACCAAAGCAACGTTGCAGCAATCCTTTCTCTGCAGACTCTCCTGTTTCCAGCAATCTGTCATTCGGTGTGGAGTCTGGAATGCTCGTTGGCAGAAGATGGCAAAGTTCCACTGAAAATCAATGCGAGTTTATGCTTATGTGTATACTATGCCCAGCACCAGTCACTATTTCTTCTTTCTGTAGTGGAAGAATATAGTGTCAAACCATAATTACTCATCAATATACTCAATAGCCATAAATTATACAAAAAGCATGCAGGTTTCAAAGTGCTTTTAGGTAATTGTTGTGCATGTGCTTGGTAGGTAGAATCAAAGCTATGAACTCATATGCTAAGTTGCAATGTACAATCCCAGCTGTAAAAGCCCTACTGTGTAAAATAATGTGAGATGAGGGAAAGACATAGTCCAGCATCATCTGGTATCATCCCATAAGAGTCAGCAACAGATGGGAGAGTAAAGCCAACCACTTTTCTGAAAACCAGAGCAGTATAAATAAACTATGCCCACTTTTCTGAAAACCAGAGCAGCGTAAATAAACTATGCCTCACAGAAATTTACCCTTTCGATTTCATTTTTCCTTTGTTATAATGGTTTGCCGATATTTTGTCTTTTGCCCTAGTATTCCGAGGAATTTTAGAAATAGCATTTTACGTAGAAACAAAATTCTATACGCTTTATATCTAGCCAATTCTTGTTTGTAAGAAATGATAAAATATTACAATGGACATGGCAAAAAGAGTTACTTAACTCTCTGAAACATGGAGTTTACAAAAAGAGAGAAACCATGTTTTCAACAGTCATAGAAATGCCAGAGTGAGTGAATAAGAAAGACTAGCATATATCAAATTATTTTTAAATATCCAATGAAACACTTCCAGAGTCTAAATGAATATCTTGTTCCACTCATTTCTTTGTAATCTTTACAAAATATTCCTAAATCTCCCTTACTACAAATTAAGCTAGTATTTTGTTGCCCTGGATTTACCTACATCTACATTTTTTAAAATGTAGTCGTCTGAGGTCTCATCAGTGCTAAATAGGGCAGAATAATTACTTTCCAAGTCTTACACATGATTATCCTGAAGAAAGATGTGGTTTCTCCACATTTGTGGTTCATGTCATTCCCCAATGTTTGTAATTCATGTTTATCTTGTCATCCACTAGACAGCATAGATCTTTTTCTGTATTATTGCTTCATATCTAGTTGTGCCATATTTTGGCATTTATGCCTTTGTTTTCTCCTTCTGAAAGGTGGCATTTCTATTTACTGGATTTCATCGCTGGTTTAGGTCATTTTATTTTAACTTATGGAGACATTTCTAAATTCCTCTCCAGTCCTTTGTAACCCTCCTCCCACAGTGGTGCCACCTATGCATTTTGTAAATGCTCTGTCTACTCTATCACATAGCATATTATTGGAAATACAGAACAGAACCCGGTCTAAGACAGACCTCTGCAGAACTACATGAGAGTCTGCTTCTTTATTTAATAGAAGCTGTCAGTGATTTTTCTGTTGAAGTGAAGTTTTTTAATCATTTGTATATCTAACTTATGGTAATTTGATCTGGACTATACTTTGCTCATGAGAATGTCACATAAGACAATGTCTAAATCCTTACTTAAGTCAATATACAGCACATTTACAGCTCCTTTCTCACTGACCAGGCTGGTTATCCTGTCAAAGGAGGAAATTAAATTGGTTTGACATAATTTGTTCTTAGCAAATCCAAGCTGGCTGGTTTTCTATCAATCACTTAACTTTTCTCTCTAAGCTTATAAATTGACTGTGTAATAATCTTGCTCCACTCTCTCTCTTAGTATTGAAGTAAAGAAGTCTGGTTTTATTTCTGGGTCCTTTCTTTAAAGGTGTCACCATCAGAATTTTAATTCATGGGTAACAAGAAAAATTAAATTTGAACTACCGTAAGTGAAATCCACAAGTATGGAAAATTTGTGGTCTTGTTATCCAAAGCTAGCTCAATGCAACAACAGTATATATTCAACACTTCATTACAGGATGACAATATAACTAAGTACAAGCGCAGGACATGTAGACTATATCTTCTCTGCTTCACCCACACCGAAAGTGTGTGATTGCAGTGTCAAAAACATTTGGTTACATTTTAGCTGCCACTCTGCAAGCAGACAAATTGGGAGCAGGACACAAGGGAAGGTGCTGCCGAACATTCCCCAAAGAGATCACACTGTTGTCTGGCACATCAGGAGATCGGCATGTGGGAAAACGTGTGCTTCTGTTGGGCTTCTGAGGGGCTTAGAGATGAAGGTGGAAAAGGAGAAGTATGGACCATGGCTAAGCTTCTGCTGTCAATAGCAAACAAAGAAGGGAAAACCTGCTTTAGACTTGTAAAGATCAAAAACAAGGATAGTACTAGATACATTTGGAACTGTAGGGAGTTTCTCCTGCATAAAGCATTCCCTTTTCATTACCACTAAAACAAGCAGCACCTTGAATGTTCATTTGAGTCCAATCCACGTGATAGTCACTTCAGCATAAACATCTCTGAGATCACTGCATGCTGGTGTCAAATTCACATGCATTGGAAGATCAGTCATGCTTTTCCTCTTCATTTAGTAGAACGCAGAACAAATAACCTCAGGTCTTTCAAGGGAGAAGCCTATGAATATGTACAATGCTTCTCCTTTGCTATGATTTATCATCTTAATTTCAGATACTAGCAGATTCAAAAGTGTTCTCTCTCAGCAGGCCCAAACCAGCCAAATCAAAAGGCATCTCATTTGTGAGGTATGTCATGAAGCCACTGGGCTTCCTTGTGTCAGAAAGCAAAAGGTTCATAGGGACTATTTGTATTTTCCATCCTTCTTGAGGCTCTCAGAGTGAGCCATAAAGGATTTATGACTGACTGAGGCAGCAATCCTCCATGACCTTGCTGTGTTTTTAAACAGTATTTGCAATTATTCCTTTCTGGGTGTTAAATTTCCATAAATAATAATAATAATATAAAAACGGGTTGAGAAGATTTTTTCCCTTTTACCCATGAGAGAACCTTAAACTGTTTGAGCTGTGTTCCGTGCAGTAATCATGCAACCACCTCCTGTCTAGACAGAAATATCAATATACTCTCGCCAAGTAAAGAAAGATCAGGAATGTACAGGAGAAAGAAAAAGACAAAGAGATCTGGGATTTGAGGAAGTCTCTCAGCAAATGTTCCTACCAATATTTATTATATTTATCCAAACAAAAGAATCTTCCTAAGTAGGCTTTAAAAAGGATATACTGCTTACATAAAAGTTTGCTTTCACCGGGCTATATAATTTTTCTTCCCATTTTGAACTTTCTCATGAAGACTGTGGTCCCTGTTGAACTGAGGAATTATGTAATTCAAAGCAGAATGAAAGTATAAATAAGCAAAGAAAAATTAACAGTGCTAAGGTACGAAACAGTAAGACAGACACCCAAAGTTTAATGAAAGGATATCACTAGACAAGCTATCCCTTTCCACTCTAGTTACTTCAGTTTGTAGACTCAGAATAGAACTTCAGTGTAACTATATGGTACAGAAATTCTTCATTCTCACCCTAAAAAATATGCATTTTTTTTATACTTTCCTATCTTTCAAATCTGGATTACAGTAGAGAAAGAGATATTTTGAAAAATAAATTCCCATCATAAGTAGAAATTATTCATCTTAGGAAATCAATTGATTCTCAGAAATCCTCTATTCCTGTCTGTTCCTATTTTTATGTTTATTGCAGTGACTCTCTTGCTTTTGAAATAACTTCATTTTGGAAACTTCAGTCAGGAGCAAACTGAAAAAAAGAAAAGATGAAGTGGATGAAAAATTGGCAACAATTACTGAGGCAATTTAGTAGTCTCTGATGTTCACACACACAATATATGGACATATTATGTTTATCCCTGCCTAAAGAGAATATTAATTACACACATAGATGTGTATTTGTCAGACAAGATTATCTGCATGTGCATTCTTGTATTTTGAATCCCCACTTAAACAAATATAAATGAACATTAGGTTTACTAAATACTTTCAAGGAAAAGTCTTTCTAGGAAAAAGTACAGCGAGCATATGAACATATGGAAAAATTTAGAGGAAAATAAGAATTTTGCAAATGTAAAATGTCCACTTATAATGAGGAATGTTTTGTTATTCATCCTTTCCCTTCTGATCAAGTTGGTCAAATGTTTGCAGAATTTACATTCCTAGATTTAAGATGTTTCATTACTGGTTGCATAGACTTCTTTTATTTTTAAAATGCTGTCAAGGGATTGACATATTACTGAAAGACAGGTTAGAAAAAAGGGTGCTAGTTGGACAGATGTCAGTATATTTTTGTGCATGTATACATGCTGAAATTATTTTTTCCATCCCTATAATACCATATTCTTTCACATAGGGGAAAAAAAAGTGATGTCTGCACTTTTTCCTCTGCTGAAGATATCACTGAATTTCTTTGAGGGTGGATTTCATAAAAAATGTGTAAGAACTTTAGATTTGGCTCAGAGTAGAATAGGTACTAACTTTTAATATGAGATTCCCATGATGTGTTTCAGTACCTTCCTTTTTAAAAGATAATCTTTCCACCTCCCTCAGGTTTACCAAAGAGGTATTGCTTTTGAAAGTGCAGTCATGAATTTTTCCTGAATTGTTCGCTTTTTTCCCCTCCCTCACGTTCCCCACTTTCGGCATCTTATTTTAAGTACTATGACATCACTCTGCACCACCTGAAAGCACAGAGCAATTTGTTTAGACAGTCTAGCTTTGGGGGAATATTTATAGAGCTGTCTGTGCGCTGAAATCCTGCCTGCCATGGAACAAAACAAGCTCTAATCTTTTGGGGATCTACATGATCAAGTCAAATGCCAGCATTGACACTTGGTGTGATTAAACAGGCTGCTGTGCCTTTATAAACTGATTATACAGCAATGCAAGTTGTTCTGCTGGAGGGAGGTAGCATTAATGCTAACACTGAGTCTGCGAACAATCTCTTTTATCCTGTAAGGCATGGCTTGTTCCACCACTGATGTCAAAGGGAGAGCCGACACTACCTCAGAATCTTGAACTACCTCGTGAAAATTTTGCTATTAATTTCATTGCCTATAATGTCAATGTCTTTTGAAGTTAACCGACATATTGCCGTATGCCACGGAGAACACCATCATCATACAGATTCTTTCTGCAATAGAAACAATGGCATTCATAGTGAGACTTTTTCAGGAAAATGAATTGAATGAATATGAGATACCTGATAATGTTGACATCTATATTGATGTTTGATGACAGGTGAAAAAAAGGCTTCCTATAAATCAAAGGTATGTAGAATGTCAAGGGCTCGTCTAAGCTTTTATCAGTATTAGCTTGTAGCTGATACTTGTTGCACGTAAAACGTAAAATTTCTGCTCATTGCATGTTTTCTAAGAAGCAAAAATTATCTGTTGGAGGAAAATGTTTGAGGGGAAAAACTAGGAGAGGTGAGAAATATTCTATGCTCAAGGCACAGGAGCAGAACTAAAGGACTTGTTTTTCTGATTTGCATATCCTGTCAGATCTCAGATACATCATTTCATCTCTGTATGCCTCTCCTCCATCAAGTATGTCTCTTTCCAGCCTGTGCTGCCTTGAGTCTCTTTCCTATGCTCTGATTGCCTGGGTGGCCACTTTCTGGAGTCAGACAACAGCAACCCTTTCTAATGTGCATGCAGCAGTGGTTTGGGAAGCCCAGAAATGTTATACCCTGACATGAAAAGATATATGTCAAGTTGGTGGCCTCTATTCACTTCCAGTAACAGGTGGGAGAAGTCACTGGGCCTCATACAATCATGCCATGGACTATATGCAGTCTGTAGACTGATGGTCTGGTATCGTATATTTAAAATATAAACCTGTTGACTTATTGGAAGTCTCCTTCTGCAAAAAAAACAAAGTATAAATAAATCCTGGTCTCTGGTATGACTTATTATATCGTGCTACTATGTAGTATAAATATATTTAGTTTAGCTTGCCAAGCATGCACAGAACATGTTACTACTGTAACATAATGGTCTGAATTTATGAAAGTTTTTACAGCTGCTAAGAGTACTTTTGAAATATTGACATAGTGGGTTTGAAATTGAATTTGTGGTCATTCTATTAGTTCTGATGCACAATAATGAAAACTCCTAAGGTTTTTAGTGTTTGATTTTAATCACAATCTCACCTTACTCTAAAAGGCCTTCTAGCTACTCTTAAGTTCCTAAAAGTAACATTTTCAAAATAATTTTTAAAATACAGTTTCAAGACTACTTATGTGACAAAAGAGTTTCCCAGTTTAAAAGTTGAAGGGGTATAGAAAACAAATTAGACCTTTAGCTTCTTAAAAACTTGGCAACTTATGTAAGCAGGACCAAAAAGTTTTTTATGTTCTGTCATTTTTCCTTTGGAAGATATAGGAAATGATATATATCTTCCTCCCTGCTTAGCTTCAGCTATTTGGTTACCATAACTACATCCCCGCACTGGATACTTTGCACAAACAAATACTTCTATAGGACATCTGTTTTACATGCCTATCAAATATTTCTTTCTTCAAAAATATCTGCAGGAATTCCCTTACACTATCTTCTAACTGAAAAGAAGTGAATATTATTTCCTACTAAGAAAGCAATTTCTAACGTTGATTCCCAAAGTGCAACACTGAATTCTATGGTTAGGCATATGCAAAAAGTGTCCTGAGTTCAAAATTTTCAGCTTCTGCCACACTGTGGGTAAGATTTCGGTTTAGGCCAAAGACCATTTCCTAGAACTCTCCTTCACCCATGCAGACAGCTGTTAAATTCAGTGAGGATGTCTACAACGAAAGGGCCTAAGCAGTGATCCCAACAGAGTAAGGAATACCTCCCCTTTTTACCGGAGATTATGTCCTATGTCTATCATAGAACATGCAAACATGCATTTGCGTCCTATGCAAAGGCTTTTTCTGTTGCACGGGAGAGACCTTGGTGTTTTAAAATGAATACTGACATGAAATGGAGATTGTTGACATTTTTAGAGAAGCGGCTAAGGCCTTAAAGGCATTTAAACCTCAAAACTTCCATCAAAATGTGAGTGCTTAGTCGTAACAATCTCATTTACAGGGGTTCACAATGATGAATCACAGTGTCTGTGTAGGAAACTTGTGATGCTGGATCTATAGGCAGGAAGCTTTTCATTTCCACATGCTGACTTCCAAATCTTCCCTGAAAACTGAGCTCACACACGTTCTTTGCTGGGATTTGTCTTTTGACATGGTACTTACTGAGTCAGGATCTTAACTTACAGTTCTATATTTAAATGTCTGTTGACTAACTAGAGTGATTGCTGCACAGAAGCTACTATTTGAGTACCCTTAGAGTCATTTTCCCAAGGAAGAATGTGTCTGATGTTTTTTTAGTTCCTGAGTGTTAGTGCAACAACGTGGTGATTAGTACAACTTATATCTTTAAGATAACTTGACAACCTTTTCTTTATTTAGATCCCCCAAATCCATCATTAAGCACCTAAAGTAACCTAGTTCTTCAGGACAGCTAAGAACCCACAAATCCCATCCAAGACATTAAGATTTGTAGGTGCTCGGAAAGCCTTCAGATCAGACAATTTTGTATTTGAGAGTGAACTGTGAGTTTAGGAGCTTAATATTAAGCACCAAAAATTGAAGAAGTTCTAAATCTGGGAGCTCTGAGGAAAAAAGATTTTCCTTTAGAGAAAAAGCATTATTTATGTGACTAAGAGATAAAAAACAATAGGAGTTAAATTCTCAAACAGCACTATGATGAGTAAGCCATGAAAAATGTGAAGAACATGATACTAAGAGGAATACAATTATGAATTAACATTCAGTCTTTAGTGTTTTGGTTTAGAATGTCCTCACATATTTTATGAATTTCAGCTATTTTCCTGTCCTTGGAAATCCCATTCCCAAAAGAGGATATTTCTTGACAGTGTTGGACAATGAGACACAAGGAGCATTTAGACTTCTTACACTACCTGCCTGAATATATCTTTAATCCTACAGAATGACAGAAAGTTTAACGGATCATTCTGTCTCTACAACCTAAAGAATCCCTAAGACCTTAGTTTAATTTAATTACAGTTTTAACTTACTTGTCCCAATGTATAAACATTTATGGTCTTCCTTTCTTGTCTTTTCCTTTTCTCAGGGAGTTAGCTTGCTAGCATCCTGAAAAGATCTTCAGCATGAAGTGTGAGAGAGGATTTATCTATGGATCCTCCCATAGGACTTAACATGAGTGCTGTCTTCTGAACTTCACTGTGTCTGACAGTGAACTGCAAGTCACTGTGTGCAAAACCATGGCTCTTTGGATGAAAGTGTGATGTATTTTAAACAGGATTCAAAATTTTCAAAAATAAAACGTCTTTTTTGGTTTTGCACCAGCCATACAAAATCTAGTTTGCCACTTCCTTAGAAAGTGATTCCTCAGACACTGATGAAAGCCCCAAATTTGTTAAAATCTACTCTCAGGAATGTGCAGTGGCAAACAGGCCTAACACAACTGTGAGCTGTCATCATCTGCATGAAAAGCCAGATTTTCTGTAGGTTTTTAAATCAAGAATTCTCTGATCAGTAGTTTAAAAATTAAAATTATGTCAAATTTACAAGGTTTGTTCAGAAAATCAATACAGATGTTTTACACTCTCCTTCCTTAATACTAGTTGGCCTTTAGGACTTTATTTCCATCTCCTGTAAGTGTTGATACTTCTGTATATGTCCTCCTCAGAGAAATTCCAACTATGGACAATTTTTTCTGTCTTTGCTACTCCACTACTCATGTTAAAAGCTGATTTGTGGTTTCTAAAAATAACAGGTAAGAGGTAATAAAACTGTGTCTAATATAACTGCCTTTCCATCACAACTTTGTGAGGTTCGTGTTATTTTTACATGAAAGCCTGGCTGAGTCAGAAAGACATCAGTAATGAGGGGAAGATGTTTTTTTTTTTTTTTTTTTTTTTTTTTTTTTTGTGGCAAGATCAGTGAGAAAGTTCTCTCTAGAACACATAATGAAGTTTCTCATTAAACTCCTATTATCTGCATCGCATTTTAGAAAATGGGGTTTAAATAAATATGTAGTATTTTTTTAACTGTTGGAATGCTGCCAGAAATAGAAGGTGGTAGGAGAACGAGGAACTGAGGTGAACTACCGGATGATCGTAAATAGAGAACAGGCATTGGGATACTCTAAAAGAAGCATGATTTTGCTCAATGCTCCAGTGACAGTCATGCCCCTGTAAGCTGAAGCTTGGTGACTCACATGTCCATTTTTGAAAATCTTTGCCTTAAACCTTGTACTAGTACAGCGCAACATAAAGACACGCATTGTGAGTAGTACTAGAAGACATTCTTCATTGATGTTTTGAAACATACTAAAAAGAAGCTGGATTTCAATATGTAATGAAAATTCAAGGGACAGAAAGAGTAGTGGGTGCTAAAAGAAGGGAGGCAAATTATATGTTTGCATGACAATGCAGTGCAACTTCTTGCAAAAACCCGGTGATAGAGTGTTGTCTTGTGCATCCATTTGTCCTTCATTACCAGCTTCTCCACACATCTGCACTGTAATATAAAATATTACAACAGCTGCTGGATTTCCTAGTAGAAATCTCTAACAGGTACGGCAGTACCATTAGCAATCATTGTAGTCTTTGTGTTCAACAACATTTCAGTGTTGTTCTTCCTCAATATAAATAGCACCTGAGTCAACACTGGCTTAAGCAGTAAAGATGTCCTATCAGATGTACACTTCTGCAGCTATATAGCATAATTCAGAAGATTTTCAGGTCTGGACTGTTGTTTTTTTGAAGCAACATTCATACGTGTATCAGATACACTGGTCAGTGGCTCAGAACACACAGTGCATTTTGCCTTTAATTTTTCTCATGCATTATGCAGAGGATTATCACTCCACCCATGCAGTTTCCCACAAGAGACGTGTAATTTAGTATTTAGACATACTAAAATTTAAATAGATATTTAAGCGTCCCAATTTTTGCCAGAAGATTGTCCATGAATCGAGTCTCTCTGTCAGGTTCATCTTATGCACATAGTTCAGGATCATCATGATAAAGTGTTGCTGTACAGTACATGACTAAGTATGATATGAGGGTAAGATACAGTTAATACAATTCCTCATTGACTCAGGTAGAAACTGGCATGTACACATTGCTTTGCAGAACTGAAATACAAACACATTTTTAATGGTTAGGGGAAATGAAAATTTCAGGAAAAAATTATATAGCATATATAATGCTATAATAACATAATGGGAAGCACCAGTGAAGACTAATATTGTCCATCTCTAAAAAACATTTAAAAAGGTAAACAATACTACCATCCTGTTACTATCAGTCTCACCGTGACCTTCTGCTAATTGCTAAACCTGACTGAGATTTACCACATGCTAAACTGGGATATTTTTTATGTTTAACTCAAGCTTCTTATATAGTCTTTTCTGTCTTTACATTATCAGTTATATTCAGTATATATCAGTTATATATCAGTTATAGTATACATTCCATAGTTTACACAACAATGAGACACGAAACTAGTTTCTGAATGTTTTCTTTAAACAATCTAATTCTTCAACTTTGTAGACATTGTAATGACTCAATTTTTAATGCATAATTAATATTTTGCAAAACTTAATATATTGCAGTCAGCAGACAGTTTTCAGCTAGCTGACCTACTGGATCTGCTAGATGACTAAAAAGGAGCTACACTTTTTGCATATTTTCAAAATATGAAGCTTGCAAAGTAAATAAAAGATTGAGTGATCCGTGCAGCCTTCCCATTTTTTAATGGTAAAGTAATAAAGGGACATATTTCATAATGCATAGTGACATTGTGGTCGTGTATTTTGCTTGGATAGTCTTATCTTGACCAGTTCTTTTACTCTGCCAGTATTAGAATAACCTGTTAAGGCAAAAAACAACTTGGCTTAGAAAATATCTTCAAAACTTTTTTGTCACTCTGATCAGATCAAAGTGTGTGTTAATACAGTGTTACTTGTCTCCTATAGAACTTTCCAGCAGTAGCTCTGAAAGCACTTTATACATGAAGAAAATGACTGCAAGGTGATTTCCCTAAAGGCACTTAGCAAGCCAATGGCACTACTCAGAGTAGATCCCAAGTCTTCTGAAACACATTCCCATGCTGCCCTGACTGACTAGGAGTTTTGCTTTTTTACAGAGAAATTCAACTGATTTTGATTAAGGAGGATACGTACATTTAAAATAAATTGCAACATGTTTGTATAATGAAAGTGATTCTTCTTTGCCCGCCCAGCCAAATCATTAAGTGAAAACTAGGCTGTGTATTTTAAAGATATTAGAAACATCAGAAGTGACTGCAGACTGCTAAGATATGCATTGTATGTGAACCTGACCATAACATCTTCTGTTCATGCCTTTGAAGGGAATGAGCCTGTTACTTTAATTCCCTCCTGCCTTTACCTTAAAATGCCATTTAGAATTAGGAAATGACTGCCTCAGTTCTTGTATTTGTGCTTTTAAGTCAACTCACATGTCTCATTGGTATGTTTGAAACATTTTCTTTGCTATTTCTTGCATTTGTTTCCCTTTCACTAATACTTGAGATAAAAAGTCCTCTATCTCCTCCAATTTTTAATACACATATTTTTACTTCCACTGTCAAGATCCTTGCTTCAGATCACATACAAATTTTGTAGAAATTTGCGATTTTGTACAAAGACAGCATTGTCGCTACCCCATTTTCCGTGGTGCTAAAAGATTAGATAAAACAAAAGGAAGACAATAAGCAAGCAAGACAAACAAACCTCACCAATCTCTTAAAAAATCTGTGGAAGAGTTCCAAAAAGTGGCCAAAGCTCGGTTTTCCATAACTGTGTAACCATCCAAATTACAGAAGTGAAACTGTTTTTTTCCTTTGATTATCTTAGTGACATGATCACTGCAAGAAGGCAGCTGTAGACACTGTACGAATGGGCAATATGATGTAGATACCCAGCTGAGTATGTTCTGCATGTATATAGAGTCCCTTTCTTCATGAGAAGGATTGCATTGCATCCTGAGGATGACTCCAAAGATACGTCCTGACTAGACTTGCTGGACGATGCCCTTGGCAGCAGGGGACACCACATGAGCACATGTGGCAAGTTGTTAACCCCCAGGAGGTGCAGCAATCATCTAGATAGGAGGTGTGAGTCAGCACAAGGCAGACCATCCCATGCTCAAGCTTGTTTTGGAGATAACTCTTTGGAAGTAATACACACATAGCAAACTACTTAATCTCTTTTGAGAGTCAGGGAGATAGCTGAGAACAACTATTATTTTAGTAATGTATATTAGACCTAACACAGATCAAAGCCCACAGTGCTAAATTCTGAGTAAAATTCTGTTCCATTACTGAAGAATGAGAAAGACGCCTTGGTACCACCATTTTCTAGGAGAGGAAATAAAATTTTAAGTCTATAAAGAGGACTTAAATCTGAATTCCTGTTTTTATGATCCAACTTTTCCCATTCATATCCCCAGTGTATATTTCTGCCACAGCAATCATCCTTCTCCTAATCACTATCTTTTTTAAAGCGGAGTCTTTGTTTCCAGGTAATTCTACATTTGGTTAAAATTACATTTTTATATTAAAGACAGGACCTGTTTAGGATAACTTTGCTCTATCACAGGGTGAACTGAGTCACAAAGGGTTACTGTGAACATCTCAATAGAATCCATCCTGGAACAAGTGTGTACTCTGAATCCCTCCATGCAAGCACTACAAAAATCTTATTACCTGCAGTTCTAAGTTCACCAAGAATAAGCTCTTACAACCTGTGAAAGCCCCCAAATTTTACCTGTGTAATAACATGATCTGTCAAACAGTAAGATCTCATTACATTAACTATTGATTTGGTTCAGGTGCTGGTAAAAGAAAAGTATTCATTTTTTATGAGACTCAGCACAGATGATAAAAAAGCACACCAGAGTTTTCAAAGTATTGATCATCTCAAAAACTCCATGTGCAATAGTCCCATAATCAGAAGGAATGAACAAAGACTTCTACAGGGCAATGGAATTTTTTTTTGCACTTTCTCATTTTCTTTTAGATTTTTTTAACCCCATAACTGCCTGAAAATACATAGTGAAAGAGATACACTAACCCACAATTACAACATATGGTTATCTGAGACACATAAATAACTTCTGAAAATGCTTGTGGAAATTAAGGTATCTCAATCCTATTTTTGTGATAACTGCTGGTAAACATAGATGTTTTCATTGTAGACTTTATGGCTTGCTTTTTGCATTTGAGAAACTTTGAATTATAAAACTTGGTTGGTTAAACTCTATTGTGTACTGAAAGAATCAATCATAAAACAATTCCATACTTTACTGTGTATTCTGTTTTCAGTATAATACAGCTTGCAGTGAGGTAGAGTCAAATCTCGTCTAAAGTAATTTTCAGAAATAAATACACTTTGTACTTGTAAGGTATGAATTTCTAGAGTAAATGTTATTTTAATCCTTAAACCTTCATTTCTGGCTAGTTCATATCCCATATAGAAAAGCCTACATAAAAAAGCCCACCCCATTCTCTCTTGAATATGCTTTCATTTAGTTAATGTGTTGCCTTAGGTAATATTCTAACAACTAGATGTAAGTCATGATTTATTTGACAGAATTAAACCCATTGCTGAAATGTGAAAATAGTTAAACAGAGCAAAGAAGACTGAGTAATTTGCATTTGTAAAAAGCACTATTAAATACTTTTTAAGGAGAATCTCAACTTGTGAGCAATTCAGTCTCCATACTGCTCCAAAGCAACAACTTTTCCCATTCATATCCCCTTCCTACAGCACATCTTCCTGTGGATGCAAAGCATACAACCTGCAGAAGCTCTGCAGATGGCATTCCTCTTTGAGATCTAGCTGGTATAAGCCACATCTTAGATCTTTTCTTCAGAACTGAACACAGAATTCAGATATATTTATGGTATCTGGAGAAACTAAATTTTCATTCAGTTTCAGTCCTTTAAGGAGATGAGATACACTGTTTTAAAACTCTTCTTTGGCACTGATCCCTATGCTACGTGGACAACTTTAAAGAAAATTCAGTGAATTTAACCTTTCAATAACAAAGAATTACAAAATTATTTAGCCTGTCACTGGTTAAAACCCAGAGGCACAAAGGTTGACTTGCCCAACATCACAATCTAGAGCAGCAGCTGGGAAGAGACCTTAAATCTTTTCTTCCTGACTGTGACCTTATATAAAGATAATCCTTCCTTCCTCCTAGAATGCCAACATATTGCTTATGGAAGAGGTACAGTTTGGAAGTATTTATGTGTATTTCTCCACATAAATTCTATTTCATAAGCCAAGCATTCATAGCCATATTTTCCTATGAAAACATGAGTTAGAAGGTTATTCTCTATAACGTACTGTTGACCATTTGTTCCAGCAACATAATTCACCCATACGTTCAGCAGGGAAAGAAATTACAAGAAATGCAAGAAATCTGGCTACTCTTCAGAAGGAAAAAAAAAGAGGAAAAGATTTAGAAATAAAGGAACATTGGCAGGAACATGGGGAAAAAAAAGACAGACATACTTCAAAGAATATACTGACACAACAGCAAATGGTATATATATTGATCGCTTAGCAAACTCTTGCTGTTCATGTTGGGAAAAAGTCTTTCAGCACAGTTGTATAGTATGGAAGACCTTTGTGCTGTGCTTTCAGACTCCCAACTTGGTTACCCATTTTTCTGTCTTTTCATGGTTTTCTACAAAACTGTATAAAGAGACCTACATTTCTCCCTTGCAAAAGGTATTTCAGTGCCAGCAAGTTCTTTGCTTCCAGCAAATGCTGCCATTCCAAATAAGTTGCCAGTGTTCCTAACTGAACTGTCGCTGCTCCTGCTGTTCACATTATTTTATCCCTAAAAAGCAGTGGGACAGGTTCTGCTTGTACGATTTAACTATGAGGAATTCTGTAAAAGAATAGAAAAAAGCTAATGAAGAGTTGGAAGCTATTCACCAATAATGAATAAAACTTGTTAAACTAAAAGACCCAAAAGCTTTCAATGTTTTAACAGAAGAGCATAGATTCTATTCACTTTAGTGTGTTTGTGTTTGGCCTGTTTTATACAAAGAAATGAAGAAAAACTGCCGAGTGTTCTCTGATGTGTTTTTGCAATAGTTTGTTCCCAAGTGAATGGTGGGTGCTGCAGCTTCCCCTTAAAAGAGGATTCACATTGTTCTGTCAACCCAGCCTTGCTCTCTTTCTCTACACTGTCAAACATTGCTTTCATGTACTCCATGGAAAAGATGAAACTTCCCTCTTTTATAACTGTTCTCTTCTCAGTTCCAGCTTCAAGCCAAGTATCTGTCTGGCAACAGTGTGTTTTAAAGACGTTGCTTCACCACTGCCTTCTCGAGAAAGAATTTTGTAGGACTGAAGCATGCTAACCAAAGTCGACCTGGGGGTGAGCACTTAGATTGCAGCCCCAGTGAAAAGAGGTCAGCTGTGAGATGGGACATGAAGTCCCATCAAGGCTCAAGGCTTTGACTTTATAACAAGCAGTTTTAGCAGCTGTCAGACAGGAAATCAAGCCTTCTACATTGCAACTAGAATGGAAATCCCAGGATATATTAAATATATATGTCTTTGTCGGTTAAATGGAAATGTGTTGAACACCATTGTCATCATCTTAAAATATCACAATAAAGAACATTATTGACTGAGTGCATACTATAATTTATTGGTCTCTATTTGAGTAAGAGATCTGGAAAGATAGTTCCTGACTGGAATATTTTACTCAAAACTGTTGTCAGGCATGACATGATGCTATATTTAATTACCTATTATTTCTCTTAAACATTTACAGAATTGCTTTGGGGAAGCTGGATCCCAAATATCTATCTTTTTATCTACTCACATCTGTCTATTTTATTATAAAGTATCTCAATAGAGCAGTTACCTAAGGATATCCAATAAGACTAGCTAAGCATCTATTTGAGTTGTGAATCAAGGACAAACGCTGAACTGAATTAAATAACAGCTGAAACAAATGCTGAACAAAATGCTGAAACAACAGCTGAAACTGCAGTGAAAGTGAGCTGGAGTGGCGTGTGTGAAGGAGCCCACCATTTGGGGAGCTGCAGCTATGCAGGGACGGTTGCTGAGAGAATCTCTGCCTTCTACTCTTACATTGAAAAGTTCGCACAGAGCCACTGAGGGAAAGCATGCAGTGTTTATAACTTTAGATCCGGGGCTGACGACTGAATCGTTTCATACCTGCTGAACAGTAGGTGGTTCCATTATGGAAGCAGGGATAAACTAGGAGCCCTTTTTGTCTTCGGGGCTAGAGGTAAGACAAAATCGTATCAAGCTTGGCCTGCCTTAGCCCTAGAAGAACAAAGGGCATGACTGCAAAAACACTAACTGCCTTCTGAGTTTCTTGCCTGCCTTCACGCAATATTTGTCCCTTTCTCTATAAAGATACAAAGTTCCTTTGCCTTCCCTTTGCAAAGCATGACTCACTAAAAATAAAATATTTCCAGCTTACTGAATGCTAGTTGGCTTACAAGTCACTGGCACTTTACAAGCAAAACCCGCTGTACCTGACTTTCCAACAGGGAAAGAATGGTGCTCATTAAAGCGAAGCCCCCTGACAGCGTATGTTTGTGGGGAAGGTGACCAGGAGGAACTTCTGTGATCACCCAGTGTGACCTCTTGAATATTGCAAAAAGTTACATTTCACCCAGTTGCCTCATATTTTGCAGCGCTGTTTGACTAGCAAGCGACATAAAGCTTCAGTCTCATCCCTGTGGATTCAAACTGCAGATAATGTACACTTCTGATGGAGACTACTAAAGAAAACTAACTGCTTGAGCTGAAGCATGAAACAGTTTGTTTCTAAAATGTCTACCCTGTAATGGAAAACAGGAAAAAAATTCCCAAATAACATAATGACAAGCAATAGGACCAACCTACCAATGTTGAAAATCACCATTTCATTCATCCATCCCTGAACAAATATTATCAGTTATCAACTCGGGGTTTACAGTATACTTTAAATGTCATCAGTGGCACTATCCTCCTAGTCAAAAGGCACAGGGAATAAAAATCTAGTCTTGGATGTTGGTAATTATGACAAAGCAAAAACTCTCTGAGGATCCTTAATCTGCTTAAGCATGCCGTAGGCAAAGTTTTCATCTGTGGGTCCCATCAGCATCTTGTATACCTGGAGAGTTCCTTATGCTTGGATTTTCAAAATCATTCAAAACTTTAACAGGAAAAATCTGTAGTAACAATTGAAAATAAATTCTTTTTCTTGAGAGGATTATTAAGGACAGAATGAAAACCGGCACTTAAGAAATACAGACAGCATTATGTCTTGATAAAATGTTAGTCCTTGGCTAAGATAACTAAAGAAAGGGAGGAGAGAAAAAAAAAAATCATCTTTACAGTGTGAACATCTTGCCCCACCATGATTAATAGGAGGATTAATAGTGGCCCTCTTCACAGTTCTGAAAGGCACCGAAATACAAAGAGATACAGTGTGCCTGAGGTTAGGTGTCAGACAAAGTTGATATGAATCAGGCCTCAACAAATACAAAGAAAAACTTGTGTCTATAGTTGTATCATTCTAGTCATTATCTTTTTGGAAAAATGTTTGCCTGTAATATATTAAGAAGTGTACAGGAATAATATACAAAGGCAAACAAATATATTTTCCTGCTTAAGACATCATTTTAAATCAGTTTAAAGCCGTTTAATCTGCTAAATAGATTACCAAGGTTTACTCGTTACAGTGGAGCAGACCCTGCATCTTTCAAGAGAAGTTTGTACCAGTTTGATACAAAATCATTTTAGCCTACTTACTTAACAGTCCTTAAACATAAAACGCTGCCTTAAATAGACTTGGTTGAAAAATTGTGTCCAGCTGTTTCAGGATAGTGGTTGCCACATAAATTATGTACAACTACTTTGAAACATCTTTCACAGTCCTGCACTGCCTGGACATACAGAATATATTTCTGTGGAGCTTAAAAATATGTCACCTTTTTTATCCTAAACATTGTGAGAAAAGCAGAGAACTAAATTTTTAATGCTTTCTGCTTCCAAAACTTTAAGCTGCCCATATTTGTTCCATTCACTACAGGTACAAAGCTCTGGAATCATCAAGATATTTCTCAAGCACAGCCATTCTTTTTTTCAGTAATATTTTAGCCATGTGGGGCAGTTACCTGGTCTAATGTCTTCCTTGGCCAGTGATCATTGGAGGTTGATAACAATACTCGAGAAAGAGATGAAAATTCCTTTAAAAAACCCTGGCCAGTTGCTGTGCAAAAAAAAAAAGAAGAAAAAAAAGAAAAAAAAAAGACAGTTGAGCAGAATATTTCATACTTCAAAGCATAAACTTTGATCATTTTTTATAATATTTATAAAATTTCTTTCATGTTACATGAGAAGATCAAATCCTACAAGTCCTTCACATATGCAGAAGTCCCATTCAATTCATTCTCAGAAAAGCTAACAAAACTGGCACCTAGATGTATGAAATTATCCATTTTTTCAGGGTTTTTTTGCTATTTTTTTAAATGTAGTGTATGCTGGTTTCACCATATTTTTGTGGATTATAAGAAAAAGAAATGAGTGAAGAAGTATTAAACACATTACTTTTCAAGAAAGAAACCTTGAAAGACAGATACATGTTCTGTTACAGCACAGAACTCATCATAAGCAATAGTTACACTTCAAGGTCACCTCCCTCCTCCCCTCAGGAGTCTCAAGTTTCTTCCTGTTAGTATCTTGGCAACTCTATCATGCTTTCCTTATTTACTGGCAATGCAGAGGGTGTTGGAGGGTTTAAAAATGCAAAACAAAGGAAACCACTGCCACCACCATCACAAAAAAATCCAGAAAGATAAAATTAAGAAGATTTCAAGTAGTTACTTATTTAAGCTTTAGGTTCATGTACAGATATACTGCAGGGTGTTTTTAGATGCCAGCTTTTGTTAGGATGAAATGCCTTTTTGTTGCTCTTCCTCTTCCAAGTATAAACACTTAAAATTACACTGAAAGAGGAGGAAAACAAAATAAAACCCCCAAAAATGATGCATCTAGACCAAGCCCCACCAATTAGCTTTTTGGTCACCACATGGTTCCTAATATTCTTCTGGTGGATCTCAAAATTAATCATATTGCTTGAGGGCCACATTGGTGGTTTGTAACCAGATGGTTCGTGCCTTTTTAGGACTAGTCAGCCCCATCTGACTAGAAGCTGGGAAGAGACCAATTGACAGGAGATACTAGGAAGGGAGAGCCTGACAGAATTTGCCCAGCTGGAAGGACAAATTCTGCAGAGACAACTTGGCACCAGAGCAGGGGATTATACTTATTTGGGGAAGTTTAGTTTCAATTAATGAACAGTGCCCTGTGGTAAGGGTCAGAAAGGAATCTGTCTGTATAGTTACTTCTTTTGAGGCTCCTAAAAAAGTCAGCTGACCTACAGTTCTCTTCTGTCTCTCTATCCTTGAGAAAATTGATGTCTTTATTTTCCTTTTCATCTCTTTTTGGACCCCCCTCCTTTTTTTTTTTTACTGTTCCCTTATTAAAAACTACCCTACTTCATCTTTATTTTTATCCTCTTTGCTCTGAACTTTCTGATCTGTTTTCCAAATGCTCTGTTTCCTGGGTATGAGTTACACATGCTTTGGCAGCCATGCAAACAGACTCAGAGGTAGGGGACTTGGACTGGCAGTCCGAATGCCCAACACATGGGCTGCTTCAGCAACTGACTGCATGAGATGGTACTGTGGGATCCGAATTACCGTAGGTGACTTTCAAGGAGCAACCGATAGACTTGCCAGCAGCTGCCAGAGCACATTATAGAGTGGTACTTGGAACATGTCCACGACCATGCAGATTTACCCACTCCCACAGCATTTCTCTGCTGCTCTGCACATTGCTCTCATCTTTCAACAATCCCTGGAAATGCTGAACTAGCTGGGGAGGAATGATATTAACCAAATATTTAGTGCCACTATAACTGAAAATTACAAATGCAATTTTCACTTCTTTGCAATCATGTTTTGTCCAAACTTTGCCATATTTTTACAGAAATAAACCAATTAAAATCTTCCTGCATCTTTATACAAAGCAAGGCAGGCATTTTTTATATGCTCTGTATTTGTACAGATATGCATAGATACACACACACATATACACATACAGATATGGATCACTTAGCCAATCACTGAAACACAGCCACCTGTATAATGGAACCCAGTAGTTCCTCTACAGTGCAAAATCACTTTGTAATGATATTTTAGGACAGGAAATTAAGGCAAGAGGGGAACTGCTGTGAAATTTTCAGGCAGATTGTATCCATTTTAAGCTACAGTCAGAATGTTATTATCTAATCTGAAATCAGTGAAGGGTGTGAAAGCTAGCATCTCTGCTCTTAGGAACAGAGACCCATTAAAACTGATACACTGAAAAAGATATTAAACCAAACTTATTTTGCCCCAAAGCACATCTCTCTGTTTATTCACTTGTAGAAATACACTTGAAACTAAAGTGAGCCAAAACTTGGGCAAAGAGGAGAAAAAAAAGGCAGTCCATGGGAGTGGGAGGCAGAGAGAGAAAGCATAATGATTCATGTTTTATATATGGAGTGGCAGAAGAAAAGAGTTTAAAGCTCCAAACCTGTAATGAAAATTTTGTAATCAGCTTTTCTGTTCAGCTATCTGTTGTGGCTGCAAGTCAAAATGCAAACTTACACCACCCACATCTCCTTCTACCTCATCGTTAGTGGTACATTGGAAAGAAAAGAGAACCAAAGGTATACCCCCTTTCCCACCCTGCGGCACAAGGACGCTGCCTACCTGCTCTGCACTGAGGGAGTAAATGACTTCTATCCACTTCAAAGTAAGGTCTTAGCCACACACTGTAGCTGATGCAAGTATTAACGTGTGTAATGCATTATTTGCAGGCCTATTTCTCACATGGGTTTCTATAGGTTTAATTGTATCCTCTGCCTCCCTCCTTCCCCCCCCAATCAATCTCCACACTTTCGCTGCAATGTTTCACCCCATCTTCCATTTATGTTTTAAATAAAACCAATATCTAGGCAATGAAGTCAACTGGTTTTCTTAAGTGTCATTGAAGAAATGAGTTTTCTGATGTTCTTTAAATAAGGGAGAGGGGTGGAACAGTTCAGAACAAGTAGTGTCTCTCTGCAAAGGCCATATAGGTCCTCAGGTGCTGCCAAGATAAAGGTACGACCAAGCCAGAGGAGGGTATGTTTGAAAGATGGTAGAGTGGAGATGGTGAAAGATAACCTTGGTGATAGTGAAAATATTAGTCTGATTAGGATCCAGGAAGAGAAAAAATGAAAGATGATTTGAATAGCAATAGTACCTGGGATTCCAGGACTGGGAGTCCTGCTTTTGCATAGGGACTAAAATGATTAGCACATTTTCTTCCAGGAAAAAGATGTTCTTCTAATATTGACATATTAGCAAAAATATTGACAAAAATTCATGTCTCCTTTCTGCACTGTGAGACACAAATAGAGATAAGATCAATAACAGAAAAAAAACCCAGAGAATAAAGGAAAAATAAACATCAGTAAATATAGAAACAGCTATATTGGGTCAGACCAAAAGTCCATGTATACTTTACTCTTTATAAACTCAGTATACTTTATCCAGAATATGTCAATAGCATGTGACCAATTAAAGAATACAGTAATAGGACAAAGATATAGCGATACAAACCCAAAATATTTTCCAAAATCCATCTGGTTTTGGTTTAGGAAGTAGCTGAAATAGAGATAATATATGTTGTCATCAAACAGGAAAATGCAGTTAATATGGTACCTCAGAGGAAAACAATACTAGAAAATTAAAATGTTGGTAAAAAGGGCTGCTTCTTAAAACTAATTACTTTTGGGCACATGTGAAAATACTACAAAGCCATTACATCTCAAGGAGATGGTCTTTATCAGGGACTTTTCTTTTTTTTTTAAAAAAAAAAGTATAGGAAGAATCTTATCCTCCATGAAAATACTGAAATGGCTGTTTTTGAAAACTACAATTGCCATTTTTCTAAAGCAATGATTGGTTGGGACAGAATTTCATCAAGAAAGGAGGATAGGGTTTTTTTTTTTAAGTTTTGTTATTAGTACTAGAGAAATAGACTGCTAAATAAGGGCTGAGAAAACATTCCTGAATATTTGTACCTGACTGCATAGTCTTCCCCCCCAGATAACTCTTGTAATCATCTATAGAATATTAACCACAATAATGGGTGAACCATTCTGTTCTGATTTAATGTAAGAAGTAGTAACGTGAGTTGATTTATTTTCTTTTCTTGTAATATTTCTGTATTACTTTTGCTTTTTTATGACAGTATCACCTGTACTTACCCCAATTAATCTTAAAAAAATACTTCAAAGCATTTCTTGGGAATAAACCTAATGATAATATGATTACTACTATTATAAAAAATCATCATTCTGAACATACCCACATTATGTACACAAATTAGTATGTCGTTATTGAAAATGCATAAATATCAAATGTGTGAAATCATAGATGGTATACTGTATTTTTAAAATATTATGGAAATATAAATTAATTGTGATCTCAGAAGATCAGTATTTTATAGCCATTTTATAGAAGGAGAAATAAGCATAGAAGAGGAAAGTATTTCTAATGTCCCAGGGGATGGATATTCTGACTCCTAGCTCCACTGGCATTCCCCCTTGATCATTCTGCTTCTCAAACTGCATAAAAAAATCACTATTTGGATTTTTGAAGAATTCACAAGTATAAAACTTTACTCTTTATCAGGTTTTGGCCACAAGTTGATACATCACTTAAATCCACCTATACTACACAAACAGTAGTGCACAAAGCCTCCCTGTCATACATGTTTGCAAAAATGCAAGCTAGACAGTCTATAAATAGACTTTTGCTTTTCAGCCACTGTCTCAGGTCATGTGATCTTTCACACTGACTATAACCTTCCTCACTTTACACAACTCAAATAAAGATGCACAGCTTTGAATAAAATATTTCTCTACTCTGGCTGAAGAAATGGACTAAAGCTGGTAGTTTTTATCAACTTGTTTCTGAAAAAATCAGCAAAACAGCAATCAGAAGCTAGAAAATTGGCAAATCTCTCTTAACGTTTTTAAAGTTCACTCATTATTTGCTGTTTCTGAACTGAACTGAAGAAAATAGAGTACATATTCTGCAGCCTTTATTTCACATCTCTGCTCTAATGAGCCTCAGTCTAAGTTACTGACTTCTTTATATGACTGTGATTTATTTGTAATTTCCACAACGGCTAGGCTGAATTTAGAAAGCAATTAGGTGTAAATGTGTGGATCAGTAGACTGAAGCAGGTTGTGCTGAGGCCTCTCACATATCCGTTACATGTGATGCTGGAAGTTTGCTTCAGATTAGATTTTGTCTTGTCCCCTGAGCAGAACATTTCGACTACATATGTGCCACGAAGCTTTCTGAAGAAAAAAGGCTGTGGGGCGTTCTGGAGGGATTAGAGATGGTGCAGCCCACCATGGTTTGGATCTTAATGTTCCCATTAAGTATGGGAGCACTTCTGGAAAAGAGCTTTTGCTTATTTTCCTGCAAACGGAACCTAGTCCAAACAAACCAAAACCACTTTGGAAACTGAACCTCCTCTCAGTAAATGGAGACAGTCAAGAGATTAATTCCTAAGCAGCACCACTGCTCTGAACCAGCTCATTAATGTAAGCATAGCCAATACCTTCGAAAAAAAAATCTATCGTGGCCAAAAAAACAGAATCAAACTAATGTGGAAAGTGCTTGTCCTTAGCTATAAATACATTTATCCCCTTTGAAACTGCCTCAGTCCTAGAGCCTGCCAGGACCCAGGTCAGCCCAGGCATAAGGTAGTAGGGCTCTGTATAGTCTCAACCCTAAGCAATTGCTTTTACAGCATTTGCAGGCTTCTGCAAGTATATCATCAACAAAAGAAAGACTAGGGAAGATGTGGGGCTGCTGCTGAATGGGGCAGGGGACCTGCTGACAAAGGACATGGAAACAGCAGAGATACTCAATGCCACCTTTGCCTCGGTCTTTACTGCCATTAGTCTTTATTTTCATCAGCAATCCCAGGCCCATGAGACCAGTGGGAAAGCCTGGATCAAGGAAGACTTACCCTTGGTGGAGGATGGTCAGGTTAGAGAATGTTTAAGCATACTTGACATGCACAAGCCCATGGGTCCCAATGGGATGCATCCGTGACTGCTGAGGTAATTGGCCAGTGTAACTGGAAGGCCACTCTTGATAATCTTTGAGAGGGCATGGTGATCAGGGGAGGTTCTTGAGGACTGGAAGAGAACAAACATCATTCCTATCTTCACGAAGAGCAGGAAGGAGGATTTGGGAAACTACAGGCTGATCAGCCTCACTTTGATCCCTGGGAATGTGATGGAGCAAATAGTCCTGGAAAGCATTTCTGAACACATTAAGTATAAGAAGGTGATTGAGAGTAATCAACATGGATTTATAAAGGAGAAATCAGGCTTAACCAAGCTGATAGCCTTCTATGATGAAATAACTAGCTTGGTAGACAAGAGGAGAGCAGCGGATGTTGTTTATCTTGACTTTAGCAAGGCTTTTAACATCATCTCCCATAACAATCTGACAGACAAACTGACAAAGTACAGACTAGATAACTAGACAGTGAGGTGGATTGAAAGCATGCTGAACTGCCAGGCTCAGGGTTGTGATCAGTGGCACAAAGGCCACCTGGAGGTCAGTCACTAGTGGTGTCCCCCAGGGGCTGGTACTGGGGCCAATACTCTTTAACCTCTTCATTAATGACTTGAATGATAGACAGAGTGAAACCTTAGCAAGTTTGCAGACAACACAAAATTGAGAGGAGTGTTTGGTACACCACATGCATGCTCTGCCATTCAGAGGGACCTCGACAGGCTGGAGAAATGGACTGGCAGGAACCTCATCAAGTTCAGCAAAGGGAAATGCCAAGGCCTGAACCTGGAGAAGAACAACTGCATGCAACAGTATAGGCTGGCAGCCAACCATCTGCAAAGCAGCTTTACAGAAAAAGACCTGGGGTCCCAGTGGACAAAAAGTTGAACAGGAGCCAGCAATGTGCCCATATGGCAAAGATGGCCAACAGCATCCTGGGCTGCATTATGCAGAGCATCACCGGCACATCAAGAGAGGTGGCCTTTCCCCCCCTACTTAGCACTGATGAGACATATCTGCAGTGCTGTGTCCAGTGCTGGGCTCCCCTGTATGGGAGCAACCCCAGCAAAGGGGCTACATAGATGACTAAGAGATTGGAGTATCTCTCATACAAGGAGAGACAGAGAGCTGGGACTGTTCTACATGGAAAAGAGAAGGCTCAGGGGGATGTGATCAGTGTATACAAATAAAGTGTATATCTGATCGGAGAGAGTAAAGAAGATGGAGCCAGACTTTTCTCAGTGAAGACCAGTGAAAGGGCAAGAGGCAATAGGCACAAACTGAAATACAGGAATTTCCACTTATATGTAAGAAGAAACTTTTTCTGTGAGGATGCTCAAGTACTGGACCAGGTTGCCCGGAGAGGCTGTGGAGTTTCCATCCTTAGAGATATTCAAAACCTGACTGGACACTGCCCTGAGCAACCTGCTGTAGTTGCAGGGACCTGAGCAGCCTGCCCCGAGCAAAAGGTCTGGACTAAATGATCTCCCACCTGCCAGCCTCAGTTGCTCTGTGATTGCAACCATTTGTTCTCTGTAGCCAGAAAGGATCACCAGCTCCTCTGGAGAACCATCTTTCTATCCTTTTGGTACTAGGCAGCTGTACAAACAACCCCGAGTAGGAGCCTGTGATCTGACTATCTGATCACTTCAATTAAGGTTTAAGTTGCAGGTAGAAAAACACGCTAGCTCACATAAGCTGTCTTGCCAGCGCAGTGAACATAATTGATGGACCCACATTTATAACTGTTAGAGCATGTACTCTATAAAAGGTTCATTGATGCCACTTACTTAAATTGTTGGATAAATCTGTATGTGAGATTAACCACAGACTTCACAGCCAGTGCTTCTGTCTTTATGGCAACTGCCCAAAAGCACTTCAACTAAATCTGGTGCTGTGCTAACTCACTTGGGGCCTGTGTTCCATCTTCATGTTAAATATATGTGGGTAGCAAATGAGGAGTCTGTGTTTAAATTCCATATGCTAATTTATGCTTTCTCACAGACTTTGAGAGGTTAGGTGTGCTATATAGATTGTTATTGCACCATTATCCTTGAAGGAGTCATATTCTATTTCTTGACTTTCTGTGTTTTTATACTTGCCACCTAGAGGTTTCTTTCTACCTGTTATAAGAGTTACAATTGCATTTCTTGTCTGTATCTGTATTTGGAGAGATGTATAAAAATGTATTCAAGTAGAATTTGCTGAAATCCATAATGAACTGATATTTTTTCTGCATCATATATATAGGTCTTTAAAGAAGAAAATTGTTACAGAAATTTGTCCTTGATCACAGAAACCGCACACCTCCAAAGCACATTTCCATCATGAGAGATGGAACTGGAAAAATTAATTTGGTTAATGATCTTGAATAAATTCCATGAGAAAATAATAGGTTCATCTAGCTTTTGTACACCTAAAGAAAATACTGAGATTACAACTTTCATATAAACCCATGGGAAATTGTCATTCAAAACTATTTGAAGTTCACTCTGGGTTAGGAATATAACATTTTTAAAACCTCTTTAATGTCAGACAAAATGTGGTTTCTGAATCCAATTGAAGGATGATTTTAAATTTGCTGTTGTCCTTATGCTAGGAAATAATCTTGCATGACGAACAAATATACAGAGAGGAAGAAAGATGTGTTTAGAGATGAAACTAAACTAGAGGTAATGGTTTTCTATCCCTGACGATAATAGTCAATGATTTCTTCTTTATGTTAATCTTGATTATGAGTTCTCATATAACTGTAAAGACCAACTTTTCTGAGGTACTTTTACCCCCACAAGGGAAAAAATTGTCAGATTTATCAGAAGATTTTTCTTTCTTACATATCCTTTGAGGTATCCTTTTCTGAGCTAGAGGATATGAAGTGTTTCAACTATAAATAGACATCCATAAATCATGTTCCACCCTTTTTTTCTGTCATGTCATAATGCTCCTGTTTGTCATTGGAAATTCAATGTTTTTTAGCTTTGCTTTTAAGCAGCTCCTATATCTCTTATGTTACTCATTACAAAAAACCAAGCTCATTTCCCCATAGAATATTTTCTTAGAAACTCTTGAATCAAACTTTTGGATTAGGTAGCCAACACACCTTTGTAAATTATCACTTCTACAACTGGTATATTTTCTTCTTCCAAAAGTCACAGTATTTGGTGGCACTAGTGAACTGTTGTGATCTTTCTAAAGTGCTCTCTTGGTGGGCTGGGGAAGAAGGAGGCTAAAGATGTGCAGTGGTGAATTAAACTAAAGCTACACTTACATCTGCAACCAAATTTTCATAGTCTTAAATTAACGGAAATTAAGCATAAAATACATTCAAAATATGAAGTTCAGAGATTGAATCCCAAGCTGAATTTCCTAAAGATCTGATGTCCAAATTTAGCTTTCGCATTTAATTGCATAGCAAATGCGAATTGTGTAATGCAACTTAATTCCAGGCTAAATTTTAGTTCAAAACTCAACTATTTATTCAGGTACCATCAAACCATCAAACCATCATTTTGTCTCTATAAATATCTTCAGGAATAAAATGCTTCATGTGTTCTTTGAACGTAAATATGTAGAATGAAGACTGAATATGTGGAAGATTTTAGGGACTGGAGTAGAGGAAAGAAATAAATGCAGTTCATTTCTTTTTCTTATGTATTTTAAGTTAAATATGAGACTGGGCATTAAAAACACCTGTTATAATTTACTGTGATTAAATTATAGCTATGTTCCAGGATTAGGCCCATGTAGAAGTAGTCAACAAGTTCAGGAGCAGCAGAAGAGAGGAGCAGGGAAGAACACACCCCAAACCACTGTAGTAATTACCAGTGGTAATTACCAAGCTGTAATCCAGAGTTGCAAAACCTTTTCTTCATCTTAAAAGTGCAGTTTAGGCATAAATTGAGAGCAGACTGATGCTACCTTACTGATTTTCCACAGCTATCCAGACTAAGAACAGAGTAATATTTCTCCTGTTATTTATAGATACAGATTACAGAAAGAAAAAAACAAATATGGCAGGTATCATGTGTGATTAGAGCAAGTTTAACAGATCTCCTTATATGATAGTACATCACTAATGAAATACCATCTTAGAGAGGGACTGCAAAATCACCCATTAATGAAGGCATGGAGAATGGAGAAAACAAGGATGGATGTTGATGAACATGCTGTTGAATAAACAGTCCTGCCATGGCTTTTGGTAGGTTTCTGAGGAGACAAGGTTAATAGTGATAATGAGATAGCAGGCACAGCTGAATCAAATGAATGTCAGGAGGAAATAACTGGCATGTCAGAGATCAGATTTGGTAAAGCCACTTCAAGATCTAGATGAACACTGGAAAAGTGGGGAGCACTTTAGAATAAGAGTAAATGACTTTGTAGGTCTTAAGTCAGAGATAGTCATTTCACTATGTAGTCCGAGTTCCTGCAGGGCTCAAGCCTATGAATATCACATACTGTCTTGTGCCTCTTATGAAGTCTATGCAAAAATTCTAATTGCATAGAAGAATTGTAAGGAATTTAGAGGATATTTTTCATCAAAGGAGTTTTAAGTACTTGATGAGTAAGACTGATTTCAAAATACATTTCTATGAAGTAACAAAAATACAGAGAGATACGAATAAACTTCCGGATAAACAATAGCTATAACCTGAGTCCATGCTTCCTTCAGTGCTCCTTTGCTTTACTTTTTCTGAGAGCAGCACTCACTCCCGGACATAGAGTTTTTGACTACGCCTACCTACTGACTTGTTTGAGTTACTGGCCTCAGTTTTTGGCCCCTGGTCATCAAAAACAGCACATGGTCACACTGTGCTCCCATGTGCAGTATATGCCCATGTTTCCCTAGCACGGCAATAGGAATGTGATAGAGCACAGAATAGTGGGCATGCATCAGGCCTTGCCTGATAGCAAGGGTGATGCAGCTAAGGTAGGCAGTGACAGCCACAAACTGCAAAGCACTCTTTGGCTGTGTATTACAGACACTGTGAAAGAGACCAGTTTGTTCTCTGTGGTGTTTTAAGCTCCTTGACCAATACAGTTTGTCCTATCTAATCTTATGACAAAAAGTCTCTGAAAGATCTTGACTGTAATATAATGTCATGACAGAGATATCCCTGTTGCTGCCAATCATCCTGTGTTGTTCTTGATACCTGAAACTATGCATGTATGCTGTACGCCATCTTGATGTGTTTACTTTAAAGTGGTGGCTTCATAGTTTCTAGTGGATTAGCACCAGTATTTTCCATAATGCAATTAACTAAACAATAGCAGATCTGATTGGTGATGTCCTCAAAGGTTCTCGCCATTGCTATTGTCTGGAGCGGTTTTTCTATAGCTCTTCAATGCTCTGAATTAACATGTTTGCCTTGCAGCATACTTAACAGTCAGAACCTAATGCAGACTATAAGTCTTGTCACCATAGTACTAAAAATCTTCCCAAGCTAGTTTCTCCACTTGCAGTTCATTGCATGTGTAATTAGGACTATCACTCTTTTTAATTGCCCTCTATTAAATAACCCCTTCTCACTTGATCTAGTATTTTTCTTCTGAGACTTTTCACCTGCTGGTATTGACAAAGTGCAACCATCTCATCAGGCTGACATACAAGGGTTGCAGGAATATCACTTGTGACTGCCATTTCACGGTTCATTACAGCTGTGCATCTCAAATCATAACACTAATTAGCAAACAAGCCTCTTCTTCACCTGCCTGCATGATGCAAAATAAGATCACAGACAGGCTGAGCACAGCCAAATTAAAGTACTTTACCATACAGTTAAATGGCCTGTACAGCAGTCTTATTCTGCCCGTTCCTCTGGGACTTCACAACTGTGCCATTTTGTTCTCTTAAACGGCTCATTTTAGGTACATATTAGAATAAGGTTTATCCTGCTCTCTTAATAGCATCTTTGAAACAAGTGATTTTGCATGTGAATTGGATATTAGCTATCCTGACGTGATCAGTACAACAATTGCTCCTCTAGTCATATATTCACTGATATCTACATATATCCACTATTTTCTAGCTAGAAGCAGCTAAAAACAGGTCCACAAGTATCCACTGTGTGTATATTGATCTACCAGAGAAGGAAGCCATTTCTAATATTTTACCACTTTCCCTCCCTGGAGACAAATGAGCGTTTTTCCCCAGGTTTGTACATATAAAAAATGCTATCCACCCTGTGGATACTCTATTCACCCAGCCATCCATACAAGAGTCTGAAATGTATCTTATAAACTCAAATAATTTAATCTCAGCATGGCTGCAAAAAATACACAAGTTATCGCCAGCATTTTTTAGGTTAGTGTTGGAGTTCAGAGAGGCTATGACTAGCCTTAGGTAGCAAAGGCAACTCTGGGACAGAGCTGGCAATAGACCTTAGATTTATGGTCTCATAGTCCTATGCCCTTGCTGAATAAATCTCTACCTACCATCTCCAGTGTAGGGAAGTCAATGCACTAACCTGCAAAAGGAACTTTCAGGAGAAACAGTATCTGTTAATTGTTAAGTCTTACATGTTTTTTCCACAACATTTGTGGTTAGAACCCATTTCTGTTATGAGCACTTTCACATGAGACTACTTCTAGAAATCTTTGCCTCACAGTACCTATGGTAACCATATGAAGAAGAAAACTGAGAGCATCTAGAATGTCAACTCCTTCCAAAAGCCTGAAAACTATTATTTTCTTCACTTAAGAAAAAAATACCCTCATCTTTGAGCACAGTCTATATTTTAACAGTTTCCATATAGTCCTAGAAAAAATATTCCAAGTGAAATCATTGCTGTGTTTCCTTTGCTGTACTGTAGAAAGGTATAAAGCCAAAAAGACTGAAGAAATGACAGTTTCCTGCCAGAACTCATGAATGAGAAATTTGTCCACCCTGGTAATTAACTCCCCCATATTTTACACTTGGGAATCCTCACTTGTAGATACGGTACATTAAAGCCAAGAGACCTCCAGCAGAAGACAGGCACTTTCATACCATATGCACAGACAGCGAAAGGTAGCTACTGCCTCCACATAGTATATGATCTAAAGAAATAACATCAACCATTTTTCCTGCCTGGGCTATCCCCAAGAACACGAAGGGAAGGGTAATCAGAAGTCCTTTGCAGTAGACTTAGAAAGGATGTACTCATAACTCTTTGTGCCTCTGTCTGGCTCTCTTGCAGTAGAGAGAAGATGAAGCCACAGCTTTGTTCTTCTCAACCTCTGTGATGAGCTGCTGCTCTAATCTGCAGCAGTAGTCAGACACATCAATTTATCTGCTCTGCCTCAGTGCACAAGACGACAGAGGGAAACACACTCTTTTGTATGACCTCATTAAGACCCCATCCAGCATAGCACAAGCACTCTATCACATCAGTAAGCTTTTAGCAGTGGACATTTTCAGGATGACATTACCCTGTCGTAACTTCTAGCTGTTGTAAGAGAAAGGCAGAAATATGTTTTCTTAATTTCATGACTCTATGAATGCCAATACTGCTAAAACTAAGGAAAAAGTTCCACATTTCGTAAAAAGCAGACTTTTCACTTATAAAGATGTTTTCCAGCCACAACAATTTATTCACTTAAGTCTGTGACTAAGCTCACATCAAGAAACTGTGGATTATGGTGACATTTGCTGTCCTGTTGTATTTTCAAAAGGAAGGATAACCACATCTGTAACCCATGGATGCCCTTAGATTTGTATCCATAACAGCCAGAAACAAAAAAATCAAAAAAGAAAAAGAAATCGGGAGCAGATATTTATGAAGGAAGTCAATCCATAAATCAAATTATTTAAGACAGACTGTGCAGTCCCTGTCTGAACTGACTTATGTCCTCGAAAACCATTTGAATGAGCAGAAAGTCTTCTTTTATTCCAGTAGCATCAAAGAAAAGTTGTCCCAAACCCCAGCCCTGAGTAGCACAAGAGTTTTCCTATACCCTGAAAGGGAGGGTGGGGATTTGGCTGCCGACAAAGCTCATTCAGATGTGTCAGTGGAAGTCTCAAGGGACGTGCTGTCCTCCTGGAGAGAGCCTGCCCAGCAGATTGCACCATAGTGGAGGTGGTTTTGCTGCTCAGTGAAACCTCATGGGAGTCCCCAGGTTGCTGTGAAGGACATCCAGCAGGTTCAAACCACATGAAGATGCCTCACAGCCACTTTTCTGCATGTGTGTGTTCCCCTCCTCTGGGTCAGTGAAATCTTTGCTCTTCAGGAATATGTGAATGCATTGCCAGTATATGAGAGCAGTAACCACTTCACCTTAAAATTCTCAGTATGAAACCACCTCAGACTAGTGTCGTACAGGAAGCAATTGTCTAGCTTCAGCCTGATGCTGAAGTGCTTGCACTGCTCAGTGTGTGCAGATAAGAATGACAGCATTTTACACCCGCACTGCCTCACTTGCCTGCGGGAAGAGAATCCACAAGAGGTTGAAGAATGAGGCCCTGCAAATAACTCTTTGAGAACAGCTAGGTTTGGGGTTTTCTTATGCTGAAAATCTTGATTTTCTTTTGCTGTAAGAAGTTTAGTCTTTGATTCAAGTCTTGCTCACCTTACCTGTATCACATAAAAATACCAGCTGATGCAGTGCTACCTGATAAATGGTGACAGCGAGTAGGTTACTTACAGATTTGTTCTCTTGAGAAGTTACTCTCCAAATGCTCTGTTCCCTTGAGTTTTCTGTATAGAAAGCCAAGTTGCCAATCTAGATCAAATCTATTGATTATCTGCAGTAATATAATAAATTTCATAATAATTTGACTTTAAGGGATACAACTCAAGATAAATTACCTAAACAAAATATCAAATATCTCTGAATATCCTTGGGAGGCAAGAAGATTCAGTATAAACTTGAGATTTTTGACCACAACATCTTTGCCTCTAAATTACTCCTGTGTTTTTTTTGGCTTATTGATACGATCTCAGAACAGGCTGAAATAAGATATATGATATTTTAGTGTTACAGAATTACAGCTCATGGCATGTCTTTAATGAATAAGGGCACAGTGCAAAAATTTCAGGGAAGAACGATTTCTGTTGGTTTGTTTTGATTAATTCTATCAAGTTTCCTTTAAAAACTTATTTTGTTCCCGACTGTCTTCAGAAACTCCAGGCTCTTCTAATTCATCCTTTTTTCCCTCTTTCTCCCTGTTAGTCCTTCACATCTACAGACCATTTATGAGGGTTATTCAGCATATTATGAACTTTGAAAATAAAGGTCATCTTGAAGTTAAAGAAATGGTGCTCAGATGACTTAGCTGATTCTGAGATATGACCCCAAATGTCACCAGTTAGACTTAGGTGGTTACATGGTTCCTAACAGATTTAAAGTCTTTGAGTGTATAAGAAATTTGTAGTCCAGAAGTCTGGAATTGACACAATGTTCCTTCATTTCTGATGTTCATATATAAAGGATAGTATAGAATCAGAGAAAAATGGATGAGGGATTTTTTTTTTAAAGGAAGTCCACGTATCAAATCTATATTATATATGTGGAAAATTTATTTATATGGAAATTTTTATATATGTGGAAAAAAGTAAAAGTTGCTTTAGTAACCTGTGAAAATGGATTAATTTATTTTCTAAAGCATAATTTATTAATGTCATTGGTGCAACTAACTCTCCCAGGCAACTCTGAAACTTTGGAGGCTGAGATATTTCAGACTTGTGTTTCTTTGATATTTTTCCCTCATTGGTTCCATTTGCCTGTGCCTACTTTTAGCAAAACCCTTGAAACTTAGGTTTCTATAGGTTACCTAGGTTATGGTTGTACCCATAGTTATATGTAACCTAGGTTATGGAAACCTAACAGAAATTTCTTGAGAGGTATCAGTAGGTCTATTCCTGTAAATTACAGATCTCCTTATTTGTAGATCTATAAGATGAAGGGGCCTTAAAGTAAAGTATTGATTCATGCTGTGCTGTGCAAAGTACTGACACAGAAGAAAACTCTGAAGGAAAGTGGTGGAGGAATGCAGACCATACCCCATCTTCCAGCAGCTGCAGCTTATTACATCTCATCAGGGTGAGTTACAGATTCTGTTTATTTAGGAATTCCCTGCTTTAATTTTTCTAAGCATGTTACTCAACATAGATTTTAATTTAGATCTCTGTTTGAGTACTCAAGCTAACAGCAGAATATATTTTTTAAAAAACAAGAGGTCGATGCTAAAGGTATGTAGGAAATGCACAGATGCTGCCTATCATCTATTTGGTTATACCTAGCCTGTATTTCTCTTTCATTTGCCTGCTCTTCTATAAAGCTCCATCCATTGAAGCAGAAAGCAAAAAGGCCTATTAAGGCTCTCATAAATAAAATCAGCACTGCCATGACTGGACAAGTTGCTGGCAATCCTACAGATATGTTCTTTCCACGGTATTTATGAAAACTTTTATCAAGGGAAAATATTTCAGGATGTGATTTCATTTTTTTCAGGGCAGGAGAGCAGTGTTCACCCACCCCCATCCTACCAACCTTGTGTTTAATAGCTTCCGTGGATCTGGGACAAGTCCCCTGTGCACAAGTGCCATATCCTGATGTAGAGCTGCCTCAGCTGCTTGTCTGTACATTTGTCTCTGAATTGTGCTTGTCAACCTGTCATTCTTGAGTCTAATTACCTCCTTTCCAGGATATTCTTCAGTCACAAAGCTCCTATTTCCTCTTGCAAATCTTCCACAGACATCATTGCAACTTATAACGACCAGGATGTAATATTAAAAGCATAGCTCTGGAGAAAAAGCGTCTGTTACTGTTTTCAGTAAATTGGTACCGCTCCTTGTTGACTCGATGACTAGCTTTTAGATGATATCTTTGAACAAGGACTTGGCCTGTGTTCTCACCTGAATGAGTCTGATCTTTTTTGTTTTCCCTTCTCTCCTTCCCCCCCGCCCCCAAATTTCTTTGAAGTGGATGCAAAGCAAGCCTGGATATTTACCATCTTTTTCCAGACAAGTGCCTCACATGGAGATTATTGCTCCTCGGATATAAATGATACTGAAAATCTATGGCTTTGATTTGTAGTACTAATTGCAGCTGATAAAAATATGTTTAAATATAATACCAAGTCCAAATGCTAAAAAAAAAAGTCTAAGTGTTTTATTAAAGTACTTTGGAATGAACCAGGAAAAGATAAAGTGGTTATTCTTATGAAGGAGAATTACGAATCTAAATAAAATTCATTTGTTACTTTTAAACAGTTATCAGAAAACTTCCTCAGTGCAAATAAAGTCTTGGGTTTTCCCCAAGAGCATTTCCATTTGCATACATTCTCTTTTTTTTTCTTTTGCCTTCTCTTTTCCACTTCAATAATCTTTGTATCCTTTCACAAAATTCCCATCTGGACACTCAAAACATCTTACACTACTAACTCATCAACACTCTCACTCTTCAAATAATGGTTTTCAACTCCATTGGTCATGCTGAATTACTGTAAACCTACAATGTTCATGACTGTGGCATCAACATATATTTGCTCATTTGTTAGATATTTCATGAAATAAATTAGACTGCTGCATAAGGCAATGTAACTATTTTATGCATCATTGTGTTCTTTATACAGATTGAACTTGTCTGCATATAGAGAGATTTGGTAAGTTAACAGGCTCAGCATCTGAAAGCCTGCAAACTCGTATTTATACAGTGAAAAAATGTGGAGGGGAAGAGAACAAGAAAAAAGAAACCTGGGACAGTTTTAAGGGAAAAACACCTCTCTTTCTCTGAGCTTCCTGGGTCATTAAACTCAGGAAGCAGGGTTTAATCTTTTTCCCCTTCTTGTCTGCCCTCCAAAAATGGGAACATAGAGCTTCTTGAATCTATGGAAACTTTTAAATTGTTACAGATCTGCTTTGGTATTTGTGAGGTGACTGCTCTAAATATTGTGTGACAATCTCACAGAGGTTCATTTAACACAACTTTAGCAACTGGTAAATAATTAAACATAGTGTCTGTCTTAACCTCAGAAGCTAGAGACAGGGATAATGAGAGACTCCTTAAGCAAAGGACACTCTTTAGATAAATTCACTGTGTTTTCTTTCCTAAGTGGATATTTCTTGCTTTTATTCATTTCAACTCTTCTCTCACTTAACTAAAGCACAGAAATACAGATATAGAATGTACATCCTGATGCTTAATAAGAAAGACTGAATTCTGTATACAAAGAGATACTAAGGATTGACACCAGGTAGGGGAAATTTGAGCGTAGAAGTGGGGAGGCTGGTTCAGCTGACAGTTTGAAAATGTTCTAGTTATGCTATCTGAACTGGTTCCACACAGAATTAGCCCTGGGGATGACACGCTGGTAAATGCATGATTGTTTGCTTCTGTATTTTTGAAAAGAGAAGGGCTACATATGTATCTAGTGTAAATCTTGGTATCTGTATTGGCTTCTGTTAAGCTGATGATCCCAACCACAATGGTTTGTCTCGTTTACAGAATGAATGGCAGCAATTCAGAAGGAAAATGCGTTTTGGTATGGACTTTGGCCCCATTCTTTGTGCACATGAAGTGAGGGTACGTAATAGTTACTTTGATTCAAGAGGAATGTTGGTAACTCATAAATATGTAGCTTTTTTTTTTTTAATGTATAGCTCAAGGCCGTCCTATGAAGTGCCATTGGTAATATTGTTAGAGCTTGCATTTGCCCTGACAGAAGATTGTCTCCTCTGCATCTCCCTGGCAGTAAGGATATGGAAAATGGCAACACCTAGAATGATGATATGGAAGGAATCTGAAAATGCAAATACAGCTCAGTTAGAGTTTTCCAGTGATTTTCTCCCTACACCTAGATTGCTAGGCAGAGGCCAGGGGTTCGTTTTCCCATATATACAGGGTGGCAGCATCCAGAAATTTGGAGGCAGTGAAGACTAGTGCTCTTTGAAAGCATGAGAAGCAAGCCACACAAAGATCCAGCAGAAATACTTTTTAAAGAGAAGGTAAAACTTCAAGTCAGGGCCTGATGGTTTTTAATGTGCATTCATCTTCAGCTTCTAGCAAGCTGAATTAGAATAGAGTAACAAGTTATCCTTTTTTTTCCAAAAAAAATCTGCTAAAAAATTACTGGTTTTCCCTAAAACTTTTGGCCTGCAGGCCCAAATTTCTCATCCTGCAAATCAGAAAAGAAAGCAAAACAGGAGTCAGGATGAAGCATTTAAAAATGACTTTTTAAAGACAGGCCATTAAAGCTTCTTGCAGGCTCACATGATTTTCTTAATAGATTAGCTGTTTTCCTGCAACGGATACAATTTGTCAAACATTTTCAATGGGGCATAGTCTGCTGACTACAGGAAGAATATGGGAGTGTAAGGAAGAGATTTTTGTTGGTGGGGAATTGGAAAGGGAAAGGAAGACAGAATGTGATTTGAGGCACTTGCCATTTGCTACAATGAACAGAACATCCTGCTTGCACGCCAAAGGTTTCAGATGCTGACGGAGGTGCAGTGTTGTTGATGAAGGAACAGAAGCACCTATCCTACTTTAAGGATGTCAACCAGCAGCAATGTCTACCACATTAGAATACTGCAGCTCTGGAAAAATATGTTATAGTGAGGCTGACTTCTGTTTTCCTTTAACTTGCTTCACCAAAAGCTGACAGATTGATTGCTTTGCATGGTTAACTCTCACAGTTCCAGGAGCTGTCTTGGACCATCATGTAATTCTGAAACCTTACATACTTAGGGGGGTTTCTGTCTTTTTAAGGGAAGAGAAAAATATATATAACTTGCCCTATAACCAAGTGGTATGTTGACAGTGACATCTCACTGTTGAGTGCAGAGCATAATGGATGGAACTGACATTTCTAAACAATGAGATCACTGTCAGAGTGTTGATGTGTCTAAGAAAAAAATTAGTCATCCATCTAAACACATAAATGGAAGCCATCTTCAGAATTACCTGTCCATCCTGATAATTTATAAGTAGGGCTGGTGGGAAGAGCTGCACGTCTCCTCTGTTTACAAACACTGTGGTAACCTGAGCCTTGGAGTTTAACTAAATCTAATTTAGTAGACTTGAACTTCAGAAGCAAGACGTCAGACATCTCTCTCTGTAACTCTGGAGATCTTTTGTATGCTCAATTGCTGTCGATTCTTTTGCTTTTTCAGACATCACAGGAATTCTAACAAGTTGATGGGATGCAGAAGAACATCACAGAAATCAGATTCACACAGCTTCCTGCACTAATACTAACTGCTATGCATTAACAGCCAGGATGGGAAGAAGTGTATTTCCTCTCAGGTTTCATGACTTGGTCTCATCTTGTTTTACACTTTCTTTTAATTACTACATAAATTCACTTTTCTCCTGCTTGTTTTATTTTCAGGTGACTCACAGCTGGTTTGTCTTTCCTCTGCTGAAAGACTAGACTGACATGCTGCATGCAATGAAATAAGCAGCATGTCAGAAAAAAAAAGTAGACTAAACATGGATGAAAACCCTGAAGGAAAACTTATGTCTACTGTGAAGTATTCCCACCAGATATCATTAAACTGTACAATATAAACCTCTTACAAGCCTTGGCAATGTGAAATATGCCAAAAAAAGAGCTAACATTTTGTTAGATTAAGATCTTATGTAAATCTAAAAGTCTGTTCTCCAGGTATGGGGCAGTCTAGTCATTCAGATGCCTGGAATGGAAGTTTTGATGACAGTGGGAAATTGTGAAAGAAAACTAAAAAGCAAATGAAACATTTAAGATGAGCTTCAATAAAAAATGGCATTAATTCTTCATTTCATTATTAATTCACTAATGATCATAATTAATTTATTGGCCATTAATGCTGCTACTATTTGAATTTCTAGTAGGTGCCCTAGATAAAAGCAGAAGGCTTTCCTATGTGCTAGTGTAACACACAAAGCATTGAAGCCAGAAAGTGAATTGCTCTTTAACAGTGCTATCCAGATTTATGCCACTGGATTATCTTTCTCTAAAATACTTGCTGAGATTCGTAATAATTTAAAAGACAGCATGGATTATTTTGAACAGGTCTGATGTAGGATAGTAGCACTAAAAGAGCACTTACATTCTAAATATATCCTTTTCTTTATAGAATACTTGAGTGTGCTTCCGTTTTAAGTGATTTGCTCTCTGTGAGTTCAGTTGTGCCCTAGATTGCTCTGCCTCACAGCTTAGAAGACTAGCCCCATACATGAAAATACCTCATAAATGCTGTTGTCACTGCCCCTTTGCAATCTTGTCTAAATGAGCTCACAGTGATGCATAGGTAATATTGCCAGTGATATATAAGAAAAAAAAAATCAAGTTCAGTCTCTCTAATCAATGCCAGTTTGGCAAGTCCAGTGAGTCAAACAATCAATGGAAAAAGTTGATCTGTGTCAATGCAATCAGGGACAAACTGCATCTGAATAAGAAAGTACAGTTTTTACAGGGTCACTTCTGGAAGGACTATCTTCACAGGTAATCTTGCTCCACATCTGCAGAGGAAGTCAGTGAAGAAACCGAGGGAGTGCAGAATTCCATAATCAGAAAATTTTACAACATCATTGCCTTAAATGACATTAAAAAGCTGACTTTTCCAAGAAACTGTTAAGATTTTTAAGGAGGTAGTCTAGCTTGCTATTTTTAATCCAGTTAACTGTTATAAAAGTAATGAAAGGTATCTTTTGTGACATCCTAGACCTTCAAGAATGAGTGCTGGTAATTTGGAAAACCTTAAGGTGTAGCACACAAACTGTTTCATAGAACCAGGGCACTAGACTACAGAAAGATAGAAAGTTTGGAAGAAAGTTGGAAAATAAATTTAATTTGTAAATAAAAAGGTGCATTTTTCTTTAACACTGAGTTACTGGTGAAAGCTATTTTATAATTGCAGCATACATCTTTTTACCATGTTGTGTTGGATACCATAAGGCAGAGTTAGAGGCCAGATGACAATTGTCAAGTGAGCTTAATCTGTCTTTTACTGCCTGGCTGTGTTTCTTTACAGCAAAGCCATTTGAAAAATCTGACCATAAACATTTGACATAATATCTAAAATGACAGACTAAAATTGCTTGTGCTTGTTTTCCAGCTTCTGTTTGAATGTGCAAATCTGTGAAATAAGAGTAGACTGCTTTCCCTGAGGATTTTAAGTGCTGCTATTATCCTATGACAGATAGAAAAAAGATGAAAGAAAACTTGATTCCTCCTGAGACCAAGACCATTAATGAGACAGGGAAGCATTCACCTTTTAGTCACTTTTTCAAATATCACTCAAGATCACAATGTTCAAAGTTAACTACAAACTGATGCTCTCATTCCCTGGCTTTGTGAAATGAGCTGCTGGCTCAATCCAGCAAGATGCTTTGACATGCACCATCTAACTTTTGATATACAGAGTTTGACTGCCATTGGATTACTCACTTGCCTGCATTTACAGGTGCCTTATCACCTTTCTAGACTAGAGACCTACTGCGCATTACAGTCACAGGTCACATGCTTTCTCTAGGTGAAATGATGGGTAAATTTAGGAAATTATATTTAAATACAAGCTAGAAAAGAATGTTAAGGCTGCTAAGTCAAGCATTCAGAAGATACCATACATGTCCTGCATGTACATTATGAAATATTATTTACTTATATGATCACATGGTGTCTTTCTCTCCCATTTTATCCATATCTCCACTGGAAATCAGCTCTGTTTTCTTCAACATAATGATAGAAAATACAAGCAAAAGAAATGCCCTACCGGTTTGGATGAGCAATCCATCACACCCAGTGCTCTGTGTCCTACAGTGGCAGTAAGAGAACACCTGATCATTTTGTGATTCCTTTCCCTTCATCCTCCCCCATCCTCCCCAACAGCATGTTGGTGTGTTAGGGACATTGAAGGGCACATCCCTGCCTTTTCTATTTAATATTCACAGATGGACTTGCTGTCCAGAGGGTGAAACAAACATCTAGAAGTCATCTGAAGGCAGGATTAGCTATCCTTGACAGATACTTATCCAACATATACCAAAAAAACCTTTCCTCTGCCATTTTTTCAATGCGATCTAGCTGATCTGCTTACCCTCAGAAATTTTTTCCTAAGTATTAAATCTCACCCTCCTTTCTTGTAATTTAAGCCCTTTGTTTCTTGCCCTTCCCACCATCAACATGTCAGTGAACTTTTCTACTTTTCCTGACAGTCTTATGGAATTTATTTTCAGCAAGCTAAATACGCCATCATAATACAATGTTGAAAAGGAACATCAGCAACAAAAGCATACTATACTGTAAACTGTTAATGTTATATACTAATTCCCCCAGATAGGATGGCCATAAGTTAAAACTATGCTGGTGACCACTCTAATCTGAGCAGGACAGGCAGTCATGTTCTTTGCCTTAGTATGGTTTAATTTACTAGCATATATTCATAACCTATGTAAACCAAAATAAGACAAGCAGGCAAACATTGATACTGTCAGCTAGAGTATTACAATTGTTGTTTTTGTTTACTTTATTAATTACAGAAAGCTTTCTCACATACTGTGCCTGTAAATACCTCATGAAATAGAGTACCATTAGCACATGCGCACAAAAATATAAGTCTTGATTTGTAATCTTTCCTTTCTCCTCCTCCACTGCTAACAACAAAAATCTTATCTATACTTGCAGTGTTCATTTATTTTAAACTCCTTGTTTTCCATCACTTTGCAGTGCCAAGCTCCTATTATTCTTGTTATTTCTTGTTCTGCAGCATTTCTAAAAATTGCCCTTTTACCTGACCTTTCTGCTGAATCCGTGCTACACACTTTCACCTATATAACTTTCACTATGGACTTTTGACCCTTTGATATCTTCTGACCATTGTGGAGAAATGCAGCAGCATATATGATCTTTCTCCACCCAGCAATGTCTTCTCATTCTTTGTACCCATCATCAACCTTACCACCTTGTTTATCCAGACTGAATACCATTTTCAGCCTATGCACAATTCTGCTGCTGAACTCAGCTCCAGTTTCCCCAGCACCTTCTTTCAGTGTGTCCAGTTCCATCAATGCAACAGGAGTCTTTGTATATAGCTCATATCTTCTTTTTAATATATTTCTTCCTCTATGCTCACAGCAACCCCCTTTCCTATTATACCAGTAGGCAGTCCTTTTTTCTTCACTCACTCCATTCCCTTTCTCTACCAAAAGCAATTTCCTTTCCCAATCATCAGATAATACTTACACATTCAAATAGTTGAACAATAATAGAAATAACCTGGTTCCAAAGCAGAGAGGCCAAACAGTCAAAATTAAGCTGTTTTGCTTGATGGGAACTTCTTGCCATACTATCTTGTCCTTCAAATATCATTTAAGTCCTAGTTTAGCTTTTCTCACTGAGCAAAGAGCTTGTCTGTCAACTGATAATACAAAAGATTTAAAAACTTTTCATACCCAGCCTAGATGGTACCTTAGATACAGTCCCTTGGTTAGCAAGAAAACGTCAATGGAAATACAATTTATCTTCTACTTGTCACCTAGTGGGATTCTCAAGCACTTTGGAAACAGAGCTAGAATTCACATTCGGGCAGAGTGCCAGCACACAGCCTAAAAATGAGGCAGTGCTCCCTCCCCAACACCCACTAAGCTTAAGAGCCCTGCTGGCACTTCGGCACTCCATTTCCTTATCAGGCACGTGGGTGCATGTGCATTTCCTCTCACTGCTTACACAGACTTAGGGAAACTGGATCATATTCCTCTTTCATGTTTCTTCCTTAACCCAAGAATTATTTCACTCACACTCCTGTATCCACTTTGGAAGATTTCTCAGGCCAAAATGCTTTTATACATGAAGCAAAATTCTTCAGGCTGCTCATAAATAACTCCACAAGCATAAACATAAAACTATATTATGCCACTGTAAACATTTTTTGTACAAAATCCTCAGGAAACACTTGCTTTCATATTTGTTTTATCTTTTGTTCCCTATAAAAGATGATCTGGGATCACAAGCAGATTATGATGCAGAAAATGCAGGAAAAAACAATCCTCTTGGCTGATTAGGTTTACTAAGGCATTATTAGGTATGTGGAGGAGATTGATTCAGAGAAATCAATTGTGCAGGAAAAGGTTATATATGTTTTCAGTAAGAAAACAAGGGGGGGGGGGGTCAGAACCATGGCAAAAATAGCTTTCTGATAAGCTGCCCTTGGTTGCCATGGTTCCTACTAGTCCTGTCAATAATAATTATGACTAATAGCATCTATATGAGACTCTGACATAATCACACTTATTGTTATCCTCAGAAACGTACAGAAGTTGTTACTCCCCAACCATACTGAGCCTTTCTTTCTCCCTGAACAGAGCATGATGTCAAACAGTGGGATAATTGTCCAAAGGTCTCAGGTAGGCCTTGAAGCTCCCAAACATTTTGAGACCTCAGAGTAGGATGTTATGGGCCCCTTCTGTCCTGCGCTCTGGGCTGCTATTCATGTTCTTTCCATCTCAGAGGCTGCACAGTGTCACTCCAGCCTTGTGTGTGTCCCTGCTCTCCCCCATTTTTTCCCCCTTTGGTTTCTGCACACAGATTTAGCAGGCAGGTATCACACCGTTCAGCAGAATCCTGCCCAGCTGTCCGACATAAGCTCACATTTTCCACTGAGTTACAGCTTCTGAGCTACAAAAGGCTCCGGAGGTCCCTGCATTGCAAGCAAATGATAGTTTCTTGCTGCTTAGAGAAGCAGAGCAGGCAGATACACACCTGCCAAACATACTGCTTTCTGAATATCAGATCTTCCGCTCTCATCTTCACTCACATTTTACTAAGAAAATTAAAGGCACCAGTCAGCCATGTTCACCATCTGAAGATGATTAATTTTGAATTATATTTTCTATTCAAATAATTAAACATGAAATTAACTGAAAGTTAAATGTGTAGACATTGTAACAAATCAATATCAAATTAAAAAGCACTATAATCATGCATATTATTCACATTTTATTCAATAAACAGCTCTCTTATCTGAACCCAATACAGAACCTCCTGCTTATAATTAAGTTTTTCCAGTGATATTAGCTGATCTGATGAGAAGTGCTGACTTCCTCCCTGACATCTTAGACTAGCATAACCATGGCATGACTACAAACCCTCCCTTCTCCTATACTAGAGGGCCAAAGAATTCAAGACCTTATTGCAAAGGTCCTGAGAAGAACTTTAAGACAAGATGCTAATGTCTACATGGCTCTACATGGGGACTTGACAGTCTAGTAAAGTCTAGAAAGTCTAGTAAAACTAGTAAAAAATTTCTTTTGGAGTTTTGGATGAGTATACATTTTCCAAAGTAACCTGTGATATTTGTTTCTGTTTTCCAATTACTTTCTTTCAAAATCTTTAATGATTTTACTCTCCAAAAGCAGTGTTTTTAAGGTAACTAAAGTTCAGGCATTTCCAAAATTGAAGTGTGCTCCTCTCCAGTTACCTTCTGAAAGGGTAGGCTTTAGTTTTACCACACTACTGAAAGACTCAAAAACTCTGGTGGTACTATACAGTTTTAAAGACTAATTGCATGCATGCTAAGGAACTGGATAGATGCTGTCTCATACAATTGAAGAGGCTTAAATTAATGAATCTAAAGCTTTTATTCGTCACATTTTACCCTCTATAGAACTAAGAATGACTTTAGCAGAATAGGAGAGCAAAGACTGAGACCATACATATCAAGAAACATTAGTAAGTTTTGAATGCAGCAACTGCAAGCCTTTGATCCTATACAGATTTTAGACATTGTCATCTACACATTTGCAAGAAGAGGTTAGAGGCAGCAAAAACTGGGACAGAACAAAAATTATGTGTTATGCCTACATTTTTAACAACCTAACCACTGTCATCTTGATATATGTATTTTCTTAATTTGCAACATACATTGAAACTGACAGTCAAAGAAATGGTTTTCAGAAAGCTCGGGAATGTCTATCTCTATAAGAACTTCAATCTACAGTCCCATTTCTTGCTACTCATTTCACTCTCCATGATATTTAAGCTCATTATGATTACTCTAATTATAATGATAATAATTAATAGTTGACTTTATAGTGTTCTTGTAAAGTACTCAAGGGAATGCAATGTAACATAATAAACAAACAACATAGAAGCATAGTCTTTGAAATTTGTAATCAGAGGGAAATGATGCATAATTTAGTATTTGACATTTATTATTAGAAGGATGAGATCACAACTTTCTCCAGATTATAGAGAATATTTACTTCAGTAATATTAATGCTAGATATGCACTCAATTAGATGTGAATTATTTTTAGCAACAGTGAAACTGATCTTCTCCCCACAGCTGGTAAGAGAACATTATCCTACACAGTAATTCATATGCACTGAGAGGACAGCTGAAAGCTGTTCTCTCTTTTTCCATATGAAGAACTTGACTTCACCTAGCTGTTCTCTAATTGTCAGCAAATGCTGAAAGATGAACTTCTTGCCAAAAAAATCTATGTTCAAAGAAGTCAGCTAAGAGATTCTGTATAATCTGCTTATTTTTTCCAGCACAAGGGTTAGTTCTACTTGAGAAGGACTTTATTTTTCCTATGCTTTTCTGGTTGCAGGTTTTTCCCACAGATATCTGAACAACTCATACATCATCAAGACCACCTGAAAGGAGAGGATGGCAAAAGTGAAGACAAGATAACCCATCAATGCTTATTTGCTCTTTGTCTTTACCTGTTTCAATATACAACTGCACTGTTCATGTATGACAAAGGTAGGTATTTACAATGGGAAACACTATACCCCACTGTCATCTTAAATTGTTACTATAGGGCTGTGGTTTGTTAGGAACTTTATGGCCTCCTGGTAACAAATATTTTATGCACCACTTACAGCACAAGAGCTTACTGGTGAACAAGTGGTTGCAGAGTGGACATCACACAAATTGCTTCTTCAGTGCAGCTTTATCAGACAATTTTTACTCATGCTCATCTATACTGTAGGCTTCTTGGTAGTAGTTTGTTTCTGACCTTGCAACAGCAGAAAAGGCTACCAAATAAAAATCTGTCCAGTATGTTGTTATTGCCGTATTTTTGCTAATATATCACCACTCCACACATGTGATGCCATTGTGCATGCTCTTTTTGCATCGCAGTTGACTCTCAGATGGAAAACTATACAGCTATGAAATGTTTTTCTTGGCAATCAGTCTTCAACAAGGAAGAGACTGTTGTATTTTTGCTATAACTAAATTTATGGGAACCTTCAGCTACCACAAGTAGTTTTGACAGCCCTGCACAATATACCAGCTCTGCTCATTCGTAAACTCAGTAGCTTTACGATTATGTTATTTTTCTCTTGCAGCAAACACTTCAGGCTGTGCACAATGAGGATGAAGTATTTTGAAGGGGAGGGTGGCAGAACAAGATTACTCAGAGGAAGATTACGGAAAGTAAATACATGATATTGTAATCATTTTTAATTATAATCATTCACATTTCTGTGGTATTCCAGGAAGCTTTCACTGTTTGCTAGACACAACCCTTTTTATTAGCAGGTGTTGATCCTACTGACTCACCAAGGAAAGCAGTTTTCCATTCTGTTTTTTGCTACTAAACCTATGTCACATCAAAATCTAGAATCTGAATTCAGCACTTCAGAAAAATGTTGGGGAGGGATTTTGTTTTCGTTATTTAGGTAAGCTTCAAACAGTGTGTACTGGCAAACCAATATGGAAAACAGCTCACAGATAACAAAATGAAACACATATGAAAAAGAATTTTAGGGCTCTCCTGCAAGTGATTTGCATGTGTCCCTCATGTAGTACTTCAACTTTGTATGAAATATTTAAATACTAAGTAGTTAAACTGAACAAAACTTAAATGTGAGTCAGACTTGGAAAAAAGATGTGAATTATTTCCCAGTCATGTTGTTAAGCCTATGGTACTCACCCAACATGGGGGACATCCTCACTCTAGCAGTAGTTAAACATTCAAAGGGACACGAAAGCAGAGCACCATTAATAGCAAACCTCATGCAAGCTCTATGTCATGACTGCCAGGTGCACATGAAGCAAGCTACCACCTTCTGAAGAATAGGTAGATAGCCTCTCACAGCAAGGAACAAGTGAGAAGAAAGCGAAATACAATAGATGCTGCTTGGTTGTTCAGAAAAATCCCTGAATTCACATTTGTCTAGTCTTAGACATGGCTTCAAAACAATCAGTTGATGTGAAAATTGAACAGGAGAGTCATCGATTGCAAAACAGGCTCATCTCTGCAGCATTCAGGCTAAACAGCAGCAGAAGCGATTTTCAGTGAAACACTGGAGAATTAGCACTGGTTATGAAATACAGCTGGTTGTACTACAGCTCAGCAACATGAGTGGCATTTGCACAAGCAATAAATCCCAGATAATAGAAGAGTAAAATACACTTTTACTTATTGCAGAAGACAGATTTTGTGCCATGTTTTCACAACTGATTACTGAGGGATCAAACTGCATAAAAAGGTATAAGGAATATCTAAAAGAAACATGTGTGGAAGTCTTCCTCCCTGTTAGATACCACCTTGATGTCTTATGTCCTGTTAGAAGAGCATTAATATCCTTTTCCAAAAGGTTATCATACTCCTGATACCTATATACCTGCACTGATTGCTTTAACAGGGACTTTGGCCTTAATTTCCTGTAGTAATGGTTCCCCTCTCTAGTTCCACACTGTATGGAGATGTGTTTGCTTTTATCATGCTAGAATTTTCCTGCTTTTCATCTAATAGTCTTTCACCTATTATTGTGTGTTGCAAGAGCAGAAGAAATGAAGCTCCTACCTTCCTTTCACCCCATCATTTGTCATTTTATATGTATTTTTTCAGGCTTGTTATTGGGTTTCCTTCAAAGTAATCAATCCTAATCTAAAACTCCTCTCTGGCTGTTTTCATTCACTCATTTTTCATTCTCTTTGCCATTCACAAACCTACTCCAATTCTGCTGTACTATTTTCCAGGTGGAAAAGCAGCACAGAATACATGCACAAAGACTGCACTACTGATTTATCTAGCATCACTGAGTTTATTTGATGTGCTCCTTTAGCTCTTGTACTTAAAGGTTTTTCTCTTCCTTAGAGATAAACATCTGTTGAAGGATGAACATAGTATTAATGGTTAGATAAAGCCCAAGGTCTCCAGATGAACCCCAGTACCCAAATGCATAGGCAGAGAGAGCCTTTTGCCCAAAAACTGGGAAGGGGAGACTGAGGCATAAACCAACTCATTTGCTAAAGTTGCCAGGCTAAGTTACAGTGCACTATTCATTAGATCTCAATAATCCTCACCTGCATTGCATATACCTAAGCAATTAAGTAACATAGCTACATATTTCTAGGATATAACATATGGGACTAGCAAGCACAACAATTAGGGGTGTTTTTAATGACAACAGGTTGAGATTGCTAAATTTATTTTAAAAAGCAATGCATAATACCAGATACAGAAAATGTATTTAGGTTTTCTTACACAGCTAGAATTGTACTACACCTACTGGCTCATTGTATAGCATCCTGGGATATCAGTTTTATAGATACAGAAACTGCATACTTTATTAGTAAGTAGATTCATAAAAATAATCATTTAGGACCGACTTTCGGCTATTAATGCTTGAGACCATAACACAAAGGAAATGGGCACATAAAAGTGATCTTGCTGAATTTTCTGTGAAAAATAAAATTGTCTTTTTGAATCTGGGGCATTTGATCATCATTCATTAGTCATAATTTCGCTGAAGAAAGTTAACACGAAGCACAAAAGGAATAGAGAAAGCCAACCATGACTGAGGCAGGGTAAATTATCTGACAAGGTAGAATCATATCCAATGACATATGCCCAAAATTCCAAAGAGGGTAAGTTTGTAGAAGTAGACAGAATGGAAAATAAAAAAAGGCTGATTACATTTTGCAATTTCTAAATTAAGCTACATAAGATAAATGCAGAGGAAAGAACACAAGCCCAGTTGGAAGCTTGGATTCCTTTAGCTCTGCTGTAAAGCCATGCTATGCTGCAGGTACTCAAGCATTGGCACAGATCTCTGCTGTATTTAGGCAAAAGCCTCTCTAAAGGCCAGATTCAGACAGAGGTAAATGGCCCCAGATCAAATCAAAGCTCTTAGTGATTTGCCTGTCTGCCGAAAGCATGTGCATATGTGTCATTGGGCTAGCAGAGCAAAAGGAGATATTCAAAGGCAAAAGAGAGTTAGACAAAGACTTCTAACAAAGTAATCCTTTGTGCATTTGAAAATCTCCCTCTCAAGGTTTTTTTTTAAAGCTGAGTAAGTGGTGAGGCTCAGCATATAAAACTTTTTATTGTATTATAATGCTATGAACAGTATTTCAAAGCTTTGTTTCTCCTAGCTCAATTTTATATAACAACTAAGATATTTCTGGGACTTTGATATTAATACAGATATTCTTCTGTTCTTGAAACAGTATGTAACATGTAAGGTACTTCTATCAATTCATCCATTAAGTTATCATATGGTTTCAGGTAGCGATGTGCCAGACTGTAAATATTCCCTCTAGGGCTGATGAAAAATTAGTCTTCTGGAGGGTTACCTAATATATTAATTAACTCGAATAATAGTGTTTTCATAGCCCAAATCAATTACTAAGAAGATGTAGCTACTGTTTAGGTCAAGGCTGCCAGAGGGGAGCTGAAAATTGAGTTATATAACCTGACAGAACTGTGAAAAATAATAATGCTGCCCTGATCTTAGATGTTATCATATTTAATTCCATAAGGTGATGTATGACTTTATCCTCAGAAATAACACTTTAACCATCCTCTCTATACCACAACTGAACAAGTACCTAAAAATCAGACAGATTCATCATACCTATTTCACAAACACCACATATTTCATACCATATGTTTAAATTAATAGGTTTCAGGACATTAGCAACATATAATAAGCTATCTTTGTATATTGACCTCTCCATCCATTATCGGACTCTCACAATGGCAAGCATATGTTTTTCTGTTTCCTAGTGAGGTGCTAGTGGTCCTGGCTATGAGGTGGGGGGAAGCAGCACCTCTCACTCAAGGTGCATGTTAGTCTGCTGGAAGAGCTGCCATCACATGCTGAGGTAGGAGTGTGCACAGCTGTGGCATTTGCTGCCTCTGGTCTATTGGCATAGTGAACACCATGGAAAAAAGCTTGTCTGTGTTTGCTTCACATCTCACAGGTCAAGACCCACTTTCAGCATCAGAGTGGCACCACAGGGTGTACTGCAAGGTCTCCTCACTAGTACTCGATGGTCAAATTACTGCTCTTCAGCAGCACTGGAGCAGGAGATTAAACTCCCTGGCCTCCCTCTAATTTCTAGCCTAATCTCACAGGGCAGTTTATGAGATCGCTCAAACATCTTCTATTCCATGCTGATACCATAGGAAGCTATACTGCATTCAGTAACTCAAGTAATTTAGTATAACAAATAGTGAGTACAGAAACTACTGGAACACTTAAGATAAATAACTTGTAAATTTATACTTGCATACTAAATGGTACTAAAAAATATGCCATATAACTCACAACCCAAATCATACATATGATAAACCAAAATGCAGTTTACTTTAGTCTCTCAAATATCCTGACATCATAGATACAGTAAAATTTTGTAGATTATGCCCAGCATCAAGTTTAGAAACATGAGAAGGCAAACTGACAAAAGCATCACAGAGATACGTACCATATTTAAATATCTATTCCTGAAAAAACAAGCAATTAAGGGCTGTGGTGGAAAATCTACATAGGCATGACTTGCAAACTGGATCTTTGTTCTTATTTCCTTTTATAAATGGCATTAAGACAGAGTAATCTCAGAGCCATGGGATACTTCAGGCAGGCGGGAGTGGGTAATCTCCGGTCCTCCTGGCTCCCCAGTCTTGGGGCCTCCCTGAACTCATGCCATTTGTTCATGTTTTCCCCATCCTGGGGACCCAAAATTGGATGCAGTTTTCCAGATGCCATCTACTATTAAGTGGCACCCAACATCCAGGTTATATTGACATTGGGGGGTCTGTTCACAGCTCAGCAAACAGAAGAATACACCAACAAGCTTTGGCTGCACTATTTTTTCATAATATTGCCACCCGTTCTCATTTGTCATACAGTTCAGTAAAAGCTCCAAATGGAATAAAAACCTCAATACTAATACTGACAAAAAAAGAGGCAATATGCAGTTGCATTAATCCACTCCAATGCCCCAAGAATCTCTCCTACACATTTTTAAGTTTCCTGCAGGAATTTGTGATTGTCATAAGCAGATTCTTTCTTGTGTACAGCGAGGACTGCCAGTTACGGTCTCCAGCCCTGCTTTTGACACTAAGCTAGTCAGACTAGTTTAATTTACACTCACTGAATATGACTGGAACATTTACCAACTAGGGAATGCCAGAGCACAACACGTTGCAACTGTTTGTCTGCCTTGACGCCAGCTTCAAACCAGTCTTGCAGAGAGGCAAAAATTAGACTTAATTCCACCGCTTCCAGGGACTTCAAAGTATTGAAGAAAACTCTTAAATCTGTCCTTCTTTAGTACTGGCACTGGATATGTTTGAGAATCTGGTCTCAATACCTTGTTTGACTGAGATTTCAACACAGTGAATGCATCCAAAATGGTGAGATCAAGAAGCAGCCGACAGAGGTGGTAGGTGTGTCCAAAGCCAGTCAGAAGTTTTGCATGGAGATTGCAGTATGTTTCATTCAAGCTAGGGCAGACAACTGCTGTCTTATTTTCTTTGGAAGACTTTGTCACATCTGAATGTTGCTTTTTATCACACATTTCAATGGAAAAAGAACATATGGAAATGATCAGACTAACTTATGAGATAGCATAGAAGTGCATAGTTTAAGAAAACTGAAAGCTTCTGATGCGGATAATATGTTTCTGCAAAGATGTACGAGTACTTCTGCAAGTTTCACATCTGATGATTATATAGCATCCATGAACTTGCCTTTTCTGAACTATTTTGCGTGTAGGGTATGGGATGCCAAAGGCCTGCAGACTTCTATTCCAGGAGGAGGAGAATGACAGTGCAGGAGACTATTCCGTATGAAAAATTAGGTCAAGAAGCAAGGTGAGATGCTATATTCATTCATTATCTGTAATTACTATCAGTGACTTACTAAGCATTGGTAATGATGTGTTTAATACAAGCTTTTTTTAAAAAAAAAAAAAAAAGAGTGTGATAATGGCAACTGCCTTGACCACATCCATCAGAAAAAAATATTCGCTTACTTCCCTGCTGTTCTTCTTTCCATTTGTTTTTGTCAGTAAATTTTTTCACATCAAGTATCCACTCTCTCATTTCAAGTTATATTTTCCTTACAAAAAGCAAAAGCTACAACCATCTGACAAAGGCTTGTAACTCACTTAAAGGCCTAAAAAGGATACACCTATATTAGCAAGTCATTCAGCTTGATAGGAATGGATCAGCAGAACAAGGCTATTGCTGCTACGGTCCCTACACTATACATAGTCTTTAGTTTTACTTCAGGCTAGATTTACTACGGTCATCTGGATTGAACATCCTCTCTCCATGCAAGTGGCTCTAGGCTATCCAAAGTACCACTGACTGCAATACACACCTGGAACACGATTTGTTTGGTTTCCTGTGAGAAGACTCTGATTCACAGGCAACAAAACAGCCCTGCAAAGTTAGGTGTGGTAAGCAGGGACTACTGGGGAATTTGCTCCAAAACCTCACTGCAGCTTTAAGCAAAAATGCAGATTCAGTCAAGTATTCTTTTGTCTAATGTGACAAGACTTAAAAAATGTACCAGCTTTAAACGTTGTGAGTAATCATACTGACTGCAGTTACATTCTACTTTTGGTGCCAAGGTTAACTAGCATATGCCAAGTCTCTGCAGAATCAGGCTGTAATATGTTCCTGTATTTAATATGATCATACAGCATGTTTGTTCTTTATCAGGGGATGTTTTCATTGACAGTAGTGTATGTTTGATCTAGTCATGAAAACATCATGTTTTACTGCGCTGCACCAATATCTGAAGTATGAGTAAACAAGCATTTAAGTAAAGATCAGATTTGCAATTAAAGTATGGAAAATACGAAAAATAGCATATGCTAACTTGGAATAGTCCTCAAGCTTTTAAGCCTGAAAGCAGAGGTAACTAATCTAGAGAATCAGCAGAACAAAGACACAATACTGTTCAGGACTATTTTCCATTTATATGAGCAAAACACACAGCTGCTTCTGTAGCTTCCACTATAAAAACAAAATGCTGCCGTATTTTAAAGTAATGGTCCGAGATAATATAGCTGTACAAATACAGGATAGCTTCCGATAGTGTTTCAAGCTATTTCTACAATATTTTCCTAAGCGATTAAGAGCTGTCTCCTACACCACTCCAGTCAATGAGAATTCTGCATTCAACCAGGATTAGAAACATAGAAGAGCTCTGAATCAGAGCTCTGAAGAATTTCTCCAAGTCTGATTGAGAGCAATGTAAAGCAAGTATGAACTCAAGTGCTCTGGCAGAGGAGGAGGCAAAATGCTCTTTATTTTATGTCTTGCTTCTTTGTCTAAGAGAGCAGAAAACGCAGTGGAAGCTGATTTTTAGGTTTTGCCATTGCAGCTCTAAAACAGAATGGCTCAGCTGGAGCACACGGAAATTAGCCTGTGGCAAGAGGCTATAGGGACACCACAGTGAAGTGAGCAAGCAGCAGAGCATTTATATTCCCAAAAAGTTAATGGTCTACTCCTGATGGCAAATAGATATGAACTCCCCCAAGTCTCCATGTGGCCTGAACTCCACAGCCAGGGCATTTAAACATACTTGTGGTATACATTTTTATCCAACAATAAATACTTCTTACCTGCAAAGTTTCCTCCACACAGAGCTTGAGAAATGCTGACACACATCAGTCTAGCAGATGTAACAATATAGTAGCAAAACCAGAAAAACAGTATTCTGAATGTGAAAATCTATCAGAGAATGAACAAAAGTATTCTCTGTACAGACACAGTAAAGATGAAGAAACTATTGTTCTGCAACAGGGGAATGATACCAATCTCAGGTTCCTTCAAATGAAAGAGCAGGATCATTATAATGATGAAAACTGAAGCCTCATTCTGTATATTACAATGCATGAATTTAAGTGTCGTTGTAATGAACTGTACCATGATAATGTTCTGTTCTCCACACCTGCCCTGGTTGTACAGAGATCTTCATATTTATCATAAATCCATTCCACATCTTTCCTTGATACGGATCTTCTCTCACTACTGCTCTTGTACTCAGGATAGGGAATTGCTTATACCTTCCTCTGCTTATAATGGAATCCTGAGAGAGACTGTACCAGTTTTATCGTATTTCCCTTTAAAAACATAACAGCTGTTCCACAAATGTCAGCCAGATCATTTTGTTTTGAGTCAATTTATGCTTACAATCTTGTGCACTCTTCTCTCTCTAGAGGGAGAAGGTCTTATCAGGAGCTGAATCCAAACCTGATTTCCCATCTGTGCTTTCAACAGAACATGCCACGCTCCTAAGCGGCCACAGGCTTTTCTGTCTTTTTTTTAAAAAAAAAAACTTTGGTTGGAATGGAACAAATGAGATTGTACGCAATTTACTGTATTTCAAAACAGTCTCTTATTTCAAAAGTAATTGAATGACTATGACTTTACTGATTACATGAAGATAACATTGAACTCTTAGTACTGCCGAAAATTTTAGGTGTCGTGTATGTATGCACATCCCAAGCAACTGACCACGGTTCACTGCAGAACATACCAGCAGGTAGGTCATTCCTATTAAGCAAATGGCATCTTAAGGAAAGAAATAGATCATTTAATATATTTTTATAGGAAATACAAGCAATGGCAAGAAACAAAGGGGTTTTTATCAAAAAGGTATGGGCTGAAAGACATAAGATATTTTACATTCTTGTCATACACAAATATAATGCCTTTAACTGAAAACAGCTCTTACTTGTGATGAAAAAGCTGGCTGGGATTTCCCTAAAGTCTATATTCCACGTGAATGTATATTTCTTGACAAGTAGCTACACACCAGAAAGGCCATTCCGTTTGTATGAATCCCAAAGTAACCACCTCTCTGACAAGAGAGGTGCTCTAAAATTGAATTCTCTCTCTCCTGAACGATCTTACAGATATACAAACATCTACATGCAATTAACATAGCTGCTGCCCAAGTTATCTTAGAATAGAGGAAAATGACACTTCTGAGGAAATCTCAACAATGCATAGGGTATCCGATTTCTAGCTGAAAATCTCACTGAAATAAACTAATATGGATAACTTAGCTGGTGACTTCTGACATAAACCAGTAGTCTAGGCTACAGAATTGCATAAGCACAAATACCTAGATTACACTGACAGACAAAGCAAGGACTAGCAACAGAATCCAACGCTTCATTTCTCCTCCTTTCTCTGCATGAAAGCTTTTCGTCCATGTTTTCCACTGTAGCATAAGCAATTCTTTCCAACCACAACCCCAACCCATTTCAATGAAAAACAGATAGGTTCCAAGCCTCTTCAACCAGGTGGCTGCAAAAGTAAAGTATTGCCCCAGAATACAGAATCCAACAGTTAAAAACATTCTCCTCTCCATTAACGAACCCATTTCCTAGCCTGGTGGTGAAAGCAGCTTCCAGAACAAACTCATTACAGATCCCAAATCCCAATCAATTTTATTTAGCAGCAAGAGGTGGTGCGCTAAGAAAAAGGAAAAAATCTTGTCCCTCAAACAGGTGAGTGAAGTGGCAGCTTTTTGCAACTAATCCCTCAGCAACTGATTCCCTCAAACAACAGCAGAGGACCTGAGACTGCCTCTTGGGGCAGGGATAACTCCCAAGATACCGCAGCACACCCCAGGCATTGCTCCTGCTCCCTCCTGGCACAGTTACATCTTTTGTTAAAGCACTGGGTTTTCCATGCAGCCTCTCCTTCACATCCCCCAGCTCCTGGGCTCCGTCTCAGGCACAGACAACTTCCATCCCCTCCTTTTGGAGGGTAACATCCGTCCTTAAGCCTTTTTTTCCACCTCGTTGAGCACACTGCCTCAAGCAAAACGAAAGCAAAGTACCACATGGGAAGGCTGCCCCATGGTTTACCCCATAACATGCCCAGAGCAATAGCTAACGGCAGCTCTTCTGAGAGAGGTGAGCGTATTGCAACTCAACATAGCAGAAAATTATTTATCTTCTTTAGTGAAGAGAACCTCCCATGTTTACCGAGTAAGGACAAAAATGGCCTTGCATGTAGCAGTGCTCTCAGAAATCTGCTGGCTATTGCTGAGGGATTTGGAATCATCTCTCTTTCCTTTTAATTGTTAATATAATTTAAGTGAACAAGATGGCTGACAGTAGGTGCTGAATTTCTGAAAAGGATGAATGTTTTATTTAAGTTTCACTCAAACAAATCAACCCATCCACCTGCAGATCTTCAGAAAGTTAATTCTGTATTCATCACAAAGCAAAACAGCTGGATTCTGCCTTTATACATTTAAATCAAGCTAGTTTAAAAAGCAACATCAACATGCTGCAGTGTAAAAATTCCCACCCTGGTGCTTTAAGCCATAAATGCAGTATATGTCTGTAGATATGCTGGACTTACAGGAGCAACTTCCTTTTGCCAAAGCCATGCTATCTGTAACCTCCCAGGAGGCAGAAGTTACCTTAATACCATAGTGTTTAAATTACCACTTATGTTGAGCCCAAAGCACAAAAAAAGACTGCTTGATATGAATTGGATCCAACTCAGTCCCCTCCCCCTCTAAATAATATCACAGCTCAGGAAATTGTTGCATAAGTTAATATTATTTCCCATCTCCTATTCCCCTCCCCTGTTTTCATAACTTCCTGCCTTTCTTGCCTCCTGTAATTTTCACAAGAGTCAATAAATTGCTTCACAGTAATTTTAGTATTTCTTTTATTATTCCCTAGTTTCTTTAGCAAGCAGTAAATAACTATACCTGTTATGAAAGTGTCCTACAGAGTCTGGTTGCAAGCAAACAGGTTAGAGTTTCATACCTGTCTTAAAATCTGGAAATCTATAGCCACATTAGCTTTAAGAGAGGAATGCTCTGTTTCTGCTTTTTCCGCATGGTTGCGGGAAGGAATGTAGGGCAAGTTTGTTTTTGTTTACCACTGAGTTTCATTAGTGAACATTCATCTTAATATTGCTAACAAATACTAAAGAACAAAAGCTATAGTCACAAGTAACATGCACTGGTTTCCAAGGTATTGCCCCAGATTTACATGTATGTAGGAGAGGCTCATTTCTCAGCCTTCTGATTTTCTTTATGGTGCAGATATCTGTTACTCATGTAACAAGTGCAGGCTGAAATAGGTGGCTGCTTAAGGGTGGGGGGGAATATTTTAGTTTCCTTCACTGTGCAAACCAAACATCAAAACTTTATATAGAGTTGTATTTTCAATGAACAAGGTTTGATAGGAAAGTTTTACTAAATTTTGAAGAGGGTTTAAAATCTGTATTCCATTTAACATAACTGATTCATCAATCTAATGAACATGCTGAAACAGCTTAAGTAACTTTAAAATACATCCAAAAACATAGGTTTCAGTGTAACATAAAGGTCTGCACAGAAAGCATTTGAGTGCCTTGAACATACCATATTTGAGGTATTTCCCCCAGCCCTTCACAGATATATACTTTATTACAGGTCTTGAGCTCATAGCTCAGGAACTGAACAGTGAATTGTGTATTTCTTAGTTCTGCTTTTCTAGCATGGCCTATTAGCACTCTCTGGAGACCAGGAAAAGCAACACCTGTGGACTACCTAATGGCTGCCTTGAGCAGGTAGAAATGACTGCATGAGGAGCACAGGAAAAAAAAAGAAGAAAAAAAAGGAGTGTGCATGTTGGGGCAGGGGGAAGAATGTAAACTGAAAGCCTGTTGTTAAGCTTCCCACCTTGCTTAGAAGACTTAAAAATGTCAATGTCTAGCGCACATTCACTGATGTCTTTATGATGTTTTTTTCTGTGCTACACAATGAAGTTATTTACTTCTGAGAAATACTGCTCTATGTCAGCTCCAGCCTAGGAGACCAACAACTTACACTGTCCTTGGCAACATTACAGGACCTGCCACTACCTAAAAATGAACTGTTCTTGAACGTCTCCAGCGTATTATGTGCAAATGCACTTTTCTTTAGTGTTGGGCCTGTAACCTTTCTTGGCTTCTCTTTTTTTTTCTTGAACACACATACTATTCTTGTACCAAACAGACAGTAACAACCTTGTTTTAATAGAAAATGGGATCATTACTTTGACAGCTGACAAAGTTCTAGGCCATATGCTCTCTTGGTAATAACTGCAGATACTTTATTTTCTCCTGTTTGCCTACAAAGATGATTTACAGTGGAAGGAAGGATAAGGATAGAAGGTTAACCAAACCCAGCTTCAACTCCACTCTTCTGTGTGCTAAGACCCTGGGGACACATGGCGCATGCATTCATCCCTGAATACCATTTGCTTTTCCAGGAATTGTAGAGTTGGTAGTGGGCAGGTCCCAGCAATGCCTTAATAGTGGTGAATTTGCAGACATATTTAGAGCACAATCAGAATTAAGAAATTTCCTGTCTTTCTGTATCTGCCATCTGGACTATTAACATGGGCAGTGGCAAAGAGATCAGGAGATCTTCCAGCACCAAATGGGACAAGCTCTGTACAGATGAGGAAGACTCTAGAGAAAGGAAATTGGTGCAGCTGGGAGGGCTTATTGTTTCCTGGATTTGTGTATATCCCTAGCCACATACAGGGCTGAAGGGTGGGTGAGAAGTAGGTCTACACTAACCCTCCTTATTTTTCCATCTTCACACACTCACGCTATCTTCACTTCACTTCTATCAAGTGAAAATATGAGCGCATAGGTTTGACGGCACCTGTGGCAAAATGCAGTCATGACATGAAGGTGGAAAAAAGAGAGGGCACCCTACTGTAATCTACAGGTACAGTTGTATTTCTGTTTCCAGCACCAACTGGCTTTGCACTCACAAGCAGGTCATTTGGACTCTGTGAGTCCTCTTCTACAGCTTGTCTTTCTCAGCTACTCTGCTTGAGAACTGTTTGGGATAATAGCCTCTGTTACCAGAAGTATTGGTATGTGTGTATATATGGATGGATGGATGGATATGGATATGTGTATACGTATGTGTGTGTATATACGTAAATGTGTAGCGGTTCACACAGTGGGAACTAAACTTGTTTGAGACTGCTGGCTACCGCTTCAGTGATCTGATTGTGTTTTTCTAGCATTCTTCTCACCTGATTGCATTCTTCTAGCATTTTTCTCTTTAATCAAAATTTTAAATTTAAAATAAAGGTTTCTGGAGCAAGGAAATAGTTTAAGTTCTTTTTTTAGATCTTTGGGACCACAGTACTGAATGGGAATTTCAGGTGTTAAGGTGATATAGTTAAATAAATGCTGCTGCAACTGCTGAAGTTGCCTATTATAACTGTCTGTATTGTATTGCTTTCAGCTTCCTTTCAGGCTGCCATTCTTTCATGCATGGCCTTTGTCTAAATATATATGGGTTTTGTGCAAAGGTAACCTAACTATTTTTCAATACACTTTTCCTGCCCTAAACTTTCTTTTTTTGGAACATTTCTGCAGTAGATATGGTAAGGAATAGAACTTTGTCAGGGAGATAAACCCCATGGAGAAAGATCTTTGAGCCTTCCAGTGAAAAATAGCTGCAGCTGAAAGAGAGAGAAGGCTTAAAATCAGATTTTGAATGATTAATGATAAAAATGGCCAGTCAGTATTTTAGCAATGTTCATAAAAAAAAGCATTACTGAGGTTGATAACCAAACAGCTTAACTGCAGAGTAAGAGTGTGTACGTATCTCCCTCTGAGAACAGGGAGACATGCCTCATTTAGTAGTGCCCCTTTCCCTTTTAATGGGGCAAGTCTTACCTCTGCTTATTGAATGCACAGTGAAAGACAAAAGAGTTTCTGCAAAAGTATCAGATTTTTGAAGATGAATGACAATTTTTTCTCCAGTATGAGGTGACAAGGTAGCAATGACTTCATTCTGTTTGTTTTTTGTCCTTTCATTATATAACGTCAGATGGTATCATTTGTTTCTTTCCTAGAAACATTTAAAAACAATATGATGGACTGGAAAAAACACCTTCAGTTCCTGTACTGATTCCTGATATGAGTACTAGATATAGCTGGACAGAGGCAAGGCTTCAGCCCTAAGTCGAGTTAGAGAATGGTTAGATCAGTGAAGTATTTACTATCTGCTCAGTATGATGAAATTCACTCTTGGTTTACTTCCAAAACTGGGTGATGGGAATCTCAAAAGTTATCAGTAATTATCTTGTTGAATTTGCAGAAGATAGGCGAGATGCCAAGGCACTGCAAGAAGGCAAATGCAGTGCCTATATTTTTGAAAAAAAGGAAGGGAAAAAATGAGCTATAGAATTGCAGAGGTCCTAGCTTATCTTCAATTTCAGAAAAAAACGTAGAAAAAAAAGTCATCAAGCAAACTATTTTTAAGCACCTAGAATTAAAAAAAATGGGAGTGCAAAAGGCAACATGGATTAATCTGACAAGACTTGCTTTTGTCAAATCTAATTTCTTCATGTGACATGGAAACACTGTGATAGAAGAGAAGCAAAAGATGTTGTATCTCGGCATCTAGTACCATTTTGAATGACATGCTCATCATCAAACAAGGGGAACCACAAGAGGATAAGAGCAAAGGTAGCTGGAAAACTGTAGTCAAACAGTAGTTATTCAAAGGCTATCCCGAGCAGTCTCTTTTGAGTCTGGTAATATTCAATATTTTCTTTACTGTTCTAGATAACTGGACAGAGTATTCAAATTAAATTTGCAAACAACACCAAAAAGGACTAACAGGACTAAAAGGGACTGCTACACTGTTGAATGCAAGGTTTAGAACCCAAAATTTTCTTGACAGTTTTGGATGAAAAAGTAGGATTCAGGGACAAATATAGGGTTCTACATTTAGGAGAAAATAGCTCTATAAAGGTACATAAGAGATTTGCAAAATAGTATCATTTGGTTCTTTTTGACCCATATTCTGTCTGATCTGCAGCCTCAGGTTGCTGCAACAGCCTACTGGGATACATATACAAGAGTCAAGCCTGTATCTCACAGGAAGTCAGTCTTCTGCTATACATGGTACTGCTGCAGCATGAGCTTGGGTGCATCTGGGTTTCAGTGCAGCACTTCAGACCAGCTGACAAAAGGTTAGAGGGTAGTCAGAGATCTGAGGATCATGGCCTGTGAAGAAATAGCGAATGACTATTTAGCCTGAAGAAGAAAACACCACATGAGGGACAAGTTTTTAAAAAAGCTGCTTCAAAGGAGAAGGGAATCATCTGTTCTCCATGTCCAGAGGTGGAAGGACAAGTCATGAGCATAAACTGCTAGAAGGGATACTCCAGCACAGCACTAAGAAACGTTTCCAATGGGGAACGCTAGAACCAGCTGCCCACAAAGTTGTGGAAACCCCATTGAAAGACTAAAAGCTGGCAAGACACCCTCTGTCAAGAGTGACAGGGGTGTAGCTTACCTTCCCATGGGGCAGGAGGACCGACTAAGTGCCCCTGAACTTGAGGTGTGCAGGTTAAGTCTGCTGACACCTGAAAATCCCTTCCTTGCCTGTGGTGAATGATTCCCCCCAGGCCATGCTACCTGCCTTGTTGTCCTTGAGAAGAGACGAGGAAGTCGATGAAGCAATGAATGCAGCTCAGATACTCCAGCTCTAATGCCCAGACCTCACAGATGGCCTCAAAACCCCGTGGACAGCACAATTGCAGTCAGAAGGGCAAGGGAAGCTTCGGCATGTTCCAAAATTTGTGGGTCTGAGGCGTCCCAGCAGCAGCAGAGCAAGCACGCTGCAGGTCTCGCTCACACTGAGGACTGCATGCTCGGATGAAGGGGAATGGGTCTCAGAAGGGCAGCCTGGCAGGGCATACTGACATAGTAATTTGCGCATTTTTGTTTATTTGGCAGACTTCATTCCTAGTAAACTTTTATCGGGTAAAACTTTGTGTATGTTCTTAGTGTGTCTTCTCCATTTTTTTTACTCATTTATTCAATTGCTTATTTCAAGTTTCTTGAGGTTCTTCCACTCTGAAAGTAAACAGCATTTATTGCTTTCTGAGTTGAGTAGCCAAGCTAATAAAAATCCAGTTGGTAGAGTCAATTTTTTTTAAGCTTTTATGAACTGAAAGCAGAGAGCAGAAGGGTTTATGCTGATGCACAGTCATTGGTGGTATATGAACATAACCTGTATCCCATCCGGCCAGACGATGTTTTATTGTTGTTATTTTCATTTATTGTTTAGACTAACAGGAATGGCTGCCACTGTTTGTTTAAAATTAAATTAAGTAATTCTGCATTGATTTGGAAGAAAACTGTTTAGAAGAGAACAGTGAAATTTGCAAGAACAGTAAAGATCTTCAAAGCTATGCTAAAAATAAAAAACTCTAGAGTATCATTATATATATCTGCATATATTTAAGAGAAGAAAAAATGTAGATGGTTACCAGAAACCTAACATCTAGTAGCTATATAACTTCTTGGGTGTTCAAAAGTCAATAGCATGTGGCTTACAGTAGTAGTGCTTACCTCCCCCCATACTGCACTGTGAATGTAAACCTAAGTTCAGAAATAATGTGTTTCTGATATGTGAATTCCACATTCTGCCCACTGCTTATTGTCTTTTTACATCCTGACAAAAACCTGGGTCCAAATGACCAGGCTACCCTTCACATACATTTCCCAAATGAGTTTTCTTTCTAGTCCTAACACTACCCCAGCTTTGACCAGCCAATGTCTAGTGGGGGGGGGGGGGGTGGTCTTGGCTATCATTTTGTCTGCGACCAAGGTCTCAGACCTTCTTTACTGATTTCTGGGTGGCTGGGCTTTGTCCTAGAAAAGAGGATGGCTCAATCCATTTGAATATGGGATTTGGGAAGTGTGGAGGCACACAGACAGATGTAGGAAAACCTACACCTGCATCCCCTCTTACAGTGAGAAAGGTTTTAGCAGCTCTGCAGCCCCAAATAGCAGAGGATTTTAGAGTAGCAGCAGAGGACTGGAAAGTGTGTTTAATAATATGTGAAATCTGATTTTCTGGCATTACCATGAACTTGCAACAAATAAGCCACCATACCTGTGTCTTTTTGTAATTTTGGAGACTGCAAGGTCTTTGGGGGAGAATTTTAACTCTTTGATAAAATATCCTTCATGCTTTTACATGTGATTTAAAAAATAATAATACAGACAAATAACTTCAGTGATTTAATCTACATCATTGCACATCTTTGTTCTGGGAAACGTTGTTCAACGGTTATTACAGAGCAGTATGGTTAGATAACCATGATCCTAGGTGTCACACAGGAAAAACAGGCACTACAGACCTCCTAGCTGTTGAAGACAAGCAACACTGCAAAAAAGACCAACAAACTTTTAATAATGGGGAGGGCAAAGGGGTGCAAAGTTCAGTCTCTAGCAGCCTCTGGTGGCTGTTCAAATACAGTTTAAAAAATACCCAAATATGTTAATGTTTACAGAACATTGTTTCCTTATTTTATTTATTTTTCAGTTTCGATTTAATGCATTAACATGATCAATTTATGTCTTGTAAAAGTGTCTCTGCTTGGTGCAGAGCGTTCAGTTATCTCTGGAAGACTGTTGATTTGTTGAAAGCTTTTTAATAGAAGAGATCACCTAAATATGTTGGTTAAGCTAGTAGTGTCTAGTTTAGAAATAGTCATAGTAAAAGGCTTTTTTACTCAAATGGCATTGAACATAGAGATTTTGGGGTTGACTCTTACCAGTGTAAGATATATCAACATACTGCCGTGTCAATGATTGCCCTGCCATTTCTTTTAATTTTATTGAATAATACTGTTTCATAATAGCAGGAAAACACTATGAGCAGTGGATTCCTAGAGGATTATTTATCAGCTTTATATCTCATGTCACTTCTGGAAAGTGCAGTAATTTTTGTAGGGTTGTATTTCTTAATTATTACTGCTGTCGCACATTGCAATTGCTGTAGTTAGGGCCTCAAATCACTATGCATTGCAGCTCCCTGTTTTCACAGACCCATAATTCTCCAGCACAGTCTCCTTTCAGTGCTCAAATGTTCCATGTTTGGTCTGTGTGCACAGGCGTGAGTGTCTGGAAAGAGCACAGTACTCCATTAAGCTATCTCATACTTAGGAAAAGACTTGAAAGAAGATTATAACACTCACCTGTGTATGTAAACTGACCCAAGCGTTTGGATACAGTATTTTGCTTGCACAAAACTCTGACTGTGAATCTTGTGTACTGCTCCCAAGACCCGCAGGTCAGTGGGAAAATTTCATTTCAGTGGAAATTAGAAAGCTGGAAGTCTGTTCGCTACTAAAATCATGCATTTCAGTATCTTGAATTGTCTTCGAATCCCACCTAGCATGGGGATACGTGTGGGGCTGGGAAATTAAGCCAGAGCATTGTGAGAATCACTTTATTTTTGTCTTAGCCCTAAAATCTAAACCTAATAAAACATTGTCTAACTTCTCTATCTAGAGAGATGGCACACCTCTGAAAGAGGCTTCTGTCTCTCCACTGTACACACTGAACTTGTTCTGGTCCTGTTTTCTACCCAAAAAGAGAGAGTGATCTAGGCTTGGTTGAATAGGTCACTGCCTCAGGGTGACTTTTTTTTTAATTTAAAGTATTTCAATAATTATACCCTCCAAAAATATGTCAAATTGCTAAAACAAGGCTTCATGCTCTTTCCAGCATCATCTCCTGATTTGGCTTTGTTTTTTCTTCACCTCCAAGGACAGGGCTTTTTTAAAGTGGCCAAGCAGTTCAAATTGTCATTTTATACATTCATAGCTTACTGAACAGTAAGTCCTTTGGACAGTCTGAAAAATGCTTGTTTGTAGAGCAGCAAAGCTGTGAAAGTTAGAAGACTTGCTGTTGCATTTGCATAGAAGAAAGCTTTATAACATTTTAAACAGGAATTGTAAATACAGATGTAGTACCTGTTGATACCTCTTCTTAAAAGCCTTCTTTCTGCTAGCGTAGGTGATAGGGCCTTAAAATGATCGCTAGTACAAGGCAGGAAACTGAGGCCTCTGCCACGTGCAGCTATAGAGACTTGAACCCCTAGGTATTTATTTGATTTGTACAATGTTCAAAAATGTGGTCCAAAGTGACTACTGATTAGCAGCATTGCATGATGGTGTTTCTCAGATATTTAACAAGACTGCAACCTCAGATGGATAACCGCAATGAGACAGAAACAATCCTTAGCATCCCAGGTTAGAAGAAAATATCTCTAGCCATTTTTAAATCAGAACTGTTAAACCTATGGGTATGGCTACAGCACAGCTTGCTGCAATAGCACGTGGAAAGAAAAGCCAGGATTAGTGTTCAGTGGCTGGCATATCATTCATGCTGAAGCATCTTTGATTTTTAACAACTGGTGGAGGCTGAGATTTCCAAAGAGAGGCTGTAATGAGTTTTACATACTACGAGGTCACCTTGTATTCTCCAGAGGATGGGGAGAAGTAAGGGTGGTAGTCATGTTTTCACAGCTCTGACAGTGAAATGGCAGCAATGGTCTGACAGCAGTGCCTGCTCATACCTGGTTTACCTTGGAGGAGGGACAGAGGTCATAGGTAGCACTGACTGCTAACGTGAAAAGATATTAAGAGCTACTGAAGTATTCGATTTCTGCTTACTAATCTAGGTGATATCTTATAATTGGGGAATCTGGTGATCTAGCAGTCACAGCCTTAAAAGAAAAGCTGTAATCCTACACCTTACTCCTAGTCATGCAGCTTACATGACAACATCCAGTAGCTTTTTTTTATTGCCTAGAGCCTGGGCAAAATCTTTTTCTGGGTTTTGGGGAGTTTTTTTGTTCATTTTTTTTTTAATAATAGAAGATAAGTTAGAGGTTACTGGCTTCTAAGTCCTATTAAATGGCTTGTCTGATGGAGTATATGAAGCCATTCTTCAAACTAAGTATCTGCATAGGCGCGTTCTGTTTTGAAACAGCTTAACTTTAAGTGCGCTTGGAGAAAAGAGCTTTAGCAATTAAATGCCATAGAGCACAACTGCAGAAACAACTAAATTTGTTTTCCCTGACATGAAAAATTTTCAGCAATAACATGTTTATCTGCCTGAAATATAAGCTAGAAGTGTGAAAACCATCCGCAGGCAGCCGTGTGTGTCATAAAGATCTGCACACAAAGGACCTGCTCTTGTTGCAGCGCTGTCCTGCCAGCCAAGAAAATTACTGCTTACGTGAAACAGCCCCCCCCCCCAAGACTGTCACAAAAGGGCTCACTGTGCAAGCAAATACAAGGCAACTTGTCTACTCCACCATCTGTTACCGAGATCTCCTGTTTCTGCTGAATCATTTTCTTCCCTCAGCTTATTTAAGGTTCTTGGCTGGTGTCTTGAGAGATGAGGGTTTGCTCACCTCTCCGTCTTTGCTTGGGGGAAGGTGGGGGTGAACGTGAGCAACTGGCATTTTTCTATCACAGGAAGGCTGGAAGAGACAGCTACAGTGAGGAAAAAATGTGCCATGCCTGGGTGGCTGAAGGTTTGGGCAGGAGAAAGGAGGCGCGAGGAGGCCGACTTTAATGGAAATCCCGTGGAGGCGCCTTCGAGGAAAGTGGGAATGGGAGCAGGGTTTGAGCACCTCCGGCCTGCTGCTTTGCAGGCAGAGGGCGAGGAAAAACAAAGCAGCAGCTGGCTGAGACAGCTGAGTGAAGAAGCTACAAGGTAAAAATAGCAGCAGGCTGTCAAATAATCTGCCCTGTGTTGGGCAGTAGTGAGGAAACAGCACCTGGCTATGGGAGGAGGCTGCTCCCAAAGAGGCAGCTTGCTGGGAGCCAGGTGGACCTCAAAGGAGGCATGGGCTTGGGGGCTGGGTTTTTACACGCCATGGCTATTTTATGCACTTCTTCAAAAGGTGCAGGCGTTGTGTGATGTGCCCCCTGAAATGCAGTGTGTCTACCCCAAGGAACAAGGATGTTGTCTGCCACTTCCCAAGCACAGAAATTGAACCCAGCCACTTTTAAAAAGCAGGGCTGTGGCATGGTAGGTATTAAACTGTGGGACCCACTTCAGGACTGTTTATGCCCTGGGGTTGGGAGTCATGGATTTTCCTGTAAATGTTTTTGCTTATTGAGTAACGATTGAAGTGCAGAGACGTTTCTGATTAATGATCTGCTCAAAGGGCTGGTGGGCCAAGGACTGAGGGCTAGCTGGGTTTTGTTTATCCTTTCCCGAATGCTATTGCTAGCGAAGGGGGGTATAGTGAGAGTCTGAAGCTGTTTATTTGCACAGTAAGAATAACAAATATTTTGAAATGTGCTTCAACCCAGCCTTCAGCAGAGAAAGTAGTTAAGCTCAGCAGACAAACCACAGTATTATCAACAAGGGTGTCATCTGTGACTGAATGCAGTTGTGGCTGCTGTGAAATGGGGTGTTTGAAAGGCTGATCTTAATTGTGCAGCACATATTCTTGGATAAAGAGTGCTATAAAAATGCCAGGAGTACCTATTCTGTATTTTTAATGACATTTCAGCTGTTTCTTTTCACTTTCACCTTATGTTCCTGAACTGCCAGAGGTGAAGAAGTCAGTCTGTGCCTCTTCAGAGAAAAAAAGCACAACTGCTGTTGTCACTGAACTAAATTTTGTAATGTAGAAGCAGGGGTACAAAGCTGGAGCTGGCAGGTCACTTCTTGAGCCTGCTGCCCCGCACACACACCGGCCCGGGAACAAGTGAGGTCACCTCTCACTAATTAACTGCACTGCAGTTCAGCTCCCCCGGATGCCCCACAGGCTTTTGGAAACATCTGATTCACCCCACACATTTCCAGGGCAGTGTCAGTCAACACTAATGCTGTTAAATCTGACTTTTCCAGTCACTGCCATGAGGGCAAATTGACACCTCTCGTTGCAGTTAGGGCTGGGTCCACGAGGGAGCACAGGTACTTGGCTCCCTGAGTAACATCTGAAAATCAGAGCTGGGCACTGAAATGGCTTGTGGGTTGCAGGGAAAGAAAGGGGTCTCAGAAGAGATACCACAGCCCATAGGCAGGGTGATCTTCATGTTGCATGTTTGTGTTACCATCAAGGAATTATGGTATTCACCCAAGAAGTGGGAATGTTGGGTTGAATGACCCCTAGTAGCAACAGAGTATTTAAGTCTCATGTGTCTTATACCCTACTCCTCAGGCTGCACTCTAGGGAGACACCAATTCCAGATTAAGATTTACACTTGGGAGCCCGCTTCTGCTGGAAGGTGCCCAACGGTGGATCTGCGCCTAGCAGCGGCATGTGGTCGTGGAGCCCCCACATGAGGAAAGCTGTACCACAGACGCCATACGTGCTGTATGGGTGCCTCAGGGGCAGAAACACAGCAGCAGCGCTCCCCCAACATTGCACCTGAGCTGGCAGGGAGGATATATTTAGTTCCAGGAGCACAGCTCTGCTCCTGACTTGCACCCATTCCAGCTCTCTGGGTACCACCAGCTCTGGTGCCAGCACTGCTCTGCCCCCAACTTCTGGTAGTCGGGAGGTGGATGCCAGCTTATCCATGCAAACTCACCCAGCCCACTCCTAGGAATGGGTGAATTTCTGTTCTTTTAAAAGGTAGAAGCAAAAGTTGGTGGTAGGCTGCGAGGGCAGATGGCTTTCCAGAGTATATATATGCATATATAACAGGAAAACCCATCTCATCCAGAGTAGCACCTCACGTTTTTGGTCCAAAAGACAGGCTATCACAGCAGCACAGTCTCTTTACCTCTCCTTCTGCAAGCGTGCAGGCCAAAGCAGGGAAGCACATTTCTCTAGTCGAGTGGCTAAAGCAATTTTTGCTCCTCCTTTCTGTGTTTTTTTTCAGAGGTTTTTTTAAGAGATGGGCAGAGTGACAGATGGGCTGTTAGGTTTGGCCTGCTTTCATTACCTAGGGAACCAGCTCGGAGGTGGAGAAAACTTGACTTGGACTGACTGTTACAGCTAAAAATCACCGCTCTCCCCTCCTGGCCTTGGGCCTGGCTGCTGTTGCAGGGACAGCTGAACTGCTTATGAGATACCTCCTGGATGGCTGCACTTTATAGATTGACGTTTTGCAGCGAACAGCAATCAGTGGCCAATTTGCCTCCAGCATCAGGCTCTGACCCTGAAAAACCTCACAGAACAGAGCGGGGAGCTCGCTACACACATGTGCTCTGGCTGTGTACATAAACTAGAGGTTTAAGTATTAAGCACTTCAGTGAATAAAAATAAATCACCATTTTATTCAGTCCCTTGTTGCAATAATCTCAATGAGTGGGTCTTCATGTCTGTTATTTGTCCTTATGGAGGAGCCATAAGGTGAAATCGGAGCTATTTCACTTTCTTGTTTAACATGAGAAGTACCAAACACAGAAATAAGGTGCCATTTCTAGAGTTCAGAAATGACTCAGTGCAGCTTCCCTGGGAAGGGGTTGGTACCAGGTGCACATTGTAAGGATGATATGGATGGCCTACATGAAAACTCCCATCACCAATGTGTAGGATTGGTGCCCCGATGAACTCTCAACCATATCATGGCAATGATACATATGAAGTGGCTATTCTGCTATTGAAATCTATACAGCCATCATGGCGTGCATAGGAAAAGTTTAAGGCCTTTGGGTGCACTTCAGTCCTCAGAAGATTTGGACTTCTTTCTTTTGGACTTTGAAAACCTCAGCCTGTGTGATCCTTGTCCAACTGCATATAAAGATACATGCAAAGACATAGTGTTAAAGGTGAGGTGGTGCTACATTATCTGTGCAGACTGCCTCATCTGCCACTGACATACAGCTGCGTGATGCAAAGCAGCAACCAGGGCTTGGTGGTTGCTTTCTACCTCAAATGTCCACTGGAACACAAAACATATTTTTTCTCATTCATGAGGCTATAATTCGTTGTATCTTGGCTATAAATCTTTCTGACCAATGGCTATAAACATCTTGATTCCTCCAGAGCCTAACTGCAGCCTGTTGCTGTCAAGCCACTGCTTGGAGAAAAGAACGAGTCCAGGCTCCTCAGGACGCTGTCAATCTGCAGGCAATAAACAAGTCTAAGGCCTTAAGTCAGACTTGCTGTCAAGTCGTAGGAACTATGCCATTTTTACCAACTTCCTACAAGCCTGTCTTGACACGTAGAGGGATCCTAACAGCAGTTCTTCCTCTGCTTCACTTTCAGTTACCACTTAACAGAGATTGAAGGGGAAGAGCCTCCAGCTCTGAATCTATTTCTCTCTTTCACACCAAGGCAGTTAACCAAAATACAAGGACTTGCAGGGTATTTTTCTTCTGTTAAGGAGAGAAATTGATGATGAAGAGGGGCATCCTTGACATGAAGTCCCATTTCTCTAAAGACGGGAGAAAGGATTTCTGATCTTCATGCACACTTTCAGCCAGCCCCCCATCACCAAGAACTCACTTCCTATAGCCCTGGTGGAAACAGTCTTCTGCCCTGATCAGGCCACATCCTGCTTTTCACCAAGCCCAGCTCATGCATCTTCTCCATGCCTTACATGGACTCCTCTCACCCAGATGTGCCTTTAGTGTGAGCAAGCCTTTGTGTAGAGTAACTGCAGCATTACGTAACATAAGGTAATGGCTTCTTGCAGTTATTTCATAAATGGAGGATAATGCTTACTCCTCTCTCTTCTTCCATGACTTCCAGAGCTAACAGGGCCTAAAGGAACCAGTCTTCCCATTTGCAGTCAGGCGCTGGTCAGTCATTTGAGCTCAACAGCTGCAGCCCAGCACACATGGTTTACAAATTACTTGATAGAGGCTTGATTTGTCTCATTGTGCTTTTATATTTCGGAACCACATATATATATATACCCTCTTCTGCTTCTCCATTTTTAGTACTCTTGTGCCTTGTTTCTCAGCCTCTTTAGGAAGCCTAGTTTGGTTTTTCTTCTCCTTCTTAATTTAAAATTACAGTGCTTTCAAAATAGAAGGTGTTCAGGAATCAGCACCACAACATTACTGCAGGACGGATAAAGTGGGCAGTGACTTGCTACATCTTCCTACTCTTTTTTGTTGGCTTCAGTTCTCCAGTCACTTTTTTAGCTGACCAATTTTATTTTAGACACTTAAAGATGTATCAGGTTTGCCAGTGGAGTTAAACAGCATTGCCCTGTATGTGACCCAATGCTGTTCCTAGCAGGAAAAAAACAACAACAAAAAAACAACAAAAAAACCCCTCTTGCTGGTGTAGCTCAAGCCGGTTCTTAAAACAGAACAGGCTGTGTCACCAAAGGTGAGTGTTTTGCCATGTTTTGCCAACAATAACAAAAACATTATAGTTTCTGCCTATAGTTTGAGGCAGTTCTAATAAGTGTTGGTACATCAGTAACTTGCATTAGGCCCTTACTCTGGAGGCAACAGGCAAAAGTATAGAACACCTCTTGGAAAATATGAGTGAATTATGGCAAAGTTACAAAATGTGTCTCTATAATCGTAGCATCTATAGTTTTCTATCTGATATTCAACGTAATTTATTTCCTGCTGGAATCATATGGGGATATGGTGGTATCTATTCTTATGTGAAACCGAGAAACTAATCACTCATCAGACCCTACAAAAATCTGGGGTATTGAATTTTGACAAATTCTGGGGTCTTTGTTTGTTTCTTTTCTTCAAGTGTGCAACTGTGCCTGTGATCTGCACTGCCTCAAGCAGGAAGTGCTGGAAGATGACTGTAGGCATGCTGACTCCTCTGGCCCCCACAGCTGATGATCATCTCCACCAGGCACTTTAATTATTTGCTCGAGTTATTAACTGAAAGAGCATGAAATCAATGCCTACCATCTTGGGGCCGTTTTTCGGATCACAAGATGCCCGAAGTTACATCCCTGGTTACTTTGCCCTGGCAAGACCAAACTCTTCTTCATCATCCTGTCACCAATTTGTCAGCGCTTGCTTGTAATCTTCCAGTCTAAAGCTCTGTTTCTATGACCTGACCACACACACACCATCGCTTATGGTTGATTATGCCTTTGTTTCCAGAGACACTAGAAGCTATTGGTTAACTTTTCATTTCGCTCTAGACACCCACATTCTCCTTCCTCCAAGAGATGCTTTTCCCCTGGGAAAGAAGCTAAGTGATATGTCAGAGTTAGTGTAGTTACATACTAATGTTTAGATACATGCAATATTTATATAAAAGAGAACAGTGAGGGATGGAATATGATACTGATGTTAGTAATGTGACTGGCATTTGGGGAGAAAATTCTGCTCCTTCCTCAGGTGATACTGAACATGGTGAAGATTTCTTATTTTTAACTTACTTACATGATGATCATTATCGGCTCACAATTCAACAGCGGTTATTTCTTTATGCTACTTCACAGTATGTTAAAAATAGTGCCCTCTTGAATGCTCTTGAACTACTTTTCTGAGACACAGTTATATAGTGTATCAAGACACTGCCTCTCTAAACTTACCCTGATATGAGTACTAATCACCTTGTATATTGCCTGGAAAAAAGCCTGTATAGTGTCAAATATAGGGAAATTTTGTTGGGGAACTGTGAGTTCTTCTCAAACATTTGACTGGCTTTTGTCCATCAAGTGGCATTACAAAATCTAAGTTTATTAGACATAGGCCTGTTTCATTTAATTTGGGTGTTTATATTTTTTACTTGCTCCTCCTTAACAGGATAAATGCAATATTGTTTTTTTTTTATCCAGTAGCTGGTAACATTACACCATTAATATGCTTTCACTCTTGGGAACATTCGTTCCTGTATTTGTATCCTTACAGATTCCACTCCCTGGTCTCTTCCACTCCATCTCCCTGGATTTTATAGTCCTGGGCAGCTAGCATGGTATTCTATTACATTTAAGGTCTATTCTGTCTGTCTTTCTCACCTATTTCATAGGCCGATTTACAGTAATCCTCTCTCTCAGGGTACTGTTCCGTCACTAGGCAATAGGGTTTTAATTTTTCTTTCTGTAAGAGGTATGGATTGTGTTTGATATTTATTATTTTATTTTTATTGTTGGACAATCTCTTTGGCTATTTTTCTCAATGTTGTCTGCACTGTTCCCTCCCCCCTCCCCCCTTATTTTAGTGTAATTCCTCTCTTTTTACTCTGCGATGGAGATATTGTCAAATTGCTGACAAGCCTTGCAGATGTCTCTCTGACCCGCATGTTCCTTAACACCTGCTGATTTTTTCCTCCTGTTTCTAGTTTAAATAATCCCCCATAACCTTGTCAGTTTTCCATGCAAGCTGTCTTGTCCTACATTCTTTAAGGTGGAGCTATCCCTCACATACAGGCTTTCTCTCCCCTCCCCAAAGAATTCCTTTGAGCCCTCTACGTTACATTTCCCCTCTTCACACTGCTTTTAATTCATTAATTCAGACACTGAGAATCTATCTAGCTGATCTTGCCATTAATTCTCTTTTCTAATAATCAGGTGCATTCATTCTTTAAATTTCAAGAAATGATGAGAACAGCAGCCAACCAAACACTCTGGGTGCACTAGATCAGATGAAACCTCTTCCCAAGCACAGCACCACAATTCGTGATCACCTGTCACCAGTAAGCTAGGTTAAATGCCGATTTCCTCTTTATAACTTATATCTGTTAATACAAACTTGAAGGGGTGGTGCACACATAATTTGCAACCTGCCTTGGAAGGTAAGATAAGGATGACTTAGGACCAAGCAATGATCATATTTAAAGCCATGGGACCCCCAGCGGCAATATCACCCAGCTCTTCCCTTTTATTTCCAGCAGCGCAGCTCTGGCTTAAACACCGCTGCTGCTCTTCGCAGCTGCAGCACAACGGCAGCAAGAGGGCAATGAGCAGGAGGGAACCGTCAGGCAGTTTCGTTGCAGCCTTTTGCCCCCTCCCGTCCAATGTGCCGGTACTGACTGGCACCCTAATGCCAGACTTCTCTGTCATTGAGCTTGAGGAGTTTGACTTCTGTTCTCTTGTAACGAGCTGATCTAATGTTACTGCAGCCTAATTGTGACTCAATATGGTAACACCATGTCATCCAGCAATAAATTTCTGATACAGATAATGTACAGATAATTCCGATAATATAAAAGAGTTTTCTTTGGATATAAATTTCCATAAAATGTATTTTCTTTACCACAGAGATTTTATTTTCTAGCTCTGAAATTGCTTGTCTATGTCTCCCCTGTGCAACATCCCTTCATAATGTCTATACATATACTTTCAATCTAGATTCAGGTTCAATAAGAACCTGTTTCATAATGATGAATAACTGGTAGCTGAGCACAGTAAAAATCAGACCTGGACAAGGTAGCATTCTTCTTCTTCTTTTTTTTTTTAAGATAGCAAAAATTAAGCCAGAAATAAGGCAATGATTAATGGAATTGCAAGTACCAATGAATAATAACCATGTAGCTGTATGGCTCAGAAAAGCATTATGAAAGTTTGACGTTTGATTGCAACTGATAGTTTACGCCAGGAGCAATGTAAGCCTGCTGAATCAGTGCTGTTCATGTATTTATTACAAATTTACCATATTAATAAGTACATCAGTGTATTCATCTTGCTACCCACACATATGCATTGAATTTTGAAGCACACATCTGACTGCCTGCACTGTCAGCCTGACTTTCCAAGTGCACAGTTTTGCAAGTGTTTATTTTACATTTCAAGAGATAAAAATCAACACTTCTCTTAGAGAAGCTTGTGGGGAGGGAGGGAATTGGTTGTTATCTCTCCTTTTGAGAATGACAATTGCAGGTTTTCATTAATTTGCAATGGAAGCTTTACACTTCAGCATTATTAAAGTACCAGGACTGAGAAGATGTGGATTCAGGAAGCAGGCACCTTTTACAGCTTACATTCATGATATCAAATGTGTAGGTCAAAGTAAAGACATCCTGCAAGCCCATTATTATTAATAGCAAAACTAAGCATTTGATTTTTGTACAGATTGATACACTGAATTTCATGTGTTTTGTTTCTGTTTCGTAAAGATGAACAGCGACATTATTCATTTAATAAGTCGCAGGGTTTTACTTTGTAACCTCATCCTTTGTTATATCTGTGATTTTTCTGTTGTCACTTAAACTTCAACTTCTGCCAGTCTGATTTGGTGGCATTTGCTATGTGCTTGTATGATGGGATGAGAAGTGAGTTATCAGGTTTTCCTGTCCTGGGAAACTGGCTTCTCCACTGACAGCACTTTTTTTTTTTTTTTTTTTTTTTGACCTCAGCAAATGAGAAACTGGACACTTTGCAGTGTAGAGGAAAAGCCTGGTCTAAAGAAAACAGCTGCTTGCCCAGTATCTTTCCCTTTATTTTTCTAGCACTGCTATTTGGAGAGTCTGTGACCTCACCACACTTATGCCACGGTGTCAAGATTTAAAGAATCCTACTATATAGGCCATGTGGCACTATCAGTATTACAGTGACTGCAAGAAAACAAAATATGGAAAAATGTTTCACATCTGTGGAAGCGGAAAAGCTAGTAGACAAACCGGTTTCCTTTTTTAGATGAATCTCCTAGGGATCAGCAGGTTTATTCGGAGTTACTTAAAAAGCAGTTAACATTCCATTAGCAACAAACTGTGATCTGTGTCAGCAGTAAGACACTGTTCAGTCATTTATTTTAGAATGAGCATTCACTGCAGGGAGAAATACAATTATTAAACATTTCCCAAGCAAACAAATATTGAGGTAAAACCAGGGAGTTTCTTTCTCATTCTAAACATTAAAGCATCTTAGGAATCTTTATTAATATACTGAGATTTTTATTTTGTTCTGCTGCTTGCTGCACATGAGGAGGAAGGCAGTCTGAAGTTTCTATTTCTTTAGATAGTTTGGGTTTGTGATGAAAGAGAAAAAAAGTGCATGCTCAGATTTGGCTGCTGCCATGTCATTTTATTCAAGCAGGAACATTGTTGGTTCAGCATTATGTCCTCTGTCAACCTGGCTTTCATCCCAAAGAGCTATCTTAGAATAATACCTTCCCTTGCAGCTTGCAGTAGGAATGTATCTGGTCCCATGCCTCAACGGACTCTTTACTTGATCATGATTACTCTGTGCTTAAAGCAGCCTTTATGTCTCAATTTTCCTGACTCAGACAAAATCTGTGCTGACACATGAGCTAATGCTAGGCGCTTGTTATTCTTGAAGGGCAAGTTTGACACTCTCAACTCTTTCTGATAACTAGGGAGATCAGGTATCTGACCTGGATATCCAGAAATCTTCTCACTTATGCAGCAGCAAAGCCCATTCCAAGCTGAGCTGCTAGTAGCAGGCATCCTAAAAGCATCTCCATGTTATCCTTGTGTCATTCTCGTGTGTGGTCTTGTGCCACACTGATCAGCCAAATATCAAATAATTAGAAGTTTCAGTGCTGTTGTATTGCTTTGAAGCCAGTGCTGTGATGTACAGTCCTGCAATGCTCTAGTGAAGATTGTCCCTACTACCAGACATGTTGTCATATAAAACCAGGAGCTCGATAGCCAGGAGCGATGTCCAAAGCTGCACAATATCTTTGTAATAAATTTAAATGTAGACCCCATTCCCAGAGTTACAAGTTTCTCATTACACTGTACTGTTGCTTGACAAGGTTTTAATCTTTTATTTAATTATTCAGAGAGATGAATCAGAGAGATGAATCATTATAAAGAGACATAAAGAGACAAACAAGGGAGGAAGAAATATAAATAAACAGGTGGTGACTACACTGGTTAGCCAACTAGTATTTCTCGTAAGCCAGTAAGAAGCAGATGCACAGCTGACTCATGTATCACATAAGACTATGATTAAGACATTGGCCTTAAATGTCATTATCACTTTGAAAAACCTGCTTTATTTTGTGGTTTTGATATTTATATTATGCAGTGGGGTCAGTATAAGCAATTTTAGATCTCTAACCAGAATTAATTAGTAGAGTTATTATTTCTAATAGTAACCAATACACCCCTATTTCTCTGAGATTCTGCTGTACCTGCAAATAGATTAATGTGAGGAGTGACACTCCTTTTTTCATCCTTTTCAGGAGAAAAGGATCCTGAGAGGTGATTCCAATGGGGAGACACAAAGTTAATATTTTCTTTTCCAAGTTTTGCTATTGCTTACTCTGGAGCAGCATAAGGGCCGAGAAAACATTGTGAGTGCTCCTTTAAAAGCCATAACCTTGAGGATGTGTACATCACTCTCCCATTTCCTTTTAAAAAATTTCTGATAATAGTTAGTAATTTATAATGAGTTCTAACGTAGATAATTTGGACCACTTTTCTTAGGCCTGAACCCTAACTGCCATTCCTGTGTTTAGGACTATCTCCAATAGTTACAGTCTTTGACACATTACATTTTAAGGTGTGGCGTGACGCTGAGCATTTTGGCCTGCTGCTCTGAAGCTCTGATTTACTGGTGTGTCCAAAGGCTTCCAAATAACAGAAACAGCATTTTATAAACCTTTTTCATGCCAGTTATTTCTTTCAATGAGTTGAAACTCCATGATGTTCAATTATGGTTGAGCTATTCTAGCAAATGTTTTTAGAAAGAGCAAGGAGCAAATAAAATTGATTATTCTGGAAATCTTCCAGTGCTGCTGCTTAGGAAGTCAGTCATCTTTAAAAAGCTATACAGACTTAGAATTAGCCCAGGTATTAAAAAGAACACAATCACATCACCAATGGATGTAGAAAATATGAAGTCAGGAAGTGAAAAGGAATTTATTTTTAATAGACAGTATATATAGTCAGTGGAATGCATAAATGCATGTGGATAATATATAAAACATTGTGGATGTTATGAGCACACAGATACAATGGTCCTTAACTAAATCACCTTTGCAAGTATCTCCTTGATATCAGGAAAAAATATTCTTACCTCAGTTTAAACAGTGGAAGAAATAAGAAAATGCAATACATCTATTAAGAATGGGTACATATTCAACTGATGATGGCATGCCTTGTGTAGCTCATGAGTGAGCTTGCACACATTGGAATAACCTGCAACTTGGGTCAAAAATCACAGATTATGCTTCCCATCTGAGATATGTAATATAATTAAACCACACCTTTGAAACCACCCATCCGATATCATAAGTATTGCATAAATATTTGTCTATGATTTTTTTAAATGTTTGAATATATGATAGAACTTGAAAATCTACTACCTGTAACAGCAGATAAAAGCAAGCTAATTGTGAAATAAAATTCCTGGAGTGAACAGCATTCAGTTATTGATTATTTCCCCTATGTTCCCCCTATGAATCAATCTCTCACAGAATTACCAGGTTTTGAGCACCCTGCACCCAGGTGTCATTTTAAAAAAGGAAAGCAAAACTTTTAAAAAGCAGAACAAGGAAAACAAGCCTTATAGAAAGGAAAATTGGCACTGAAGTGTTTCCTGAATACCAAGACCAATAAACAGTTGTGAAAACATTGCATATTTAAATTCTGACTTCCTACAGTCAGAGGAACACTTGCTTCATTCAGATATGGAGATAGAACTTTCCTATGAAATCTAGTGGTATTTGCTGTCCCAGTAGCATATAAGATAAATACTACAACAATAACTTCTTAGTGTCTTTTAGATAGATATAGGATATCACTATTGACAATACCTTTCCGGCGTTGGGCACTGAATTCATAGGGCAGATTTTATTCTCATTTCAGATTAGCTGGTTTCTGATCAGAAAGGGACACATTAAAAAGTGTCATCACTATTTTATATGTTCCCAACATTTTCTGTAATAGCTTCTCTAAAATGTGTGGGATAATCAAAATCCTCGAGCACACCGTGGTATAATGGTTTTATTGGTGCTCATTTACACTGACTTACATAGGTAGTTCTCAGGCTCCCCATTCCTCAGCAATGATGCTCATTCTATATTTGTGCCAAGAAAGCACTTACTATGTGCCAAGCCACTTTTTTGTTGTTGTTGTTAAAGTACCTTCCACCATTACAATAAAGGCAGAAATACAATTTACATTTTAAAAGAAAAAATAGCAAAAACAATCTCAATGAAGAAAGAAGGTAGAACAGATTCACCCAGCGATCTTTCAAACCAAGACTGCACAGATCTAATTTCCCATATTACATCACGAGCAAAGAGAGCCTGAACACCCATATACAGACTCATCCAAAGCTGTGGGTGAGAAGAATGGTAATGGAAGCACAATGAGAGTTGCACCTCTGATCTGTTTATTTTAGAAAAAAGTAAAATCCAGCTGCATTCTTCACAGACTTTTCCTAGCCTTTTATATTTCAGTATTCTAAAGCACACTGTAAAATTTACTCAACATGTCAATATTGAGGGAAGAATTTTTTTTTCATTCCATGTTATGTGTAGTAATCCAGGATTTTGAAGTGTTATGGGATGCATAGGTCAGGATTGTTAGTTTATACAATGCAGAGATGTCAGAATTAATGACATTTGCCAAATCAAGAGAATCTGAAAGGCGTTCAGTCTCTGAACCTGTGACATGTGAACCACTTTAACATTAGCAAAATACTTGAAACTTCCGGTGAGCATTTTATCATGAAAGAGATCAGGGCTTGATTTGCTTGCTTGGTTTGCATGGGTTTAATGCATTACGCATTACACAGAACATTTATTAAGGCCTCCTATTAAAGCCTTACAAAAACTTACATGCCTTAGAAAGCAGAGCATTAGCTCAAATCCCCAAATTTTCAAGTATATTTTTTCAAATCTATCTTTTCTCATTAAAAGGACTTGCTGACAGCTGTGTGATATACATAAACTGTTAGGAACACATTTAAAACCCCTGGTATTGTCACCAGTGGAAAAATGCAACTCTTTCATCAGCTCAAGCAATTAAGTTCCTAAAGCTCAATCAGTTGAAATACTTTTCACCAGAACTCCTCTGTCAGTTTTATGTTCTTATAGAAAAATAAGAGCGTTATTAGAGCTCAGGCACTGTGACTCCTCCAGATAAAGTATACGATCAATGCATATCACGTCTGCTTTAAAAAAAAATCAAGAAATGTATCTTCTTTGTATCTGCAGAGTTTATTTCACAAAAGTGCTAACCCTCCCTCCCTCACCAAAATGTAGATTATCACAGCTTTCTTTGCGTTGTCCTCAAGACCAAAGGTGCACCTTTGACTGGAGAGGATACTCCAGTGGTTGTAAGTATCAGATTTTCACGTAAAAAATTGCGCTGTCGAACTGTGGCTGATCTGATGTAACTGCTAGTAGAAACTACTTTTGCTTGCTTTGTAGGTGATGTGGGCTGTGGAGGCAGTCCATTGATTTCATACATCCACTGCATTGATGTTGTCTGAAAACAATAAATAAAGCCATGATAGTTATCAAATACCTTGAAACTTCTGACAGTGATTTAACATGCCACACTGATTTTACAAGATTTGTCATTTTCCATGTAAGGTACTGGAATAATACAGAACCAGAACTGCACTCCAGGAGCAAGGCCATTACTTGTGCGAAACCATGGACCGCATTTAACTTTATGAATTCAGGATCAGGCATAACAAAAACTAGTAATTTACTTTCCTAGATGATCTAAAATTCCTCTTTTATTTAGTGAACCCCAGAGTCTTGTATGTTGTTCAAAGATAATCATTTCATAGTACAATATAAATGCTTCTAGTTTATACTGTAGGATTTAACTGTACCTGTGAAAATGGTAATAATGGTATTATCAAATGGTGGAACCTTTGCATTAGAATAATTAACAAAACTAAAGGAAAAGGGCTCTAAGTATGCATAAGGGAATTGTGGATTCATGTTGAAAATCTAGTTTGAAGAATATGTGAAATAAAAGTGACACTCTTCATTTGCTTTCTGTGTATAACTGTTCTCTAGGAATTAAGCATATGTTTCTATGTCATGTCTTGTAATGCTTGAGTACTTGATTCTTATTGAGTACATAATTCTTATTCTTATTACACATCCCATCTATGTGTACTTAAGGAGCATTATTTCTATGCATATGAAGGTTAAACTGCTATCTCCCATGTGTCATTTCAGTTTTGAAGCAGTATTTTGGTTGCTGACAAACCCCGGTGTGACTATTGCAGATTCTTCAGTCATTTTTCTTTCAAAATTTATACCCAAGTCACTTTAATGCATGAAATCATATCTTTTTTCCAAGTCTTTAGCATCATCCTTCCTGTCATCACATCTAGGAAACGGTTTATTCTTGTGTCTTTACGTTTCTGTTCTTCTTTTCCTTTAAACAAAACAAAACTAAATGATCAAATCCTGAAGATTTCAAATGATATGTCAGTATATCCAGCTCTGCACTATGAAAAGAGAAAGACAATGAAGTGTTGCATGTCACTTGAGGCGTGCACTGTCTGTCATCTATTTGCGTGCACTCAGCAACTGATAATCCCAAGTTTTTTGTTTTGGGCTTTTTTGCTTTCAAAGCATTTGCAGGGAACACTGAGTGAAAACACAAGACGCTGTAGGTATACTAAAATATGTTCGTCCAAGTGAAAAGCTTCATATTCAGCATGTCTATACCAGGAAATGGAACACAGTATATCTAGTCTATATAATGCACCAGACTCTATGTTTGTACAGCCCAATGCAAGACTGTAGAGAATTACTAGCTCCAGATCTCAAAGCAGTGTAGTCACATTAAATTAGTGCTATTTCCAAGCTCCCATGATCTGCCTTTCCACATTTGGCACACCATTGCAATCACACAGCCACACTGCTTTGGTGCTAGAGCAGGTGTGTTGGTGCTAGGCTTTTGCATCATGCTGCTTTGAACTACAGAAACATGACATGTAGGATCACCTTTCTTCCCCTGCTCCAACTCATAAAGATTTATTACCACAACAGTTGGGATTTATATAACACATGTCCCATTTAAAACAAACTTAATCCTTAAAACAATCATTCACAGATGTAATTGTTATACATAGCATCACTCTGTTTCTATCCAGGCAAACTAAGGATCAGAAAGGCTGTGTATACCCTCAAATCAATCTGGAAATCAAAACAAGAGTCAAGCTTAAAGCTCAAGAGTTTTTCCCTCTCAAGCCTTTTGTGAGCAATCCAAATTCCACCGCAGCTGCCCTTGTGGCCCCATTCTTCTTCCCACCTTGACAGCTGGGCTTCTGCTCTGCCACAGGGCAAGTCAGTACTCCAAGCAGATTTGGCCTACAGAGAGCATCAGCAGTATTCATACAAATGGCCAACCAGCCCTCACAACAACTTTTTGCATATTATAAATGCCATAAAGCATCTCCAGAGTATGATGTGTTGATTTATTTAGATATTTATTGTATTCTGCCAATTAATTTTGGTCCAGGTAAATCATTGAATAGGCCATAGTCAACCTTCTCCGTCTCTAACTTCCTCTGCAGTCATCCCATATTTATAATATCATATAAAAGAGAATATCAAGGATGTTAATGTGGCTCCTTGATTTTTTTTTTTTTAGTTTTGTTAAATATAAATTTTATATTTGCTAGGAAGAGTTTCAGTTGGTGTTGTTTCCCTTCAGTGTCTTTCCTCTCCTGCTCTTCTAATCACTACTCTGTCATTGCTACAGTACATTTAGGGGATAACTTTGCAAGCAGTTTTGCATTCATATTGCAGCTATTCAACAAGAGTAAGCTTCAGGCCATTAAGTTGCAAACCCTTTGGCATAGGTTTGTTCTTTGTTATGTATTTATGCAGAATATACAGTATTTCACATATAGGCTGTATATGGTTGCAGCTCTTAAATGTCATCACCATGTAAATTTGATTGTGATGCTTCTTATTATTATACTTCTGAAGTTTTAAACTGTATTTTGGTAACTTAATATATACATTTCTGTGCTCCTCTGCTTTAAAATCTACTTTGCAGATATCATATTATTTTAAAGATCTACAAGCACTAGAGTAAGTGTAAGATCTTAATAGACATCTCACCATGCACATATAATTTTTTCAACTTTCATTACTATTCTGCTAAAATCAAAATCTAATTTAAATTGAATATTATTCCTATGTAAAACAGGTGGATTAGCTCATCCTTATCATAAACCTTATTTAATACTGTGCAATGATCTACTAACTCCACTGCCTGTAAGGATAAATGCCAGCAAAAGTAGGTGTGACATGGACCAGCATCAGTATCTTCTGTCCAAAGATAATGCTGTCATTTAAGAAAAATAAAACTTTCCCTAGAGCTAGCTAATTGTCTTATTAACTCCAGTACAAGGTGAAATAGTTTATCTTTCTTTAGTATGTCAGATTAACAATTTAGTTTGAAGAAAATTTAACCCCTAGGTCATATTCACTGTGTGCATGATTCATTGATTGCTTCAAGGTCAGAGAAAAGATCTGATAGTTGTTTCAGCCAATGATTTAAACTGAGTATAAAGTTACTAAAGAACCACTTCTGTTCATGAAACCCACACATATTATAGGTTTACTATTTGTATTGTTCTAAATCGTTTAGGGTGGGGTATAAATGAAAGTGGTGGGCTATGTCATCTCTCAATTTCATTTCTCATCAGAATCAAAGTGATCTTGCCTTCTGGGTACTGCTAGGCAATATAACCTTTTGCTAATTTCCTGTTCACTCTACAAGTATCTCAGAGTGTATGTTTCATGAAAAAAGTGCATGGCTTGACTTTGGGGGAAAAAAAGCTGCCTATTCTGGTGCTGGTGTACTCTGGGTTAGGTGTGGTCCTGTGGCAGGAGAGAAGACTGCTTCTCTCCTGACAGAAATACTTGGGCTCAATGGAGAAAACATTGTGGGGCAGATAGTAGGACAAGCAGGGAGTGAAGGAACAGGAAGCCTGCAAGAGAGGGTCTCCAAGAGCAGCAGACTTAAAAGCAAGCTGGAGAGAGATGAGAGACTTCCCTGGGGATTTAGAAAGGATTGCATGGAATCTTTCAGCCCAAATATAACATCACTGATTTTTTTTTTTTAATTCATTTTATTACTCAAGATAGGATAATGCTTGTGATCCAAAGAGAGGCTAAATAGATCTATGCTATCACATGAACCTTTTAGACAGGATCCATCAAGCTGGAATACACAAAAGAACAAAAAATATGCCAACTAATTTATCATCTTGGTGGCATGTGCCATCATCCAAGAAAGTTATAGATATTCCTTGTATCTATATACACTATACCTGTACACTATATACCTGTATCTATATACCACTTCTGCATTTATGTATTTGTTTATTAAAAGGAAGCCTCTTGTTCTAGTTCAGTGTTTTCTGCTAACGGGGAAACAACTGTTGTTAGAAGACTGGAAAACAGTTTACTGTAGCTATCAACATACTTGAGTTAATGCTACAAGACAACCTAGAATTCAATACTTCTCAGAAAACCTTTTAACACCCACAAATGTGTGTTTTATTAGAATATTTACTTCCAACTGCAAAATACTAGGTTTCCAAAAGCTATTGAAGGCATAAGCATTTCCCTTCAGGATAAGACTGTACAGCGTAATCGCTACAACTATTCTAATCAGTCTGAAAACTGCAGCAAGAGCCAATGCACCAAGTTCAGAATCCAGGCAAGTGCCTCCAAACCACGTGTGTGGATTTCCAAGTCAGACACGTTACAGCAAAGGAGAGGGAGAGAAATCAAGTATCAGACTTTTCTGGTGTGGGGGAGAAGGATGAGAGACTTTGAAAGGTCATTTATATACAATCATACAATTAAGATAAAATATTTGACTTACAAGCTGTATTCACTTCCATAAGAACTAGATCAAAATTTCCCAAATCAGAGGAACTCCTCTTCCTATGCTCGCAGCAGTGCTGGTTATTATACCAGTTAGCACTGGTAGTAACAAACAGAAGTGTAAAGACAAAGTTATTGAATATATATATATAATGTGCTAGAATTGAAATATAAAAAGGGGAGTCTCCGATAAGAAGAAAATAAAAATAATCTTACCTAATGAGAATGTAGGTATTTAAGAATCCCAGCTTCCCCGTACTGTATCTCTAGGCCCATTCCACAGTGTTTTTGTTATTATGGCTTACTTCACTTAATAAAAAAAAAAAAAATCCCTAAAGCAGAATTGCAATCTCTTTTGGGCACATATGCCTAAGAAAGTTACATTCAGCTATGTTATCTAACAAAGTTTGGAACTGTCTCATGGATACTCTTTATTTCTATTGGCTCAAAGATTTTCTGTTAACCCAAACTGAAGATTTTATGGCAGTATACTGGAAAAATGAGGAAAAGGACACCTGGCAAAGGAAGTAAAAGAGAGGGGAAGTATTATTACAAAATCAAATGTGCAATATCATAGTATGGCATCAAGACATATGATAGTCACCTATGAAATAAGTTAACTAAACTTCTTTCCTGTTTATGGTTTTTGTCTGCCTGTATTGTAAACTTTTTTTAAAGGCAAGGAATTTTTTTTGCTGTCTTATGAGCTGCATAACCATATCTGATTTATGAAACATTAATTTAAAATCCACAGATCCACGCAATCACTGTATAATCAGCTAACACTGAAAATGCAAACATCATAAAAAGGTATCCAACATCATAATATTTGAAGGACAGTGCATTTCTAATCAAGTGCCTATCTGTAGGATGACAAACTGATTCTGTTGAAAGCAATCTGAAACATCTCTTTAACTGTTTTCTGGGGTAATTTGTAAACATTTTTAAAGCTAAAAAATTCACTCAAATTAAAAACAGGTTTTTTTAGTCTGAAGCTGTAGTAGTACATTGTCTCTCTCAGAAGTTTATTATATTTGATGATTCATATCATAGCATATGTGCTATGTACAAAGAACACACAGGATATTCTAAGTATTACCCTTCTTGATCTGGTTTAGGTTTATGGCTATTTTATCTAATGAAAGTATTAACTGGGCTACTAAGCTAGCATTTCTTTCACAATCCTCCTAACTAATGTACCATATTTGTTCAAGTCACAATAAATACATGACAAAATTTTCTTCCATCATAGTACTGAATTATTGTGAATCAAATCTTAGCAATTACCTTAAGTATTCCTTATAAAGATCAATACTATTGATATATATGTACATAAAAACAATATTCAATTACTAGTATATTATTAAAAAGGAGATTTCTTCCTTAAGAAGAAAGACTGGACCATGGTCTGGGTGTCCTTGAAAGTGTGAAGGAGGATTCTTGTTGAAATGCATGACTGTTATCAATACCTAGAAAGTCCTGATGACTGCAATCTAATTGAAGTGTAAAAAGAGTAATAATTTGGCTCACCTGATGGGAGTAATGGCCATCTACAGAGCTAAATCTTTCTGAAGAATATTTTGAAGAATGCAAAAATAAGACATATGCCACTTTTTACTGGATATCACAAGCTAGATAGCTGATTAAATAATGTTCATGAAGTAATTTACTCAGCAAATACTGGTAACAATCACCAAATGATTTATATGAAAGTACATTTTTGGTATTCAACTCATTCTAACAGATGGCTCATGATTCATAGGATTAATTTACAGAACACAGATCTCAGATCACCCATGCATATTCACCATAGGTTGGCAGTACTACTGAGTTATATGCTAATTAATTGCTAGAGAAATCTATGTTAGGATGGAGTTAAATGTTGGGAGCAACCATCAGTAATTTTAAGGGAAACAATATTGCAGTTATCTGCCAAACAGTGTTAACTCAGGACAGTCAAAATAAAATCTGCAAGAACTCCAAAAAAGTGTCATCGTCCTCCGCCCCAGAAATTACAAGTAGTGCATCCAGTATTCCCTGATCCTTAATTTGTACTGCAGTGATGACAAGAAAGGAATGGCCTAAGATGATCAGTGTATACAGTATGAAATTAAACTGAACTTTTTATGTGACCTGCTGAAGGATCTCTTTCTCTATTTTTGTCCCTTAAGATTAATTTAGGGTGCAATAAAATTGTTTGGGTGCAACAACGTTATGTTTCCATTGTTAAAGTTAGCTCCAACTTTCCTTTTCTAATGTGAGACTTGCAATAAATCCAATACTTCTATGCCCCAGATATGCTCTTTTCTAAAGTTATCGTAAGACTTCACGTTGTTAACTGTATTTTAATGTTTTTTATTTGAGAATTGTTTCATTTGCTTGCTTCTATTTTGTATGAATTTCATAAATGAACAATAAAGAGACAACATGAAGATGCATTATCTCTAACAAATAATATCATTTGCTAGGGATCTTATGTCATTAGCTTCCAGCTTTCTGGACAGAATAATTAGTACTCCTTTGTTTCATTACTGTATCATCATGAAGTGCAGGGCAGGTTAAGCGAATACGCGCCAGCCAGTATTTAACTGTTAATGACACGGCCTCTGCCCTTTCCCCTCTTTTCTCCTCCCTCTTGTTCTTACTCATTTTCCCTGTTTAGTGCATCTGGTAAAATAGACAGCATATTGGAAAGATACTGGAGCAAATAATCAAAAATTGACATCTATAATTCCTTGCCTTCCTCTTCCCTTGTTTCAGTCTTCCATAGTTCTTATTTTTCAAAGGCAAACATACTATAAGCAGCTAGAAAAGTACTTTCTTTGAAGCCTTAGCTATCTCTTGTAGCTTGGAAGAACAACCTTGTAAAAAAACGGACCTCTGGACCAAGGAGGATCTAATCTATACCTGAATTTATGGAGAATTCAGGGAAGAAAAAATTGATGAAAGAGAGGTGGCTTTCAGAGCTAATTTTTAAACATAAGGTCTCAAGCTTCCTCATGTTATTCTGCTCTCAGACATTTCAATTCTTGGGATGAGAAAACACTAGAAATGGAATTTCTTTCACTGATGTTGAGGAGCTAATATGTATCAGAGTCTGCACCTGTTAGCTCCATGCAGTCCTGCAGAAGGGCCCCTAAACAGAGATGGGAAAACTGACTGCAGTCAGTCACTATTTGCAGTGACTTACAGTGTGTCCCAGCCAAGTCCGTAATGAATCATCAACTTCTGTGTATTGGCAAGGAGAAAAGAACTCCTGAAAAATAAAATAAAAGGATGATTCTGGAGAATTCAATGGAATGAATCCACCTGGTCCTCACTTGGCTCATAAAAACAATTTCCTATCCATCCTTTGTCCATGAATACAATTTCCTAAACAGTGTTACTTTTGGAGGACCAGGACAGTAGAAAATAAAGGCTTATATCTACTCTTGGAAGGCTACAGTATCTCCTTTGGTATGAAAAGTTACTTAAAAAGTAAAATAAAATTAAAAAATGGGGCAACAGGGAATTAACTTCCCTCTGAATCCAAAGTTATTAGTACTGTCACAGAGTATGTAACAAGAATCCTGCTAGGACAAAGTAACATCTGAATTTTGGAAGAGGTGAAGTAAAGAGGAAGGAATATGAAAAAACTTCCTGCATAAATTAGTTGTAAAAAAGATCTGGGGGAGATTATATGAGTCTGCGTTGAAGCCCTGTCAGACTTTCTCTGAAATAAATGGTTTATGAAAGCTTCTTCAGGAAGATGCTCTCCTTGAAAAATGTAACTTGAAAGATAGGGCACTTAGGAAGACAATCCTGACCATAAAGGTTTACAGCAGAGAAAGGGAGAGAGCCTTTTGGGTGTGACTGTAGTATATAATATAATAAGCCTGGTTTTCTTTCATATCTCATCTTCTCTGTCATCACTTATAGCTGTCCTAATGATTTTAGATATTAAAATACAGTGCAAAAGATATAATTTATTTATTTGACTTGAGCCATTCCTCACACAAATGTGGTAATCTTAAAACTGGAGTACTGAGCCATCCTGAGAAATGGTCACCAACACTTTATTTCAGGGTTTCAAAGGGTAACAGAGTGATCAGACCTGACAACATGGTCTGGGGATGCCTGTGAAAAATGTCTGCCTTCCTTTTTCAGATATTGGATATGGAAGTTGGGATCTGTGCACTTCATCAATGGTCTTGCTTTCCCATTTCTAATGCAGAAGATGGATAAGCAGCAATTTTTTTAGATTAGAGGAATATTTCCAGATAGAATTAAAGGTGGCTTAATTGATTTCTGAGGTTGAAATATTGTAAGTTTCACAGCATTGCTTAGATGCAATACAATTGATTTCAACCATTCCTTCAGCACTGGAGATGGTCTGAATACCCTCTGACAGCAATGGTTCTCATACTGCTACCATCTTCTGGCCTTATAAGAATTGTAGTATCAATAGGAAAAGTAAACTTTTTTCAAGCCTGTGACTCAAAAATTTTTAGTATTGCTTCTGTATGCAAAGTCCAGTGATGTTAATGATAGATGCGCTACATTCCCTGTCTGTAGTCAACTTTTTAGGTCTTTGCTTTAAATACAAAATTCAGGTCAACATCAACCAATAGGGAGGGACACAGGTGATTTCTTTCTTAATGTGAAAGTATTTCAGTTATCTTATTAGCTTTCTTACATTTTTTCCTGTTCATTCTGTTTAACAGATATAATTTAGAATAACATTAAATTATGGCAGGTGACAAATCTATCAAGAACAGTGCACAATGGATTTTCATCAAGCTATTGAACACACAACATTACCATTTTCTGTTAAGACATGAAATTTTGCATACAGAGCTTAGAGAAGCCACACCCAGCAACTGTGGCTTGCACACTGCATAATTTATTTCCAGAACAGCATGACAAATGATTTTGATATGCTATCTTCCATAGGCTAACTTAGTGATTATTCAGTAATAAAAGTGCAGAAGCCTGACTTCTGGAGGGCTTGATAATGTTACCTGCAATCTGTTTTACTCTGACATCTATTTTATCATTTAAGACTTATTTTGTTTTCCTTCTGCTTTAGAATATCTCTGAAGTCTCATTCATGAATTACAAAGCAATTGCTCAGGTCTCTAGCTGAATTCAGCACAGTGCAAAGATTGTGCAATTTAGGACAGCAAAACAACTGTAAAGCAACCTGAATATGCCCTTTCCCTAGGATTTGCCAGCCTCTTGGCTGCCCTGTCTTGTGCCTGGCAGCAACTCCTGCTCCAGGAAGCCTTTACAGAAAGTTTCTTGTCCTTCCTTAACTGTACCTCTTCGCCCCAAAGTTCAGCTGTTTTTCCATTTTTTCAGGTGGTTTTCCTTTTTAGCAGCACATCACAACCTAGGTCTGAGACGTCAGTCTAATGGAGAAAGTTCTTTTTCTCCTCACAGTACTATATATCTTATCCAAGAAGCATACTCTCTTCACTAAATTATCATTAGCTGCAATACTTTTTTGTTTTGTTAGAACAGTGCTGTTTATGAAAGCTACTATAAATGTTGAAGTTCCATTATGGAATACCTATTTAAAATGCTCTCTATGTAATGTGTCACCGTTTCGTACTTGTAACTCAACTAGATTATGATATTCTCTTTCATGGCTACAGACACAACCATGATTGTTTTCTCTACTGGCTTTTTCTTATATTTTCTCTGATTCCATTCTTCATTCTACAGAAATTTTTAAAGTCAAGTTCCATGTCACTTTTACAGAATTAAGATTCCTTACAGGTATTCAAGTAATTGTCTAACTTGAATTGTTTTCATATGTAGTTAACTGAGAACAAAAGTTTTAATGATGGTTAAAGAACACTGGATTGCTTTAGCAAAGTAATTAAGGCTTTTTGCCACCAATAAAATCCACTGTAAGTATTAATGAATATTAAAGTCTTAATGAATTCACAAAATATCCAGTGAAGTACCTGATTTGTATACACAAAATACAAACGAGGCTATGCTATTTCAATTATATATATACACTCAGTTAATAAAACATACATGAAAAGATAAGTTGCCATCCCTTAACACTAATTTGCTCCTCAGGACTGAGTTTCTCAGCAGGGCAACTAAAACAAAAATTTGCATGTATGATGATTTACTTAAATGTTTTCAACAAATGAGAAAAAAATGACTGTAGGATCTTTCTCCCTACTCCTAACCTCCTGTTTCACTTTGCAACACAATTGTAATGACCAAAATAAAATTGAGAAAGAACTTACACTGTCATCTCTGCTACTTTACAGCCTAATTATTACGGTTCATTGAAGCACACAAAAATGACAGTTCTGCTACTCTCTATTCATAGAATTTAATAATAAAAATATGACAGTGTTAAGTCTGTGGCTTTACACATGGAAATGCAAAGGAAATTTTACAGCAAGAGTGCTGTAGTCCTTTACTACAGCAGCATCAGAAGAGAGGCAGCACTGTAAAAGAAAAAGAACAGACACTTCCTCACTGCTTCTAAAAACAGTCCAAAGTCTCAACCAATATACTAGCTAGAAAGAATGCATGCAAGAGGGGGTCTACAGTGTTAGGTGCAACATTAATTGCATTTCACCTTCATTACTATTGCCCAAATAAGAGCAATTTAATACTGTTCTTACCATCAAACTAGATCTGTCTCCCTCTGGGTCAATAATGCAAATTATTTTGGCTAACAGGGAAGGCGGAAATGAGTATCTGGTATTCTCAGCATGTCATCAAATCTCATTTCAGTCACAGATGCTCAGCTTATATTAGAACTGCATGAATGAAAAGTTTCATATAGAGGAAAGGGAGAAGCTTAGTGAACACAAAAGGACTATCAATAAGAGGAAAGACAAGATAAGTCTCATGAAAGCATCAAAACATGCAAATATTTCAAGTAGAGTAAGGATGTTAAAAAGATCTCCAGTGTATTGTGATGGTGTATTATTGGTTTTCGAAATATTTGCGCTTACAAGCATTAAGAGCCTTCAATATATTTTTGAACACACAGGAGTAGATTGGATAAGATGTGATGGACAGCAGTAACATGTTTGAGTGAATTCCTACAACCATACATAGTACCACAGGTGGAGATGTAAAGAGCCATCTGCCTAGATCATAACCTGAGACTGAGACATAAGCAGATGTAAGTTAAAAATCCAATTACTCAAAGCACATCTTCTGTACTCACAAATTCGGAAAAGAGAAAAGAAAATTTTGGATTACAGACTGACTTCTTAGAAAGCTAATAATAATCTCTGAACATGATGTTTATCGCATTCCAGACAAATTTATCTTGGTAAAGCTCTTTGTTAGCAAAGGCAGTTAATGGCTAGTTTATGTGCACTGTGCCTCAGAATGCAACTTCAGGTCCAGAACTACATTAGAATTTTCTGAGCTCCACAAATGTGTCACACACCATTATCTAAATATTATTAAATATAAAAGAACACAGAATAAGTTCAGTCAGTTATTTTCTTTTTCAAATGAAAGAGAAAACTATCCCTGCAGCTTATGTAAAAAGAATGAACTAATCAAATGTCTAATCAAGTAAAACAAAACAAGTATGAGGAATTAAAGAGCCTTCTTGTTTTTCTAGAATTCAAATTTCTTACGCACTGTTGTCACTCAGAGAGAAAAACAGTTCAGTCATTTGCCATGCATCTTTTTATCAATTCTATTTTGACCGTCTTATTTTGTAAATCAATGTTACTGTTTCACTTCTAAAATAGTAGCCTAAAAACACAGCCAGCATGCAGTGAGTAAGTTCGAAGTAGAAACCATCATCTGGCAAGAGTCTGAGGTGTTTGATCCTACTATATATTTTGGATAAACTGCTGGAAACTGGATAACTGCTTCCCCTTTAAAAACGACTTAAAACACTTCTAAAAATCCATTCCTGCAGTAATAAGAACATATTTACTCTTCTAGGAATAAATGTCTTCAGATCCTAACATATTTCCTGACCTTCAGTCTGACAGAAGTTTCTTAATTAAAATTTCTTTCTGTTTATTTTGAAGCTTATTTTTAAAGAGTTATTCCTGGATTTGTGTTCTGAAATTCTGACTTCTACAGTTTAGTATCTAGCTTTTAGTGCCTTTGATCCAATATGGTATGACACAAGCAAAATCAATACCTTAGGCCTCAGATATTCAATTATTCACATTCTCCACTACTTCTTAACACGATTATTTTGACTTTCTATTAAAAATCTTTCTGACATGTTGTGCATATAGTTGGGGCACATGTACCAATATGAGTATCTATCTCCAGTGAAAGGGAGCACAAATACCAAGAAGTTAAAATAATGTTTTTCGAGCTTGCCACAAGCTAATTTTCATAATTTAGCTTTATTCTTGCCTATAGTGAAAAGTAAAAAAATAATCAGACTGTATGTGTTTGTGTTTTTCCTTCCACTCCTGGAGGTATTCTGCTGTCTTGTATTTACAAAGACTTACCTGAATTACAAGTATTGCTCTATGCTTCTTGCCGTACATTCTTGGCTTGAATCCCACTGTTATATGGGTTCCAACAGTGCCTACTGGGAGAAGTTCTCCAGCTTGCGGCAGTACGACAAACTCTGGATCGCTGCCTGCCAGAAAATATGCAGTGAATGGCTCTGGGTGCCTACAAAAAAGCACAGGAGGATATTGTGCCTTTTACAGTATCTTAATACTCAGTTATCTACAGTCAAACATTTATGCCAACATGTAGCGTGAATCAGGAAACTTGGCAGCCTACAGAATGCTTACAGAATAATAATAGCATTGTTACTTACAGAATAATTATTCTGTAGTAATTATTTATATTTATTTATAAACATTTATAATCTTTACATACAGACACCTGGATACAGGTCTTCCATTTCCAGCATTAATATTTTATTATGAATATTATATTACTTACAGAATAATGATAGCATTTTCCACCAAAAAAGTAGAATCGCTGTACTTGTAAAGACAGCTGACATTATGCATAGGAACATGTTTTGCTACTGAAAATTACTCATTTTAATAATACTGATAGAAGGAAACTCCACATCAGACTGAAACTTCACTTTTCCTGTTTAGAAACCCTCACTTTTCTAATCCCTAATCAAGTAAAACTGACAAGCCACCCATTTTATTAAGTTTTATGACAGAGTTTGCAATCCGAGGAAGTGTTACGAGAATAGGTGAAAGCCTTGAAATGAATATATGGAAAATCCTGGTTTTCTATCTCTGTTTTCCAAACTTTTTTTGTTCTATACACAAACACTTTAAAATATTACAATAAAAAATATTACATTCCTCTACAGGCCTCATAAGAACTTTTGTCACAGATACTGTAGAACTTGTTTAATAGCCAGTTTCATGGCACTACTTGTGCACCCAAAGGAAATGTCTTATTCCCAGTAAAAACAGTGGCTGTGGACTACAGGAGAGCATACAAAACATTTTTGGCCAATCCCAAAATGAAGACTATCTATCAGAGTTCCTCAATGACTCCTTGTAAACATATTCTCAGCACAAAAATATACATCATATATTTTGCAGTTAAGTATTCACCTTTCAGTCCTTTCATATGTTGCAGAGGACATTTCCATTACTGTCTAGACTCATATTTTACCCTCATTCTCTTCTCGCATCTAGCTTATGTCCAAAGCCTGCACTTTCTTTTCCATAATTCTTCAATATCCAACCCATCTGAACAACTTTCTTCTAGGCTTTTGCCACTTCCTGTCTTATATTTCCTTCCCATCTGTCTAGTCCACTCTGTTAGCATATTGACTACTCCTACTGTATGTTGTGTGTATTTTTAATATATGAACATTAGCTAACCTGTGAATATACAGAAGGAGAACAAAAGAAATTGAAGTCGAAATATGATATCGTTGTCAAAAAACAACCTACAACACTCTGCCACTGTATAGCAGAGCAAGTATCATGCTTAGAGCTACATCTTTAGTTGATAAAACTTGAAGAATGAAAAATTAACAGGAACTCAAAGGAAAACTGTTCAAATCTATGTATTCATGGGTTGTCACACCAGAAATAATACTGCTTTCCAAAGAAAATACAAAGGAGTGTAATTTAATATTTTATGACTATTCATATCTCTGTGGAAATGTCCCACATTTCCTGGGCAAGTGCTATGCAGTGGGTGGTACATTGGGTCTATATTATGTTGTTTAAAAATAGCTCTGCTTTTGCATACATTCTCATGAAAAGTTTTCTTAACTTCAAAATGCTCTCATGAAAAAAGGTCAGACTGCAACTCTGTAGAAACAAACAGTGCCAGTACAAAATATGGAAACCAAAAAGCTTTTGCGTCCTCAAAAAAATTATAGAAGAACATTATATTTAGTAGTGCCCCATCAGACTTAGGTGCATTAGTGGATTTAGCTTAACTTTTCCTTTAGCTGCCATCAAGGCGGTCAAAACTACTGAATGTCTGAAGCTGCATTTCAAGTCCTGTGACATCAAGCTTATGCTGATAATCTTTTTGTGGAGCCTCAAGTTGTGCAGCTGAGTTTACACCACTACAGCCACCAAACTTGTTACGGCCCGAGTTCCCACCTCTTGCCATCTAAGCCCTGAGTTTTCACATCTTCATTTCCAGCAAGGCCTGCTCAACTGCGAACATTTACAGCATACCTACTACACACACAAGACAGGCAGGGATAGGAAAGAGTAGACATATCAATAGCAGAGCAGAGCACTCATGAAAAACATCTGAGATGAATATTTAAGCCCTGGTTCTGATCTAGACCAGGAACCTGAACACATAATTGCTCTATTGAATTTAGGAAACATTGTAAAATAGTGCTTGCTCTCTCTCTTGTGTTCAGTCTATTTTCTGTTAAGCATGAAAAGCATCCAGCTAGTTAGGATTGACACCTACTAATATACACTTTGTGTCTTCAAAAGACATATAACAGCGTGACTCAGATGACAGATCTAATGACGAACGGCTAAGTGAAGTGGGAGAGGCTGCATGCTCAGAAGACACATGAGAATAGGTACGTTACTGATGTAGAAATTGCATCTTAGCAGAGTATGATGCAACAGTAACTTTTTTCAAGTACCAGAAATGATTCCTCAAAACAGTTAGAGAATGTACGAGAGAAAAAGCCATTGTTTTAATCTGACAAATGACAAGACAGTTTAAAAAGAAATTGTCATAAAGCTCCTCTACAACTGTTCACACAAGACACTCTCATTTGCCAAGTCAGAGAAAAATCTTACTGCATTAACTGTGCCAGATTCTAATTTTCAGAAGGAAAATTGAAGAAAAACTATTAAAATGCTTTAAAAAATCAACATGCCTCTAGACAGCACTGAGAAAAGATATTAGAAGAATGCTATATTTTTTTCTGTGATGAGTAAATATACACACATATATATATACACCTAAAATCTCTTCCTTCCCCTCCCTTCCCTTTCCTTCCCTTCCCTTCCCTTCCTTTCCAGCAGTTTTAAGAAGAAGAGTGAAGTCAGTTACTTGACATAAAATGTTCCTTCAAGAAGGAGCTATGTCCAAATAAGGAAAACAGAAATTCTGTTAATTTAAAAGTATTGCCATAATATGGTAGGCCAAAAGAGATGCTGAGGTAGATATGGCTATCAGCACATGAGCTAGGAATTCAAAACTTATTCACACAGATAGAAACAGGAACCTTTCACAGTGCCTGTAGTTCTGACAAATCATGGATTTTTCTGTTAAAAATATATCTAAAGATGGCCACACAAGAAAAACCAAGTGGTGTTTTCACTGATGTTCATGTCAGGGAGACTAGCTGGAATTCTGGGTAGCTTGCTAGCATGTCTTCTCGTTGTCATCATCTATATAGTACAGAGAGAGCTAGGGATCCCCAAAGTCCCCAAAATAGCACCCAAATTTCCAGCATTATACCTTTCAGTGTCTGTATATTTAGTGTATAATTAAAAATTAATAATTATATTGCTTAAAATGATTAAAAATTAATTCTTCCTTTGCTCTTTGATTACTGCTGCAGGTAAAATAGCTCTGCAGTCATTTTGGCTTCTCATTTCTCAGCCAGGAAGGACAGGGATGAGGCATTCTGTATTTTCCCAGGAAGGCTTTTGTTTAAGTCAAGGGTGGCAGATACAGACATACTTGATAAAGTTGAATGACATGCAGGGTAGGGTTTTGAAAACATGCACAAATCAAGCACAAATGAATTAGTAAATATAAAGTCAGAGGCCATCTAAACCAGAGAAGCAAATGGGTCTTCCCATCTGTGAGTTCGATAACTACTGTCATAATGGCTGGATGTTACTATCAGACAACATGACCTCTCTCCTTATTCAAAGAATGAACAATACTAAATATTAAATTGAATTTAAAAAATAATTAGGAAATAAAATTATGACAACAGGAAGAGCGGAAATTGAGCTAGTTTAATAGAAGTAATTATAGTTACTCCTTTAATCCTCACTTCACATTATTTTTAAAAAGCACTTTATGCTAGTCAGTGTTCTTATGTTAGATAATTTTTATATCAGTAAATTGAAAACAAATAGCACCTTATGTCTTCAACTAAAAAATTCAACTAAAAAAAAATTTAAAACGTATAATGCCATAGAGATCTCACTACAAAGCTTATAAAATATACTTAGGCCCAGCAAATCTATTTTATAACGCTGAAAATATAATGAAATCTTTATTACATTAAGGCTCAAAATAGTATTATTTGCTCCTCTCTTCCTCAATCTAGTGAAATAGTAAACTATTCCTATAGAAATTTAGAAATATACTCCTTTACAAAACTCAGTATTTTGCAAACTATACTTAAAAAGCAATGCGTGGTGCTTTTGACCAAATGTACTTTTTTCAATAAAAAAAGAATAACATAGCCTATTCATCTGTGAAGTATCTAACTGCAAGGAAATAATGGATGCAATTTGAAAATGCTGCAATGTGTTTCCAAAAATAGTTAATCATAACTAAACTTACTTGCTGTAATTTGTAGTTAACACCTGCTGGAAAACGCATGAGATTTTAGTCATTACACAGTCAAGTTCTATACACTCATCAGCAGTATACAATTCTGAAATTCTCTGAAGTTATTAGTCATAGCTGGCATGATTTAGATGGTTACTTTTCAATAAGAAATGGCAGTAAGGAAAGAATTAGATTATCCTCATCATTTCTCATAACTGATTATGTTAAATATCAAAAGCAACTGTAAATCCTGAACTCCGGACATCAGAAGAGATGTCCACACCACTTACCACTGTAAAGCTTTGGAAAGACTGCTTCAGAATTTAAAGACTTTCAAAAATATGAAGAAACACTGCATGACAAAATGACTTACAGGGTATGTTTTTTTCCAAATATAACATCACTTCTGATGCCTACATGTTGTAAGATCAAACGCGGGAGCTACAATTCTTGTCTTCAGAAAATCTTACTCTCTTTATACCAAGATGCATTATATAGACAGACTGGTAAAGTGGCTTTTCCTTCTAGAAGAGGTCCTAGTAATACGGCTAAATATGGTTCCTGACTAAATATGTTAAACCTCAGGTATCATATTGCTAAGAAAGACAGTCATCACTTTTTGGAAGCTCTGCTCCTTGTGTATCATTATCAACATTTTCCACCATGTCATCTACATTCAGACTCCAAAAATGGAGCTTAGTCAATATTTGTACTTTGCAGCTGCCACTACGTGGGAGATACTAAGATAAAGTACTCTAATTACAACTTTAGATTAATGGTAGAATTTCACAGAACTGGTAACAATTAGATTGATATACGAATCCAGGACTATAATACACACAGCAATATATGAGAGACAGTAAGTAACTGTGCTGAGAACCTAATGAATGCATTTTCTTGCAGCATATATAATTCTAGCTCCTGGTAGTTCTAATGAAATACAGCAGTAATTACAGAAAAACAGAAATATTTTTCAAAGTTGTAACTATAAAATAATTTTTGTTTTTCCCTTGAGAATTATGGAAGGTACAGGAAAAATTGCATTGCTCACTATTCTTCAGACAGCATTAAAATTAATTTTCTGTGATCAAGGAATTTCTTTACTGAACATTTGTTCTATGCATTAGGAAATGAGCATAGATGAAATATGGAACATATCCACCTCAGTGTACAAAATACTAAATGTAGGTTAACATAACTAAATCTGCATATGCAGTCATTTTAAAGCCTAAATTCAGTTTTCCTGTCTTCTCCCAGCCCATCTATTTTGCTGTTTTTTTATTCTAGCCCTGTTTCCATAATCTAGTGGAGCCTTGGATTATGCATATGCCACTCTATGGAGTGTGGATGGTATCCATACCGATACCATCTTTTTGGCTTCTGTGATAGCAGGCACTAAGTGTGCTTTTCTGAAGCACAGGCTGAGTTCATCTGAGAAGTTTCCTTAATGCAAGAGATCTCTGGTTTGTGACAAACACAGATTTGGAGTGGAACGTTGGGGTGGAAGAGGAGGATGGATAAAATTTGATTGTATAGGGGAAGCAATACATGATTAAAACTATCAGTGACAGGTAAGATAGTGATGGAAAGCTAGAATTACATCAGAGAAAGAAGGCTACATATATGAGAATTAAACAGATAGAATGAATAGGACAGAATTATCCACTGTTTTGACTAAACATGCAAAATTAATGTAAATTACCAAACCTTTTCAAATGAAAGCAGTATTCATGTATATCTACCTTCATGTTGCATATTGGCTACTGAAGAATCTGCACTGGAAAACAAGTGAGGCAACACTCTGCTGCAGCTGGATGCCAGTATTTTAACATGAAGAAATAAATCCAACTGCCTCTGTACTAGAATACACAGTAGTAAATATTCTCCAGAAAACAGTTCTCTATTAGTAAAATTGTTCTGATCTCAAAAGATAATTGATTAAAAATACATTAAAAAATAAGTTATTTTCAGTAAACCAAATGCAAAAAGCATTTAAGCCTTCCTTAAGAATAGTATCATTTTCAGAATTTTTATACTCTGTTTCAAACACAGAGAGATCAGCATAAAAAGAAAGGACCAATATTTTAAGATGCATATCAAACAAATTCCTATTATTTTTATTTAGAGAGATAATATTTTATCTATTCTTTTTTGGCTAATATTGCTGTCATTACATACATCAGTTTACATTGGCATTCAATAATGCATTTGGTACTAAAACAAACATTAATGTTAAATACTACAACCTTGCTCCAAAGCCAATTACTTCACTGGAAATGTTGCCAATGATTTCAGCTGGTGCTGAATTAAGCCTATGTTTATGACAAACACCAAAAAAGGTCATCTGTGAATGTTACAAAATGGCAGATTTTTCATACTTAACAAGTGAAATCTACTTATCTGTTTCTAAGCAATCTTAAAGCCATTACAAAAAGCTCCCAATAGTATGTCCTTTTTGAATTTTCTAAGCTGAAAGTAAAATATTGGACTACTCATATATCACAATTGTCCTAGCTGTAGACAATTTTTAAAAATATATTTGAATTTTCCTCATACAACAAAAGTGTGTGGCTGGATTCCCAGTGTCTTTCACTATTCACTGAAGGAGATATTGGTCTTTTGCTCATTAGAGGCATGTGTATCTCTATTTTAAATTTATTAAAAACAATGCCTTACATATTTGCATGGGTTCTCAGAGTTTTCATATTAAAAGTCATTTTGAACAGCATAGCAACTCCCCTTTCATTTGTAACTGTAACATTATTTCTGAAGCAACTACATCAGCTGTAGTTATGGGGAAAATGGAAAATCATTAATTTACTTTTAAGTATTTCTTATGCATTAAGGTATTTTGCTGGGGCTGGGGGGAAGTAAAGAGAAAAGAAGTTGTTAAAAAAAATGAAAAAAGAAAGCATGCTAAAACCATTGACCTTATAGCTTCGTAGAGGCCACCAGAGGTGCTCTTTGGGTCACTAAAGCTTGTCAATTAAATGGTTATACATAAGAGAATCCTAATATGCCCTTAATAAGATACTGCCCTTTTTTCTGTGCAGTAGCTCCCAATAGTTTTTATTGTTGCAACACTATGAACCCTGCAATCCCCAAAAGATGTACAGCTCTTCTTAGTGGTGCCACACAATCACTCTGTCCTACAAGTACAAAAAGGAGAAAAAGACACAGTTGCAGACTCTCTTTCTAGAGGGCTACACAGAAAACACCTCTCTGCTTCCCCTCCAGTCACTCTCATTCGAAGAACCAGTGCAATGTGGTACTACTATTTATAAGAAAAGAAGACAGAAAGTATATGTATATACAAGGGGAAGTACCAGAACTGATTCTCCATTGGATTGGGCTGCTGACTCTTAGGAAAAAAGCCAAAGGGGTGATCATTTTGCTCTGGAAAGGGCTATATGATGATATTCCATATCCCAATGGAAACCTCTTAATCCATATTTTAATATTTTATGGGTTTATTTTTAATCTGAGTCATTTGAGTTATTCAAGCATTAAATTACATCTGTAATATACAAGTTTCTTGTGTAATTGCTTTCAAACTACAGATCCTGAATGCTACATTTTAGTTGGCTGAGGACTCTATTTCCATGATAAAATCTTCACCATCAAAAGATCCTAGGTAAAACAAAGGTAAGATAAAGCAATACAAAACTTACAGAGCAGTTGTTGGTACTGTTTACAGTATAGACCATATTCATTACATGCAAGCATTACAATTTGTATGTAAAATGTGTATAGGGGGAACCCTTTTTATATAAAATGAAGTTTGAATGTTTTTGAGGGAAAAAGAGAATGTCTTCCACCAAAGCTCCTTCTATATATAACTGTAATGATTCAGGCTTTATAATACCTTTTTGAGAACATTAGGTCTCTTCACTACTATCAAACACCTACTAGCAGATTACAGTATTGCCAGAGCAATTGCTTCACTTTTGTTCCTGAAACAGCCCATTCTACTGAAGCCGTTATCTTGAACATGGCAGTAGGGGCCTTTTTCAAAGTTCTCATGAATTATCATCACTGACAGCCATCTGAAAGCTGGAATAACTGTCCATCTCCAATGCATAGCTTTCGGAAATAACCTCTTAAAAAAACAGTAAAAAACAAGGAAACTTCTTTCTGGGGATGCTACAAAAGCATGCATCTACAATGAAAATTAATTATCAGTCAGAGCATCTGATACACTTGGTACAGTACAGTAAAAATAATACAGTAAATACAGTGAAAAAAAATTATCAGGAACCTTTAAAACTTCCATAAGGTAATTAAATTTTGTTTACTATTTTAAAGCTTATCTATCTATAATACACAATGGAATCCTTGAGTTCCTGCTATATATAAATTCATTACAGAGTTACCAGATTATTCAACTCTAAGAAAATAATGAAAAGTATATTAAAATTATACTAACAGAGATTTCTGCAGGACTTTTAAAAAGGAGCATTTGTGGACCAATAATAAAATACTGAAAACTCTGACAAAATTATTTTATCTAATGAAAGGGGAGAGTGAAGAAGAATGCATAACATTCCTATATAATAAAACACAAGTACTTTAAAAAGAATGCCACATTTTAAAATTCTTAAAGCACAACACAAAGGCTTTTTTGGCTTGTTTTACCTATAAAGTATTTTGAAAAACAATCAATTTAGTAAAATCAATTAGTAAAAACATTTAGTTAGAGCTCTGTACATGTTCCATAAAGTAAGCCTTTAATATTGTGACACATCTTCCTTAGCACTGTTATGTATTTTAACACCCAAAAGCATTTTAGGGCAAAATCTTAGAGTCATAACATAAGCATGTGGACCTACTCCACCAATTCTCCCTTGTAGCTACAGACTAATGTGTAGAACATTTCTGTTTCTTACAGTACAGCTTCAGAACCACCACTTATTACCAAGTGTGACACTTGGAAGTCATGACTTATTTCTGAAATAGCTGCAGCTTAGTTATGTTTCTGTTGCCCAAATCTATCCTATTTGAAGCATCTGAGCATGGGTTATAACCTCAGAAAATTGCATAAATACTTTATCACAAGTATTTTTACCTTGTCTGGCTTGTAAGCTTAAAGCCAACTATAGTTTCCTTGTTCAGGCCAACTGCTTCAATGTTGATAACATCATCCACTTCTGGCTCCATAGCAATGAATAGGATTGGAAACTTCCAGATTCCTCCTGTAGCACATTGTACTACCAGAGTTGCTGCATTCCTTAAAATTTAAATTAAAACATTTATTGCATAGAACAGCATAATAAAATATAAACTCAGTAAACTAATATCCAGAATAAGCTTCTGTGTGCACAGAACTATACGTCAGTAAAATGAAGGTGCAGGTGGCTTTAAATTGGAACGTGTCTTTAATTTTGTATGACATAGTATTTATCAGTAGTACTTTGAACTGGAATGTAGGCTAAATAGCACTGGATATTTACAGTATAATATAAGAAAGGACATAATATGAAAACAAAATGACAGGCACAGACAAGAGATTTGATTCTGCTTCTGTTTACTCTGATTTAATTTAACTCATTCTTTTTTTTACTGGTTATTCTTTATTTATTCTGGTGTTAGAGGAGAATTTTGGTCCAGAACATGTTAGCAGTACATATTAGAACCAAACAGATCTGACTAAAGTCTATGAACTTTCAGAAAATGCCAGACTATGATGTCCTTGGACTGTCTAAAAATAGAATTAGTGCTGTAGATTCGGATGATAAAGAAACTAATTTAATTGCAGCCTTTCAGTCCTCTACACCAGGCTTGATAGGTCTCAGGTACATAAAGATAAAAAAATGGGGGTGGGGGGACAGAATAGAATAGAATAGAAATAAAAAAGATTTGTAAATAAATCTCTCCTCTGACCTGTGTGGAAATGGGTGGATAGACTTTCTTAGAGGCCTACTCTTAGTCCATTGCAATAACTCTCTCCACTACTGCAAATATAGTGCCCTCCTGCATCCTAAAAATACCCTCTTTGTATGCAGCTCATGAGATCTGGCAGTTTCTGCTCTCCTCTTCCTGGTAATGACCAACCTCTGAATTTCTCTTTGCTTGCACTTTCTTGAAAGAAGCTTCAGGAAAGCCTGTCCTCCATACATGCTTCGCTTCTTCCAAAGGAAGATGCAATTTCTCACTCTGTCCAAAAGAATATCCCTTTCATGGTTTCTTTTTAAACAGATGGGATGTACTAATTTAAAGCAAAGCAAAGCAACCATTTTTCCCATCACAGCTATAGAAGAGGGTACCATTTTTCTGTGAACCATTGTCACTGGGAAACTGCAGACTCGTTTCAAATTAAACCACCCCCCTCTGTCAAAGAATATGCACAAACATTTGTCTAGGAAAAGTTTTCCAAGGTTGACAGGCCATCTCGTCTCCTTGCTTTACTTGGGGAACAAATAATTTTCATTTGAGGCTGTAAAGCATTCAATACTCCAACAAATAGAAGTAAATTGATGGACACAGAGAATAGGGCAGTAACTCAACAGAACCATCTAGCAGGCATTAAAAAGAAACACTGTCAGTTTTAATACCAAAGATATCATAATGAGAAGCGGCAAGTAAGGAAATCTAAAATAATAGATCTCAGAGGGGAAAACAGAATTAAGAAAATAGTGTAGGGAGGTGTTTACTTAGCTAAGCTTAATCAGATAGGATGTTATTGCATGTTCTACTAGTAATAAAGAACAAGGACTTACCTCATTGGTTTGTTAGGTGCAAACACTATATTAAAGATCAGTGTTACAATTCCAGACTCTGTATCCCGTTCTTTTTGCATCAGATGTATACCCACCAAAGAATCAAGCTGAGATTTAATTTTATCTGATTGATATTGTAATTCATACAGAAATTCCACTGTTGTAGGAAAACCTAAATGATGTAACAGCAGAAGATCAATTTGTGTATATTCAAATCACAAACATTTGGCTGGGTACTAGTTACATTTCTAGCTTTTCTTATTAAAAATGACAAATGAGTAAAACTAGCAATTATCCAAAACTTGACTGATTTGCTTCTGATTGCATAGTAAAATCTTCCAATTTCATGTAATAGGCTATACAGTTTCAGGGAAAAGGGAAGCTGGAAGAATTAGGAGAGGTTAACAATAATAGTAACATTGCTCTGGCTACCATTTCTACAGTATAGTGGGGTATTTCTAGTTCATCAGCCAAATTTAAATTGCGACAATGTGTTACTATTTGTGACTACTTCCATTGGGCCAATCTCAAAGAAAATTGTCATGAACCACATCAGTACCCCTGATGGCTGCCAGCCTGAGAAACAGTCACTGTAATGAAAAATAGCAAAGGTGTCACTAGCAGCCTCTTCTCTTATTCCCTTTAGTAGCTATGAAAAGGCCAAGTAATAATGACATAAAAATAAACAGCTGAGCTTCTTGAATCAAATGGTTCTTCCAGCTATAATAAAGAACACTGTAATATTCAGTATACGATAGTAATTTGTGCACAGGCGGGAACTAAATTACTATGAGGAATAGAACCTTAAGCTTCTAATCTATTTAAAAGTTTTACACACTGTGGATGAAAAGTCTCTTAACAACGTCACTAAATGTTACAGGAGATTTCATTTTACTATGACCACCTATCTCAGGACACATTGTGACTTTGCAGAGCTTAGTGTGATGCATTGTGCAGAACTCCTATTTATGCACCCATCTATACACTGGCTATAGACTGTCAATCAGGTTCAAGGTTACCTCCTACGGCCTTCAGGTTTGGAATTCTAAAATACAGACTGTACGTTTCTACAAAAAATCTGTATCCCCAAGAAACAACGCACTGTGAGATAGCTAAACAACAGTTTACTTCAGTTTTGCCCATCTGTAAAGCCATTTAAAGAGTATGGAGATTCCTTCCTATGCCTGAAGTCCTTTCTTCTTTGCTTAAATGTAAAAGTTCCTTTTCACTACTTCATTAACTAACTAGAAGTTTTAACTCTTGTTGCCAATATTTTTGTAACACATAGCTCAGATTGACCCTAAAAATTGTCAGAGCTTATACTGAATCACTTCTAACTCTTTAAAGTACATTGTTTACACAGATGTATGGAAGGTTTATCCTAGATGTACGAGTTACACAGATACAAGCAAAACATTGTCACCAACATACAGGATTATCTGTCATAGTAGATACACACTGAGTACTGAAAACATAGGATTTCCACATATTAATCTATCCTTTATAACTGCACTTTGTTATTATACATGCCCTTTGTTATAATGAAATTAAAGACAAACATTTTTCCTACAGTTTATAAAATTCCTGGGATCATACTACGTTGTTCCATGTTTTGTTGTTAATGTAAGAATAGCGCTTCTCACTTTCTGAAAAATAACATGTTCATGCCATGCATTTAGAATTCAAGGCAGCCCGAGGCTTGTAATAGTCACCCTATACAAGTGTCAAAACATGAAGATTTAGACATAAAAATTAACTTATGTGAGAGAAAAGATGACATCATTTGGAGCTTTCCATAGTGGGAAAATTGCAACTGTTGAGCAGATGTTTCTTTTAGCAGTTAAATCACAGAACACTGCTCAGAAAAGGATTATTTTATAGTTCAGATGCTAGGAAGAAAATGTGAATTACGTGGTGCTTTTAGTATCTGAAGATATTTGGTTTTGGTTTCACATTTATATAGTGCCTTTTAGTCATAAGCAATTAAATATTATATTTTTTCTGCTCTGGGCTGTTTTATAACCTGTTCTATGCTCATAGTAAGCATTTAGTTAAAATATTTTAATATTTACAACACCTAAGGAAAAACAATGCATTTTTAAGCACCAAATGAAAATATCTGTAAGCTTCATTATGCAGGTCCCTTAGCTAGTTGTGAATCTACACTGCAGATCTAGTTTAGGGCTGTTCAAAACAGGAAAATGTAATTAGATTTTCATCAGAGCTGCAGACCCTAAAGACTAGCATATTACCATATTACGGGAAGCCTTCCTGAATATGTTAATATTTATTTCAGACAATTCTATAATACACATGCTGCCTAAAGAAACTGGCAGCTGCTGAAGGCAAAGAAAAAATGTTAAACATTGCTAGAGATGTGTCCAAACGATCAAATATTCAGATTTCTATTGACTCTTAGAAGCCCAGCTTCAATTAAAATGGCAAAATAAATAAAATGTTGGAGACAGAGTTATCATTATTTTTAAAATAATGCCAAATACAATATTGCATATTGTTCAAATATGCCTTGAACCTTTAGCCCAGCACTTTGTATATCAGTCGTTCACTAGTTTTGTTTTTAAAATCACCAGTTTAGTGCAGGTATGATTCTTATTTTATCTAAAGCAAATTGTAGAATAGACATGCAGGGGTAAAGTACGTCCCAATTAATCTGCCTCTGTTCTGAAAACAGAGCAGCAGCAATAGTTTTAACCAGTTCATGCTTGTCTTAAAATACAGATATTTATCAATCCAAAAAATGGGATAAAGATATAACATGGTATTTATGTACAGCTGGTTAGACCTAAGGAACAAAATTCCAATTATAAAAAATATTACTTCTTCATAATTCCCAACAATTATTATGCATTATTTTAGTAAAAAGTGAAGTAAGAATACAGTTTTTAGGTAATTATTGCAAGATTAATTTTGTAAAGCATTGAACATTTCTTATGCTGAAAGGCTGTGAATCTCGATTTTTTATAGTGTTTTCTTGTCGGTAACTAAAGACTTTGAAAAGTTAGTATGCATCGAGGCAACATTTATGTATGCAGCTCTATAAGAATTACTGAAGCAACTATATTTGAAAGCCTGCCTCACGACAAGAGTTTTGAGCTATGTTCTTTTGTATATGGCTGTCATTTATCTCAAGTGTTAGCAAGGCTACTTCTCAAAAAGCACTAGAATTAGAGTGCTGAGGATTTGTTGTGTTTTTTATAACCTCTAAGAAGATGAAAGGAAATAGGTCACTTTTGTTTTATTTACTTTTTGACTCGTAAGTGTGGAAACTTCAAGGTTTTTACATTACCAGCAAACAACTTAGAAAAATGTGAATTTTTGTGACTGTTAGGGATTACTGTAAAACTAATGAATAGATGGCATACATCTAAAAATAAAAAGACCAGCCTAACAGGTTCACACAACAGGTACATCAGGAATGTAACTGACTTCTCAGTAGAAAAGTTAACCTGCTAAGAGCTAATTACAAAACAGTGATGGGCCTAATGTCTATAGATGGTACTGTGAAAGGCCCACTGGATATATCTGACCTGGAAAAAAGTTTCACATGGTCATTAGAGAAGCTTTGTGCACCTCTCTCATATTTCTGAACAGTGAATAAGTGTTTGACCTCACTGAAGACCAGCTCATTAAACAACATGCTTTCTGATGATAAAAGTCTAATGGAAAGAGGCCTATGAGGCTGCAGTCTTTTTGTGGATTCCCAAATGAGATCTAGCCATCTGAGCACTCTGCAAATAACGCTTAACCTGCGGCACACTTGGTGACTAGAAATGGCAGGGGAGAGGACCGTGCTAAGGGATGCTCCTATCCTTCACGCTGTCTCCAATTTCCAGTGACACAGGAGGAAATTGAAGCAGTGATGGAAAAAGGTTCAGATTGCAAAAATGCTTGTCCTCATTACAGAAGCTTTTCTTACTTTGGATAGATGCAGCAGAACAGAGATAAAGAGTGAATTCATGCGAGTGGCCTCCCTCACTTCCCATTCAGCCGGCTGCAATCTTACTTGCAGCCATGTAATAAAGAAGGTCAGCACAGTCACAGGATGCAAACACAAAATGAAAGCCTGGCTATTCATAAACTTGCAGCTTTGTGCTTTTCAAAAGCCTGGTAAATTACTTTATCTGGTGCTGCATATAAACATACTGCATTCTCTCACTGTTTTTTTCCCTCGCCCTGCTAATTCTCCAAGGTTAAGTATCAGTTGCTGCCCTGGCTCCTCCTCAAGTTCTGAACAAAGACTTCTTTCCCTCTTCAATAATAGCCTCCAAAGCAAGTAAAAAAGAAACTATGGGGCCAGAGTTTATCCAATCATATCTACCAGATGTTTGGCATCTAATGTCACCCTTCCAGATGTCGGAAAATATCCTTCATAACCCCATTCAAACTCTGGTCTGACACTTGTCCTTTTCCTGCTTCTCCACTGCCTTGCAGGAGTCTTCACACACATACTCTTTGAACTCAGTAGGGAGGGGAGAGCGAACATTAAGTATGCAGTTATGCCTTAAGAGTGAAAGCAGAAACAGAGAGAATAAATGACTTGGATTAAAGAACAGCATAAAAATTTAAATAAATGAGTGGTGGACTAATCAGTGGACTAACTGGTTTCAATACAGTTTTTCTCAAATGAATAGCAAAAGTGAGTTAGAAGAGTAAAAGGAAAAAATAAAAGGAAGCCTGATGGGGAAGAACTTTCCAACATTTCAGTAGCCAGTATCTTCCAGGCAGCGAGAAATGAATCTCATTTGAGAAGTAAACATCTACTTCTCTCTGTGAAATGTCATAACTCCAGGCTAATAGCAGCAGAAAAAGCAAAGAGTGCAAGGACGCCAAAAGACCTGTTTGTAACTGAATGTGGCCTTTCGCTGAAGTTCTTCATACAGGTACAAAACTGCTGTATGGAGAGCATTGTAAGATATCGGCAAAGACAACATCACACTGTTAAATGCCAGACACCAAACTACCTTAAATACAAAGAAATTAATGGACATGAAAGTGATCTCCTTCTGCTGTTAACATACTCATTGATCCTTAATGGAATTCTGAGGAAATTCTCAGCATAGCTCTGCTTATGTGTCTTTATATCTCTTCCCTGCAAATTTATTTCTCTTTCCATATCCAGTTAAAGCTTTTCATCCATATGTTCAAGGCTCTGCAAAATTCCACTCCTAGCCACATCTTCTTTTTTCTTTTTTTTTTTTTACCATACATCCCACTGCCTGGTTTCCTAGCAAATACCTTTAACATTTCTTCCCTAAATTTTTTTTGAAGCTTATTTTTTTTGTGTGTTACCTTTTTCTCTTCCAAAACACTTTTTAAAAGTAGATTTCTAATGCAAGGCCTTAGAAAGTCTTCCTCCAAAACACTGCAACATTTAGTGAATGAATGGGCAGCTTGTCAATCTATGTATATAAAATATACTGTCTGCATCTAGTATGTGCTACTCCTCATACATTTTTGCATTCTGCCTTTCAGCTGGTTCCCTCACATTCTTTCTCTCTCTCTCTGAATCCCTTTTGGACTACTTCCCTTTTTATTACATTTACCCACATTTTTCTCTCTTAACAGTTTTTATTTCTTTGCTTTCATATAATTTGGCATACTAAATTGAAACAAAAACCTCAAGATAAGCAAAAGGATCAGCCCAGAGGATCTCTCACATGATCCTGCTTTTATCTGGCATTCTGCTTTGATTTGTACAATGTTCTATAAATTAATGTTTTACAGTAACTGATTAAAATGTATTTTTTCAAAAACATTTTATTCCTTTTTCAACATTATCTTATTTACTTACCATTGCCTTAATTTAGCTGGTCATCTAATAATTTTAGCAAATAACAATCATCTCATGATGTTTCTTCTGACTAACCACTAAAACACCTGTCAGCAAGCTTTCCTCTTATTTTAAACAAGCCAATGATTGAAGAGTTGCTTTTGTACCAAATTAATAATGAAAAGTATAATTCATACTGAAAATTACCCATTCATATGTTACTACATATCATAGTTGGTTCTATTCTAAAGCTTTTTTGGAAGCTTTGCCTTTGTTTATTTGCCTATACTACACAATAATTTGGACTTTTAAGCTACCAACTCCAATATGGAACATAAAGCCATAATTTCAAAAAGATAAAAGTTACTCTACTTGGCTACTTGGTGTAGGTTTATCCAAACTAACTTTAAGCATCTGACTAATGTAATCTGAAGATCACAGGTGGCATCACTGTGTGTCAGTGGTGTAACTAGGTCAACACTTCTGAAAATGTTTTTCCAAGCAAAACCAGAGTTGACTAGTGTCCACAGAGAGGACTGGATGTGAAAGCAGGGGACCTGAAGAAGCACTGCTGAGAGCCTAAGACTGGTAGCCCTCCGCTCCTCTGCTGAACTTTCCATTCCTCTCACAGCAAGGAGGAGAGATGGCAGAGAGAGAGATTTCTGGAATATCTCAGGTGATTTCCTTTTCTTTATCTGAGCAGCAGCAGCAGATGATAAGGCATGCGAATCGTGGAAAATATTTCCTGGACCCTAGCCTCTATATGTCAAAAGAAGCTGTTTCAAGTACATATGTTTCTTATGCAAGTTTTAGAGTGGCACAGAAATCTTGGCATGCAGAGTCGGTATTTCCTCAGTATTTTCAGAACAACCTGCCTCCAGTATAGAACATGGGCCACGTTTTCTTCAACACTTTTTTCCAGCCTTAAAAGGCAAAAGGCTCAAATGCATTCATGGTATGCAGCGATGAAAGCTAGAGAGCTTTCAGCATATCCATACCTCATCAGATTGAGGCAGATAGGATGACAAATATTCTTGCAGTAATACTGTTTTTTAATGACAGCAAGTCTGATGCAGTCTGTAAAGAAGGAAAGAGATTTTTGCAGCTAGAAAAGTTTGCGCAAGTGTACCTGGCCATAAGCAACCTCGAAACAGCTTCTTCAGGAACATATGTTATGAGGTAGTCCCAATTCACAAGGACATTATTTTTTCCCATGGTATCCTGACTCATCTGGCTCCTTTTGAATGTTGCTCTCTGAAATCAGTAGCAACTCAAGATGTCTTTTAATCTAACCATTCCATGTGTGACAGCCCACACAAAAGCTAAACTGAAAACAAAATTATTAAACTCTTCACAGGTTTTTCCACTGCACTCACCATGATGATGTCTGAGTACTTTACTGCATGAAGTAGCTATGCTACTGACTAAACAAATTATGCTAGGCATTTGGAAGACCTGCTTCCAGTGCAAGCAGATTCCTTCAGATTCCTTTACAGCAGCAAGGTATTTACAGATAGGTTGCAAGATTTTTGAAGTTATGATGCAATGACTAGGTTGTTTGTTGTTTGTTTCGGTCTTTTTATATGACAGTGAGATGGCTATTGGCCCCTCCCTCCCTCAGGGCTATCCTAGTTTTCAGCCTTCTTTTTTATCATTTGCAGATATATTGGAAACATATAGGGGATGTTCTACATTTTTTCCTATAGGAGGTTAAGAGGAAACCAGTGCTTTGCCTTTAAATCACTCATCACACTATGTGTTCAAATAATCTTCAAGCATTTTGTATTACATCCTATTGCTTAGTCACACTCACTTTTCAAAATTCATTCTTAAAACTAGTTAAAAACTATTTTAGAAATTCCTCTTATTCCTTGCCTTCCAACATTGTCAGCGTATACTGTGTCAAATATAGTTCTGTGGCACAGAAAACACTATTTTCCATATTTTGAAACATGTCATTTCCATTCATGGAACTTATCACCTGCCAGTTAAAATGTGACTCTATGCTGTATCAATGTGACTTTACAAATGCTAAGCACAAACAGATTTAGCCCATCATTAGCTATTTAAGTTCATTCACAGTTCCTTATTAGGGTTATTAATAATTATAAAATACTTTCCATCCAGGAACACAGCAATCTTGAAATACTGTGGATCACACAAACATAATTTGTCTTACTAAATAAGTAATTATGGATATAGATAGTCAAGCTCCTTCAGAGTTATTTATTAAAGTTACATACAATTATAAAATACTTTATGTCCAGGAACACAAAATATTGTGGATTACATTTACTAAGACAATTCAGGTTTTTGTACCTTTTGACCACACCTCTAAGCATCACTGATGTATAACTTTCTAAATCAGCTGTGTCTGTGCAATGTATACCCAGTTTCACTGAACTAATAGAGATACAATAAATAAATTCAAAATAGCTTTTCTAAGAGAAAGTGCTTTCTGACTACTTTAACCTTTGTCTTGTAACTTGAGTGTAAAAATTGAACTATTATCAATTTTCCTGATCACTCGTGGATTCAAATGATTTTGAGCAAAGGCACACTTCTGCTGATTGCTGTTAAAAATCAGAGCATATTAAACTGCGCTGAGATGCAGTTCTCACTCAGCAAGGCTGCATTTTTAGTTTTTCAACAAGTCATAAAGCACTGATGTTTAAAATATTCCTACATCCAGCACAGCCTATGTGTCCTTTGAAATTCTGAAGAACTGACACAAACAAATCCAAGACTTTTGAATAAAAAAACACTGAAACCCACAATATTTGAATAACACAGCCCATGTGTAGCAAAAGGCTTTTTGTTGTTGATTTTAAAGGTACTTTTACATCTACCAAGTGTGTCAGCTACAGGATGCAGTATTTCCAGAAGCTGAAACTACCATAAGAGCTTTTGAGTCAATCCTCACTTGCAATTACATTACAGGTTCATTTTAGAAGATTAATAATACAGTGTTTTAAAGTGTTTTAATTTAATTAGCAGATATTTCAGATGGAAACATTATTTTCTAATGACTATGAAATTTCTTTTCACAAATTAGACTGTCCAGAATGATGAGAATCTGGCTGCCTCTAGAACACAATGAAAACTGCATCTGTTTTGTGCAGGATTTTAGGAAGGGAGATGTGACATGGGAATGTGTGTATTGTAAGGTTTTGATTTATTTGTTTATTGAGGACATATAAGAAGTATGCTGTTCATTTTTGTTTGCTATATATCTCTTGATTCATCATCACCACATAAAATGGGGAGTCAGGGACCAGGAATTGTTGAGGTTCAGGGTTTTTATAATAGTTGCATATTTTTAGAAGTGTAGATGACAAAGATGTCAACCTAGGTTATGCTATTTCCCCATATCTTAATATAAATCACTAGGCAAATAAGTCCGTGGGACTATAGACTAAAGAACTTCAGTATGAGGATTTTCTCATGCAGAAATGGATTTTTGTGTTTTGAAAACTTGGTTGTATATATTCAGAGCCACCCACTCAGTACCTCTGCAAATTCAGAAAGCAGACAGGCTACACAAGTAAAATGGGTCATATAAACCTGCAGTCACCAGATGGAGGGATTTTCTGTACTTCCTTCTAACTTATAAGGGCATATGGAGAAAAGACAAATTTCCCTAGCAAACATTCCTTATCTGGTCATATAAACGGATTATTCTTATAAATGAGATGGAAAGAATCTATGTCCTGAATCATGTCTTTGAAATCAAAATAACTTAAATTATTCATAAGTTTCCTGATATTATTTCAATTCTGATAGCTGCATTATGATATAATCTTTACTTAGATGATGGCATACTATTTTTGGTTAGTTTCCATTCAAAATTAATGAAAATGTGTGAATTTATTTACATGGAACTCTCTACTGATGCAGCTAAATTGTTTCTGGTACTGTTACTAGCATTTGTAAGCACATCTCAGATATTTCTAAATTATATTGTGGTCTCTTAAAGAGGCATACTTTTGTTATCCTGTGACTTTTTTAATATACAAAACAGCCTTACCACAGAGACTGGAACACACTGCCTATACACTACAGTCATGTTTATTTTATTCCCTTTTTTTATCCAATGATTTAAATTTAAAGTTATATGTAAGGTGGAAGAGCTTGAACGCAGGGGAGTATAAATGCCTCTACTGTAAGACAGTGGTAGTCTCATGGGAGGTTTGGACTGCAGTGCTCCAAGGCAGAAGAGGGAAGATGACCTGAGGTCTCGGAATCTCTGGTCATGAAGAAGAGCAATAGTTCCTCTTCTTTGGGCAAAGCAGGAATGAATACTATGTTTTCTGCAAAGCCAAATCCAGGAAGCACACTTTTATAACACCCTGTATCGAACCCCTGAACTCAAATAGGCAGAAGAACTGACTGTGAATACTGACAGGGCTTTTCAAGGGCTTCTGAGGACACCTGAGACTGAGACACTTTTTGAGCATGGCAAACTACTACTAAGTTGCTGCATACCTACAGCCAAAACCACAAAAGGGTTTAAGTATCTAAAATGGGAGACCTTAGGCAATTCCATGCAAAATGGTGATTCTAAAAACTTCTCTGTTACATGATGGATCCTAAAATCTCATTGCCCTTGGCTCTAGCCAAAGTGTGCAGTATTTTTGATGGGAAAATTTTCTATAATGAACTGAAGGAAAATAAATCCATTTGTGTTATTTTTTAGATACAAATTGATTAAAAAAACCAAAAAAGATTCAGAAGTAATAATACGCTTGTGTAGTAAAATTCTAAAGCTCCACCGCTGTCTTCCCAAACTGGCTGGAAGAAAAAGCAATGGTTCAGGGGAACAATTTAATTCAGTGTCCTATAGTGATTCTATTACACTGTGTAACATTCAGTCCTTTGTCTTTATAATTTTAATGGCTAGCTATATCTTCAAATCTTCAAATCAACTAACTCCTAAGAGTGTCAGAACTACAGGCACAGTGCACTTCTATTTACAGAAACATAATGTTGTACACATTCTCCATAATGACTGGGGGAGTTTTGGGTTTTCCCTTTGCCTCATGCTCATTTTGGAAATGAGCAATATGGGAGAGAGGAGCAAAATCTCTGAAGTGCGTTAACTCCATTTTCTCTAACAACAACAACAACAACATCTGAACAGTGCAAATTCAAAGACAAGAAAAGGTAGGCAAAGAATTGACTTGATAAAGAAATTCCATTATAAGTCAATTTGAAATTAGCATTTAGCAGAGTCACAAAAATGCAATGCAATAACTTGGAAACAGAAAAACATTTGGGACAGACTAGTTCTAGGTGAGCGTGTATTTGTTACTACACAGACTGTCAGGCACTTAGTCTACAGCAAATTTAAGTATATAATCCCTCCTGCTTGCTTTTCTAAGATGAAAAGCTTGCAAATACAGATGAGATAATTAGACAAGGAGAGTACTGATTGATCCTTTGTTCTTCTGGAAAACCTAAAAGGTTCATGTTTCATGGGCTTAGATTAGCTCTGCTTGTGTTGATGGCCCATAATTAATGGGCTAAATCCTAAATTAGTTCAAATTAATGCAGATGGATCACTGTGGGGTGATAGGATATTGCAGAAGCACAACTAACAGCATGGTGAACTGTGTTGCCTATGGTTTTGACCTCCAGAAGCTTTTCCAAAATATCTTAACAAACCAAGGGTGTAGGGAACTGAATCCATGCTATGGTGGTAAAGCTTCATTATCATCCAATTCAGTGAAAAAGAAATGGGAGAAATGGAACTTTGGCAACAGCACAATAATAGAATAAGTAAAGTAAGGCACGGATTCTTGCAGCAAATTCTAGTGCCTGATTTTCCCTTAGCCACTAACATTTAATACAGCCACCTATTTGTGCATTCTTGCTTCTGAGATGTTGTGCTGGGTTGGCTGATCAGTTCTTTTGGTCTTTTCCTTCTCCTGGGTGCACATCATACTGAAAAGTAACATTAGGAAGAATTGAATTCCTTCTGATTTTGTTTTAGAGTTATTGTGTGAAGGTGAATAAATAACTTCAGATTAGTTTATAACTGATCTGGTTTCCTGTAAGTGCTGAATATTTTAACTGAGCATGATTTTGCATAGGTGTTAGAAACTAATTTTAATTTGCATAATGATGATTTGCAGAGTATAACATTTTACAAAATGGTAAGGAGCAGAAATGCTGAGTGACTGTCCTGTAAACAGAAACATAAGCACTGATTTGTGCTCACAAATTCTGTTTGCTCGTAATTCAAGAGCTCCTTTTCAGCATTTGTTATTATTATTCTAGCTAGAATACAGAGGAGGGACATGTTGCTACCTGTGAGACAAAAATTATGCGAAGTTGTTTGTTTGTCACTTGACTGTCCTACTGTCATGGATATTGCTTTAGAAAGTTAAGATCAAGCGGTAACCTGCATCATCATTGAATAAATAAAGTCCTATTTGAAGTTTTTCATCAGAATGCCTGTGCACATTGCAGTTCAGGGAAAGGAAACAGCATAATCCTAGTGTTCTATATACCTTGTTTCTAATGCACAACAACAGGCCATTTAAAAATCTCTGTTGGTTTACCATGTAAAGATAATTTACAATATGGAATTGCTTGATCAGTCTGGTACTTCATGTACCATTAAAACTGTGACTATCCACCAGATCTACTGTAATTATTTAATTTTCATGCAAGGAATCCTTTATAGTGCTTTATTTTTCATCTTGTCAACTAAGTGCTACCATAAGAATTTAAGCAGGTGAGATTAGTCTCTTCCTCCAGAAAGAAAAAAAAAAAATCAAGTTGCTCCCATGTTTCACTCATAAAGAAACATGAAGGCAATTGTAAAGTATGTAACTACTAAATTATGTAACTACTAAAATAATCTGTATGGGCTATCATTTATATTCTTTTGCTCTGTTCTTTGACTTCTGCTAGTTCCCTGTTTTCCAGCGTATGTTCAAACTTGGTACCCTTAACAAGGTAATTCATAACAGAGTAACTCTTCCTACCAACTGGTGGTTTGCCCCTTGTCAACACTTCCATTTTGCCATTGCTAACAGCTTTCACCAACTATTAATCCAAAACAAGAATTTCTTTGTTCTTTGTTCCACTCTGCTCCTCACAGAGTAAAAAAAAGTCCATCTACAATCTCATTTATGAAGCTATAATTTTCCTATTCTCAGATACCACTTGAAATATAATTCCACAGTGATTTTGACAATAGAGTTTAAGTTATATAGAGAGCCATCTCCATCATTATTATCCTCTTCATATTGTTTTCCATATTCACTCACCACACTTTATCAATAATTAGATTAAAATCTCTGTGGATGAGAGGTAGGTCTAGAAGAATATTTTATTTCCATCTATAGTGGCACTTTTATAACTCACACTGATAAGATTTCTTCAGTTTTGCCTGTTTTTACTGAACTCATTTCTTAAAGGTGAACCTCCTGATCCAGATCCATCATTTAGTGGAGTGGCATTTAGTGGAGTCCAAACCACTGGCTAACATGAGAACTTGCTGAGGGAGGGAAGAGGTTTTAGCATGTGTTTGGAGGTGTTCTTTTTCTTCCCTACTATTCTCCTTGCTTCACAACATTCATTAATGCCTCAAAGAGGCATTTTAATGGGGTTAAAAAAACAGAGGATTTCCATATATTCTGATGAGTTTCAGTACTTCAAGAATTTATGAATGTTAGATAATTGCCATAAAATTATATAAAATGGGGGTGAGGAGTTGTTGTTTTTGTCAGTGGTGAAACAAAGGGTATGGATACACTGTGCATCAATCACTGTGATCACTGTATGCCAATGTACCTTATGGATTAGCATTAACTGTAAAATGTTATTTAACTACTATGTGCAATTGAACTGTTCATCTGTTTAGTCACAGATCAGCATAGCTGTGAAAATTTCACACAACATAAAGATTGATTATGTGTGCTAACCTCAAGAGCCTGAACAGCACTGTTTCCCCAAAATAAAAATTCACATGAAGCTTTCCGAGAAATAAGAATCCAGTAGCAATGAATTAAGGCCAGCCTTTGGTCTGTGAGAAAAACTATGAATTAATCATGATTAGGGAATTTAATTACAAACACTCAACCCTTATCACTGGCTTATATAATAAACTGAAGCAAGTAAAAGGGACAGAGAGAGAATAGGAGTGATTATTGTATTTCGTCAAATCAGAAATACTCTCTGGCTGCATACTCCACATGCTCTCAACATGGTCAAGTTTGGTTGCTTAGAAACTCATGAATTGCAGTCAAATATAATTGATAATTTGTGACTCTGATGTTTTTCTTGCAATATTGTGGAAAATCAAACATTTCTATATTTTCTATTGAAAGTAAACTAAAAAGAGCTATTTTATTAGAGTTAAAAACAACCATCACACTTGTTTTGATGAATTGTCTTAAATTAGTTTAACTGAAAATAATATCTTTAGAGAGTAATATTTAAGAAAACATTTGAAAAACAAACATAAGATATTTTAGAGTAAAATACATATTGAATACAATTGAAAATTATTTTAAATGGTCCATATCATAATTATTATGCCCTAAACTCTAACTTTTTAATCTGTTGGATGTCTGAAACATTGCTGATTTCTGAACAACAAATTATGTCATCTTAGCTATACAGTATTTAGACTGTCCCTTCTTTTTTAAGAAATTATAACTTTTTGTTTCAAACAAAATCTTCTGAAATGGACCAAACTTAATCCTTTTAATGTAAAGGACATGCTTGAAGATTTTCACTTCCCAGGGGTTTATTCTTGCCCAAATAATTTAAGTACTGAAGCACAGTAGTAGTTCTTTAAATCCGATTTGCCAGTAATTATCATCATTTATCTTTGGATATAAAAACTGCTTACTACACATCACACACACTTTGATAAATCACCCTTTCAGAAGAGGAAAAAAAAATGAAAAACAGCTTGCCAAGCTGTTATCTTAGAGCTTTATACTTTTATTTACATTATTACCGGTAGGCTGCAGAATGCTCAGATAGGACCATTAAATTTGATTCCTAACAGTCACCAAATTCATCTAATAATGACATTACAATGTCATTGACAACCCTGAAAGCACCGAAGTTATAAATGATCTTAGTATCTATGGTGTCAAGTATTTCCTTACCAGATGCCTTGCCTGAAAAAATGCAATGTCCCAAATCAGTGTCTTGCAGTATGTGCAGAAGCCAGTGTTAATAAACATGAAATATCATTCCCATGAATAAAACAAGCACTACACATCAAAGATCTGCAAGTCTTTCAAAATGCTGTCTCAATTGGCTGAATGCATGTTACTCCTGTCAATTCTGATGCCACTGTTTTGGAGGGAAATAGCTCAGGTATGTTTAAGATGGCCTATTCATATGTGACAGCTTAATAAACTGCTAAGCCAGGTATTCCACAGTAATAAAAATGGTAGCATGTATTTTGATACAAAGCTGTTCTTGCAAGGCCAAATAAAATTGCATGATAATATTTACAGTTCTCCAAAGGGGCAAGAACGTACATTGAGCACTTCACACACCTTTTTTATTTTACTAGCCTGATCACTGTTACTTTGTATTATGGGGATATAAAACAACAATATGCCCAGACATGTTAACTTTGACACCGTAATATGAGAAAATATATAGATTAGCTAAGTAATTACATAGATCAGCAAGTATATTCCATGCAGGCTCTTACTGACAGTTTAACCTCAGATCCTATTCTGTTTTTAAAAGTATTAAAAAAATTCCATTAGAAGAGCTGGACAGCGATCGCAGACACGAGACCATGCTGGTCAGTGGGGGTGCGGAGAGGGAGGATGCATAAAAATCAGCCCCCTAGGAAGGATGGAATGCATCTTGATTTACAATTCACAAAGTTGCAGTATGAACTACCGCACAGTTATTTGGCACAGGAGTTTCTGGAGCACAGCATTGCTGTAAAGCATCTGGCATGCCAGATTCTGAAGCTGACTCAGGTGGCAAAAATAAGACACAAAAGCCTAGTTTATGTGGCTCTTGGACTGAATGTCTAAGTAACGGACTGCAATCAGAGCAACTTCTGCAGATGCATTTGTCACCACCTTACAGTGCATTATATCCTCGAGAAAGTTGGAGCACTGGTGAAATATCCCTTCCCTTCATTTAAAGCTATGTTAAATACACATTAGGATGTCTCATGTCATGCATCATAATTTTAAAAATGGTATGTTTTTACCAGGTAGGATGACTTTACACCCCCAATCAAATGTGGGTTAAATTTGGGGGGTACAATCATTTGGGAAGATAAAATTCTAACGTTGCATAATTTGCTGTAGTAACTATGCCTGTTAACAAACATCTATTAACAGATGTAACAGGCATTCAGCAGTAGCAAGCACTCTTTTCTTACTACTTACACCTTGCACCATTCTCTTTCAAGAAGAGGTACAATATGAAAAGCTGGTGTATCTCTGAATAAATTGATTTTCACTGTGTCCTCAGCTGATTAACACTAAATGGAAGCTATCTTTCTATAAAGCTTTATTGCTCCTTTCAAACAAGGCCTTCTTCAATCCATTTTGCTGCAGATATTGGCCTGTTAGTGGAATGCATCTTACAAATAGGGACAACCTGCAAATAAATATTTCCTTGCAATGCTTACACAGACATATTTTTGCTAACTTCAGACTTTGTACAGGCTATTCTCTTTTAAAGGAGAAATGGTATGTGTTCCAGCCTCACAGCCAAGACAGATGGGAAAAAAAAAAAAAAAAAAAAAAAAAAAAAAGGGTTTTAAGTAACTCCAGATATACTATTATGTGAAATTTCCATATTTGCAACAGGATAGAAATATGGGCTGAGAGAAGGATTTTTGTAGCAGTATTTTTCTAAACCTCATCTATTGTCAAGCTAGAGCTACATTTGATAAAGTACCTGTACCATATTTGCAATGTTACTGAAACAGTATGATATCCAGGCTATTTGCTCTTACCATCGGTGACTTGAACTTCATCTTGGATGTTGGCTGGCTTATTTGTATCAAGCACTGCAGAATTTCTTGCAGCAGGCATAGCAGTTGCTCCAGGAGCTACACCAGTCAGCAGCACTTCCACTCTTTTTTCTACTCTATGCCTGGCTTGACAGCGTACAACAGCTACAGAAAAGCAAAAATCCATTCTGTATAAATGTTGGCAGCATCTTAAGTTTAATGAACTAGCAAAACATAGAAGTGAAGTGGTCTTAAAGAAGGATGGAATTCTAAATAAGGGCCAAAGCGACTAAAAGATTTTTCTCAACTCACAGTTTCCATTGCTCATTCTATAGGTGAGGTAGTGGAAAATACTGTTAAGAAAAAAAAAGTCTTCTCCTACTGTTGGTTCCCAATACCACTTGCAAATTTCTCCATTTTTTGTAATCATGAAATGTATATCTTTATTTTAGTTCATTTGCAAATAGAAATTATAGTATAGTTTGATATGTATCAGTGAGAAAGGCAGACTGAAATAGTAACAAAGAAATGAAAGAACTTAAAAGTTAAATGAAAGAAATGACAGCTAAAATTGGGGGAAAATACTAAGTTACTCTTTGATTTATTAATGTAAGAATAATTTTCTTCAAAATTCAGATCTTATAGAACCATGCTAGAATAAAAAGTATTCTGACCTGAGTTTCTCTTTGAAGCACAACAGAGCTTTTTTCAATTCAGTTAGTGATTTTAATTTGCTTCTTCTAAAATATATCCTTTTTCATTAAAAGGTAGTTGGGTTTTTTTGCCTATACACTAGATTGTATACAGCCTACTTCAATAGCTATTGTTTGTGGTTCTTTCAGTAGTTGTTGGCAAGGAAAGAAGAGAAGATTATATTCAGGAACTGAAAGGAAAATACGTTTTCCCAAACAAAAGACTTAGAATTTTCCAGCAGTATTGAAATCATCTTGAAAAAGAGGAGCTGATTATATTCTTCTCTGTTTCAAGGTCTAAGTATTATTTTCCTCAAAATTATGCCTCTGAAACCACAAAATTATTTGTTCTATTATTAAAAAGCTAGATATTTTTTCTGTCCACAAGGCGGTAAGTAATGACTCATAATCACAGACATTTAAGTAAGGAGGAACAAGTTCAGAACTTCTAATTTGAATTTCTATCTAAAATAGCCAACAAAATTATATGCAATGATTCTTTACAAATTAACTCTGAACTTGGTATCAAGATTTAATGATAAATAGTCCAGATCCATTTCTTAGTAAGTTATTATGTTCAGTGTCTAGAAAAAGAGCAATGAAACACTCACTTCTATACCATACTTATTTAAGCTTCAACTTTTAGTTCTAAAACTTGTTTCACTACCGTTAGTTTTGAAAGTAGATTGTATATCATGATCAAGTCACTCCATCGCTTTTTCTTAAAACAAAAAAACAGACCTTTTTTAATTTGTCTTTTCCTATTTGATAGGTTTTAAGTAATTCCTATAGCTCTTTTCTAAACATTTACATGAAAAGAGCTACATGAATAATTAAAAATGCATCTTTTTTCCCAGATGCATGGCCTTACATTTAACAGTAAAATGCACATTATCTGTATCACCCCAGCTTATCAAGTATTTCAGATCACTCTGTACACATACTATGTCTTCATCAGTTTCTATTCCACAGCTCATCTTACTATCAGAAGTCATCCTAATTTTTTTTCTAAAAGACTGAGTAATATTTACGGATAAAAATCAGAACTCTGTGGGATTTGAGTGGACAAGTCCCTGAGCAACTTGATCTAATTAGATCTGCTTTGAGCAGGGTGTTGGATTAGATGACCTCAAGCAGTCCCTTCCAATCCAAATTATTCTATGACTCCACAAGAAAAAAAAAATATTCTAGATGATTCTCCATTTGTAATTACTTCTATAAGCTAGCCAAGTTTTAATCTATTTAAAATGTACTACACGGGTTGTGACCACTGATCATTTTAATTGGTCTCATGAGATACTAAGCCAAGTGACTTCCAGACGTTTAAGTATATTAAGATGCAAATAAGAATGACACCAAAGATGAACTGCCTAATACACTAGCAAAACAGCTTTGGTTTTTGACATAACAGCTTGTAGCCTCCAGGCAATTTCAATAAATGAAAATAAATACATTAAAAGAAATGATGATACAATTTTGATCATTATTAAAAACAACAATTTAAAAACAAAGTAGATTTCTTGTAAATTACTTGCTCTGGACTCCAGTCTTACAACTGTGATTTTTAAAAAGTCCATTTATAATGGAGAACCAATGAGAACCAAGACATGAATGGAATCTGTTTCATAAATATTCTCGCATGTAGGTATATTAGTTTTCCAGCTCATTTTTCAACAAAAGACCTGGTACTTCCTTAGGAAAAAAAAAAAAAAAAAAAAAGAACAACCTCTAATATGGACATGATGGTGATGGCCTTGAATGCATAAGAGATAGGCATTCAAAATGAATGCAATGCTCCCTGTACGCATTATAAACATTTACTGAAAGTAAACTAGGGGATAATGGAATTAGTCATAAATATCCTACAGTTTAAATTCATTATTTTGAAGAAGCATTTTGGAATTTAAAATTACTTCAGATGGGACATTACTTAAGTTTCTGTCCATATACAGCAGTAATGTCACTTGAGCAATTTACGAATGCTATCAGTTCAAATTCATACCCACTCTACCTAATGAAAACAACGGCTGATGAAAGAGAGATTTATCTCAAAGTCTGCCAATGGTGAATTACACCACAGCTTTAAAATAAGAACACAAACCTTCCCATCAATATACATAGTTTTAACGCTAATGAGACTCGTTAAAACTGCCATTTTGGGCAACAGTAGATCGCATGATAATATTCTGCTTCATTTCTTTAATGTATTAAAGTGGAAATTAAGTAGATGAAAGGTCTAATTAATATCACATCATTGGCATTTGTCTGCAAGTAAAAGGTTCTTAAGCAAATTAAATTAATGACAGTAAAAATATCTTTTTCTAGAGCTCCATTTTCCAGAAGTCAGTCCAGTACTTTAACCTATTTATTGTAAGAGGGTATTATATTCACTCATCAAAAGACAAGTTGGTATAAAATTGTCCATCATTTACACCTCAGTCTGTAGTTTCAAGCTTTTAGTTTTAAAAAGCTGTTCATAATTTCTATGAAGCACAACTCTGGGATTATATTATGCACCAAGTCTATGAACAAAATAAGCAACAACAAAAATCCTATGAATGTCAGTCATCATGTAGTGCAACTTCTTAGTTACAAATGGAAAATTAAATGTTATTCACACTCTTCTGCAGTCTGCTTTTGGTTAAGGAGCAAAATCCAAGGCTGAGCAAAACAGTGGACTTCTTCTCCAATATATGTATGTATGGGAAAATGCAGTGAGTTTTTAACTACTTTCCAGCAGCAGCCCAAGGAGTCTTTGTTAGCCTGGTTAGTGAGAGCATGGGATGCATGTGCTGGCTCGCTTATTCTTGTAAGAATGGAGCTGAATTTAATGAGCCCCTTATCAACTGATGCCCAATTACAGTATTATCTTACCCAATTAACTTCTGCATGGGATGGGGCAGGAAATGTTATTGTGGCTCCAACATTATATCAATGGTTGTGCGCCGCTGTGGTAGGTGCTTACCCGTCCACAGGTGAGTTAGCCACTACAGTGGGGGCTTTGGTAAATAACATACGGAATTTTGCACTTGTTGGTAAACCGGATACTAAGCAAGTGAGAGCAGTTCGGAATTCCAAGGCAAGAAGATTGGCAGGGACTACTAAATTGAGCAGAAAGCTAACGAGGTGACAGATGTGGACTGATTTGCTGCAGGTAGGGGTATTACATGAAGAGATAAATGGTCTTTCTACTGCTGACTTATTTAAGCAGCAGTTACCTGCTAATCAGCAATATCAGACATAGCTTACTGCTCTAGCCACAGTGCGGAAATTGCCAGCCAAAAGACAATGAGGGGGAGGCGGGTCCCATGCAATATGAGCATCCGTTGTGGCCTGGCATCCAGGGGACCAACACCCTTATGTACCCCTGCAAATTCGCTGGTGCTCTGGAGGAGAAATTGCTGTGCTTGCGTTAGTAGATACTGGGGCAGAAGTTACCATACTACATAGTGCGGTAGCTCCGGGGAGGCCACTATCCTTATATGTGGGTTGGAAGGATTGGCCACCCCAGTGGTACAGGCAGTAGTTACGTTAACAATCAGTCAAAAAAAAAAAATTAATTACCCTGGTTTTATTAGCACCGATTCGTGTGTACCTCTTGGGGATTGATTCGTTACTGGTCAGAGATATTCAGACCCTACAGCAGCAGGAGTGGGCTGCAAACCCTGAGAAGGTACAAGGGCTGGACATCAGTGTGCAATTCTTAGGCATAGTCTGGAGGCGGCAGACTTTCAACAATAATACCCTGTTGTCACTGCTGTAAAACAACTACAAGCTTTTGGGGGCCTTTTGGGGTTCTGGCGGACCTTTATACCCCACTTAGCATATTAAATGCGGCCACCACAGCGTTTGACCAAAAAAAGGGGTAGCCAGTGGCAATGGACTAAAGAGCAGCAGCAAGCCTGTGACCTGTGCAAGGAGGTGGTGGTCCAACATTCCAAGCTATTCACTCCATACGAGGGACAACCTTTCCAGATAGAGGTAACAGTTATGGGGGATATGATGTCTTGGGGGTTGTGGCAGCAATGTGCCCACACGAGATGGGAACCTATAGGTTTCTGGTCCTGCTCCCTGCAAGGGGCCACAGCAAATTACACACCTCTGGAAAAACAGCTTTTGGCTGTGGTGAGGGCTTTGCAGGATACCGAAGGAGTTACAGGACGTGACCCGGTGACTGTACACACCCCCATCTCCATTCAGGCATGGGTGATGGATGATGCAGTCAGGGCCCATGTGGGGGTGGCCCAAGCTGCAACTCAGTGGAAATGGAAACACTGTCTACAAGGGGGGAAAAAGAATATGAGTACCCCACATACCTTGGGGTACCTTGGGGTACCTTAACCTTGTTAAGGGAAGTACCTTTTGAGCAAATGCCTCTATTGTCTGAGCCAGAGGGGCTGCCCCCCTGCCCTTGCTCCCCCAATAGACCCATTACCTGTCCAAGAGGCCCCTCCTTTCGGGACGTTATCTCCTGAGCAAGTACAAGCCAAACTGACCCTAGCAATCCCTGCTTGGATACCTGTAATGGAAAGGGGGGGGATTGCCCCCTGCATACTCACCTCTGGGGAGGTAGAATTCTATACATCTGAGCAACTTATGATTACTGAACAAAGAGTTATAAGCTTACATTTAAAACTTGACTGCCCTTCACAGTGTGTATGGCTGTTTACACCTCTGATACCTGTTAAAATAGCCCCACTCTTATTGACCTCTTCTGAAGATTTAGCTTTCCAGATATCCATATCCATACCAGTGGATGTCTCACAGGGAGCACCCATACTGCAAGGAATCCTGATCCACACTGCTGGAGTGCCCCAAATTCAGCAAACACCCTCAATACACTCTTTGGCCAGTGTGTGGGTACTAACTCCTCAAAAGAAAAAACAGCTTGGCACTGTTTTAGCAGATGGTCCAGGACCCACTGCTATAGTTCTTCCTGATGGCAATACCATGCCTTTCTATCTTCCCATCAACAGGTTATCAGGCTGGCATCTGTAAGTTGCCGTTGGAATGTTGCCTCTTGCGACCACGACAGATGCTATTGATCTACAAGACCATCCAGCTTCCCATGTAAATACATGGATCTGGCTTGCACAAAGATCAGCTAACCTCTCTACTTTTTGTGTTGCAGGCGGACGATCAGTGGATGATGTCTTAACTACGTTACATAGGTGTACCAGCTCCACTCATGGTATTGTAGAGTTATACAAAAAAAAAAGATATTTCTGTTACTCCCATGAATTTATATGATTTGAGCATTGTTTCCCAAAAGCTGACACCTTGGACTTACTCTTTTCATATAGCTAATATATCTAAAGCAGATACTTGCTTTTGCTTTGTAAATGCTGCCTCTGTTCTGCAGAATGTAACTGATATGCAGTTAATTTATAATGACACTATGGAATATTACCTATGCATCTGCTCACCTTATACTACCATTAGGATGGTTCCTTCCGTGTGGCACTACAGCATATACATATGTGCCGGCCAACGCCACAGGTGGCCTATGCACTGTAGGTCGTGTTACTTTAAGCATTCCTCCCTTTATGATGGAGCGGCAGAGGACCCTGTGGCATATCCTAAGACGCTGCTTGTAATTGCCATATAAGTTTATTTTCTCATGCAGAAGGTCTAGGCCTATTGTTGAGCCTAGCTGGGATCCCGGGGGTGGTGGCACATAATTGTAAACAGTTAAAGCATGTTACCTGTGCTTTGGCTCAAAGCTTAAATTGGACATCTAGAGCCATTGCCTCTTTAAATAGGGAGTTGGGAGCAGTATAGCAAGGAACACTGCAAAACCACCTAGGGATCGACTGCCTCCTACTGCGAGATAACCACAGACATCGTGACTTCGCCAAGATGTGCTGTTTCAACATCACCGATGAATCAGCATCTATTGAGAATATCAGCCACCTCATACAAGGAGGACTCTTGTTTATCTCTTGCTTTGTATTATGTTTTGTTTTTATTTCATTACTTTGTAAACTCCCTTGCCATCATACCCCATGCCCTTCTGAGGACTGGGACAGCCTGTAGCTAGCTTTCCATCGCGGGGGTGGAGTGTATGGGAAAGTGTGGAAGAATGTCGAGGAGATAGATGATGGAAGCTAGCCAGACCGTTCTGTGGGAAAAGGAGCATCAACAGGGCATGTTGACCCATAGTCATGTAGTTGAGCCTGTGCCAGGGTGGCGCTGCACCTGGGCTTTGAATCGAGAATAATAATGAGCTCAACATGCTCACTGCGCATGTGTATAGTACATAGAAACTTCATCTAGTGCCCCCCGCCGGTGTTCCTCACCCTGGACTGACACTCAGTGGTGCCAGGGATCTCCCGCTCCATCATCGCCTTGATCAGGAAAACGCCAGGGAACCCCCGTTCAGATGCAGAGGTAATAAATGCTCCATATCGACCATCGTATGCCTTGTGTTTGTGTATCCGTCCCTGCTGGGAGTCCAGGCGGTGCCCCCGCCTCACTCTTACAATGTACCACATAAACAATCTGAAAGAGTGTTCTGGGCACTTAAATAGAAATCCAGACTTGCATCGGTATTTCGTTTGATTTACTTTCAATTTTTACTTTACTTTCTGTAATTTAGCATTAACTGGGACACAGAAGTGCATATGCTTTGAGACTTCTAACCGCTCCTGTCTCCTTTTATCCACAATAAGAACAAAATAACAGATCTAGATTTGCTTTGTAGGTTAGAAAAGAGGATTTTAATCCCAAAAGCCCCATAAAATATAAGTAGCTACTTTCTTTCAGAAACAGGAGAAGTTTTGCATTAGTCTGATTTGGTGAAGGCACCTTATATACTACCAACTAGGGATTCATGTTTGTAGAATATAGAAAGTTGCAGACAAAGTGACCTGGGAAAACAGTATAAGTCATGCAACCAGCTTAGTGCTTCACCCCATGCTTTCTGAACATCCTCTCAGTTGGTATTAAAAATATCAAGTCATCTATTTCATCACTTTTCCCTACCCTATCTTCCTTTAAAATCTAATAAGTGATTTAATCTTTTTTAAGACTGCAGCAAAGTATTACTGCAAATTCTTGTGAACAAGCAGGAGACAATGCAAATAACTAATTTTTTTAAATTTACTGTTCATGTTTTTTCAATAATTACCTACCTGAATCTAATTTCTGTTGTGGTGCTTCAGGTATTCCATGAACTGGGTAGATCCAACGTATTCCCCGAATTCCCCCATTCTCTGCCACAGTAATACTGTTTGGAAAATAAATGAAGCATATCATCATGATAGAGAGCTGAGAAATTTTTTTGCAAAGTAATCTAGACTTAAGAATTGTTGGTGGGGTAAGCCTCCATTTTATTGTATTCTTTAATGCTAAACACATCTAAGCAAAATATGAAATAAAATCCAAAAGCAGAGCAGCAGTCATTTACATCCATTTAGTTCAGAGTCTTCCATATCATTCTGTTAGGATATGAGAACATTTGGTCTGATCTGCTCTTTTTCATGGCATGTTCAAGCTGAAAACAAGTTCATTTATATGCAGGTGATGTTAGAGCAAATGTTGCATCAGAATAAAGTCAAATACATATTTGTAATAGATTACATAAGCATATCTATAAGAGAAACAATAAATAATTATTAGCCTAAAAATACTGAAAAATTAGAGGCATCTAAGTGTTCTTCATTTGCACTATATCCGTAACTGCATTGGCAGCTAATACTTTCATTTTCCTTACTCAAAAACAGAAAAGGTAGGTATTGAAATAGATAGAATTCTCCACTTTAAACCTGCATTCTTTTTAGGGTACATTAAAAACTCATATATTTGTCCTCAAAATCAGACATGTGACTCCACTTGGGAGCTACAAATATCTGAAGGGCAATATGACAACAGGTGTGAGCATCCTCAACTACTGTTTTATTCTCCTATGAGGATAAGTTACCTCTTCAAGTCTTTATTTAATTCAGCAGAATCATCATAAGGCCAGTTTTCACCATTCTCCCTCATTACATGAATTACCACCACAGCTTCATACATCTTCATTGTATCCGGTACAAATAACACTGGAACATCCAGTTTTCCTTTTGGAGCTACTGTGATTCCTGTAAGATAGAACAGACTGTCATGGTATTTTGGAGGTTTTGAAAATTAATTTAAATCATATTATTTGTATATTTCCCTTTTTATTTTTGGTACAGTATTTAACATTTTATATAGTCAAACCTCATTTTACTGCAGCATGTGGCCTGTCTTCCTGTAATGAGGTATTTCTTGATTCAAAGTTCTGAAGACAGGAGTTTACATGAAGTGTTGTTTGGTATTAAAAAAAGAAGCAAAGCAAAACAAAACCAAAAACGCTTTTAGAATTATATCTATTGAGAGATTCTTGAAATGAGACCCAAAGATATTTTGAAGGCACAAAACCAAATGAAGAAGATTAAGTGAACTTCCCACCTTTACTATTCAGAGATCACATGTATTATGCATAAATCAATCCCATGATTTTCTGGGGACTAAGTTACAACTTTTGAACATTGTTCGCTTGCAACATAAGAAAGTAATGCTGCACAAAAAAGGCCAATCCAAAACCAGTACTTCATGTTAAAGGAAGAGATATCTGAAATACATTTGAAAGAACCTGTATTATTATTACTCCAGCCATGTCTGTTCTGCATCATTTCTCACCTGATGGACTTCACTCTTGAAAATCTCTCCCCCTCTCTCTATATATCCTCTGCCTTGTCTATAATTAAGGTAGCCTGATACATTACATTACAAGTGCCTTTTTCCAATGGCTTGCCAGATTGCCAAGTGTCAGAACATCTATCTCAGGGTATGGCCCAGCCATTTCAGAAATAAAGTCATGAAAAAATTACAAAAACTAGAACAAGCAGATCCTACAGTCTTTTCACTACCAAACTCCCTGCTTTGAAAAAGATTCTTGGAATTCAGTGGAACGGATACTTTGGGACTAAGGTGCAGCTTTAATTCTATCTGCAAAAATAGTCTTAGTTATGAGTATCTACTTGACTATGTGTTCTACATTACATTCTATATTTTTATGATAATATTTCTCACTCGCTACAATGCATACACGCTAATACAGGTCTACATGTATCATTCTGTCAGAATGACTGAACCTGCTCAAGTCAGTATGGATGTTCAAGTGCTCTCCCTGTGATTGCTTCTCCTGACAACCATAGGATGCTGTGTGCTCAAAATGTCAGCAGGGAAGCTCTATATTGTGCTCCAAATGTTAACCTTCCTACAGCCTAGGCGGCTTGAAGGTGGAGACCTTAACACTGAGAGCTGTGGCAAAGTGGGTGATAAGAAAATTGTAATGCAGTCTTGGGAAGGACAAAACATAAAAAAGACATGGATGTACACGAGTTTGGAAATGAAGGTGGACATGCAGGGAGACAGACTGAAATGATGACAGACAGGAATGGTCAGAAGCAAATGAGATCAAGTAAGCCATAGGAGGGTGGGAGGGAAGGATTTGAAAGACTACTCTCCAAAACGCAGAACCAAAGTCAGTTCCCCTCATTTGCACCAATTCTCTGCTAGTAATTAATTACAAAGCCTACTAGTAAAATGGACAGGCACAAAACCAAAAACAAAATAAGCAGCATGGGGAGTTGCTGAGACCCCCCCTTTTGAGGGGAGGAGATGAGAAGCATAAAGCACCAACAATGACCAAGATAGAGAAGAAAGAAGACAAGCCCACTTCAGTTCCAGCTTCTCCCATCAGAGAGCTCTCAAGCCTGACTACTTGACCTCCATGACTAAGAAACATCAAGGACCACTAGTGTTAATTATATCACATCACCTTCATGGTATTGTATACTTATAGCTTATTTAGGATATGATTATTTAGGACTAACAGTCTTCTATGTGTACAGATAATGATTAAAAATGTGTAAGAACTAATCATAAGCATGAAGTGTGTTGTTAATGATTGAATCCAGTAAAGTTTCATTTTATAGTTTAAAACTGGCCTCATTTACCAGTCCCCTACACATTCCCATCATAGTGATCTCTAACTCCCTACCAGTATATTTATGTATATATAACTGTACACACACTGTGTGTGTGTGTGTGTGTGTGTGTTCGTATAGTTACATAAATACATACATCAGCTACATACACACATACATCTATTCAGTTGCAGTATCGGACAGGTCTATATCTGTGGTTTCTAGCCATTCCTTTCTTGGTAATTTTCTCTCTTTTCTTCCTTCAAGTTGCTTGTGGTTGGCTGCCCCTCAAGCTGCTAAAGGGTTGTGCAGGACAGAGGAAGCACCAGCTCCCAGCTCCCTTCCTCAAAAGTGCGAAAGCAGCTTTAGCTTGCTACAAACCACCTTGTGTTCTTTAAAAGCCATTATCCCTGCCTTTCCTTATGTGTGTAGAAAAACGCCTTCTCAGCTCTTTCAGAAATACTACACCTACTAACTCAGCAGACAATAATATATATGTGGGCAATTTTAGTACAGATCAACATGACTGCTCACGCTGGTCCTGTTTGCCTGTGGACCTCATGCTAGGGATACCAGGACTGTCTGCTCTCTCCATGACCTCTATAGTGATGCCTATACACTGCAAATGACAAATTGCTGCTACATCAGCATCTTACTAATTACAAAATATCCAAATAGCTGTTCAATCTATTTTTTGGTCTCTATTGTTTTGCCACAATAATATAAATCTGGACGATCTGCAACTTAAAAAAAAAAGCTATAAATTAGAATAAGGTTTTATTAATATCATTTAAAAGTATTTTAACATTTGAAAAACAGAATAAACTGTTAACTAATACTTTGTTACAGTACATATGCATTGCATATACTGTTTGAACAGTAGCTTAATTTTGCCTGTTACAAAACATAGTATTTTCTTAAAAACAAATTTTACTACAGAGCCCATATGATAGCATTCTGGGTCATTCTGCATTCATTGGTCATTAAACGTCATGGAAAGACTGATTTTATATCGCTGCAGAAAGAGAATATGCTGACATTTTTTAGTAAAAATTCTTATTAGAAACTGCTCATAATGACAGTAATTTTTATATTACTGGGCTTGCTTACAGCTGTCCACTAACCAACCGATCATTAACTGCTAGTAAAGATTTGTTTCCTTATGATTTTGCCTAGCTAATAAGACAGATGAAATAGGCTTAATTGCAAAAACCTTACACTGCTTCATGCCATTCCCCTTTAGAGAATGAGGGCCAGCAACTGCATATTAAACAACTGATCCCCTATGTTCATGTAAGTATTTATACTGCAACGAGTATCCACAAACTTTTCATGAGAAATCCATAGCAATGCACTTTTCAGAATAAAGCAGCATCATGCTCAGTAATAAGCTTTGGGCCAGATTTTGGTAATACCTTATTTCTATTTGATGCTACAGGCAAGAGTGATAGTTATCAGCAGAAGCTCAGCTGACCCTTTAAAAGACTGGAACCATCTAACTCAAACCAAGAGTTGCAATTAGAGTCAGCTGCCTTACAGAGAAGCACACAGAGATCTCTCTGCCCCCTCATTTTTTTATTAGGTAACTTGTTTTTTAAGCCTTGCCTTTAGGCTTTCCAAAGGGCAGGGGAGAATACTTGAGTAGTCCTTGGGCAGAGTCCTTGGGCATTGTATCCTTTGAAACTTGAGGCTAAAACTCCAAACTAAACTAGGTAATGAAATAAAAATGAGTGTATTTAAAATTCTCTCCCTCATTTCTACTGGGCACTGTACTGTGGACCAGTTCTGTGTAATTTCTATATCAGCCCTAGAGAGTATCGTACCGTGTGAGCCAAACTTAGTTGAAGTAATGAAGCTGTGGGTCACTGTAACCAAGATTTTATTTGGAAGAAATATAGATGGGGGAAAACACACTTGTTGCTTCTAGAGTAGCTCAGGAAAATATTTAAAAGCAAGGGTCCCAGGCAGTCTGACACCCTGATCAAATTGTGATGACAATGAGCAAAATATCCTGCAATATCTTTGAAAAGAATCAGCATCTTCTCATTGAACCTCAGCCTAAGCCATATATCTTTCATATTGCTGAGGTATTTTGATGACAGGTTTGCTTTGTGCAGAAAGGCTGTCTCCCTCATGCATTGCTGCAAAGTCTGTAGCACCTCAGAGTGCCCTCCCATTGAGTCTACCCAGAAGCGCAGCACTCAGTTCAGATTCCACTAATTGAAAAAGAGAGGAGGCAGAGCTCGCCACGCCTCGCAGAGTCTGACAGGGAAACATTTAGAGTGATTTTTTCTTTTGATAGTTTCCCCATTAAAATTATCAGTGTAGAATAATGTCAGTTAAAACCACAGATGGTTCTGCTAAAATTAGCACTGGCCATAAATGCCAACTCAATATATTCAGCTCTGTTTTTCTACCGTTATCCTCAGAATCTGCAAAGGGCAAGCTCCAGAATATTCATATACAGTAGCTACCACTGCAAAAGGCTTGCTAATTCTTTCTGAAGGAACTCATCCAGCAAAGGAGGATTGATATCAGGCAGTAGAGAGAGAGATATTGCCAGCAATCCAGTAAGCAACTGAAATACATAACGAAAATTACGTCTAGGTATTCTTCATTTATTTTCACCTGCTAGAAAAGCCAAGCCTGGCTTACACATGAAGACTAAGATTTTTTATAGTGGCTCTTCCAAGGTGACTGTTTTAGTGCTAAATTCCAAGAGTTGAATAAAGTATGCACAGCATTTCTGCCTCAGTTCTTATTAAGGGAGGGTTGTTTTTGCTTGCATCTTCTTTTTTTTTTAGTGCTTACAATGAGGTTGCTTCAAGTTTTAATTCCCTCTTCCTCTTTCAGTAAAACATGCTCACAATCCTTTGTTATGGATTCTAGTCAAGAAACCGAGAGAATACAGCAGCATGTCTTAGTTTTCCTACATCGGTATTATAATTTCATCAATCTAAATGGGTAAATAGGAATAAAATTGGCTGGATCATCAGGCAATCTTGACAGATTATTACGATTTGTCCTGTTTCTGCTTTTAAGAATACATTTGAGAACCTCCTTGTTTGCTTAGCAAGATGTAGACAATTATCTCAATATATCACAGGTGATACCTATTTATACAAGAAGTACTCCAAGATAAACAACTTTGGTATCTCAGAAGAAGATATGAAACAAATTTATCATCTCAAGGTAAACATTTGGGGTGGTATATTATTATATCTTGAGCCATAAATCAGTAAAGGTCTGAACAGTTCTTCCTATACGTGAAGTTAACTGGAAAGATAATTGGTCACCCAGTCTGCCATGTCTTCTCGATACATGAAAAGCAAAATCTCTAAAAGAAGTATAACTTGATCTAATTTATGCTCTCCCATGGCACATACATTATGTCAAAACTCCTATTTGGCATCCTGCCTGGGACAAAAAAGTGGAATATAAGGCAATCCTAGTTAGTTTAACTCATATACAATAAAGTAAGTAAAAGAGCTAATACTAGAAGGATGTAAAATGATGAAGATTAAATTTGCCTCATTCTTCTTTTTAATGTGTACATCATCATTTTCTTTCTCTCAGTACAGTGTATTTAGGTAGGTGGGATGCCAGAGAGATTCCTTTCATAGGTAGTCCACAATGACTGTATATCTAGAATGATAGTTCCTTCTACCACAAGTTAGTATTATCTTTTCCCCTGCATCTGAAAGCTTCCTTAGTTGAAAATGCCAGGAATATGCAAATTACATTACAATAAGTAATTTCACAAGTGACTGGTTAAAACTTAAGAAGTTGTTTTAAGAAATGAATGACACAAGAGAAAAACGGATGTTTGAATCTTTAACTGAAAGGCTTCACATCACTATCATAAGCAGACAATAGAATGTATTAGATACAGAGTGTTTACAAGCTTTGTTTGCTATTTTATGAATCTTGCATTTATACAATTTTGTATACTTCTGGCAGACTTTCTGGTTTATTTCATTAATGGATTTAATTTAGAAGGATTTATTTCTGGTACTAAATAATGGATACAAGTTAAACATTTGCTATTTAGATTAAAATAAATGGATTGAGAACAGAGCTCAGTAATTAAATATGTTGTTTTGTTTAATGTAATTTATTTGGTTTTTAAATGAAGCCTGTCTAAAAGGCCAAGCGTAAACTTTCCTTTTCATTTATAAAATTATCCTTCTCTAACTAATAGTCTAGAGAGCAGTTGCTGACAAAATCCAAAACATTATTTTGACAGGAAAATCTAGTACATTTATTTATCACTAGAAGTGCAGTAACAACTAATCTTACAAGGGTTTAAACCACTCTGAAAAAAACTGTTTCTAACTACAGTAATTCATTTCTTTGGTGAGAACCAAAACAAGAAAAAAATGCACTTAAGATCTTTGACTCTGAGAAACCTTTAAAAAAGATGGGTAACAGAGACCATGACGATCTCACTCTCTTATTGAGGATTCATGGACAACAATTTTCAAAATGCCCAGTATAATTAATATATCTCCAAACAGAGTCCCCATCACTGACATATCACATCTGAGTATCTGCTTTGATGTAAGACTGTTTTGCAGTAGTATGTGACTGACCAATAAAGCCCTACAATGGAAAGTGGCTCAGGGGAGATGAGCAAGGCCAATGTGCTCAGGAAGCTCAGGGAACACTGTACAGTGTCACTGACCACAGCTGTTGCAAAGAAAGCTGAAGCAACAGACGAGCTGGTTTCAACCCACGTATTCCTTTCCAGTGACTGGGGATGCCCAGCATGGTGATGGTAAGTGTATTATAGAGACCGGTAAAGGGAATCACATTTGTATTGTGATTCAACTATTGTATATTGCAATTGCTATATTCTGCTAAATGTAACTTACCCTTGTATTGTGATTTCAGTATATAGCTGTATCACTCTGCTAACTCAAAATCCCATGCAACGTCAAGTATCTTCAAATAAGTAAATCTGATATTAAACATTACGTCCTCCATGTGTGGAATATCTAAATGAACCCAGTCAGAGCATATTGGACCCTGACATAGCACAGAAAATATCTGATCTCTTAAACTGTGGTTTACCACAGAACATATCTCTTATCTCCTAAACCATGGTACTGCAACTTTAGGCAGGTGTTACAGAGCTGCCAACTAAAAAAATTGCCTGGCATTCATATATGTGCCAGGTTCGAGGATATTTTCATCTCTGCTGCTATCTTTCGCATCCATCTTGGCAGCAATCCTTTTGATTTCCTTCCACAGGTACTGTGAAGATGGACTTTGGGTTTGCTTTACAGAAATCCAATCAGCAAGCACATTAGGAAAGAGACATCTGAATGGTAAGAGATGAGAAGAGTAAAAAAAAAAAAAATCAAGCAGCAGTACAGAACAATATACAAGACACAGGTCAGAACACGAAGATAGAAGGTAAAAACAGGGCATATCAAGCAGCAGGACTGAAAAAAAATTCCAAAAGCCTGAGGGACCAGACTTTTGATAAATAATCAGGAATAAGTCCAGTAAAGATTTTCCAGTTACACTGTGATCAACAATTTTTCTAAGACTTTATTGCAGACTGGCAGTTTCTCTTGTTTTTTCTTCCAAAATTGCACTTTTTTCTTCAAGAACCTGATAGAGAGTAGATCTATCTCATCTTCCTTTAACCATCCATCTGAAAATTGCTTATCATCCTTATTTCCCTGATGACAACTCTATGTTTATAAAATTTTGTAAGCAGGCATCCAAAATCCAAATGTCTGCAACGTATTAATGCCCTAGATCCAAAATCACAGAGAGCAGGAGGCACATTGCAAAGTCAAAGGAAAAAATACAGAAGCCTTGTACATCACCACTGCAAAAGCTGCATCAATACACCTTCTCTCTGAATGACTCCATTCGTGGAACCTCACAAATAGACAAGTTAAAAAAATCAGTTTTCCTGCATTAACTAATTTTCTATCTTATTTCTGCTCACATTTAAATACGTTTCTCATATTTTCAAAAAGAGAAGTTGATTTACTGGCATACAAGAAAGGCTAGAAACAGAGTGTGGATGGAGAGGGATTGTGGGGGTGAGCGGAGGGATAGATAGTCATATTCTTTAGAAACAGAAGCTTATATGTTCTACTCAATTGTGCTAATAGGAAAAGTACAGCCCATTCAGCCTCTCTCATGCTCCGCTGTAGTGAATTCACTGTATTCTGCATATGACAAAAGCCAGTCTATTAGCACTTAAAATCCTGCCTAAAATCTTAACAAAAACAGAAAATAACCACACAATTATTTTGAAAGTGCAAGACCCATTCAGGAAATGTCACAGTCTTCATAAACAAGTGTAATTTTCTTTTTGGTGCCCAACTACAAAAAACAAACAAACTTTATCCTTTCTCTCTCAGAGAAAGTTCACTTTACCCTTAGATAAAGCACTAGCAAGCAAAATAGACCATGACAGCACCCCCCTCTACTTAAGCTTTTTCTAGATCCAAACACATACCAAAATACCTTGAGTCCATGGTCGAAAGAAAACTGTAATTGCTTCAGTTCAGGCGTAATTGAATTTTTGACATATGTCAAATATCTGGGGTTTTTTGACAGATATATTTTTACTTTCATTTTAAACTTCTCTTGAATATATGTATCTCTTAGTCCAATCTCTGAAAGCTCAGTGAAGTTCTGAAGCCATGGCAGATTTTAATCAGAACTGAAATCTGTAATGACACTAGTGCTGTTACATCCTTCTGCTTCTTACATTCAACCAAAAATTGTACAGTTGTTACAAGCTGTCAGGAGAGATATCACACCTTATATAGCAGACAGTAACTGAAAACAGACATAAGTCTCTGATTTACTCTTGTATGTGAATGAGATACAGTGATTACTCAGCGCTTTTGCCTGTTCCAAAGCTGTTTCCTTGACATAGTTCAGAACCTTTTGAGGCAGCTGGGAGAGGTAGAAGCTTAGCTATTACTCTCCTCTGTGAATCACATACATGTATGTCCTGAGTTACATGCTTTAATAATCTTAATATTTATACTCTTCACCATTCTAGGTTCCCAGGTTTCTCTAGCAAGGCGTAACTGAGCTCTGCATTGCATTTTTGTTTTCTTAGTACTCAAGAAGATAGTCAAAGTTGGTAATATCCCTCTTGAAAAGTAACTTTTGCTCATTAATTTGACTTATCCCATAACACAATAGTTCTGTCAATGACACATTTCTTTTACTAGTAAAAGGTCTTGTAGTGACCTTAACAGGGCATGGTCTCAGGATTTGATTGAGATTTGTCTTGGCGTAAATTGATTTTAGCTTGTTTTAGTTATGAAAGCAATTGCCTAGCAGTAAGGTTTGGTTTAGAGTATCTGAAGCTTATAGAGATAAAAAGTAGACATCTGTGTAGACTGAATTATCTATGATACTAGAATAAAATCCAGTTTGCAAGACTGTAAACACAGGAAGGTGCCAGTGGTCCCAATCTGTAAACACAGATCACAACGGTCACTACAGGAATGAAATTATATTATAAAAAACAAAATCCCGAAATGGAGAGATGGAAGACAACACTAAATAGCGGGAGTTAAGATGTTCTGGATGGGATCAAGGACCCAAATTACTCGACAGCATGCGGATGATTAGGAATGGCACTGACAGAGGAGACAGGCTTTGGATGACAGAACGGAAATGGGAACGGCAGTCTTTTTGAAAAGAGGTAGCTGTTGAAGATCCTGTACATATGTGGGAATCCAGAAATGGGTAGGTAATCCACAACTGAGTTAAGAGAAAAGATGACTATCGACATCAACATTTTCACATGAAATGCAAAACAAATTCTACAATTCAGTTTTTCCTCACTTTCGCACACATTGCTCACTTTCTCTTCTTAACAATAACTAACAAGTTATTTTTCTTTTGATTCAGAAAGGAAGAAAAGAGAGATTGTCATTCCTGATTTCTTTTCAAAGCTTGGATTACAACAATTGTGGATAAAACTACATAACAATATTATTCTGGAATAGAAAGCAGACATTTTAGGTCAGTTATAACTTCCACTGAGGATTGTTTGTGCTGAGCTAACTGGGAATGAAAATTTTCATGAAAGTGACTTCATCAATTAGGATTACCCATTTTAAATCTGTCAAAATGAGAAGCAGCCAGCCTTCAAATCTATGGCATTTCTGTACGGCTGAGGACAGTTTGTGAAGCAGCTCAAGGTCTAAGTGACTCGTAATCAGAAGCTGAATAAATGTAGGGGAAAAGCTTTTCCCAGCAGCTTTGTCATAGGTGTCAACTGAAGAAAAAGTGGAGGAAGAAATCCTTATGTATAAAGATGATAGTGAACAGATCATCACAAACTCTCACTGGTATCAACTTAAAGAGAAAAATAAAAGGTTTATTTTCTGATATATGGCAGCTAGGATTTGGAAAGAAGGTTAGAAAAGGTGATGAAGAAGAGCTTAAAAAAATTAGTAACTCTGTAGCAAATTGTTCTTTTTTTTTGTTTTTTCACTAGGAAACATTACAGTCATTGTGATCATCCAACCTGACTTAAATATACAGGATTTCCTAGAATTCATTCTGAAAAATCAAGGTTCAGTTTCAATAACTGCTCTTGAACAAGAGAATATAATTAGAGAAAAACATGTCCTTATGATTTAGATGTTTCCAATGATGATGAATCCTCCACATTTCTTTGAGGATTGTTCTCAAGGTTGATTAAGCTCATTGTTAAAGATGTACTTTTTTGCATTTGGCTACTGAACAGCATTGATCCAGTTTCAGTCTCTACTTTTTTCTGCTGAAGTGCTCTTCATTATCAATATTTTTGTTTTTAGTGAGATAGAACAAACAAGTCACCACTTAAATTCTCTTTGAACAGTTAAATAATTGGGATCAATGAATCTCTCATACCGCATCTTGGATCCTTTAAAATGTTTATATTCAATCAAAAATGGCAAAACAATACTCTGAAATTTTCACATTAACATTTTCAGAATTTCCATTTTAGTATTTTGTTTATTCTTTTACTACAGGAAGAAAATAAATGCTGAAATTGGATCAAGAATTTGTGTACCCTCAGTAGTATACATATATATGAATTGTTCAAGCTTTGTTTTCTTTACACACACCATTGCAGTCTTCTGCACCTTCTTCGCCTAAAGAATGTACAAAATCACCAAATGAACTTTAGGGGCATAAATCTTTTCATACACCTCACACATGTAATTGAAACATTCAAAAGAATACAGCGTGCATGCATACACACACAGACACACATGGCATATATGTTTTCCTATCATCTGCATGTATACAAAGGCAATCAACAAATGTTTAATCTAGACTTAACCAAATCCTAGCTTCAATGTCTATGCAATTTTCCAAAATCGTAGTCTTCTTACCTTTTGGGTACACTCACTGACAGGGAGCATATGTACCTGAAGCTCTTAGATGTATGTTTTTTTAAAATCTTTTATCCAAAAGTATGTTTTTAGTGGAATATATTAATTCCTAAGTAAATTACCATTCCTCCATCTTAATACAGGAAAAATAATTCACTTGATTTTTTAACATGTCACAGTTTCAAACAGCTGATAGTAATTCTTCAGCTGAATCCCACAATCGAATAGCAAATATAACTTCTTATTTCACAAGAGTGATGGCAGAACAGAGCAGAAGCTGGAAGCTGAACCAGTGAAATGACAAGATCATAATCTGGTAATACCTAAAGGTCCTTCACAAGTTCTCTGAGAGTACGACCACTTTTATTCTAAGATTTGTAAAGTTTCAGGTATCTTATTTTCTAGCAGGAAGTGTATTTTTCTAAAAAAGATAGAAAAAAAATCATACTTGTTAGTGGGAAATGGATTAGCAAGCAGAAGTTGCACAGCATATTCTTGAGAACTCCAGTTATTTAAAAGTAAACTTTAGAGAGTTATGATATAGTTACAACGGAAAAGTGAATTTTTTCAAAAGTGACATCTTTTCTATGGCCAACAATATCATCTTACAGTAGCCGTAAGGATATGCTTTTAGAATTCATAGCTGATAATTAGTTAAAATTAAGTTAAATTATCTGCTTGGTTAAGAATCAGCATGTGGGGTTTACCTTTGAAATGCAGTTTCTTTTTTTGATTGGCAACACTTGTATATTCTGCTTCAATAGTAGGTTAGGAAATCAGAATAATTTTAGATTGCAAATATTCAATATTTTTAAAATTACATAGTTATTTTTTTCTAGATAATATCCTGATTAGAGAGAACAGGGATTTTTTATGGCAAGTCTGACTGCTTACTTCACAAAAAGCTCAGAAAGAGCTAAAGCAATAGAAACACTCTAATTTAAATTACAAACTGCAGCTTGTGAGTGCTGGAAATTGTTCTAGCAAGATGTCGTCTGTCTCAATATTGGTTAATCAAATGATAAAATGATATACAACATTATTTTAGAGAGAGAGAGAGAGAGACAGAGAGAGAGAGAAAGAGTATAATTCATCTAGAAAAGGCTTCCAGGAAAAATCAAACGGCTATTAAAAAAAAAAATCACTATTTGTTTTACATATTCCAGCAAACTCTGCTGCAGCAATTACTTTGTACATGTATAAGTATATAGTCACCATTTTTATCCTTAGGAAATAATACTGCATTAAAGAACTTCAGGTGTTATTTTAGTTTCTTTTGACAAGAGGTTGTACCAGCAAACCAAATTACTGTCCCATTTCTGAGCATCAACACATATTTAAGTAAGGGCAGTCATCTTTTAAACCTTTAAGTGCAGAATATGCACTTAATCAGTGCACACAATTAACTGATTTTGAAATAATTGTTGTGTGTGTGTTAAATTAGGAAATCATTTGCTAAAAGCAGGATTTTTCCCTCAGCCTGACACTTAGGCAACTTCCCATCCCAATGCTCCTTCCTGTTTGGATAGCTGTTTCTTCTACAAAATGACACTCAGTCTCCACCACGATATTTTTGGGTTTTCCAGTTTCCAGACATATCACACAGAGGATTAATTTCACACAGAAGGGTCGAGGTTGAAAGGGACCTCTGGAGATCTTCTAGACCAACCCCCCTGCTCAAGCAGGGTCACCTAGAGCACACTGCCCAGGACTCTCTCCAGACAGCTTTTGAGTATCTCCAAGGAAGGAGACTCCACAGCCTCTCTGGGCAATCTGTTCCAGTGCTGTGTTACCCAGTGTTACTGTGTTACACAGTAAAGAAGTTTTTCCTCATGTTCAGATGGAACTTCCTGTGTTTCAGTTTGTGCCTGTTGCCTCGTGTCCTGTCACTGGGCAGCACTGAAAAGAGTCTGGCCCCATCCTCTCTGCACCCTCCCTTCAGATACTTACACACATTGGTAAGATCCCCCCTCAGTCTTCTCTTCTCCTGACTGAACAGCCCCAGCTCTCTGAGCCTTTCCTCATAAGAGAGAAGCTCCAGTCCCTTCATCATCTTAGTAGCCCTCCACTGGATTCGCTCCAGTAGCTCCATGTCTCTCTTGTACTGGGGAGCCCAGGACACAGTACTCCAGATGTGGCCTCACGAAGGCTGACTAGAGGGGGAGGATCACCTCCCTCAGCCTGCTGGCAGTGCTCTTCCTAATGCAGCCCATGATGCCACTAGCCTTCTTGGCCACAAACGCACATTGCTGGTTCATGGTCAACTTTTTCCTGCCAGGACCCTCAGGTCCTTCTCCACAGAGCTGCTTTCCAGCAGGTCAGCCCCCAGCCTGTACTGGTGCATGGGGTTATTCCTCCCTAGGTGCAGGACCCTGCACTTCCCTTTGTTGAACTTCATGAGGTTCCTCTCTGCCCATCTCTCCAGCCTGTCAAGGTCCCTCTGAATGGCAGCACAGCCCTCTGGTGTATCAGCCACTCCTCCCAGTTTTGTATCACCTGCAAACTTGCTGAGAGTGGACTTTGTCCCTTCCTCCAAGTCATTGATGAAGAAACTGAAGAAGACTGGACCCAGTATTGACCTCTGGGGGTATACCACTAGCTACAGGCTTCCAAATAGACTCTGTGCCACTGATCACAACCCTCTGAGCTCTGCCATTCAGCCACTTGTCAGTCTGCCTCACTGTCCACTCATCTATCTCGCACTTCCTGAGCTTGCCTATGAGGATGTTATGGGAGATAGTGTTGAAAGCCTTACTTATATCACATTATTTTATTAATACATATTATTCCTGGCAAACTTTCCCTAGCACAAGGTGACAGAGGGCCTAATATACCTCAAAGGAAGAACCTTTGTAAAGAAAGTATGAAATCTAAAGGGATGGTCAAGGTTCTTTTAACATGTGTTCAGGTTTTAGATGAGCAAATTCAGATTTAAGTATGGCAAAAATAATTGAATTTAACATGTTGAAACAATACTCTTGCTTTTAACAATGATTAAAGTGAATAAGAATAAACAGAAAAATCTTTCAACTTAGTCTTTCAAATTCTATTGATAGTACGCAGTGAGGCAAAAAATGATTCAGATTCCCAGAATTAGTACAGATAAATCATATAATTGGGGATCTTGCCTGTGTCTCATTTAATCCTTTCCTCTTCTGTGCTCCACTAACTTCACAAAGTCACAAAAACAGGCTAAAAAGAACCTTTTCAAAATGAGATTTTTAATAGGCTTTTCAAAATTCAACAGAATGAAATTGTAGTAAGAAATTCAATATTAAAATAGTACGTACTGAAAACCTGCATCTATTAGTATGATGCCAACTCTGCAAGTAATGAAGAATTCCGTTGTAAAATATTGCAGAGGTAAAATAGTCCCAGACTACTGTGAAGTATTTCTGTTGAGGAAAAAAATGACAAGAAATCTTGTTGCAGAGAAAGTTTAATATGCAACTGCTTATGAAAACACTGAAGAAATATATCAAGGTTATATAAGTAAATTAAGAATGTTCAGTTCAAAATATTACCTTGCATAGTTATGATTTGTTATATTATTTTTGTGTTAAATCTCTTGATTAGCCTACTTAAAGGCCTCTGTAGCAGGCAAATACAAATAAAATATTGCTAATGAGCATTGCAACATTTGAACAAGACAACACAGGCTAACATATCAGAAGGGAATTGATTTATGAGTAAATAGACTCCAAGAAGTTTGAAAGGCCTCTATCTCTCTAATCAACAACAGGCAGAGGTACCAACAGGTATCAAATTACTTAATTCAGAGTTGGGAGAATTAGATAAATCCCTGGATCCAAGAAACAAAATAACGCAAAAATACATTCTTGACTTGGAAAAGGGGCAAATCAATAGGAAGAAAAGACCAACAGGATACAGTGGTCATTTAATAGTTGAAGAGACGTAAAGCAAGCTGGAAAGATAAGGATCAACCAAAATTTCCTCAATAGCTACTGGCATTGCACTATTATATCATATACTATGGTTTTGTGCTATTGTGAGTGAAAAAAATGAACTGCATGTTTGTTCAAGCAGAAAAGTTAATGTGTGCAGAAAAGTTAAAGATCTGAATAACATTTCTCATCAACAATCAACTTCTTATTTTCCTATTTAGTAGAAAAGAGAAAATTTTATACAACAGCTAGAAAAAAAGGATCTATAACAGTCCCTAATAGGACTGCACATGTTTCAGGTGGTGGCTTCTGCTGCTTGCATGTAGCAGAGGTAACACAAATGGTGGCAAAGCTGTGGGATTAGTTTACATCATTGATATTCATTGTGAAAAAGGCAGTGCTACCTGTAATTAACAGAGATCAATTTTTATAGGCTATTACCCTCTGTTTTATCTTAAAATCTATGATGCAGGAGAAGAAGATTTAATATATAAAGAATTTTCAGGGCTTGTAAAGCAATCAGATAAAGGTTAGAGAATTCAACATCAAAAGTTATTGCAGTACTACAATTTTCAGTTCAGTTTACAAAACAAGTATATTTAGCATTAAGATTCTTATAACACAAGCACACAAACAATGCAATCTCAAAACATGATTTGCATTTAATAAGCACAGTTCATCTATTATAAGAAGCCCTCATGTGTTACTGAAACTTTGAATTTGTTAGACCTCTGAACATGAATCTCAATAACACCTTAATGGGGAAGGTAATAGTACCTATTTGCAGATAGAAGAAACTGAGTAACATCAATAAAGTTTCAAGGACTCATTAACAATTGCATGGAACAGTTTGCATTCTGAGCCTCCATTTAGACCCACTGTATGAAAATTGCTTTCTAAATGCTTCATCAATGAATTATGAAAAAAGAGGATTTGCTTACATTTCAAACCTCTACATTTTACTTTGAAAGAGTCACTGTAAAGCTTTAGTACACCTATACACCTTATCAGGACCCTCAACAACACATGAGAGTGGAAACTACTTAAGTTTCAGTTTACTTTCATTAGCTACTTAATTTTTTAAAGGTTATAATTCTTTTTAAAACACAGGTTTTACCTAAAATAGCACATTAACAGTAATATTAGAAGCATTAGATACTTGGACATAGACCATTGCAGACTAAATTTAATCTTTTAAAAAGAAACTAGTCTTTGAGAAGGTCCCAGGAAGTCAAACATACTTCCAGCTTTGCTGCCATGAGGCCTTAAATGTGTTGTCGTCTCCATAGATATTACTACTGTGCAAAGAAATACAATTTCTCCTTGCTCAGCAGAAGACGATACTATATAAAGTGACTATGAATGTAGTAAAGTATCTCACATATGTTGTTAGCAAACTCTGATGTCCAATGAACAATTTTCTGTTGCATGATTCAATGGTTGTGAGATACAACTGTTTTATTACCAAAGATCATGATTCAAATGCTTCTCATCTAATTGTAACATAAATCTGTGTTCCATATTTCCTGAAGAACATCCAAACGATATCCTATACTTACTGTCAAAATCTTCTCTGCTGGCTTATGTACTATGATTTAGAAGCAGGATAAACATTACAGTAGTATAGAGGCAAAGATTTAGTTACACCTAAAGCATGTCTTCCTATCTGAAGCACTGCAAATGTGGCAGTAGCGCCCTCATTCTTTTTTTTTTCCCCCCATTTTTTCTCAGACTGGTAGCAATGTTGCAAATCTTCAAAGAAATAAATATTGCTAAAACTTAAATATTCTTGTAAGATTCAATATAATCATTACTGATGTTAGTGAATGAAGGTATCATACTGATCTTCATGTAAAAATTAAAGATTTCATCATAAATATCGTGAAAGATGCAAATATGATCATGTACGCATCATAAAAGGTAGAAGAGAAAGAGAAAAGAAATTTTACTGAGACTTACATGGAGAAGAGAGAGGTACCAGTGACAAGCAGTCTTTTTGCAAATACCCTGGCAGGTACAATCCCGGTGGCTTTATCAAATCAAAATAGTGCTTGCCTAATCATCCAAGCTTTGTGACAGAAAAGTAAATTGGGGAATCTAATTCCCTCTTGTAAAAGAAAGATATCAAATTTTAATGAGAATGCAAATAATTTATTACCTCCCCCATAAAAAATATATTTTGAATACTTTGTTAATCTTAGTAATAGTATGACAAAATATCAACGGAAGAGAATTAAAGCAGCAGAGTACTAAGAATATGATGTTCATTTTAATTAAATTATTCCTCTCCTACAGTGAACAATTTAAATGACTCCATTCACCAAAAACTGAAGCTATAGATTTATTGATCAGGTTAGTTTTAATACTATCATCTTGTAAGTAAGGAGAAATACATAACTTTGAGGTAAACATAGAGACACTGGCACACTAAAGTATTATTAAACACGCAAATAGTCCCACCTCAATTCACACCACAGCAGTTAGAATACATGCCTAACATATACATTTCCTGCAATTTCACTGCAATTGAAACCCATGCTTAAATTAAAGCTCTTTGCTACTTAGGCATTGTCTTACATGCTTGAAATTAAATATACTCAAAAATTTTACTGAATCAAGAATTTCATCCACCAATCAGAACTGAACAAACCAAACACACTGTTCCCTATCATGAATCAGGAATCATGCCTGCCTCCTGAATGTGACTGCCAGCAGCTGTTTTTTCAATTAATCACATACCCTACTACAGAACTAAACATATTATTTAAGTGTGGCTGAAATAAAACTGATATCTTTCATATTTACAAATATATCTTTCCCACTGTAAAAATCTGCCTCCAACAAATTCCAATTTTGCCAAGCTACACACTTAAGCTAACATTATCATGCTGATGTCAGTCTCAAACTGTGTTTCTTGAACTGCAGCAAAAATTTGTAAACTGTTTCTGTGAATGAGGCTAATGCATTTGCCCACATTAAGACATTAAGACTTCTCATTTGAAAAGCTATGGTACATACACACAATTTAGCAAACATCTCTTTGTCAGCAATGTCCATCTGGCCAAAGGCAGAAAGAGAATTTTGGGATGGAGCAGAGATACTTTTGGGGTTGTATGAAACTTATTATGGGATGTTTAGGGGAGGGAACAGAGGAGGGAAAAGAGGGGGATCACACTGGATCAGAGTGGAACAAGCATGGGAAAACAGAGGTAAATGATGAGCAAAGATGCCAGTCATGTGTAAGCAGGTGCTAGTCAGTAAACTTGTCTGACTGAGCCTCATGCTTGATTATTAAATCCTATTTATAACTATCTTCAGTGTAAGTGCGCTCCTATTCTGAGCCTCTGTATGTGTGAACCACTAGCGAAGATCAAATCAGAATAGCCAGCAAGTAGGGTAAGGTCTGGGTGCCAGCTACGAAAGAGAATGAGTCTAAGAAAAGTTACTGGAGAAATCAGTGTTTTGTGTGGGTGGGTGGGTGTCAACTGCTAGTTAATATCAAGTCAGACTGTATGGCTCATAGGAGGAGACCAGCATCTGGAAAGACTGAAGATCAGGGCCAGTACCTGAGTAGAGAGACTACAGTCTGAGCATGGATACAGGACAGACTTAAATCTGTGTTGGTATTCAAGAGACCAGTGAACATGTGTGTGCTTATGAAGCGAGTGAATGAAGGTGTATGCACGTTCTGCTAGTGAACTTCCAGCTGCCTTAGCCAGAGAGTAGGAGCAGACCAGCACCCAGAAGACCCACGGTCTGAGCCAGTAACTGGATGAAGTGTCTAGGATCTGGGCATGAATATCAGATGTACTTAAAAGTCCATGCTAATATTCAAAGAATCAGTGAGTGTGTTTGTGCATCAAGAGTGAAAGTATGTGTAGATACCTCCAGCACATTTTAATCTTGATCAGCCAAACAGGAGGAACAGCATCAAGCTGTCCATGCTGTTCATGTTTACATGACTGCTGCTTGTTTTTTCAGTGGTGCTGGTAAGGGCACTGCTCTCTGTGTTGATCTTGTGGTTGGCTCTGTGTGTGTGTGTGTGTGTGTGTGTGCATATGCACGCCTGCCAGTTTGCGTGTCTGTGCACCTAATGGAAGTAAGCGCTCGGCCTGGCTGCTGGATGGATGGAGAAGCCCCTGGGACAAATTCAGCTCCAGCAGAAGCGGAAAGAGAACTCCCTATGGTGACAAAATCCATTGGATTTGGGTATTTCTAATAGTCTGATGATCACATTGTGTTTTAGCATAATAAATCTTTCATTATATCATGGACCCTCTCAGATAACAATTTTGGATCTACCCAATATATATAATGCTAAACTAAAGACCGGTCAACTGACTCCACCAAGAAGCAGAAAATAGATGTCTCCATGGCCATCACACTCCAACTGCTTTCCTAATCAATTCATACAACTAGTCCTGAGGACTTACTAAATTTAAAAAAAGCCCCTTTCTTTTCTATTCTTTGCTGAGTGCAATTCAGGTGGAGATGGCATGGAATTGCAACTGAGACTGCAATATAAAAGCACTCTCAGAAAGCAACAGAGATATATATTTATTGAAGGGTTGTCAAATAGAATTAAGGATGGAGCAGGTAGACAAAAGAATCCATAGAGCTCTGGAAAAGATGTAAAAGCAAAGTTAAGAGTTTGGCAAGATAGTCACAGAATGATTTGTTTATATTAGTTTGACTTCTGTTACTGGTTTTCACACAAACACAAGATTAAAAAAAAGATACACCTGTTTAACTTTAACTATCTCTGCTACATTACACTGCAGTCCAAAAGAGACTCCAGGCCCACCCCTGCCATACACTCCTTGAATATATCAGTCACACATAGTACCTGGGATTCACAGAAAAGTCTTATTGCTGCCTGCTAGGTACCGGTGCCTAGTGATCCCCCACACTGACACCGGAGCCTGGACTTCTAAGAACATTTGGTAACAGTCAGGAGAAGAGAGAAGCAGGAGCAGGGATCAGAATCTCGTAGTGAAACAGATAAATTAAAAGCTTAATACTTGGAAAATGAAATTTTAAAAATGAAGCCAAGGTACACAATGCTCCAGCAAGGCAGTTAAATCAAATGTTGATTAAGAGAAATCTTAAGGCTTAAGGTTTCACTGACTTTAAAACTTGTCAGTAAAAATTGTTATTTAGTTACCATATGCATACTATATATGGAATTTGACCTTCACTCAGCTTTTGTCCTGTATTTGAGACCCCATTTTTCATCTCAGTGTAAAAGGCTCTATTTTCTTTGACAAAAATAAAAAATAAAAACATTTAACAAAAAAGGTCTGGAAAAACTCAGTGTGGAAAAAAATAACTGTAGTTATTGAGGACATTTTAAAAAAAAGCATTAAACTTCAAGGTTGAAAGCTCAGTTTCAATAAGACCTTCTAGCATTTATGCCTTAAAATAAAATCTGTCCCCTGATAATTACTTAATAAAATATACATTTAAATTCTCTCTTCTCTCTGGGGCAGAATATAGGGGTTCTTTTTAAGACATTAAAGTTCAAACCGACCAGCTCTTTTTCCCTTCAACCCCTCAAATCAAAACTGTTTTCAGCCTCTTCCTAAGGAAAAAAGATCTATGTAATTGTTCCATCTTTACACCCATTCCTCTATCAATATGAGTACCAGTGGGGGGGGGGGGGGGGGGGGGGTCCGTCTACTTTCAGCAAAGTTAGACATAGGTCTCTAAACTCCCTCAGTCCTTAGCAAAACTCAGTGGCTGCATAGACAAGAAAATTTAACTTCCAAACACCAGTGAAGCAAAAGCTATGCCACAGACTCTGCAGTTGTAGCTCTCAAGCAGGAAATCAATGGTTTGGTTAGAGATGGGTGGAAACTACAGTGTATGTTTGGGGTGGAGCAGGGATGTGTTGTCTTGCACAGACAAACTCATAGGAAACAGAGATGTGCCATGGTTATTCCAAGAGCGGAGGATGGGTGAAATGGGTATAAGACAGAAGTGTGTAGAAAAATCAAGCTTTTTTAGTTCAGCTGCTCAAGGAACAACTTGTTTGATATTGCTGGTAATTTTCATACTGTGCATGTGCAGCTGCAAACACAAGTGCAGATAAATTTTTATAGCTAATCTAGCGGTAGTTAGATGATTTACTGATTAATTTACAGGATGAAACAAACCTGTGTCTGTGGAGTTTTCATTGGGTTTAGTATATAAACAGGTCAAGTCTAGAAGCAAAATCTGGGAGAAGGGGAGAAGAGAGCAATTCTTTCTTATTCAAGGACACACTCTAAGACAATCTTGTCCATCCATAGCTGTTATCAAATAGATTAGCAGCAATATGCTATTCTAAGAAGGAATTAATCGTCTTTTCAGTTTCTAGTTCTATTGAAATTGAGGGAGATAATTTCTTATCGAGTTCTAAAACATAGCAGTTTTTTTAAAAAGAGAAGTAGGCTCAGATAATGTGAAATAACAGCCTCCCTTGAGGCTTATTTGCATAGTTTAAATGCTCTGAAGTGCTATACTCTGGATGTTCAGTAACAAATCATGAGATTCTGATGAAACCTACTGCATGGCCTAGCTTAAATTTGTGAGGCAATTATATCTTGAAAATCTGTTTTCCATGATAAATCCACATGGGAAGTCTGATGTGGATTTGCATGACACTAGGCAAAAGATGGCTTTCTGATGTCTTCCTGTCTTTTATTTGTAACCTGAATATCCTTTTTCTTCTCTCTCCTTTTCCAATATCAGGAGAACGTGCTGAAGTAGATAAATCATTTCCTAATATAGTCAAGAGAATGTACTGTTCTACTTTTTGAATTAAAGCATTCTTTTTAAAAGAACACTAACCACTATTTTCTGTTTATTTTTACAACATCGCATTTCACTTTATTCACTTCAAATTATTTCAGTCAGTCGCCTGATTTCCAAAAACAAATATAGGTATGTCTATATCATATAATTTGTACATAAAGTAAAACTCAAAGGTAGAAAGAGTTCATAAAATAGGCCCTATAAATATTGATAAAATGTATAAAATACGCCTACTTTTCCAGGAAAGTACTAAGAAAAATGTTTCAGTTTTATGGTTCCTTATATTAGAAAGATTTCACATTTTTTGTACTAAATATACCAAGCATACCTGTTTCATGGCTGAAAAATGTGTAAATCTAAATTCCACTGCCTGTATCCACACTTTCCTGTAAGAATATTTCTGAGCACAGATTCCCCAACTATTCATCCATACAGTCAATTTGCAGCAGTGCCTTAAAGCATGACACAGAAACAGCCCTGGTGTTGATTACCAATTTTCTCAGGTGAGGAAAGCCTTGAATGTGTGGTGGCTTTAGATAGCTCTCCAAGGTTTCCATGTCGGCAGTAGAGACAAGCTGCACTCAAGAGTACCATCACCTACAATGCATTGATTTTGTTAGCATATCTCTCAGGACATAAGTGTAGTTTAGGCTGCATCACGCATGTTGTCATGTCATGTCTCCACACTGACACCCTCTTTTCAATAAAACATGTCCCAGTCTTGAGACTGTCCTTGAAACTTGCTTCTCGGTCAGCAGTAACATGAGAACACCACGCTTTTATAATGTTTTCATCTGTCTGAGAAAGGTAGGCCAGGGTGATTCAGCAACCAGACAACTGCGACATACATGGAGCAGAATGGAGGCACATGTCTTCCTCTTCTGTTGGGAATTTCATAAAGTAAATATGCTTCTATACAAGCTTGTGAGTGCCACGATGGACCTTCAGAGATGTCAGAACCAGGAAAAATGCTAGCTGAAGGTTCAAACAAGGCAACAGTCATACACAAGATAAGAAAAATAAAAACACACACAGAAATGCTGAGATGGTAGTAATAGGTCAAGAATTCAATAAGACAGTACTGAAATGAAAACATACAAATTCAAAGAAAAGAAAGCAAAGAAACAAAAGGTGGCAACTCAGCAACATCATGGATCAGCCCATTCCAAGAAGCAGCAGAGGCTGACCCATCCCTAAATGACTGATAACAACCAAGACATCAAAGATACATCATGCATCTCACTGGGATGGTAAGCATATTGATGCCTAGTTTAGCAACATGTTAGTCCTAGTTATCTGCTACATGTATTAGCCAATAATTAGCCAATAAACCATAGCTGTTTACTCTTAAATTGTATACATCCTGCTTGCAGAATATCTTTGTGCGGAGTGAAAGAGGCCCTTCTCCACATCAAAAAAAGTGATCCATCAAGGAAGGAATCTTATAACCCACAGGTTGGAGGACAGCTAGCTCCCTCATCCACAGGACATTTCCAGTGAAGACAGTACCACAATATTCTCATGAAGCTCCTGGGTTTCTCTTGCCTTGGGCAGACCAACCACTCTATGGGACCTCCCTCAACCACAGACAATCCACCAATTTATGGAGAGATATAAGCTGACAGCAAACCTTCCTCTCACAGATGGGTGCTGAGGGCATGTGGCCCACAAATTTTTCTACTAGGTATCTTAAACCAGTTACTCTCCATCAAGATGTGGTCTGCAAGCAGTCAGCCAATGTCCTAATTTCATAGCAACATCGCAGAACTGGACTTTGCCCAGTGAACTGAGTCAGGGGTTAATCCTGGACCTCTGCCAACAGCATCTCAGGAGAAGGTACAGAGTTTCCTAATTATCAGAAGAGAGAAGATTCCTAAAAGAATTACAGGGTCAGCTTTGTCTTATGAATACATAAGACAAAGCTGGATAAAAACTGGGCACACCCCAAGCATGGCCTGATCTATCAAACTGTGACCCTTTCCCAAAAGAAAGGTTACATCTCATTACCAAGGCCCCTAAGGAACTCAGCAGGTTCAGTCAATTTGGTTACTGCTTCTGTGCTTGCAAACCAAGATTAAGGTGGATACACAAACTGCAGACACCCAGGTGTTCTCAGGATAGTAATGTTATCAGAGGATGCTATTGAGAGCATGAAGAAATGACAGGTTCATCATTTTTTCTCCTACACTAATCGACAGGACCAGTGGGATGCTCTAGCTCTCATTGTCCCTCCAGGACAAAAACAAACAGCAGAGATAGCATTGCCTGTGCAATGTGCACAGATTCCAAGTCAGCCTGCAACAACTTTCACTGTGAGACAGGAAATGCTACCTACAGGGAGGATGTCTAAATGCAGCTCTGTCTCAGGCAGTTGCAGCTCAAGTACAAAAAACAAGACAAGTTGCAGTCCCATGAGTTAAATGCATTCACAGCTTGAGGAACAGTACCAGTGGGAGCAACTGATGGTTGACTTCAGGAGACTGTCTCCCCCATTCAATCATCCCTTTCTGACCTTATTCTTTCTCCACTTATTAAGAAACCACCCAACTGGCCTTATAGTCCTAGATCTTAAGTGTCAGACAGAGGTCTAACACCCAACTGCAAAGCCTTTTGCATATATGGTGCTCAATGCTGAAACAGTTAACCTAGTTGTGACACAGCATGCTGTAGAGGTACTCGATCAGCAAAGGGGCTAGCAGGGGAAGAGAAAATTCAAACCAGCAACCTCATCCCCATGTTCCAGAGCAGCCTGGATTCAAACTGCAATTCCAAGCGCTCTACTAAGGCATGAAAAGAGTTTAAATAATTTGCAAACTGTTTGTCTAAATTAGGCATTTAAATTCAGTATTATTCACTATTGCCACTCCACTACAAAAAGGTCTGTTCCATTAGTTCTAGGTCAAAAACCTTTCTTTCAAATAACTCCAGACTAAAAGTTATTTATGCTAACTAGAAGGTGATCGGGATAATCAATAAAATCTACATCAAGAATCATGAATTTCATTTTTCCAGATGCTAGCACCTGCTCTACAGGCATTAGAGACCGCTGTCACTGATAGTGGCAACTTTTGGCTTGATACTAGGCTGTATAATTCCTGAATTAATCTTGCATAGCACAAATAATTCATGTACCACATTTTATCAACTACATGTACTACAGTACACCTGTTCAACACTTACTGAGGAAAGTAAAACTTGATCATTTTCAAAAGGTGAAATATTAGGGAGAGAAATAACATTAAAGAAAGAAAATGAAGACTAAAGAAAAGTAGTAAAAGTCCATTAAAAAGAAGACAAAAATAGATTAAAAAAGGAGAAGAGCTAGACAGAAGAAGTCAGAGGAAATCTGGTACCCAAATCCTCCAACACTTCAATGGAATTTTAATTCCCTCAGATTCCCTGAGAAAGTGTGTGCCAAACAGAAGGAATGTTGAATCTAAAACCCCCAAAAGGAGAATGAAAAGATGCAGTCCAAAATCCAAAACAGGGCTTCTGTGAAAATAACTCTGGATCGGAACGTGTTTTCTGAAGTGAATCTCCCAATTATCCTCACTTCTTGCACTTTGGTTGGCAACACAATGAGGTCTCAGCATGTGCAAACTGGATTCTTTTTGGATGAAAGTAGACCAAAATATGTGTTTCATCCACTCAGAATCATGCAGTCCATGAGATCAGACTGGAGAATGGCCTAGAGAAAACCTCTGTAACATACATAGTAGGATATTAGGCCCTAAGCATCAGTTTTAGTTAACACATCCACTCTTACTGGGTCACGCTACTGGGTAATGTAAACATTGTCTAACTGAGCCTCTGATCACTGAGTAGCCTCAACAATTCAGGTGTGTTTTCCTTGCTCTCCACTTAAATTCACTATTTGTAACAGCTTCTGAAAATAAAAACAGGATATTACGATGTTAGGCATGTGTGTGGTTGCTAAGTCTTTTAAATGCTTGAATGCCCCTTTCCAACAGGATTTGTTATAAGAATATTGACTGCTAAATGATAGAATCTCTGATGTAAGTTATAAAACATAAAATTTGTTCTAGTCATTGCAGGTGACCAAACCCTGGTTACAGGATGAAATTAAAACATGGAAGAGAAAAGAAAGCTCAGCATTTTCCAACATCATTCCAAAACAGTCTGTGAGAATGAAGAATTATTTCTCACAACTCTTTCTTCTAGCTCTTCTAGTTATTTTGTGATAATGAAAGCATCATAAATAAGAAAGAGAGGGGGTCTTCCAAGGAACTAAGAAAACCAGAAAAACGAAGTATGTTAGTTTTGTTGTCTTTCAGTCTTTGAAAGCAATCACAAGAAATAAACAAACTGTGCATGTAGAATTACTTTAAGAACAAAATAGATGCAAACAAATAAGGAATTAAAGGATTAAGTCTCAAAATATCTGACATTTTAGCAAAAATGATCTGAGGATCAGAACAAAATTTATGCCATTTCTTAAGTGAAAATAGTCTAAAAGCTGAATTATTGATAATCATAGTGGACATACATAGCACAAAAGTACACTAAAATGCTTTCTCAAATACTGTCTAATAAAACATGAAGCTGTAACAGTAGCAAGCTTTCTAAGTCCATACACAGAATTTTAGTATCTCAAATCTGATTGCCATTAAAGTGGTTTATCACTGCAGGCAGTTTTTAGAATGTATTGCCTTCATAATATATACATTTATCAAATATATTTCATCTCACCTTCTTATGTATTTATTAATTCTTCCAAGCACTTATGCTATACATTAATACAAAGTTTGGAGGGAAAATTAAATAGAAAATCACAGAGACCTCAGTAAAAAGGGAAGAGAGATGTATAAGGAACAGGTTAAATGACGGCTCTAAAATAAAGACATTTCTAAATATATCCTTTAAAATTTCTGCTGAAATGTGGAGAGAGATATCTAAGGAAACTACGTTCTGCCAACTGCCCCCTTTACTCTTCCTGATTGATGCTATGCCAAAACATTCATAGCAGACAAGCTTATAGAGCTCCCGTAACATCAACTAAATATGCTAAGTCATAAAGTGCTAAGACTGCAGGTTGGATATAAAATGGGATCACAGCTTCAGTATTAGGAGCAGGTGTAGTAAAAGAGCATGGGTTGCTGAGAAACAGCAACAAGCAGTCCAGAAGACTTACGTTGCCACTGGCTGTGAAGCTCAGGCAGGAAGAAAAAAGGCAGCCTAGCAAAAGTAACAATTTCACAGCATGCCTAGTATTTTTGTGTTCTTTGTAAAAGTGTGATAAAAAATGATTCCAAGATTCTTAGCCTCCCTCCTATTTTCTCACAATATCTCTCCCTTCAATTTTTGCATTGGCCACAAGAGAGTCAGTGAGGAAAAAATGAGTAATTAATAAGCAGCAAGCACATTTTTTATCCAGGAATGTAAATGTTGCTCATAAAATGCTCATATAAAATCATATTTCAGCAAGTGTGGTAAGAGGAAAATTTCATTCTGGCATGCTTTCAGAGTATCCTTTCTTCATGTGTATCCACACCTCATACACTGTTCAGTGTGGCGAGAAAGAATTATGGAATCTTTCCATGAAAATGATTCTTAACGTGATTTCATTGCCCCTGAATTGTGAAGAGAACAGGTGCAAAACACGCATGCATTCACCAGTATTATTACCTCCCAAGAAAAGAGATCAGGCTGCAGAATTCTCAGACCAGAAGATTTACATCAGGAAAATATTTAAGATATAAAAGAGTAAGTAGTGGAAAGCACAATTTATAAAGATTGCTTTGCTGCTCTAATATTTCTGCCGAGCAATTGCTCTGTCAGTTTTACTATGTACTTTATGGATTAGATTGCTTTGGGCAGTTCCTCACAGCCTCTGTGAAAAAATTCAAATAACCTTGTAACAACAGTTGCAGCTTCTGTATGTATACCTGTATAAAATACACATATAAAAAATGATATCATGTCCAGATGAATTGTTACAATTCCTTTTTGTTCTAAACACTTCTTGCTATATCACCCAGAAATATTGTTGAGCCATAGTAACCCCCAAGCAGAGAAAAGGAAATCTAGGAACAGCAAGTTCTGCAAAACAGTCTTTACAGCAGAAGGGGGTAGCTGAGTGTATCTCCAGGAAAACTCCAATATGGCACATTTTTGAATTAAATTTAAAACAAGTATCCCCCTATTTCATTTTTTCAGCCAAGATCTTTAATTTGAGTTAGATATTATTTCTTCACAGGAAATGGTATGACTTTATATGATATCTATATTAATGGATAGCACTATAATGGATAGAAACAGACTCTCACACATACAATTGCATGAGATATTAGAAAAGCACAATTATTTTATTCAGTATATACTTTAGGATTTGAATAATTTATCTGTATGCTTTGAAATTAGAAAATGTAACTGATAAGTCGTCTACTGAAACAACTTAAGAAAAAAATTATTGTGTAAATACAGAAATTTATCCATCTTCTACACTTCTGCAGAAGATGAAAATCTCACTATCAATAGTTTGTAATGATTAAAATCCTCTAAACTTTCAGTAAATTCTTTATTAATCCAAGCTTCTACTATAATAGTAGATAAATTGAATAGATTGCTATTATATGCAGGTCATAAGTAAATTTTGGTAAAATTACAACAGTAAATTCAATTAATTACTTTCCTATCCTACATCAAATCAGCTGTAACCAACAGTATTATTTAAAATTTAATCCTACAATTAAAACTGAATGATTTAATTCTTTTTGAGAGGTTCAGTTTTATAGTTTCTAAACTTTATTGTCACATTTGAAACTATCAGGAACAATATAGGAAAATGCAGAAAATAATAATTTGCAATAGAACAATTATCTTACAAAAAACAGTTGAGAGTACTGTCAAGTCTGAAGAAAGAGATAAGCTTATCTAGAGCTGAAAAACTGTGAAGTCTATTTCCTACTTTGTTTTCTGTGAATTCAGTAAAAATAACAGTAGTTATCCATTGCTTAACTCATTTATTCTTGGAAATTCTTATCCCTTCCTTTTCTCCTTCACTGATCCTTCAAACTAGCAAACATTTGATTTTACTAAGGAATTTCTTAGCAATTCCATGCTTTTCCTTTCTAGTACTTCAAGGCTTTAGGAAACTATACTAGTTGCAGGGTTAATTAATAAAATAAGTAAACTGATAACAGTTTAAATAAATTACAAAGGCTGCTTTTCAAGTGTATAAATTTGCACTTGTTAAAAAAACACACTTCCATTAAAAAAAAACTTTTAAGAAACTCTTCAGTTTAAATTTAATTAAGAATTTTAAAAATTGATGCTTTTCTACCAAGCAGTTCACGAACTCTCTTATAATGTTGTTGCTCATCTTGACAATCCCAATATATAACTATTTATTTGAACTTAATATCTTGCTTCAAAGCATTTCCTTAGAATAGATTAAGACTGCATCACTGCATGGGCTCATTCACCCTTTGTATATTACATTTGTAGCATCTCACCTGAGGTCAGTTTCCCATGCTCTAATTTCCTTTACACAACATCATCGCAACTAACATTTGTGCTTTAGTGCTAAGACGCTATTTATAAATGAAAACATATTTCAAAGTCCAAGCAAATTAATGCAAAGGTGAGGAAAAAATAACTCTTTGCCTAAAATCAGCATTACACAACTGAGAAGAACCATTACTGAAGACGTATGCAATTATTATTTTTTTTTTAAGTAACATGTATAAACTTCATTGACATGGGGCTAATTCTAGTTTCCACAGGAGAAAGATCCATTCAGCATATCACCTGGAAGAGTTCCACTCCTCAAACAGAGAGTCTAGATTTTAAAGACTATAAAAGATCACACCTTGTAAAAATTCAAAGTAAAAACAAGAGATTACAGACCTCGTGTCTGTTTGAGCAGAAGATGGAAAGCAGATTCCTTACGGATGGACTTGGGTAGGACAGATTCACTGAGCTGACAACTGGACTGCTCCTGATCTAAAGAGGAAAAGAAAAAAATGAAACACTTAGGGAAATTCATTTAGAGGTTGAAATTGACTGAACAATTTACCTAGAAAAAGAGCATCATAGACGGATGTTTTTTAAAATATACTTTCAAATGGAAGCTGACAGGGGGTTTTTTTTCCTTCACTTAAAGATATTTTTCTTACTGTGCTGAGGATAAATATAGATATAATATAGAAATCACCTTAAATATCATTAAAATAAAATAGCAAACCATTAAAAAAAAGCCAAAGATTGCATCTTTTCAGTTAAATAATACCAAGGTTACAAAGCAACTGCTAGATACCAAAATCAAAATGGCCAGGAAAGCCCATAGTATTATGAAATGTGTAAGAGAAAGTTTGAAAACAGGGGCTCAGAACCAGTAGTAGTGTAACAGTGGCAGACAACAATAACAACTGCTTTCTTGATGACAAGTTACTCAATCAACCAACAGACTAGTTCATAAAGACAGAGGATTTGAACATTATTTTGATTGTTTTCATGGATTAATGTCAATGTTGTAGATAAATGAAAAATGAGATATGAAAAACTGGTTTGAAGATACGAAAGTTTATAATTATGTAAAAGGGTTTTAGAGCTGTGCAAGCAGCCAAAGGTCTCTAACTCAAAGATTCAACAATGGTAGGAAATATCTTGTAGGAAATATATGTAGCAGTTAACTCCAAGAATCTGAGCCCAATACATAAATCATTGCTGATTAATATGTCATATTAAAGGGCAGTACCACTGAATGATGAACTGCTGAGAATAAGATATGATACACAGGCATGTATCAGACAGCTTGGGAAAGACTGCCAAGTGGGGGTACAGAACAAAATTAAATTTGCTTTGAGGCACAGAACAATGAACCAAGATGTCCAATAAGATGAGAAAAAGCTCTCCTGGAAACACCAACCTTTCTGCCCCTTTTGAGAGGAAAGATGGTCTCATAATTCTTTCACCTCAGGAAGAAGTTTCAGGTTTTGGAAACTAGATTAGTCTAAAAGGTTTTAAAACCCATTTGCAATCTACAGGGGACTACTTAAAGAATAGGGAGACCTTTTCCAAATATCAGAAGCTGAATGCATAAGAAAAGCCTACACACCTATTTTAGTATATCATTAAGACAACTATACTTCCCTGGCATCTTTCTTGGACTGAGATACTGCTATGGCAGAAACCAGGCTGTTGTGAAAGCTTTCCCTAATTTGTCTGGAGGAACTCTTTTCTATTTTTTCTCCATGATGCAAACACCCTGAATACTGCAGATTTCTCTTACTGGAAGGGTTTTGCAGAGGTTACAATATATGTTATTTATTTATTTAGCAAAAAAGTTATTTTCACAGACTTTTCCAACTAATCCCTGTTTTTTTGGTTTTTTTCCCCCCCTTTCCTCTGCTGTAAATTCCACTATATAAAATCAAAAGCATTGGCTTATGCCTCATGGTGTTTCAAAAATGCATTTATCAGACTGAAAGTATACATACATATCACACTTTATTTTTTTCATTGGTGGCTAACATCATGGTTGCAATTATGCCAAAATCAGCACAAAGTATTCTTAGCAATTTTATTCTTAACTGATTATCCACATTCAAAACTGTTTTGAAAATAATAGTATCTTCACTTTCCCATTACTTCAACATTGACTTAAATACTTGCCACAATACTTATGTTCTTAATAATATTGGACAAAACAGTTTGCAAACATTTCATGACACTCATTTAAAGAAGTGGCAATCCCAATTTGGAAATCTCAGTATGGAAATGAGATGGCTGAGCTACTGTGCATGCAACCCTATCTTGGAAATACAGTAAGTTTTAATAATCCTCAATACCAGCTACCTATTTAATATGACTGTGAATGAGCCATTACCAAAAGCCATCTCAAATACTGCCACAGAGATCAGTTTTGGTAACACAGATAATGCTGGATTCCAGAGAAGAACCAATTAACCTTCTTTATCCAATTCCTAACTACCATTGTAGCTTTCATCTTTTATTTGATTATAGCTCTTCAATCTTTGAGGTGAATATCCTATAAAAAAAACAGTTGCACTTTTTTCCTGAAATTTGGAAATACATTTGGCCCACTGAATACATTAATTTAAATTATCCACATCAAATAAAGTAAAGCATTCCAGGTATTAACTAACTGCTAATACTTATGGACAGCTCTTACACAGGTGCACTTTGTGGTCTGCTCTACACTGGAGACTTTGGTAGTATCAATTATATATCTGTTGAGCTGTATCCATAAAATCTTAGTAGAAAAATTACATAGTGGAGTTTACAGAAGAACAACAACATTCAACTTGAAATAGCTAAACTAGTACAAATGCTCACTAAATGATCTGCAGTAGAGTATGCATTGGGAGAAATTCTCTTCTGTCAGATAAACATTACTCCCATGAGAATTCTTAATGTAGCTATAAAAGTTTATGTGAATAAGAGCCTCAAAGTTAGACCCCAGATATGTAAATAAATCCTGGGGAAAAAAACTCATTGCTATTAAATTCAATAAGAAAATATCAGTAAGTTTTAGGAGGCCCAGGATTTCATCGCTTCGTCACAAATTGTTAGATGGTGTGTGGTTTTACCTGTTCTAGACTTACCCAAAATGGAACATTGTTTGAGCTACAATACCATCCAAAACTCACATAAAGAAGCATTTCTTAGGAATAATGCCCTTGGGTTTCACAAAGGTTCAGAAATGAAAATGATAATTTCAGAAATGGGACAGCTATGATGTTTCTCAATTAATTTCTATTTTAATTCCTGAACTGTATTACTTTAAACATAATTTCCTATCTCTCTAGTGCAGAAACTGCCTATGGAATGTTACTTGAAAACAAGACACAGATAACTTCTGAAATCTTTAAAGCATTAAGTAAATTCTACAAACGTTGATTGTTTATTGCTTGTATACTTTAATTGAGATGCTCTATTTCCCTTGTTGCTGCTTTTAACTCTTAAGAAGTGGTACGTGGTCTGAAACACAATATGTAAAAAGCACACTCCATCCAAGGTTCCCCTCCGCCTGCTGACTTGCTACTTCCTGCCAGTTCTCCCTTCCGCTCTCCCTCTGGCCTCCAACAACAGGGGCAGTGAGTGTGATGAGTCCGACACAGGGCTAAATAAAGGAATGCATTCCAGGAATATGCCTCTGTGCTAAAATAATGTGGGTTTTTTTAATTATTAAACTTAGTTTCAAGCTCTGTTCTGAGACAGATTCAAAAACTTGTGTGAGTTTGAGTTACCTGCTGACATTACGGTTATTTCCTACTCTTTGCATTAACATTTTTGAGGAAAATACTTTTTTTTTTCCTTTTTCTTTTTTTTTTCTTTTTTTTTTCTTTTTTTTCTTTTTTTTTTTAGGAATTATTAGGCTGTCACACTCCCTTTGAGGATTAAATTAAGACTGCCATATATCTCAGAGTAAAATTTTTAAGTAAATCAAATGGAAGGTTACTGTTGTTATGGCTAAAGTTACTATCATTCCTAATTAGCTTACACTTTCCCAAGTGTGTAGTTGCTTTGCTACAAGAGATCCAAGGACAAAGACAGACACTTCATGTCAAAACACATAAATAAAGTGTAAAGCATCACAACATGGGTAGGAGATCTCTGTAACTTAGGACCTTAAATGATCTTGAAATATGTTTTGGACACCTCATTAACAAACTGATATAAGCAAAATCAAGAGATTGAAAAGAAGAAAAAAAAATCATAGGGAACTAACAGAAGATCAACTTCATGTCAATCGAAGTTCACTTCTTGGTAGAAAAAATGTACCACAGCAGTTCCTATTACATATTCTTTATACAGCTGAAGCATAGGGTTCATGAAAGTAAACTGTTTTTTGGTCAAACCTGCAGTCTTTAACATATCCTACAGCAGGTGGAAATGGCTGGCACAGCGGAATCCTCAAAGGTGCATCAGAATACTAGTCTTGCATTCATATGTTTATCATTAAGGATAAATAAAAGTAGCTTAAATAAAAAAATAAAATAAAATCTAGTATAATGGGACATCTTCCAAAAGAAACAGTGATATGTAACAAAGCATAGGTGAAATGAATCATTAGGTTTCCTTATAATTTTCTGGAACCAGGTCAAAAAAAAAAAAAAAAAAAAAAAAAAAAAGGTACTAGAAGCAATGTATTCATTTCAGGATTATTTTCTAACCTGACTGCTTAGTCTGTGAGATGGCAAATTCATTCTTAATGTTGCAAAAAACAGGTTAATCAGCCAAACAGTGCGCAAACATATCTGTACTGCTATGGTACCTACAGTTTTTGAGTTAGTATATTAAAATATTATTTGCTTCCTTTCCAGGTAAATAAAGTCTTGGTAACATTAAAGTTCAACTAAATTTATATGCTGTTATGGAAATTATTTTCCAGGACATGTAAGGACTAGAAATACTACACTGAACTGCTGCATCCATGACATTGCTTCTAAGACTAGATTTCTCTTCCTCTGAAAAGAATGAAATAAGAATTATGGTAAATATTTCTAGAGAGAGCAAACAACAGCATGTGCAACTGCTTCTGAAGACAACTCGAGTACATAATGCAACCAACTTACTGTGATTAAAAACAAGCAAACATTACTTACAGGTCACCAGTGGCAACCGCATTAGAAAATTAGCATTACAAATTAACCAGATTAACAAATTCAAAACATATTTTAGAGGACAAGTATGATCTTAGTTCCATAAAGATCACAGTAGAAAATTTATCTTCTCAGAGAAAACTTTTAATAATTCCACTGCAGATCACAGAATATTAGATCATCATCATGTCAGGTCTACTGATGTATAAGGAAAAATGAAGACTGGAAACTTCTGATGCATAAAAGCCAACATTAGTCTTTCATTGTCTAAGCCAGTTGACTGTGCACTGTCTCTATTATTGAAAATCTCCCTAAGACAAGTTAATGTTCTGTAGTTAAAAAGATAACTATGTTTTCATTAAAATATTTAAACAAGGCAGCTTCTGCAAATTTAAGATAGTCTATCAGAATATTACATTTTAGTAGTTTTTAGTACTCACATTTAAGCTCCGTAAATCATTTTTGTTAGGATTATATTGTGGAGAGGTTTGGTTATTCTTTCCTTTTTTTTTTCCCCCCCCCTCAATAGCACATTAGATCAGCATTTTTACAAATAGTACTTAATAGTATTAGAGTACTAAGCTATGCTATCTGGCACTGGATTTATGCTCAACAAGCCAAGCAGCTTGCTTTTCATAATTGCTCCAGTTGCTGTACAAATCAGAAAGCCAGCTTACATTTTACACTAGAATAAACCATGCTGCCCTCTATGAGGTGAAATGGGAAACTTCATGTCACACATGTAATGCACACCTTCTACACTTCATGAAATGCTGTAACCAATTAAATCCTGATCAAATAAGGCTGGCTGCACAGCTAGTACTTCCCATTGCTTCTGTAAGTGTCTGGGCTAGGATAAATTAAGACAAAGGGGAGATGGAATGAAAAGGGGAAAATACAAAGGGTTAACATTTTACAAGGAAAAATACATTATTTATTGTTACTTAAAATGTGTAAGTTTACTGTATCTTCAGCTGTCCCATGGCTGACAAGTTGAAGAACAAGAGCAATCAGAAAAAGAAATATTCCAACAATTTATCAAGGTCCCTCTGGACTGAAGCTCTGCTGTTCATCATGTCAGCCACTCCCCCTAATTTACATTGCATTCTGTATCATCATCCATGTTGTTAATAGAGATCTTGAACAATATGGGCCACAGTACTGACCCTAGGGTCACCCTACTACACTCATTATGAACCAGCAGCTGACTGTCAAGCTGATGATCACTACCCTTTGGAACTGATGGTCCAGCCAAGTTTCCAACCCACACAACAGTCTGTTATAAAGCCCATGCTTCCTTAGCTTCCAAACTGGAATATTACAATAAATAGTGACAAAAGTCTTACTAAATCATGGTATATTACATCCAATTCTCCCCCATCATCTGCATAACCAGTCATTTCCTTGTAGGAGGCAGTCAGGTTAGTGAATCACGATTTGCCCTCAGTGAATCCATCTGATTGCTTCTGATTACCTTCTTGACCATCATGTGCTTGGAAATGGACTGCAAGAAGATGTGCAATCCATGGCATGGACTGCAAGAGGATGTGCTCCATTATCCTAGCAGGGATTGAGGGGAGGCTGCCCTTCCTACTACTCCATACATCTTGTTTCTAGCATTTTTTAAAGAAGGGAATAGTCCAGCTGTTTTTCAGTCATCAGGGACATCTCTTGATCACCACGAATTTTCAGAGGACAGACCACAGCCTCACAATCACACTGGTCAATGCTTTTATCAGCCTGTGTGAATTTCATCTAGTTATATGGATTTGAATACATGCAGCTACTTCTAAGTAGTTCACAGCCCATTGTTCCCTCAGGAGCTGCCCATCTCCCTTTCAAACCATACCAGTATATGCTGGTTTGGGAGCAGGTTTTGCCTGATATCAAGGCAAAAAAAGGTGTTGATCACTTCAGCCTTTTCTGCGTTGTCTGCCACAAGTTGATTCCCCACATCTATTAATTTACCCATATTTTCCCCGAACTTCCTTATGCACCTAGCATAGCTGTGGAACCCCTTCTTGTGATCCTATACCCTGTGCTAGTCTTAGCTCCAGCTGGGCTTTGGCCTTCCTGATTTTCTGCTAAGTACACTCACAGTGCCTTTATATTCTTCTTTTGTTACCTCTCCTTGTTTCCACCTCTTTGACGTGTAGTCCAGGGAATATGGTATTACTGCCACTGCAAATAACAGGCCGCGAGGCTTTATATTAACTCAATAGTGCAACGCTTCAGGAGTTGACACACCTTGATCAGACTTGACTTGAGCTTGTTTTAGCTGTAACAGTAAATTCCCCAACTGTCCAATTGCTAGCTGTTGCCTAATTTGTTTTTAGCTTCAGCTTAGTTTTGTGCAATTTTGTGGCTTTACCAGAAAGAAATCATACCATATACAGTAAAGATCTAACAAAATTAAGGGGCCTCTGTGGAACAAACCTTTTGGAAACATATAAAAAATAAGCTCAAGCAGATCCAAGACTGAGAAGGAAGAAACTGGCATCATCAACATCTCTTTTCCAGTGAAGAACCTGTGATGCTGATGACTCTCTGTGATAATGCACTGGGAAGAGTGAGCATAACACCAGAGAAAAAATACCAGGTAGATATGAGGAATTTTGTGTATATCAGTTATCAGCAATTAGTATTAATTGAATAATTTGGACTAAAAGTATTAGTGGTCAGGGCCTTGAATGCACCAACATTGACCAGCCAATAAATATCCTTCTCTGAAATTCTCTTCAACCTCTTCTCCACACCCAGGAATTTAGCTGCCTGTGTTCAAGATCAGCTCTTATCTAGTGGAGCTGTGTAAACTTTTATCAGATTTCTGTGGAAACAGCTAATCTGTGAATGAGATGCCTCTACTGGAGGCTCTACTGGAGCCTCTATTTACTGGCTTGGGAGTTGCACTGAAGCTCAGGCAAGGACCTGAGCTATGTCATGGGTATGCTGTGTCTGGCCACATACCCTGCCAAACCTAGCTGCTGGCTTGATCTCAGACTTGCCTTCTAAGTGTGGACTTGGCTTACAATCAACAGACCGTTGGCTGAAACTGGTTATTGCCATCCAACCTGCTCTGCTCTTCTTGTTTGGGTACTGTGGGACTGCACCCCTTGTTGAAAGGTCCCTGTCAGCCTTGCTGTCATCATTTGCTCCTGTCCCTCCTTTTTTTGTGGAGCAGTCCACTCTTGGTGCTCCCTGACAGCTAATATCATTGTAACTGGAGTAATACTATCTCATCATTTTTATTTTCATTAGACTAAAGACTTTGATTAAACTATTAATAAATCCTTATCTCTGTATATAAGGTGAGTTTCTTTAGCCCACATATGTTGCACAGGGTATAATGAAATATATTCTTCCTTTTTCTATATTAGTTTATTGAGAAGGTCTCTGCTTAGCAAAATGGGTCTTCTGCTGAAATTCTCAGTCTTCCTAAATAATGAGATGATTCACTCTTGAGCTCTTCAGATGTTCCGATGATCATCCATGAAGACCGGGAGTGGGGGACTTCTGCTAGTTGTTTGTACAATCTCCCATCCACCTTCTCCTCTTGGTTTGGCAGTTTACAACAGACCTCTACCACTATGCACCTTACACCTGTGATCTTGACCATGAGTATCCCAATCTCTGTATCTCTGGTTGCAGACGAGGGCTCTACACAGTAAAGGAGCACCTTAAAAAAGAGCATGACCTCCCCTCCTCTTCTTTGCTTTTCTTAATAGCATGCACCCATCCATGACTATCTTTCAATTGTGCACACTATCCCACTGAGTCTTCATGATTCTGATCACACTGCAGCCTTGCAACTGTCCTGGTCTTGCAGTTCTTCCTGTTTGTTGCTCAAACTCTGTGCATTAGTGTACATATATTGAAGGAAAGCCTCCATATGCCCTTCACCTCATCCCCAGAGCCTTCTAATCAACTTTAATTTGCTCAAGGTTTCCCTGGCTATATGGGAAGTGTACATCCACGTACACCCACATGAATGAAAAGCAAAGGTGTAGTAGCTTGGAGGTCAGATGAGCCTTCGTAATCTTCTCTGCAGTGTCTCAGATTTGAGCTCCAGGCAAGCAACAAACTTCCTGAGACGATAGGTCCATACAGAAGATGCGAGCCTTTGTCTCATGGAGGAAGAACTCTTCAACCACTGACACTCATTTCCTCCTCTTGATAATGCTGGTTCTAATCAGAAGACCTGAGACGTTCAGCCCCAGTGCTTCCCCCAGTGAAACTTTTTCTTCCTCCTCTGTTCCAGGGTCCTGAACATATTCTCTAGAGGAGCAGTTGCAAGTGGGAATGGAGACTTCTCCATTGCTTAGAGTCTGTGTTTTCTTGCTGCTTTTGTCTTGTTTTGGTCGCATCAAATTTCTCACTCTTGGAGGAGTTTGGCTTTTGCTTCTGCAGAGTCTCCGCAAAGATCTTGTCAATCTCTTTTTCATCAACCTGACGGAACAAAGCTCCTCTGTTTCGCACCACAGAAAGTCAGAGTACACATCCAACTGGTGAAGTTACCAGTTAGTGGGGTCATCCATGGCCCAGTGCCAGAGCTAAACCTCAAGAACTCCCTGCAGCCTGAGACCTGGATTGCAGTATTCACCTTCGAGACTTCCATCTGGATAGAGGCTGTCCAAAAATAGTGATTGCACCACCCAGGCAGGACAGCTGGTCCTACAGTGTGTTGTTATCATTTGCAGGTCCTCTTCTATTACGAGCAGCACTTTTCACCCCTGTGTGTACACACTGAATACCAACTGCGTATCAACTGCCCTGTTACTGTTTACATACCTAGTCTGCAATGCACCTTGTCACTTAAAGTTGCCTAGGTGCCAGGTAGGAAGCTGGACACTGCAAGATCTCCAGCTCAGCACAGAACTTCTGGCACTGCCTCTGAGATCTTGGCCATGATTTACCTAGCTTATAAACAGTGGATCCATTGCATGCTGTTGCCTCCTTCACTGTTGTCCAGAAAAGGACATCAGAAGAAACTAAGAAGTGGTCTAATGATTTAAGAATGGAACTCTATTTTGTAACAGTCATGAATGAAAATACTTTAATGGTTAAACATGGAAAACTCCATTAAATTTTGCCAAGAAAATACTCTTGACAAGTCCCCATTAGGGAATAGAATCCCCAGAATCCCCCATTATGAAGTGTTTATGCAGCTGAAATCTATGGCAAAGGTCAACAGACAGAAGAACCATGGGGTGGTTTTACAGGGACATAGCACAGTTTTGGGAGAGGAGATAAGAAATAGATCAGTGGAAACACAAGCAGTCAACACAGATTACAGTGAAAAGGTACCCCCTGACTACTGCAGCCCTTTATATTGAACCTGAGTTGAGAGATTACTGCTCTATCCCCCCAATCATTCTTCATCCCTTGAATCATTCCCCACATGGGTCCTAGCTATCCATGTCCCTGAGGACTCCCAATTTCTATAATACCTTAAAAGAAGCTAAGCAACTTTCTTCTTTTCCTTGCTAAACATTAAATCCCAAGAGTCTTATCTCAGTCAGTTACTGTTGAACCCAGGGGAGGCTTGAAGTCTTTTTTCCAGCAAGAACAGAGAAACAGCAAGTCTTCATTTAGTTAAAAAAAAAAAAAAAAAAAAAAAAAAAAAAGAGGTAACACAAAAGCATTTGGTATTAACCAAACTAAAGATTTCAGATCCACCATTTGTAAGCCAAGAAAAATCTTTTTAATATCTGTATTTGTCCTGATATGTAGAAGAGTTTCCCTGAAAAACATAAAGCAAAATAACAGTTTTTCCCCTCAGATTCCCAAATGTTTTACACATGTAGGAGTCTAATCTGCATTTCCTGTTTGAAACTCAAAGATACAGTGAGATATCTGCTGTTATGACTTAGAAAAGTAGCCCATCACCCATCACAAGAATTTATTCTGCATTACTCTTCTGTGTATTGGGTGACTTCAACCTGTCTTTAAACACTCCATTTACCAGGTAACGTTAGCAATCAAACACACTCCATTTACCAGATAGCTAAAGCAATCAAACATACCAAAAGGTCTTATATATGAACACCAACATGATGACACAATTAATTAGTAATCTCCATAAATCACCAGCAGAGTTTCAGCAGGAACAATGTTATGACCAAATAAGCCTTGACCTTAGGAACTGTTCAGCATCCTCAAAAAATTTTTTACAGACTACAAGATTTGTTAACTATGGCTTCTATCACTAATACTATAAAGTGACTTAAACGGAAGCTTCAGGCAGGCTAGACAAATAAGGTCCTGAGTTCACGCATGGCATCATTCTGTCAGATGCTTGGCACTTTAGGCCAACCTGGAAAAAGACCTAGGCATGAGTTTAAAATCAATCATCTGTTTTGCCCCACAGCTATAAACATTTTTTTTCCCTTGCAGAAGTTTTAAGGAAATTCAGTGGTTATGAATACAATATCAATAGAAATATCATAAGTTATCCATCTGAAGAAGCTGCAATACATTGCCAGGATAACTCAATTCAGGTTTATAGCACCATATTCAACTGTTTTTGAACACTGATGAAAAGACCTGTCAATTACAAAGACATAGGCTGAACTGTATATCTTGGTTTTGATTTGACCAACAACAAAGACAAATTACTGTTGTAAGTTTAACGACCTTCTTAAAAAAAAAATGAGTCAACACTTAAGACAGCTAAACTTTTCTGTTTTGTAATAGCTGGAATTTTCCCCATTCCCTTCTAGTTTCTAAGCTGTCATTCTAGCTGATGGTCAATTTAATTTTCCTCACTCAAGTCTATTCCAAATGATGTTTCAAAATGTTTCACACTAATTCTCAAGACACCCCTGAGAAGCTTTTGTTCTCAGAATCAAGGTTGAAATAAAAATGCTTACTGAGGTAAGCACTGTAAGAGGCAATCAGATATCTATGACTACCATTACAGGGAGACCATACATGGTGGTAACATCCTACAAGAATTTACTTCACTAGCAGACTGAAGAACTGCTCCACAATTTTTCAAGCTCGAGTTTTGCAAGTTTGTATATTTCCAATTCATATCTCAGAAGCTGTAATTTATTCAAAAGCATGAATTCATTACAACAAATAGACATGAATCAACGCTTTTAAAATACACACTTCTTCACTTATTCTATACACCATAAACCCCAAATCACAGCATGACAGTGTGAACCTGGCTTAAAACTTATCTTGGCACAGGTTTGATTTTGCAGATGACTTTTATGTCTTTGCTGCATCCATGGCAGGTCAGTGTTAGGGGCTGCTGAAAGCCATATCTTGAATTTTTGCTACACTTAGGTGCCAGAAAATGCTTTAGTCCTTCTTTACTGATGCTATATGTTATGCTGGACTAGGTGGAGTTTCAAAGAGCTTTCTAAAGCTGTTTCACTGAAAGTGAAATTTATGCTGTTTCACTGAGTAAATTTCAGTCATCAAGGAGAATCTAGGGCTTTGAACTTGATTTCTACATCATTTATGAAATCTCAGTATGGACAACGATTTGGAGATCTTTAGTATTTCTAGATTTTACACTATTTTTGCAGTATGTTTGAAAATATTGGTGAAACATACTTGCTTGGAAGGTCAGCCAGAAATAACTTGAAAAGCTTTGTTCTTATTAGCTTCTTTAACTATCTATAAGCTGATAAAATAATATACATATACTCTATATATACAGGATAATATATACTATTGCCTAAAGGCTACAGTACAGTCCACAATCACAAACCAGCTGCCTGTATGCATGAGGCTGGTATGACCTAATTCGTGTACTGTATACAGGTCTGTGTTATTTCTTAACTCCCACAGCACAGTCTCTGGAGCTTTCCAGGGTGAATGTGAAGGATACACAATGTCTCGGTTGTCAATATCTGGAAAGAGGCAAATGTAACCATACAACTATCCAACTCACATTTTTAATGCCACTCAAGGCACTTATGTTCCTCTAAAAATAAAATACTGTACCTGTTAGCTCTACATCTATCAATACATTTTCAGGAGCTGGATTTCTGAAGGATATGATCACAGAAGAATGCTGATCAATGCATGTACTTATGCTAGTTGGTTCCATCAGCTGAGGAAGAAGACCAATTCCAGAAAGGTAAAATATCCACTCTTTCAGCTGTAGATAAAAAAGTATGTCATTATATATTATTTGACAAGTCACACCTGTGCAACTGCCTACTTGCATCTTCCTGGTGTTCTTTGTTTTCTGTTGTAAGTGAAGTGCTGTTTAACACTTCCTTTCTGTCTTCTTCCCTCAAGCTATTATGTTACCAGTATTTATGTCTGGGAAACAACAGTCTCAAAGTGTCAGGCTTTTTATATGGGAGTTTGGGAGATATTCCTCTTTGCATTTAACTTCCGTGCTACTCAGAGCATCTGTGTAGCTATTCACAGCTGCCAGTGTAGTGAATGAACAGATGTAGGTGATAGCAAGAGGGCTATCGAAAGCATATATATTAAAACTTGCAAACAGATGAGGTGAGAAGAAATCTTCTTCAGAAGATCAAGGTGAATAATTCATTGAGGGGAAAGCAATAGAATCACCAAAAAGCTAAAGTTATTACTCCAAACATAAGAAAGAACTTTAATGAAAAAAATATATACAGAAGAATCAAGAAGCCAGGAAAGAACTAGTGGATATAGAGTATCACCATACTGCAGCAGGGGGAAATAGAGGTAATTAAGCTAAATGTGTTAATGTTGATCAATTTTTCACCGTGACAGCAAAGAGTTGCCTGCCCCAGATTTAATCTTGTAAGATAATTTTAAGAGCAATGTTAATAATGCCACTCATTATGGAAGTTTTAAAGGTGAATAAGCAGGAAAGGTGAATAGCAAAGGTAAAGGTACCACCATTATTTTAAGGAAAATGTTTAATGATACATACATTCACACTGCTGGCTTTAAATGAAATAATAAACATACAAACTAAAATCTGAGGCTCATTCTGCTCAAAATGACCCATTCCTCAGCTTTTTTCACTGTCACACAAAATGTATGCACCATAAGGAGAGTAGAAACTAATAAATAAAAACTGAAACATTATTGCCCTTATCTGCAATACTGGATTTAATTCTGAGTAACCCGTCTGCAAAAAAAATAAGGAAAATCTGTAACAGAGAGGGTTCAAAATCTAACAAGAAATCCAGAAATACTTACTGTTAAATGTGACTAAAACATTGAGCCTTCTAAGTATAAAAAGGGATGAATAAAATGGGACATTCTACATCTTCAGAAAATAGCTTTGGATGGCAAGATTGCATGCCTTTATCATCATTTTATAGAGAGACATTGAATGCAACAAGGAAAAGGACATTTTAATCTTGCTGAAGGTAATTTGTTGGTAAGAGTCATCCGAGGCTACAGGATTTTAATAGAATCTTAAAAAGAAGGAAGAAATGTTTCTATACTGATGCAGCAACTACCCAATGCTAAAAGTTGGAATATAAAAATAAAGCCTATGTTTTGTTTAGACAGCAATATAAATCTCCTTTGCTGTGGGGAGTTCTCCATTACTCAAACTAACAAAAATTAAAAAGCATTTCCCTTTATAAATTACATTTTATTTGGTTATTGCTGACTTAAATGTAACATACATCCAGTTCATGGTACTGATACATAAGCAAGAAGCTAGCATTGCACACTACTCAAACTGACTGCAAGCCAAACACTGCTGCTACACAAGACTTTGTAACAACGCAGGACTTCAGTGAAGCACCTTTGCACACTACTCAAACTGACTGCAAGCCAAACACTGCTGCTACACAAGACTTTGTAACAACGCAGGACTTCAGTGAAGCACCTTTGCCATCATAGTCAACAAGACGCTGCCCAGCGGTTGCCAAGCCAGCATGCCCTAGCATTTGTGTACCTGGCTCATGCCCTTCCTTACTACATCTGCCTCAAATAATTAAATATATACAAAGGGCTGAGCACGCTATCCAGGCTTCTTTTAAGGAACTGGAACACAGGCATTAGGATACCAGAAGACCATGTTTCCAGAAAGCAAGATGTACGCATTATGAATAGTCTACACTGACTTGTTAATGATACTTAGTGCTGGCTTACAAACAACAGTAACAGTAACCAAACAAAATTACTTGCAAAAGCCTTAATACAGGGGTTACAAGGAGAACATAATCTAAAACTACTTTCAACATCCACTGTAAATATGTGTGAACCACCTCTCTGTGTGCTCACAGCAAGTAATTTTACATGGGGGTGAAGTGCAGGAGTATAGGGGGGGAGGAATACATTCATACTATTTGTGGGTGAACTGTACACATCGAGTTTGAGCTTTGCTGCTGAAGGCTCAAGTTCTTGTTCTGCAAATGGAAAAGGCTGTGGTTTTCAACTGATTTTTTATGTTTAACAAGCAGGGACATTTTGAACCCCATTGTTTCAAGTACACCTTCAAAAAAAAACCACTCTGACATTCTGTCAAACTGAGCAGCTAAAAAAAACAAACAAAATTAGAGGTCAGTTTGGAAAATAAAACAATCGAAACAAGAAATTCTATATATTGTAATGCAGGTCTGCCTGTCTGTGAAGTCCAGTTACTGTTTGTTCTCTACTGACCCAGTATGGGATGCTGCTAAAGACCATGTACACTCGATGCAAGAAATCAAGAGGAAAAGGAGATTAAAAACCAACAAACCCCTAAAGCAAATAATAAAAGATAGAATCTAATATAAGGCCTAGCTTCTCTCCAGTATTACTTAGTACTATTAAACTCACTCTGTTACACAGGGACTCTACTGATATGGTAGGAGAATAAGATAATAGAAACATATTAGAACTCTGGATGTGGGTTATGTTCAGGCTGACATTTCAGTTATGCTGTCCCAACAAAGTTAATTTCAGATTTCACAAACTATAGTAAAGTGATTAGAGCTAAACTCAGATGCTCCCTGTGAAGAGCTCTTCGTGCAGCTTCAAAACAGAAACAAATGAAGCTGATAATAGAGCAGTTTCTTTCAATTCATCAAAGAGGCACAATCAGAAACAGTTAAGACTTATGCTATAAGTGCTGTCATTAACTGATTTTAGGTTAGTCAGCTACTCAGCTATCAGATGGCTTAAAGTGTCTTTTCAGATACATATAATCAGAAAAACCAAGGGAGGGAAATCAATTTTTTTTTTTTTTTTTTTTAGGTTAAAAGTTGTTTGAGGCTTCCACTACTGGTGAGAAACACTCTTCAAGTCTTCATCAAAAAGCGCTGTTATGCTATGTCTGTGCAAATATTCACTGTCAGTTATCAGTATAACAGCTAGCACATTGAAATAGTCTGGGATGAATTTGGTGAGTATTGTAGCAGTGAAAATGAATGGAAATTTACAAAATTCAAAAGACCCAGGCATAAAAAGGGGCACCGAAAAATTACAAAGATTATATCAGTATCTTGAAAAGATTCAGGAGATCTGGACAAAACTACTAGAAGGATGGGATAGTGACTAAAGTTCACTAGAGATGAAAACTTGGAGATCTGCCTTTATTTGACAAGAGATGCACTGGATGACAAAATTCAGATGGCAGGGCTCAATTTGTCCCTGAAAGGTTTACGTGAATTATTTAGTTATTTTATTGCTTCTCTTTTTGGTGAAGAATTATTTCTTTAATTTATAGATATGACTTCTGTTTACTGTTAGAATTCAGACAAGACAATGGCAATGATTCTTGAACTAGCCTTGGACATATATTATTCATATCAGAACTGCTGGCTCACGGTGTTTATCCTTAATAAATATTTAAGAGAAGGGATTCTGAAAAAACATGTTGTGCTAACACTGCCCACAAATAATGTATGTTAGACATACATTATCAGGCAAAAAATTGTGACATCACTTCCTTAAATTTTTCCATCATATAAAAGAACATTTGCTTTGGTAGAATTACTTAGAATGTTACTGAAAACTTTTTGTAGCATTCCAGCAGTAATTCACAGGTCAGCAGTCCATTAGAATATCTGACAGTCCAACAAGAATGAAGAGAGGGAACTGCACAGAAATAGAATACTTCCTTCAACCACAGCTCATGTAATGAAATAATGACATTTACACCCTATTATCAGTTTTTCTTTTTGTGCCCACTTGAAATTTTTAGTTAGCTAGCAGGTCATGTTGATGACTCATGTTTCTTTATTTAGTGTTTCTCATTAAAAATTAGGAAAAAAAGTCAAAAAATCTAAAATGTTCAAAGTAAATATCATTTTCAGTACCAAAATCAATAAATATTAATTACTTGTTCTCACTCCTAGTCAATATTATTTTCTTTTAATACTGTAAATAAAATAAATTATATGTAAAGTTAAAACAAATTATAACTTATGAACATCTTTGCATTTGCTCTTTCATTACGGATCCAGCAATTAAATTTCAACTTCTCCTTCAGACTTAAAGCCTTATTTACACACTGGTCAAAAGTATTATCTAATCTGAATTCTAGGTGTTTTGGACAGCAAATACAGTATCATACCTGCAAACATTTGAAGGTTATTGATGCCTTGTGTTTGCCTCTTCCAAGGGCAGACGGACAGAATTGCACAGGTACTTCTGTGGTGGAACGAGGAGCAACAATCAGCTGTACAAATACAAAAGTAAAGCAGAGGGAGGGCAGAATCAATCTTTTTTTGTGAGTCAGTTTCTTTTCTGTGCTTATATCGGCAGTGTTGACATTTATGTGATTAATGTCTTCCACCAGACACATTTTCCACTCGCAGCATGCATGGGCCACTAAGGCAGCAAGGCTATTGCAGCAAACAGTCTTAGCAGCAGTCACAGCACGTTCATTCCCCAGAAGCGACTGAGCTAGTGTTAGTGACTGCTCCAAGGAGATGGGCAGTGGCTCTCCCAAACAGCAGTGGAATGAGGCTTTTGTGTCTGATCAGATTGACGATACCAAAAGGTTATCACATTCACCTCAAAAGAAATAAATGGGCTTACAGGGGAGAGAGGTGGTCGGTGTAAATAAACAAGTGTTTATTTCTCCTTCTGATTACCTTTCTATAAACTAACGCTGTAAATGATGTTGCCAGAGTTTTCTCTTCTTCTGAACTGCACTGCTTGAGTCACAGTTGCACAGGGAAAAGTACAGTAGCTGACTACACTGGGGTCATGAAGAACTAGATGAGCAGTGAAAGAGGACACTTCTGAATAATACAAATGCCTACAAATAGACTGAATAATCAGCTAGAATCACTGAATTCACAATTTCTGTGCCTGTTTTTTAAATAAATAATAGGCTTTTAATATCATATCTATGTTTAAGCAATGCTTCCATGTACGAAGATATGAACAACATTGGAATTACGGGCACTCCCGCTGTATTTTATAAAATGTTATATAAATTATAACCTAAAGTTCAAAATATCACCTTATAACAGCTGGCACTGACAAGCCCCTTTATAAAGGAAATATCAGCCCTGGCAGAATGGGCTGCTAACAGGCAGGGAAGGAGGGTTATTAAAGCATTCATTGCTGTTTACTACATGTACTGGTTGCACAAGCCCAGGGTGCACCAGCAGCCTCTGCAGCCTCTTCGTGCTGGGGTTTGGCTGCCCGATGCAGGCTCGGCCCAGGGCTCCTGAAGGCTGGAGCTAACTGGCGGGGCCGCCCAGGGCAGGGCCTCCTCCTCGGACCTGTCCTGCAGCGCCTGGAGGTGGCGAGCAGAGCAGGGACACCGGCCAGAGACTGCAACCGGGGCCGTCATGGGGCTTTACCGCACTGCTGCCCTACCTTCACTTCATCATCTCTTATGTCATGTAGGTGGGTGACAACTTGAAGGAACATTTGCCACCAGCAGGCAACTGCCACAGTCCGATGCTTGTCACCTTTGCAAGTCTTCTCTACCACCCAGAATAACTGGCCTGAAGGAAAGTTGCCTCCCACATGCCATGCTCATTCCCGTCTGCCTCACTAAGGGAAGGGATAGGGATCCAGAGTTCATTTAGCTGTTCATCATCTGAAAAAAAGCCTGAATAGCTCATTTCTCTTAGTGAGTTACTATGCATGTTCAATATCCAGAGGCCTGTTTTCAAAATGTGAAATTTTTAGTTTCATTTGCAGCTTAGTTCCTCTCTACCTACTACTATCCAACCAGCTTTGCACAGCACTTATCAAAGGGGGACTTAGAAACAGAAAAAACCTCTAATGAGCATCCCCCCCCAAATGCTTTTGAAGAAAGTGAAAAAGCAAGATAATGGCACGTTGTCTCACTATAAGAATACAAGATTAAGTTAAAAGAAAAATTTCTAAACAATAATTTCACTAAATAAGGGTTCTATGTTATTTGAAAAAACAACTCTCTCATAAAAATGAAAACAGACTGGAATTCCGTTTTCAGTGAGCGTTAGCTGACATATTATCATCGCACAGAAAATGTACTGCAACAATGAATCCAAATAATCTGCATGGTGGAGTCACCATAACCCACCAGACTGCCTGTTCTCAAAGCATAAAAGGTTTTTACTTTTGACATTATAGATCTTTTTAAAAAATTGATTTTATATCGTGCAGTATGAGGTTCTACTATATCCAGAAAGTAATGTGATTTGACATAAAGAGCTAGACAAAAGAAAACCATTTTCTACTGAAAACTAAATTGCTTTAAAAACTAAAATGGAGAAATAACTCAAACACATTTAAACAAGGTGCCACAACCACTCAGTAAAATATACTGAAGTCAACCCATCCCCTGCCTTTCATTTTGTTTACACAAACAAGTGTCTGCTAAGATACTCACATCAAAGGAAACCAGTAGCTGCTTATTATAAATCCAATAAAGCAGGGAAATTTATCATTAAATCTCGGTTTATTCTCTACTCCACGTGAAACAATACACTCAGCCATTAACAAACTAATACAGCTTGCACATAGTGACTTTGAGACTGCACTCTCTTCTGCCAACCTTTCTTTATCAAGTTATTTTTCCTCAGTAAAAACTGTGTTTCATAGCTGATTAGGATGGAAGACAATATTTTCAAGAGCTTCATGAAAAGTCTGGTTTTAAGCTGTGAGAGTTACAAGCTGAAAACGAAGTGAAAGCATGTTTATTCTTAGCAATAGAGATGATCCCCATGTAAGTTTTTTTTTTTAATACATGTAAGTTGCATCATAAATATGGGTGAATAAATATAATCACACACATATAAAATGTGTGTGCATGTATTTATATATTAAGAGGGAGAGAAGTAAGTTGGGGAATACAGCATTACTGATTATTGAGAATATTCATCTGTTAAATGCTGGACATGAACCCTTCTCTACTAGAGACAGCTCTGCTTAGGGAAAGAACCAAAACCTCTGTCCCCCAGAAACAGGTACTCCTCAACAATCTAATCAAAAACAACTGAGAAATTCTGCAGCAAATCTCAAGAGTTCACTTCTCTGCCAACGTTTAGAGAATTTGGCAACATTTTTAAAGACGTATTAGTCAACATGTACAATGTAATGTTGACAAGAAGGGAAACAAAAATTAGGTGTAGCTCATTTAAAGAAAAATTAAAAATATAAAAATCCAAATCACATCAAAGGAAATCCTAAATTAATGTTCCTTAATAACTTTTATCAAGTTTTTGAAAGAAAATCAAGATGCTATATCTCATTGTAGGTTGTTTTAGGCCTTAATTACAAAGCTCTAACAAGATGCATCTCATTTTCTCACTTTCATCAGTTACAAAGAACTTAAGGGAGATGCTTCCAATTTATATGAAGCTGACTTAAAGCCTTCAAATTTCATTCACAGATCCCAAAATTTTGGGAATAGTTGAGAGTTATTCTTCTGGATCTCAGGAAAGCCTCTTATTAATGATGTCAGCACTTGAAATTTAATCAAAATTGTAAAAAAGAATCCCTTGTCATATTTCAGAAATTGGAAAGGCAAAGACATAATAATTGCAATAAATATGGTATTCAGATTTGTTTAAATTTTGAAATACTAGTCAAAATTTTGGTTAGCATTATAGGCAATTAATCTCTAGGAAGGGTAACTTTTTCTCTTATCTCTCTATTGTATCTGGTTCATCTAACATAGCGTAGCAACTGATAATATCCTCAGTTGATAGCCTGACTGATAGCCAAATATTTTCAACAGTTCTACATCTGAGATGACATAACAATAAATAAGTAGAATTATATGAAATATTTAAACTTACTGATTTAGAATATTTAGAATATTTTAAAATGACTACTAATTCTCTTCAAACATTGCCCATCCTTGACTGGCAATCCCATCTTTGATTTACTGTTCTAATCATTTACTTTTTATTGTTGCATTTAGCTGTTCTTTCATCTAAGAATCCCTCAAATTAGCTCAGCCTCAGATTTTTCCTGTTGACAAGAAAGCATATTTCCTTTAAAGAGAGAAGAAAACATGAATAATTAAGAAAGGAGACTTCTTCAACATATCACAGAGAGGTTGAAGCAGGATCAGAAGTAAAAAGATCTGGACAGTATAATCTATTTATGCATGAATGTAAACTGCTATCTGAAACACAGGTTACCGTCCATAAGAAAAAGCAGTAATCTCTTGGAAGTTCAATGTAGTGTTGTATGGAGGGATTCAACCTAGGATGCAACACAGTCCAAGGCAAAAGCAAGTATTTAAACCCCAACCCCTGCCTTTGGGAAAGAGATCACATTAGTTCTCCAAACATAGGTCCACACTGGGAGAAAATGAGTTGAAAAGGGGATAGATCCACACAGAGAAGCTGTATATCAGTAAAATGAAATAAATATCTGACAGTTGTTTACAGCAAATTCTCCAAAGCCATCCTTTAACTGGAAGAGAGAACTATTGTAATTCACAGAGAACATTTCAGAATTCAGTGCCAAAACTATACTTAGGACTGAATACTCTATTAGGAAGAGAAGAAAGAAAGAAAATTGCTGAAGATAGTGTTGAATGTGTCTTTTTCTAAACAATGAAATGTAGTTATTGTTGATGTGTGAATCCCTGGTAACAAATTAGGAAAGCTGAAAGGAAAAGAGATCTACAAGAGTCAAAAGTCACAATATTTAAATCTAATTCACTTCTGTGCCAATGACCTAAACATAATAGGTATAAACCTCCCAGATGATCAGTATAGTTCTGATCTACTATATTTCTTAGCTCCTTCAAATATCAGTTGACAAAATGACTAGTAATAGCACTTGTCAATTTTTAGTGTAATGTACACAGATGTGCTAATATGCCTAAAAGATAAAAGACATAAACACTTCATGTTTTGTACTTTCAGTTTGACTTAATGGTATGCAAAATATCAGACGATTCATTAAATAAGTGTGATCCTCTTTGTTGGTGTTCTTAATATCCCCTTTAAGAATATTTGGCCTTGTTGCATTAGTATATTTTACCATTTAGTTTTTGAAGGCCAGAAATGCACATATCACAATCTTAACAGCTACTTCTATTTTCCCCATTCAACCCACATGCTGCCTTCTCAGCTCTGTTTTAAGGTCTTATTACAACACTCCTGTCCTCTCCCTCTGGAGAGGACAACATTCCCTTCTCTGGTCTTAGACCAGTTTGCACACATAAATCAGCTCTGGTTTATGTATTCCCAGTATCATCTGCGCTACTTTGGAAGATGTAGTCTTTGGAAGACTAGTTCTTTGATCTGTATAAAATGACAAGGACATCTGAAACTGGCTCTATGAAACAAAGGAAAGAAACCATTTCCCTCATCCTTTCCTCAAAATATTCCATCATAATAGTTTTTCCCCAATGCAAACAATAACTCCACATACACAGTAAACGCAGGTTAAACACAGTGATCAGTGGTCAGTAATGAATGTTCTAACTTTAAGGCCCTGACCTCTGAGAAGTCTTACCAATCTCAATGAAAATGTGAAAGCTGACTCCCTCTATACAATTCTCAGTCCTTGAAACGACAAAAATGTTAGACAACAAGATGGAAGGGCTTTTGTGACAGAGGAGAAAAAAGTAGTGTACATAATACTAACAACAGGCTGACGATTTTCTTAGTAGAAAATGGTCTCTAAGTAAACATGAGTTTAGAGAATAAAATGTTTTCAGGCATTTGCTTGAAGCCTCCTTGAGGCTAAATTGATAAAATCCTTATCTACAGGCCTTGCAAGCTGGCTATTACTGCCATGACTCAGGTATTCTTCTATGCCTTATCTTACATTAATTAGCATTTTACTGACCTACCTAAACATTTACCTGGTTATCCCATTGATACTTAAAATCTCCCAAAGCTTCTAATACAACTCACTTATGTACAATACCTACTTCTAATTCCCCCTAAATAATAATTGCAATGAACACTGTAGTCCTTTTCAAAACCATTCCAAAAAGCATTCTAGGAAAAAATATCTATACTGTAGCTTGCTTTTTTTTTTTTTTTTTCCTCCAAATTGAATTGCTTTTTTCCTTAAGCTACAAAATCTCTGGAATACTTCTCTGTATATGCCTTTAACCCTTGACACTATTTTGTATAGCCTGAATTCACTATATAATACAAAGTTTACTTTAATACATTTTGAAGAGAAAGCTCTCTTGTATCCCTTTGTGAAGGCACAGAAATGTTTTGTTTTGATTTCTTTTTTTTCCCCCTAGTCTACTTACAGGCTGTATTGGATCAGTCTCAGCTGAAAAATTGCTAGGATTGCTGTTAGTAATTTCCAGTTCCAGAGTTTCACATGTAGGATTAAACAGAGGTATGTATAGACGAACCCATCTGGAAAAAAATAAATACATGTATATGCAATGACTATTAATTACAAAGCTTCTTCCATTGCAGTCTATTATTAATCACTTATTTTCTTTTCTGAAAAATGAATACTTTTGAAAATAAGAATTATATTTTATTACATTTATCACTTTACCACCAGTATGGGCACATACTTAATAGCACTAATTATTAATAACTGAAAATCAGTTTCATTTTGTACAATTGTTGCATTGTTCATGATAGCATGACAAATCATTATATTGCACGCATAAATTCTGTATTTTAATGGGTATTGTGGGCTGTCCTAGAACAAAGCCTGCACTATGCTCATTGTGTTAATGTTATGCTCTAAAACAGCTAACACTGTATCTTACAGGTTGTCCTTCTTCATCTTCTAATTAATGTTAATAAACAAACACAAAATGCCTTCAGTAGGGAACACAATTTTCCAAAGAGGTTGGGAGACTCCCTAAGATTCCTCTGCTCTGATCAAAATAATATATTATTTGCCTTTAACAAAGACATATGATCATAAATCACATTCTGGTTATAACACCAAGGGACACACAAAAAAGATTCAAGGTGAATCAGTGAAAACAGTAAATAAGAAAAGTTTGAAAAATGAGATATATATATTGGTTTTGCAGTAATTTATCTACCTAATGGATATCCTCTCTAGTCAAAGCTGTGGCAGATCAACTGCCAGATTGAGCCATATATTTATCCTCTGGGATAAATGAGTCAGTTTGTCATACCCAAATCAGTAAGGAAAAAAACATAAAAAGCAACTTTATGAAAAGAAGGCATTTCAGTCAAGTCTTAGGACTGTGACTTCACACTCTAACTTCCTGTGTGTAGGTGGGCTGCTTCCAACGTACATCATGGTGCGCAGGTTTCAGTGGGATTCTTCACAACTTTAAGGTATAAATCCCCAGCAGCTGAGTGGCAGAGGTTTTTGTTTGTTTGTTTGTTTTTGGTTTTGTTTTTTTTTCCCCTGACTAACACTTTCAAAGCATTTTATCAATGAGGTCTCAACAGCAGCAAGTACAGAACTAGTGGGAAACTCTCACGGAAAAACTCCAGATTCGCTTGACAATACCCATTCTTCCCATTTGATTACCATCTCCAGCCTTTAGTTCTTTGTCTGGCCTTGTTCATACATGCCAGCCTCTTCATTTGCCATAGGAAAGTTATGTCAGAATGTCTGAAATTTCTGTAAGCAACCTATTAGACTGCTTCAGGTGATCAAAACCCATTAAGAGCTGCTGCCACCCCACACAGATTGATTGCACTTTCTGTCATGGTTGTACTAGAAAGAGTTGTTGCATATCACAATAAAATCAAGGCCAGCGAGAACAAAATTGACTGACCGGCATCTTCAATGACTCCCCTCTGCAGCCCATAACAGGATGGATGAGTGGAGATGAAGGAGAATATCGAGCAGAAGAGTTCCTTTCTTAACAGTGTACACTAAAGAACTTAGGCTAAATCTAACCTGACACAACCAAAAAGCAGATCTGAATGCAATAAACTCAGATTGTCAGGTTGCCTGAAGGAGGATTAAAAGATAAACTGCTAGAATTTGTTCCTTGTTTCTTCCAGAAATGCTTAGAAATTGACAGTAAGGTTCACCGTTCCTGGCTCCTAATCCAGTTCCAAGTGATGTCAAGGATACTAATTCTTAAATTTTTCAAATTGATTGCAAAGAATGCAGTGAAATGAAAAATCATTATATTTAGAAGGACATTACATATGATTCATACATATGGCAACATTCAAGAAAAAGGTGGTAGAACAGAGGTTAGTCTTTTAAAGAACTAGAAAGCTTCACCAGCCAGAAGTGCTTCCAATATTTTATGGTATTTGCAGTCCATTTCTCTAGGTAGGTGGCAAGAAAGTACACCCATTCAGAAAAGAAACAACTAAAAGAAGGATAATCTTTCAAACAGTATATAGAATATCTAATTTCTTTTAAACTAAGTAATGAAGCCAATTTATTCAGATTATCTCATCAGCTCCCAGTTTACTCTTCATTATATTTTCAGCAGGTAGAGCAATTCTCAGTAATTTGACCATAACACCAACACCATTGTCCAAAATTTGCCTCCATAGAAAATCCACATCCTTGTTGCTTGGGGTCCCTGAGTCTGGCAGCTTAGCATTCTGCTCTGGGCAGCAGACAACATCATTTTCCTTTCCTCAAGATTGCGAACAGAGATGCAGAAGAGTTCAGGAATGTAACCATATTCTCATTAATAACAACTGTTGATCTTCTATGGAGAGCATGGTATTTTTTACTCTTCCTATAATTTCCTATTCTATTTCTCATTTTGCTCCTGGCTGTTCCTCTCTTCACCTTTTTGTTTTCCCAGAATCTGTTATGATAATGAAAAATAAATGAAACTCCACAAAAGCCCTTTGCTGTCTGACATCCTGACACCTCTTGCTGTTTCAGATAGGATGATAATACACACACCCACTTTTTATTCACATTAGGGAGTCTCATTCAGGAAAAGGGCACAGGAAGAGTTTACTAAATTCCGAAAATGTTAGTATTAAAGAAGAAAAGCAACGTTATGCGAGTCAGTGGTGTTCTCCAAACTACTACCAACATTTCAAAAGGATTGAACACATTTATGACACATTTTTAGGAGTAAAGCCACTGTAAAAGGATCCATGAAATGGATAAAAGCAGCATCACCACATGAGTTATATTATACAAGACTGCAGATACAAGTCCTTTGCAAATAGCAAAAAACATTTAGATGTAAGTGCCCAGTGTGTCAGTATAGAACACGTAGTTTCATTTACAGTTGTATGTATTAAAATACATAAATTTCTATAGCATCTTTCTTCTAACTGCTGGATTAAAACAGCATGGCAGTACCCTGTTTATAATAAAAAACAATAAAGACGTCTTGCATTAAATGGTTGTGTGTTTGCAACTTATTTAAACACAGTTTAAAACCAGGATATTAAGATTTTTTTCCATTGCAATATGGTCTTAAAACAGGCTAAAGACAACTGCTTTTCAAAGCATTTGGCTCCAGAAAACATTCTAATCACTTTCAAATACTTCTTACCACTTCTTACAAAATTTACTGATTGCACATAGGTAAGGGTTTGGAGGACATAGATAAAATTTTGGACAGCACTTCAAGGAAAGGACAATATGCAGATGACACAATAAAAAGTTCTAGTGAAAGGAGAGTGTTGAAAGAATTAATTGAACAAAAAGTAGGAAACTACGAAACAAGAATGAGAGACAGAAGAAGGAAACAGAAAAGAAAGAGGCATGTCAGGTTTTTTTTAATTGCTTTACGTTAGATTCTATCTATCTCTAAATATATGAAAAGACTATCACTAATTTGTTTCCATACATTATTGCTGTTGCTGCTCTCATTAATAATTAAAATAAATAATACTGCTCCGTTCTTCCTCTGCTATCTGCAAAGGGTAAATGTAGAGGAGCTAATGTACATACGCAGAGCAATTGCAACAACATACAACTAATTGAAAAGAATTCTCCTTTGAAAAAGTAAAATGTGAAATTCAATGAATTTAAGATAATATTTTCGATAGGCAAGTGCTAGACTTAACGGAGCTAATTCTTTTCAACCTACATTTTTATTTGCAGTAGAAAAGTACAACTTGATATTCTCAGGCAGACCACTTGTGCGTGTAGTTCACATGCAGTGCATACTAGAGAAAATGCTGAATGTCAAATAGTCTGGATGAAAAGGTTTAAAGTAATTTCTTATACCTAACAGGGTCAGCCTGCATATTAAAAGAAAAAATATGGGTTTTATTCCAGTTAGCACGGAATTTTAAATGAAAAAAACAGGAGATGGACAGCCCTACTGATTTTATCTTATTAAAACTTAATAACAAAGTCATTGCCAGTTAGGCCTGGTCTGAACATCATATATTAGTAATAGATTAATTGAAAGCTGAAATTTCTATAACTCATCATCTTCACTCAAAATAATTAAAAATGCTTAAAATCACTGGAATGCATAAAGTTATTAAAATATATGACATAAAGCTATTTTTTGATTTCATTCATCTCACATATCTACTAAGAAAAATTTAATCAGGTAACATTTTATGTTGTATTCTCTAATAACATTTTTCCCTCCAACTGTAATGTATACTAATTATAAGATTTAGTCAAAGATAAGAAAGGCAGAAGTAAGGGGAAATTTAGCATTCAGAAGAGCAATGTGTCCACAGAACCTACTACAAATGGAGCTAATAGGTGGAAAAGCACTACTGAAGTTTTGTCATTCTTGAAAATCTGTTTCTAAAATTTTCTTTGTTTGTCATGGAAGTCAGGAACGAAAATTATGCTATAGGAATGCAAGGTGAAATTTCACTGAAGGAAAGAACAAGGGCTGCAGTGGGGGTCACTCCTCCATCTGCTCTAAGAAGTCCATTTTCTCAGCACATTCAGGGTTCCAACCATGCCCACCCTCCAGGATCTGCAGGACAGAAGATGTATTACTTTGTCATTGCTCTAAAAGTGAAAAAAATTGACATAGGTAATTATAAAGTAGATCTGTTGGGTACATTCCTGGTTCAGAAAGAAAAAAGAGACAGAAAGTTAAACAAACGTATAGAACTCTGTATTATGGATATTTGTGATTTCATTCTGCAGTATTTTTAGAGTTATTTCTATATAAAGACTTCAGAACAAGTCTACATACAGACTATAATTTGTTTGTTCTTCTGCAAGGAGAATTTTACCTATCAACTTATATTGTATGAAAATCACATATGTATGAAAATACCATAATACATTTACAGCATAGTATTATACACAGATGTTTCTGGCTTTCTGGTGTAAACCTTTTTTATGTTTTCCATGATGCATTGAAATCAGTGACCAAGTTAAGCATGATGTGCTAGGTACTTACTTTCCAAGTTCACATTCTATTTCAGGTAGAGTAGTTGGCAAAGGTTTCTCTACAATCAACTTCAGAGCGTACCAAAACTCTCCAACCATCTCTGACAGGAATATGACACTAAAGACAGACACATAAGCTCTATATGACACAGCTTTTCTAGAGAAAGTTAAAAACGCAGAGACTAGAATTCAGAAAAAAAGTAATGTGTTCGATACAGTGAATTCTTTAATTAGCTACCAGTTTTCCCATAACAGTTCTTGTTGGTATATGAATTCAGCTACCAAAGCTAATAATACTGACAGTTACTGAAGCAAGAAAATGTCCTCTTCATCTTTCTTAATTTTTTAGCATAGAAAGTATTTTTTTTTGCAAAAAACAAACTCCAAAAAAAACACCATTGCCATTGTCAACTTCCAAGAGTAAGCTTTACTTTCATTTTAACATGACAATATTTTCTTTGTAGTTATTTAAGCTCAAAAGACAAAGTAATAGAAATAGTATTCACTGATTTTAAAAAGGAATACCTTTTTATATCTAGTGATGAAAATTGAGGAATAGCTATATACACATTTATATGAGCATGACAAATAGATAGGTTTCAAAGAAATATTCAATATACTCTTTTGATATGAAATCAAACCTTGTCATGACTGAAAATTGTTTGCTGCTAGGTGAGATATGTACAGTAGTAAATTCCTGTGACATCCTAACACATTCCATTCTCTTACAGATTTTTTCTTCTGGTTCTTGTTTTTGAGTATCAAAATCAGAAGTTAAAGCAAAACACAGTAAACATTAAAACTTTTTAAAATATATGAAATACACTGGTAAAATCCATGTGAGATGACTCACAGATGAGAGTAAGATGAGAGTAAATGAGAGGTAACTACATCTGCTCCATGACTTTATAGTTCCAGACTACCATAGAGTAGTACCAACGAACAAGCTATAAAGTGAGCATAAACTAGTTCAGAAAAAAATCATCCAGTTGTAAAGCTGCACAAACACTTTTGCAGCACTCTTTCTCCCAGCTGCTCCCATAGCAAGAGAAACTGAGCATGGCTACAGAAAAAAGATAACAGCTTGAATGTACCTGGATGTACCTGTGACCAGCTGTAATGGTAGTTCTTGGGAGTTATTGCAATTTAAAGCAGCTGTTAGACAGCTTTCTACTACAGTGCATTGTGCTACATATAAAGTGCATTGAAGATGTACAATATACTTTATGTCATCTTTGCATATATTACTCCAAAACCTACCCTGCCAATCAGCTGAGATCTGGCCCATATTTTTCCAGTAGGAAAGGAAACCTTATTGTTAAAATCCTTAAAAGGAACCTTAATGTTATCATGCACTTGAAAAATACTCTACCAGAAATAATGAAGTATGATCTCATTCTGAGCTTCAGAATACATTATTTCTACATCATTCCTCAAAAAAAATATCTACTAGAATGGAACAGTAGTCCTTTCTATAAAACTGCATTACCTGAAAGCTGTATTGTGCAAAGATGCCTGCCAGTATTCCAGTCTTGGGAAAAAACAATACAAACAAACTGAACAAAGACTTTGAAATACACAGATCTGAGCTTTGCAAATACTGGGTCTCAGAACACAGGTCATCTGTCCCTCTCTCCTTATTGCCCTCATCTCCCCACCCATCAGAAATCAAAAAAAGCTGCCAATCAATTTATATCATTGGCAAACGAGGAACTGTTTTTTCAGTCAGCACCTCAACTGAATAATGCTTTATTAACAAAATCCCAGAAAAGCAAGCTTTGCTATTCTGCACTTTTCAGTTGCTTGCTTAACTGGTTCAGTGAGGCACTACAATCAGCAATAGCAACTTTGAAAGTAAGACCAAGAGGTGATTTGTCTTTTCATTCCTAATTATCATACTTCACAGTCTCTTTTGGATTTCCAATGAAACATTTTTAATTTAAAACCTCTCCATATTCATTAAGTAGATCATTTCTAATTAATGAAAGATTCCAAAGCTAAATGGATTTCTGTGAAGATTGTGAAAGGGTTCTTAACCTGTTTTTAATGTTGGTGGTGTTATAGTTTAGTTCCTTCTCTGCGGATAAATGAATTCCCTTCATGGAACTTACAAAATGAGCAATTCATTTAAAGTTTTGAGAGGGATTTTTTAAACAAATACCTAATGCATTGCTCACTGAATCACTAGAATAACTAAGGGTTATTCTATTGCTTATCTGTAAGGGGTTCTTTTTCCCCCTCAGAGGAAGGCTGCAGTTTGGGGTACAATATATTTACAGTCAGAAATATTTTTAATTCCCTTTATTACTTTTCTTTGTTTTTGTTTTTTAAGATGATATCTAGATATCCAGATATCTAGACGAAGTGACCAAGGGTTCAATTAAAATACTTTACTCATTCGTACAAGAGTCACAAACACAAGTGTCAAGACATTGCAACTTACCTTCTGTCTGAAGTGCCAACAACAGCTGGGGAAAACTTTACTCGATACAGAATTGTTTGTTTTGGCCTAAGAACGAAAGCTTTTTTTCCAGAAAGTGAATGATTCTCTAGCACTACACTCAGTTGGAGAAATTCATCTGTAGGATTAGTGATGGGAATATCAATTCCAATAGTATTCTAGAAACACAAAATGAATTATGAGCCATTACATGTAAAGAGATCTTTGTTAAAGAAGCACAAGATGCTCACACATGATTTGCACTTACGAGAACACAGGCTGCATTTTAGTTTGTTACATGAACTAACCCAAAACAGAGTAGTTGCAGCAAGAGACAATTAAGCCAATTTTCCAATTATAAACTCTTTATTTCCAGAAATAAGAAAATATTCAAGTCTTCCTGGCCAGTCTGCACTGAGTTACTTTCCCTGCCAAGATCTGGCTGAGACCTGCCAACCACTGTCCTGTGGGCAGATTTGCTGTAAGTCCTCCAAGCCATCTCTCACCAGCCAAGGAGAGTTAGTTGAAAATACCCATTTTGCAAGCAGGTAGAAAATTCCAGGCTCATTTTTGCAAGATTTGTTCCTCTTAATTTTTAATTACACCATAATACTTTGTATTAAAAAACAACAGCACCACAATAAACATTCCTTCTCTGGTTCGCTTTTGCCACTTATCGTCCTTAATAGTGGTCTCCTTATCTTTCTGTTTAAGGTCTATCAAAACTTCAGGTGAGGGCCATTTTTTCTTGAATATCTGGAAAACATATGGTACTTCCTAGACATTATTAAAGAAGCACATTAAATTCCAATTACCATAATAACAGGGAGCCAAACTATGGCCTGTCTAGATAAATATGCATACTTTAGCATGCATCTCAAAGGAAAACCTTTGAGATGAGCAGCAGTTGAGCAGAGGCACTCACTCCACACAGCTGCTACATTCTTCAGCTGCTCTTGAAACCCTGCTGTATTTCAGTAGTGTTCAGTCACCTCCTTCTTCATTGCATTGTACAAAATAGCATAAACCCAATCTTATATACTCTTATATGTGTAAATATCAACATACTTTCTGAAACTAAACACTTTCAATCAGATAGGAAAGGATATATTAATGAAGGAAGTCCACCATAACAACTGTGGATGCATAGCTGCTGTTTAAAATACATATGTTCTATTCATATATGTTTATATATATATAATATGCAAAATATAATAAATAAATAAATAAACTCTCTTATATATAAATATATGAATATCAACATATGTATTCCTATTTGGTTTCCCATTTCCTTTGCACCTACCCAATCAGTTTCCTTCACAATATGCAGCAAACACTTTCTTTTTTTTTTAAGCGTAAGTGATTTTGTTCTCATGGCAAAATTTTGCCTGGAGCTTGAACAAATCTTTTTTTTTTTTTCTTAAGTATAGTCATTAGGATTCTAATGCAAAATGATATGAGACAAAAATAAAATATGTATTAAAATTAATAATACACTAAAAATTCAACTTCAAATACTTTACAACCCCCAACAAAGCTACCTCACTATGCTTCGAGCTTGCCTACTATTTGGTAGATTCCTATACATTTACATTTATAGAAAATGACTACAGGAACATACTTAAAAACATTTAATGTTCTACCAACAGCAAGATTACACCAACAATTTAAATCATTCAAGTGCATTGCATCAGTAGGATAGGATTTAAATTTGCAATTAAATATTTTAAAACTCAGATTAATTATTTCTACTGCTGTAAACAAATTTCTAAATCTATTTACCATTTTATTACTAATAGCTTCCTAACAAAACACTATAAAATACCCGCATGCTGTGTTGCATACATTAGTTTCATGTAAAGCAGTGTTCATTTGCCAGTATTAAGCCTGGGATTATGTATTTCCCTGGAATCTCCCAGGAAATTTCCCTGGAATTACTAAAAATGCTTCAAACAGTTGATACAACAAGGATGGTCATGAGAGCAGTACCTACAGAATACATCTATCTATTATACAGTTCTAGGCCTTAATGGATTCTTCCAAATCCTTGTTATGGAGGCATAGTACTAGGATAAATCACAAAATGCCCATCTAATTTCCAAAAGTATTATTTTTCATGAAAAGACCATCTTTTCAGAAGAAAGTCAAAGGAGCAATATCCCAAAGGATATCCAATATCTCAAAAGAACAAGTCCCAAACACATTTCCAGTAGTAAATTTAGAACCACATTTCAGTATTGTGTTTTTTATAAGCACTTTGACAGCAGAAAAATGTAAAAGTTGAAAAAAGAAGAAAATTAGTCTTATTCTTCACCAAACTGCCCCATGCATCAGGACAGCCAGTGTCCAGGACAGAGCCATTCTGGTGCAGTATGTCCTTTTTTTTTATTCCTTGAGAACTTGTTGTGACCCACTTCTTGCGCACTGCAGGCCAAGTAACATAATCTAACACAATGTGAAACAAAATAAAATAAAATAAAATAACCCCCAAATATGGGATAACATTTATTCTCTGTGGAACTTGAAAAAAATTGAGTGGTTACACTTTTATGTACACCAATGGCCTGAGCACATGTATTGGTGTAATGCTCTACCAACATTCTGTTTCACAAATGCTTACCAGCACAATCAATCTTTTGAGATATTGGCTTTTAGCTGAAATATTTTACTGACATATTTCACATCAAAGATTTTCTCACCACTCCATTTTCTACATCCTTCTTTTAGCAACTGGACTTAAAGGATTTAATATACAGCACAGCATATATACAGCATGTACAGTAATATGTAATTTTATATCCTGTGAATGTAGATACCACACTGAACTATGAACTAATGGTCCTCTAACTATAACAAGGTAGCCTAAAGGAATAGGGACACATTCTGAAATGTATATGCATGGTCATCTTCTGTGGGTTTGAACTTCAGTAATGACTGTAGTCTAATCATCATCAAGTGTCAATAAAAGTGCTATCTGGTCAAAGTTTGTAAGAGACTAAGAATATTTCTTAATGTTTTAAAACAACTGTTTTCAATTAAAATCCAGTTTAATTAAGGAAATGACATTAATTCCACATTTGTTTGAAGCTTTTCCAGTCAGTGGACCTTAGGCAAAAAGTAATTGCAGTTGCTCCTGAGTTTGCTAGTCTATCGCTACAGCAGTAAATTTTCACAGTCAGGTAAGCGTTAAGAATGTTACTTTGATAGACTTGGGGGGATAACACATCAAAAATTCTTCACTTTGTAGGTATCTGTGCAAATTATCATTCTTTTAGACTGACAAGTAACAACCGCCTTCTTTGTCTTGGTGTGCTTGATGCCAAGCAGGAATGTTTCTGACTCAAAGATCAAACTTGTGATGGTGGCGATATCACTGAAAAGTAACCATTGGCCATCTAATTACCCTGGGCCCAAAATGATCAGTTATCAATGTCACTATCAGTGTCAATATGGGGAAAAGGGGAGAGTTAAGCTGGACTTTCCTTTTGTGTCCTCCTAAGCTTGTTTTGACATTTCATTATTACTCATTTCCCTTCCTTGAAACAAAAGGAGCTTAGGTGGTGTAGCAAATGCAAACATAGATGACAGTTGTAGGGCTGTTCTGAACACAGTTCAGCTCAATTTGGTCAAAGTAGTTGTAGAAATCAGAGCTGGCTCTAAAACTGCTGGTTCAACAGGCCTTCAACACACACTTCTCCTAACCGCTGCTCCCCTCACCCTTCTAATCCAGTCCCAGACTGTCAACACTCAACTGGATCTTTCTCCTGTGGATTATTTAGACACATGGAAGTGCTTTCAGCTTCCTACTGAGTCCTAGGGCACATGCTCTTGCTGATGCAAAATCATACAATGTTGATGGAAAGCACAACCTTTCAGCGTTTCTTTCTTGGGAAGATCATGCAAACACTGAGTACAGCTGGTCTATTAAATCAGACTGTTCCCACATAGTTCAGATTTTAATGGAGCAGATCTTCACCAAGAAAAGTACTGAGGGGAGAAATCAGTTAAATCTTTATCAGAACTTAGCCACTTGAAGTCTAGGATTAACTGCCTTAAGCAAATTACACTTTTTTTAAACTTGCTTGGTAAGGGATCCACTCTTACCACTACTATAGTACGAGAAACTGTAAGTAGAAAAAAACCCTATGCACAGGACATCTAATAGCAGAGGATAACAGTGCAATGAGTTTCAGGTGTAGATTTACATGTTTTTATATGAAAGAATCATACTACATTAATTTCTTTATCTGCATTACGCACAAGTGCCCAAGTAATAACACCCTGAAACAGAATACACACAGATCTTTAGTTTGTAAGTTATGACAATAACCCTAAGCTCACAGCCTGTAAAATTCTATGCTATTAACCACTTAATAGGGACTAGACACAGTAGTGAGCAAACTGGGAAAACAATGTTTTACAACAGATGACTGCTAAAATGGCTTCCTGAAGTTGGAGGAAAGGAGGACACTGCAAGAGCATATATTCTGTGACTGCCAAGCTATCTCTTATGTCTTCAGCTCCACAAGAAGAAATCATTCATGTTGAGATCAAAGTGATATTACAGTAGTTTGTAACACATAGAGGATAAGCCAATGGACTAAGTAATAAGCACCTATCCAGACTTCCATATATTGCAACTTTTGCCCATCTGTTTAAGGTTTCCATTTCAGTATGGATGGATAGAAGGAGTTGTAGAAAAGACTTCAGGTGAATTACAAGAGAAATGTTATGTTAACATAATTAGAAAAAAACCACACCTGGCAAGGAATGTGGGATAAAGACCCTTTCAAAGTCAAATTAATATCTCGAATTCCCATAACTGAGAAAGTAATAATTATGCCCATATCCTACTGAATATTATTCTGCATTTGAAATCAAGGCCACTTTTGTGTCCATATAGACTGAAACTCAATAATTATTCATCTTCCTGATGCCACAGACAGATTTCTTCAGATCCAGCAGTGTCAGAAGAAGAAATTAAAATTACAGGCATTTGTCACCAACCTCTGTACTCAAGCTTGGCCCTTTCAGTGACCAGCTTAGTTAGCCTAAGCCACCATATAATGTAACCTGGCTTATTTTAGCTGAAACAGGTTAGAGAGCACTACCACAAACATATAATGGTAGGGTAACCTTTTCCGTCACCACATCTGAACTAGAAGAAGATATCTGCCATTGCGTTAATGTAACAAAGGACTGAATTCAGCTTCAAATGATTTTACAGGACAATCACTACATCTATTCTGTCAACAGTATTTTTGGAAAGCATGACTCAGCAACTGATAGACTTCCACACATCTCCTATTCATCACTGCCACAGGTCACCTTGCTGTGCAGACACATGTAATATATGAGATGTAGATCAGAAGGCCAATGACGGAAACCGTAGTTTGAATCAGATCAATAGATGCATTTACAATCACTTGTTCTATGGGACTATTTTGAATGACTTCAGTAAATCCAGGCTGCATCTCTCAAAAACAGATTATTATGGTTTTTTTTTCAGAATTTCCTACCTGCTTCACAGACTAGGTCATAGTCATAATGCCAGAACAAAATACCACCTTCTTCAGCGTACTTCAGGCCAGTATCACTCAACAGAAGCACTAAAAAGCACAGCTTTTGTAAGCTGGAAATACTACATTTTAGAAACAGTACGCTCTTAGATAGCAAAGTCAAAAGAGCTGTTAGCGACTACTGCACTTCCAGACAGTCAATAATGCCTCAAGCAAAGACAAGATATAAGCACAGAGGTGTTGGCCCCAAATCAGCCCTCAGAATAGTGACAATCACCATTTTTAACTAGCCTTTCTTTCTGGGAAGTCAAGGAGATGTAATATTTTAGGATGCTTTCAGATTCCTAATAGCTTCTAATATATCAAGCAGATAATCAGGCAGATAATTAACGAAAAACATCTTTTTACAATTATCTCTCTCAGATCAAGACTAAACCTTAACTACAGAGATCTTTGGGAATGGCAGTCAGGTATGTATTTAAATAAATCCTTATCAGTCTCTTATTTACCAAAAAGTGCGCAATTGCCCATGGATTTTGGATGTATATAGAACTACAAAGTACAGTTCCTGAGCTAATTGTATCTACCCGTATAATGCAACAGGAAGTACATAGCTGCAATTTTCTGCTGGCCTCATCAACTTGTTTGCAAGTGCTCTACAAGGTTGCACCCATGCTGTAGATTCATAATTCCAATAGCTTAGAACAGACTTTGGAAGGCTTGGTGAGAGTTCTACATATTCATAATGCAGTCAATGACTGAAACGTAAGAGAATTACTTTTAGAAACTTGTTCTAACAGTATTAATTTAGTTAGCTTATTACATGTTGAAACTGGTATATGCAACAAGGGCATACTGTCCTGGATTGAAAATTCCGTGTGACGAAGCTAGGAAGCGCCCCTTTGCATGAAACTACATATATGACAGAGACTACACCAGGGAGACGCTGAGATATTAGTTGTCTCAGAACTGACCAGCAAAAGGAACTGACAAATACTTTCCATATTCCAGCAGTTCCAAGAAGAGTAACTTGAAGAAATTCTTGGCAAAAATAATATTACAACCACTTATCAGAACCTAATGGTGCTATGGTAGAATAGCAATAATAATTATTACAATACTCTGGCCATCTTTAATGACTCCTGTTACATGTGTGGAAGCAAATATTCTACTATGTGTTTGTACTCCCAGTTGAGGCTGGTATGAGCTAACTGAAAGTACTTCTTTATTTTTTAAAACTATATTCAACTCTGAAAACACTAAATTTTATTGAACCTTTATGACCATACTAATGAGATAATTTGTGTCTCAGCTACTCCATCTACCACCAAGGTGCTCAGTCAGCAGAGGTAAAATATAAATTATTTTGGCTGTCTTGAATCTTGCATCTGCGGTAATTCTCTTATTGTTTAGGCCTAAAAAGAGAGTTTAAAATCATTAAGCAAGAATGTTGCTTTGCAATTTAAAAGATTGACATCATAATCTATCAATGGCATGACACATATAGAGGTAGAGATAATTCTAGAGCAAAACTGAAATTGTCACATTTTCTACTGAGAATAACTTTTTCTCCTGAATTCTCCAAGAATAGAAAGTGATAATGTTTGTGCATATTGATAGGTAAAACACCTCAGATAAAGAAGTCCTCTCCAAAAGTCTAGAATTTTTTTCCTAAATCCATTATTTTTCGGCATATCTCTGCAATTTCAGGAGTCACAGGGTAACTATATTATAATGTGATCAGACTTTTTAAAATGTTCATAACTTTTCTGAAAATGGAAATATCTAGAAATCTGAAGGAATGATTTCTATAGGAATTATCATTTTAGTTCTATAGTCTTAAAATGACTGAAAAGATCACATAATCTTTAAAAAAAGAGAAAATATCCTAATTACCAGTTGTAACTCCAAACGAAGCTAAATCCTTACAGACTGCTCACAGTTTAATATTTTACTTACAAAAACAAATGCTGCATTACTGCGTTCCATGTGTGATATATTAGAGGTTCTCAGAGACTAGATTAGCAATCTGTCCCATACATTCCCTTACATTATCAGAAGAATTTCTCTTAAAAGATAATGCAAGTTTATTATATCACAATTAATGTTTATTAATAATATTGACACCAAAATATATCTTATTAATGACTGATATCACCTACCAGTACTTCTGAAAGAGCTAATATCAGTGCAGTCTGAACCAAGTCACACTCCTGCATTTCTCCAGGTCTCTCTATGCAGTCCAAACAGTTCTGCTGTGGCACAGAATGCTCTGTTTCCCTCTTCATGGGGCAATATGGGAAGGTTGTGGAAAAGAGAATGTCTGTCTGAGAGAACCACAGATTTGCACTTAAGAACATAAAGGCATAGCCCTGTAATTACTGATCTCTCTGTATTCCTGGGTGCTCAGTTTTGGGCACCTGGGAGATCATCTTGCAAGGAAAGGATGAGTAAGACAGTCCCCTGAAGTACACTTTTTTTGATGTATCCATTTATCTGGATAGGAACCATTACTTTCTCCTATGTCTTCTACAGAGTAAAAGCTCTCCTCCTGACATCTCAAGTTTAAAACTTTGGTAAATTTTTAAAAAGTTGTATTTTTGAACTGTTTTATTCATCCTACAGTCATCATCTGCTATGTACGGACCACACAGAACAGACTGTTGCATTTACTTGTTTAGAGGTTGCCAAAAATTAGGAGGTTTGAAAGTTGGAAAGAGCTGTAACCAGCAATGGAAGCACCTTGCTTATTCTTGGATTTGCACTGAAAAGATCTTTCTAAGTGTGCAGATTATGACAGTGATCTTTTAAAACAATCATGACAGAGTGCAGAAGCAGGGCATTAGTGTGCAGCAGTGGCACAAATTTAAGAGCCACCACAAAAGGCAGGAGTGGCAGAAGTCTTTCATCTCAGCAAGAACAGTTTTAACAGGGGGCAGCACGTGTTTGGAGTGATGATACCAACTCTTCTGAGTACTTACATGGCTTTCAGGAAAGAGAGAGGGAGAAGGGGAGAAAGAGAAAGAGAGGCTGAGACAGAGAGAGAGAGGCAGAGAGAGACAGACAGACAGACAGAGACAGAGAGAGAGATCTGACAGCAAATAGTACACAAATCTATTGCCAGACTACCTCTGCACATACATAGAAACCAAACTCAATCCCTTCCAAGCGTATGGTTTTATTAAAACAGAAACTGATAACTCATTGTTCAGAACAGACCTTCCCCTCCAGCTTAGCTCCTACTGTCTGGATCCCTACTGGGAGCTCACATACCTTCTCTCTACACAGCCACTGCTGTTTTTCAGATATATGGATGGGTTAGAAAGTCTCTTGCCTCGGTGAACCAGCAATATACATTTAGACTTTTCTCCATGAAATAGACAACTGTTAGAGGGTGGATCTGTTTGAAGCAGTAACTGTCAGCCTTTTAGACTCTTTACACAACAATTTCAGATTCCACTGACTTGCTGACCTCTGCATACTATCCAAATAAATCCACTGGGATGTTCTGCAATCAAAAGAACTGTTCAGCTTAAAGTCCATTTTTCTAAATAGTCTATCAGCCTGAATTTGTCAACCTGAATTCAACCTCTATATTACTATTCCTTTTTGTGAAATCCACAGTAAACACCAACATAAAATACAGTAACTGAAAAAGATTTTTTTTTTAATTGTAAATTGTTACAGTGCTGTCAATGGCTAAAGATACTTACTCGTTATCAATCGGTAAAAAATAAAAAATACGGGTGCTTTCTCTGCATTTATGACTAGGGACACCTGCAAATGTACAAACTCATAATAATTGGAAGTGTTATTGAATTAATAACTATGAATAAGGAATATTCATGAACAAATTATAATTCAGCTTTTGAAAGCCTCCCACTTTCTCAGATGCTTCCTTTGACTTGTTAAAATTCTTTTAAAGTATCCCTTTTAAATACCAGAGAAATATATAAATGAATAGTTAGTACACACTCACTATAGCTTTTCATGTGAACTGAACAGTGCTTATTCATACTCCACATTTCTCTTCATAAATAACTTTAGCTGGAGTCTGTGCAATAGAAATATGTGTTGCAGGGAACCAATTGCATGACCCTTACATTACTTTTATGCAGCTAGCTCTATACAGCTTCCTGTTTAATAGATGGAAAATCTTCATAGGAACAAAATTATAAAAATAGCTTCTTGCTTTTCACAAGGAAAGCAGTGAGTTCACACTGCTCTGAAAAATCACAGAGGAGAAAAACTGTAGCAGTACTACTAATTTTTCTGGCAAGTCACAAGAAATGGCAGGACAAGCTTAGAGGTTGTGCTTCTGCAAACAAATTATCAGGTTATCACTTTTAAGAGTGTCCAAACACAGTCTGAAAACGTATACTTGAGATATAACCACATTTTTAGAGAAAATCTCATCTCATTGTTGTCTCTGAGGTAAAAAAACCCAGAGTATACACAACCATGTTTTCTCTTGAGCAAAAAGCCTAGTGCAAGTTCTACTGATTAGAAACATAGCCATCACAGAGGTATATCCATGAAACAGATCAAATATTAAGTTTTCCCTTCAATTATGTTGCTTTAATACCTAGTTCACTAAGATTTGTCATCTTTTTTCCAGATACTATCAGTAAGCAAATTAAAAGAAAAGAACTTTCTTTGTGGACTCACACTGTTTAATGGTTGAGCGAAAAAACACTCATGTTGATACGTAAGCTAGAGGGCTAGTAATAGCAGCTATGTATTAAGTGACATAGTCATTTGATTATACAAGGCTATTCTCTTTCTCCATTTAACTGTTATTTTTCATAAATATGACCACTCATCTAACAAAGATGAAACACCTTTCTAATTACTTGGTTTAGGTCTAACCTTGCATTTTTGCTCAACAGTAGTTAGTAGACAGCTCATTTTGTGATCCATATTAGCTCCCTGCTATTATATCATAGAACTGATTAATGTGCTTGGAGGGAAGAGATTAGTGGGTTAGTAGCTACTATATATTTATCAAAGATTTTCATTCACATTCTAATAATTCTAACAATTTATCCTCCTTTTGATAACTACTTATTTTATGGTCTCTGCAAAGATGTTCTGGTTTGATTTATTTGCCAAACTGCTTTTATTTATGGTGATTAATAATTACAACATTCCCAAATTTCTTTTTCTTCCACAAGACATGTTGCCATGGATCTTTTACAGAATATTACTTTTTATGCTACAGACTGTTATGAAAGCATACTCTAAAATCAATCTTAGGGTATGGTTCATAACTTCAGGTTATTCAGTTTTCAAGAACAAGATCCGAGCACCAGCCACATATAACAATATTCTGATTACACTTTATCTTAGGATTTATGAAAAATTAATGCAGCACATCTATGAGGTTTTTTTCTTCAACTGCCATGTTACAGAATTACAAATTGGGGATGATCAGAAGAGATGCCTTAGAAACGTGCTGTGGCTATGAACTACAAGGCTAATGTAAATGCCCCTCTCTTGTGTGTTCCTTCAAATAATTAAATAAAAGAAGTAATTAAGAGTTGATAGGGAAGAGGCATGATCTAGAGAAAATTAATACATCTTTTGTGCAATCTCTTATTGTTGTGGCTCTCTGTAAGAAATTTATGCAATTAAAACAGTCTAACATCTCCCAAACATGGCTTCATCTGTACAGTTCCCAGAGCATGATTCCCAACTATTCAAAGACCTGCCATGAGTTCTGAGGGGAACCATTCCTTGAGACAACATATCTATGGGTAGAAAAACGACACTGAGGTAGCCTGGATGCTACTTCAGATGTACTACTACTACTTCCATCAGAAGGGAAGATCACATCTGGAGCTGGGTGAGAAGAGTCTGAGAAGCAGAGCCAGAAATCAGACCAATGGGAGACCCATATTGCTATCTTTCCTTCCTTCTCAACCTACCCTCTAAAGAAGATTTTAAAAACTTTTAGGAAAGGAAAATGATGTCCCAAGGGTGGCTCCTCCTCATTTAACACATCATGCTAATGTTAATCCAATGATTAGCTGAACTGTTCCTTATGTCACTGTTCAACTCGCATTTTCAGACAACTGATACCAATAACTATGTGCTACTTTTCATTTCCTCTGAGATTTGCAGAACAACCAGCCACTGACAAGTGAACAGGATAACTGTGATCAACAGAAATGTTAGTTCCACATGCTAAATTACAGAACTGTAATGAGGAATGAGACAAAAAAGACAGAGCTGAGTTTTAGAATTCAAAATGAATTTGAAAGCTAGCAGCTACTGATAAACAACAGTCTGTGATATAGCCTGTGCTATCTAGGAGCCACTAATAGAAAAAAAAAACACAGAATGGCAGAAATATAATTTAGAACTATTTTCAAAGTAAAATACACATTAAAAAGTACACTTCTGCACCCTATACCATGTCTACTACTGCATGTTTGTTTACTTTGTCTTTGAGATTCATTAGGCTGCCACAGGCTGGTCTGGATAAGACAAACTGAAATAAGAATACATAAATTCTTTCATGAAATAAAAAAGGAAGAAATTCTTGGCCAGCTGATGATCACAGTGGGTGCTTCCTCTTTTTTCCCCGAACTAGCTTTTAGCTAAGTTATTTTATTTGATTTGACCATCTTTGTCAGGATGAAATGCTTTCTGAAATTTGTGTTTGTAGAGAGGGAGACCAAAACTGAGAAGTCTCCAACATCAATCTTCCTGATGTCATGCAGAACAAAACAGAACTTTGAGGGACTTTTCAAAACAATGGAATAGGTAATGAGGCACAAGGGACATCACGAATCTGAAATTTCCCTACCGGAATTATTTCGAACACAGTACTATGCAATTGGTTCTGCAAGTAGCAAAATCAATATAGTTTTAAATGACTGCAGGGAAATTTAGAAACTTTTGTTCTCTATAGATCAGCAGTGCCAACTCCCAGCACAGGTTCTCAGGCTAGACTGACAGGCTCAGGACACCGACAAGCCACATGTATCTAGAATTTAGACTGACTGCTTTCATTATGACATTTGGCAAAAAATAGAGTTTGAAGCTGGGTAGTGACTGATGAAGTTGTAAGGTAAGGTTGGAGGTGTTCCTTAGAGGCAGCATTAGGACAGACTGTGTTATTCCACTTTCAGCAATACTTGATAATACCCTCCTCTGAAAAATGGGTTTAATTATCTAAGTACTCATACGGGTTCCCCTGTTTACCAAGCTTTAACCAATCAAGAAGGGCAGGAATCCTTCTAGCTAGAAAACATCCTTACAACCTTTCCAGGATTCTATTATACCAGCTGATCTAATTTCTATTAATATACTTGGGGGTTAGAAAATAAACCTGCCTCTGGCTAATCTCCCTCCATTTCAGTGAAGTCCTTCTCATTTCTGGAGTGGTGATGAGTGGATTTCAGAGTGTTCAGGGCCTGGATTAGAAAGGATATCTAAGTAATGAAGCTAAATGGCTCGCAACATGAATCATTGCTACTCCTTATAATCTGGTTGATGTTAGCACTGAATGAATATATTGTCTTGTTTGGCTCAGAGCTGCAGTATATTGTTGTAGTCAAGACATTAGTTATTCATGCAAATCAAAAAATTACCACTACTGTCAGAAGACACAAACTATGCACAGTAGACAGTAAAAGAGGATTTATAATAATCGCTAGGTATAGAAGTAGAAAGATATTTTTCATTGATAAAAGGCTATACAACATATTTAAGTGGTTATCATATATTTCTTAAAAACCAGTTGCTGGATGAAATGCAACAGGATTCTTGGTGAATCGTCATCTATTTAATCAGAGTATATTACAATATAGTTACTTTTGACTAGAGAAACTAGTTCCTCTCCTCAATATTTTGGGTTATTTTGTGGACATTCTCAAGTCTATAATATAAGAAAACAAATCACTCAATGCAAATGCAAGATGCATTTAAACTACATAGTAATCCATTGAAAAAGTCTAGCTTCTTGAAGATTTTGGGTCTAAGCCCATGCCTCTTTGCAGTTCTGTACATGTAACTATTACTGCTATCATGTACAATGTACAAAAATCTGTCTCAGGCAAGTTAGTCAAATTAATTAGTGTTATAAGAATTCAGAGCTGAATTCCTAGTTATTTAGAAGACATAGCCAAAGTGATTAGGACATGGAAGATAAAGAGCATACATAAAGAAAAATTAAACTACCTTTATTCCACAAAACCAAGCAATGAAACCACTGTCTTAGCTAAACCAGATCCTCCTATGTAGTTCAGGATCCCACTCACTGCTTAATCTCACCGTTCTCCTTTTATTAGTAAGAATACAGATAGGAATAAGAGGGGGCTCTGTCTGTAAAGCCTATGACACCATGGTTTACTTCTCCCTTCCATCCTTTGCACTAGGCATTACACATCAGCTGTTGACCTCTAGAATCCTCATTCCCATGCTAGGAAATATTCATATTAATTCTTACAGTTTCCTGCATTTTGAGCAGATAAACTCTATTTTCAACTCCGTGAATGTTCGCCATGCACTCAGTGGGCAGGAAAAAAGTAAGAACTGAGTGAGCTCTGTGCTAGAGGTACCCTACTGTCTTCATCAAAGGAGACGTCATTCTCTTACTCAACAAATTCAATTCTTCTTCTTCTGCTCCAAAAAGAGAAAGATCTCCTATTTTATATAAATATTTTACAATCATATAGCTTCACAATTCAATATCTGCTGCAACACTTCCTAACAGCAATTTCAGGTTATGAGTAACACAGCCTGCTTGACTCTTGAGAGTGGAAAAAATAACAAGGTCTTCCTAATGCCACTTCTAAGAATTCATTTCTTATGGTTGGTATGGTCAGGCATTGGCATCAAGGAAGTATGTCATAGTTTCGTTTTTGATATCGGGGGCTGTTGTGCTATGAATCACTTTAAAAGGTCAATGGGATTTAGCAACTCTTGTTACTTGTCACCTAACATTTTTAAATGTCATTGATAGAAAACTAATCTTTTAATGTCTCATGGGATTTTTTAAAGAAGTATAATTTTTAATCTTAAGATATCGCTCAATTATCTCATCATTGTTTTTACTTATGACAACGGATAAGAAACAGAAAAGGTCAACTAGTGGAACTAAATGTTGAAAGCTTGATTTTGATAGCCACACTTCAAAGCTCATCAGGATAGAGAAGTAGTAGTGTTAGAGAGGAAGCAGTGTTAAAATCCAATCGCTTTTCTACCTTTCCACACTTGGTTGATCAATTTCTCTTTCTTATCAGTTTTGGAGAAATACTACAATAGTAAGATATGAAGCTCCAAGTGGTAATCGTAAATAAGGGTGACTGCCTCACCATACTCTTCATATTGAAAGAGAGAATTCAGAAGGGGTATTACAGAAGTTTATAAAATCATGAAAAGCATGGAGAGAGTGATAGGGATTGATTGTAAATACTTGAAACTCAAAGCCAAAGGAGATTATGGATGCTAAAAGTATACATCAATTTAAGGATGGATAGACCAGGCAGCTCAGGAAAAACCCTGAACTGAAAACCTTTAAAGGCAGTGAAAGTACCATATTATACATACACAGTCCTGCTTTCTCCCTTGTCATCCATTTCTGACCACGACTAGAGACAGGTCATTGAGTTAAACAGAACTTGGTCTGAGCTGCTTTTACTGAACTCTTTATAGGCTGTGCCTGGAATTTTCAGATTGTGTCCAAATTACATCGAAATTCAATCGGCTTTTTTGATGCCAATGTCCCCTAAACCTACTTTGAAAAAAACTGTATGCAAAAAATTTAGAGGGAAAACAACTGAGACCTTACCCTTTTCTGGCCTAGAAGACAAATACTGAGACTGTGATCATTCAGTGTTATTCAGGAATTATGTGAAGGTCTGAACTTAGAAGATTATTTGTCACCTGCTGTCTAGACTTCAGTGATCTGTCTGCCTCCCCAGAAAGCACAAGTGTGGCTTATATGCAAGTACTCTGCTTCATAATATTCCCATTCATTTTAGACTGATTTTAAATGTAATCTGCAATCATGTACTGAACTGTCTAGGTGGGGAAAAAAGGAGCGGGGGGGAGGAGATAAAAATGAGAAATAAACCTGTCTGGAAGATGATCAATTAAAAACTGAAGAAACAGATTTCTTATTTTTTTCCTTGTTTAGAAATACAAGTATGTGGAGTTACTGTGATGAGATTTAAAATCAATATTTGACTCTACAGTGCCACCATGCATTTTTCAAACACTGGAAACACCCTGAGTACTGATGATTTGGGAGAAATGCTGAAAAGTGACAGTGGTTCACTGTCCCCCAAAGTCTGAGTGTAACAGTATTAAATAGTATATTAGCACTAGTTGGAGCAGCACTAGTAATTTTGGTTTCCCATTTTCTTGGTAATAAAAATAAACAAACATATATAAGAAGAAAAAAGATAAATGCACTTCTATTATTCAAACACTGTATTGATCTGTAAGGGATTGTATCGTACTATGCAAGCTGTGGAGTGCACTCTAGTGGCCATATGCATAACAATTATTATGCAAACACATATGCATAACAAAATTAACCATATTTTCAATTTAGAGACAGACATGTTTGCAATCAGAGGAATTATTAGGTTTATACATTAACAAAGTTTTAGAAAAGAAAATACATATATTTCAAAGTTAAAAAGCCACTTCCTTCAATTTATGGGTCAAATTTTGAGGTCTTTACTGAAATATGTATTGATCCATTCCACACAAACCCATACTATTTACTGTGTATGTTGAAAAGTAAGGACTTAAAGATAATTTGAGTCTAAACAAAAGCTGTCATTTTAATCGAACTACATCAGGGACAAGGTGGAAGCCAGATTTACCTTTTACCTGTGGGTAAATCAGTCAGAAAGGTAATTTAGCATATTTTACAGTGTTGCTGCTGCCAGCAAACATGTATAATGTATGTTAAAAGATTAATTATAAGGAATCATTATCTTTGATAATTTGGAATTACCATTCTACCACTCTATTGCAAAATGCATTTTGTAGACAGACATGAAAGACATTTTATTTGTTCCAAAAATTTACCCTTAGCGCAGTTTATTGCCTTTTAATATTTAATAGATTTTAACTGTATGAGAAAAGCCAAAAAAAGAGTATTATTTTCCATATTTGTATTTTCCATTTTTTTCTTTCTTTTTTTTCTTTTTGGCTGTTACTGGAGGGAGGAAGACAAAAGTAGGTTTGCCTTGAAAAGACGGCAAATTTCTTCATACTAAAAATGACATTTTCCTCCAGCTGCAGAATCTCTTTCAAGCCTTCTATTGAAACAAGGATATTTCTTTTATTGATATATACTGATTAAACTCATTGAAAAGAGATTATAGCTTAAAATAATGACTTGCAGTATACACACTTACTTAATGTATTTCTTTCCATTAAATAACCCAAGCAAAATCTGGTTTACTGGCCAAATGCAAGTCTAAATCTTTTCAGAAGTGACAAGCCAAAAGAGTTTAAAAAAAAAACTAGAGCAGCATGTTTCTGATCCATGTAACTATTCCACTTCGACCCTGAATTTTAAGTTGAGAGAAAAAACGAATCCAAATGATAGGCAGCTTATGACATTTCTTATGCATACTATTGTCTCGCCAATGTAAAAGTGCAAATCAGATTATTTTCATTAAAAACCCTGGTCAAACCAAATTATGCCTAAATGTTTCAGATACATTTTTGATCTGCAGATAAATTTTGACACTGAAACATAAATTTTGCACCTCAAGGATGGTAAGACGTAGCATTAACAGTATAAACCAAAGGTAATTGTCACTGTAAAATCCTGTGCTCTTCTGATTCCAGATCATAAATCTAGTCAGCATCCAGGCAGAATTATTACCTATTACAAGAAAGATACCTGAAAAAACATGCCACTCAGCACAGAAAATCCTGAGAGAACTAAAAGGGGTATGTATGTGACACAATGCCTTGTCAAAATGGTAGTTCAGGTTCTGGGGGACAGCGGATGTACAAGTTTGATACTACATTTTTGCTAATTATATCCAGTGAAAGCAGAAGACAGCATCTCCATCCTGTCTCCAAGACCTAAGGGACACTCTACTGAGTGGTGCTGGCACGTAGGCCTACCTGTTTCCTCAGAACCACCTGCACTGTTCAATAGAGAATTTCTTTTGCAATATCAGCTGATGGCTGGCTGCCTCAAGACTTCCACGTTAGTCAGAATATCAACAGAGTTACAAGTTCAATTTGAACCTTAACACACAGAGCTTGCCACCCCTTTTAATACTGCATGAACTATCCTGTCACCTGTAAACCACAGGCATTACATTTCAAATACTCATAAAGTCTGGATCAGACCAAAGCATTTCTGAACTTCAAACAGGAAATGGGAATCTGTAAGCAAAGACTATATTCACCTAAGTCTTGCTAATGTCCAAGGCACCCATGGTGCCCAGGTGACGTAGGTCCAGGTGATCCCATACTGCAGGTTCTTCCAACCTGCCAGCCAGCCTAACCGCACCTGGATTTCCTCCCCATCTGTAATGTGGTAGTCACTGGGGCCACCCCATTAAGACACACAAGACCCCACACCTCCATCCGTTTAGACCTCTGGACTATCAAACTCACCTCTGCTGATGCCAATTTTGGATGTTTCAGAGATGCATGCTACATCTAATCACTTGTGTAAGAGGGGAAAAATACTTCTGGCATGCTGAGTTTGCATTGCATTTGACCGTAAGATGCAAATATATCCACAAATGCAGAATTTCAAGTGTTACTAGCATTTGAAGGAAAATGTTGCAAATCCTGTTCTTTCCACAGGCCAGGAAGGAAGACGACAGATTCCAAGGTCAAAAAGAGATCAAATATATTCATTAAATCTGACTTACTGATGGAGCAGATGTATTAGGTGTTTATGTCTTTTAAAAATTTATGAGCTTTTGAAGCTTTACAATACTCTGTTTAAAGTCTGCTGTTTTCATCAGAAAGATCTTTCAATGTTTTATCGTTGTCATTGCTAGGACACTCCATGCAAGATTCGATACTTGTCTGATTTAAATTTTTGGCCATTAGCTCTTGATGCATGTTGGTCAGCAAAACTGAGAGACCACCACTATATTTTAGTGAATGACCAAGCTGCTTTTCAACTTTTTCTCTGGCAAACTAAGTTCATAGAGATCCTTAACAATCATATGACAAGGTCTGCTTTTTCAGCCCCTCCATGCTTTTTTATGGATTTCCTTTGATTTTCTTCCAGTATTTAAATACAGCTCTCATACTATGAAAACTAGATCTGTGGATGACATCCTAATAGCAGTACCACCAATATAATTTGCTTTCTGCTTATATTTGATGATTCTATAGCATCCAAGGACTGTATCAGCCCCTTTTGTCAGTGTCACACTGACAGCCTCCAGTGAGGCATTAACTAGGATAATCCCTGCCACTTACATTAGAGACAAAAAGCTCTCCCCATGAACTACCTGGCATATAACCAGTTGATTCAGGTCACTCTGGAACAGTAACCAGGTGTATTATTTATTAGTCAACAATCTTGGTGTCTCTGCAACATTCATCAATAAAAACGTGTTTTGCAACATTTTCCAAAAAGACCTGAAGAGAGGCAGTACCTCCTCTGTACCTTCTTCCTCTACCTCAGAAGGGAATTCTCACCATTTAAGTCAAGAATTTCAGTGCCCCGTACATTGTAAAATACAGTGGATGTTACTATGAGCATTTTTCTGCAAGTTTCTATACTGAATTATAGGCAGAATTAAAATGCACCTAGACAATTTATTATACAATAGGAGTCAATAATATACTTTAAATCTAGCTTTTTCTTTCACTCCACATTATTTTCTTCTAATCAGAAAATGATCCAAGATGAGGCATTATCCTGTAGGACAAAAAACTACATTATCCTTTCTAAGGTCTCAAATTACAGACTCTTTTATTCCAGCTTTTGTGTTTACTAGCACCGGATACCTTCCTACTTCTTCCTCTACCACTCTGCTCACCCTTTCTCAAGATTTTGAAAACATCATTATCTGTTTCTGAGCATTACAGAAGTTCACACTCAGGATGCTGCTTGAAGAAAAAGCAACAAACCCAAAACTGATATATGAATACTGATACTTTAAATATTTACAAACTGCTTACTGGTTTGGATTTTTTTCCCCACATAAACACATGCTAAGTAGCAAAAATCAGGAGACTCTTTAACTTTCCCAGTATTCGTTACTGGAAGAGGTAGTTCCCATAGTACTTATATCAGATATTTTTCTACAAAAATTTTCCTGCAGAAAAATAGTATACCAGTCACTGCTACTCATAGAACATGCTGCCAGCATCTACTACAGAAGTCAGTATTTCTTAGTTGTTTACAATTCATGCAGAAAGCAGGTCTTCTAGGTGATAAAACAAATATCAATTTAAAGAAGTTAAGAAAAACATTAGCTCTGAAAATAAAAATGTTAAAAAAATAATTCAATGACAAATACAAATATTTAGAAGCTAAAACCAGTATCAATTAAGCAAAAATGCTAAATGGAGTTACTCTGTACATTTAAGTGCTTTAAAACATACAGCTTATTTAATGCAATGTAATATTTTTTTCTAAAATGACTATCAATTATATTTTTGAGATTCAAAGTATGCATTTATTTACTAATGCAAATATGATTAATTACATTCTGATGATTAAAGAAAATCTAAATGACAATAATAATTTGGCATACATAAGGAAGGAGGGTACCAAAACAGATTTATTCTGTTGTGGACAGTACATAAGCTGCTTGAAGTTTTTACAGAATTTAACCTTATCTGAGCTCCAAAATTAGAAGCAAATTTCAGAAGAATAAAAGTAAGATAATGAAAAAAGCAGTGAATGAAAATGTAATTATTCAAATAGCATAAAGAAACCAGTTTTCTTTAAGCATTCATTTTAGTTCATATCACTGAGTTTAAATGAGGTCTTAGCAAGTATTGAGGTTTATTACGCAAAAAGTGATTGTGTATAGTCAGGTAATAAAACTGATTAATCCTGCGTGATAGCAGCAAGACCAACAATAAAAAATTACATTTCTTTTTCTTATTAATGCACTAGAACAAAATTAAACATTTGGAGTAATCTTACCAGAGCTCTGCATTTCACATTTATCTTTCTTTCAGGTGGTGCAGGTATGCTGTTAATCTTTAAGGAAAACCACACTTTGCAACCTGAAGAACTTCCCCCTATGTTAAAGAGAATAAAATGTTCTACAAATCATCTCATGAGGCAATCAATCCTAGCTGCATTCAAATCAATGATAAATTTTTACTTCTACCAGAATGGCCACTCACTGTTCATACTGAAACAAAGCAAATCATGAACTACTTTAATTGCTTTCAACAGACTGCATTACCTAATCCTTTCTTGTTTGGTTTCAAAATAGTAACAAAATCAATATATAAACAACTTAAATGGAAATAGCATTTTGGCAAATTTATTTTCCCAGAATATAACATTATTTCAGAATTCTAAATATTACTGATTCATAGCTGTTTTCCCTCAAGAAAGAGAACACTAAAAACCATTCAAAATCAAATTTTTTATTAGAAGTTTATCTACCATAGATGCAAAAGTACAAATTAATAATTAAACAGACTAGGATATTTAGTTACATAAAATCCAGTTTCATACATATGTTTGAACATATATTGATTTATACTGCAATGCAATTTTGCATCAGGTTTTCAGATGAGATGTCCTGACTTCTAAATATTGAGATTTGTATTAAAGAAATTGAGAATGCTACAAGAAGCTACATACGTACATCAAGACAGTGCAGCATCTACATTATCTTATTAAATCAGATTCACTGCATATCTTATCCCAAGCTCCTTTGTTATCCAGGACTAGTAAAACCTTTTCCAGAAAAAGACACAATAAACTCTAGAATCCCACTTCTAGTTACAGGATAGCTTGACCACAGATCTTGAGGATTTGATTCTCTTCAGTATTTCATATTATCTAGTCCGGAAGGAGATAAGTGAGTGCATAAGTGGGTACCACCATTAACCACAGGAAGCATAGCCAAGTAGAATTTTGAGCTGGAGGCAGACCAGTCTCCACATCAGACTAACAGTATTTTATAATTTTAGATAATATCAAGCAAAATTAAATCCAAATTAGTTCATCTAATCCAACATTTGTTATATCACAGAACTTAAACTCTGTCCAGTTAAACAGAATTGTTGTTACACAGATTCAGTCAAGCAATGTGTGTTTTGCTAAAGCATATCTTCCAGAGAGACTTCAAGTTTTGATTTGGAGATATCTGCCATTAGTTTGTTCTAGTGTCTAATTACCAGCATTAGAAGACACTTATATATGAGTCTAATTCCTAATCTTCCAGCAGAAAGCTCTTGTTATATCTCTCTCTGATAGATTTAAGAGATCTTAAGAATCTAGCATTTTTCTGTATTTAGACAATACTCATGAATGTTAATCAAATTAACTCTTCAGTTTTCTTCAGATAAGCTAAGGAGATTAAGCCCAAAGTTCCTCACCATAAGGCCTGTTCTCCACAACACAAATATTTTCTGTGGTTATTTCTGCAGCCTCTCTAAATATAAAAGGTTGTTCAGCATCTTTTAAAAATGCATACACAAGAACTGCTTGCAAAATTCAAGTTTGCCAGTATATTGGATGAGATGAAAATAACCTCCATACTCCTACTCACACATCCCTGAATTATACACCGGAGAGCTACATTAGCAGTTCTGTTATACTATGGCATTGGTCTTGGGAGCTCCTACCATTTTTCTCTTCTGCTATGTCCCCAGCTCTTCCTAGAGCAACTGTTTTCCTTGTTGCAGTTTGTCATTCTGCATATATGACTATTTCTAAACCCTGTTTCCAATTAAACTGTGCCTGACTGGCTTTAATTACACTATAGCTCTTTAAATCTTCTTTGAATAAATTTTGTATTAACTTGTCCTTTTTTTTGTTTAGAATATTTGATATCCATACAATTTACTGTTTTTGAATACTGACAGAATATCATAGTCTTCCAGTCCCTGGAATATCTTCAGTATTTCAAGATCTATAAAAATTAACATCAGTGAGCCAAAGGCATCTTCAAATCTCCCTTTAAGGATTCTGGCAAGCAAGTGACCCTGAGTTCATCCATTTAAAAAAAAAGCAATAAAATAGTATACAGAAGCGAGATGACTTATCATGCAAGAAGAGAGGATCTTCTTATACCAGAACAGAACCAGTCATCTGGAACTTAAAATTAAAGTTTTCAAATAAAGACCAAGAGAAAACCATAAAGGCCGTGCAGTCTGGGGCATCACATCCTTTAAGAATGCAGTCAAACTATAGGAGATAATACAACAGAAGTCTAAAAAACTTGGGCAGAAAACAACAAGGGAAAATGTCCACAGTAAAGTTCTCTTTACAAAGGATATATAAAAGCAGGTAACCAAACTAAAGACCTGTCTTATATGTGCTTTTATACAAGCATAAGTCACACACCACAATATGGTGTGTGAACTAGAATATGGGTATTTGAATTATCTTAAGAGCTCGTGATCAAAAACTCGGTGGAAGGAAGGTAACCAGTAAGGAACCAGTAATAGGAAGAAATGGCTAATTCTCACAATGAAGAGTGGTAAAGAGTGAGGTGAAAAAACTTCCTTGTGGTATAAAAATTCTTTAACTACATTTGCTCCCTAGGACAGATATTTTTAATAGCTTCCTCAGTGTCTATAAACTACCAGAAGCATGTTATCTCCAATTTGCTATGAGTACTTTTGCTAATCCACAACCACAAGTTTTGTCAAATTTTATTGTTATTTGCTGTTACAATGCTATGTCTTCCAGCAATTAATACATCTATAGTGCCCCCAAGATCTTTCTTCCATATAGACTCAAACTCTGCTTTATTGTCTCTGATCACAGATTTTTCCTTTGTGTCCTTAACTTTCCTGAATGAATAGTCTATACCTCATAGTTATTGTAATGTAGAAGCTATAATCTACTTACCTTTTTCTTCTTACTTTTATATATAAATTATAAATATAGGCAATTATATGGTTCTGTTCACACATACTGCTTAAAAATATGCTGATTGCTGACTTTGTCACAGAAAGCAAAGCTTTCGTTGATTCCCTTCTTAGTTTTGACTTCATAGATTTTGTGCTATTAAAACCTTTTTTTAAAAGGAACTCTTCAATTCTTTCTTTTTTTATTTTTTTGATTTGAGTGTTTAGCTTCGCTTAATTTCTCTTTAAACTTTCCTCCTTTTTGGGAAATCACTTATCCTTTCTGGGGCCATAGATAAACACAGAGCCCAGGGATTACCTCTGTAGAAAACAAGTCTCTTGTTTGGAGTCAGTATCTTGTATGTTTTTTTCTAATGCTAATAACTATTTTTAGATACTTTAGATCATACTATTATTTGCATTACACCTTCAGCAGGTATTTCCCTAACTGAAATTGCCAAATACTTTTATTTATACACTTCCCTTAACATGTGGAAAGAATAATTCCTCCTGTTTACAGATTTGGTACTCTGGTAAAACATATCCACTCCTTCCAAACTCATGCATTTTTTCATTTAGTAGGTTAAACTACATGCATTCAAAGCCTCCCAGTTTGTTACTCATAACTCAAACCCAGGTAATAGTGATTGTTCTCAGAGTGCCACTGCTCTACTCCTTTATCTCTTTCACCCAATCTCAGTCTGACAAAGATCTTGCACAATTTGGGGGGGTTTTGTTTGTTTTACAACATCCCAGTCATTCAAGCCAAACCATTCAGCAGTGCCATTCAACTATTCTATTTCCAAATTCTAAGAGAATGTTTAATTCTTATTCCTTGTTCTGCAGGTGTCTTGAAATGGTAATTAAGCAACTAGCAATTTTGTTCTCTCTCGGTTATCTGTCCCATTAATTCAATTTGTCCATGACACGCTGAGTACAAGTTTGCATTGCATATGATTTACAATAGCCTTCTGGTAGAACTTTCCAAATCAGAGGATTACTGCCAGGCTCTGTTGCCTTTCCTATTTTCTGTCTCTTCCTGCCACACGAGTTGCTCTTGTCCTGTGGAGTGTGGCCTAATATTTCACAACATCAGAACTTTCACAATTGTACTAGATTTTACAGAGAAAAGTTCACGTACAGCATCTTCTGCCTTCTTCTCTATGTCTGTGGGGTTTTTTTGTTTTTTTAAATAAGCAGACCCATGAATAGCAACACCCCCAACCCATCTTTCTGTTCCAACGGAACTTGCAAAATGCGTATTTAATTACCGTCCTGTGAATGTATCACAGAGGTGCAATGCTTGAGCTCTGGAGGAGTGAAAGAAGGAATTACCTCCCGAAGAAGATGAGCTGTACCGATCAATACATTTATGGCTGCTTGAGAAGGCTCCTTCTTTTTGCAGTTGTTTGGTATTTAGCTTTGAAACTGTAGGAACTCTGACATCCTTCTGTCACCTTTTACTCCGAAAAACAGAGCTGAGTGGTTGCTTTGCCTCCCACTTGCATTGTTAAAAACCCCAAACTCATGGCCGCACTCCTGCTAAGCTTTAAATCTAACACCAGGAAGTACCTTTACAGCTGAATCCCACCTCAGGTCTCTACAGGCGTAGTTGAATGGGCTAGCCTAAAGCCATTTTATTTCAAGTATCTTCATTCTGAAGTTATTACAGCCTGATTTTACTGTGAATTTCCTTCTCTTGCCAAGCACATTTACAAGAAAAAACCTAGTTCTTTACCTCATGAATATTCAGAAACCACTTCAAAAGTTGTCAAATGTCTACTAAAGCATTAGCCCCCTGAAAAAATTAACATAAGTAGATTAAATTCAGAACAATTGCTCTCGACCTTTCCTTAGGCTGAAGCTGGGTGTTTCTGTTTCAAACCTGAAGAACTTGCATGCCTGAAAATAAGTCTATTATTTGAACTTCATTTGCCAATGTTATAGAGCAGAGGGTTTGGGTTTGGGTTTGGGTTTGGGGGGGGGAGGGCTTGTTTGCTTTTTTTAAGACTTTTAATTCACCACATTGCAGACAGTGGAAAATAAGGCTGAAACTTCACAGGCAAAGGAGCTAATCTTAAGACTCGTGCTGGAAGGGAGCTGGGTCCTTCCCCTTTTTTTTCCTCCCCTGTTATTCTGTCCCTTAACCCCTGCTCCCAGGCTCCCACCCTCCTTTGTGCATTTTCTCTTGCACCTCTCAAACCCTTTGGTGGCCTGATGCACTAAGGTTTATTTCCTAGAATTGAGCATGTTATGTCAACCCATGGACAGAGATGACATTTAGTAAAGGCCAGAAATGGCACAAGGTAAGAGTGGGAATGCCTGGCTGGAAATAGAGGGGTTATTTTTAGATGAGTAGGGAAAATAAGAGTAGGAACTCCTTTCTTTGGACAGTTTGGCTGGGCTACTAACTTGTTCACTGGATGAAACCAGATTCTGATCACTTTGTCACCAACGGATAGATTAGAAATAACACCTCACCATTTTTTAACAAATGCTGGCTAAAACAGCCCCCTCCTCTCTCATAACCCCTCTCCCCACCCTGCTAGCAGTGCACTAACAGCATTTACCAGACACTCGTCGATTCTGCTAATCCCTCACAATGAATTTGCTGCATACCTGAATCTCTATGTTTGAATGCAGACTACCTACATAGAGATTGCAATGTAACCTACAAAATATCTTTGTCACTTAAATTCGTAGGCTAAAGATTACAGCAATATGAATTGAGCCTAAATAACTTCTTGGAAGAGCTAAAGATAAATTTTCTAAAGCCAGTCATTTGACCACAACAGTCAGCATTAAAAAGAGTACTGATCCTCAAACATTAGGTAGGAAGCAAATCCAGATCCCTTTCATTCAATCTGATATCAGTCAAGACACGGATGAAATCAGGTCAAATATTTTGGAATTTTATGCCCACAACAAGTTTGGGAAGAAAATGTTTATTGCCACAACAAGTCCTACTTCCTGTGAAACTGATACACATTCAATGTCCAATCCTGACCAGCCCTGCCCATACATCTGAGGTTACCCTTTTTAAAATCAGAAGTATCAACGGGTACCTCAGATATAATAGCAGGTGGCAAGGTAAAAATGAGTAATATGGAAATAAAAAAGGGTACAGGCACAAAAGCACCCAATTCCAAAACTATGCAGCCTATCTTTTTGGAATTGCATGTTCAGTAAAACTGTTTGCCCCCTTTTTTAAAAAAACACTGTAGCTATTACATGTCTATCCTTTTCTTTCATGTCTAAACTTTTAAACATTTTGCAAGCTTCAGAACTGCAAATGGAAAATACTCACAGACCAAGATTATATATGTTCCTGTTCTCTATGTAAAAAACAGAAGGGAAAATGTAGACACTCTTCTTTTTCTCCCTATCGCAGAAAATGTTTAATACAAAAATGTTCTGAGATGGTGCCATTTTCCCCAATGAGAAGTCTCAGTTCTGAATATGAATTCCTAGAAGTCTACAAACAACTCAAAACAGAGAAGATGATTGCAAAAAATATGCACATGCATATTCTGCATTAAGCATATGCACATACTTATTTATACATCCACATTTCTAAACTTGTATTGACATTTTTAATGCACTTGAAGTCTCTTCTTAGGTCCTGAGCATAGTACAGCATTATGAGATAAACCTGATTTGATTTCAGGTCTGTATCTCTTTATCATCTCACTCTGGGGCTATGACAAAAATCCTTAGCCTGCTTCATGCAATCATCAGGCCATGATCTTGTCAGGTCTCATAAAACAAGCAAAACTAAGCTTGGTCAGTACTTCAGAGGAAAACATCAGCACTAAAAAGGAGAGACCAAAATCTTCTGAGTATATGAATGCATAAACTTTAGTATTTAACCTCCAGCGTCTTCTATTTCAGTCTCCGTCAGTCAGTAGGGTTTTGACCTTGCAAGTCAGGGTCAAGCATGCATCACTGATGGTTAAGGGCAAATTTTCATACGTTTCAGCATCTTTCATATATTAGCTTTTGTAAATTTATCAGCACCACTATAAGAGAACTTGCTTATTTTTTTCTGTTGAGAACTTTCCCTGATTATTTTGTATACAGAATACAGAATGCTTCTGAATACAGAAGCATTAGAAGCATAGAAAGCTGTGTACTTTCTAATACATGTAATTACCCTGCATTTGAGAAGAAAACTCCTGCCAAAATTTTTAATTCTGTATTTATTCTTTAAAAACAACCAGCCAATTTCTTCGACTAATATTTATCTCTAGCAATTATTTTTGAGAATTGAAAGTTCCATATTTAAAACAGTACTATTAAATTGTAATTTACATGAAAATTCAACCTGAGCCTTCAATAAACTTTTCCAGATTAAAATTTTCACAGCTGTCCAGGAGGACTTCAGGTCTCATTCCAGCTTATATGACTTGCCAAAATCATCAGTTTTTCTTCCAGTGAGTTCAACATCCTTTTTGAACTCAGTCAGTCTGTTATCTTGTCCTACTTCTTTCCAGTGATGCAAGTAAGTTGTTCCTCCTCTGCATGATCTCTTCCTTTTACTGTGCAATTTTTAAAATGTAATAAAAGTCTGCTAAACTAATCAGTGTTGTAACCCTTATACTTATTATCATGCCCTGAAGAGTTATCATCAGTTGTGAAATGCTCTCCCTTATTCTCACAAGATACTTTTCTCTGCGCACTTAGATGAGAATACATTGCTGCCATACCAGCCACAAACTGCAGTTTCTGTCCTTTCTTTCCCCTTTCCTTGTCCTTTCCTTAAAATTACTTTTCCTCCCGTGTCTGCTATGCCAGCCGTTAAATGTGCTGTCAAGCATCAGGGGTTATATATTGGCTTAAAAATAGAAAAGATTCTTCTCTGCTGATTAGGACACAGCTGCCTATCACTCAACTGAATTACACATTACTGATGATGAAGGAAGATTCGCTTGGTCTCCAGAAAAATGTAGAATTTAGGGATGTTTTAGGGGGAGGAGGAGATGAGAATGTATTGCTAAATAAAATGAATTTATTAGAAATACTTCATCCTAATTTTACAGGCTCCTCCTATTGGCATTAAAATTATGACCATTTTAAAAAGCTGTATTAAAGTGATATTTTCAAATTCAATAGGCATCTTTTCCACAACATTTTTACGTTAAAGGTAATAAACAAAACCTAATTATCTGCAGAGTTAAGATAGCAATAAAAGGAATACATTTGGTTCAATTCTAGCTTGAAATAAATCATTAACAACATTTTCAGATGTGTCTTTAATTACATGTTTTTAATGATAACAATCAAGCAAATAAAGCAGCTAGATTTCTTGGTTCTACACAAAACTTTCAGAGAGGGTAGTACTGTAAGTTCTCTGAGTGGATACCCTTAATGCTATTGTCATAGTATTAGACTGTACTTCACAGTACATAAAATATAGATTTAAACAGACGTTTCACCTAATTCCTTACAATTTGTAAATATGTTATAGCATTCAGTACATAAGGAGCTCACTGCTGCTAGCACAGAATAAATCAAAATTTAGACTTCATTGCACCCAGATGCCAACATTACATTCATGAGTAACGGCCTTTAGGGGAGTCATCTCTAAAGGACAAGGGCTACTCTTCCTGAAAAATGGTAAGTTAATAAATGTGTGTTGTGTTTATTCAAGTTTTCATTTTAGACTTAGAATACAGACTCCTTATACAAATTAACTGTAAAAGAGTAGCTATTAAGTGCATGTGATGATTTATCCTGCTTATTTTACAAATTTGACTCGCCCTAGCAGTCTAAGAATTACACTAAAAAAAAAAATCTGTAACCTTCTTCTGACAATTTAAGTTTCTTTACCAAGTTACATTTGCAGTTCACTTTTTTCTTCCGTTTTTTTAACACAATTTTAATGGATTACTTCGGACTCAGTTATCATAAACCTCAACATTTATGCCAGATGCATAACTTGTTACAAAAATCTGTCCAAAGATGTACAAAAGCCATATGTTTTACAATGAGGTTTTGCATACCTCCTCTAATGGTGTCCCTGGATCAATCTAATGGGTACATATGTCCCAGAAGAAAATTGCAATCTTTCCATTTTGGTAGACCCTCATCCTACTGGGAACTACAATTAAATCCCTGGACATCTCTTCCCATTTTTAGTTTCCAAGTGTAGAAAATTTGCACTAAATGAACAGAGAATGCTGCTAAAATATGAGCACATTAAGAAAATCTTGCAATGGCATTATGTTGGAATTGCAACATGACGCAAAAAGGCAGGCACTAATATTCACTTCTGCTATGTAAGGAATCATTTATTCTTGCAAAGGCGATGCATAAGCATTATTTTCTTCCAAGGAAGTTATTAATTTAAAGTCATCACTTTTAAACTTTAGGCTGATTTAGCTCATGAGTTTTCTCACCTGCAGGTTATACCTTTTCAGTACATGTAGCCAACATAAATAGCTTTTAAAAATACCTTTGAAAATATGTGTATCTTCTAGTGGGTTTGGCATGTATTCCTGACATTAAAGTCTGTTTTAAAAAAGCATACATAGAGCTCTTTTTTTTTTTTTAAGTTGTGCCATAATAAAAATGCAAGGTTATTAAACAATATCATGATAGGAAATTTTCATCTAGATACAGGAATTCGGTTCAAAGAGGAGCTACATTTAGACTTTTAAAAATAGTCAAGATTCATCACATAGTCAAGATATCAATTAGAGTATACTGTCATTGCTTGATTGACTTTAGTGGAATCATGGTAATTCATTCAAATGGGGGATTTACTGAAGGGATTTTCATAATTCAAAATCCAGCATCAAGTTTTTTAATTATCACTTGTAATTTACCTAATTGCCTAACTTCAGACACTATCCCCAGCTTCTAAAAGGGGAATACTTTCAGTTGTTCTAAAATGAATATTTAGACAGCAACAATTTACTGCTATTTCAGTTATTACTCTTATATAAATCCTATTTTCTGAATTTTAAAATGCTGTAAACAAGCTAAAATATGATAACATTTCATCAACAAATACAATAAACTCAAGCTAGTCTCATAAAATCCAGGAACTTCCCCAGGAGAACAATCTAACAGAGCAACATAAACCTTGCTCTCAGATGCCATAAAGTGGCACATGAACATAGTTGAGAAACCTTAGCAGGTTAATTAATGTTTATAAAATATATCCTTTACAACATTTTTTGAAATAATATTTTGATATTTCTCAGATACTAATCATGTTCCAAAAGTATATGAAGTTATCATTTGCTTACAGCAACATTTATAAATTTAGAGTATACCATACATTTTGTAGCAAACCTAGGTCATAGAAGGAGACAGTCCTAAAGTGACATTGAAGTAGGAAGATTGCATTACTCTGTGCATCTTCTTCAGAGCTGATGTACAGAAGTGTTGCACTTCAAAATGCTGCACTTTAAAATGAAATTATGATGCTTTCATGTGTAAAAATGTATTAATATTGAATGAATTCAAAATTGTTCAATTGAATATAGTACATATAACCAGGGTTGGTGAAGAAGGGCACTCTAGAGGCAAATCTACAATCTAGAGCATGGGTTCTTTACTTCAGGATGTGTTCTACATTAGGTAATTATTGCATCTCCAAAGCCTTTTGTCACTTTGGAAAATTTTAAAATAGAAATGAGAGCAATTTTCTAAGAAGTAAAATCAAAAACGTATTTTGTTCCCTGGAATAAGGAACGATCATTTGGAAATAAAGCTCTGAAGAAGTGTCTGATCTCTTTTGCAAGGCAGAGCCCTTGAACCTCCCTTTTTCTTTCTGCCTTCAAAGCCATCTTCTCAGAAGACAACCACCACTTTATGGCTGAAACTCAGTTATCACTAGCATATGAATGAATTTCCTTTTCCCTAACCTTTCCCCAAAACAGTAAGAGGAAGAGAGGATTTTAACACTAGGGAGAGCTTCTTTCAAAGAGCTGGAGGACTAATGCTCTTGCCACTTTCCATTTTTGCCCCTTTTTCTTCCATGCTATTAATATCACCACAGTGTGATATTGTAAAACCGTTTCTCAGACAGCCACCTTTACTCCATAAAGACACTCTCTCATTTCTATCCCCAAAGTAACAGCTTCAAAAATTATCCAGCAGATCTGCAATTTGTATGGGATTTGGGGAAAACTACCCCTTTAACTCAGATTATTCTTGATACACTTCATTAACTCTCACTACCTAAACATGATGACGTTACAGCTCTCCCTTCTCCCTTGAAGTTGGGTTACAAAATGTAAATATAGCAAAATATGGTCCTTCCCCTTCTACAGGGGCTTCTCTCAGTCTCCAGTTGTACTGTGTTCTGCACTTATTCAGGGCTTATACTTTTCATGAAATTTAATCTAGCTTGCTATCAGATTTCATTGGCAACATACAGACCTATCTGCTGACATACACTGGGGCAGAACTCAGAGTCCGGTCTGGTTCATATGTTGAGCTCCTTTACTGTGGAAATTGTCACATGGGAAATAAGCTCAGAGCATACAACAGTGTGGCATCCGGTACTTGTGACACTAGTAGATATAGACATATATATTTATCTGCCCTCACCTTTTTAAGCATTGCAGTCAACATGACATATGTAAACACAAAGTGTGCAAAGCTTAAGACAATTCCACATGTTGAACAGCAATCCAGCACACTTTGGCAACAAAGGAGTGGAAAATTTACTAGATTTCTAAAATAAATAAATAAATAAATAAATTTCTACCATACTAATAATGTTCATTTATTTAAGAGACATATTTTGGAGGAATAAATTCCAGGAAGGACCATCAAAAACCTAACCAGAGTATGTCCACAGTGTAAATTACATTTCTGACCCTTGAGTGTAACTACAGAGCCATACATTCAAAAGAACCCCAGACTTGCATCGCACTCCACTGAATGAGAAGAGATCTCCTAAAGAGATAGGATAAAATGGACTCCTAGGAGATCATATTCTGTTGTGCTGAGTGCATTGTAGGAACCAAAATTACACTGAAAATAAATGCAGCAGTTTTGTGGAGCACTAGTGACTTCCGAGTAGGATGGGCTGAATGTGTGGGAGTGGCCTGCATCCCAGACACATTTGTATCCCATTGTTTTTTCAAAACTCTGCCTATACAGTATTATTTCATCATTTACTGCCTGCTCTATTACTCTTAGTCTGGGAGTTTAACATGTCTCAATAGATTAACTCAAAATCAGACCATCAGACCATCAGACCTTTGTGAAAATTAATGGGACGATGACATTTTTGCAGTTTCTACATAATAGTTTTAGTAGTCTGGCTAGCAAGCAAGAGGAACCAGAATTTTTCACTGATTAGAATAAATTTGAAATAATGGGAGATTATATGCTGAAGTGATTTGGTTGCTTGGAATGCTAACACACTATTTTAAAATACTTCTTAACTGTTTAACTAATGTGGAGATAAATTATATTTGCTTTAAGAATGTTATTTGATTATTATAATTACCACAGTTCAAAGATCTGGAAAAAAAAGAAGCTAAGGCTAAATAGAGAAAATACTTAGGATAATCTATTCTAAAAATGGAAGAAGTATGCATTTCCAAACTGGGAGAGAGAAAAGAACAGCTCTAGATACTTGAGAAAACAAGCCAAAAAGCCCATAAAGTAGGTGTGACAAATTATGAAAATATGAGAAAAACTTATAAAAGTAAGGAAAAACTAGTAGCCAGTATGAATTTGAAGGGCAGAAAATAAGGACCGCTAAATATACCTTGTCCAGTTTTTTTTTTTTCAGATTCTTACTGAAGGACAATAATGACAATCTTCACATGTGGTAAAAAACATTGCAGCTATAAGCATTCCCCATGTCTAGAAAGAATAACAGGTGCTGGGTGTTAACCACACAAGAAAAGCAGCAGGAAAATTTTGCCACGCTAAGGGTAGAGAAGAACTAGGATAGATTGCCCAGGTCATCTTCATCAATAAATAGCTTTAAAGAACATCCTAGAGAAATATTTCTCAGAATTGACAAAAGAACAGGTTGTGTCTACCTGGACAACCAACACACCTCATATATAGCCAAGTGCCTTAACATACCCTCATTCACAATCAGAATCTCTAGCTCACGTGAAACTTGAATGTCTTGGCACTCTGTGTTAACAAACACAGAGCTGGGACTCGAGTCGCGAGCAGATGCCACCCTGATCATGTTTATGTCAGTCAGTTTCTCAGGTAAACAAGTTATTCCACTAACGTCCTCTATTCCCACTTCACATAACTTTAAAAATGACTCAGATTCTTAAGAGTTTTTTCCAAAGTTCTATTGATTTTTCTTGGCTTGCCATATTTAGCTTTATTTCTATTGACAATTTCTTTTTTTTTTAGCCTAATCTACCTCTTCAAGTAGAAGTTAAAAAATCCAAAGGTCATCCATTTTAATCTTCTGTCTGGGGATGGACTTGTAAGATCTCAGATAATGAATAAAGAGATTACTGTTCAATCCTATTACTCTGGCATATAAATCTGCTAAGGGTGATCACAGAAAATGGGGTCCTTAAATTTCCCTGATGGCTCTCTGAGGGTTAGGGCACTGTCTGTTACCCATGCATCATCAGTGATCTCTAAGAATGCATACGAAAATAATATAACTCCTGTAACAAGGACTGGGGTGGGAAAAAGAACAGAAGAGAAAGACGTGTATTTTGAAACTGTAGTGGAAAAGCCACCAATACAAATTGCTTGAAGAAGTTACAAAGATGGATGGAGTAAAGTAATGCAGGACGTATTTTTTTCCGCATCTTGGCAGAAACAGTATTCATTGGCCGGGTTTAGTTTAGCACTGCACATCTTAAGTAGGTATAAATTGTGACTTACGCTAGGAAATCATCTGCCACATGAAGAGCTCTAGTAAGATGCCTGACATAGACAAAAATTTAACATGTTGGAAAAAGTAAAAGGGAGCTCAAGAGTCCTGTACACAACAGTCATGGTTGATATGCCCTTGGCACAGTAGGGTAAGTTGAACTCTGATATGATTTCCAGTCCTGCAGTTCCTTAAAATGATTTTCAAATGTTTTCCTGTTCTACATCAGGATGATTATAAAACATATATAACACAGACATTTATACATTAAAAAATTATTGTTGTTCAAGAGAAAGAAAACTTTAACAGTTTTCGTTTTGGGGGCTTTGTTTTTTGTTGTAGGTTTTTTTTAAATAAGTGCCATTGTTATGTTACATAGACCTTCAAAACGAAAAGATTTAGGCTACTAAGAGCTCTCTAACATAATGGAGAAAAATATAACACTTAACCTCTATGAACTCAAGCCAGAAAAATTCAAATATGAAATTAGTATGATCTTACAACTGGTGAGAATCTTCACCACGGAAACAACCCACCAATGCATAATTACTGCCTTTTCAAAATTTTATTTCAATCAAACACAAGCTATTGAATGAAATATGTGAGTATCTTACTGAAACGTAATATCCTGTGACAGACAGAAGATCAAACTACTGTAGAAAAAAAATGCAGTAGAAAGGCAACACATTCTTTGTAATTAGTATTCTTAAATCTCAGAAGCGTACTCACAAATGTGACATATTTTGTAAAGGTTTAGCAATGCTTTCCAATTTTAAGTATTAGCAATTCAAGCCTGTTTAAAATTTCCTTTAAAATCCTCCAGCTGTTGTGCTCTGTAGATGTAATATACTGGCATGAAATAGACTTCCAACCTCTAAGTGTTCTTTATTATGAAATTCCAAGTCACATTCAATTCTTCTCAGCACAGTAAATTCAAAATATGCTTACTGAAGATAGAGTTACTCTGGTTTTATACTAGAGTTGAATCACACAAGCAAGTAACTGCTCATTTGAGGTTTTTTTCTCTTGCTGTATATGCAAGGTATTTCAAAGTCACACTCTGTAGTGAGCAGTGCGAGCCTTTCATTTGAGAGGCAAAAGACATTGAATCAATTGGATTGTAGGAGTTACCCTGGAATTTAGAAACTACTGTAAACTTTTCTTTACTACACAGGAGGAGGGTATTACCACAGAACATTTGACATAAGACACTCTTTTAATCCACTGTAACGGTTAATGCAAATACATATTTTTCAGGTAAAGGAGAGAAACTCAGTGTTCTCCCCATTCCTCTTACTGCTTTAAATTCTAAACACTATTAAGTGTTTAGCTGTACCTCTTAACTTACAGTCAACCAACATTGCTCAAGAGAAAACTAGATTACTGTATTTCACTAAAAAGTCTGTATTTCTCAGTTTGGATCACAACAGCTTTTCAAAATACCTAAAAGACCCTTAAAAAGGTTAGCAACACATACCCTCATTTTCAATACAGAACTTAATATAATTTAAAGATTTCATCCCTTCTAGCTAGCAGGTAACTGATTTAAAAATGTTTCCTGGTACATATGTGAGCTTCTAATTGATCTTTTATATGTGAGTTAATTTGGATTTTACTATATGAATAACAAGGGACTTCAGTGAGAAGACAGCTCCCTTCCTGACAGAGTTCTTTAAATTCTCTACCAGGCTCTAGCAAGCTAACCCTACATAGTTTCCTTTAAAACACACACTAAATCCTTAAAAATGCCTTTTTCCTGAAAGAAGATAGGCTAGTCTTACAGAAATTATACCCAGGCATCCTACAGAGAGATTCCTGACCACTGTTCATTAGAAAAATGGTTATTCTGTTTGCCAATAAAAATTAATTTTTTCATAATACAAATGGAAACACACATAAAAATACAAAATTAACCAAAGACACTTTATCAACCATAATATAGCCTTACTGTGATGTTTCATAGAAACACAGAGAGGCAAATGCTAAAGCATTAAATCTGATAAGTACCTATTTATTTTCTAATTCAGCATACCCCTTTTCCTTATAAAGGAACTTTCAGTCAAGTTCAGTAGGATTTGGATGACTTTCCATTCCAAACTTCACCACAGGCTAGTCGTGTGATCTTGTCCTCCTAAGGTAACAGGCAACACAAATCAACAACCACGAAGACATTCAAGATTATTATAGGGTAACAACTGTGTGTGCCCTGAAGGAGATATTTTTAAGGAGTATAATTTTGTGATCCCTTCCTGACCTCATTAAGATGTCTCCAGTTGAGCACCTGAAATCCTTATTTTTGGAAAACTGTGTTTGTTTTTCTATGCATCCATACAATACAAAATGAATTATATGAAATAGAATCCTGACCAAAGTAATGAAAAAGTCAAACTCTCATTAGATTTCAGCAAAACCTATCATAGAGTTGTGCAGACAATCTATGTTTTCAATAAAATAACAAATGATGAAGTCAATTTTGATTACTCTTACAGCAGAATAGCTTTATTTTTATATACTTCTACATCAAATACAGCCATCCCTTTATTAATTTAACGGGTATTATTTGCCATATTAACAGATGCAAAACTTTATCTCTTTATCTTGTTTAGCAACAGGAAGTAGAAATTGTAATGCACTGATAAAGGCTATTGCTACAAATATCTCAGTATATTGGTTGACAATGAAGGTATAGATAACTGTTAAACCCAGAGAGTTTACTGAAATTAGTCCTCTAAATCTTTCTTTCTAAAGTTCAGGCGACAATAAATAGCATATATATCACTTAAACTATGACAGCAGAAGTATTCTTCCTAAATAATACCTGTTTACTGTAATGTCTTATCAGGAATCTCACTCATGCTCTTATATTTCATTATAATTTGTCTGTTTTGTCAATAATGCAACAGCCTTTGTAAACCTGCCAAAATCAGAGATTGTTATTATTGTCCTTACTGGACTACAGCTTTTCTATGAGACTTTAATGAGCTTTTCTCATTATTAGGGGCTATATTTTTAAACATACATGAAATCTGAGTATGAAATAACAGGAAAATAAGGGACCATGAGGGACCAGTGGAAAACTAAAATGCTAGACAATATTTTACATATGCAATTTCCTATGTTTCGCATACACTATGCACATCTTCAAAGGCATTTTAAACCAGATCTTGCTGGGCTCTGTGTCCTGCAAATTATTTAATACCACATATATCTGTGAGATACAAAACATTTATGCAAGATCCTCTTTATTCAGCTGCATCAGCAAAACACCTATTATATAACTATCACATTTATGCTGCAATTACAATATCACTACTGTGTGAAGATTAAGCAAAAACTATGCTTTCTAAAATATACATTTTACACTTCAAAACAATGTAGTGTTAATCACCATACTGTAGAGCACGTAATATTGATCTGATTGCTATGCCATATCACTTTTAAAGAGCAGTATAATATTTATGTGTATTTCAGAAGAGGGATTTTTACATATTCTTCTTGTAATACAACATACATCTTTTTGTTTAGAATGGAGAATTATATCTTCCTTAAAAAGAAGCATATACCATTCAGCACTATTCAGTATGAAAAACAAATAAAACCTCCCCAAATGGTAAATTTATGCTTTTCAAAGTTTGTTTTCAAGCATGATTTCCAGTATAAATGCCAGTATAAACATTAATTCCACTGATTTTTTCAATGCAAAAAAGAAAAAATGAAGTAGTTTGCCTTGCTGAGCTTGGGAATCCATTTTAGAGCTCTGAGAATGGTCTATTAAAACCCCTTTCTCTAAATGTTGTATGGATCTGGCTCAGCCTTGATGTTTCTCATCCCTATGGTACCAGAGAACGTACAATAGTGAATGCAATCACCTTTCTTCTCCTGGAATGACTGTATTTCCTAAACATGTAGTTCCCTTATCCCAGAGCACATTCACTGCAGTCACTACCACTGCATATGGCTGAAAAATGTTCTGATTTTGTTTTCAATGGTAGCTTAGAAAGAGATTGTGAAATGTACTTCAATTGCAAGCACACCAGAATGACCAGTAGATCTTAAGTATGTAAGACACAACAATCCCATTAGCAGCTGCTGACATTTTCGCCTGCTCCTTTCCTCATCTGCTTATAGAAAACTAAGGACCACCTGAAAGATCCTTGAGATCAGATCTACAGCACAGCAGCTACAAATCAAGCACTTACTAAATCAGGCTGTGGCATACAATAGATGATAAGGAGTAATAAACAATAAATCTGACACCATTTCCCATAAACTGATTGGTAGCAAGCAGTGGAAAGGAAATTGGGCAAATCAGTTAAAACAAGCATGAGATTCAGATTTCTCTAGTCTTCATAGAAAAATACAGGTTGAAAGTTTAGTAGGGCAAAATAAATATAGCTTATTTTAAAACAGGACAGGAAAAAAGAAAGGACTTCTCTATACAGGTAAGCAAGCATGCGCTCAAGATTCAAAATACTTACCCAAAAAATTTGCATGGAAAAAAACCCAAAACTGTATTTGCCAGGAGAAAGAATATTTGTGGATTTGCAAAGTTACTCTAGATAGTCAAACTAATATTCATTAAACATTAATACAAAGTCTGATAGATACTTCAAGGTAAAGGAAACTGATCAGCCAGAAGTTTTACTGCAAATCTGTTCAAAGGTTGGATGTGAACCGAAGTGTGATATTTAACAGACAGATAATAACACCACAATATAGCATCTAAAGTACATCCTCAGCAAGCAGAAAAGCAAAGTGACTGCTTGCTGGCTACACTCTAGGAACTGACATCTCATTTACTTATTTACTCATTTACTATTATTGGTGCATAATCTCTAAACAACATATATATTTACTACCTAAATATAAAATTTAACCCACTGGTTGATGGATGCAACCTGTAATTTTGTATGGTTATGGACTCATAACCACTGGCAAATCAGCAAACTTAAAAGTTGCAATAATACATTTTAATTAACATTTTATGCACAAAAGAAATATAAACTGGAAATAATAGCACCAGTGCAATTCTTTCTGCTAATATTTTACTAGTATTCAAATGATCATTGGATGTTTATATTTTTATGATTTTTATTAATGCATATTAAATAAGCAATCACCAGACTTTATATTGCAAATTGAATTTGACAGTTCACAAAGTTGTCTGTATTTGTATCTCCTCTCATGTACAAAAGGCTGTACAAAAAGTTTTCCCACATTAAAAAGATATAGCTCCTGGAATTTTTGCAATACAAGCAGCAAATACAGTTTAGGGCAATAATTAATATGGGGAGAAGTTATATGTTATGAATTTTGCCTAATTGTTTCCATTTTAATACTTGCTGACATCTGCTGGTATCTTTGCCAAACTAAGTCTTCAAATTAAAAATGTCCAAGCCAGTTGTCCTCCCTGGTTGGTTTTCTGGAATTTTCTTGCCAAAAGAATCCAGTAACAACAACTCTAAGAAAATGCATGTCATACTCTGCTGAGAAGCTCTTCCGCATCATTTAGAGCAGGGGATGACATTTTTGGACGGGGTCACCTCACTTGTAGAAAAATGATTTTTTTTACTTTTCTATGACAATCCACTCAAATTGGGCCAAGTTGAACTGGCCATCTCTAAAAATTATTTCCTTGTGCACATATACCAAAGAGGTTTACCAGCACTTAAACAGTCTGGAGAACCCATCTGCACCAAGCACATTCGAGCCCCTCACAATTCCCACATATCCACCAGGTGTGTACATGCCTATGACTTGAACACCTGGAATAATTTAAACCTGACAAATGAAATAAAATGAATATTCAAGAACTATTATAATGTAACAGTGACACATATAACTCTTTCTATTTGCTAGCAAGACTATTCTCCATTTAATGGATCACATTAAGAATCATTCTTGCAAACCCTGAAATCATTTAGGAGGGAATATAAATTTCCCATTCTGAAACACTGTGGATATTTGGCTTTTTAAAGCTTTCCTCCATGAGAAATAACGTGTACAGGTTTTCCTTGATTCAAAAAATCTGGCAGCCCAACAGGATTCTTATGGAATAAGAGCAGATGTGCTTAATCCAAGAGCACCACAACATTCTGGGGGGTTCCTGAGAGATGATACGGTTTACTTTAAATATAACAAGTTCTCCAGGAAGAAGATATGAAGGCCTTGTAAGAGAGACATGCATTACATCCTATCTGGCAAAGCAACATGTTGGTGGGTTGCACTTTTAAACGAGAATTTTTCTTTGACCATGAATAAATAACACCCGGCCCCTTAATAACCTAGAACACCCGGCCCATTAATAACCTGCTACTGCTTTTGAGGGAGAACAAGACTCGGACTTAACCTACAGTGAATAGCAAGGAACTACAGCCAGAAACTGCACTGCAAATGGAGAGAGACACAGCTTCTTATAGAAATCAAGGGATGTTAAAGGTCAAAGACTTATGTACGATAGCCCCCAAAGACACCACTGAATATACTGAATTGAATGCACTGTGAAAATGCAGCAGTTAAGGCATGCTCCACTCTGTGACTGCAATGGTTCCTTCTAAATGCGAGTTTTCCCTGGCACTGGTAATCAACATAAACCAGAAACACTCATGCTTCAGTCCTTGTTTCCTTTCTGAAATGTATTTTTGAGGGTGAAGGGAGCAGCGACTTGTGAATATCTGAATTTTCTGCAGAAATGTTTAATGAGCTGTATTACAGAAAGGCAAGCAGGGAAATACCATAAGGAAAGAACAAGGCTACTTGGTCAGGTTCATTTTACTTAATCTAAAAAGTGCCTCTTACAGAGGAAATTCCACTACAGAATCAGAATAAACAGAAATATTTAATGCCTTGAAAGTGCACCCACATCTCTCATTTATGCTTTTTACACACATGTATTCATCTGTCTTTTGGCACAGTGGGAAACAGCAGCTCACAAATATTTATAATTTTATAAATATGTCAAGAAAAATTAGGAGTCTATTAGGCCCATAGATGAAGCAAAGGAAATATTTTGAGAGACACAGGAGACACCATAACAAATATATTACTGCAACAGATGAGAAATATATATGGCTATTCGATAAAATGTCAGAGTGGTCCTTTGGTTATCTAAGCAAACCTACCTCATAACTGAATATATGAGAATACAAGAATGGCTGGTGTTTGGGATAAACTAAAAGGCAGAATTTTATATGGACCATTTATTCTGCAGCTGTTAGAGAAATAAGTCTTTAGCTAATTCTAGCAGCAGGCTACCAAGTGGACAAGAGGGTATGAGAAATGAGAGATATTCATCATTGAAAAGACAGTAAGGTGAATTTATAGCTTTCTGCTAATCAAAAACATAACTTACACAACTAGAATTACCTAATCACAACTATAAGCTTTAGGAACAACTTGGTTACAGCTTCAAAGGCAGACAAAGCCAGTAATATGTGGAGCAAACTTGTCTACTTCAGTTATGGGTGTATAGTCCTATTTGTAATAGGACTATAAAAATAGTAATTGGGGGGGGGTCTGATGGCTGAAAGGAAAAAAATAAATTAGATTGGACTGAGGAATGTGCTTTATTTCTTCCTGTTGAAAGTTAATGTTTCCTGTACCTTAAAAATGTAATTTTGATTTAAACTAATATTTTAATTCAAATTTCTGAATTATTTCATTTTTGGAAACTTGTAGCAAAAATAAAGAAATAAATAGATGAAGCCTTAGCTTTAGATTTGTGAGTTTGTTTATACAACAGCTGAACTGTTGGACTGCTCAGCCAGGCTATGAGAATGCATACGCAATTCTTTGTTCTGCTTGAGGGACTGAATATACACTTTGCAAGAAAATTGTTCTCATTACTAAGCAATAGGATCTTCTAAGCATTTGCTCTTAGAGCATCTTACTGACACTGTTGTAATTTGAATATTTCCATAACATTCAGATTCATGTAATAGATTCAAATCACTATGCAGATAGGAAAAGAAAGTGTGAAAGACTTCAATGAATCACACACTTGATTTGAACTCCACTTGTTTTGAAATGTCCCAAGTATTACACTGTAAAGTCTGACTTTTTCTTGTTTTCTGGCTCAGTGAATACTTCCATAACTCATAGCAAGTGAGACAGCATGAACAGAGGAGACTGATAGGGACCTGCCCACTGTTTCTCCTCAACCCATTATCTCCCACCCCAGACATGCTTATATGACTGTGAGAAATTGGTAAATATTAGTATTCTTTTTCATCACTATTATGTGCACTCTGTGTGTTTACGATTCATTACTAGCTAAGGGGTAAAATAAGACTTGTTTGTAAGCATGACAAAGTAGGAAAGGCAAAATGATGACCTAGATAAAGAGCATCTCAAACACTCAAACCTAATAGCAAGAGTTTTGGCTGTACAGAGACTACTGCTCTGACGCTAGCTCATTTACACAAATGTTTTGTCGGGGCTCAAGTGAAAAAGACCAAGAGACACCAACTATTTAAAGGATTCATTCTGCAGAAGACCAAAGCAGGAAGAAATGGGGCTAACATGTAAACTGAACAAGACCCAGAAAGACAGAAAGCAAATGGACTGTAAGAACCAGCATGCAAGCAATCTAGGTATTTTCTATGGACTGAGAGGTTTAATTTAAGTGTTACAAGAGGTGTACAAGGCTCCCTAATGCTTTAGCACATTAATACTATTTTGTTTCAATGCAGCTATTTTTTATATCACTATAAACATGTTCTGTTACAGACTTCTGGAAAAGGGTTTACACCTGGAGCGATCATTTTAAGCCTATTGATGGGGAGCAGTTAGAAGGGGAAGAAATTTAAGTGTGATTATGTTGTGCTGTTTCAATTTAGCAAGGTGCAAGTCAGGCCTATCATCTCACTGGTGAACCTCAGAGGGACAGGCAGAAGTCCGGAGCACATCTAGCCCTGCAGCCATGACAACCGCACACATTATTTTTGGTAAGGCAAAATTGTTCAGATTATTTTCACTGAATTGGCTGCTAATTTACAAACTTCTGTATACATAGAAATATTTCAGATCTGCCGGACATGATAGAATGAATGCGTTTCTCAGCAATACAGCTTACAGTTTGTTATTATAGCTACAGACCAGCAGAACAAGCAAAAGGCATATCCCACACATTTTTAATTAGGTAAGAAAATTTCATCTGCTTATATGCAAATGCAATCCTACACAATATGACTTCCAAAGACATACAGATGTACAGGTTTACAAATGGAGTGACTGTTTTGTGGTTATGGCAGATGCAACATTACTAGCCTTCTTAGCAACGCAATATTAAAACACCTGCTGCATGAAGGATGATGTAATCTAAAATTCACAAGGAGCCTTGCTCTGTCAGCAACTACAGATAGCTTTTGTTATTAATTTTAAATGGGCTATCATGCTTAGTTTGCACAGATTTTTAATTTCACACATACCATACCCTACAAAATTCCACTTAGGCGTAGGTCCTTGCAGCATTGCTACATCCAAATTGTTTCAAAACAAAATGTTATTTTGTTAGTGGAATCAAGCTGTTCTGAGTATCAAAAGGGCATAGGCAAATGGATAACATTTAGCAGACTGCAGTACTGCAGGAGAGCACCTACTGAGAAAGCTAACAATAATTGAACATTCTTTCTGACAAAGGAAGAAAGGATAAAACAGTCTAATCCTTTATGTTCTACATATGTAAAGCTGTGCCCAAAAGCTTGCATGCACTAACATAAGCATAGCTGCACACTAATAAAGAAAGAAAAAACAAAACAAAACAAAAGGAAACAAAAGCCCTGGTTGGTAGTTTACATGCAAATATGCATGCAGTTCAAACAGGGATTATTTTCTTTGAATTTTTTTTTCCTGTAACTCTTTTCTTTTTGCTGCAGAGACAGACTCTATCGATTAAAATAAACTAACTGACCGGGGAGCACAATATATCTGAAAGCACAGTGTGCGGATTAGACCGAAAAAAAAGCTTATCTACACAATCAAAATTTAGGAGGTAGGTAACTCCAGATGGTTTTTAAGAGTATTCCTGTTTTTCGTTATGTCAGAAAGACATTAATTCCACAAATATATATATGCATCTGAGGTACACTAATTACATCTTTAATATATTAGAGGTATATTAATCATATTACTCTACTAATACAAATTAAGCACTAGAATTTAGCATTATATATTCAATTCTTATGATCTTTTTAAAAATACAACATGAAGCAATGCAAATTCCTATTTTAAATTGCCAGCATCCTGAGTACTATTTTCCTTGTAATCATCTTTCACAGTTGCTACAAAAACATAGGAAGTTATTTTATTTTCTTCCCTGTGTGAATGCCCCCAGTGTGCTGCTACTGATATCCAGATTGATTTCAAGCCTGAAAATCAGAGAGAACCACATGTGTAAATATCATCGCCTTTCTAATGTGTCAGCTTCTCAATGAACCTGCTTGGAAGCAATTGTTTCTAAAGACAACAAGAAACACTTAACTTTGAAGATGACATAGCATGAGAACTACAATTACAATTTCTTAGACTAGAAAACATCACCTGTCATTGACAGCTTGGCTGAAGGATATATTAGCTTTACAAAGAGAGCTGAAACAGGCTTTGCCAAAATGAATGGCTGGCCTGACCACCAAGCCATGACAAAAAAGCATAGGCAGATTCCCAAGTAGTGTATCTTTTGATGTTATGCCTTTCAAGTACAAAGAAATTCAAAAACTTGGCAATAGCATACAAATGTAAATGCACTCTGTAAGAAAAACACAATCAGAAATGTAATCTTTTAATAAAGGCAACACTTAGGGCAGCCAAAATAAGACAAAAGCCCCATGCAACTTCCCTCTGTGCTGTACAAACAGACTGCACCCGTAGGTCTCAGCTCTGCAAGGCATCACCAAGGGCAGAAACATTACAAGCTGTTGCTGAAGTGCCAGCTCTGCACTGAGACTCGCTGCTGAAGAGAGAAAGGGCCTGGAAGAGTCTGGGGAAGGCAAGGGGTGACTTGCAGGAGCGCTGCAACTTCCAGACATTGCAGCAACTGCACCAACTCAACACCCTCATCTCTTCTTTACTGGGGAGCTGCTGAATCAAACTCCTGAGGAAGGCTAGGCTGTTCTTGCCAAGGCTGAGCCCAGCATCCCCCTGCCATCTCCCGCAGTCTGTACAAAGATGGGCAATTCTGCTTCAGTACGTACCATGGCCTCAGAACAGTAACTTCCTCTACTTTACGAGGAAATTTTAACAAGCCTATGAGGCTTCATGGCTTTTGGTCAGTCTGTGAAACAAATTTCCATTAAAAATGGCTAATATATGCCTATGATTTTAGTAGATAGGAATATATGTATTCCTAGTATATAGGAGCATCTAAGGAGACATCTTATAATGAGAAAGATCAGGTGCATCCTACTTTCAGTCTTAGCAAGCCTTGGTCAACTTTTTTCTCCTATGAGAGAAAGGCCTAAGAGCTTTTCTCTCAAAAGACAGAAAAATGCTTTGGAAAGAATGGAAAACCCATGTCAGTTAACAAAGGGGAATGCCACTACCGCTACATCAGTGATGCAGACATTTTTGGTTTTTCCTGATATAAGGCAGCAAAGAAAGAGGATTTCTCATAGGGATTTCTACATCAATGATTTTCATTTCAGGCACTAAAATTGCCCTTCTTTTTTTTTTTTAACTGCATCTGAAGAAAAAAAAATCATGAAGAAACTACAGAATCATTAGGGTTTTTTTGTGAGAGTACAAAGAGGGGTGTTGGGACGAATGACCCAAAGAATATACGAAAATAATTCTGGAAATTATATTCCTCTTCTATATTCATATCTGCAATATAATTTAAGAAAAAAGAAAAAGTTAAATACATATATAGAGCTACAAATGTGTGTGTGTCTGCGTGTCTGTGTACCTGAGGATGATATTGAATTGTTTAGATGCCTGTAACAAAGTAGTAGTTTCTAGCATGTTTAAAAGAAATAATCTTCATTGAGTCACAGCAAGTCAAAAATGTTTGGAGTACATGTGTATATCATTAAAGATTTTTTTCTAACTTTTTTCAGCTATGAAACACCTCACACCTGTTTTGGCCTCTGCCAAGGCCAAAGGCTGGATATTAATTTTCTGTACCTCAAAAGTCCACTATTTTCTGTTACCACAGATCAGCAACAATAGCCATAGGGATTCTCAGCTCTGAGATGCACATCTTAAAGCGTGTGATGTATCTGGTCGAACGCAAGCCACCAATGGAAGTGGTTTGCATTCTACTAGCAGTGTGCACCCCACAGTAAGGAAATCCAATATCTTAGGCTGAACTAAATCTTGGAAATATCCATCAATCAATCTACTGTGATCAGCCATAGAATATAATTCATTTTTACAAAAAAATACAGCAACGATATAGGTGTAGAAGAAAACTGCTTCAGATAAAGCTCAGAAGCTGTCAGTTTCTCTTTGGGGTGAGTTCAGAGAAGCCTTCAATCTGTCCGCCTACAAAATGCCCCCATCTTGAGGCATGTTGGTAGAGCAGTTTTACAGAGAACTGAATTCTGAATTTTGTGTGTTATGTAGAGATTAGGTATGCACATGTGTGTATAAAAACAAAAGAGCATTAGAATCAGGGGAAGCAGACCAAAGAAGCAGAACAGAATGCAAGAGAAGCAAGAGAAGCAATGGAAAGAGAGGCCGCCAAGAAAAGGAAAAACCAAACTTGGGAGTGGACCGGGGAAGAGAGGAGGGGTCAGAGCAGGATTTAAAGAGGCTTGCAATGGTGAGCAAACAGTCTCTTGTTTAATCCCTACCGTGTTCACGGAAGAACATGTAAATATTACGGCATCCACCCTCAAGAACTGTTTCTTTTATACCAGCCCAGGATAATCATACATTGTATTATAACAAAGAGCTTATGTTTCCATTAGGTATCATTCTACTTGGTTTGAAATCTGACTGTTATCAAGATACCTTTCTTTCCCCATGAAATACTGATAGATTACTGTAAAAACCTGTTTTACTATGAAAAACAGATGACAAGGAATTTTCTTCGGACGATCTTGAGTTCTGTGGCTTGTTTCCATCCAATTCTTAAAAGAGTAAGGGAGACAGGAGAGACAAAGTTTTTATAATTCATAACAGTTGTTTGATTGATTCAATGTTTTGTTTTCCTCCAATGTAAATATAGCCTTTTGAGAAAATGTTTAAATAACTTGGCAAAAAAGAGGTAAGATCTTCATAGAAAAAGCTAATATAAAGGTAACCATAAAGAGAAGAAATTCCCAAACAAGCTTTAATATGAAAGAGATACTAGAATTTTAATTACTGGTGAATATTGAATATAAAAGAACCAAAAAAAGTTACGTATCAAGAAGAAATTCTCCCTAATTCCCTTTAATCATCAATAGAGCATTCAGTACCTCTCATATTTATTGCCAGTGTAACCTTAGTAGATATATAAAAGATAAATATATATATATAATATATATAAATTTATATATTTTATATTTTTATATATTATTTCTTTTTATATTGTAATATTTTATATATTTATATATATATTTATATAAAATCTCAACAAATTTCCAGCAACTATTTATAATAAACTATGAGAGAGACAACAATCTGAAAGTAACCAGCCATTCTATATAGATTGTGCAACTTGAGAGCACCATTAAAACTACTTACAAATCAGCTAGATAAAAGCAATCAATAGAATTTTCTTAACAGGCTATTTAAATGTCTTTTTTAAGTAAAGAAAATTCAAGAATGTGATTGGTGTAAAAGAAGGTTAAACCATCCTTGCATTTCAGTATAAAATATGCAATAACATAAAATGAGCTCACACTAAAAAACTGTAGAGAAGAGCTACTGGTACAAGTAGGGAAGTGAAAAACCTACCTATCTTACAAAAAAGGCAGCTAAGTAAAATGAAAGTCCAGAGAGGACAGAACTGTTATCTCTAAACACATCAAGAGTTTTATGCTATTTAAACTGATAGACAATATTGACTCAATACATTCAGCCTGGAAATCATAAAGTTTTAACCTTTGGATAAGGAAAGCTCTCAAAAGAATTGAAATTTTGAAAGCACAAAATTGACTAATAAGATGAAGCATAAGCAGTTTATCTTTTCAGTCCAAAGTTTCTACAGCCATAAATCAACATTTTACAATGAAAATGGCTTCTTCCTTGTTAACAAGTGTCTACTGCTTGTGAAGAATTTTTGAGGTAATCCTTCATATTCTATTATCCCCATGCAAGTACACATATAACACCAACACATTCTGCTTCTTGGAACGTTCTCTTCTATGCCAAAGACCCTGCAGATACCAAGAATGCAAGGTTTTACTGTAAATGGCTGAAGAAGCCTCTACAACTAACACTTAGAAGAAAGTTTATTCCGTATACTTGGAGTGATGTAAATTCCAGAAACTGTCAGCTTTGACATCAGCACAATTAATATTATTGAAAATATTTAAAATAAAGCACTTAACAAATGTTGCCCCTCATCAAAAACAACCATATCTTGCAAGAAAAATCTAGACTTTTTGGTGTCAGTGTTGCGGGAAAGAGAAAAATGAAACAAAAGCTAAGCTTAAAATTCCATAAATTTTTTTCAAAATCCACCAAAGGAGGACTTTTGTATATGCATGCAATAAACGTCTGACTTTACATTGTTCACAGGCATGTGACTTGGCACACAAAATACGCCTTTCATTTAAAAATACATTATGATATAAGTTTATACAAACTGATAATGAAATTATCAATAATTATAAACATACCCGTGCTTGCTACAACAACAGTTTGTGGTGTCTCTGCCGACAGTTTCTGAAGGGCCTGTTCACCATCTGTCTTCTCTGGTGAGCTGTTATGTTGAGACTGCTGTTGGTCTTCATCTTCAGCAACAAATGAAATTATGCCTAAAACAAATAGACACCAGATGTTATATTAACTGGGGCATTAGCTTTATAAAGCAGACTTCCAGACTCGCACAAATATTTCCTGAGTTCCAAACTAATAAAAAAATGAAGTAAAACCTGAACTCCAGGTGTCAGCCATCCAATTATAATTTACGGTAATAAAAATGTGGCTTGAATGAATCCCAGGAAATTAACCACTTTTTTCCCCCCAAAAGGGTAATCCTACTTACCTAAACTAAAGACCACGGATAAGAAATATAGGCAAACTCACTTTTCAAAGATTATCAAATATGGATGAGAATTCTTTCTTTCCAGTGTAATTTTCTATGTATAGTCTTGATTGTTTCCATTATTCTTTATAAATCACAGCAAATTTTATTCTAGTGCAATAACATAATAAATGTAGTATTTAAAATATTACTGTCATACCTTTTTTGTAATATATAGAAGTTGTAATAAAGTATTTAGTGTAGATAAAATACACACAGAGATTGTAAAAATGTTGTTTAATGGTGTTTAAGCTGGAGTGAAAAATGTCATCTTCAGTTAAAAATGCTGATTCCTGTTTGATCAGAAAGTATAATAACAATCTAGTATGCACATAGCTTCTAATGTCTTTCCAGAAGATTTGAAATAGCAGCTTGAAATAAACAGGGTTTTTTTCTTGCATTACGTGCCTCTAAGAACTTTGAATCAACACAGCTTCTTGGAATTACTATACATCATTCCTTTTTTCTCTAAATCACTGTCACTCAACATTTCTATATATTCTGGAGAATTTCAAGGCTGAAATAAATATAGGTTGCAAGTTTAACTCTTGCCTCATATATATGATGAAAAACTCATTGGTCAGGAAACTTATTTTATGATACTACACAGTAAGAATTTTTGCATTTGAGATCCTCAGAATTTATGTGAAATGCTCTCCCAAAAGGAACTTACGTAACTGCATCTTATTAACGGTTTGGGAAAATTATTCATAGTGGAACTTTCTTAATTGTAAATGGAGAATTAATATAATTATATCCAAGTCCCACAATAATTTGATGAAAATAGTTTTTTTTCTCCTCAAAAGCTTACTTACATTTAACAGTATTTTTTGTTTCTCATGCTTCAAGGGAGATATACTGGTGGTAACAGGTCACATTGTGACACGGTGTGCTACATTCCCCGACTAGTTGAATTTACCACCTTACTAGAAGGACTAGCTAAGAGCAATTCAGGGAGCTGCTGCATTTTCATGCTCTTTCTGAGCTGACTACCAACAACACACTCCTCCTCATTGTACTATGAGGGGAGGGAGGGGAGGGCTGCAGAATATGTTGCCAAAAGAGCACAGATGCACTCCAGGAGCAGAAACAGTAACTGGGCACCCTTCAAGGTGCATGCAAAAGGAAGGCAATAACATGTGGCCTGAGCCTAAGTGGACTGGGGGAAAAGTCAAGAGAGAAGAGGCCAAGCCCTGGGAAAGGCAAGGAAAGGAAGGGACACAGAAACCCTGGGAAAGGGAGTCACAGCGAGAAGAGCTGGTACCACCCAGCTCACTGGCTCAGGAAGCTCCTGAGGCTTTTCCAGCCAGGGACTATCAAGCTGCCTATACACACTCCTGTACACAGCAGTGTCATTTACAGTCCTTGAGCCTTAACTTTCTTCCCCTAATGACACGCTTCTGCAGAAGTCTGTATTCATACCTTAAACCTTCTACATTTTCATTTCATTTCAGGAGGGAACAATTTTTATAAACTATGGTTATAGCTTTGTTAATATTATTATACTAGAAGGATGTTACTCTTAAAAGAAAAAGGAGATAAAACAAAACTAAAGTCAAATGCTACCAAGAAGTCACAATACTGTCTTAAAAAAGCAACATTTTTCATGATATGCCCTGTAGTAGCTACATTAGGTGGCAATTTTGACATGCCAAATACTGACAAATTATTTCTGCTAAGAAGGATTACACTGAAACTTTACAGGAAAGCAAGGCTTTATCGTCTTCACTCTGCCACTGTCTCTTTTTTTCCTGTGAGACAACAACTGGGTAGCAGAACTATAATGAACCAAAACTGAAAACAATAAAAATGGAAGTAGACAGGTATTTAAACACAGAGAAAGGAACTACATATTTTTCAAATTAAAAAATATTAGACTCCAAGACCTTCTTTCTCTGCTAATAAGATCTATAGCTTCCTAATAATAAAAATCCACTTTAAATAGAATTTTTTTTTACAAATTCTTAAAATTAATCACAGTATAGAAGCCAGAAATGGCATCTGAATAAGCAGGAGCTATTGCAATTTCAAGAAAATATTGAACACCAAAAGAAATATCTTCTGAGAGAAAGTGGATACATATATATATATAATAAAAATAGAGTCATTATGGAAACCCCAGGTGAATAAAGTTTGGAGAAAATGCTCAATATCAATATATATAAATATTGATGTAGGAGAAGACATTTTGATTGCACTAGTAGTTAATGGATCTTAGGACAAATAACAAATAATTAATCTGATTTTATGTCTCCATATATAATTGTATAATTGTGGTCTATTGCAACACAATATTACAGAGCAGAAAAAGTGCAAGAGAAATATTAATTTTAAATACCATCCTTATAAATATACTTGAGAGATGTCAACAATTATAATCAAATGAGCAAAAAGAAAAAAGTAAAATAATAATTACAAGGTTGATTAAAAATACATGAGTAAATGCTGGAAAGTACTAAATTCATTGATTCTATAGCCTCCTTTCAGTAGAGAATATTTTACATTTAATTTCATTTCAAAGTTTAGTTAATTTCTCCTTATAGTCTTTGCTTGCTGTGACAATGGAGAGTTTTCTTTACCAATTGTCTGCATTTCGGAATACTGTATTTTGTGGGAGTCTGCGCGCCTGTGTGTGTGAGAGACTGAGCAAGAGAGCATATGCACAGTTCAAAAGCTTTTTTCATCAGTGATTAGGGGGATGGTAAAACAAACTAACATTTTTAGCTCTATATTAAATGTTCTTTCAAATAATTGTCTTAAGAGTTCTTAATAAGTAATATTTATTTGCAGCAGATCTTGGACTGCTTGAAAAGTTGCAGAACACTGTAAATTGCTACAGAATGCTACAGGACATTTCCAGAGCTATTGGACAAATGTGGTAACTGCAAACCACTAAACTTGATAAACCACTGTGCTGATAATCCAACAGTCACATAATCAAAAAATCACTAAAGAATTTTATTATAATTGCTGACACTGCATTTGCTTTCTTTATGGGAAACAGATCTCAGACAAACAGAATTAGTAACATTGAAGTTAAAATCTTGATTGATAAAGGTACCTGGATTGATATAATTTACTTAGATTTCTGCCAGGCACTCAATTAAATCTGTCAAAGTATTTCAATTAAAAAAAATCGGTTTTACTACAGATGGCGTACATTTTTAAGATGAGTTTATCTGCTCAATCTTAAAATATTGATAAATTGCACTTCATCACCTGCATGGGTACCAAAGTATCTATTGCTGGCTTAAAGCTATTCAAAATTTTTATCAGGAAAAAAAAGAAAATAATTACTGGCAAGAACTACAAGTAAAAACAAATTATATATTAATTTCAAGTCAGATATAGCATGCAGAATCCTTATCAGTGAGGTTAAACAGTAAATGGTAAGCTCTCTATCACTTGAGTTTTTCAATTTAAGACTGAATGTTTTCCTAGCAAGCATACAATTGTCCTAAGCAGAATGTTCTCCTGGTTCAGGAGAGAACAGTGAGATCCTACTACTACTATCATACAGGAGATTAAGCTAGTTGTTGATATACAAATATATGAATTTATTCAAATTATGGACTCCAAAAAACTCTGATCAAAAGATGTTTTGCAGGATAAGAGAAATAGTTTTATACAATGAAGAACAATTTAAAAACACTAAACATCCTCCCAGGTAATAAAAGAAGACATTAGGATGCATAAACACTTCATCAAAAATGATAGATTTAAAATTACCTAAAAAGTAAGCATTCTTACAGTTTTTCATAGGGATCTTCTAAGCTTGGCTTCTCTGTTATATAAGAGCTTTGATACATGAAGGACCATGGAACAACAAGTTACCAGTTCGTCTGCTGTAAATGCCTGTGAACGGGCTACAGAACGCACAGTTGCTTTCACTTCCTTTAGTAAAGGACACAATACCTCTTATTACTATATTGATGCTGCAAAGCAACTGATACATGATAACCCATTCACGAATCACAGCCCTCACTGGGTTTTTCCTTTCTGGTTGATTGGTTCTGACTTTTGTGTCATACACATTATATGACAATATGACTGAAAATATCCTATCTGATAATTTTGAAAAGCATTCATTCAAAAACAAAAAATAGTACACTTACATCACAAGAGGTACAGTACCCACTGAGTCATCATACAAATCTGAAAAGCTTTTGGAAATGTTTGGCCCATGGTTTAAATATATTAAAATAATCTTAATAAGCGTAAGTCTTGGCAGGGAGAGGTTGTCTTTTTTCCTGATGTAGTGGCCTAAAAGCAGTAATTCATCATTTGGTGGTCCAAGAGAAGTTACACAGAAAAGATAAATTACAAATGATTATAATTAATGTAAGCTATAGCTTTGGCCAACTTTTCTACTGACAAAAAAGATGTCTACTGTAGGTTAAAATACTATTTTGCATAGGAAAAACTTCAGTGAAAATCTAAGAAAGTTCTAAACTGCTTCCGTAAATCCTACATCTTGGTGGTATACTAGGAATAGGTGAATTGCTCCCTGTATGAAAAGGGAGCAGAATAAGTTCTAAGAATCTTGTAGAAGAGAAAAATCCTCCCCTGCAAGTGGGAAATCCTGCCAGATGTCATTGGTATACAATTTGGTGGCATTTAATAAAGCAAAAGAAGTTGCTTTATTTGTAATTCTCACTATCTTAATGCTCTTGATGATGAAACCATGCTATGAAAGGGCATGGGACTATGCATTTATGCAGACTGTTTCTGTGCAAAGAAAGCTGAATGCCTCAATTTAGCAGACAAGGATCTCAGATACAGTAGGCATGAGATAAGAACTTAATATACCATAAAGACAGGTTTCTACAAATGAGGAGCAGGTAAGATGGCAACATTCAGATGGTGCCTGGTATCGACGTGCAGAACAGGCACTATTGCACTAGACGAGGTGGTATCAGTATGCCCATGACTACCTGGCCAGCTGGTGGTGTGTACAAATGGAGCAGCCAGTTGCAGTGGTCCAACAGCAAAGGTATGCCAGAGACATTCACTGCAATCAAGCAACCAGAAGATCCTTCCAGCTTTGCCTCTATTACAGATGAACTGGTCTGTTTGTAAGGCTGTCTGAACTAAGGAGGGAATGCTTAAAGCAAGGTACCTAGAGGTACGAGAAATACAGCAACGGCTAAGAGAAGCTACAGACTTACTCATACATGTAATTTTATGGTTCCATTGAAGTTAAATAGAGATATCAGTATATTAATTTACACAATTCTGGCAAATAGAAATGGAAGTGTTGAAGGGAGATCCTGTTAAACAAACAAAATTAATAAACTCACTTATACATCAGAATATACTGGCATCCTCATCATCATCTTATTAAAGATGTCTGCATCTTATTAAAGATGTCCTGATGTGGCACGGCCTGTAATATCTGTTGTTTTTCTCAATTTAAGGTTCAAAAGCTCTAGGTAGCATAGAAACGTACTGCCTACTAATACAGATATACTTGAAAAATAAATAAAAGGTGATATATAACATTAGAAAGCTCCTTTCCATAAGCTAGTTAATTTTCATGTGTAAAAGGACACTGACTACACAGTTTGGTATTTTTTAAACAAATACTATGAGTTTTGGACTATTTTGGATGTGGAAAGCAGAAATATGAGTTTGATAAAAGATAAAGTACTATGCAGAAGATGCTTTATCAAATCTAAAGGAAGCTACTCCATTACTTAGAAAATATGTTGCTGAAGAATTTTATCTGCTGCCAGAATCTTCTGTGAAAAGTTTATTAGCTATTATTTCCATGTTAAAGCTATCCTATAGCTACAAGCCAGCTGAAGCATATAATAATAGCCCTTTATTGGAATGCTTCCAAATGGACTTTTGAAAAAAACTGGACCCATTTTCAGCTTAATAATTTTAAAATTGCAAGAAGGAATGCAAAAGAGATACAATTTTGAGGCTATATAATTTTGCAGCAAAAAGGACCTTGAATGTAAAGGAAAAATGCAAACCATTTGCCCAGTACAATAGTTTATATGGTAAAAGCCCTTTTATCAGGTATAAATACATGGAATTTATTTTAAAATGAGGAAAACAGTATTAGAAAACAGGCAAGACTACAAAGTCAAATACTTACAAGTTAGGCAGTCTTAAACCTCAAGTTGTCCCTCTACACTATGATATAGTCTTCAGTTAGATATCTAAATAGTTGCTTGCTTTTCCCAAGTGGAATGGTACCCACTCTGTGGATATCTTTTCAGCATTGTTTTTTAACATAATTCAACATGAGACCCCCTGGATCACTCCCTCCAAACATATTTACCACACTGAATGAAAAGGACCTCTCTTTGTGGGTTTTTGAAATATACTTCACCGGTAGCATCTTGGGCCTAGAAAGGACTAAGATTCCTGAGTACTTATTGATTCCCATTTGAGTCACCTACATCCAAGCTATGATCCTCAAACTCCAGTTTGTCTGCTGAGCAGTCCTGCAAGTGCCCAAAACTCAAACATTCCTCAGATTTGACACTAAATTTCCCTAGGAGCTGAAAATTCTGCTTTGGGGCACAGATAAGACTTCCCAGACTTGTACAATAGGAAGCTGACTGACTTCAGCTCTGTCTGAAGCCACAAACAAAGCGCTTCTAACCAATGTTACCTGAGATAAGACATCTGGTGGTTAGGTTTATATCACACACAACATCAAACCACAAAATCAGCTGCTGCCTTTCAAAACTGCAACAGTGGCCTTTCTTCCCTCCACCTCTCTCTCTCCTTCCTCAACAGCTGGATGATTAGAGAGAACGCACGCAACTCTCTGTGATATAACTGAAAATAGCCCTGTTCTGGAGAAAGGATGAATATGACTTCCTAATGTAGTGATTAAAGCAAGCACTGTGCCAGGGGGTGCAGGGTAGAGAACTCGGCCCTGTCTCTTTCCAAAAAGTAACTTCAGCATTTTATCAAGGTATTCTAAAACATAAAATGTGTTAACTGAAAAAAAAGTGTACACGTATCTTCCCAGCTTTTGAGCAAATAACTTTGCTGGCATGTTAGAGAGACTGACTGCTCTCTCTCCCTCAGTGAACCTTAATAATTCAAAGCATAATGAGACCATTGTAAAAGAAGTTAGGAATGACAAAACATAGGAGACATCAGTCTGAATGTGCAGGTGTCTTCCCCTCAAGGCATGGCTCTTGCCACCTGGCACTAAACTGCTGTACGGTGGATTCTTTGGTATCTCTTCTATTGGTATGTTCACTAAGTATAAAGAATTGTGGATTCAGTAAGCCAGATGGCAGGAATATTAATGAATCTCTAAAACCTCTCAAAAAGGCATAACTCAATATACAGTGCATCTTTAATATTTCACAGTGCACAGTTTTGATAGTCATAAGTTCCGTTCTGAGACAGTTGACTCTTATTCAGAGAAAATGGATTTTGTTTCAGGACTACCAGTTTAGCAAGAAGGCACTGAAGTCTTCTTGCAGATCTAGACCAAGCTTTTACACAGTTAATAATTTATTTTCACAACTCAGCTTGAATTGAGTTGGTATTATTACTACGGTTTACCTGCATTTTACACATGAGATATTAAAACCAAAATGGTTAAAAGAATCAACTAGTTTGGGATAGTCAGAGACAAGACTGAAAAGATTTTTAATGTTGAGAAAACAGCTGTCATTAAACTCAATTGTCTAAGAAGGTAGCTGAACTGAGTATTTACAGTTAGGAACCAAAAAAATTCAAGAGTACACACTGAGCATTTTGGTCTAAGAGATTTGTCCAATATTGCACAGGAACTGTTTTGCTTAAGAAGTTGCTTAAATTAAGATTTCCTGAGAAAAATTCATCTTAATAAAAGTATCATCTCTTTTGTTCCTGTCATTCTTTTCTTCACAGACCATACTTCTCTCTGCTAAGAGCTACAACAATACCTACTCTACAAGAGAGGAAAAATCTGATTGTACAGTCTCAGTTTCATTCTCATACTTCTAAGATGAACTGAGTATCATAGAATTGTAATATAATCTAGAATTATTACTAAGTATTTGAAAATACTGAAGTCATTTTTTTACCTGGTGAAAATTTTTTATTTATCTAAAAAGACATTTCTTTTCAGGACATAACATTCAATGTGACACACTGACATCAGTTAAGCAAGGGTCTTGCTATTGTACCATAACAATACCAGAACAAACACAGACTGATAGAAATTATTTGCAATTAATTTTAGAATTCCTAGCCTTTATATGTCTCAACTACCAAAGAAAGAATCAGGGTTCAGTACTTTCTATCTATCTACTCTGGTCTATGGGCAACAAATTAAATCTTAGTTAAGGAAAAGAATAAAATTCTGGCCTCCACCTTTAAATCTTTGGTTCTAGTAGTGCTTAGATATCTACAGCTATTCAACTTTATTTGGAAAATTATGTATAGACCCAATAACTTTGGGAAAATTCTAACTTATGAATTCCCATCTAACCAAAATTTCATCAGACCACTTAAATGCATGAAGCTGCACATATGCTTTCATTTTTGAAGCACCTTACTGGTTTGTTAGCAGTAATATACCTTTAAAAATAAAAATATGCACAAGTTTAAAAAACACCCACACCAAAAATATCACGAACAATTATAGCCTTACTTCCAGAAGAAAGGTTATGTTGAACAGAAATATGTGCTAAATGTAAACAGATTTAATCTGTTAAAAAGCTGTAAAAAACTCCTAAAAAACTGTTCAAATCTCTAAAAGCCAGTTTTAATTTATAGGGATTTTATATATTTGAAATCTACATTGTACCTTGAAAAATTCCTCGTTTCCATGGATAAACAGTCAAAGTGTAAGCAACTGCATCATCTGGTTCTACAGTAAGAACTGGTGCACCACCCACTATCAAAAGATCTGAAGACACCTGGTGAACAGATTTTACAAAGAGGAAAAAAAGCAAAAGCAAGTTACTGTTGCAATATACATAAATATCTGTTCTACTGGCTTTCAAAACTAGCATATTATATAAAACACACTATCAGTAAATCCTACCCTTTATGCAAATGAAAAGAATACATACTACTTATCAAGTACAAATTTTGAAGTCATTATTCAGGTTAAATAAAATTATCTAAGTAAGATAGTGGAACCACTTACATATGAGTACAGCTGCACAGTCAGGTAGGTTTTTTACAAACAATTTCTTTAGAAGTATAATATAGTATACTATATAGCATATAGTATAAGAACAATACTGATTCTTCTAACTAGATACAGCAAAGCAAAAGTTGCAAAAGTGTAGCTTTAACATCAATATGGCATATTTTGTAAATGACATGTATATTATGACCTACATAGTAACTATTTGAACAATGAAATGACCAAAGCAATTTTCTTACACTGAATTGTGGATTTGGTAATCTATCAATCTCATTAGAGAAATACAGACTGAGAGTCTATGATCAGCTGTTCATGGAAGAAAGAGATGTTTAAGGTTTTACCAACCAGAGATGATTACAGACTACCTGCTTGAAGTCAGTGGTTCTCTAACAAGTCAACAGACAGACTGCTCACATCAGCTGTTGTTACCTCTGCCACTGGATGTAAGAAACTGCTGTTGAGGGATAATATTTTTAATTCATACTGCAATTTCTGCAGTGAATTTTCTGCAGGCTGGGATTTTCCATGGAAGTGATTGTCCACGGAATTGCAGAGCTTTTGTAAATATGTATTTTAGGATATCATTAGGATATAGGATAGGACTTCAGGAGAGCAGACTTTGGCCTCTTCAGGGACCTGCTTGGAAGAATCCCATGGCCCTAGAAGGAAGAGGGGTCCGAGAGAGCTGGTTAATATTCAAGGATCACCTCCTGCAAGCTCAAGAGCAGTGCATCCCAATGAGCAAGAAGTCAAGCAAAGGAGGAAGGAGGCCTGCATGGATGAACAAGCAGCTCCTGGCAAAACTCAGACAGAAGAAAGTGTACAGAAGGTGGAAGCAGGGACAGGCCTCTTGGGACCAATATAGGGACATTGTAAGAGTATACAGGGATGGGACTAGGAAGACCACGGCACATTTGGTGTTGAATCTGGCAAGGGATGTCAAGGACAGCAAGAAGGGCTTCTCCAAATATGTCAGTAACAAAAGGAAGACTAGTGAAAACATGGGCCTTCTAGTGAATGGGGCAGGGGCCCTGGTGACGAAGGATACAGAGAAGACAAAGATACTGAATGCCTTCTTTGCTTCAGTCTTTACTGCTAAGACTGGCCCTCAGGAATCCCAGGCCCTGGAGACCACAGAGAAAGTCTGGAGAAAGGAAGACTTTCCCTTGGTCAAGGAGGATTGGGTTAGGGATCCCATAAGCAAACTTGACATCCACAAGTCCATGGGCCCTGATGGGATGCACCCACAAGTACTGAGGGAGCTGGTAGGTGTCATTGCTAGGCCACTCTCCATCATCTTTGAAAAGACATGGAGATCAGGGGAAGTGCCTGAAGACTGGAAGAAAGCCAAAGTCACTCCAGTCTTCAGAAAGGGCAAGGAGGAGGACCGAGGGAACTACAGACCAGTCAGCCTCACCTCCATCCCTGGAAAGAAGACGGAGCAGCTCATCCTGGACACCATTTCCAAGCATATGAAGGACAAGAAGGTGATCAGGAGTAGTCAGCATGGATTCACAAAGAAGAAGTTGTGTTTAACCAACCTCATAGCTTTCTAGGATAGAATGATTGGTTGTGTAGGTGAGGGGAGAGCAGTGGATGTTGTCTACCTTGACTTCAGCAAGGCTTTCAACACTATCTCCCATAACATCCTCATAGGCAAGCTCAGGAAGTGCGAGATAGATGAGTGGACAGTGAGGTGGATTGAGAACTGGCTGAATGGCAGAGCTCAGAGGGTTGTGATGAGTGGCACAGAGTCTATTTGGAGGCCTGTAGCTAGTGGTATACCCCCAGAGGTCAATACTGGGTCCAGTCTTCTTCAACTTCTTCATCATGACCTGGACAAAGGGACAAAGTGCACTCTCAGCAAGTCTGCAGAAGATACAAAACTGGAAGGAGTGGCTGATACACCAGAGGGCTGTGCTGCCATTCAGAGGGACCTTGACAGGCTGGAGAGATGGGCAGAGAGGAACCTCATGAAGTTCAACAAAGGGAAGTGCAGGGTCCTGCACCTAGGGAGGAATAACTCCATGCACCAGTACAGGCTGGGGGCTGACCTGCTGGAAAGCAGCTCTGTGGAAAAGGACCTGAGGGTCCTGGCAGGAAAAAGTTGACCATGAACCAGCAATGTGCGTTTGTGGCCAAGAAGGCTAGTGGCATCATGGGCTGCATTAGGAAGAGCACTGCCAGCAGGCTGAGGGAGGTGATCCTCCCCCTCTAGTCAGCCTTCGTGAGGCCACATCTGGAGTACTGTGTCCTGGGCTCCCCAGTACAAGAGAGACATGGAGCTACTGGAGCGAATCCAGTGGAGGGCTACTAAGATGATGAAGGGACTGGAGCTTCTCTCTTATGAGGAAAGGCTCAGAGAGCTGGGGCTGTTCAGTCAGGAGAAGAGAAGACTGAGGGGGGATCTTACCAATGTGTGTAAGTATCTGAAGGGAGGGTGCAGAGAGGATGGGGCCAGACTCTTTTCAGTGCTGCCCAGTGACAGGACATGAGGCAACAGGCACAAACTGAAACACAGGAAGTTCCATCTGAACATGAGGAAAAACTTCTTTACTGTGAGGGTAACACAGCACTGGAACAGATTGCCCAGAGAGGCTGTGGAGTCTCCTTCCTTGGAGATACTCAAAAGCTGTCTGGAGAGAGTCCTGGGCAGTGTGCTCCAGGTGACCCTGCTTGAGTAGAGAGGCTGGACTAGATGATCTCCAGAAGTCCCTTCCAACCTCAACCATTCTGTGATTTTCTGTAATGTAGTACTGTAGCAGGCTATAATTTCTTACTACATTAAATAATACGTTTTTTTTCTGTTTAGGCAAATTTTGAGTGAAGTTATGATTCAAGTTGGAAAGGCACATGCACATCCCATCTGCAGCTTTGCAATTGTATGTCAAAGTGAAATCTGAGTGCAGTTTTCCCTTAGAGGGTAGAAAGCTACCATAGTATGATTCAAAAGGCCTCGTTCCTGGATGCTCAGAGAACCAGGGCTGCAAGGTGAACCACAGTGCAAACTACCCTCCTCCTCTCATTATCACCAGCAATGATACAAACAGCTTTCCTTAGTTCTTCTAGGTGTTGAGAAAACTGTAAGTATGTTTTAAATTCTGCAAGCAAAGCCAAAGATTTGCAATTCTTTCTATCTCCATTTTCACGCAAACATAAAATAGGAAATGGCAATACAAAAAACTGCACATCTGAAATGACAAACTACCTAATAAATTCAAAAGAAAAACTTCTATCAGTAGTACTGTATTTAACATATTTTCTAGTTTCATGAATATTATTTATGCTGTAATTACTGCTAAAGCAGAGATTATGAAATATGGTTATTAAGCACAATTATTGATTTCCTGAATGCATCATTATGATCTGGAGTTTCAGCTGAGCAACCTTAAATCTGAATGCCTATTTTTGTACTAATGGAACTATTAACATATTTCTTGATGCCAAGTCAACTCATTAATATCTAAACTCAACCTTAACATCTAAACCTTTATTCCAAACAGGTAAAGTTACAGTTCTGTCCATAATTTTGTCAAATTCACAAAGCCAGAGTTTCAGCAACCCCCTTTCACACACACACTGATTGCTCTTGTATCACCAACTCCCTATTCACTTATCCTCATTGACCACCTCATCTTAATGTACTCCAGCTTCTATTATGTACTAAAGGCTTCCCTGCCATCATTGCTGGTGCTTCCCCACCCTTCTTTCCTTTAAACAAGATATACTGAATTGTGTTTCCACAATGAGACAAATCTTGACCAAAAAAGAACTTTTTTAAGAATTCAGGCCAAAATGGCAAAAATATAGGAGATACTCTGACCATTTTATAACTCAAGAGGGATATAGTTGAGCTTAGAAGGAAAGAACTTTTACAATTAGATGTTCACTCAGTTATGTTCTGCTGCCAGAATCCAGTATAGATAAAAAGTCCGAAAGACTAACTAACAGACTGAAGTCTTGCCTAGGTACTTTCTATTCTGAAAGTATAAATGGGCTTGGGAAATTTGGAGCACCACTATTCCCATTACCTTTGGAAAGATTCTACAGTAAACTAACTCTTTTGGGAGTTGCTCTCAGAGAAAGCTACTAATAACCCAGTAACTACTGGGTATTCCTGTTACATGACACTGGACTTTGTTAAATGACTGGAAATGCAAGAGGAGGTGCTCACTAATGAACAGCTCCCATGCAGTTATTCATACCTTAAGAGCTCCAGTCTCCAAGCAGGGCTCACAACCTTATCTCCTATATCCAACACCATGACAAGTTCTATGTTTGTGAAAGACACCACTCATTAGTTACCTTTTATTTATTCCTTACATTGATCTTTCTCTTGCTCAGATGCCTTCCTATCAATTACATTACTGACAGTAACTAAATGGTCAACCTCAGATGGAAAATGGATATAAAACATGTGTGTACCCACACTTAGAATAGCGCACAAACCAATTTAAATTCATACCAGAATCCATACTGAGAATCCTATTTAGTAGAGTAAGAGAAGTGATGATAGAAGTTTGAAGTTCCAATATGGTATAGTGTTGTAGAATGCCTTTCTGCTTTAGATACATTACACACTGTAATATAATGCATATACATTAGTATATAATATTAACATTCTAATCATAGATCCAAAGACATTCAGAAAGTGAAAAAGATAGAGAACATAAAAGTATGCACAGAAAGAAGACCAGAAAATTAAGTTTTTGGTAAGAATAAGTTCTTGCAAAGATTTCAAACGTCTGGATAAAAGCTTGGAGACAAGCAGCAAAAGAACTTATATATATAGTACGTCTAAGCTACTTGCTTAAAGAAATAATGTAGAACACATTTATGAGGATTGTATGTAAGAACAGATCACAATTTTGGTCTCAGAAGTAATGTTATGTAATCTTACTTCCTTTAATCTGCAAGACCACATTCTCAAAGGTATGTGAATGTGTTTAACAAAATCTACTAGGGGTTATTATTGTTAAGCAAATAAATTGTTAAGTAAGAAAATAGGCCCTTCTTTCATTAACAATCAACAATTGAACAGATAAGAATAATGGTTTCCTTTTTTCCCCAGTCCGTTTCATTAATCTAGCAAAACAAAAATCTTCTCTTTTATGTGCTGTCCAAAAAAAGTCAAGAGACTGAATTTCAGCTAGTTAGTGGGAAAGACAGTTCATTAGCATTTGTCCTAATTTGGAAGGAAGGACTGATGAACAAATATAGATACATTAACTGGAATTTAGGGGAAAAAAATCTTGCATTCAAGGAACTGTTTGAAATTTAGTAACGATCAAAGAAAACCTGAAAGACAAGAATCCTCAAAAGCATCCCAACAGATAGAGGCAGCGTACTATGATAAAAAGAGTGAAATTGTAGCATTTAGGGAAGATTCTACACAACAAAAGAGTAAAAACTTGTACCTATGAACAACATTGGTACACAAAGAGCACATTAAGTGGAAATGTTTTGGGTCAGGTACTACCACATTTTAGAAGGAAGTATAAATCTCCATTTTTCCCTCTAACAACATTTGCATTCCACCTGCTTTTTAAGATTACTGATTGGACTGCAGTAACTCCTGGAGCACCCCAGTGAAAAAGCAGGATTTTTTTGTACTAAGTATCAGAGATATGTTTAACAAAACAGAAAACACACACCCCAACAGCTGACAAAGTCTTCGGAGGTGGATATTAGCACACACACTTTTTCAGACAGGAAAACATAAATAAAAACCAAACTGAGTGCCTTATTTAAGCTGACTAAAGAAACTCATGGCAATCATGGAACAGGACAAGGGAAATCTTGTGTTGCATAGCTGTCCAGTACCAAAAAATGAAGCTTGTTTAGGATGAAATCAAGTCAGGAGTTAGGGTATATAGATATACACATATACACAGTTCTTTGACATAGGTAAATAAATGGATACACACATACACGCACACATATACACATAGACTTTAGTATCGGGCATGAATAATTGCAGTTTCTGAAAATGCTGATCAATTTAAAACACCTGGAATCTATGTAACAACGCCAATATTCACCTACAATCTTTGTGAGCAACTAATTGCCAAAAATCAGTCATATCAATATCAACGCTCTCTTGTAAAAACTTTCATAGTGCATCTTCTCCCATTCATGTACCTCTTCCTGATGTTCCTGAACATAACCATCAGAAAATACATCGAGTGAATTGGTGGGTGAAATACTTTTTAGCCACATAAGTAAGCTGGGAAAGGAAAAACTCTCAGTTTGATCTTCACCCCTATTTCCTAGCAAATCTACCATCTTAAAAAAAAAAAAAAAAATGAATTCATTCTTCCCAGAGTTTATGTATGAATTTTCACCATTTACAAAGATACATAGGCATGGAAAAATGATCTCTTTCATTAATAAATACTTCAAATAACTTAGGAAATAATTTAACAAATAAACAGTAAATAAATAATAGGCCATTTAAAAACTTTTAATATATGAAGTATTTCGGAAGAATGCATAAGCCCGAGTTCCATTGCAATGCCCATGTTAATTGAGAAAACCCAAGAAAAAAAGGAATTTGATGGACTATTGTAATAAATTGTCTTTTGCTTCTTAAGATCAAGGTAAAAATCTGACTTAAATCTTGCAGGAAAATACAGTTAATTCACTTGCTCTGTAATGTGAAACTGTGTTGATACCAATAAAATACTTTGGTACTACTCACATTTCAAAAAATCTGATAAGGAAGCAGAAGAAAAAAAACAAGTGGAACAAAACTTTCAAAAAATACTTTGTATTAAAGCCTGACCCCACATACTGTTATCGGCTTTTCAAATTCATTAATGAAAGTAGATGTTTTATTTTCATAGGTTTTGTTAGAAAGAAAATCTGTGGCATAATTAAGAAAGAGCAAAGCTGTTCAAGTTGCCCTAATACTACAGTTAATTCACTGAAGAAATGCTGGCTTTCAGTAACTGCAAATCTCCCCAAACCCACGCAACATATGTTAGATCCTTTTGCTATCACTCAGAAAAAAAGAACTGTGAAATACCAGAATGAAATTGAAATGTAAGTTAAAGTTATCATTGTGACCCTGCTGAAAATTTTCTCAAACTAATGCATCTCCAAGGATTCCATTTTTAAATGATAGTGTTCTCCATCATCTTACACCTCCAGTCATTATTTATATACAGCCATAAAGCATAAATGGAGCAGATTTATAAAATATTAGAATTTTTAACTAACTTCTTTCAGTCAAACATTTAAAAAATCATTTTGCAGAGCTTTAATATGCTTATTTAAGAGCGATAGGAATGGAAAGCCAATCTTCAAAACCACAGTAAAAAATTTTTTTTCAACAAAAAAATTTTCAACAAAATTTTTTTTTGTTCAACAGACTTGAATAACTAAATAAGCATGACTTAAAAAAAATGTCAATTGACACTTCAAGTCAAAGTGGTGAAAAATGTATAGAATTGAATCAAATATGCTTAAATTCCACTGTCTCGTTCCATACCGGTATTACACCAAGTTAGATAGAAATATGTTCAATAATTATTAATTAATAATTGTTTCTCAGGTCCATTTAAAAATGGTGATAGGTGCTACTTGTTAAAAACATAATGCTCCCTGTTGCTAGGCCAGAACTGAGGCAGTGACAGCCACTGATGAACCTGCTAAGCCAGATTTTTGTCAATACTGTCTCAAGATTGACAGATACTTCAGGAGAGACCTCCATTACTTTCCCTTATCTTCCTATCAGCGTATACCTCACAAGTCCCTGAATTATTAGGAACACATGTAGTTCTTGCAACCGCTCTTATGGCCACCAAGTAACAAAACCGAAATAAAATAGCGCTTATTGCACTAGGTATATTCCCCCCCTCAAATTCTTGCCTGTTCAACTGTAGTCTGGAGTTCTACATAACCAGAAAGGCTACATAATCCAGATCCATAAACCAGCCAGGCCAGCTGCCAAGCCAACGAACCCATCTCAAGAAATAAATAAGACCTAAGACCTTAACCCACTCTTACCTGATCAAACGATTGCCTTAACTAGTAGCCACACAAAAACTGCCAACAACTGCAGTTATTACTTCACTCTGTAGGCCATCCGCCTTTTGTACCACTCACTATTGCTGTGAAAAACACTTCTTACGTAGGGAAGCCTGTTACTGAAGTTAGGAGGACAGATAAAATTGGAGTCATTATGGAATATACAGATTTACTTATGGTGGTTAAAGAATGCAAACTTGATGAGAGTATGAGACCTTCAGCAATCAGGTTACTAGAGTGACCTGAAATTTATTCCATGGATTTATCCTGGAATTATTCCTGGAATTATTCAATGGAATATTCTCAGGAAATCTCACATACAATACCAAATAAGACAAAACCTGAACAAGGAAGCCCCTCATTAAATTTTTGCTGTTTAATTTTATTATTTTGAGACATTTGTTGCAAATACCCAACCTTAATGTCATTCTTTATTGACATGGTAGAGAAGATCTAGAATGGATACAAAGAGGAGAGAGAGAATAAGGCACTGGAGAAAAGGGTTTTTTTAATAGTTCTGCATTGTATATTTATTCTATATTATTTTCAGAAATGACTAACAGTTTGTATATATAACCTAATACGTGAAAGGTGATTTAACTGAGCCTTGAGGATCCTCCTGAGAGTTTACCTGAATAACATCTGTTTTGAACAGCACAGAGAAGAACAGTTTTACAGTTTTATACTTTTACTGCAAAGCCAAGCCTTGAAAGAATTAGGCACTTTTATAGCTAAAGTTGCTATCAAAGGTGTCATTAGTAGCAACCATCAACACGCCAGTCAATTATTTATATCTTGCAGATATGGTTCTGTATAAAAATCAAAAGAAAATGGTATAAAAATTTTGTCATCAGACTGACAGATTAGATTGCATAGAACTACTTTACACTTCCTACTCTTGTAGGATGATTTGAATCTAATTTTACAGCCACTAAAATCCACTTACATTGCAGTCACTAACCCTAAATTAATTTAACATCAGATAAGGATGTGTTCTCTGGCTGACATAAACATTTGCAAATTCTTTATGAATTTTGTTGCAAATATTCCTCAGACCCAGGGGTAAGTTAATCACAAGAAAGTCTATTTGTTGCAATATCCCCTAGAACAAGCCATAGAGAGCCCCGTGGCAGTATCTCCCCAAAGTTTAGACATCAATCAGTAGAATACAGTCCACAAAAACATTCACATTTTTGAAGGAAATTTATGGAAATAAAAATAAAAATCATGGAAAACTTCGTGAGTACAGAAAGTGTTTTCCTTGGCATTTTCACAGGTAGACTGAGGGAGTTAAGCGTGTGACCTCCACTGAATGCCACAGGCATCTATTCCCTCCCTGACTCTCTTGATACACATTAGTGGTTGCACAGACAATCAGACTACACATACTGCAACTCCAGATACAGGCATTCTCTATATGTTAGATATGGGGAAAGCATTATTCAGATGGAAGAGGGCTTTCTTAATGGAGGAAAAGAAAGAATTATTTCCCTCTTCCTCCTCCCAGACTTAAATTCTATTTCTAATAGCCACCTTTACAGTAGTATCTATGTTTTGGCTGGAGATATCAGATACATACAATGATTATTCAGAGACATGGTAGACTCTACACGGTTGAATTATATTTTTAATGAAATGACTTTTTATTAAATTATTAGTTTAATATATTCAGTTATGAAAATGTTGATGCTATATTTAGCCCTCAAAAGCAAAATTACCTAATTATTAATTCACCTAAATTACCAATTGCTAAGTATTCATTGTGCAGTAAATTCTTAATGGATGTGCCTGAAAATTATTTCATTTGTAAGCTACTGGCACATCTTACATCATTCTTATATCATTCATCTTATATCATTCAAGCTTTATTATTGCAGGGAATTAACTGTGTTTTTTAAAAATATCATGTATGTCTCAGTTTATCTATGAGAAATTACCTTGTCTAGTGGATACATTCTATAAAGGGGAATGTAAGGGGGAAATAAACCAACCAGTTCAATAATGAAGATAATCACTGTCCAACAGAATTGCAAAAGATCCTTTCAAAACCATTTGAAAAAGCTATTATTTTTGGATTAGCTTTGTTCTGTTTCCACCAAGGATGACAAAATTTCCTCTTCCCAATCATCAATTACGCAAAAAGACAATAGGATAAAATTTCAAAGATGCTGGATTAAAAAGTAGGAGAGTTATTTGGCTGTCAGCAACTGTCCCCAAAGGAAACACTGACAAAGACAAAATCAGAAGGGAGCCTTCTGCTTCTCAACGGACTATTCAGAAATTACAGTAATCAGGCAGCATGTAATGAACAACAACAACGAAATTAGTATTGCTTCTTTTTCCTGTTGCCCTTTGTGCTATGCACTTCTGGGCAAATAAATAATCTTTGTTCTGCATTTCTAACAAGGATGTTGGTCACAGTTCTTTCTTAAAGGAGGCTTACCTCTCTCACCTAATAACAACAGATAACGGTGATCACATCCTGCTTTTACTGATTAAATCCTAATTTACTGATTAGAGAAGACTAATCCTTTTGAAATTAGAAGCAAGCAAATCATCTTCACTTACTACAACAGCACAAAATATTATGTGGCATCTGCTGGGGAGCACTGTGAGGAATTCATCTGGCCTTTTTCCTTTATTACTGATGCCTCTACTCAGCCGTCCTTCAGTCTTTCTTTTCATTAATCTACCTTTTTCAAAAATAACAGTATATTATAATCATGTTTCTAAATGACTACATTTAAGTGTCTTTGTTCACAGGCACTGGATGAAATGGTTTGAAACAATTCTCTTGCAATTTTCAGTCCATCAATTTAGATGGGCTAAAAGCTGAGGTAATAAATCCTAAAAGTGGGATTGCTTATCATTGTTTCTCTTGAAATGCCTGTTCTGTTGGTGAGACAGTTTCCAGGCACCTACTAGTTTTTCATAATCGGGCCTTTTCCAGTAATTCCAGCCTAACCTTCTTCAACAACCGTTCTGCAACAGCTTCTGGGGAAAACCCTAATAGGGAGAAAATATATTATTTACACTAATTAATGTCCTACAAGCATAAAAGCATAAACTCATTGTACTTGGCCTTACTACTCATCTCCCAAAAGTCTCCAAAGCAAAAAGAGTACACACATATCAAACATAGCTAGATCTCAAAAGTTAAAATTTGTATGAAACAGAAGCCACCTTCCCTGATCTTTGGATTAGAAATGGTTGGACCGTCAAGTCAAGGGGGTGCAGGGGGGAAGGAGAGAAAGAATGTGTGTGAGTGAATGAAAGAGAGAGGGAGGGAGGGAGTGTGTGTGTGTGTGTGTGTGTGTGTGTGTTTGTGTGCAGTAGCCGGAGAATGCACTCAAGGAGGTCTAAGAAGTTTAATAACCAGCTCACCGTGAAACAGTTACAACTGCCATAAATCCATTCAATGTAGTATTTCTGGAAAAGACATATAGCAAATAATTTTAATGCATTCATTTTGAAGCTTGATATTTGAATGCCTTTCAATTTCAATGGCACAAAAATACTGAGTTCATACAAAAATGGGAAAGCAGATGAAATTGTTCTGTTCCAACTTTCAAAAACATTCAGTTCTTTCAGAGATAAAAATACAAATGCATTAGAAATGTAAATGCATTTACATCTAAAAAGCTCAAATTGTTGAAAAGAAAAATGTCAAAGCTGGTGTTGCACAAAAAAAGTCTATTTCTTACTTTGTTTTGGAGGCTTTAACTCAAATAAGAGTGTAAAGCCAGGCCATTCTATGTTACACAAAATTTACTAAATGTAAATAGTCCTCTAACAGTGAAAAGCTGAGGACTAACATGAGTGTAAGGAAGGATTTTGCACTGACATGAATTACCATCAGACTAATAGAAGAATGCTGCTGGTATTTACATGATCTCTCTATACAGCTGTATAAAATAAGGTGAGGCCCTTTCTCTACTAATGCCTAGATTTTCATTAAAGCAGCATCTGGTGCTACTGACAAAAAGGCAGAGAACAAAAGACACTCATTTTGCAACTCCACACTAGTTAACTAGTCAGATTTTACCTAATAGAATCTATATTCTCCCCTTTTCCATCCCACCCATTAGAATAACTAGAAAAAATAAAAATCAAACCTCAGTTCAAAAATGTATGTACGTTGACAATTTTTAGAGCAGATTCTTCTGCCTTGTTTTTTATACATTGAGTCCTCCTAGAAAACGTTATGTAGATACAGTATCTAGCATCTATCTATTCCAGATTTAAATGCCACAATAGAGTTCCCAAGATGGCTTTGGCTGACTGAGGGCCAAGGCATTCTTGCTAGAGAACCTTCTCTGCAGCTCAAAAGAAAAGTAGTCTTTTTGTTCTAACACACATTTTCCCTCTCTGCTGGTATGTGACATGGGGTCCCACACATGCATAAGGACGATGAGGAAACTACTGAAATAAGTTTCTGAGCTTCAAATTAAACTCACTGACAAGATAAATAGTAGGAAAATTATGCAGGAGAACTAGAATGATACAACAGTGTTTTTAAATAGGAAAATGTATTTGGGTAAATACTGTTATAAAATATATCTAATGAAAAAAAGTGAAAAAACACAAAGGATTTTATTTAATACTGTAAGGAATTTCCTGAGCAGGGGAACTAACAGAGATGTTTTTCCTAAGAAGTTGTATCTTATGTCCCTCTACTCAAGCCACAATTACCTCAGCACCTCCTGCTTCTCCCCAGTGACCCATTGCCCTTCAAAAACCTTTAAATTATTCCCTTGAAATTTTCTTTCCCATCAGCAAACACACAGAGTACTCCTAGTTTCCTCCAACATCCCTCAAACAACAGCTGGGCAAAAGACACCAACTATTAGAAATGCGAGTGCTGCCTGGCCAGGCCAGCAAGCCATAAGGAACAGGTATGTGGTGAGCTCATGCTGCAGCCTTTCCCTTAATGCAATAATAATTTTTGTCCCTTTCCTGCAATAAGCTAATGTTTTAAGAAGTTATCAGGAACATTGTATTTTCAAGCCACTTTTCTCTGATTTCAAAACCGATGAAACTGGCCACTGGTTTCAAATCTTGTGGGGGAGGGAGGGAGGAAAGACTTGCAAATGAACAGACAGTGTAATTGTAGAAGTCTTGTCCCCTTAGGAACCAGGCTAAACAAAACACAACTTTTTTTTCCATGGAACATACAGCAAAACTATCTCACAGACTTCCTTACTATATGCATATCCAAATACATTAAACTATTACATATAATTTCTCATGAATACATGGATTTTAATAATATATCAGCAATGAAAATAATATTAGCTATTGTAATACACAATTTGTAGGCCCTTGGACAGAAAAATAGTTGTCACGTTATTGCATAAATTTACCTTGTATGTCAACTTCTTCTTGGTATAATTGGGCACCCTTAATACTTTTTGAGTGACCTGTCTCACTTGGCAATCTATCGCAATATGATCCAGTGCCAGGGGTTTCTTCCCTATTCCCTTAAGGCTAAAGATATTTTCAGTGCCATCTGTATAATTTCGTAGAATAAGCCTTCCCTATGTCAAAGAAAGAAGAAAAAAAAGTTTCAGTGCTGTAGAAGTCTTGTCTGGCTGCCAAAGCAACTATTCTAATCTATTAAAGGAGTTAAATCCAGGCAACAAAAGCAAGCTTTCAGGAAAGTGTTCCTATGGACTTTCCTAGTTCAAATGTAAGCTTTTCTGCTAAACTGAAGAGAACTAAAGAAAGAAATGCCATTTTTTCTTCTACGTTATGAAGTTAATGATACAAAGCCATCATTCTTCTAAGCTTCTTGGCTGCTACCTGTAAAACAAATATAATGTCCAAGAAAATATGTTCTCTTACATCCTTGTATAAAAAATAATTTTGCTCAATCATTTTTATCTGTAGTTCAGCTAAAATGTTCTTCATGATTATTAGTCATTAAAGGATTCAAGGCTTTGGGCTTTTAATAGTTTTATAACAGTGGATTTCTAAACTACATTATGTTTGATTGGTAATACATGTAGATGGATTATTAATGTTTCACAGCACGATTTCTTTTTTGTTTTTGCAATTCATATGCTTGAATAGCATCATGCAGGCAAAATTGCTCTGCTAGCATACAAGCAAAAATACATACATTGCTTCTTATAAAAGGTGTCATAGCCTTTGCTCTGCTCTTCATTTCAGCATTAAGAATAGTGATTACTCTGATGGGCAAAAATAGCTCATAGTTGGTGGTTAACTTGTAACAGAAATTATTTTATGAAATAATCCAAAACCCATCACCAAAATTCACTTGTGATGTATGTATGCAATGAGAAATATTCAATGCTACTACTTCATGACTTAGGCAATGAAACGTAATTCAATATATGTATTTAAATTAAAACTTAGCTTTTGAAAAGGCAATTTCTTTGGATTTTTACTTCAGTTATTAGGAAATCTTTCCATTTCTGACTAATTCTGAAAAGCTCTTAATCAGATGCTTAATGTTAGTAACTACTTAAGCACTTCCATAGTTTGAAGACAGATGCAAGTTTTATAAACAGAAGCATTCCTTTTAAATGTTGAAATCAATTTCTCTCTTACCATTGTTATGCACTCAGCGATAGGCTTGAACATGAGAGGATACTGAGCTGTTTCACCTGGACCCACATGTAGTAGAGGAGGGCCATAAAAACTCTGTCCTTCCAGAACTGCTTCAAGTTTCCAGTCCTGACCAGACATATTTCTCTGAAATCAAGGTAAAGATGTAAATTAGATTATACATTTAAAGCCGTTAACTTTCATTTCAGCTTTCACTTGCAGCTATCATCAAATCAGAGCACAGAATTCAGTTTAAAGCACTCACTCAGAGCATCTTCTGGGAAAATAACATAGTGTACTTTAAACTAACCCTAAATCTGCTATTCCTGGCAGCCAGAGCTACTAGTAGCAATACTGTCACTATCAATACTGCCAGCAAGAAGACTCTGTAGAAGAATATATGCATGATACAGCCAATGATCAATGGGATTTTACAAGTATCACTATAAACATTTACAAATATCTGCATGGAGCTGTTTAATGCTAGCCAAAATCCCTTCTTTTTTCCAATCTGCAGAAAAACCTAGTGTACCTCTTTGAAGTTCTGATGTGGTTGGTATACTCGCATATATTGCTGCATGTGGCCACTGACTGTACTACTTGATCAGTTGTGCTGACTAATTAAGGACTCAGTCTCCCAAAGGAGTATTTACAGTCCTATGTTCTCAGAAATGATCTTTCAAAAGAATAATCTTTTTCATGGAATGGCTGTCTTGAGCCATCTGAAAGCCTATTTATGAAATACATTTTCCTTGCTTCCAAACATATCACAAGACTCCTTGATATAGGATAGGAAGTGAGATATTTTGTAATATCTGCCTGGGGGTTGCACAGTAAAACTAAGATACTGGTATTCAGCCTCCTAATACTTGAAGGAATCAGATGACCAACATCCAGTCTGCAAAAAGGTAACACCCATCTGAAAAAGCCAGAAGAAGCTGGCATGCAAGAGGTAACACCTGTCTGGACAAACCAGAGAAGACTGCTCTGACCTATGAAAAGCAGAAGTAATTCTTTGAACCAGAATGGTCTTGACCCATGGAAAAATGTATACAAATACCAGAGATATACAATAGAGTTTGGGGAATACAGATGACACCCACTTCAATTCTGGCTTCCTTCTTTGAAAGGTTCTCAAGCCCAGCTATCTCAACCTCAGAAACTAAGAACCATCACCAGCTCTGGTAATCAGATCTAATAATGTGGCATGACATCTGCACTGTCATATATTTAAGGTTTTATTAATATATATGATTGATCCTTAATTCTTAATTGTTAACAGGTAGGTTGACTGTTAGTTGAGCACAAATACTTGTTTTGAAATTTGTATAGTGACTCACTTTTTCAAAATATTCCTATCACTGTAACCCACAATTCTGTAATAACAGTTGCAACACTTGTGGTAGAAAAACATGGAAGAAAAAAAAATCCCTGATATTCACATGCTGAAGACAAAGTGAAAGGGTGAAAAAGGGTTCAGAAGATTATTTTTCCTTTGATGCTTTTTTTCCTCACAACATTAGGAAAAAATTATCCTTTTTAAAACCAGCTTGACCAGTTGTAAAACTGGCAGATCATTACCCTTTGTTAAAATACTGTTTTAAAAGGGAGGTGGAGGAAAGACTTATCACTGTGGTTTTCTCTTGGTATAGCAAGGAGAAGGACAGTCAAAATTCGGGTGGTTGTTATATTTTCAATGTTTTCTGGTGCCATTGGCATCAGATGTTTCCTTTATCCACGCTAGTGATGTTTACACCAACATGCAGCATAAATATTTCTCCTTAATCTTGAACGCACAAACTTGTCAGCTCGAGTAATGAACAACTGACAAATGCAGTCACTTTGAAATTCTCCTGTAATAAATCTTTCTAATACAGCATGAATTCATCCAAAAATATGTATCAAAGAAAGATATTAAGGTTAAGCACTAAACATTAGAAATGAAAAAGTAATATTTGATAAACTCTAATTCTACTTCCTTGCACCTATGCATTGACAAACAATTTTAATAACTTGATCATCTCTTTCTTACAGGATTTCTGCTTAATACAAACTCTTATCCAAAGTCAATTCACATTGATAAGACATAATTAATGTTAAGGGACTTAAAATTGCTTCACAGGATGGAAGGTGATTAAATTCAAGGTCCATAATAGGACTGATATCCATAGGACTTAAATCTCTTTCACTGGAGAGGCTGCAAGTGAATGATGGAACAATTACAGTCATTTCACGCTTGTGAAAATTACAGAAACTTAGGATGTTCACCCTTAACTCTGATACCAAGAAATGGGCCCATATTTGATATTCAGGAGGGTTTGAGGTCTCATTCTTGTTCTCTCTCTAACTCACTGTGTGGCTTTAAGCAAAGCACTTGATCATTTTGCTTGTTCCAGGTACAAAATGTTTCACCTTTCACACAGATGTTGCAAGAGGTATTTGCTAGTGTCTGTAAAGGGCTTTGAGCTCTAAATATTAGGTTCAAAGAAACCTCAATAAATTCTCAGGAAATAGTTTATCATTTTATTTCTTAAAGAAGTTTTACCCCTTTCTCTTGCAACATACACTCCTTCCCTATCATGTCTTCATTTCTTTCTTTTAAATCTGAAACATATTCTAAATTTTGAGCAATACTTCTCTGAGGGAGATGATATTCCAACCTACACTCCAACTTCACTCCCTGGTCTTCTTTCTCATCTGTCAAAAGCTTCAAATACAAAGTAGAGATGATAAAACTATATGCAATATACTGCCTATGCTTGCCATATCTTGTAAACTGTAATTTTGGAAAAAATATCACAATATAATTTAATTCTTCTATTTTGCTCCTCAATTTCATCGCTCCTTTTTCAGAAATAAGATGTTTGTTCCCCAGATTAAACAACTCTTTTTCACTCTCACTGTGCTAACATGTCATTAAGTAGCAAGACAGCAATTGTCAGCATAGAAATGAACCATTAGAAATAAGCCCATTGAAGTAATAACGCATGCTAAGAACTGCCAGGAACTACTTTTCCCAACAGGCTTTATGTCCAATATGGATTTGGGGTAGTAATTCTGAAGTCAGTATTTACACACTTCTGTGGATTTTACAACTGTAAATCTTAACAGCACTAATCAAGAGTCCAGTTTTTAAAAATCCTGAATCTTTGTTTAGCTTCTAATAGTAACGTGAACTTACTATTGGAATGTCCTGAATCACTGCCTGGTAAGCTGGAGATAGAAATTCAAGCTCAGCTTCAGCATGGTCTGTATTCACTACACATTCAATCATATAGACACGAACATCACAGGAGGACTTCAGAAGAATCTGACAGCAATAGCGACCAGCATATTGAGGAATAAATCTTATAGGAAGCTCAACTGCAGCACTTTCTTCTAAAAAAGAAAAACAAATGCAATGATGTAAAACTTCTCAGAAACATTGAATTTACATGCAGAATCTAGGAAGAGCTCCTATAAGCTGTAAGAGATTGTCTAACAGTATATATAACAATGTAAAACAAATAATGGTATTTTAAGAGTATTATCACTTAAGTGTAGCTATAATTTTATTTTCCTTAAAAAAAAGTATATGTAAGCTTCCAAACAACATTTTGTATTAAGTGTAGAGAGAGAAGCATTTTAAACGATCGATTAACTCTATACAAGTAGAAAGGTTTGCTTTTATGTGAATTTCTGCAAATAACAAAAACATATAGCAGTTGCTATTGGAAACTTTTGTCAGCAGTTACCATGAGAGATATCTGAGATAATACAGTGTATCTCCCAACAGCAGGCAGAAATTCTATGAAGTTTAGTAGTTTTCATGAGAGCTACTCATTAGCCTTTTCAGACGTCCAGTGTTTCTGAGTTTCTGAGTTTCCTAAAATGCCAGAGCTATCCAACAGAACCAGGAAAGCTCCATTTGCCCAATCCACAGCATGTAGGGAAAACTCCCCAGACTAATCTCTAGAGTAAGGAAGAAGCAGTACAAATGCTGTCCTCATTTGGACATAGCCAGGCCTAACGAGTCTGCTGCAGATTTTTCCTTTGCTCTTGCTTACAAAAAGGATCAGATGCTTTCACAATATTACCACCTTTTCCCCTAGCCCTTGTGGGACACTCCTTCCAAAGGAGAAGGGAAGGGACCTGAAGAACCTCAGAGCCTGGCCATGAAGAGATTTCTCCAGGCCAACTTACTCCTGAGTCTTTAAGGAACATGAAGGAAGATTCAACTGTAACAACTTTGCTGTAGTTCTACATTTACCTAAAACCATTTCTTCACAGTGTTTTCCAGGATTAGAAACCAATGAAAAAAGCCCTTAGTTGGAAAAGATAATGAGGAAAGTCAGAGACAACGTAATGACACAACAGAACTTTACAGACAAAACTCAGAACAAACCACCATTCCCTGTAACAGCCTGGCAAATTTTGTGGATTTCCCTTCTTCCTTTACTGTGGTTTATTTTGTGATGATATGACAACCAGACTCAAATTATTTTAATATCGTTAGTGACAACTTCTGAATTTTCAAAGTGCAATCAATGTTGGTTTGCAATGCTGCTCATTCTCTTTCACCAAGTGGTATTGCTTATGTTTTCAGTTCTCACCTCTCCACAAATGAACAGCAAGTTGAAGCTTTCTTGTTTACTTATGTCATCTGTATTTCAGTTATTTCACAAAAATAGCTCAAGTTCAAGAGATGAATAATACAGAATGATATTATTAATCTTTCAACACTACTAGGTTATCAAGAAGATTATAAATTGCACCTCAGGTTTAACCGTCTCTGAAATAAATTAGTTTGTTCTCTCTTAAAGACAAGATTAATGGCCTGGTAATTTTTCAATTATTACCTTTTTGTATTCTGTCACCAAGCTATTATCCCCATCAGCTACATTCCACAAAAGTGTCCTGAGTTTGGCAGTTATGCGAGGCATGAAACTGTCCTTTTTATTCCCCAGTTCATGAATACAGTGCCTAATTTTATCTGTCTACAAGAATAATTTTAGGATATTGAAACAAAATATATACTTTTTTTAGATATAAATTTTAAATACTTGCATTAAAAGATGAAGTACATGATAATCAAGTATTTGAAGAAAGACAATATAGTGTACTGGAAGCTCCAAAATATTTCTGCACTACTAAGGTGATTTTTAGGGTCTTGCACTCAATGGAAACTGCAATTACTAATGCAAAACCTTTGCAAATGATATTAATATGTGGCATTTTTTAAAAAAAATTAATGGTAGCATTGATTAAAGGATTGTTTTATTTTTATGAGGACGCAAAACAGCCGAAATTTTTAAAACTAAAATATTTTAACCAGCATAAGTGCCAACACTTTATTAGTAGCAAAGATGATCCATTTCACTGGCTGACATGGCCTTTCATGTGAGAAGACTGAAATGTCTTGGGTAGCTGGGATGACTACTTGATTCAGTCTTCATCCTTACTGATTCCTGTGTCCTGTACTTTTCAAACGCACATGTGGCCAGGCAACTGGTTACTTACCTAAACTACTTCTAATATAGATTAACAGAGAAAATCCTGATTCCTCTGCTTTTCCCTCAAGGATATAATAGCTATGTTTACTTCATACAATAGAACAATAGAAGAGGAATATGACAGAGGCCTATAAAATGAAGAGCAGTATGGAGACCATGGATAATGATGATTTATTCTGTCTACTGTGGCTAGTAGGAGTAAAGTTGAAAGCAAACAAAAGACAGTGTTGTACGTGCACACCAGTACTATTCCTTGGCATGTGATGTTGTGAATCTCCAAGCTCATAACCTCAATGAGAGGACTGGGCATGTTTATTGAGAAGAAATTAATTGAGGATTACTAAATACACAGAAACCACATATTTTGCTAAACATGGGGTAGTTAACTAAATGCACTTTGATCTGACCCAGTATGGCTTTTCATATGTTATGTTATGACCTCATTTTAAACATATGCTCAGTAAGAAGAAATCAGAGTTATCTTTCACTGAATTGGACCCATCTTTGTAATGCATGCTTTAAATCTGAGTTGCCTCCTTTACAAAATCAAAAAAAAAACCACTCTTCCTACTCACACCATTTGATATTTATAATATTTAGTTTGCCATTAGTTTTATTAAAATATGTGTTCCTTTTGCATAAGAAAAGTTTACATTGAGGAATAAGTCAGTTGAATAATTGAAAAGTTATGATCAATTATGATCAACATAAAGGAAAGCAAGTAACTTGGTCCTGTTCATTTAATACAATAATCCAATAAAACATGGTTTCTAAAGTGAGACAGGATCTCCAAACCAAAATGACTGCAGAAACCGCTTGCCTGTGAATTGTATATGAGGGTTGTTGTTTTTTCTGCAAAATGTTTTTTCATGCTAATTTTAAATGCCAAAAAGTAATTAGGCTTAAAGGTTTCTCAACTTAGTATGTTTTCTTCTTTCAGAGTCTCATATTAATATTAAGCAATATTAAGCAAATATTAATTTTACAATATTTAAATTTACAATTACAATATTAAGCAAAGATTAGACTAGGAATTAATTCAAAGATTTAATGAAAATAATCCATGGGGTCACAGCTGGCCTAACAAGGCCAAGTACTGAGACAAAAGAAGTAATAGTGAGCAACAGGCAGCCTCAGTTAGGTTATTTCCATGTAAAAGAAAGAATAGTCTGCATCCATAGAAAGGAATGAGACTGCAAGCGCTCCTCTGACAGTGAAAAGTCAGGCAGAACAACACAGGTTGCTGGTACAGTTTCCATAGTTAGGATATTTGTCATTTGATGGGAACAGATTTTACATAAAATAAGCAAACAACCCTTGTAGCATGTGCTAGAGCCTTGGATTCCCCTTCACCAAGGAGTGTCCTAATCACTTGGCTATAGAGCCATAGCTGCCGTTATTTTTCATTTGGGGACCGATCGTCGATGCCACGTTCTCTCACTTCAACAGGTGAAGCAAAGAACTCTTCCCATGACAGTCTGTTGTTTGACAGTTAGGAAATTCTGTGGGTAGAGGAGAAATGTTAATTTGAACATTCATGTGCTGAGAAGGGCAATGAAATTTCACCACCCACATCTTGGTTAAATGTCCTATATATCAAGGGCTTTTGAAAGCAGGAATTACAACACTTTATAAGAAGTTTAATTTCATAGGTTTTTGTTAGACAACTACCTACGGAAATATTTACTTGATTCTGAATCTCAATTGAGTATAATTGGCAGACACTTGTCAGAACAGTGGCATGTGCAAAACAAAAACTTTCACTGTGTAACATCACCACATGTTCTTAGAAAGCTGAGCATTTGCCGCACATCACTGGTGTTGGTCATGTTCTGTAGCAACCACCTGACACTTTGAGCCATCCAGTTAGTGTGAAAAACAGTTTGATCACTATCTGGAATTGATAAAGACCATGCCTTCCTGCTCTTAAAATTTTCCACTCATCAGTTTAGGTCAGCCTGACCTGAATTATAAATTTAATCCTCAATAGCTGTCTCAGCCAACAATCAGTACCTTTTCAAAGAAACTTCTTGTTGACATTAAAACTTAAGAGAAAGCACATAGTTGAGTTTAGTAATAATGACACTTTGTGTAGTAATTGCTATGTAACCTTATTACAAATTGCAGGAGGAGGGCGAGCAAGAATGGAAGTTCTGTTCTTCCATATAATGATCTGTTGGCATTACTTATAAAAGTAGGAAACTACCTGCCTTCAGCAGTTAGTCAAGTACAGGCACATTCTATTAGCTGCTACTCAGCAACGATAGCAACATCCGTTCAGCAGCTTAAAGCCACTCATAAATTTCATAGAGAACTTTATTCAGCCTCAGACACTGCGTGTTTGTCACAGATACCTGGTTACATCAATGTAAAGAGTGAATTTACAAGTACAGACACTTATAAGGTTAAATAAACCGTACTGAAGAGTCCAGAGTCTTCTGGTTTCTGTTTATATATCAGATCTTCAAATGTGCTCATCTGAACTTGAAAATCAGACTACCCAGTAGTTTTGAAAAGTGACCGCTCTTTTTTATCCTTAATGAGTGCTGTTTTGAAATTTTGGCTATCACTGTGCATGTTTTGTTTGATTAGGGTTTCAGTACAGGAAGGTTCTATGCATAAAAGAAAACAAAAACAACACAAAAATAAAGCTTAGCAATGAGTGTAAATCATTTTTCTATCATTTATACCCAAAGTCTGATATCATTTGTCACTGAAAGAATTCAACTAAAAATTATACAAATACCAACAATCAGGGAACTGTTCACAATTCTGAAATTATACCTTTTTACCCTTATGCAGAAAAACAGCAAGTGAAAACCAAGAAAAAAGTTAAAAATAAAAATCAGCTGTTATGCACAAATTAACTAATGAAACACTTTCAATTCTTTTCAAATATAATAATAGCATTGATTAGTACTGTTGGTATGAAACTAAAAAACTAACATAAGTAAAATTGCAACAATGTAGCCCTAATAGCATTGCTAACTGTATAACGGAAGAAAAGCATGAATACTTGCTTAGGTATTTCTAAGTTATGAATTTGTGAAAGCAAATGCAAATGCAGAAAAGTGTTTTTTGGTTTTTTTTTCCTGAAGTATCTCAGGAACTGAAGGTGGAAATGATACTGGGTTGCAGAGATCCAGAAATCATTTTACAAATCGTGTCAGCTAGACAGAAAAGAAGATCCATGACATAACAAACAGAAGTGAAAGGGTTCTTTTTGTTCTGTTTTGTTTTTAAAATTTCACAGAATCACAGAATAGTTGAAGTTGGAAGGCACCTCTGGATATCATCTGGTCCAACCCCCCTGCTCAAGGCAGTGTCAGTTAGAGCGGCTTGCCCAGGACAGCAGCTGTGTCCGGTCAGGTTTTGAATATCTCCAAGGATGGAGACTCCACAATCTCTCTGGGCAGCCTGTTCCAGGGCTGAACCACTCTCACAGTAAAAAAGTGTTTTCTTGTGTTTAAATGGATTTTCCTGTGTTTCAGTTTGTGCCCATTGTCTCTCATCCTGTCACTGGGCTCCACTGAGAAGAGTCTGGCCCCATCCTCTTTACACTCACCCCAGCAGCTATTTATACAGACTGATGAGATCCCCCTGAGCCTTCTCTTTCCCAGGCTGAACAGTCCCAGCTCTCTCAGCCTTTCCTCCTATGAGAGATGTTCCAATCCCTTAATGCTTTTTGTGGCCCTTTGCTGGAGTTGCTCCAGTATATGCATGTCTTTCTTGTATCCAGACCTGGACCCCCAGCACTCCAGATGTGTCTCACAGTAGACGGGGAGGACCTCCTCCCTCCACCTGCTGGCAATGCTCTGCCTAATGCAGCCCAGGATACCGTTTGCCTTCTTGGTCATGAAGGCGCATTGCTGGCCCATGTTCAACTTGTTGTCCACCAGGCTCCCCAGGACCTTCTCTGCAAAGTAGCTCCCCACCTTTGTCTGGATACAGCTTTGTGAAAGAGTTTCTTAAAACCTACTAAATGTTTTTACAAATCTAAGCCAACAGCAAAATATAGTTGATCAACCAGAAAAGGAAGATTCTGCTCAGAGGGAAAAAAAAAAATGAAAGCAGTTTTTTCTTAACCCATTTAAAAATATAAACAGCAGTGAATTTTTCTAAGTCTTATCACAGATCTTCAGCAGCCACATTCATGTGTCAAATTCAGAAGCTTGTTAAGAGCTTGCACTACTACAGTACAGTAGAACAAAGACTTTCCCCCAAAGCTTGGTGGTTTGGGATTTGTTTTGTTTCTTTGTTTTTTTTTAAATAAAATTGGCTCCTCAGTATTTCCCAAGAATATTTGCCAAAGCTTTACAAACAAGAAGGCTACACACTCTCACTATGCTAATGGACAACTGAAAAGCCTTCAAATAAGAACAAGTTTGCTTAATATAATTTAAGAAAGGTGGTAAAGCTAGGGTGCTTTCTTAAGTTATCCCTTTACTGGAAAGGATTAGCTGCACCATGAAGTTTCAAACTGAGAAAAATAGTGTTATAATTCAAAGACACTGAATCTAAAATCACAACAAGGACAGAGCTAATATCTCTCAAAACTATATGCCCAAAATTTTATAAATTTCACAAAAATGTGATTCTGCATGTCTGGAAAAGGGAATCGGCTAAGACAAGGTCTTTTAAAAGTGAGCAACAGAAGGCAAAAGATGGAAGATTAACCAAATTTTCCTATGATCAAGGAAGAGAGCTCAGAACTAATACAAAGAAATGCACTGAATGCACTGAGAGAATCAAAGACTTTTTTTATATAGCATTTAGTAATGAAGGCTTAATGGCAAATTGTGCCAAAATGATTTAACAAGTGTGGGGTAGAAATTTCTGTAGTACATAAGAATACACATTCCTTTCTTTTTGCAACCTAAAATTATTTAAGGGAAGAAGTTTCCTTTAAAATAGGAAAGAAAAAAAAAAAACAGCAGTTGTTTTAAGTCTGATATTTTCCCAGAGAAGCCAAAACGATTGTCAAATCTTGTAGTCAAAGGCTACAGCACTCTTATATTAGTTTTTGATACGGAATCTAAACTAAATAGCAAGGTGGAAAAAAAAGTCCTTCATTTTAAGAACAATTTTTCATTATAAATGCATTGCACATTTCTGTCTCTTCCTGGACAATTTTAATGCTGAAACAGTACAACTCTGCTGTCAATTTTTTTTAGTTTTATTTTCCTGCCTGAGTTTTTACGTCTACCTTTATAAACTGGGAAAGAGACTACACCATATGACAGAACTAAAGCACTCTTGATGCATGCTTGCCTTAGAAAAGCTCACCAACATACAGTGTTATAAAAACAGTACTGAGCTTGATTTAGTGTTTATCAGGACATGCTTGCTTAGGTGTATATCCACTTGAAAATTAAAATCTTATAGTTATTTTTAAGAACTACACAAATTTATCATTACTGACATGGCAACAGTAGATGATATTTGCTTAATATTAGAAGATATAATAGAAAGTACTGATATGCTGCTGAATTGCTTTTTCAGATCAACTACTATCAATCATTTACTTCCATATCTTTCCTTTTTTAAAAGTACTTCTACTCCAAAGGTATTACCACTGGATTTTTGCTACTAGTACAATGGGCAATGCTAAGTCCTTTCCAGGCAGAAGATTGCAAACAACAAAGAATCTGAACCAAAAAAACCCAGTCAAACAGAAAGCCCTCCTTGTGAAATACTGCGATACTCTAGTAACCCTGAACTGTCACACGAAAACACATGAGGCTATCTACCTGGATGAAATGTGCATTGACCGTCTGTTCTTAGAACTGGAAAACCACGATAATAGTTTAGTTTTAGTCACTGGTAGCAACAGGTTTTGTGGTCTTTAAACCACTGCCCAAACTTATCTGTAGAATGCTTTCTCTCCTTCAACAGAGAAGACTCCACATATGTCTGAATTTTATTTTCCAAATTTTGTGTAAATTTTGTGTAAAATTATGGCCTGAAATTTTTGCTAAACTTGACTGCAAATAATTTATGAGTACTCACAAATCTGATAACGAATTTCCATCTTCCAGAGTAAAAATTCTTCTCTTTTTCTTAATCATTTAATTAATTTTCAATTTAGCTTTGATTTTTAAGTCTTCATTTATTTCAGGTTGACCTCACCTTTAGAGAACTCTCAGAAAAACCTGTCTAGAATTGTAAAGTTTCTATTTATTTTCATGTATATGTAGCTTTCAAGTATTTTATTCTCCTTCCTCTGCTAATATCATTTGACTGCATCATACATTTGTTTCACAGTTTTCATGCCAAAAGACATTTTTCTTAATCTAAGAATTTCAAAAAACAATTCTTATATAAGCCCTAGCCTGACAGTTGGAACAAAAGTGTTTATCTTAGGAAAGCATCTACAATTTTTTGTAAGACTAAGTGACAGAAAGTTTGTTATTTCCCTTGAGTTTGTGTCAGTACTTAGTAATCCTCACACTCACATCAGCATACAGCTATTGAACTGTTTCATTACACATCTTTCTGTTATATAGAAAGCACAGAGATTTCTACATAATGCCTTTATAGTCAGACATTTTCTCCCTTTTTAAGTACTTACAGATAACTTGAACACGGCTTCTTTCCCTCAGAGATCAATGAAAGATCAAACTATTTATGCAAGCTTTCAAGACCTTGAAATAATTACTATAGCTCTTTCCTGAACCTCTCCTAATTTATAACTTGCTTTGTGAAGTATAGAAGCCAGAACCAGACATGATGTTCCTATAATACTCTCACTTTTATTAAACTGTAATAGCACTTCTCAACACCTACACTGTATTTTTCCAGTTGTACATTCAAGGAACCTTGCTTTTCAAAAATTTCCAGACAATCCCTTACTGAAATACAGTGACTGAGAGCTGAAGTCTGAAAAATACAGTGTGAGAAATAAGGCTGAAAGCCTTAAATCACACAGGGAGTTAAGTGCTCCACCACTACGCAAAGAAGTTCTTGAAGTCTATTTCAGAGACATCGCTTTGCAAATAAAGCCCACCCTCCCCTGTCAACCTACTTACGTTATTTCATCTTAGATGCATGTCATTGTTTTGTATAAAAACCACACTGTTCAAGAGCACCCAATTGCAGAACAATCTGTTGTGCATAGTAAAAGCTGATGCTTCATTACTAGGCTGTTTTTCCACATCTTTTTCAAACAGTAGCATATTTTTACATTTTCCTTTAGATCACTGATGAACAGTGAATAGGACTCGAGAAAGAACTGGCTTCAACTGAGTTCCCCTAGAAACATCCACAGTGTCTGCAGAGGTCCCATAATCTTCAACACCTCAAAGATATCATTGGAATGTACTTTCGCTGGTGCTCAGCAATAACAATCCATAGCTTTACACACACTGAAACTATCGGTGCTCATTTCTGCTGAAAACTATTCCTGACTTGAAATACAAGCAAAGTTTCCCAAACTACTCATCATGTGTTAAAACAATTCTCTTGTTACTTTTTTCTTGTATTTACTCATTAACACTGCATCCATATTTGGAACAAGCATAGAGAGAAGACCAGAAACATGAATCTTCAGCTTTTCAGATTTAGTCTATGAAAAATGACTTTTAAAACCAACAGATATTCTGATATAGTCCTAATCCGGATTTTACTCCACCTCTGTTTTTCCTCCTACCTGTACTAGCATGGAATTTTTACTCAGTAATGCATAAGAGTAATGCGTAACACGTAAATGCATAAACTCAGCTATGTGTAAGAGTCCTTTGCCTGTTAAGTCATCTGAAAGATCCAAGTTGGTATTCACATCTCATTTATTTTCAAAATGTTCTAGGAGTTAAGGAAGCAGAGACAGATACAATTAGTTAAATATTCTTGGATACAACGTCTTCAGCTTAACATTAAGATTTCTAATGATGGTCTTCTGAATAAAAAATTAAACCTGACATTATCTGAAGCAGAACTTTATGCAAACACTTAAAAAAGCCCTATTTTTTTAATAATATCCAGTAACTGTAAAATTAAAACATAGGCTTTTAACAGACAACATGCAATCCTAGATTCTTCCAACTTTTCTGACACATTTCTGATTTGCATAAATAGACTGAAGATCCTCAAATCAGTATTATTTTACTGTATCTATACTTTGTCATTATTCCTTCACTGTCTGGAAGACAAATATAGGAAGGGGGTTTGTTTTGTTTTTCAGTTTTACCCAAAAATCCATAGCCATTTCCTTCTTTCCACACCATGATTGGTGTTGTGTTGCTGGACAAGGGCAGCGAATCTACAGCAGATAAAAACCTTACCAACACTATTAGAGATAGATAAAAATATAATAGCTCTGAATTGTCAAAAATCCTCCTTACTTCCAAGAAGAGCATGTTCTTTTATACAGATGGAGTTCTGAAAAATTAAGACTGCATGGCAGGAAACCTACTCTAGACAAATCTGTAAAAGAATCAAGATCATAAACATACAAATACATTGTAAAGAATATTTCAGTGACCCTGGCAACTAAACTAAAAAGCTACAATATATGCATCTTTACAAAACATAGGAAATTTTTCAAAATTTTAAACAGTGGTTTTATCCTAAAGGTGCACAGAATATGTGAAGGAGATGGATGCTTATCAAATTACAGATCTGAAACATAAAATCTCTCTCTTTATTCAAAGTTCTTCATGTTTTCACCTTCAGAAGAGCAGAGAGTGCCACTAAGACAGGACAACACTCCTTCTGTCACAGAATGGGACAAGTCCAAAGACGCACAGAGTTAATATTAAAAGAAGCCCATGTCTTCCCCTCCCAGGGCCACCGATGATGAGAAATGGGCACTGCCAACACCAGATCTAATACTGGCTACAGAGAATGAGTATCTTCTGCGCCTCACAAAAGTAAGTGTCAAAGACAGCAAAGACAATGATTGGCCTCAACACTGACAGTCATATAAGCGGTTGTCAAAATTCATTGACGAAAATCTAAATCATGTATCTTTATACAGTATCCTGAGCCCTAAAGGCCTCATTTGTCAAGTGAGCTTGAAGCCATAGCTGTCTATCCCCATGTTCTTCTGTCAAGCAGACTCCAGGTATCAGTGAATCTTCTAACCACAATCAAGGAGCAAACAGGGATACCGATTTCTGAACAGACAATAAGGGAAATAATACAATGATGTTTTTTTCTGAGGATCAATGTCCTTCTTCATCATAGCAGTAACGAAGCCTAACACAGAGACCTTCCAAAAGTTTTTCACTACACAAAAAAAACATAGCAAATACAGTTATTCTCCACTGGAAGCATCACTACAGGTGTCAAAAATGAAAGAAAAGCATTCTGTCTAATATTTAAATTACTTCTCACTTTTGCAAGACCAAAACAACTTTCTACTTATTCAGTGAATATAGCTGGTTCAAAAGTTACTAAGATAGAATTCTATTTCATCATTTTTCAGAGTCGCATTTTGAAACAGAATTATACTGTCAGTAAATCCTTTGTATGGAGTACAAAGGAATCCTACCCCTCAAATTTTAAACCCCATCTGTGTCCTACTATTCTGGATGATTAAGACCATCAAATGTAATTAAATTTTTATTATTGTCAGTTAAATTACAGAACTCAACTCTGAATGTCTTAATAGGATAAGGAGTTAGTATAAAGCCTCAACATGTAAACAGTAAAATGAAAAGATGACAAACTTGTGTTATTGGTGAGAAACTAGGTAATTTTACATAAAATATTAGAACTTTTTTAGGCAAAAAACTGAATGCTGAAAAGTATATATAGCATGTGAACTATGGAACACTAGGATGAAACAACAGAACCACTGATAACACTTTATTGGAGAATAGATTTAAAGCCCCAGGAAATTACTTTTGGGGAAAAAAAAAACATTAAGATTATTCTGATTAAATCTGAAGCTGAGCAAGTGTAGAAGATAACATTTAGAAGTCACAGAAAGAAGGGCATAGTACATATTTATTCAGAAAAAAATTGTGATTAGAAGATATTACTAACATGAAAAAATGTGTACTATAGATGGTATAGTGTAGATAAATATTTTTACTTAGTTGTCTGATATGACTGAAGAAAACAAAGAAAAAAATATTGAGGAATTTTTCATCCTAAACAGTATGAATGGTGCCAAATAATGATCTAACATTGAAATCTTATTTGCTTGCTTTTTCTGCATGTTATTTATTGCAAAGTACAGCAATGAGACCATAACATCCAATATTTCTAACTAAAATTATAGTCTACATAAGAAAAATACTGAGATCAGATCAATATTACAGACTTATTTATTTTTGGGTAGCATTTCCATAAATTAACAGAGATTCAACAACTATCAGGTCTGAGGGCTGCCATGTTACTACGGCTGAAGACGTAGATTTTGGGCCAGGATGTAAAACTGAGATCCTCATTGCTAATGAACAGCTAATGAACATTGCTAATACTAAGTTTAGCTACCATTCTAAGGTCTTGAATTTCTTTTTCTCTTTTAAATTGCCAGTAAATATCAGATATCTAATAGCCATGTAGATGTGTATATTTACCAGACTCTTCTAAGTAAACCTGTGCTATATATAACAGTGATCAAATAAAAAGTGTTTATATTGTAAAATCTATGTGCTGTTCATTAGTACCAGTAGAATTCCTGGGATTTACATGCTGTTATGCTAGACAGTATGTAAACAAAAACAAATTATCCTTATCTAAAGACCTAGCAATATAAAAAAAACAAACTTCCCCTTTCTAACATCAACAACAGGCATGATACATGCAAACAAGTGATTGTAACACAACCATATCTTGTTATTTCCATGTTTAGTTTAGCCCATACTCTCATAGCAACAAAAAGGACTACAGAGAAAAAATACAACGATAATATCTTAAATCACATGGGTATATTAAAACCTGTTCTATCAGGAAAGGGCTCTGTGTATTATGACAGCCACTCAATTAATTCTGCTGATTATGCTGCTGGAAAGTTTATTATATCCCTTTCTTAATTCTCTCTGATTTTATTAGAAATCAAAGCTTTCTTGGGAAAGAAAAGCAAGCAGAGCAGACAAGACAGGTTCGTTAAGAATGAATTATAAGAGCAGGTATACCTTACTACAGCTGCATAACAATGAGTAAAACTTTTACAGTAGGCTATAGTCTAATATAGACAGAGTCTTAGGGTCTTTTTGTTCTATTCCTGCTGCCATTCCTTGTGCTTGTAGCTTTAGTAATCTCACAACAATTTCTCACTTAACTTCAACCTCACATCTTCCTTTTACCATTAACCACACAATTAATGACTCCCCAGCTAATAGGGGTTTAAGACAAGGGATGGGAGAGAGACAGGAAGAAAAAGGGATAAAATCCACTAGCTTAAACCTACAACCAAGCGTAACTTTGACAAGTTTTGCTCTGGAAACAAACAGAGAGTTGAGACAAGACAGTCAAAGCATCTCTAGGGATGCCATATCCAAGAAAACCAGCAACTTGTTTGTTTGGTGAAGCATGGAGCTGCTTTTGGATGCTACCTCTCTGTTGCTTAAAAACTGGATCCATTATTTTAACTCCACATGACATTTTAGTCTGCTCATTCTCTAATAGCACACTGCTAAAAAAAAGGCAACTCATTTCAAGGTTAAATATGCCTAACATGAGTTTCTAGATAACTGAACCCATTCTACTTTTGATTACAAAACAGGAAAGTTTTCCTGTCAGTTACTTTTTCTCTGAGCCAGTAGTATATACAGGGATTCAGTTATTTCCCAGGCTACTTCTGATGATCTGAGGAGACTAAATCCCTTGAGGATCATATTTTAAGTCAACAGTGAACAATCACTGTGGTATGTGATCTTCTTATGTACTAAAATTTTCTGTCACAAAGAATTACAAGATACACTGCATATCTTCAAGAGGACCTTAAAGAGGATAGGAACTCCAGAAACAATTCAAAGAATAAACGAGAGCAAAGTTTCACCAACAATCACAACATGAAATGGGGCTGGGCTGAGCACCAGGTTGAATCCTTAGGCAGTCTGCTAAAGGCAGACTCCTTATTAGATTATCTCCCTCCACAGCATCTGTATCTGTACAGATACAGACTATTTTTGATCACATAACACTGACATACTGTCAAGTTTGAAGTACAGTACTTCGCAATCACACAGAGTTGAAAGTGATAGCTGAGTTACTCTCGCCCTAAGCTTTGTTTTCTAGCACTGGAACTTTTTTGTGGTTTATCTTTTCCAAATTCCTTAAGAATTTCCTTAAGAAATTCCTTAAGAATTTCCATAATCTTCTTACAGACACCAAAACCTTCCATAGATGTTCTGTCAATAGCTATGTACTAAGACAAGACCATCTCCCAGCTTCCCCTTTTACTCTCATCTAATTTATCTATAGATCTAATTGGCCATTTTAGCGCTAAGAACTCACACTGAGGTGACAATTTTATGTGACTCCATCCAACATTTTCACAGCCACTGTTTTCCAAAACCAGTCTCTTAACCGGTTTAGCATCCAGGCTCTGTTCCCACGCATACTACCACATTTTTGGTTGCACTAAAATGCATATACTTGGCTTATAACTACATAGCAATTCCAACTGATTATTCTCCCACAAAATCTGGGTCACTGATAACTTAATGAAGAATTTATATAACCTTCTACATTACTGATGAAAAATTAACAATGTCCAACAAGAAGTAGTCCCTGAAGGTTCACTTTGTGATGACTCTCCAGTAACAAATTAGAGACCAAGGTTGCTCTATCTGTCAGCACACTCATTTTTAAATTTGCCTAATGAATTATTTTGCTTCCATAGAAGTCTATGTTTTGGCTTTGGTCAAGATGTCATACTGGAAATACAGTAAAAATTTTTCATTGCTTTTATCCATCAGATCTGTAATACTGTAATGTAATAAGGTTATTTTACAAGATCTTTTTTACAAGATTTTACTATGTTGAGTGGCATTGATTTGTACCTTCTAATTCTCGTTTGACAAAGTTCTTATAGTATTGGCCAGACACTTTTACAGCTACTGCAATCTAAGAAATTCTGAACCAAGGATTGATTTTAGTTATCTTGCTTCCACCTTTATTTTTCTTCATAAAGCTAAGCACTCTGACATTTCTTTGGAGAAGTAGCTATTCCCATCCTAAGCAAAGCTACCACAGTGGCTGAAATCCTGCTTCTTCAGATAACAGAAAAGTTCCTGATGAGGCCATCATTTTGTCTTTATTCACAGGGACACAACCTGGTGATTTCTGTCAGAATATTGTATTTTCAAATTGACTACAGAATTCCTATGTTTCCTTATTAACAAAACAAATACACTGAATCTACCTGCATTGACTGTTTCTTTCCATGGAACATATCTTTGACTGTTTTCACACTATCAGCCAATTATCTCATCTTCCCTTTTTAGCTGTTCTTCAGTTTACCAGCTCTCTGAATTCACTCCCAAAGTCCCATCTAGTTCTCTGCAATATCTCTGACATTTTTATTCCTGCATGTAACTATCTAAGTGTCTTGGAAAGGAAATAAATATCCAAAAGATTGTGTTCTCTGCCATATGATTTAGTTTCTGGCTTTCCCCTAGGTACTTCAATTTCTCTGATATTTTTATCATTTCCTTTGATTGATGGAAAAAGAAAGCAGCAAAAACTAATAGAAAAATAACCACTTCCTTAATGTACTTTACTTTCTTCACAGCAGTTTAGCCGTTAGTATTTTAAAATTTTCATGCATGCTCATCCACATTTAAACTGTAAAAATAATTTGAGAATTTGCTAAGCAACTGTGACCTGCCATCTGGTCAGTCAACAACCTTTGTTCTGATATCATGATGCACATAACATTATGTCCTTACTTTATTTGTGTGTGTAGATTTTGCCATCTTTCCCAGCTGGTCTTTCTCTCCTGTATGGTGCAGTCCAAAGAATCCCCTATACCATTCTACAAAGCCATTATAATTTTAGCTGATCTCTGCAGCAATTATTACAAACACAGGCAACTATATCTTAACAATGAAAGGATTCCAACTACAATTTAAATATCCCATTCTTCAAGAAATATTTCAGCCTCCAACCTGTATTACATCTATTCTACAACCTGACTGTGCTACTCCTGTAGTTATTCTCCAGACTAGTTTTGCTTCTGTTATTGCAGTAACTTTTCTCATCTTCTGAAAAATGTGCCCAGAAACAGCCTAAAATGTTTTACAGCACAGCTACTATACTCCAAACAGAATGAATCTGTAACAAAAAGATTTGTCAGAAATCATCCATCTTTCTTGCCCTAAAAAGAAACCAAAAACACATGGGATATGCTAAGTATGAAAACAAACATAAGCCAAGAAAGCATACGCCTGATTCCAAGTGCCACAAGAAGTTGCAGGAACATGCAAGATGAGTCAAATGATGCTTTCTATCAAATACTGAGAGAAAAGATAAAACACAAGAATCTTAACAAAGAGAATATGCAGTCTAGAGTAGTCCATGGCAGCTATGTCAGATTCTTGTTTGTGCTGTATGAAAACCAATGTCTTGCTGCACAGTAGAGAGTCTTCAATGTCAACAACAGCAACTAGAGCATCACTTTGGCCTTTCCTGATCACATGGCTGTGATTGCTTTCCCCATGCAGCTCAAGCAGAAACCCACTCTGTTGCCATTGGATATAGCAGAAATACCGTGGGGAGCTGGGATACTTGTGAGGGTATCTCAGAATTATTGCTTACAGATTCCTCACACCCTTGTAATGAGAACATTTCATTGCTTCACACTTTCTTTAAAACAACGTGTAAAGCCATGTTAATGTAGACATGCAAATAAAAATATTTATTTGTAACACTGAAACAGAGAACACTTGCAAATGTTAATAAAAGGCAAAGACAATAAAGAAAGACTACGCTTAGTCTACTTACATAACAGTTTTATCAGAAAGGTATCTCCTTCCCATTTTCAGTTCAGTTGCTTTTGCACCTCCCGACAAAGTGGTAGTTAGGGCTTTAGACCTTGTGCCTACCTTCTCTCCCCCTCTCCTGGTGCATTATGTTGATTTTTACAGCCAGTCTCTCTTTCAAGATTTCTAGAGGATCAAGACTGGTTTTAACCTTTAATGCCAAAAAGCCTTTCATTCTTTCCCCACGACAATCTAATCCCTTAAAGTAAAATATTGTTTCTCTCCTATAACTATGTGAATGTCTCTGTTACACTAGAAATCATTTAGACTTCACTGACTAATTTAAGAGTTCAGATTGATGGTCTAAAAGGAGTGGAAGACTGCGTTGCTTTGGTAAGCTACTGAACAACCTCACAAAAGAAAAAATCTCAGAAGCTACATGATGTTGCAGACAAAAGCATTACAGCAGGAACTAGAAACATGCAATTTATAAGGGCATAGAAAAGAAAGTGCAATGATGAGCAGCCTGCCAGATTTAGAGATGAGAAAAAAATTTCCTAGGGTCAAGACACTAACTGAAAGCAAGCCTCTTTCCTGCAAGGACATCTAATCACACTAAGCATTCCACACCTATCTATCTCAGCTTTTGGGCAGAGTGGGGGGAGAAAGGTAAATCACAAACACCCTAGACTTTTTTTTTTTTTTTTTTTTTGAACTATAGAATAGCTTTAACCCAGCTAAAATCTACCTTGGTTTTGATTTCACAGATTTAAACCACTATCACATTAATAACAAGAGCATAAATTTTAAATGATCCATGTGAAAAAGCTGAATTTATTCTTGTACTATTTGAAAAAAATAAGAATTTAAGAACTATTTTAACATAAAAAGGTGGTAACATTCAAAACCACTAAATAAAAGGCAAGTATTTTGGTAATATCTGTAGATGTACAGTATTACTTAAATAACCATCATTTTTAAACATATGTACATGCTGCTTCAGAAACTGATTAGTCAGATCCAGAAAGATATACACCATATAAGCAGCGCATGTCCATCTCCAGGTGCAGAACACCTGGATTATTAAGACAACACAGTCCTATATTCTCTTAACATTTGTAATATAGTGAAAAAAACCTAAGAATACTCAAACACAGTTCAAACGCATAAACAGGCTTCAGAATTTTGTTTTACAAAGATTTAAACATTAAATATTCATATTTCTTAGTACCTAGAGGTCCTAACAATTTCTAATCTACTCTAGGAAGATGTTGTAAAACACATAGGAAGTGCTGATTCCTCAGCCAATGAGAACATGCATCTCTGCATCCTGACCCTGCAAACTTGCACATGTGTATTTTTCCCATTGAACAAAGTAATGCTGCTTTCACATATGAAAATGCCAAGTATCATAAGAGTCTAAAAGACTATAGGCCTCAGAATACACACTAATTTGAAACGTAAATGATGTAGGTTACTTAAGTATGCATTGCATTTGCTTTTTGTAACCATGCATATTCAGATGTAGATAATTGTGATAGTAAATCATGCAACAAGAAAAACTTGGAAGCATAAATTTCAAGAGTATAACAACAAGGGACTGAGAGAAGGAAAGAACAAATGGAATCTGTTTTTGCAGATTTTGCAAGTCTCACAGACTATCTTCATGATCTGTAAGTATTGCAGGTAGTAGTTAGAAGAATATGTATAAATGGATAATGAATTTCTTTCCACTGCTAGTAGCTTTCTAGATGCTACTAGAACAAGAGAAGTTATCCAAAGGTAAGTGCTACATCTAAGAAAAGTAGGGAGAAAATTTATTTGGCAAAATCTAAGTTGGCATTAACATTTCTTTCCTGTGAAAAATTAAAGTTTTCATCATGATCCTAATTACAAAAACATCGCTGAAGAAAAATTATTTTCAATTTTCATTTTCATTAACTTAAGAATATGAAAAATAAAGAGATGAATAATCAGTTTTCACAGTAAATACTCTGAGATACTAAAATAACTACTTTATCAATTATCAGTTAAGAAAAAATTAATATTTGCTATAGAAAAAGATAGAAGACACTTAACAGATGGTGGATACCATTATCATATATTCTGCTAGTACCCTAATGCTAAAACTTTGAAAGAGTGAAAGTTAATAGCAAAAAGCAACAAAGGTTCAAAAATATGACTTTTAATATTAACTGATTATAGCAAGATATACTTTTTTTAGCATACACAAAAGGCAGAAAGAGCTTCAACTCAGTGGAAAGAAAAGTTTTCACATAATAAAGCAAAACTCGCTTTGAATTCCGTATGTGACACAGTGTTGAAACAGTAACATTCTATAAAATACTGCAATGAATTCCAAGAGGGATCCCTGAAAATTTGAAAGGTTGGATGAATTTGTAGCTGAATGTTGATATTGCCACAGCTCTAGTTCGATCATCTTTAATTCAAGCCTCCAAACATCAAAAGAAAAGCAATTAATATCCATCTCAAATACATGAAAAAAACACCATAAAGATACTTATTTACAAAAATAATCTACTGTTAATACAAATAGAGCTAGAAAAAGATTGTGTCTGCTTTATAAAAGAAAAAGGCTAAGAGCTCTTTCAGATACAGCATATATTCACTATCTGGTCAAGAAGACTTTTGATTTTTAGTCTATCTTTCTAAGTTTTCTGTGTTCATCATAAAGTTTTTCAGCAATAAGATGCCTTAATTATTTCAGTAAATAGATTGATTTAGTAGGCCACATCGCCTTTCTACTACTTCTGTTCTATTAACTTAAGGTGGTTTAAGGTTTAACTAATTTTCCCCACCAGGCTCTAAAAGGTGAAATTCAAACAGTTGCAAGTATACAAATTGTTAAAATTTGATAAACTCAGTCTTCTTTCGTTATATTGGCTTCATCTTTTTAAATGCCTGAAGGGATTTAAACCTTTCAGCAATAATCATCATACTATAAGCATTTGCAACATATTAACATTTAATATAACTTATTTACAGTTCTGACTAGAAACTGCTCTTTTATGTGCAAATTCAGGAAATGCTGTTATATCACCAGCTTTTTTTCTGAATGAAGCAAAAAGTAAAAAACTTTCTTTAAGTTGACTATGTAAAGGCAAAGGAAACAGAATCCATCCACCTATTTATTTTTAAAATAGTTAAGAAAATATCAGAAGATAATTTTGCTTGCTTTGTATCATAGTCCTGCCATTTAAATTGTTGGCCAGTTCCCTGAATCAGATATAAGAGGGAGTAACCATAAAAAGGAGACAGAATGTAAAATCAGGTAATAGTTCGTTTTGAACTTTGATCTCACAAATTACGAGGAGGTACATGCTCCCAAACAGAATTTTTTGGTGAAGACAATTATTTCACATCTCATGAATATGCAATAATTTCATTCTTCAGACGAGAGTCTACAGTAGCTACAGAAATGATTCAAAAAGACCTGGAAAGCTGCCGTGTGTAAACACTTACAATCAGGACAAAAGTCAGTCTTTTTTTCCCCTGCTAAATTTCAGTATTTATCATCATTGCACTATAAACAGAACAACATAAAAAAGGGGGGCCACCTTAGTATAATATATACAAATCTCCTTCTCCCCCAAAAATACAGAAACAGGATAAAATTAAGTACAAAATGATAACTGAACTTCCAGCAAACTAAAAGTTCATTGCAGATAGAAAAAAAAATGGCATTGTGTCTTACCGTAAACTTCAGGAATTCCAAGAAAAATAATAATCTAAAGATTTCATTTGTATTAACAGTAGCAACAGTGAAACAGGAAGAATTAGATTCACTTATTTTTCTCAATAGTTTATACATAAGCAAGAAGTGGTATAACAGAAACTACTATAATTAAACTGCCTAGAGACTTTCATGGAAATATTCCTAGATTCATATCAAGCTTTAGGTAAAGATTTTGGATTTGCATCGAGAGGCATTTGCAGGGTATGTGGAAAAAATACTAAAATATTTCTAAGCTACTGAGAAGTAAGGGGCAGGGGGGAATCAAAACATTTTAGGAGATGTAAATTCTTATGCCTCAGGACATAAAGGCAACCTTTAACAAGGAAGTTGAGAAACATCCCTGTGGGAATATTTCTTTACAGAAACATTCTGTTGTTCCTTCCACGATTCTGTAATTCCTTCTACACTGGGGTCTTGATAGAGAGGATATTGAATAAGACCACAACACTGTCTTCATCCAAATCAGAATTACTTTACTCCTAACAAGTCTATTAAAGGCATTTTAATTTTTTCTTTTTTGACCAAAACTTAAAAGCATTGATGAACAAATCTATGAATTCCTCACAGTAGTGAACTGACTATATGTTAAGCCTTTACCAGAATTTATAAAGAAATTACTACTTACATTTTAACTAGCAAAACCAAAAATGATTTGTCAAGTGCTATCATCAGACACCTATGGGACATAACACCAGCTAGCAAAGGAGGGATCAAAATGTAAGCTAAGCAAAACTTTAAAAAATAAAAGAAAAAAAAAGATTGTCTCCAGGAAAATCCAAGTTCATCATCAGTTGCAGTTTAAGAATACTCTTACCTGTTTTCTGAAGTGAGGGGTCTTTTTCTGAAGGAACTTTCAGGTTAATTCTGCTTGATGCTAACACTGGAATAGAGACCTTTTCAGGAACCTCAAAGAATTCTTGCATGCTCACTTCTACACTGTAATCCATGTACTTTAACTTTGGCAGCAATTTATAAGGTTGTAAGAGTGCATCTCTCTGCAAATGAAGGAATAATGTATACATAGAAGTAATCATCACAATAACGATCTCAGGTTAAAAAACGTAAAATCATACAGGCTTAAGGGTGTACTTCTAGAACTGAATGGGTAATTAGGCAAGTTCTATATAAATGTTGAGAGATCCTTCTAAATAAAATGTCTCATACAAATTTTTAGATCTTATGCATCTGATACATTCACTTGAAAATAATACATTTTGAGATTTACAGCAAAACTGCCTCCTACACTCTGCAAGACGTTATAGCTGTTCAGGGAAGACAGAAAAGAGGAGAACAATCATTAAAATAAAAATCTATTTCAATCAGATATAGACAGATGTTTCTTCTTCCACTTCTCAAAGTTTCTGAATGGTAAAAATCACAATAAGGAAAAATTATTTTTGATATTTTGTAAGCAATAAATGTATAGTTAGTTAAGCTAACTTGAACACTGATGTGACACTCTCTCTGTTTTAGAAATCAAAGCATATAGAAGGAATCTTAAGGACAAATAAGCTCCTCTTCTTGGTAAAAGGCCTCACTAATCCACAGCATGAAACACATTAGTAAAAGACTAGGAAAATATGTAAAAGCAAGTTCCAAATAGGCCATTTTATTGAAAACCAAATTTGACTCCTGAAAGACAGCGTTACAGAAATAATGCAATAATTTAATACACTACTTGCCCCAAATTACCCATTTTCAATCCAATAATATAGTATATTTGCAATGATTAAGTTTAACAGTTATCAGTTCAACAAGTTTAAAATATCAAAGTAGTCCTCTTTTTTTATAGAAAAGTCCTTGCATTAACGACCATAGAGAAGTATCTCGAAGCAAGACTAGGGAAGGGATAATTACACAAGTATTCAGTTTATGCTAGGAAAACCCAAAGCCTATTGGTTTTATATAATGCCAGGAGAGCAGGCATTTCAGCATGTATCATAGTGTGACAGGCAGTGGAGATCCATTGTGGGAGTTTAAAGAGAAAATTTCAAAGAAACACCGATTGTTAAGGAAGGACTCCAATGTGACATCTTAAACTATACATCAATTTTGCAGATACTAAAAAGTGAGAAAACCTATGCAGTTTGGATGTAAGAGAACTATGCATTAAAACAGAGAAATTCAAACAAAGATTTGTGAATGAGAAAAAAAAAGAATTTTCATAATGATTAAGATTACTATCAAAAATAACATTGTCAACCTATTGTTCAAATCAGCTGGGGTTTTGCTTTGATTTCTGGTTTTGTCTTTTTTAATAAAAAACTCACATTCACTTACAGGTTTACAGATTAGACCTACATTATTTGCTGTTGCTTTGTTTTGATTATTAATCTATCCATCCAAATTGTCAATACACTGTTAAACACAAAGTACATATGGAATTTGGGAATCTGTTAAACCTCAGTTGTCAATATAGCTTTTTGATACAGTAAATATAGGAGCAGATGACTATTCAAGATTCTTGTTCCACAAAGTATGACTGGACAGACATATGTGACTAAAACAATATTCACCTAACCAAAATATTTACTTTTTTTTTTTTTTTTTTTTTTTTTTTGGCACCACTCATATTTTCAAAATCATTTACGGGCAGGGGACAAGAAGAAATGCTATGTGAATTAAAAACCTAAACTCACTATTTATTAATTTCAGTGGAAATTCCCTGATAGTTCCCACAGACACACACACAAACACAGAATCAATAGGTGCTAATGATTCAGTCATGATGATTATAACAAAGTCCATTTCTCTCTGACAGAATAGAAGTGATAAGAGATCTCCCTGGGGATGAAGAAGAGCACAAACTTCTGGATCTAGAGCTGGACAAATGCAGGATGGGATTCTGTCACATCAGCCAAGCCATGGGAGCCACAGCTATAAACACACAAGGTCTCTGCTCATTTTCTCTTGATCAAAACCAAAACATAACAAAATTCATCATCGCCACCACAATGTAATTAAGATAAAATATTCAGTGTTGGCTAGTCACATGGACAGCAAGATAGAAAGAACTTGCACAACATCATAACAGTTATTTATGTGTGGAATATGATTTAGAATACAGAGGTGTGATGTCCATCCTCAGATGAGCCATACCTTCCAAGGGAGGCCAAATAAAGCTTAGTTAAAAACTTTTCATAGCTTAACTATTAGGTCACAACTGGTTAGGTCTCATGAGATCAGAGGGCCCATTGAGAAAAAAAAGTCTGGTTTTATGTTTGAAATAGCCCAGTTCAGACAACAGTGGAAGGTGTAAGCTTTAGCTTTGGGATTCTTGTAGTACAGGACATCTCTTCCTTTCCTATCACAATGCCTAACTATAAAAAGAGATTTTCTGCATCCCTGACGACAAAGAAAGCGACCTGTACCTAGACACTGGATGTAATTTGTGCCTCTTTAGATGGATAACTAGAGAAAAGAAAGCTAAAACATGTCATTTTGAACTGCACTTCATTGGCTGCATCATCCTTCCCCGACATGCCCAAATGAAAGGATTCTGGTTATTCTGTCTTTTCATTGTTCTTTTATTCACTTCCCTCTTTTTACAACCACTAGCAATCTCAACCTAAACTACATATGCTCATCTTCCACATATTCTTCCCTATTTCCAGATATCTTTTTTCTTCCCTTGTTATCTATATTCACCTAAGCTTCCCACCGACAACTTTCTCTTATTCATCATTAACAAATGCAATTTGTAATTACCCATAATAATGCCAGCCCCAGCCTTGACTGTGACAGAGAGCTCAGCAGAATATTCCCTTTACGACTGCCTGAAATGTTTTAGGAGGAATTAAGCTAATTAAATACTTAAACAGGAGGTAAGAAATTAATACTTACGAGTTGTAGAAGTAAAAAGTAAAATTTAGAACTTCCCTAATTTTTTTTTATTAAAAGGCAAAAAGCATTCACAGTTAGAGCTGGACAAGGTAGCAAGCTAGCATTTAATTTCTCTTTTTATGCCTTGATGTATATGGGGTGTATATTGATAGAATTAAATAGCACATGGCTACTAATTTTAACTTCTCTCTTTTTCTCTAAATCTTGAGATCTGCATCTTTGGCTGCTTATTACTTTAATGTCCTTCTTTCCTATCTCTTCATTATTTAATTTCTCTAACTGCAGCATTCAATGGTGATACTATTTGATTTTGTATATTATTCTTTAATTTGTACCAAAGTTTATTCAAGCACAAGAAAAAAATCTTCTAACAAATGGTTTGGATTTTGGTAGCAGCAGAGGTTACCTTTTCTGGGGTGGGGGGTGGGAGGGGAGGAACTGGCTATTCAACCTTGCTGCTACTAGAATCTTTCAGTGCCCAGGACTGTAACAGAACCTTTTAAAATTCTATTTCTAGCAGAACTATTCAATTGGCTGATTTTAATTTAACTTAAAAAGTAGGAAATAGAGGTGAATATTTAGTTAACGTCCCTGCTCCTTTCCTTTTGAATGTCCATTTCCAAGCTCCATAGACTTGGTGACTGTCACTTCTGTACTCTATTTGTAAATCACATAATACTGGCCCAATACTGGCAGCACTGAGCACAGAAGCAACAGAATAAGTTCTGATCAGTGCAACAACTGTTTCACTGGAAAGAGATAAAAATTAATTATTCTTCTAATATCTCTAATCAGCAAAGACACAATCAAAATATCTCTTTTTTCTTCCAGCAAAGAAAAGCATCTGTAAAAACATAGTACAAAAATATTTAGGACTTTTATCCAAACATACAGATTGGTCAAGTAAAAACATATAGTACATGTTACTGAAAATGTGTATCCAGTCTAACTCCAGAAATATAACCTATATTTATTCCTATTTTCTATGAGTAAGTAAACATGAATAAAATTTACACCTTAATAAGAAAGAAAAATGCGCAGTTATTTAGTTATTTATTCATCATTTTTACATACACAGATGGACTATGAAGTAGTAAAAACATAAGGGCACCTTTCCTTCTGTCCATCTATTTTATCACATATACTCATAAGAAGTATGTAGAAAGGTGGAAAGGAAACGAAAAAGTAAGAGATATCCAGAAATACTAGATTTATCTCTGATCTATATATTCCAAAGGATTTCATGGGCATACATCAAACTGCAGGAGCTTTGGATGGTCTTTTTTAGTGGGAGGGAAGGCAATTTAGTCAAACTAGAAGCATACTTCACCTTCAAACTAAATTGCAGCCCCCGCCTCAAGAAAGTTTCTTCAATAAATGTCACCAGAATTTGTATACTGACATTTTTATACAGACAGTAAGTGTGAATTTATGATAAAAACCTACTAAGAACATTTTTCATAATTTAATGTGTATAGTGAGCCACCATACTGAGAAGTATTTTTTCAGAGTATAAAGTCTTTTCTACATCATCGTACATCAGAAGTACTCCATTTTATTTCTGATGAACAATTATAAGATTTTATGTACATGCAGTAAAATACTTCTTTCTGCATATTATTTTTACCTCTCACATGATTACTGATACAGTGTTAGTATCCATCATTACATATTTCGTAAGTAATCTAATTATCCTTCACTGTTTTGTAATCCAAGCAACGTTCGAAATCACAATAGGTCTTAGCATACCTAGCAGTACAAAGACTACTCCTATTCTGTTCTCAGCCCTGATTAAATCCACAGCTTCAGGGCAGTCAAGTCTTTCATCAAGTATCTGTTAAGTGATGGTGGTATTACAGGACTTTAATTAAGAAAAGCTTATTAAATGTCACCGCAGCAGGGAAGTGGCTAACATCCAAAAGGAAAATGTTTGAGTCTAGATTACATGTTTAAAATTCTTGCCCTACTAAAAACATATCAGAGATTAGACCTATTCTTTTTTCTTCCTCATTTAATTTGCTGCATATTTTTTTAATTATCTGTAAACAGGAATTATACAGTTACACACAAATTTAGCAATATCATCAAGACACCAGGAAAATTTTTTTCCCTCTTAGCCACTGGAAATCATGAAGCACTGGGAGCCATATTCAGGGAGAAGTCCAGCTGGAAAGCTGGCATAATATATAGCTGCCCGGCAATCTGCCTGAGGCCAGGTAACATCAGGTTCACAAGGGAAATTAAACCATAAAACCCAGAGTTTGGCCATCATCTATATAAGGTTTTAACTTCACACAAGAAAAATGCTTGTTTATTTGGCAATGTTGCTATTATAAATTTATTCACCAATACTAATTGAATGTTTAAAGGAACAGTCTGCCTTTTTGTTTTTGTTTTTATCTAGGTGTTGAATTCTTGGGAAACTATCTCTAGGTTGGAATTAGGTATACATAGGGAGCTATAGCTCATAAGGAAGATTTGTAGTTTTCCAAAACTATTTTGGATTGACTGAGAAACAAAAGAAAGTCTTTTTACTTCTTGATTTATTTGCCAAGTCTGTTCTTTAATTAAAAAAAAAAAAATCCTATTTGAGAATTTTCATTCTCTATGAAAATGTACATAAGAGGATACTAATACAGATATTTAATACGTAGAGTATGAAAGGTTCTTTAACCAAGGTGTGTTTCCAGAAGCTAACTGAAATAATAAGTTAATCTTCTTTTTTAACTGTAGCTAAGATTTATTAAAGGAAGCACTTCCTAATAACATGAATGAGGAAGCAACTGCAGAATAAAAAATTCAGTCCTATAAATCAAGGACAACAAAAAAAATTCTAGTAGCACATTATTGTCTTTCTTACCTCTACTCTGGATAGCCCTAATAATGCAACTGCAGCTCGAACACTACTGCTCTCCAGAGTCCCTGTGATCTTCCTTCTTTCGTACTCAATAGTTGACATCTGCTGTTGTGCAGCAATGACCAGAGCCATTTCCTTTGCTTCATTGATCAATGGAATCCTCAGATTTTCTTCAAGAATCTGAGCAAGACCGCATTTCAAATACAAAACAGGCTCTACCCCACTCGGACCTGTAAAAATAAATAAATAAACAAAAATTGTAAAAATTGTCATTTGTCAGCTACTGTAGAGACCAACTGCCAAATGTTTTTTAAATCCCAAACCTCCAAAGACAAATCAAAATACAGAATTTCTTTGATATGTGCTAGATAATATATGCTATTTACTCCAGGAATATTTTTTATTTTTTTAATTATAATGAGAAAATAAAAATGAACATAGCCTGAAATCCAAATAAAAAGTTGCTTGTCATAGTTAATCAAACTCCCCAGGCCTTAGTATTACTGTTATCAGGGTGGTAACCCCCCGTTTTATAAAGTCTTTCTGGCAGCTATACAACACACTTCTATCCCTCTAGATGATGTTCTACTCCTCCTAGATGAAACCACCAGCAATGTAATTCTGATTGTACATGTTAAACTCACAATGTTTCCAAGTGCACTTCTCTGAGATCCACAGCTCTTTGTGTCTCTCACACATGCAAAATCAACATACTTCAAGGTAATGTTTTCATATTTCCACTTTAAAATATCTGTGGTAAGAAATCATTTTGGAAAGCATAATAGTGGATGAGGGTGCTTATGTGCACATGGCACCAGCAACAAGGTACTGGAATATCACAGTCTTATTTGGCACAGTGCACACAAGGAGTATTTTGTATGGCTTAGTTTTAGCCTTCACAGGAAAGGAACTGAGGCTATAAGATTAAATAGTTCATAGTAACAAGTAAGGAGTATAATATAGATTTCTGATATTTCATTCCAATGTCTTAAAGCAAAATCATCCTGCACTGTTCTGGTTGGCTTTTGACTCATAGTAGAGAAGGTTTCATGACTGACATATGCCTGTGCATTTTGTTTCAAGGAAAACTCTTCCATCTTGTGGAGCTGGTCCATGAAATAGAATGTCCTCAACTGTAGCTTACTCCAAATCTCAGCCTGATGTGGCTGGAGATGAGCTGATGGCTGAGATGTAAAGCTCCCAAAAACATTGTTATGAGAAGAATAATTTGAGGGTTATTAACAAATATTAACAATAAAATTAACAAAGGGAACTTGTACTAGGTAGGAAATGCCTGTGAAAACATAGAGGGCATTACATCTTTTTAAATATTAGGACTATTCATAATTAAGATTTATTTCTGTGCCTCATCACAGACTATCTGTAGAATATAGGTAGTCTCCCACTAAAAACAGAACAAAATCACAATTAAGAAACTACGGCCACTGAAAAACAAGACTGTGCAACATACTGTGACTTTTCTGTTATTTACACCTTCGATACCAATTTTTATTTTCTATATAGTGGCGAGCCAGTATAGGATGTACTTAGAACTAATGAGCAAATGGCCACATTATTCAATTAACTGCCTCAAGAAGAAGAGCCTTATTGTGTGCTAACATACAGAATTACTGGATTGTCTGTCAAATGGCAACGCTGTGTATAGAATTCAAGTATTTTAAAACTTTAAAAACCCTAAATAAAGACTTGTACTGGCTCATCTGGCTACAGACTAAAATCTGAAGTAGAAAACAAGAGAAACTATGAAAAATATTGATACAGACTATGTTGAAAACAATTTCACATGCAAGGAATTTCTGAATAAAATAACTACCAATCAGCTGCCACTCTGAAGAGAAGAGACTGGACAACACTGAAAGAAATAAAAGTCTCAGTTACACCATTACAATTCCTTATAAGCAACCACTCTTATCAGATCTATTCAATGAATTTTAATAAAAATGCATGAGAACTAAAAGATATCTGCAAAGAAGAATGATTTTCCCTATTTTACTCCTCCTCTTTTCATTTACTTTACCTTCTAATGTACTGCTAACACGCAGGACATTTGGACTATCCATTGGAAGCAGTCGTGAAGGCAAAGGCATATCACCCTGTCCCTCTACCAGGTATACAAATTCTCCAGTCTGAAACACAGAAACATACACTTTCTAATTCAGAAAGCAACTCATGCAGAACAAATGGCAAAACATTAAAACTAAAGATAATCTAGTAATACTGACGATCTGATTTACAACATGATTTATGTATTCAGGAGACCCATTATTTTAAAACTACTTTTAAATAAAATGATCATTTCAAACCCTGCTATGATAATAAAGTATCTTTAATTAAGCACATTAAATGTAAAAAGTCCAGAAATTTCAACAACGAGGTGAATCCTTTCCAACTCATCAGGTATTTAACTGAATGAGGATAACCTGAACGATAAATATCATGATAAAATGAAATTTAATCATGTGCAATTAGCCACATACATTTTAAATATATACACCAGCTGACTGTATTGCTCGTCACTATTAAGAACTTTTGTAAAAAAGTATTTATGGTAATTTTAAGCTAGTAAAATTTTTAATCTCTACAGGGGAAGAAAGAGCAGAAGTGAAAGCAGGTTAGCACCATGTACAAATTTTCCATTCAGAAGAAAGAAAGTTAACAAATTTTATTTATTTCGTCTAAATTAATGAAAAAAGCCTACTGAAGCATCTGAGTAAACACAAATGTGACCTAGAAAAAAGAAAGACAGTAATTTGCCACAGAGGAAAGGATAAATTAGTTAACAGAGAAAAAGCATTTTGAATTATAGAAGAAATAAATAGGGCATAAATGCAAGACAGAAAAGTATTACAAAAAGAAACTCATTAAAAATATTCCACACTGTGAAGATTTCAATATGAATGTTCAAAACTAAAAGATATCTAAATTAGGTATCTGAAGTATTAGGATTAGTTTATCAATCTAGACTAGGCAGGAGATTGTGAATAGATACACTACTATTGTTGTTTTGATGACTTCCTATTGTTTACTGCAAACTTGTTTGGACTACATCAGTTTCTGCTGATTGTGAGGTAAAGGATTAAATGCTGCTACAACAAGACATATAATTTGCAAGGTCATCCTTCAAGTTTCTGTAAGCTACCTCCTGTGAAATCCTGCCCTAGAAATGCATATCCTGTCCTTTATTCTTCATTCAAGATAGGAGGAAAATTATTTCTATCACTTAGTCCACCTGCTCACTAATGCAATTTTTTCCATCTACCATGGGTCAATAAAATAAGATAAGCCTGCTTTTTATTTTACCTTTATTCATAGCTTTGTCAGCCTTTTATGTTAGGGCTGAAAACATTGCACATATGTTTCTGACACAGCAGAAGGAGAGGTATTCAACCTTGATGGCATTTTCTCCCTTCCCTTGGTTCAAGAGTTCAGACAAATCTTTTTTTGAAAAGGTTTACAAACATATAGCAAAATTGGTTTCCCACACACAAACTAATAGTCACTCCTGGGAACCTATTTAAACAGGAATTATTTCTGTTTGACACAGTGGTTTGCCTCCATAAGGACCATTAACAAGCTCTCAGCATACAACTAATTTCATGAAGGTACTGGTTGCTAGGATGCCATTCTACTATCATTTACTTTCCTTATCATCACTGACATCAACATGCTTATGTGTGAAGAGAAACTCCCCTATTTCCCTCCTTGCTTTGAAAAAGTCTGGCTTTTTGACCTCCACAGAATGCAAATCTTGTTTTCTTTTTGCTGAGGTTTTTCTTGACGCTTTGGAAAAGAATGGGTATCCTACTGCATTTTGAGAGTTTAGGTAGTATCCATGGTTTTAATACTTTATATTTCTAGTTCTGATCAGCTGCAAATAGGAGAGCACAAAAATTTTGTAGAGGTTATTGTTGAAAAAAATAGTTAATAAAATAGCTGTTTAACTATTTCTAACTATTTATTATAATCCCATTCCTAACCGATATTTCAAAACAATGTACAACTACTAGGTATTTGCAGTTCTCCATGAAAGTCAATTTCAAATTAAGAACAACACATAGTTAAACATTAGTAAACTCTTTAATTTTATATTAGACATTCAGCTGTGAAAGTCTGGACTGCCACTTTTAAATTACATTTTCACAAACAATTATCACTGAAAAGGGTTGTTGACATGTAAATTAGCTCCCAGAAACAAAGATATAGAGACAAAAGCAACCTGATTATCTGTTAGTCAATACAGAATTTCTTCTCTGAAGAGATCTATGCTAATAATTTGAAGAATGTCAGTGTCATTTTTCTTAAACACAAAGAAATATTAAAACAAATCCTTGAGAAATGTTATTAAAAAATTGTGCTGTCATTTCAAACATTAGAAAAGCTAACATCTACATTCTTTCAGAAAAAAAAATCAAGGAACATACTTAAGTAAGCCAGTGAAATGGAACCAATGTAGCTTCTTGCTTTTATCACATAAATGTAGTTGATGTAATGACAGACAGTATTCCTAGTCAGACTCAAGTATTAACTGGTGATTTGGATCTCAACACCTTCTTCATTGATTGCAATAAAGCAACATTCTTATTCTGACTACTGTTTTAGCTCATTTGTCACAATGGGTAGGAAAGGTTGGTAGGAAAAAAACTACAGAAATAATGAATTAAGTCATTTGTAAGATTACATGCAGCATAAGTCCATAATTGAACGATATGAACTTCATAACTATATGAAGCCACTTGATCTTCATACGGCTTGGTAGCTCCAACTGTTGGTTTGTCCATCAGAAAATGATATGTTTGGAATATCGCAGCCATATACACAATACCTAATAAAGCCAATTTCTTCCTGTGCCATTACTGAATTGCTCTAAAAACATGCTAGCTATTTTGCAGTTTCCTCCTCCCCTTGGAGATTTACCTCATTGTCTTGCATACACTGCAATTATGTGGATGGGACTTAGTTTTTCTAACCTGAAGTGCTATTTATCAAAAACTTTGCATGTTCAGCAGCCTTTAAATGCATTACACCTACTTAGCTAAGCTGAAAGGAGTGGGAGTTTGAGAAACGGTTAATATATAAGACACAGCAGTGGCTTCTCAGAGACTTTAATACTTCCTGCTATGACAAGATCAACTAGTCAACTAGTCAACTAGTTCTTTGTTATGTCTAATTTTAGATGTTTATCACCTCTGTGGGCAACATCTTATGGTTTTCAGCAGCTATCAGAAATGCTCTTTCCCTCCTCACCTGAGGGCTAACTGTTCTACAGCTCTGATCACAACTCCTTCTTGATTTGCTTCCTTCACATAAATGCATTGTCATTTGCCTTCTCTTCATTAAATAACTTTGTTTTTCAGGCTCTATATTCTGCCTAATGTAGCACAAGACTCTTATTTTCAGTTAGGGCATAAAGTACTGCTTCTAAAAGAGAAATAAAGAGGGAGAATGCCAGTCACAGAGATTTAAAGAGTATAAAAGCATAGCAAGTAAAAGAAGATTCTCAGATCCGCTCCCAGAAACCAGTAGCTTAGGGATTTCCTTATCTGGAGACTGCATCTAGATCATTACACTGAATAAAAACTGATGAACTTAACCTTCATGAGTATAATTTCTATTTGAATTAATTTACAGTTTAGCATCTGAAGTGTCCTGTGACAGTTGAACTCCAGAAGTCAAGTATGCTGTGTACAAAAAACTACTTACTTTGGTTCAGTTTGTATCTCCTGCCACAATCATTCTCTATTAACTTTCTGCAAACTACTCATAATTTTATGTACCTGTCATGTCCCTTAACCATCTTTTTTAAGTTAAAGAACATTATCCTTTCTAGTAACTGTCTCCATGAAGAAAGAATTTCATACATCTGATCATCCTTCCTGGGTTGTTTTTTTCTGCTTCTATTATGTTGTTTGCTGGAGTGACTAGAACTACACACCATATTCTAGATCTGTCCATCATAGATCTTTACAGGGGCATACTGAGTTTTCATTTTTCAATGTCTATTTCTTTCCTGATAATTTTTTTTAATGATGATGAGCATTGGTTTGATTTTTCATTGAACTATCCACAGTGATATTTATCCTCTAACATGAGGACATTTATACAACGTTTTTGTGAGTGATTCCCTGGTGCCTGTAAGGGAAGGCTATGGCATTAGCTCATTTCTCATTGTAGGCATTAACAGACTGTCCCTCTTCTACCTCTCACAAATTTTCAAGAAACTCAAGTGAACGGTATGTTTTATAAACCTTCCAGCCATGTGGCTTTATTTCTTAAAAATGGCCAGTGGTTTCAAATACCCAACAGGGACGGACAGACAGACTTGGATATCCTTGCATTAGTTTCATTTTCCTTTAAAGAACAGGAAAAAAATAAGAGACCTAGTAAAAACAAACACTGAATATAGCTTGACTGAGAACAGTAGCAGAGAACAATAATAGTCTCGTATTTTATATCAAGAAAAAACACAGAAACTCAGAATGTGCAGGAGAAAAAGAATACTTCATTTAGTTTTGGGGATATTGTTAGACCATGAAAATGTGGCAGAGAGAATGGTAAATATATGTAATTGCATAGAGGGAAAGCTGACATCTGGAGGTTGTATTACAAAAGTCAGCAGCAGAATGCAAGCCTTGAGATCAACCACACACAAAAGAAGATCTGAGAAAAAATAGGGTGCTGAAAAACATTGACAGCTGACAAAAAACAACAGAGAAGTTAAAGAGGTGGAAAGATGGACTTATAAAGACACAGAAATAAGAAGATTGAGACTACTGAGATAAAGGACTACATGGACATCAAAGAAGCTGGCATGAAAATTTTAAGTTGTGAAAGCTGGCCGACAACAGGTCTTGGTAATTTGATTAAACTGAAAGTCAGTATTCATGTACATTTTCAAAAGTTTTAGCTACAGTGGTGACAAGGACTGAATGGAAATCAGATAGGCAAGTAGTTCAAAAAAGGAGGAGAGAGGAAAAAAAATTTTCTACTTTAAATGACAGTATATCCTTGATACAGTAGAAAATACAGGAAAAAGTACAGTACAGTAAACACTATATCCCTTCCCTGCCTGTATTTCATTAACCTAAGACTAAAGCATCACTCTTAAGATCACCCACATTAAGACAAATGGTTTAAATTTCCTATTTGTTTTGTAGTTGAGTTGTCTAGGAAGGCCAAAGTAATATTCTTTATAGTATTATTAGTAGTAATGATTTTACAGTAAAAGGTAACTCACGGCGTTCCATACAATTCTAACTCTATGGAGGTTAAAGGGCAGTGACATTTGGTTTATATTCATTAGCTGCAACCTGTAACCTTATGCAAAAATGTTGCCTATGTTTGATCAATTTCTTACGTAACATTTTCCTCTCAGAATTATTGGAATATAATACTTTAAACAAGAAATGAAAGAAAATATTTCCATTTTCAAAAGGTAGCATATACATCACATCTTTGTAATTGTATACACGTAATTACCCTAAAATTCATACATAACCAATTAGAATATTCATTTACCGTGTTTACACAGAATTAGCAAACATATCTGAAAGCATGAAATTTTACAAAAATTATCTTGATTCTTGACTGACAAGGTTATCACATAAAAACCACCTACAGAATATACTTTCTATTCTTACCAGTTCATTAACGAGAATGACAGTGCAGTAACGTTTTTCCAGGTTAAAGGGAAGAAAGTCAATCTCTAATCCTGCAGAACTTCTGCCTTCCAAGAACAGTGTTTCCACTGGACTGAAGAATTCATGCAGGACACTGGATTGGCCAGCTGTTAAAGTAACTTTTAATGGTTGTTTATATACAACAGAATAGATTGTAAAATAATGTAGCTACCTGAGTTTAAAAGTAAAGATACTGTAAACAATGTGCTGTAGTAATCAGCATTTAAGGCACTGCCAAATGACACCTGTGAACATGCAGTAATACTGCATGCTTTAAGTATTACATAGACACATTCTGCTAACTAATTTCATTCCTATTCTGTGTATAGAGACAAAACAATGGAAAACAGAGTGCCTCTCACTATCAAAAAAAAAAAAAAAAAAAACCTCTTTAAGAATGTACAGCCTATAAGCAAATAACTTCTCCTGCTAGAAAGAACAGTACAGTACAATATCATTTAAACAAATAATCTTGTTCTCAGTGACAGTAACTACATGTTATGTTATAGGATGAAATCCTCCAGAACAGACAAAAACTAAATTTTGCTAAGCTTACTTTCTATGCATCCTTTCACAAAAACATTAAGGTGACAAAGTGCTGAGATGACAAAGTGCTGAGTGTCATGAGACCCCAAGAATCTTATCGGTGAGTCTGGCAGTCTGACTACTTTCTCAATGAATGTTCTTCATCTGCTGAGCCCATTTTGATAATAAAGAATGCTTTAAAACCTGACTTTCATTCAACCATGGCCAGCTAACCTTCCAGAAGGACCAGCTGACTGAAGAGTAGAAGTGAAAATGCAGGCAATAGAAATGAAAAAAGACCACATGAGAAACCTTATGTCAAACTCAGGACAATTAAGTAGAACTAATTTACCCCAAAATAGCACCCAAGAATCAAACTGAAGGAGGCCATTTCCCCACACTCACTACTTTTCCTCTTCATAGTCAGAAATTGTTTTCCTAAGAAGGAAAACAGGAATTTCCCAATATTCCCTCTTCAACCAACACTTAAGTTTGATGTGAATTTGATGTCTCCAAAATTTACATTAAAAATGACAAAAACATCTTTCCAATAGTACCCAAGCACCATTTTTACCCTTCCATCAAATAGGGTAAGGTAGTCCTAGCAGTAAGTAATTTCTGAATAAAAGAAGGCATAACTCAAAGTTTGTCTCCTGTCAGAGCGTTTCTCACCCAAGGTATGTCAGACTGTGGAGCAGACAGAACCAGTCTTGTGAGAATCCTCCCACCCCACTTAATCTCTGAATACTGGGAAAATAAAACCATCTTCAAAGAAGTATCATTTATTAAATAATTTTTTTGACAATGATCTCCTTTTTATTATGGCTGTTCACTATGGTAAAGTCATCAGGACTACAGCACAGTTTTAGAAGCCACTACACTAAATTAAATATAAAATATCAGATGATAAACTCTCCTATAAATAGTAACTACTGAGAATATTTCAACTGTCAAAATTTTGCTTATGCACATGCTTTAGCTGATGCCGTAGAGACAGGAGAGAGATTTTGCAGAGGTACTTACAGCCATTAATGTAGTTCTCTTCATTTAGATCTTCAGGTACTGCACTACCTTTATAGTTTAATATGTTATTTTCGGAACTAAAAGGGAAAAACAGAAACAAAAGACATACTCTAAAGCTGGACATTTCTATTTTTAATAAATAGCTTCTTTTCTTTATGAATAAATACTGGAAAAGCAAATGTTTTCAAGAAAAACATTTTGGAACAATTTACCCATCAGGGATATTAAAAGCCTTCTCTTCTGCTTAAGTTAGTCATATTTATAGCACAGCCATCACATCCTACCTTCAATTAATCTGTGTGCTCTCTCTGCAGTAGCCATATAAACAAAATTTCACATTAAAAAATACAACTCCAGTTTTAAAAACTTTCTATGATATTTAGTGGAAAATCAGTTTTAACCACTGCCCAATAGCACCTTTTTCAGTGATCCTAATGCCAATTCTTCTCCTTATAGTTTCAATACCCTAAGAAATATGCAAAGAAAAACTGTCCCCTGGTGCATCCTGAGGTGACAGGCCTTGCATTCCTCTGATATCCTAGCAGGTTTCCAATCAGTCTTTCTATTTTTTTCCCTAAAGCTATTCTAGAAATTCATCTAAAAAACCTCCAAACCAAGTTCAGGTTAGATATATTGTTCTCACTTTAGGACTCCTATGTATAGCTCTTGGGGACATGTCTTTAAGCTTCTTCTCACAGAAACTGATTTGCAAAAGTAACAGTCTCCTTATCAGAACACAGTGCAGATGTTAGCTTTGCTCCTGCCTAAATGTCTTTTTAAGCCCCAAACTTTTCCCCATTGACCTTCTTCCTAGCCCAGCTCTGTTCTTTTTTTAAGGAAGAAATATTCTGCTTTGTTCACAATAACTCAGTTACCTCATCCAGGCACAATGATGTGAGCTAACTGAACCAATTTTATCTGGCTATATATGGGCCACAGTGCCTTAACACAACATTAACATTTAGGAACAATAACAGTAAGACATTCTAAGTTAGATTTTTTATATTAATCACAATTCTAGGCTAGGTATCCGTATGCTATAGAATCCTTTTGTTGTTGTTGTTGTTGTTACATGCACGTATAGAGAAACATTTCACGTTTATTAATTTAATTAGAAAGCATATCAGTAGGTCATATATGAAAAAATGAGAACTACTTAGCAAAAGATGGTTCTAACCTATGGCTCAGAAAAGTCTGGTTCAGTCTTTGGCTCAACTATGCACTTATGGAAATTAAGGCCAGAATTTGTGGTTTAAACTCTATCTTGTGTTTAAGCTCTGGTTCTGCTACCATCTGGAACAGAACTCTGCCCAGTTGAACAAACAAAAAAAGGGACAGCTTAAATGTTTTCATCTATAATTTATGATAACTAACTAATTAATTCAAAGAGCTGCCTGCATATGTTTTCTTTATATATTTTATACAGATCTCATTTTCTAAATTCCAGCTTAAAAATAACATGCACATTGAGATAGATATTTATTCAGACTTTTAAATCAGGTAGCCACATTAGAGTAGTAAAAAACACATCACAACACATCTTATTATAAAATAATAGATAACTTTACAAAAAGTTATCTAATGTAATCAAGCCCCAGTAGAAATCAGAATTTTGGATAATAATATAATAAGCGATTTAATAAGAAGTCTACTTTTTCTGTTATTTAAGATAGGATGTTCCTGCTTTTAACAAATGAAAGCCATTAATCTTGCCAAAACATAGATTTTACACTAAGTCTAAGAAATGTGAACATTGATCAACATTCATTCCAGCTCATGCAAGGTCCAAATCTAAATTATCAAATAAGAAAATTCATGTTGAAATTCCATAATCACGTATGCCAGGGTTTCCCGAACTGCAATAAAGCAGTAGTACACAAACTATTTAAAACTTGTGAACAAACATATACATATATATATACATATATATGTATACATAGAGCAAGAAAGAGAGAGAGATCATTTTTTTCTTAGAGGAAAAAGGACACAAATATTTAGGGGAAATAAAAATGCAGCATAGACAGCTGAACATTTGCATATGTCATGGCAAAAGATACAGAGCTGATGCTGCCACTGTCTCTACATGGAATAACACATTTCTCTTAGAGTGCTGATTTCCAAACAAATTTGATTTGGCATCCCAAATCTGCCTTTTTTTTATATTGAAGTGGAAATTAATTACCTAAAATAGATTTTTTCTAACATTGTTTAAATGTATTGTTTTACTTCACGAAAATTATTATACAAGAAATTACTGAAATTTAGTTATGCGCACATGGTTTACAACCTTTCTGTTCAGAGAACAAGTACAAACTGGGACATAAATTTTGCATGACTTTCTGTACAAAGGTTAATTTTTCCCTTGGCTCTCTGAATTGGGGAATTTATACCACACAATGAGCAAAAGGGAGTGTAAAATCCCCACCTAAACACCTTACTCTTTTCATGGTAATATTGCTTTACAGGTATATTTGAAAAGAACAGATATACTTGAGAAACAACTTACAAGAAATTCTTTGTTTATTCCTATCCCTCAAAAAGCAAATTGTGCTTCTTACCATCTTATTTCCTTGATATTACTCAATTTTTTTTTTTTTTATCCTTGCTCACAAATAATTTCTACCACTCTTAACAGGAGTTAAGAGTGTGCAGTTATGTTTAAGGAAGGACGGTATTGTTTAATTTACAAGCACAGGTAAGAGCTTATAGATGCTGCAAAACTGTATTGTAATGTATCTCAAAGAATTACTACAAGTAGATTTTCAGCTCTAGACTCAGGTTTAATATTACCCGCACATAAAAGTCATTCTCCCCGAGCCATAAAATTTGATGAACCAACTTATAGCAAACAATGATTACATACTGCATTTGATAGCTATTGGGTCTGTGTTAAAATAAATTGTTAATCTTGCCAGGCTAAGAAAGAATCACAACCTTAAATAAATGGACTTGTAAAATTCTCACGAGATGTTGTCCTGGAGACTCATTTTAATAGCTATACATAAAGGCCATTTTTCAGAAAGGAAAATGATCTCTGAAGTATGTGAATATAACATACTATTTATTCTATAGTTGCAAATAAGTATTTATCTCACATAAAAATATAAAAATATAAATTTTACATGAGTCATCTCTTTCATTGTTTTATCTTTGATTCAGAATGCCCCCCCATGATTGCAGAAATTGAGACTGCAGCAGAAGAATCATTGTAAAGATAATTAACTGTTCAAATACTGTATGAAGAAATAACCTAATATTACAAGGAACTATATTACACACTGAGACCATACAGAGTACAACACAGTTGGGGTGAATTGAGTAAATCCTATTTTCAGAGACAAATTACAGAGAAATTCCTTGCACTGATTTGATGTGGTATTGAAGGTCTCTCTCTGTGAGTTTATTCTCACCCAAATGAAATATGCACCTGCAGATGAGTGAGTGGAAAGAGAAAGAAAACAGTGTTGCGGAAGACGTACATTTTACCTCATTGCTGTTTTAAAACCAAAAGGAATAGCAACTCATATAGTAATAAAAAGAAAAGCACTATGATTAAGAACAAGAGAGATAAGAAACATGGTTATGTCCTCAGACTGGCTCAATACATCCCCTTTTAAAAATGGGTTAGTCTGTTCTGGCAGAACAGCTTAATGCTGCCATAAATTACATCTATGAAGACAGTTTGTTATGGCACTAAGCCCAAAGTAGTGTCCTATCAGGCCTTACATACCAAGTATTCTGCTCCTTGTTAACAGTGAAGTCTACTGCATGGAAAGCATCCCTGGTAAAGAAGCCCATACGAGCTCCAGCATCAAGCTTATTCATGTGTTGTGTGGACACAATGGTCAAGGATCAATGCCCTACTGGAGACTAAGCACCTTCCAACACACCGTGGATCAGGTCTCTAAGTCAAGCATTAGAAGTGCTTCAGTTTAATGGAGGGAGTGGTGACCAAGCAACTTCACAAACTGTTAGGGGCAAAGGCTGGTTAATGAAGAAGCCTCTCAATTGCTAGGTACCGAGTCCCAGCTGGGACAGAGTAAACGGCAGGTACAAGTACTTTCACGTCATTTTAGCAATGATTTAGTCTAACCTATTCAGATTTGTTCTTAAAAATTACTTATATACTGGGGCATTGGTGAAAAATAACTTAGTAGCCTCACCTCTGAGCTGTTAGTTACTACTTCCTACTTAGTACTATAAAGTGGCTGGCTTGCCTTGTTAGCAGCTATGCCAGAAATCAAGATCAAAAGCAAAATCATCTGATCATGTAGTCATAGCCATACATGCGCAATGGTGCACCAGTCCAGGACACTCTTAGGTCCAGGGTCCAAAGAGGTCAATGACTCTGTTTTCAGAGTTCAAAATATGTTTTCCAACATATTCTCACACCAGAAAAATTACTTTGTTTTCTGTATTTGGAGCAGAATTTACTAGATGATTTTTTTCAGTCCCTTCCAGTTCCAGATTCTATATATGACTGAGGTGAACATAAAACTAAAATGCCAGGCATCATGGGGAAATCTAAGTCCACTAGTAGCTGCTTCATCCAATAAACTTGGAAGACAGAAGCAAGTAGATGTTTTAGAGAGAGAAGGGATACAATGAACTGTTTACTAATGCCCTGAGAAATATTGAAACATTTGAAGAGAAAACTCATATGTAAGATATTAGCCAGTTTCCACACACTATGGGATGTTGCTTATGATCTCAGAACAAAGATTAGGATATAAAGTAAAACAGAAGCTCTCCAAAAGAGGTATTAAGACTTACGCTAATAGAGAGAAATTTCTAATCTATCAAATATTAATCAGAATTGTGATGACTCCTAGCAGTCCATTTCTAAAATACATTTGCTGAAGACAGCATAAAAAGTTATTAATGCTGTACTTCATAATCTATATTACATACGGACACAATACAGCCTTTTATATCTTCACTTTGTTTATTCTATGAGATAAGTAAATACAAGCATTCTGCCTAGCATAACTCTTTCCTTGATACATGAAACTGCCTAGAACAGAAAGTAAAACAACAAAACTTAGGAAATATAAAATATTTGGAATTCTTGGTGATATTCCTGGTAAAAAATTAAATAAATTAGCATTAAAAAGCTATATTCTGCAAAGCTTGACTTCAAGTTCATTAATTACCTTTTCCTTCTTTGCTTCAGAATGAGTTTTTCCTGCCATAAAAATATTTAACCACATTAATGGCCTTTTTCCAAGTCAACTTGTGCAGTCATGAGCCATCCTAATGATTCATCCACACCTTAACGCATGCACTACACTGATTATTCACGATCTTGGAATAAGACTACTAGCGAATCCTTAGTACTTTCGTTACCACTTCCTAGTTTTATAGAAGGGAAATTATGAAAGAAAAATTAACTAATAAATGTCACCTTGAACTTTTACCGTCATTCTATACTGTTTTATGGACATCAGTCAAACTACCTGCATGCTTGAAAACTACTTTATAAGAAGTTTTATATCCAAATTCCTGGGCCATGCAGCATGCCTTTCTCCACCTGGTTGTCCTTCCACAGATAGTAGATAATGTGGGCACAAAGGTGTTGGCCACAGAGAACAACTGAAGTGTCAAGGGCTTGGAAAAGCACAGAAGAGTGCACAAAAAAAAAAAAAAAATCCAGGCACATTTGTTATAGTATATATGAAAGAAAAACTGTACCAGCCATATAAACAAAAATTTGCTCCATTCAAAAATTAACTCAAAGAAGTACCGTAAGCAAAGGAAACAAACAAACAAAAAAAAAACCCAACTTGTCCACTAGGATAAAAGGACCTTAAACTCTCCGGCGTTCTCCTCACAGGAGCTTTCTCCTATCCCAGAAGAGATGGCCCAGACACCATGGTTACTGAACGTCCATCCCTGCTTCTAGTAATACACAACTGACATATCCCATTCTCTACTAGAAGGCTTGTCCAGCTAGTTGGAATTGGGCAGGAATTACACGTATGACTTGACTGCAAATGCCTGGGATAGCATATATTCCTTTGGAGGATCATGTACACTAATTCACAAGAAGACAGTACTTTTTACAATTGGCTGGTAGCCAGGCTCTCATGTGTGGTATCTTGCTGGCAAAACTGCCAGACCATCTCACTTGCTGCAGTTGCTATCCAAACTCAGCCAAAATGGTCCTTGAGCTTTGGAATAGCCTACAGCATCCTTCCTGAGTCCTTCAGGAAGACTGGTCATGGCAGAACCACAGGATACACCTGTGAGGAAGGTCCTTCCCTAGGGTCCTCCTCTGCTTCCTGGAAGCAACCAGCATGGACAGGTCTATGCTTACTGTACCACTGAACGATAGCCTTCTAACCAAACATGTCATTCAGCTCCCAATGGACAAAGAGGTCTTGCCAACTACTGACACCCTGCATCAGACATGGGCTACTGTCAGTTTTTTCAGCTTAAACAGCACTGTTTCCCAGTAAGGCTACAGCTGGTCTGGGCTCTAGCCTTATGCTGGGGTATCTTCCCAGCACGATAAGCCTGTGGACTCACACTGACTAAAGGGTCAGTCTCCTCTTTGCTATTGATGAAATAATTCTGGGTGCCTGCAATGCTGCCAAGGGGAACAGTGGCAGGTAAGAGGGCTGCCTGCCAGCCAAAGCTTGTTACAGTGAGGTTGAAAGGGGACTGACACATCTGGGGGGCACAGTATAAGGACGCAGTAGAAAGTATGAGACCGTGAGACTCATTGGGAACATAGCTGCATGGATGATCAAAAGGTTAGGATCAAAGCACACAGATGGGACTATCGCAATAGAATCATGTAGACACAATCAATCATGCTCCTATTTAGAGTGTAAGCACTTTGATTTTTAGATTATGTTTTAAGCTGAAAGAGCCCTTAGACCAAAGGGCCCCTGTTCTGTAGATGGCGTTTTCTGGATTTACCAAAAGAGATAAAATGATTGCAGATACAATCTTATTATTGATAAGTAATATACTGCAGACATGTCAATTCTTTTAACACAAATTTCGGAAGTTTGTTATGTTCCATTCAAGAAAGACTCGTTCTTCAATCAATCTTTTTAGACTGATTTATTTCTTAGCAATAAATTAAGCTGAAATATGCATGATGATGAAAAATTCTCTTCTGATTATTTCAACAGCTTCTCATACTACTAGGTACAATTTACTAGTAAAATCTGTAGACATCAACGGAATTACCAGGGTGGCTCTATTCTTCTTTTTTTGTACGAGGTCTTGGAAAGTACTTTTAGACAAACACTGTTTTGGTCCTGAGAGAATTCTGAGTAAGGTTTATACAGTTTTCTAGTTCATTTTCTTCTCTTGCTTAAATCAAAAATGGGGCCATATGTTAATGGTACTTGAATTCTAAATGTCATCCATCTCCCCAACAGAACTGACAGCACAGAAGATAGAACACTAATTCTTTATTACATCACATTTTGAATTACATTCAGAAAAGATCAAATGTCTTTTTGGCAAAAAACATGAGAAGTAATGTCTAATCAAATCAGTCCACCATTTGTTTAGTCAGCTGACAGTCTGGACATCTTATCAGAATAAGCTGTAATTATGATCATGCTCATTTTTTTCTAATATGCATTACATGAAATAGATATGGTTGCTACAGTTACCTGTAATTTTTGTACTAAAATCATTGTACTGAAATTGGCTATTCATTTCAAAACTCAGAATCATTAATTGCTAAAGGTTCAACTCTTGCAGCACACCTGATAAGTGTAGCTTGTCCATGTAAGTGCACAGAGCACCCAGGACACAGTGCAGCTCACAGAACACAAACAAGGGACAGAATGATACTGAAAGCATCTACCTAAAAAAAAAAAAAAAAAAAAAAAAAAAAAAAAGTAGGTAACAGTGTTTTGGTGGCTACAATATTCTTTCTGGATAGTGTTTTGGGGCTGGGGTATTTCACACATTCATTGCAAGAAAGTTGTTCATGGTGTATTTTCAAAGCTAGATATTGCTTCTCCTCTTTTGAGAAGAAACTTGATTTGTTAAGCTTTGGTTACCTTTTCTGTGGATGACTTTTCACTTCCCTTTTTTTTTAAAACAAAAGATACTATACTATTCCAACAGTGGATTATGAAGAACTACAAGTAGTTCTCTTTAGCTGAATTGCCTAACATATGAATGCAGCCTCTATTGTTAAAAAGATAGAATGAACACTTAATATTTCACTCAATGATTGAAAAATAACATTATTAAACTCTGACAATTATTAAAACAATGGTGCAATTCTTAATATCTGACAAGTTCAAAAAAAATGCATTAGGTATTTGTTCTTCCTCTGTGGTAGGTCACTTCTAGGGAATGCCACAAATTTTAGTTCTCAAGTAGGTTTTCAATTGTCTCTTTTGCCTTTAACCCATGCCTTTAATCAGTGTTTCTGATATAATCTCCCCACTTCAATGCCCATAAAGATTTTTGCCTGTTCACCCAAATTTCCTGATATTTATTACATAGTCCAACAATTAAAGCCAGTGAAGATAGAAATACTTTTTCTTGGGCTATGAGTCTTCTTAAGCATGCATCTTTCCTTCTGTTGTATTTATCCTTGACTTCCATTCCAATTACTCTCTGCTATTTATCCTTTGCCATTTTATCACCTTTATCATGCTGACTTTGAACTCTCCTTCTCCTCCCACATTTCCTATGTCAGAAAATCTGTCCATGGTGAGCTAAGCAATAACACCCAGGCACGAAATTATACTAGCTTATATCTATATTTCTGCATTAATCTCCGCTCGTTCTGTCTTGCAAATCCATCTCCAATGGCCTACTGAACCTGTAACATTTTAGACTCCTGCACAATTCTCCAGCACAACTCCAGAATTCTGTAGACTGCCTATCTCTTACTCTTGCACCTTCTAAAATCGTGGCCTTCTTCATTCCGAGAATCAAAGCTATTCCTTCTACTTTTAAGGTCCTAATAAACTGGAGGTAGTCCATCTTACTGACATTTCTTGTCAGCACTTCTTTCAGTTACCTAAGTCACCATGGTTGCCCCTACCACACCATCAACATTTCAGCTCTAAATCCTACTTTCTCTATCACTTCTTCCTTGTGGCAAATTGCACCCATTCCCACATCACCCATGCTCAGAACATTTTCATCCATTTCAGATTTAAATTCAAATATTTATCTCTTCTCTACGGCTTATGAACAAATCATCTCTAAAATGTTTTAATAATATTACATAATTCTACTATACTTTTATGTCCTCACCTATAATTCTTTATAACTGGTATGCACAAGCTATACATAAAGATATTACACTAATAAAATTGTATAATTCAATATTGTATAATTAGCAATTGATATTAAAAACTTACCTAAATGTTTTCTCTTGCTTTACTTCCCTGGCTTGACACACTTGCTCTGGCCGACTTAAGTAACTTGTGGATTCCAGCAGAATGACCCTGGAATATGGAAAGTACTTACAATCTCTTTATTTTTAACTTGCAGAATGAAGAAAAAAACTGGTCTATTATAGCTTTCAAATTAAGGCTTGTTAAAGAAGCTTATTGTTTGCATTTGGGGATGCTTTAAAATACAGCAAAATTTAAAAATGAGATTTTTCTCCTTAAATAGATAGTCTTCTTTGTTTAACAGTTCAAAAAATTTTGCACAATTTAAGCCATGGAATTTTTAAAGCTTACGTAAACATGGAAAATCGTGAGACATTTATTCAAGGATTGTTTATTATCCTAAACCTCATTAATATCATAGATTGATCTGTAATCATAGCAGAAGTTTACAGCCATGTCATGACATGCACATCAACTTGAAAGAAATTTTTTCAAAAATTTAAAAAAGCAACATTTTAGAAACAGAAAAACAATGCACATTTCAAGACTGAGACAAATCATATATTTTTTTAAATTGGAAAAAAATTTCTAAAATGTAATTCACACCAAGACTGCCACTAAATTAAATGAGTGAAGAATTAATTCATAGAGATTTGAGGAAAAAAAGTAAGTTAATTTTCTTTTGCTTTCGTAACTAAAGTGTGAATCTATTAAACTACAGTCAATTGTGTTTTCACTAACAAACCTCAAACAATCACTTCATTTTTCCTAGAAGACTCTGATCTTACTTGCTTTTGTGTACACTACATTGTGCGCACTTTACTTCCATTTTAGGTAATGGATAATTCATTGACCTACTGCTAGTTATTACCCAAGAATTACAGTTGTTGTATCATTGTAAAATTTCTGTTATATAGCACCAGCACACAATTTTTTCACCTTAAACAAACCAGATTTCTGCATTTTCTCTCCACTCACAGAGGACAGCAGAAACAGAAGGAAGATAACAGACTACACAGTAAAAATACAGAAGCCAATGACAACAAGCATTGCACCAGATGAAGATCTGAATTCAAGGTCTTCAGTGGAACCACATCAATACATATCAGCATTAATTGATGCTCTGCCCCACAATTTAATCTGCTATTAAAAAAAACAGCACTGACCATCAGATACTGTAATATCTTATGACATAGAAATATTTTTCTATTCCTGGGTAAGAAATAGCTGCAGTACTTCACAGAGAAATGCAATTGATGATTTTGAAAGTATTTAACTTGTTTTACTTAATGAAGTACAAGTATTCAGTAATCTTTAAAATATATATATATACATGAATATTATAATCTATGAATTGTAAAAACAGAAAACATTACTTAATTGATTGAACAAGTAGCACCTAACAAACAACAGAATGCCAGGAAAGGACTGGTTTAGGATGCAATATTTACAGCTTTTGGAAATATCTGACATTTGCTACTTATGTGACACAAGTTTAAAGAGGCTCATCTTTTTAATCTGTCCTTTTTTTAATAGAGTGCTATGTTATACATCTAGTTTTAAGATTTTCAGCACTATTTTCTATAAAAGAGCTACTGCTTTGGTATCAGAGGTGCACTTCTGCATGTTATTTGCAGCTAAGCAATACGCCCCTCATGGAAGACTAGATGGCTCAGAACTTTGGAAATATGCTACAAAAAGTTTTTTACTTGTAGGTTACTGGTTCAAATGTGGCCCAATTCGATAATTACTTCAGGAAGTTTTCATGTAGCTGTTAAATGGTATATATGAAATTAAATGACTTAATTGCCTTAATCTATTCTTTCTGAAAGAGTTATCCACATCACAGAACTGATTACAGACTGCCTCACTGACCACCTCAAAGATGAAAAAAAAGTACAGAAACTAAATAAATTCATATGATTCCTATATAGGAGGTTTATGCCAGAGCACACTGCTGGAGCAGTGAAAAACAATCCTGTTACAGGTGTCTATACCAAACCTACTCTGTGGACAAAAAAGAAATTTCATTCTCAGCCAAAGCAGCATATATATTAAAACACACCAGTAAAAGAAATTAAAAATGTTCTCGTAAATAAATGAATGACATGAACCAATGTTTAGCTCTGAAGAGTAAAGACAAAATACAGAGCCAGATCACATAAAATGAGATAGGAAAGAGGTGCAGGATTCTATTCATGACATATCAGGAAAATAATGTTTATAACTCTGGAAGTGTTACATCTATGGTGAATACAAATGAAAAATTAGATTAACCGATAGTGATGTGAGACCCAAGGCAAAAGAAAATTTTTCTTTTGCATGCTTAATAATTTAAACAACAGGATAAAGCAGACTGGGGAAAAAATAACCAACTATTAATTAATATAGTTTATTTCTCTTTGGAATTCTGCTGAACCTCAGCCAAACACAAAAATACAAGCAAGGTTCATGAACTCCATTAGATTAAAGCTCTAGCTTTATTGCTTACACTGAGACGGATTTCAATTAAGGTTTATTTATCTTCTTTATTCATTATGATAGCCTCCACTTCATAGTGCTTCTAACAATTTTGGCAATGTAAATCCCTATAATTTAACCTCAAGGTTTTACACCTTTAAATAGAAAGAGAAAATTGTGGAAAAGAGTTCATAAAACAGCATGAGCATTATAATTTTGCCTTTACAGAATTGTCTACCTGAATAGGCCATCAGTTCTGAAGGGATTAGTAACATTTAGAATAACTTTCTTCAGCTCATAACATGGGGATTTGCATTTTAATATATCCTAAAAGAGAACAAAAAGTTAAATCAATATGTCAGATATATCAAAAGTTGCAAACCACATTCATGCTTATACATTGACAAACAGGAAAACATTACAAAGTATAGAACTATGTATTTGGCCACTGATGACTACAGAATTAACATAATTAAAATGTTAGGCTTTGTTGCCAGTAAAGAGTTAAAGCCCATTTCTTTTTAAACATGCATTAGCTTCATCATATTCTAAATGTTCTTCAGAATGATAGCACAGGGACAAGAATCAAGCTATTTTCTCATGGAAAAGGAAAAGAAGTCACAAACACCCTCTAAGTTCAGGATAGGACCTATCCAGGTCTGCTCAGAGAATGTTTGATAACAAATGTTGGACAGCATGCCAGTCCCTGCTCTATTTCTGGGCTATATCTTAAATCTAAGGGTTACCTAAATTACAAATAAACATAGTAATATCTAAAAGTTTGCTGTCCATCTGACAACTGAAATCACTAGAAGAGGCTTATCACCACATCAACAATGAAATTTCCAAAAGCATCCATATGCTGAAAGGACTCCAGTTTGATTTTCAGAGCAATCAGGGCAAAATTTTAAATTTAGATTTTATTCAGGATCTAAATATATCCTTAGGTATCTTACATATTCCACTAGGCACTTCTCTGCACATATATAGCCTAAAATTGAATACCTGAAAATTAATAGCTCAAAGGCATTAATGGTAACTCATCTTTATATTCTCACCCCAGTTCGCTTGTGTTTGATACATCATACTGCTGAACAATATTTTTGTGATAGTATTAATTATACAAACATAAACTTACAGCAGGCTCAATACGCTTGACTTTAGATTTCAGAGAGAATGTCAGTGTGGCACCACCTATTCCACCCACAGTCTTTGAAATCAGTAGCAACATCGCTTCAGCAGGGTGCAGAAAACGACTAGTGAATTCCACAGTTATACTTGTTTGTCTCCTACATAAAAATAATAATAACAATAATAATTCATTAAATAATTGGAGCCAAAAAGTTGTGACTCAGAAATGTCATTTCAGGAGAGCATTTTAGAGTCTTTATGAGCAAAAGGGCTAGAAAAGTAAGTCACTTTTTTTGTTTTGAACTGCTTTGTTGTAATTCAATCTTCTGTTTAAAAAGTTCTAATAAACGACTATATAGATAGAAGAAGAACAATATTAAGTCCTTATTGCTTTTTATGCTATCAGCATGTGGCTTGATTTTTCTTCTCACACACACAGTAACACAGAAAATTCTCTTTCCGTATAGTATCACCTAAGTTAACTGATTTACTTTATGTTCCCCTCTTTGAATAGGACAACTCATTGTTTAACTTACAAAATTCTATTTTATATGTTGTGAGACAGATCAACAAGTTCTTAATCTAATTCTTATTCAACACTGATAAGGAACTGAGTACAGAAAACTTCATAAAAACTAGATAAAGTTGAGTAACAGGCGGAGAAAATGAAGTGCTCTTGAATAAGCGACAACTCTTAAGTTTCAGACAAGAAAGGAAAGTGTAGTAGGGAGACCACATGGAAAGAGAGTCTATAGAAGGTAAAGGTATTGGATCTGCATTAGTCCTGCAACTGAGCAAGATCAATAAAATTTTGGTTGCTGAAGCTTTACTCTCCGATTCTGAGATTAATATCTTAAAATGGTATGAAGGTCAGAAAAATTAGTGTTTAAACAGAAGACTTTTTTAAAAGCAAGAGAACTTTAGAATCTAAACGTATGCTGCATTTCTACACATGTGACTGGAGTATAGAAAGCTTTCTCTAAAAAGTAAGAGACCTACATTTTTGGAGTAGCTAACAGAATATCTCAAAGTAAAAAAGGAAAAGTTACCTGACTGGTTTATACTTTCATGGTAATGCCATTCAATGTAGTTAAAGAACTTTTAAAATTTAAACTTTTCCCCTAGCTGTAAGAAATAGATAGTAAAAACAATAACCTGTAGTGAAAACTTGATATTTCTTAATTTATTCAAGCTGATATTACCCAAAGAACATTTTCAGATTATTCATATAACATTAGAAAAAGGTTATGTTTATAAACTACTGATTTATTAGTGATTTTTCTGGAACAGAAAGAATTGATATTAAAGTCAGAAGGAACCCTCTCCCAAACGAAAATCAGCCCTCCCCATAAAAGGATGAATAGGAAATGTACAGCCTGAGAGAAAAGAATTAAAATAAATTGATAGAGGGAAATTATGTATAATTTATTGGTCTTTTGCCAACTGAGAATTCTAAAGCAGAGGCAGACAATCACTGGCAGTATGTGAAACAGGCTTAGCACGTACTATAGAGATATGTTCATGTGTGTGTATATGTATGCGTATCTATATGTACATGTACACACGTACAGGTAAATGGTGAGGTAGAGGACTTATAATAGCAATCAGCGTAGCATAACATCAGTGGAATCATGTTAATTTACATTTGGCTCACAACTTTGGCAACAGCTACTTTTTCAAGTGAACTCAATGCACACATCCATCCAAGTGAGTTAAGTTCTAGAAACTTATTTTGATGGGAATAGTGCCAACGTTTGTTCCTAGGTTACAGTTGCTGTCAAGGAAACTTTCTGGGATGTCCTTTACCTCACTGGTAAGATGGACTAAAGGAAAAATAATTATAATAATAATAATAAAAGACAGTATTCTTAAAACTATCTTGGGACCTGAGAACTGGATGGTAGCAAATATGACAACAACATCTTAAAAAGGTTTTGGGGTAGATAGGAGAACTACAGATCTCTAAGCCTCAAATATATCAACTAATGTAGTAGAAAAAAACAATAAAAAACCAAAAGAGTAGGATAAGTATAAGCTAGATCTACTATAAATGAGACCTCCATAAATAGGATCTACCTAGCAGGAGTCAACATCTATAAAATGTAGTCCTGCCTTACAAACCTATGGCACATCATCAAAGGAGTTCAACAAGGTGATTAAGGGTGATTTAGTTCTCTTTCCAAAAAAGTTTTTGCCTATATATTTAAAAGAAAACTCAGCAGACATGGATGAGACAGACTGAATATATAACTCACTAAAAAAAAAGAAAAAAAGGGATACAGTTTAGGATTTAACAGTTTGTACAATGTAAGTCATCAAAAAAGTCCTCAAGGGTCTATGACAACTTGGAAAATGAGAACGTTCACTGATGTTCTAAGTTGCTCGAGGTTGTGAGGACAAGGATTCACAGTGCAAGGATTACAGAAAGACCTTATGAGACCATCTCAGTACTCAATAAAACGAGGAGGAAATTCAGTGTAGATAGATGTAAAAGGATGAACATAGGGAAATAGTTCATATAAAACAATGGCCTCCAAGCCATTACAGCTCACCAATGAGAACTTGGGATTGTGACGAATAGTTTTATGAAAATGTCAGCACAGTGCTAGGAAACATTCAATAAAGCAAATGAAGCATTAGAAATAATTTGTAAAGAAATAGACAACAACATAGAGATTATCATTGGGAAATCTCATCCATGCAAAGCATGCATCTAACTGCACAAACTTTGAATACTGTTTGCATCTTTATCTCAAAATGGATACGGTGTAATTGAAAAAAGCTCACCAAATTGCAGCAAGGACAATTACAGGTAATACCATGGTTTCCATACCGGGAATAACTAAATTGGCTAGGACTCTGAAGTTGGGAAAACAGATGACAAGGAGGCATATGATAGAGGTCTACAAAAAGTATCAGGCATCAAATGATAGGAGCCATGATCAAGGGAAAAAAGGAGAGGGCCATCCAACACACAGTCAGCATTAGACTGTGGAATGCTGCCAAAAGAATGTTGTGGATGCTGCATGTTTACATAGTCTCAAGGGAAGACTGAATAATTACATAGAAAAAGAAATTTGTTGATGGTTATGAAACATGCAACACCACATCTGGTTTTGCAAGTTCCCTGAGCTGAAAATAGTTGGAGGCTGAAGGAGTGTTAGGTAGAAATGTCATACAAGCCTACCCTGTCCTTATTCTTCTGCAGGCATCTAATTATGACCACTGGTTTTTTTGTTGGGAGAGGACGGTGGGGGGGAAGGGGTTATTTGTTTGTTTGTTTTCTTCAGAAGAGAGCACAAACAGTCCCCCAAATTCAACAGTGCTTCCTATATTCAAGCTTCCTATATTTCGTGAGATCACGGGGATCAGCACATCAAAAACGCAAAAGATGAGTCTCACCGGGGGAACTACCTCCTCGATGACAATGTCTCCTCTGACTACAGCAGGAGACAAAATACTGGTCAGACTCAGCATGGCTATTTTCATGCTGCCATTGCCCCACCTCATGTCAGTGACTGGCAATGAAAGCAAAGAAAGGGAGAGTTTGAAAATACTTCTCCCCTACCTCCTGGATCCACTCAACAGAAGGACTTTTGTCTTATGAAAAGGTACTGATTTGCAAATTACTTCTTTTGTGGCCAACATATTAGCTGTCTATTAAAATCACATATGATGGCTGTTCACGTTTTAAATCTTAACTTAAAACGACCATTTTTTCTAGACCTTTTTGTATAGCAGTCAATAAAATACTAATCATCTTCACAGTATTTAATTCAGTATCAAAGTCATTCTACAATTTTTACATGTGATGAAACTGACAATCTTGCAATGACCCAAAAGAAACCAAGTTTGCTTAAAATAAACATAAATTAAATCAAATAGATACCAAAATTGATAATGAGTATATGACAATCATCTGCACCATCTACACTTGCTCAAATCATAGTCTCCTGATACCCAGTTTAATGTATTTATGTAAAAGCAGTAAATACTGTAAATACCAATTAACCTGGCTCATGTATGTCATCTTCTGAAGTAAAAGAAACAAAAATCCCTACTATTCTTGCATGTTTTATCTCTATCAGGGAGTTGCGTTTAAGCCAGTTGAAGTGATTTCTAAAAGGCTGGCAAAACTATTTGGACAATTTAGTTTCAAAATGCATTCTAAAGTACAGGCTATGTAAAACAGCATTGAACTATGACTTAAATAGTATTTGAAGGAGTTCATATTTTATCTAGAACAAAGAGTCACTATGGCTTCCCAGGATAAGTAAAAGTCATCACTTTGGACAAGTCTAGTAATACTGACTTATCATTACGACTGAAGTGATTTAAGCTGACATTTTATTTAGCACTTGAGATAGGGATAGAAATGCACATGCAGTGCAACATCAGGTTAAATTTAAACCAATCCTTTGTGGAAATCTGTCATACTAAAATTGCAGTAATGTTGTGAAATGTATGAATTAAAAATGAAATAAAGTAACTACACAGAAAAGAACAAAAGTCTTCTTCAAACATGCATGAGCCTACACTGGCTAGAGCACTGTCTAAACTTGAGGAAAGGCCAGCACTTCCAGAGTTCACTGCAACTCTACTGGGAGGCTCACATTAGATGCAGAAATTACAGAGCTTCCAGTCATCTTAGGTTGCTAAGAGGAAGTTGGTGCTTGGCTTTGGGAACTCCCATCAACAGATATTTAAAAATCTGAACTCAGCTTGATCTCTCCAGGCTTCATGCCAAGAAGAAAGGAATATGATACTCAAAAGAGTTCTTCCTTAGCACCAAAAGTCTCAGGATCTCAGTCCCTAGATCTGCTGATGCTGGAAGTTCTGAAAATCTGTCTCTTACAGCTTTTATGCCCCTGCTGCAGAGCTCCCAGACATGACAATCCTTGACAGTGAAGAGCTGTTAAGCCACACAGACTCTGAGGTTCCTAGGCTGCCCTGCCATTCAAAATGTTATGGACAAGGTGTCCTGGGACTGCAGACTCACAGAAGTGTGCTGCCTGAAACATCCACTCACAAACTGGACAGCCTTAAGGAGCCTGCTCTGCTCCTGACACAATCAGGAATGACAGGGAAATGGAGCATGTGGAACACGCTGCTTGATCTCTGCCCTCTGGCTCACACAATAGCACAGAAACCTGTTTTAAGTTGTGAACTGTCACAGCCTTTTGTTGCAAAGCTAGCATCAGGTAAAACAGAAAATTGCTTAGAGTTACATTTTCTCTATTCTCCTTTGTTGTGACCAGTGTAAAGTGAGGCAAAATTAGGCTCATGGAATTGTTTTATAAACCTGTTTATTCTCTTATTTTAACTACTTCCATCCATACTCACTTCAACTGACATACTGTAGGGGTCTAAGATTCTTAAGCAGCTCTGGCCAGCACCATCTGTCAAAAAGCAGGCAGCCAATCTCTATCTCTAATTGATTAAACACAACTACTCCTGGGCAAGAGGAGCAGGATAAAAAGTCATTTGGAATTACCAGATTTGCAGGGTTTAAGACCAAAAGAAACCATTGTAAGGCTGAAGAAGTTGCATATTGCAGGCCATTACAAGCAACCTATATTGATCTGAAGCAGATGGCTTTCTGAGGTCATTTCTTGTCCTATTTTCAATGATGTTGTGATTTGCAAAACCCTTACATTCAAAGAATTTGTCATTCATATAGGATTTTTTTCCCACTAGTAGTTAATAAGCTTCACTACTTCCTACCTGAATTTGTACAGCTCTGGCTTCCAGTTGTTGGGTGTTTTTTTATTTTAATTTTTGTTCTATAGCTTTTGCCATTAAATAACAAATCATTTTGGTGCGTGCTCTCTTTGAGTTCTCATACACTTCCATTACAATACTAAGAGAGCTATTAATTACAGAGAGCCCATTTTTCATTTACTGACCAACACTACAACTCAGGTTACATTATGATAAACTCTGCACTGGTCATCAGTGGATGATCAGCATTTCCATTAGCTTTTAGTTCTATGCATTTTTTTTCCAGTATGTTTGTTACGGTATATAATGCCAAGCAGCTCAATGACAAGGTTGCACATATTTACTTGTGTCTTTTCATTTTTAAAAATGAAGCGAAAAACAGCCATAAAATTGACCTTTCATAGAAATACATGATATTTTCAAAGATATTTTTATTTTAATTTTTAGTTGAAGTAATTGCAAAGAAAACAGAATCAAATCAGCCTCACAGATCAATGATAACATAAGATTACTTATTTCTCCTTTAGCATATATTGACAACAGGCATGCTATTTAATATTAAAATGTTGATCATGCCTAAAGAGCACTGTATTTATGTTGACTCTTCTTGAGATTGACGCTATATCTTTGAATTTTTTTCTCTTCCTCACAGCTTATTTTCATACAAATATTGACCTTTGCTTTCCATTTTGCAGTCTCTAATCCATTCCATCTGCAAAGGACTATCTTAAACAGACTTACAATCTAAACCTACAAACTCTTGACTGACAGCCAGAGGTGCTGCTGCCTCCCTCGTGCCTTCAACAGTTAAATGAGGTTTAGTGAAATTCCTGTATCTAGTCAGAAGCCGCACTACACAGAAAGAACACAAGGTACTAAGTGAACAAAATACAAGAAAAGATGGGCACATATTGGGGGTATTTCTGTTACCAAACATCTTAACCCTATGTTTTCCCAAAATTAAACCCCTCCATGATCCTTAGATGACAAAGTATTTCTGTATCAGTATATGATACAGAAATAACTCCACTGCAGTTGTGACAGTTTCCATCTGGGGGAAACTGAAAAGAAGCTATCTAACACTACTATCAAATCTCTGTCGTGACCTCTTAAACTTCCAGTCACACTTCACTATAAGAAACAGAAACTGAAGTCTTACAGGAAAGAATTTTTATCTGCTCATGCTGACATAATGTGTTATTGTCAAAAATGTGAATTAAGTTCACAAAGAGATATTACAGCTTTAGTTGGGGAAAGAAAATAATATACAAGAACAGCAGATCCAAACTGAAAATCAAAGCTTTCATGACAGAGGAACAAAAACATTTATGGATACATGTGCCTCCTATAGTAATCTAAAGACGTGCATTCCGCTCTCAAAGGTCTCTTAAGCCAAACCGCAAGTGCGCCATTGATGAAGTACTCTGGAGTTGTTCCAGGTTAAGGAGAAAATACCTGATCCTTACACTGACCATTTTTTGCCTTTTTGTAATTGAACATGCTTCCAGTGTTCCATCACAATTACACTAGTAGATTTATATTTCCATATTGCTAGACTTTTAATAACTGAACAAATCATTACTTACTTAGGGGCAATGATGACAGCATTTCCTTCAGGTAATGAGAAATCATCAGCCTCTCTTCCTATTAGAGTAGCATTGTACACCAAAGTTTTAATGCTTGGGTTTTTCAGATGCACCTATCACAACAAAACAGTATAAAAACTTAGCCTATTTTTATTCAATTTTTAGAGCGTAAGAGTATTTTCCCCAACTAGCTCCCAAAATACAAAATAAGGATGTCACAAAAGCAGAAAATACTTCAAATAACTAGGCAGATCACTCTTCACCCTATGGAGCACAAACTTCCCACAAACTGTCCAAGCTCCATTTTTCCGAGCATTCTTTTTGCAGAATACACTGCACTCCTACCTCAGCTGTTAATCTCTTATTCCTGTCTTTGATCCCAGAAACTACTGTTAGTTTTGTATATTTTCTGTGCTCATTAAAAGCACAGGAAAAAAAAAAACAATTGAAGTCAGAATCCCAAACCTAAAGGAAAAGAAAAGAATAGATATTCCTCCACCTTCTACATTTAACAGAGAAATTGCAGGAAGCTCATTCATTCTTTGTTGTAGTACATACACAATACAAACATGTATATGCACACAGTTTTTTAACCTTGTAATGCTGCAATGGTGTCAGTACCTTTTTAACAACAGTTGCATGGAGAGCACCTGTAAATTCAATAGTCTTCTTGGGCAAGTAGTTAGGAAGCCTTTCATACAAGTAAACACACAGAATAAGCATTGTGACTGGGTTTGGATCACAGATGTCAGTGGCCTGATGTTGAAAACAGAAAAGTAACAATCACCAGATACTCAGTTAAAATCTTACCTGTATACTTTAGAAATAAGAGGATGAAGAACAAAAAGTGTAAAGTAATTCTTACTATACAAATATTTTCAACTTAACTTTTATTATTTGAATTCAATGCATAGCTAAGATGAATACAAATCTTGTCAGTGTACAAGTAAACATTCTTCCAGAGTAATGATACGCTCTGGTAATCAACCTTGGATAAAAATTAAAATTTTACCCCCAGAGTCTGGGAAAAACAGGTGTTCATTTTATTATAAATGAAGCATAATAGAAAAAAAACAAGTAAAACTCACTGACTGGAAAAATATATATCTTCATTATCCTTAAAAATATCCTTTAAAATCTTTTAGTTCACTACATAAAATACCATTCAGGGTACTCCTAGATAGAGTTTTGCAATTATTTATGAAGATATAATCACTATCTAACAGTAGGACCTCATGCCTATATAGTTATTTCTATTGCAGATGTCAAACTGCTTACAAAAGGTGGTATTCCGACATCTTAAATATTTAATCTACAGAAGTGAATTTAAATGACAACTGCAAAACAGGTCAAGATTTTAGTCCTCAGAGATTCTAGTAAGTCCCTGAAAAGAGAGAGCTAAAAACTCTTCCATCGAATACATGAACTCATCAGAAGTGTCATCGAATAGTGAAGAGACTTCCTGCATAAATACATGCAGGAGGCATCTGGCTACAGATTTAAACAAATGAGATTCTGTACTTCTTGAATCAAAATTATATTAAGATTTTATTATTAAAAGTATTAAATATTTTAAAGCTTCATGCATAATACCTTTTCATATAATGTTATTATAACAAATTTGTCTATAATAGATTAAATAAAGTTTTACAACTATAGTCTCCTAAGCTAAATAACAAGCCATACTGAAAAATACATACTTGGGAGTAGTTTTATGCAGCAATTCACTACAGTGATATGCCATCCCATTAAAAGGTGCTCTCTCTCTTTCACAAACAAGACACTTCATCTGGATCCCTTACACAATTCAGACTCATTTGATACAGCAATATTTTGAGAAAGACCCTCTTTTGCCTAACGCCTAGAAAGTGACTATCATTTTAAATCTTCTCATCCTGCGGACCAAACTCTGCCCAAGTCTGAAGCAAAGAACGGGTTTGCTATGCTGTCGCTGACTGTCATGCTCTCTATGCAACTTGGATGAGTTGCATGTACCTAGATGTAACCTCATCTCATTTCCATCACCCTATAATCAAGCTCCCTTCTTCACATGGTTTCTTCTTATCATGAATTGGCAACTGTAAACCAGGAAGACTAGACAGAGGACATCTTTTGTTATTTTAATCTTGACCCTTATATTGCTTGGAAATGTTTTATATGCATAAAGAGTGTGTCTTTGTAGTTGTGCCAGGCCAGGTCAGAGAGCTAGAAAATAAATACGAGTTACTTTTAAATCTGCAAACTTTACGTTATGAAACTGCCATATTTGTTGTTTTGAACTTAGTAGGAACTTGACAACCTCTAAGAGAGGCTGCATATTCCAACACACTGGTAATCAGGAAAAAGAGCTATCTCTGCAGTAAGCAATTGTTGAAACTTTTACATCCTTTTTGAAGGCTATGGACAGACAAGTCTTAAACAATGTAACATTATTTTGCAGCACAGGCGGATTTAGGATTCTAAAGACTCCTGTAGAACATGTTTTATTTTTGCACTATACTAACAAAAAAAGGCAATATAAAACAAACATGCAACTTCAATGAAATTCTTTTTTTGTTCACCTGGAAGAAGAATGAAAAGCAGTACATAACTTTCTACACCGTTTTTATTTAGAAACAAGTACACTGTAAGAAACCTGAATCTTTGTATCTTGTAAGAGCAGGTATGGCAGGCACATCTGTGGAAAGTACTGTAAAAATGTCTGTAACATGGACAAAAAGGGAAATGAAGAATTACACAGAGTTAACCGTACACTCTCAATGTTCACCATCATCCATCCTCCAAAAACTACTGCAAGTAATAAAATCTCACACTCACAATGACAGCACACACTGTGTGCCAGGAAGTCACAGTTGAGTTGCTAACAGTACTCAGACATCTCTAAATGAATGAAATCATACCACTGACTACTGTTTAAGTCAAGCTTCCATATGCATAAAAAAATCTGTCTTGCACTGTAAACACATACATATTTGCTGATTTAGGACTAGTAATCTGTTGATAAATCCAGTATATATATCCAGTATATAACTTCCCTCAAAATAAAATTCTCCTTGCATAGTTCCCTCAAACAAAATTTTACAAGGAATGCCTTGTAACATACCATGAAAATCAGCAAGTCTGCAATATATTAGATGCAAAGCAAATGAGGCAATTCTAACTTAAATTTGCCAGATGACTGCAGCTGTGGAAGTATGGAGAATGTGACTCTCCAATGGAAGACTTGGTTATTTCTTCAGAATACAACAAGAAAGCAATAAAAATGGTAATGTGTGAGTTTTGACATTGTCAGATTAGTGAAAAGCAAGCTTTATTAGGTGGACTGTATTTATTTGGTTTTTATCTTTTTTTTTCTTTTATTATAGTAAGCAGTATTGAATATGGAGACCATGGTTTTGGCACCACTACCTTTGTGAAATACTTTAACTGCTTTGCTCTTTTTATTAAAAAAAAAAACAAAAACAAAAAAACAAAAAAAACCCTATCATTATAGTTAACACATCTTGTTGATGGGTAAATTTTATTACCACTGTACATTTTCAGGAAGAAAACTCTTAATAAGCTGTGAGGATAAAGTTGCATCAGCTTAATTTCCCTTTGCAACTTTATGTTATCAGTAAAGTCTCATTTTAATACTTATAGTCAATATCACTAAAATTTCCATGGATCTCTGAGAATAATATAAATACTGCTTTACACTAATATTTCCTCTATAAACTACACTACAGCAGGACCACATTTTCAGCCTCCAAACTATTTTTTTTTTACTACCAACTAAATCCTTACCCTCAACATGATTACAAGTGTTTATTGCCTACATAGAGCATTAGAAGAAAAAAAGTTCTATATATCATTTCCTCCTTAACTGATTTTTATACGGCAATTTTCATAATGAACTATCTATGCCAAAACCTTATTATTGTCTAGCAGTTTAATCAAGGGAATGGACACTATTTCCACAGGAGCAGGATAAAGGAAACAGAGGAACTGTTTAGTCAGTCAGCCACTCCCTGATGTGAGTCTACGTAGCAGTATTATTTGCTATCATTAGTTAATGACTTACTGTAGTGTTTGTCTGCTTCTAGATAAGCCAATCTCATGTTTAACTGAATGGGAAAAATGCTACACATTTAGATTATAATAATAAAACTTGGCAATTTTTTAGCTAACAAAATTCTTGTACAGATTATATTCTGTACATTACATTAGAAGATAAAACGAAAAATGAAAAAACAAAATTACTGAAACATCTGAAAAAATATACCTTGATTAAGAGTATTCCTGTATGTCCTAAAATGTGGTCAACTATAGATATGGGATTTAACCATATCTCTCCAAGGCCATGAAAATGTTTTTAGCATATTTCTTGAAAATTTATTATATGTCATTTCTGAAACATCACCTTAAAATATCAAACAGAAAATTCCAGCAACAAAAAAATCAGACTGTTTCTAGCAGTGGAAGATAATAAACCTAAGACAATCAATTCAATAAAGGAACTCCATGGGAAGAACTATTCCCATGTGGAATCCCACTAGGAGTCTTGAAATCAAACCAAGAACTTCATTCTCATTATCATAAACTTGTGAATATCTGCAGTTACTCCACTTCCTAAATATTAACAAAGAGAGTCTGGGATAAGAAATTACATTTATTATCCATGTAGGCAGGAAAAAAGAATATATATGTGTATTTTTAAAGATTCAATAGCAAAAGGAAATTGATTCTCCTTTCTAAGCATTTGCCTCTTCTAGTCTGCAGTAAGATATACAGAGACTTCTCTACTAACATATTAATTGTCTAATATTTTTACTGCCAAGTTAAAGTTTTGCATTACAGTATATATTCCAGCACTTCTAAAGACCTAGCCAACTCAATTTCACAGTTACTAAAAGCAAGGACCTACAAGATCTAAAGACATATGGGCCTCCATGGATATCAGAGACTGGGTACTCCACTATTCTCTCTCTGCCAACAGTCAGGAGCAGTTACTTGAGTATAAACTATAAGAAATATAAAATGGGTTTTTTCATTGATATTATTTCCCAGCTTAGTGATTTAAGAGTTTATTGATTATTGTTAGAGACCTCCCTGTCATTATTTTAATTTCTTCTGTATTTCATTCTTTACGTACAGAAATTACCCTGACTGTCATGAACAGTTTATTAATTATTTTTAATTCAGATTTGCTTATTGTTTTTTCTTCTCCTTTTGATTGTATTGAAAATGCAGTATCAGCTGAAATTTCTTGCTTAAAACATAAGATCATAAAAAAGCAGCTGAGACTGAAGTCCCAGGACATGAGCTCTAAGAAAGCTAAAGGACCCACCAATCTGAGCACAAGAGCAAATAGCTTCACTCTCTAACTTCCACCTAATAACTGAACAGCAGCTGACAAAGGTTTTCTTCAGCAAACAAAAGCTACATTTTAACATAATAATTTTGGAAGGAGAGAGGGCATAAAGGGCAAAAATTTGAAACTCTAGTGGAGCCACCTTCTTCCCATATGGCATAAATAACCTCAATAGCTTAAAGTGAACAATCCATGTAGAAAAACCTATTGGGTCAGACCAAGGGCCAAAAGGATACCACTCAGGTATCCTTTTCCAATAGTGGCCACTAGGCGATGCCTAAACAAAATTAATAATAGCATAAGCACACGTACATTTGAGCATTCTTCCAACCTCATGCTATTTTCAGCACCAGAGACTTCCTGAACCGCATGTTATTACTGTCTACTTAAAAATTCTCAATGAATTTCTCTTCGAAGCGTATGTACGGTCTCCCTTTGAACGCATATAAAAACTGTAAGGGCAGCCTAAGAAAGCAGTGTCTTGTTGAAGTTATATTCTGTTTACCTTTAAGAAAGAAGTGGGAAAAAAGACAGGAGCCTACAACGTATGTTTTTTTCAAGTTAGTACACTGTAGATAAATGCAGTAACATCAAGCATGTGATGTAACGTTCACTTCCACTAGACTACAGCATTCTAGCCCATATAAGGCACAATTTTCTAAAGAATCTAAAGAAAATAGAAATAAAGAACACTAAGAAGTAAATAAAGGGAGATTGCCAATATTTTCCTGTTTTCTAAAAAGTCCTCAAACCTGGCTGTCTTCCTCAATTTCTGTCTCCCTACCAAGAGTGAGCATGCACTTGTCACAGAAGAAGAAGTGGGAAAACAAGATGCCCTTTGGTTGTGTCAGAAGAGAAGCAGAAACGATTCTGAATTTCAAATCAGAAAAATATAGAATTAACTGCATTCTAAATTCAAAAATGTAAAGAGTCACACTAAGGCAGAATTGCAATACAGGAATAATCTTTCTGCTCCATCTGGTCTACCACTGTGTCAGAAGTAGTTTCCCTTGATGTTTTACAGAAAGGAGAAATTAAAGTAAGGAATTCTCACAAATGAATTTTTATATAGCAGCATTTTCTCTTGCTCCTCAAAAGCATGAGAAACCATCCTATAAAGAGATGCCCGCTGTCTTCTACATAAGTCTTCTCAACTCAGTCAGAGAAAAATAATCATGAAAGGACACTGAAACTATAATTCATCCAAACTTGAGAGGGAAACTAAAGGCAGGAGTGCTTGTCATGGGGCAGCAAGGCCAGGTGCTCCAGGTGGCAGAGGCCAGCACAGGCAGGGGCTGCTGGCGAGACAGGGCCAGGCCTGGCCACCAGGTCCCATCCCCCTGCCCTGAGGGAGCAGGGCCCCGGGTGAGCCAGAGCAGCCCCAGCCCTGGGGGCATCAGATGACACCGACCAGGTTGCTGGGGCCGGGGCTGAGGGACCCGGGGCCGGGCAGAGGTAGGGCCGTGGTGGGGCTGGATCCAGCACCGCGTCACGCGGCAGTGACTGACGACCCCAGGCTGAGCTGGGGCTGGGGCAGGGAGTAGGAGAGGGACAACGAGGGCTTTCGGTTTTCTGAAATATAATTTCTGGCTTTTAAACAAATCCCTTACAACTGCTTTGTATCTTCCCTCATTCTGGCTAGTACCCTTCATTTGTTTCTACCTACTGGGGAGTTTTTCAGAAATGTTAAGCAGTCTTACAGAATTCCTCAGCAAATTTAAGTACTAGTCCCCATGTCTTTACAAAGAACACCTTGCATATGGTTTAGGCATGTTTTTCAGTATATATTATAACAAATATATTACAGTATAGCACTATGAGTTTACTTTCCTCAGAGATAACTCCTAAAAGTACAATCTTCTATGAAAACCCAAGTAAATTGGAAATTTGGTCACACAATATCTGTGTTTATAAAGGAGGCACCGTTGAATTATACTAAAGTATTGATATAGGATCTAAATATGTTGCAATTCTCATTAGAGAGACTACACCTAGTTGCAAATACGATACTATTTAGCCCTTTCATTTTCTGTAGGTTTATACGGCTCTGTCTTCTGATAAAACGACAAACACCTTTCTGACACCAATTTATAACTGTCAGCACTGTTTTATCAAAAGTGCTTGCCCAATGAAAATCACAGGAGTGGTTATTGTTATAGCCTGCAGAGAATAAAATTTAAGTATGTTCCATAACATTGCTGTAATTAAATAGATGTTAATAACAACTTGTTAAGAAAGTATTATGCACCTAGATACATATCTTCTTTAAGCTATTGCTATGAAAATTGAGTTTTCAGAGCCACTGTGAATTTCCAGGGACCCTAAAACAAAAATACGTTTGACCAAAAGTGTGCTGGGAGTGTATTAAAGCTATCATGAACAACACCTGGAAAACTTCATTAAAAGGCTATGTCTTAAGGAATGTTAATATCAGTATGTGAAGAAAATTGGTTATACGATCCAAATTAACAGGCTACAAAAGAAAATACAACTTAATGGAAAAAGAACATGAAACAGTACAGGCTGAGAAAACAGCCCTGCAGAAAAGGAGCTGGGGGTCCTAGTGGGCAATTTGAGTAAGAGTGCGCTGAAGGCCAGCCACACTCTGGGCTGTATTAGCAAGACTGGAGCCTACAGGTTGAGGAAAGTGATTCTTCCCCTATACTCTGCATTTAACCAGTTTTGGGCTCCCTAGTACAAGAAAGACATTGACATACTTGAGCAAGTCGAGTGGACGGTCACCCATATGATTAAGGGTCTGCACCACATGACATATGAGGAAAGGCTGAGAGGCCTAGGTTTGTTTAGTTTTAAATTTTGAGCAGGGGTTTTGAGCAGACGATCTCCAGATGTCCCTCCTGGCATATATCATTCGATAATTCTGAGAAAGACATTCTAGAAAAGCAAGGCTCAATCTCCTTGTTTGCAAGGAAAGCAGAAGAAGCCAAATCCCTGAACAGATGAGCTCCTAATGTCCACTTTAGGAAGAAGAATCTCTCTCTCTCCCCATACCCTAAAACATTATATAGTATGGTGGTGACATAAAAGACAGAGAACTTCAGTATTGGGAAAGAGTATGGGCTCCTAGACTAAAAATAGAGAAGGGATGTAGCCCTTTCCTAAATGAAGTATTATGTAAGGGAAGATGACTTAGTGGCTGAAAGCTTACCAGACTTGCTACTGAATAAATTTCTTGCTACTTAATTAAATTACATGTAGTCTTGTAGGAACGTATTCTGTGTACTTTGTAGAATACAGAGCATGAATTTTTGTTTTGTTTGGTACCAAGTGAGTACAACAGAAACAAAGGAGAAAACTGTCAAGATATATTAGAAAAGACAAAGCTTTACCACCTTTTAATCTATATATATATTAAATTCATATTATGACTAATGAGTCATAAGTAAGCTCCAAATTTTCTTAATTTTCCTTCTGTTTTTATCAAGTTCAAGACAGGTAAGAGATTCCATAGAAAAACCAGAACTGGTGCTTATCTAGTGACAAATCCATTGCTTCTATGGGGCACAAAAGCATGAAGAGTGACTGATTGCTTCATCCATCCTTTCTTGCCCTGTGCCTCCCCAAGCATCACATCCTGCTTCCAGTAGTTGTGGCACAGCTCCTTCCCTAGCATTCTGAGAGAGTGAATAGTCACTGGGCACTGATTTAAAGCTTCCCTATCACTCTCTGTAGTTTCCTAGGTAATGCTTATCCTTGTAATTTTTAAGATTCATTTCATATGCTCACCATGCACAGACGTAATCATGTGCCTCATCTTCTGATTTAGTTTATTTCCAACATCATTGTTTTTTTAAGGTTGGAACTTTAGGATGCACTTACTATGCAAAGTAAAAAAGTTTCTTTCCTGACAAAGCCTTTCAACCTGCAGTTTGAAAAATATTCTGACATTTTTCATTCACTTATCTCAGTAATAGCTACTGAATATAAACAAGTATTTGTTGGAGAAGTTATTCCAATATACTGTGTTTTCAGACCTCTACTATTTATATTTTCTTCATTTTCATTTAAGACAGGAAAGATGCAAGAGAAGTTTACCTGTTGAGGCCTAACCTTCCTTTCTTTTTCTACCTACTACTACTTATTTTCACTCAGATCAGAACTTATTTCCTTAGAGAATATTCTTCTGTTTTATTATGTGCTGAATTTGTAATGCTGTATTTGTGACATTAATCTACTACCCTAGGAATTAATTTAAATTTAAAAAGTACTCCACAACAATATTCAGCAGAAAAATTCAGACAGACAACATTCAGGCAAACAGACAGACAAAAATGAGGATTATATGCTTCAGTAAATTCTATAAACTACCAAATTTTACAAAAGCAATTAATAATTTTTAAGAGACTTCTGGCTTAAATTGTATCCCTAACAAAGTTCCTCAAAATACAAAAAGAAAAATCCCACATTTCTCAGAGTTGGGTGCTTGCTTGTTTGCTTTTTATTTGTGCTCAAATGCTGTGTAGTTAAAAGAAAATGCTGGAGCTGATGAACTAGATAAATTACTATATTTTCAATTCTAAATATTCCAAGTAAAAAATACATCAAAACTAGATATGAAATTCAAGGGCTAGTAGATTGATTTTGTTGCAGAAAGAGAGTTATTTCACTCTTATAACAGCATCAGCTCTGTTCTTTATTTCCCTAGGCAACTCTACACATTTCCAATCATCTGTATATTAATAAAGTCAGGTCTTTAGTACTGCTACTATCACTGCTTAGGGAGCAGCTTGTAACTGCTTTCAAAGCAACGCCTTATATATTTTATGAAAATATGTTTATAATTGAATACAAAAATCAGATGGCACTAACTGCCCCTGAGTCGCTCCATGATATTTGAAAATGCTGGCTGTTCTCATTTATTAGCACAGCGAAATGTGGTGGATTGATACTCATTACAGACTATATCATAAACAAATACTGATCTATCTGGCTGGAACAGAAAAAGAAAATACGGCTCAGATTGCTTTAAATCCAAAATAATTACAGTAACTATGAGCCAAAGTTTTGACAGACAGAAAAGAGTAGAGAAAATCTTTATGAAAAGATACCAGGAAGGAGCAGACTGCTGAACCAGTCCTTGTGGCAAATAACATTCTCCTCGTTTCTGAATATCTAATTATTAGTTGAACTATGTAATTAAGCAACTATACAACAGACTCAAAAATCATGCAGAAGGCTTCCTCCACTAATAAATCTACAAAATAATGATGAAAATGGACCTACTAAGCCAAATAACAGCTTCTAGCAGGATGCAAGTAACTGAGAAATAGAAAGGCTTAGAATTAGTGACCATGAGATGGATATTAGCTAGGTAATCAATTTAAACTAACAATGGCAAAGGACTACTGAAAACTATGGCAACAGTATTAGACCAACAGCAGATAACAAAAAGTATTACACTTAATTTCAGAAACGGAAAGCCGTATGCTCAATCTTTCCTAGGTACTTCCAGATTTGTAAGGCTTAAACATACAACTTGAAGGGAAATCACATAGGAAACAATGTGATTTGTGAACAAAAGCAGGTTCCTAGTTTTATGTAGGTTTTGCTTAAGTGAAGCAACCAAGTTTTCAATAAATTGGAAGTTAATGTGAGAAGGGGACAGTCAGCAAGTCTGGAAAAAAGACCAAGTAGTTATTGTGGTGTCTAAAAAAAGCTTAGGAGTCTACATTTAGATTTGTATGTAAGGTATACATATATGAAAATCCTTATTAAAAAGCCATGTGTATCCCATTCACACATACCAAGCCTCTCTTTAGACATATCATAAGTGAGGCCATCTGAGTAATTTTCAGTTGCTCCCACATGAATAAAAAGCACCATCTATTCTGAAACATGATCTAGAGCACTGAAGATTTACCTTTGATAGAGGAGAATCAGGTTAGGGAACACTTAAACAAACTAGACATACACAAGTACACTGGCCCTGTGAGGATGTACCCACAAGGGCTGACAGAGCTGGTCAATGTTATTGTGAAGCCACTCTTGATTATCGTTGAAAGGTCCTGGTGACTGGAGAGGTTCCTGAGATCTGGAATAAAACAAATGTCACCTCTATCTTCAAGAAGGACAAGAAGAAGCATCTGGAAAACTACAGGCTGGTCAGCCTCACCTTGATCCCTGGGAAGGCAGTGCAACAACTAATCCTAGATAGTATTTCCAGATACATGAAGGACAGGAAGGTAACCAGGAACAGTCAGCATTTGTGAAGTGGAAACCATGCTTGACCAACCTGATGAGAAAGCAGGCTTGGTGGATGAGGGGAGAGCAGTGGATGTTGTTTACCTTGACTCGAGTAAGGCTTTTGACACTGTACATAACATTACACTGTACATAACATCCTCACAGACAAGCAGATGAAATATGGGCCAGAAAAGTGGTCAGCAAGGTGGATGGAAAAACGGCTGAACTGCTGGGCTCAGAGGGTTGTGATCAGTGACCATGTCCAGCTGGAGGTGGCCACAGGAGTCAATACTGGGGCCAATTGGGACTGTTGAACCTCTTCATTAATGACCTGGACAATGAACCAAACACACCCTCAGCAGGTTTGTAGATGAAACAGAATTGGGAGGAGTGGCTGATACACCAGAGGGCTGCACTGCCATTCAGAGTTACCTCAACAGGCCGGAGTAGTGGGCCAACAGAAATCTCACACAGTTCAACAAAGGAAAGTGCAGTGTCCTGCATCTGGGGAGGAAAAACCCCATGCACTAGTACAGGCTGAGGGCTGACCAGCTGGAAAGCAGCTTTGCAGAGAAGGGCCTGGTCATCCCTGGTGGACAACAAGTTGACCGTGAGCCAGCAATGTGCCCTTGTGGCAAAGAAAACCAACGGTATCCTGGGCTGCATTAGGAAATGCAACACCAGCAGGTTGAAGGAGGTGATCTTTCCCCTCTTTTCAGCCCTGTGGAGCCCACATCTGGAGTGCTGTGTCCAGTTATGGGCTGCCCAGTACAAGAAAGACACAGATTTACTGGAGTGAGTCCTGCAAAGCAAAGAACCATGAAGATGATTAAGGGACTGGAGCATCTCCGATACAAGGAGAGGCTGACAGAATGGGGACTCTTCAGCCTGGAGAAGAGAAGACTCAGAGGAGATCTGATCAATGTGTATAAGTATCTGAAGGGAGGGTGCAAAAAAGATGGGGTCAGACTTTTTCAGTGGTGCCTAGTGACAGACAAGAAGCTATGGGCACAAACTGAAACACAGGCAATCCCATCCAAACATAGGAAAACAATTCTTCACTGTGAGGGTGATTGAACACTGGAACAGGTTGCCCAAAGACATTGTTGAGTCTCCATCTTTAGAGATATTAAAAACTCGATTGGACATGGTCCTGGGCAACCTGCTCCAGCTGACCCTGCTTGAACAGGGGGGTTGGACCAGATGATCTCCAGAGGTCCCTTCCAACTCCAGCTGTTGTGTAATTCTATGACCTTTCCTTTCCACAACATGCATATAGGGTGCCAAAGGGTATATCTAGGTGAACTTAAAAATAGAGATGATTTGACAGATGACTTGTCTGTTGTGATTGTATGTGTTTGCCTAGATTTCATCATGCCAGTGAATATTATCAGTAAAACTGAATTCCAGGTAAATGTTCCTTTAAAGTAAAGTGAACTTTTAAATTTTTTCTCTTCTGTTTTCTCAATATAAGACATCACATCAATGTTAGATCAAACCAAAAATTATTTGCATTTACATTACAGATTGGTAGATAAGACGGAAAAGGAGTTCTGTCTGTATATTTGCAGTATCATACAGTTTTTAGTCAAATAACTAAGAAATATGAAAGAAGTTATTTTTCCTGAAGTTAGTTTTGTCAAGTTGTCATATTCATCAAGCTAATAGCTCCCTACTAAAGTATGGGAAATGAAGACAAAAGTGCTAATAATCCTTAGAGGTAACTAAAATAAAAGTATGAATGACACATTAAATGAGAGCCAAGAAAAACTGGTATCTTATAACTAATTGAAAGTTACCTTTCAATGTACATACAATAGTCAAAAGGCTGTCTCAGGGAAAAGTTCTTAGCTATACTGGAAATTCAAAAAAATCTGCATTATCACATTCCATTTCTTCTCTCCATTCACTGCTGACAGCATCTTCTTCATTTCAGACTCATGTCATGGGGTCACCATCTGCCCCCCTTTCTTCCTCATATGGCCATACTATTGCCCAGTTTGACTGCTTCCTACTCCAAAGCTACAGTGCATTCCTTTCTTCATTTCAACAGAATAGCCAAATTCATTTTCAGCTTCTTAACACTGTCTGACTTTACTCACATGTTCTATAGCTTGTTTGAAAATTTCCTCCCTTTTACTTGGTCCCAAATATAAATGTCAGTATTTTCCTTAATCTTCAATCAGTAAATAGCAAATTGAGTTCCTCTGGTGGCTATCCTTAATCACTGCATCTTCTCTCCTAAAATAATCAGAACCATCCTCATCTCACACATGCCCCCAAATCACTGTTTTCCACCATCCTATCTTGCAATATTTTATTTCAGCTTTTCAATTTTTCAATTGCATGTTCTTCAAATCAGAGCATTTTGGTACTTAAAAATATCAAACAAAAAAGAATAAAAATGTATTGAAAGACATCATTAATACTCCAGGCTTGTATTGTCGGTCATGATTAGAAAGTGGAAACATATTTCTTCCCCAAAGTACTCCATCTTAAGTGAATGTCTTAATCCTCACCAAAAAGAGGATTTAAAAGCCTTGAACTCCCTGACAGAGGAATCATTTAAGCTTGCAGCTGAAGTCTTCCAGTTAAACTACTTTGTCATTACAACATCTTAGATTTAAAGTGATTGAAAATATCATCTATTCTAGACCTAATACATGTTTCAGCTTGCACTGTCACCAAAATCTTTGCATTAATTAATGCAAAGCTGTCCTGAAAGTTCAGAAGCTGTAATTGCCTGATAGTAAAGAACTCTGCTGATACTGTTGGCACATTTTAACCTGTTAAGTTTATGAAACAAGACTATCTGAGAAAAATCCCAAATTAAGACAGTTCATCAAGAGAATTCATGTATTTTGCTGTTCTTCTTGCCAAAGTACAAGAAGCTAAAAAAAAAAAAAAAAAAAGTGTTCTTAGGAAAGCATATATGAATCCTAATAAATCTATGTAAAAAGTACTCCTTACATTCTGTACTTTTAAATATATTTTTGATTGTAGCTACATTTTGATTGAAGAATATAATCATAATATTTTGATGGTAGAACATGCCTTAGTCACAATTAAAATGCAGACTTTGAAGATCTGAGATCTGTTCCTTCTTCTGGCATTGACTTATTATACAGCTTTGTTTAAATTCTTAATCTATACAAATACAGACTGACCCATCTATAAAATAAACACCAATACCTCAAAAAATACTGGGAACTGGCAATATTATTGCACTGTGGTCTTAAAAGAAATGCACACTCTCTAAGTGCATTAAGGAGTCCTGGAGTTCTGCTTCCACCTTGAATGTGGTTAGTTCCGTTTCTGTATCAGGCATCCAGCCTTTGCTTTCCTGTGCTACATTGCCTGTTTTTATTATTAAAAGCTCAGGCAAAGTATGCTTCTATTTTATGGACTGTATCTATAAAATCTCCTTATGCTCTCTGTCAATCACAAGTATATGAAGTAGCAGACTTCCTTGGCTTGGCCTGTAATAACAGGGCCATTAATAATAGCACCTCCGTGTCAGGATGCAGGAGCAGAATAGCAGCTGGTACAGCTGGAAACAGCAGTTTGACTGGTCTAGCCACTGATGGCCAGGGTTGATTTTTCCCTGTAATCCCAACACAATCAAATGGAAAGAAAAAAGATTTGTTGGAAACTTAACAGCTTCCTTTCACATCTCTTTGTTCACACCATACCTCTGCCTCTGATTCTTTCGGAAAGTTTTCTCACATGCAGACAAATATCCTGTCTATTCTACTGTATCTGCCTTCTAGCTAGCCCAGTTTGCTCCACATCTACCCAGGCCCAACAAGAGTCCCTGAGATTCGCTTTGCTCACAGTGAAAGCTGCACCACTCTAGAAATTCTTAAGAGGAAGATAAGACCTAAAACAGTATGGGGAAAGCAAGATAAGGCATTACATGAGTGGAGAGACCAAACTAGAATACTTTCTTCTACTGCCCTCTTTCTTTGGGTTTGCACATGCCAATTTCCAAGATACTTTCTGGGTATACTCTTCAAGTAAGCCCATTTTTCTCGGTCAGTGTAATTATGAGGCCTATATTTGGAAAACTTATTTTCACTAACCTTAAAGACACAATTCCATATATATATGCAAATTATACAAAACATAATGTAAAATTATATAATTTGCATTATGTGCCAAAATTTAGAATCTGACAAACACTTAAATTGCATAAGGAGAAAATATTAAAAGAAACATCAAGGAAAATTATCAACTATTCATTCATGCTAAACTTGTAAATATATCCTGTGGGTTGGCCATAAAAAGGACAGATATGGAATATCACTTGATCTTATTTAAAAGACAGCTCAATGAATAAAGTGATGGACATAACGGTTCATATGTTCTTTCTTGTCTGGCAACCCTCTCAACCTGCTAAAAATCCTGTCTGCCTGGAGTAATACTAGCAAAATATATCAGAAAGACAATATTTTGTTTGCTCCCAGTGTATGTCTCAGAATTTAATTTTCTAGGATGCTGTCTTGAGGCCATTATTAGTTTGAATTGGTCACAGCAACAGAATGCTTTAAATTCTGTTCAGCTGTCAGGGTGGCAATAGCAATTCTGGAATAAGATTTAAGTATAGGTGGTATGCTATATGAATGACTAATAATTACAATTTGACAAATGCCAAGAGAATCTTGCTTTTGAATTATAGAAAGAGCTGTAATGTTACAGGCAAAAACACAATTTACTGCCTGAAACAAGTGATGTGAAGTTAGTCAGAAACAAGTATTTTATAGATCACTCTGTTAACTTTAGCTGATAAGAATTCAGAAATATGTGTTCTCCCATTCCCTGTAACAGGCATGATATCAGCCCACCAGATCATAGGCCTAAGGTCTCTTTAAAAATGAAAAAGATCAAATGTTAGTGACAGCTAAATATTTCCTTTACGAGTTAAATTATTTCTTTTATGAGATGTACCCAATCCTAAAACCACACCAAGTAGGCTAAATGTGAAAAGAATATAGGTGTTCTTAAATTATTTTGAAAGCACTGTTGCCACTTTCAAACGATCTGATACCTTTTAAAAGTTCTTCCCAGAAGATATAGGAGACAACAACTGAAATAATCAGATTGTTCTGTCTTTAACAACAAAATAATCATTCATATAAATATTGTGCTTCTTTGCCTGTGCCACTAAATACAAGAAAGAATCCCGTGTAATAAAACAGGCATCAAAAGAAACAATTATTCAGATGTGTCATGGCACGTTCCCCTCCCCACTAGTAGCTTTTAAAAAAGTATTACATTTATTTGGAAGTAATTTGGAGAATGGAAAGTGGGTTTCCAGGTACAAGCCTGGTAGTTTCTGCATATAGGAAGGTTTCCCCCTACCCAAAAGTGAAGGTGAGCATCTCAAATTCCCTTCTGAGAGAAGCAACAGCTACACCTAATTATTAAGCTTCTAACTTAACACCTGCCCGAGGATACATGCCTGCAGACCCTTCTATTTTCCCATGTGGAGATGACAGCAGTACTGCTACCTATATACAAGACAGCTTAATCACACCTAAAATAGAAAGAGAGACAGAGATACAGAGATAGGCACATTTATTGCAATTCACATGAAAAAAAGTTTACTTTAGATTTCTTATGGTATTTAGTGCTCAAGAAAATGGATAATTGCTACCACAAAAGGCAGCTGGGAATTTTCTCACACTATACCTTTTTAATGAGAAACACCAGTTCAACAACTATAAAACGTATGCAGAATTGTTTCTACTAGTTTTGATAAGGACAGGATTTTTAGCCACTCAAGGGAGCAAAAGAGAAAAGGAAACTAAGAATGAACCAGCTATTCCAAATAGCCAATAGTCCAGGATCTAACACAACCAACTAGCTCTCAGAAGGCAAGAGCACAAGTCCCTGTAACCATGTAGCCCTGTAACACAGTATTGTCATTGCTAGTAAGAAGCCATAAGCTTTGTACTGAATCTACAAGGCCCCAGGACTGAAGCTTGTCAGGCCGGCTCTGTCTGAAATTTTCTTGACCTGTATGTAGAGCTTTGTTTTACTTGATTTAACTGTGACAGCAATTTCTCTAATTGTCCAGATATCTATGGCAAATCTACTTTACTTTTGTCTTTGTGTGGTCCAATCATACTACTACACAGATAGCAGTAAACAGCAATTATTCTACGTAAAATGAGATATTTATGACTTTCAAACAAAGATTCAGTGTAGGAAAATACAGGCCTGGTACAATAGCAAGTCTTGAGAAGTGGAGACACAGGATGCAGCACAGAGGAGTACTGGTATGGGATGATAAGAGCTGGGGCATGGGCTTGGCACCAGAGACCTTACAGCTATGAACAACTCACCCGTTAAAGAAATGCAGACCTGGAGATGGATGAAACTGATCTTAGGGGTAACAAAGAGAACAAAGAAATAGTATGTAATGTACTGTAAAAACAGTAAATTTAGATGTAACCTGGAGTTGCAGACCAAGGAAGAAAGGGAAAGGTGTAAAGGCCTTTTAGCAAACATCCCAGCTGGATCCAGAGTGAGGAAGAAGAAACCAACAACATCAACATCATATTCCTCCCAACAAAGGACTCCAGAGGCTGGTGACTTACAGCATTACCCTCTCCAGCAGTCCAAAGCTACTGACTTCTGTGTGCATCAAATCACAGACAGAATCCTAATGAGCCTACATGATTTAGATCCACCTAAGTCCCACCAGGCATTTTTATAATTTTTTTAACACTCTTTTTTATGCTTAAGTGCACAATACTTGCTCCTAAATATAATTTTTCTAAATTGCCTTAGAATGTTAGTAACAAATTCCACTCATTTTGTGGTTTATGATGCTAGAATCTGAACAGAATTAATCTTATGTTCAACTACTTGCTGAATTCTACAAATCAAGGAATTAGGAAAATTACTTGAAATTAAGTAGCTTTATATGATGCAGCATTTTGGTTGTCATTATATATAAGTACATCATGAAAAAAAATCTGTCACTATAATCTCATCTTAATTACATGTAAAATATTATTATCATAAAAGTAAAAAAGATATTCAAAGTATATAAGTACTGATGGTATAAATTAATTTACCTTTACGTCTATAGCCAGACTGACAGCATGCATAGCATCCACAAGTATCAAACAATTGTGCAGACACTGTTCAGCAGTTGTTGGAGCAGTATACATTCTTACAAAGTGAGTAGCAATCTAGGGAAGACACAGAAATCAAACTCTATATTACCCTGAGTAAAATTACTATGTTTGTATTTGCCCTCTTTCAGCAATCCGTAAGATAAATTTGAAATCAAAATTCACTATTAAGAATATACTCAAAGAAAAGAAAAATCAACCACTGAAATAATCACTCCAGACTTGTTAAATGTTTCTTTTCTTTTTAAAATCCATATAAGCCAACAGTTCCAAAGAAAAATAAGGTCTGAATAAAACCACTTATATTAATATTGCCCTATGTATAAAACATAGAATTTTTAGAAAAGCCCTTACCAAATATGGACAATAAGCTGCCAGCTGTGCTGCCAATACTAGACCATCTAGAAGATCTCGGTCAAAATTTATTATCCATCTCATTGGTGGTATTTCACCTGTTGTGGAAAAAACAGATCAGAATGAATTTAATTCTTCGTCTCCTGAGATGTCTTATTTTATTTTGGATGGGTAAGATGCCCTTCTGAAACAACTGAGTAGAAGAAAAAACAGGAAAAGTAAATATCCATCCATAGCTAGAATTTCACAGACATAGTTCTCCTTCAGAGCCATTGCTGAAAACACAAAAAAAAACCCCTTACCTAGAATACTGTAGCTACTACTTCTGCACTCTGATACTCATCAGAGTATTCATCACAACAGGAAGGAAAGTAAGTAAGCTAAACTTAACCTCACCAATACCAGCCAAATTAGATTCATAAACATGTAAATTATTTCTATTCAAATACGTGTAAGGTTTGTACAGCTACTGAAACTCACAAAAATATGCATGGATCCTCTGAAGTTACAACATTTAAGCATATAAGAAGGAAAAGGTTATTCATTTTGTTTAAGGTCATATTAAATTATTTGGCACTCGTGCTCAGTTTGTACAGCACAGATCAGTGCTTCTACCACTGGGGTTTAAAGGTCTAATCCTCATGAAGCTAGACTATTTCTATTATTTTTATTTAAAATGAAACTGATTATAAAATGGTAATATAATTTATTAATATTTATTTGAGGCATTCCATATCTTAAATATTTCCCATAGCATTTAGACAACAGACTTCTGTTTTTGAGCACCATAATAAACCATAGGAAGAATAAAGGCATTTGAAAACTCTCGACCTGAGATACTCTCTAAAAAATGTTACTGACTGATACCAATAATTAAATGCTTTTAATCACTGTCTATACTCAATTACTGGTACTTTGTTCTCCAGATAATACGCAGTCTGTGAAGCACCAGTACATAGAAGCTTATCCTTTTTTCAGTAGAGCAACTGGACACAGTTATTAAAATACTGAGTCATACCTTCTCTGTTGGGTAATTTGCAGTTTCATCTAATTTCGATTATAAAAATACCTATTGTTTTGTTTGCTTTGCTTTCTTTACTATCTCAAGTCCAAGCTCCCTAACTTTGGGAGCACTTTGGAGTTCAGTCATTGGTGAGATATTCAGATAGACTGGGCTCATGTTTTCTCACACAGGATAAATCATATAGTTTTTATTTCACTACACTTCCAGGTAGTGTAGTGTTTACGAAGTTTGAAGAGTCCTCGGCTGAAAAATACACATTGACATGCTACAGAATCAGAGACAATCCAAAATCTCACACAATATAAACATCTTAATGCTATAGTACGAAGAAATTTTTTAAAAAAAGTGTGCTTTCATTTCAAAAATGCTAACATTAAAAGATAAAAAGTGTGAAACACCAAACTGTTATGATAGTAATATAATGAGGTAGAAGACATTCCACTGTCTTCATTAGCAAAAGAAGAATTTGGAGATACCAGTACCACAGAAATAATTTAATATATCACAAGCATAAAATCTTCTGTCAGGTTATGCACTTCAGACCTTTACTGAAAGTCAGACCTTACTAAGAGCCCTATTCTACAAAGAGAACAAACCCATGAAAGCAGGGTCACAAATAGCATGTGTTCTAAAGAACCGTACTTTTACAGAGAGACGGACCATACCCTAACTGAAAGTTACAGAGAAGAGAAAAAAAGTTAGATACTCTATACATTGAGAATACAATGATTAAGTTAATGATCAAGAATGCTGAATCTTCTGCTCTCGTGTATAACGATGCTATGCTATAGATACTAGCTCAATTCAGCGTCACTAACGGTTTTAAGGTTCGAAGAGTATCTTGGGGTACATCTGACACCTTATGAACAACAACTACCATCAGCACAGAAAGCAAGCAGGCTGCTATTTTGAACATCACAAAATTTCTTAAGGTAAACATATTTACTCCTAAGTGCATCCAATTGTAATAACAGAACTTAGATGTCAGCCAGACTGATGTAATCATTCAAGCTACTGTCCAAAAGCCAGGCCACAAATCCAAAAGCATTCAAACTGGAAAAGAAATCCTGAGCTTCGAATGAGACACTGGTAGCCACTCCATGTGTGTGAAGATATTGTGAATCTTCAGAATGGTTGCCTTTTACTAGCACTTATTTTATATGAATATATTCATATAAAGTTGCCTTCATCCACTGGCCTACTTTGTTTGATATTAAGTCTAGTTGTAAGACTGCCAGTAGTGACAGGGAAGAATTAGCTAGATGATGTTATTAATGTCAGATCATAAATTAGCAGTATTGGCTCAATAACTTCAATTGGGGCAGATTCTTAATGTGCCCTAAGAGGTATGATTAAATCAAATAAGCAAATAGTTATTCTCAGCTACAGATAAAGTTTGGTTATGCAACTCCCCATTTCTACCAAACAGACAAGTTGTAAGCTTATACAGTTGTTTTGTAGGTACTGTAAATATTATGCTTCAGACTAAATTTAAGAAAGAAGCTAGCCAAGAACCAAATATAAGAAATTAACTAACCAAGGGTCAAATCATTAAATGGTAAATATACTCAGATGAAATTACATTAATGCATTCATTACATTAATATTAAAGTAAATATATTGAATTAAAATCTCAAATAAAAATGGATTCCAAGAAAGACTAATTTTTAAGCATTTGCTTGCCTAAAGAAAGTTAGCTAACACACAGTAAAATTTTTATCAGACTGTGACTTTATATGTCATAGAAGACTGAAGCTCATAAAGAATTTTCAAAGATTGTTCAAAAATACCCGAAAGAGAGACTCTGCTGTACATTAAAATCACTATTTAGAAAGGATCTCTCCAAAATCGGTAATTATTTTGACCAAAAATTGCAATTTCTTCCTAAAAAATCTCCTTTCAGAAAGGATTAAGAACAGAAGTATTTTTCACCATGAAGACAAAAGAACTTTACAAGGAAGTGTCATAGTTTCAAGATTATCTTTTGCTGACTTTAGAAGTAAAAAGAATTTTATGGAGGAATCAAGTCTTCCATTAGCAATCCAAAACTGCTTTTGAAGCACAGGTCAAAAAGGATTATTTAGAAGACAATTCCATACAAGCATTCTTATAATATGACATTTATCCTCAGGATAAGAAAGCGGTCATTCAGAAAAAAGAAAAAGCATTCTGTAGGCAAAGATACCGCTTCATGGCATGAGCACTGAATAAAGAGCCTCAGAACATAGCTCAGTGTGCTATCAAAAAAATACCATACATATAAGATCAAACTTAGGACCTGCTGCTTTGGCAAACTTCTCAGTAGCAGTCACAGTTCAAAGACTTCTTTTTTTAATTTCCACTTATGTGGGAATAGAGATGTTGCTTGGTCTAACTTACCAAGCATTACAGCTGTAACATCACTCCCACAAAATACTTTCAAGCAGGGTGCTTGGAGATTATTTCTTTAGCTGCTACAATAAACACTCTGTTGCAGTGGAAAAGAATATACCAAAAAAGCTAATGGGAAAGTAACTAGAATATTAATAATTAATCACACTTTTTAAAATTAATTCAATATATGACAAAGTACTGTACTATATTCTAAGTAAAGAATGTTTTTCATGTGAATGCCTCCGCTTCTGAAAAACTTATTGTCTTTCACTTCATGTGAACTATAAAGTGAAATATTTTCCCAGTTTTCTCTAATTAAATACAATTATAAGGGGGTTTTTTGTTTTCCAGTTAATCCTTCTAATATCAATTTACTTATCCCAAATACTTGCGAGTAAATTATCCAGAAAATGTAATGCAGTTATTTTTCCTAATTATATCAGATGTGTTGTAAAATCTGCCAGCTAACCACTCTAACATAATTAATTTTCTAAACATAAACACTCAATTTTAGTACAAATAAACAATGAAAATCAGAAGCCATGCTCAGGATACCTCCTTTTCCCTTAAGCATATAAAGGTATTAAATTTCAATTATATTTGTACTTTTTTGGAAAAAAAAACACTTTAATGCACATTTAAGACAAAGATGCTCAGCCAATGCAGTGATAAAGATCCAGGCTGATAGATGTTGTAGGCAAAATATGAAATTAATTAAGAGGCAGCAGATAATTGTGGGGAGAAGGGGGATGTTCCAGGACTTTTGAACTCTTAAGCAGAAGCCTGCTACTTGCTAGCTGCAGCTGGTAGGGAGTGGCTGCAAATTCTGATAAACTGAGACTGAACAAAAGTGGCACATCTTGAATCTCCCCATTAATGAAGAGACAGGAGACAGAAGCTACAACCAGGAAGCTGATCACTCACTGTGCTGCTGCACATTGACTATTGGAAAAATAGGTGACTTAGGAGGGTTTCTGAAAAGAACTGGTCTGAAAGAGAAGAAAGGGGCCTGGAAAGAAGAAGGTGCAGATCCTGACTGAAGGAAAGATCCTGGCAATGAGAGCGCCACGTGGAGACAAACACCAAGGGGTGTCCAGACAGTTTTGCTGGTAACGCCTGAGATTGGTAATATAACCAGTTATATGATTAATTTGAAATCTCAAGAATTTCTGTCGGATATGAAAACTGTTTTCCAGATCTAGATAATCAAGGTAGTATTTCTAATTATTCTACATGAAAATAACAAATAGGCAACCTATTCGTTAGCACAGGCACCGTAAATGCTTCTAGATCAAATTATGTCCAATTCTTTGACAAGTAGAAGATACTATGGGTAAAGGAGAAATACTAGACATTTTAACTTTAGTTTGATTTTGGTCACAGTCTCTCTCATAAGGAAGGAAGGAAAATGCAGTTTAGGAAAAAAGTACTATAAGGTGGGGAACGCAACTCACTGAAAAACTTTAAGTCTAATCAGTGGTCCACAAATCAAACTATAAAGTCTATGCCCAGGAATGTGTCCCAGATCATATCCTATTCAGTATTTTCATTTGTGACTTGGAAAACAGCACAAAAAACTACCTTATTCCAATTTGGAGATAATATCAAGCAGAATAAAGAACTGACTCTGGGAAAAAGAATGCGTTGCAAGTACTCCTGAGGAAAGGACTATAATTTTTTAAGCTCTTGATCAGTTGGAGTAATGGTCTGAAATAAATGGGATGAAATCCAATAATGATGTATACAATGTACTACAATTAATTAAGAATCATTAATTACACAAGTATTTGTTGGAGAATTGGCTAGACAGAAGTTCTAGAAATTACAGCAGATCTCACACTGTTGCAGAAAAAGCAAATATTGTGCTGGGACAGATAAACAGAAGAGTCATATTTTAGAAAGATAGACAGATTCTTTCACTTCTATTCAGCTCTAGTAGAGTCTCAGCTGGTATTACAACCAGGAGTTGGCACCAAACTTCAAGAAAGACATGGGCCAACTAAGAGAGTTTACCAGGGAACAAAGGAGCTGATTACACAAAGACCAAAAATATGGGATTGCTTAATCTAAGGGGAAGGAGGTGGGAGGAATGGAAATGCAACATAATAAAAATTTGCAAATATATAAAAAGTTGCCAGAAAATAGAAGGCGATCCATTGCACATCACGTTTGTGTAGGGAAGGGATGAATTTAAACTGTAGCAGAGGAGAAATAGATTTAGGTTAGACATTAGGAAAATCTTTCAGATGGCAATGAGAGGGAAATACTGACATATATTGCAAGACTTTGCAAATAAGTCTAGTATATCCACACAAAAAATCTGGAAAGTGATGCCCTTTAATCATCAAAGATATGAAATGGCACTTTATAAGAAATTAATAATTAGACTCTGGAATTACCATGGAAGAGAGACAATTGAGGGATGATATGACAGAAGACAAAACAGGAAAGACATGGTGGAAGGGAAACAGACATTAGTGTTAAATAGGTCTGTGGATGACACAAATTTGCCAGGAAAAGAATTACCAAATTAAACTATCAAGCAGAAAGCTCAAAACAAATATTTATACACACGATATAGATTTTAAATCAATTAATTGCCTCAGAATGGTCTGATGCCAAAAGGGTTCAAAAATGCAATTATACAAACTCATAAAATAAAAATCCAATAGAACCAAAAGCCACAGAAATACCACCTCCAGCACAAGAAATCTTGAATCTGAAATTAGGAAAGTCTCAGAGTATATCTCAAGAAAGTATTGGCATGTTTGCACTGTTCCTAAGCATCTACTATTGGAGACAGAATATGAGCTAGATAGACCTCTGATCTAACACAGTGTGACATTTTCAATATAAATTACTGCAGTAATAACAGTTTATAATATCATATAATGAATTCCTATTCTGGAATCTGCAAATTTCTGGAGGTAGGACTAATCAATAGCTATAATAACGCATGTAGCCCTGTTTTAATAGCTTTTAGCTGGTACTTAATAATACAAACATTTATACAAGAAATATGTAGTAATAATCTTTTCCGTAAGTGCTGGCATTAGAACTAGGTCAAGATTTAACATGATGCTACTGTAGTATGGAAAAGAGAGCATAAAAAAGATGTGTGAAAATATGGCTTTGAAGGGTTTCTTTGAAAAAAATTGTTTTTCTAAGATGTATTTAGGACTAACATAGTGATAGTGGATCTTCCTTCAGCACGCACAGGATGTGCAGTTATCTTAACATGGAAAACAAATATTTCGTAAAAAGAACTACAGACTGGTGGGCAAATTACAGCATCAGCTTCAAGCCAGATGCTACAACATTTGCTCATGCAAACTAACGCTTATTCTTCTAAGAACTCCTGTAATATCAAGGACAGATCAATTTAATACCATTGTTAATTCGTCATTCTTCTAAGGAAAATGTTAAAGCACTACCATACCGGACAACAACAGAAGAACAGATACACGGGGATATGTCTCATTTATTCCCATCTGTTACAGAGGCTTTTACCCTGAAGCATGAGGATTTACCTTTCTTTTTCCTAATTGTCTTTCATTATCTATGCAGCTATGTTTTATTTTCATTAATTCTTACCCCAAATAATATCTTAAAATGACAAATTCCTTAGGATTTTATGCTTTGCATAAAAGCAGTTTCTTTTTATCAGTCTCCATTTTGTTGCTTTTCAATTTCAACAGAAAGTGTCTATTTGTAAAGAGAAATAGTTTTTAAATCACTGAATGGTATTAAAAGACTCTAGATCATAATGTCACCTTCTACACTATTTCTTTGCCATGGCATACTGTTTCACTAATAGACCAGTTTGATTTAAAAATGCAATAAATCACAACAATTCATTACAGCATACAAGCCAAGTGTGCTGGCTTCAAAAAGAATACTACACCCCTAAAATCATCTTATTTAGTCAAGGAAAGTCAATAGTTCTCTCAGTAAAATTCTCAGTAAACTTCAATATTTATAATGAATTTACAGTAGCTTTATCAATTTTCATAGCTTGCAATATGTTCCCCCTGCACAAAATATCTGAAGCTGGATCATTAAATCTACAGTTATACCATACCCAATCTATACATTCTGTATGTATCGTGGAAGCTGCATTACTACACAAATAATTAGAAAGTTTATTGACTCATATAATCTCTTCAGTGGGCATTGCATCTTATATTTATGTATAATTGAGGTCCCAGTGGAAAAGGCAAAGTTGTATTTTGCAGTTCTACAGGATCTCGTCTCAAGTTTTAAAAATTTTGTGGTCAACAAGATACATTACAAGCCTATACTCCAAAAACATATGCCTAAGCTGTTTTTCAAATGTATTTATTTTTTAGTAGGAGTAAGAGCAGAATATGCAGAGATGGTAAACTCCTTGCTAATGTCCTCTCTAGGCTATTGAGATATTAATTCTTGCAAGAGAACATTTCTGATGAATGAAGTAGTTATCTTCAGCTATGGAAGAAAGCAATGAAGATACCTGTTTAGAACGCCTTCTGCACTGAGGTAGCTTAGACTGAAACATGACAGTGGGCCAAGCCTAAGATTTAAAATAGCTTAGTTTTCAAAGAAAAGACCTCTATACATCTTCTTCTATGTAGTAGGAATTTAACAATCTGCAGACCAGCCTGAGCTGAAAGCAACTATATGGTTGAGACATATTCCTAAACAGGGCTAACTCTTTAATCAAAGCAGTGATGTTTGGATGATAATATGAAGATGCACAAATCTTTATCAAAAAGTGGTAAGTGTTGTCTGATCTGGACTGTATCAAGAAGAAAAGAACTAATCCTTCTCTTGAAATAGTGATGTTAAGCCAATAATAACAACCAAAATTCACAGGAAATTCAGGATATTTGCTACTTTCAGTTCTGTTGCATGAACACTTCCTATACTTTGACTGACATTTTCCCTTATGACACTTTTAGCTGCTTCTTGAGAAATCTGCTTAAACTTTTAATTTAAGGTTAACATAACTAAAAAAATCAAAGTATCTAAATGCAAATTTGATGATTAACGCTAACATCCGAAAATTTAAAGGACTGATAGTCTATCAGAACATTAGATCTTAGTCTGCTGAGAAATATAAATGTAAGTTGTTCTCCAGCGAACAGTCACAAAATAAAAGGGTCAAATTTCAGAGAAAGTTTCCTTACATTTATTAAAGCAATCTTAAAATACATTTTGTGCTAAACAAAACTGTTGCAATATCACTAAGAAGTCTGTAACCAACCTGAGGAGTAAGAGAGTATTACTTATAAATGAGCAGAAATTATTAAGCTGCTCAAGGGATATTCACAAAGACAAAATTTAGGCAGAGAAGGCCAGGCTTCCTAGACTTTCTCTACAGTTAACAGAGAAATAATCTCATCCAGAGACTGATTCAGAACAATCATACTTCAGAAAAATTATGTATTTTGAGTCTCTCATTACTGGACTCAATGTCAGAATTAACATTATTTTTTATCAGAACTTAAATACTAGATTAATATCAAAAGAACATTTGTACCACTTATGCATTAGTGTTCTTACTTTTGAAGCTATCTCTTCCATCTCTTTAATCTGACTGCTGAGAAAAAGAACATTATAGTCACAATTATTTTAATTGTGCGACTTCTTCACTTTGGTGATAAATGTATTCTTCAACCCATAGAAATTATCAAGTAAATTAATAAAAAGACAACACTTCAGAATACCAACACTGGACTACCACTCGCACACTTGACATCAGACAAGCTTGGAAATAAAGTTTCATCAAGATATTTCAAGAAAGTATATTTGTCAATGCTGAAGTCTGTTTTATGATGATAAGATTTAAAAATTAAGAACGTGTATGTCTATAAATACACTCTTTATGAGAGTTTATGAAGTCTATGACAGTTTATAATGACTGAAGCTAAGTATCATCTCTTAATAGTTAAAGAAACTAAAACCTATTAAACAATATCTATTCAGAACTGGCTTTTAAAGAAAGAAAATCATTAAGACTGGAGAAAATAAGTCTTACCTCTAAAGCCCTGCATGAGGGAGAAAGAGTGGTATATAATAATCATGGTTTGAAACCTTCTGAGGTGATATCTTTACTGATGTGGCCTATGTGAAATGAGATTTTAAATTGCATTTAAGTTTCTATAATACAGAATAATTTGATTTTCTAATATTTTTGCTTGAACCCAAAGACTTTCTTTTTCATAATGAGAAAATTTCACTCAAAAAATTGTAATTCTCTATTTGAAAGCTCTTCATGCAAAGTATTCACAATTTGTTTCTCGAGAACCTGATCACTGGAAAATTAAAGAAAAGATCTGACAAATTGCTTTCTGAACATCCTAGATGCAGCTATGTTTTTGCATTGAATAAATTCATTCAGCGGATTGCTTTCAATTTTCTTGTAGAGTACAGTTTAAGAAATACAACTGAGAAAGAAAAGTAGAACTCAGCCAGGGTACCAAGTTCTTTAGAGATTTGAAGACACTTATGTTTTTACATTTAAATTTTGCTTCAGGTATTGCTGCAGCTCCTTCCAGACACACATTGCTCTTAAAAACTTGTTTGCAATTGAATTTCTTGAACAGTATTACTTAAGTTTCTCTGCAGAAGAAAAGCACTGTACTGCAGTATATAGTGTAAATTAGATGGGAACACATTAACTGTCCCAACATTTTCCAAGAAAAAATGTTTATTTTCAACTGTTGCAAAAATTTATAAATGTTACATTTTAATTATTTAAATTAAATGATAGCATGCAGAAACAAACTCTGAGCTTCCATACATACTTATAATTAGATAAAGATCATGCAACACACAGTGTTTATATGCTAGTTCTCATGATACACTGCATCTGTTATTCCAGTGACTCAAGTGGAAGAAACTACATGCCGGATACAACAGCTTCAACCTGCTGATACTTAACATCTGTATAAAAAATATATCACAAGCTAAAATTTCATCTTTCACTTTGCTTTTATAAGAACCTAAAAAGTTACATATCAAAAACTGCCATAAAGAAAAATTGAATTTAATATTGTAACTTTAACTAGAAATGCCAAATGACTAAGATTTAAAGTTTGGCTTTCATTTCATCTATTTATGGTTATGTTTTATGATTCAGCTTTTGAATGTAATTTAGTGAACTATCTTTTCCACAAACATATTTGCTTCATTCTGTTGACAGAGTATTATATGTTTTAAAAAATGGATCCTACTGGCTGTGTCTACACTTCAGGGAAGGCGTAGCTCTGCAGTTTGGTCTCCAGGCATGCATCCTCACATAGAGTCACAGAGAAACACTGAAGTTAGAAAAGACCCCCAGAGATCACCTAGTCCAACACCACTGCTCAAAGCTGAGTCAGCTACAGCCGGTTGCTGAGGATCTTGCCATGTTGGTTCTGAGTATCTCCAGGATGGAGACTCCACAATCTCTCCAGGCAGCCTGTGCCAGTGTTCAACCACCCTCACCATTAAAAAAAAAAAAAATTTCTTTCTCCTTATATTTACTCAGAACTTCTGTATTTCAAACTGTGCCCATTGCTTCTTGTCTTTGGCACCATCAAGAAGGGTCTGGCTCCATTTTCTTTAGTCCCCTCATCAGGTATTTATACACAGTATCAGTGTCATTTCCCCCCAAGCCTTCTCTTCACCTGGCTTGATCACTTCCAACTCTCAGCTTTTCCCCATATGTCAGAGTCTCCAGTCTTTGAATTAGTGGCCCTTCGCTGGACTTTCCAGAACATGCATGTTTTTCTTGTACTAGGGAGCCAAGATCTGGGCACAGTGGTTCAGATGTGGTCTTACTACAGCTGAGTAGAGAGGAAGGATCACCTCCCTCAACCTGCTGGAAAGGCTCTTCCTCATGCACCCCAGGATGCTGTTGGCTGCCTTTGCTGCAAAGGCACCCTGCTAGCTCATGTCCACCTTGTTATCCAGCAGGACACCCCGGGCCTTTCCTGCAAAGCTGCTTTCCAGCCCGTCAGCCCCCAGCCTGTACTGGTGCGTGGAGTTATTCCTTCCCAGGTGCAGGACTTGGCACTTCCCTTTGCTGAGCTTGATGAGACTCCTGTTGGACCATTTCTCCAGGCTGTTGAAGTCCCTCTGAATGGCAGCGCACTCATCTGGTGTACCAGACATTCCTCCCAATTTTGTGTTGTCTGCAAACTTGCTGAGGGTGCACTATCTCATCACACAGGTCATGAATGAAGAGGTTAAAGAGTGTTGGCCCTGGTATTGATTGATGCCTGGGGGACACTGCCTGACTGGCCCCCGGGGGGCTTTGTGCCACTGATGACAACCCTCTGAAGCCTGGCAGGTCAGCCTCTTTTCAGTCCCCCTTGGTGACCATTTATCATTTACCCATATTTCATCATTTGGTCTATGAGGATGTTCCAGGAGACAGTGTCAAAAGCCTTGAAAATGTCAAGATAAACCACATCTGCTGCTCTCCCCTCATCCACTGAGCCCATCATCTTGTCGTGGAAGGCCATCAGGTTAATCAGGCCTGATTTCCCCTTTGCGAATCCATGCTGACTGCTCCCAGTCACCTTCTTGTCCTCAGTATGATTGGAAGTGGTTTCCAGGATTAGTTGCTCTACCACCTTCCCAGGGATCGAGGTGAGCAGCCTCTCAGCAACCTCTCCCAGTTGCCATGACCTTTCACAGATAATCAAGAGTAGCCTCACAGTCGCATGGGCCAGCTCCTTCAGGAGTCATGGGTGCATCCCATCAGCTTCCTTCTGTATGTCCAATTTCTTTAAATGCTCCCTAGCCTGATCCTCTTCCAGCAAGGGTAAATTTTCCTTGCCTCCAGGCTTTCCCATGGGCCTCAGGGGGCTGGGATAGTAGGTTGTACCAGTAAAGGCTGAGGTGAAGTAGGCAATGGGAAGCTCTGCCTTTTCTGTGTCCTTTGTCACCAGGTTCCCTTGTGTTGGGGACCAAAATAGGATGATGCTGTGTAAGACAGCAGAGAATCTCTAAGGCAGAAAGTGATGATGTGGTAACTATGATCTGTGGCCAGAGTGTGTGCACGTGAGTTTCCAGTGATCATGATGTGCCTTCCTGCTTACGTACCAGCAGTCACAGTGTGCCTTCCTGCCTACGTGCCAGCAGCCTCGGTGGGCCTGTCCTGCCCACCTGCCAGGGATCAGGATGTGCCTTCCTGCCTATCACATGATGCCACGACGCACAAGGAGATATGGGGAAGGAAGGGAGGCTGGGCTTGGTTGCTATATAATCGGCCATTGTGTTTTTCAATGAAGGATTTCTTGCACCACCCTATCTGAGGTCCATGTCATTATATGCCACACCCTTGCCCTATTCAGCAGCAGGCCCATGTTTTCTGTAGCCTTCTGTTTGCTGCTGATATATCTCTAGAAGCCTTTCTTGTTGCCCTTCACATCCCCCACCAGATTCCACTCCAGATGGGCTCTGGCTTTCTGAGCCCTCTCCATGAACACTCAGGCAGCGTCTCTATACTCCTCCTGGGTCACCTGACCCTGCTTCTTCTGCCTCTGGTACGCTTGCTTTTGATGTCTGAGCTTTGTCAGGAGCTCCTTGTTCATCCACGCAGGCCCCCTTCCCCCTCTCCTTGAGTTCCTGCTTGTCGGCATGGCCCATTCTTGAGCTTGGAGGAGGTGACCCTTGAAAGTCAACCAGCTCTCCTGGACCCCTCTTCTCTGCGTGACTGTATCCCATGGGGTTCTTCCAAGCACAGCCCTGAACAGGCCCCAGTCTCGGCCTGTGTTCTTGCTTTTTGCCTTGCTCACTCCTCTCAGGATCCTGAACTCCACCATCTCGTGGTCACTGCAGCCAAGGTAACCCTCGACCTTCACATCACTGCACAGTTCTTCCTTTTTCATACAGAACTTCCTTGTTCATATGTATCATGTCCAGGGGAGCGTCTGCCCTCATTGGCTTCCGATTCTGTGAGCTATGCCACCATGTCTCTGCAATCCCAGTGAGATCGTAGTGCTGCAGCTGCATGCAAACCTCTAATTCCTCCTGTGTGCTCCCTGTGATGCATGCGTTAGTGTACAGGCACTTGAGAGAGGCACCCGGTCATGCTGATTGCCCAGGAAAGGTAGGAGAGCTCTCCCCACCATGCTGTCCTGTAGGCACTCCCTCACTTATATGGATACGCTTGAGGTGGGCCCCTCTCAGGCCTGTTTTGTTGATTATGAGGTCTCTCTTGTGCACAGCACCCTGCAGCCTCTGCTTGCCATCCCATTCCACCACTTCCTCACCTGACTGACATCTTCTCCCTCCCGTGTCATCCCTAGTTTAAAGCTCTCCTCCCCACTTTGGCCAGCCTGTGATGCTTTTGCCCCATTATTAAGACAGATCCCGTCTCTTCCTAGCAGTCCTTGATCCTCAGAGAAGGCCCAATGGTCATAGAAGCCAAATTCCTCTTGTTGACACCAGCTGTGCAACCAGCTGTTGGCCCGCAGGATCTGCCCAGCTCTCCTCAAGCCTTTCCCCTCACCGGCAGGATTGAAGAGAAAACCACCTGGGCCCCTCCGTCCTTGGCCATCACCCCCAGAGCCATGTAGTCACACTTGACAATTGGTGCTCATGTGGAAGAGCAGCAGGCTGAGGGCTAGACAAGCCACCACCGTGTCTGCAACCTCCTCAATCCAAGCCTCTGAGAAACAGCCATCCTTCCGTGGCAGCAGGTTGGGTTAGCAGACAGGGCACCTCCATCCCCTGCGGCAAGGGGTTATCAGCTACTATCACTCATAGCTTCTTCCTTGTGTTGTTGCATGGCCTCAGCCCAGGTGCTTCACTGGACAAGCTTTTTGTCTTATGAACCCTCTGATGCCTCTAAGTTTGTTAGTTAGGATATATTATGTTCCTTATGTTCCTACTGCTATTAGGTGGTTTTATTCATTTTTCTTCCTATAATAGCACAGAATACAAAGGATCATGTGCTTGTTCGGATTGTAAGCATCAGGAAACAGGGAGGACCTTCTCTTACAGCTGTAGCCTGATGTCTGAGGGACTGATTTGTATCTAGATGTCCTGTAGCTATGGCTGTTCTTTGTATTATAGATTGGGTGGTGGTGTCTTTGTCTGTCAATCATTGAATTTGGTAACTAGTTAAGTTGCGCTGCAGTTGTTCTCTGGTATGCTTTCTGGGTTTCTTTACCATGAAAATCAGGGCATGGATTTGGCATGTTCTGAAATCTCAAATCTTCACTGATGATGGAGATGGCTGACATGCTCACCTCCACCTGAGAAACCAGAAACGTGACCGAGTCCAACAATACAGACATACAATTTACATGAACATGTAAATTAGCCTTAACCCATCTTCTCTCCCCTCCTCCTGTCTGCTTGCCTGTTAAACAGTGAAGGAGTTGCATGTTCCCTGAGTATTTTCACGTTTTTTTAATATGTTAGTGGATGTGGTTTAGTTTTTGTGCAGAGCAGAAAAGTATGTGCTTTAGTGTAAGAGAATATATCATCTGTCTTTGAAAATTCCTTTGTTGTGTTTCAGTAATGTAATTCAGGATCGTCTGTGCAGGGAAATGGCTTTTTATCTGTTTCCTGAGATCTTGATGTGTGATAAGATCTAGGTTGCTGCAGCTGCTATCCGTATGTGAAGTAGATCATATCCGTTTAAAGTAAGTGCTTGTTCAAAAGAGAAGCACAGAACTTAAGGAGAGAGCAGTTCTTTCAGTTATGTTTGAAGTCATGCCTCATTCATCACAACTTTTAAGGTTGTGCTGAGATTTACTTAATGATTTTCTGTTAATAGTACCCCAGTCAGGGTTATAATTCCATGAAGTTGCTTTCACTACAGAAACTTGGGTCTAGTGTCTGTCCTCTTGATTCAGAAGATTAGCCAATACCTCAAGATAGTGAAATCTAATTGCAGGAATGTAGAGTATTCATCTAAAAATAATCTAACTTTTTATATTTGATCACCTTATAAGTTTCCTGCATATTTTGCAAATTATCTGCAAACTTTTATGATTTAAGAAATTTAAGGGGAATTTCCAAAGATTGAGTACAATATGGAAAAAGACATTAAAAATGTGCTCTGGTAATGTGTTTGTATTTTTATTTATGAATGGGAAAACTCAGATCAGAATAATTTTAGTGTTTACAATGAATTTGTGCTAACTTACAGATCACCAAGGTTAGTATGCCTAGATTCGCTTAATGAAACAAGAGAGACATATCTTTTCTTTAGAAGCATCACTGACTTCTGTTGCTGTTTTATAAAAACATGACGATGAATCCATTAACAACTCAGTAGTCTGAGTCTTCTTTGCTTTGTTTGCATTGTCTGCTTTTTTTTCATGCTTCAGTACAGAGCACAGTAGCTATGCTAGTATTAGCAGCAGTATGTTCATAATTTTGTTGTCTGAATTTAAGCTAATGTATGGCTGTGGAGTATTGAGAATTGTCATTTATCACAGTAAGGTCATGAGTTAGAAGCTGGCAAACTTTTCTATGCTGTGATTCTCAATCCTGAATGTCTTTAAATGATTTGATAAAAGTAGAAAATTATGTTCTGACACATCGTTTGGGTATGTACGAATATATGTTTGCTGATGTAGATATACTTCTGACAACCATCTGACCCTCTGGCACTGTATTTTTGAGATTTTTGCTGAATAAAGTAGGTAGCATAAAGTTAGCTATAACAAATACTACATGATTTAGAGATGCCACAGTAAGATGAAACTGGTCAAGGCGCTCACCACCCCAAAGTCTGCATAGCACTGACATGGCCAAAGATGCAGCAAACCTTCCACAACAGCAGGTTGGGTTGGCAGATGGGGGGCCTCCATCTCCTGCAGCAAGGTGCCACCAGTTACTATCACTCATAGCTTCTCGTTGGTGTCGCTATGTGGCTTCAGCTCAGCCAGCTCAAATGTTTTACTGGACAGAGCTCCCAGTCCCTCATCTGCTACGAGGGCACTGAACTTCGTTTGTAGTTTCAGATCTGCAGGTGGAATAGTAGCCTTCTTCTGGTACCAGAAATCCCAGACTTCGCCATGATGGTGGTCTCCATTTCCCAACCAGATAAGCTCTGACTCTGCCTGTCCCTCTTCTGGTACAGTTTTGGGTTCAGGCTCTTTAAGCTGCAGGGTCATGAAGAAGATCCAGTCAATCTCTTTCTTGTTATCTCCGATGCAGGACAGCCTGCTTACCTCCCCCTGCAGCTCCTTTACTTGGTGACACAGGTCCTCCACTAGTGCTGGCAAGACCACCATCTTCCCTGCCCTCGCCTCAGTGAGAGGCACAAGGCACTCCCTGAAGCCTGAGATCCGTACAGCTGTATCCTCTCTCAGGAGCTCAGTCTGGATGAAGGCCTCTGATGTTATAGGGATAGTTGCTCCAGTGGCTATTGGACACTGTGCCATGTGGCATGTCACCACCATTTCTGAGCATGTGTACACTGTCTTTAGCAAAGTTCTTGGCCCCTTTCTGTGCACGCTTCTGCACAATCTACTGCATCTGTCTGTATTCGCTGTATTCCAGGCCTGTACTCATATAGGCCTCTTCCCAGTATGTGCTCAAAGGGTGCTTGCTGCTCTCTGATCGGGAGTCAGCTGGAACAAAAGCTCAAAGTATCCTTTGCTCAAGAACAGCTGACAGAGCTTCCTAGAAGCTGTTAGAGCTTGCCAGAAGTCACAGCCTTCTGTGGCTATCCTTGCCTGGTAGCAGCAAGCACCCTGAAGTTCCCCAAGGGTTCCCAGGAATCCTCTGATCTTAGATGAAGTTCCTAGAAGATCTAGAAGCAGAGCCCAGAAACCGCTGCACAAACTGCTGTGTCTGTTTGTTGCCTCTGTTAGCTGTGCTAACTGGGTCCTGAATAAATGCTAGGATGAGACGTGGCCACATAGCATTTTTCTGTTCACCAGGTTTCCTTTGGAAAGAAATCTAAGATGTATAAGGGCAGGGAGAAAACAATCATGTGCTCCAGTGGGTTTCCAGTCTGACCAGGTCCACAGTGACACCAGAGAATGGACCAGCTCTACAGCTGGGATACAGCCAAAGTTTGTGCCTGAGACCAGCCATATGGACACACCATGGCCATGCCCTTTATTTGGTATGCATGTTGACTTCTGATGGAATTCTGCGCACTCAGTGATTGACAATCAGAGTAACAGCTTAATAAATATTTCCCAAAACTCTTTTTAATTGAAAAATGTCAATTTGTCAGATCTGAAAATTCTGACAGCACCTTACTCATTTTGACTGTATTTTCAAAAGGCAATGGTTTCTCAAGTCCAGGACCAGAATTCCTAGTTAAAACTTGAAAGACAGAAGCCCCAGAATATTCACACAAAATGAGGACAATGTTGGTGCCCTGATCTGAATCAGACATAAAAAGACTGTAAGCCTGAGTTCCTGTATCTCAGATAAATACGATGACCACTGGGCCGTGGCTACACTCGTTCATTAAAAGCTCAAAGGAAAAACCACAAAGCTAAATAAGAAAATTGATTAAATCCTGAAAAAATTCAGAGGTCAGAAAAAAATTCATTCCCAGTTTCACACATAATCAGTGTGGTCATCCCCAAAAAGGGTAAACATCTTTGCTAGTTTTACATATGAAGAGAGAGGCAAAGCCAGAGACAGAATTCAGTTTCCTCAGATGCTGACTTTCTTATATATAACCATTTCTTTTACCAAATTACAGAAAACCTCTGCTTCATTTGCCCTTTATTTCACAGCTTCTGCCACAAATAAAATAGAAGCCTTTGGTGGGCTCCAATAGGATACTAAATCTTACCCATATCTTTCAAATATAACCAAAACAGAATCTGAAGTCCACTTAAAATTAAAATCCCAACTTCAGTCAAAGGAAGGGCACAGAAGCAGACCCAATTCATTCCGAGATAGAAAAAGCAAAAAAGATAAGAGGAAGGTCAAGAGCTACAACAGAGGATTCAAAGAGAAACTGAGGCAAATCATGTGTAGAACAGAACTACGTGATCACATAGTTAAGAACTGTTATAACATAGAGGTATAAGATTCAGACTATGAATTCATCATCTGAGTTTTCTCATTTCTCAATTATTGTAACTTTAAGAATGTTCATTTATGTAGTTTTGTGAGAGAGATGGCAACAGAAGCAAAAAAGGGGATTGCTGTTGCGCATACACCAGTTATTTCAGTGTCTTCTAGCAAATAGAATATAGAACTCATGAACCAAAAAAGCTAGCTAGAAATAGGAATAGCAAGGAGTATCTGCAGCTCCCCAGATAAAGAAAGCATATGTAATCTCCATCTTTGCATTTCAATCTTGCACGAAAGCAGAAATATATTAAGTAAGTGAGATCATAAGGGAAAACTGTAATGTGGATAAATGTCCCCTGGCAGTGACCACAAAATTCAACTTCATTTACGATCCAGAGCCAAATCTGTAACCAGGTCTGCACAAATTAATACATTAACCTACTGAGTTATCTGTCCTATTATTATGATTTAATAGGAGACATTATTAATTCATGAGAACCTCAACATTGTAATTAAATTCTTTGTCATTTTTGAGTGCCAATTCTAAACCTAATGTAGAAAGCCTTTAGAACTAAATAACTGGGAAAAAAACCTACCTTATAATTGCTGGTAGACATATGCTAACTCATTAAAAACAAACTAATTTTAAGATTCTAATTTATAATGTACTATAGGGCAATTGAAACAACACTTAAAATAATTGGCTTTTTAAGGTGCATCATCAATAGATATTCCACTTGGACAGAGGTTTGTATGGATTTTTTGTTTTTGTTTTTGCCCAGCAGTGTCCACTGGGTCTGTCTCTACACTTTATGGTTCAGATCCACTCCATTCACTTTTAATTATTTTGCTCAGTTAAAAGTTTAATGCTAAATAAGACGCATTTCAGCTTATGTATTCTGCCCACTGAGTTCCCACAAGCCAGAACAAGGCCAGCTATTCCTTAACATCTTCCTCTATGCACTAACCAAGTGTTACTAAAGTCTACAATAATGAGGTCAGGCAGTGGGTTGAGAAATATATCCATACAGCATTTATGAAGAACTACAAAACTGGCCATTCTTTGACAAGTTGTCATCTACACGCAGGGCACCCAGATAACATCCAGCAGCAATCTGCAGTAAAAGGAGCCAAGTGCTTGCTGCTGTAAGACAGCTCCACTAAAGCAGGTGCTAGACAGAGATAATATGAAAATAATGCATTGTAAATATAACCTACATACCGTAGAGCATTTTACTTAAATTTAGGGAAGCTTCTCAAGTTCACGGTAAGATCAGACCCAAAATATGAGCTGACAGCTAGAAATCTATTTCTTTTGGATACAGGGGGTATAGACTGACCTTTCATCTTATTACCAGAATTATTCAACACATTTGATAATATCCAGCATAAGTTGTTTCTATACAGATAAAATGAGAAATGTATTAGTATATTCAAAGTCTATTCAAAGTAGAAAATCTGCCCAAATGAGACTTAGGGAAGATGATATGCAAACAGATTACCCATAATTCAGACAGATCAGAAATTGCTTTAGGCAAAAATGACACAAGACAATCTTTTCCACATGTGGTTTAAGAGACATCCTTCAGTTCTTCCCTGATCATCATTAGAGTGCCCCTTCTCAGTGTCAACTACCCATCCAAAATTAGCGTGAAGGATACAATGATGTTAGGGTAAAGAAGTGGAAGGGAAAAATCATACCAGGAAGTAGAAGTAATAATTACTACTGGTTGAAGAGTTTTATCAGATTTGAATACTGGAACTGCTTAGGCCAATCTGAAACTGAAAAGGTCATTTTGTCTAACCTCACTGAAACCATCATGTGGAGTCAAACTGACCTCTCAAGTAGGACAAAATTAATAATTTGGGGCGTTGGTCTCGATCACATTCCTATATGACACTAGATTTAAGGCAGTACAAAAATTATTCTAAAAATCCCTAAAAGCTAACTCTTAAAGACACCACTACAAGCACAAATACTGACAATGCCTGAGTGCAGACAGGAAAATTAATTACAAAGGAGAAAGTAATCAGCACTTCTTTCCTGTGATCATTGATAGAAAAGAGAAACTAAGAAGGTCCACAACTCTTCACCCTGTATGCCTAGTTAAAAACTATAAGAACACACAGGACAATGGGAGATCCTTCATGAATAGTACTTGCCAAAGGAGGCTGATCTTGGAATGCAAAAACACAAGAAATAAAATAAGGTAGACAATACCGTCCTCTCCCCCAAAAACGTATTTTCAGTGGCAAGTTGTCACAATACCTGTGTGAATAATAATTTTAAAAGTCTACAAAAGGAGGATTAGAAGGGGGGAGTATAGTGAAAAATTATTTCACCTTTCTGACAATCTTTCCACACAATTTTTCGATTCTTCTCATAATGTTTATTCAGCCAGGTGAGGATGATTCGTTCATGTGGAGAATAAATATTACTGGATAAAGGTTCTGATTTTATTCTTGGCATGCTCTGCGTGCCTTCCGAGTCAAACAGATCACTGATATTACGTGAAGAAACACGTGGAAGAACTAATACCTGAAATTAGAAAAAGTGGCTTTAAACATAACCTGTAAAAAGTACAATTTCAAGTTGAATGATAAAAAAACAAGGATTCAAACTGAAGAAACTTTCTAGTTTGGTAAAGGTTTAAGAGATTACACATTAGCATAAACACAAAATATACAGGTGAACAGATCTGCTGAGGTTTTAGGGAATTCCTTCACCTTCTTAAACAAAATGTAAATTGAAACTCCAAAATATTGTTTCAAATGTTTTTTTCATTTTTGATGAAGTGGATGAAGTCACTGGACCCTTCTGGATGTCAAGAATCACTGTATATATTCTGACAGAACTACTAAGTACTGAGCTACCAAGCTGATCTCCAGCATGATCCATAGGCAAGCTGGAAATGGTATCTTTCATGACCCAGTTGCTCCTTTAGGTTGAAATTAAACCTACAGTTTCTCCTAAAAAATAAATTAAATAATGCCTATAATAAAATTATACTAGTACTCAGAGGTCCCTGAGTAAGTCTTGCATGAAACCACACTAATAAAATGTAGAAAAAGATCTGAAGGAAGAATACAGAAATTGATTTTGAGGTTGCATATTTAACACACGGAAAGTTTGAAGGAAAATGTAGTAAGAGATAAGAGTAATTAGGCAGCAAGTGTTAGAATTGTAAATAATTTTGAATAGTAAGAATATAGGATTAAATTTAATATGGGGAAAGTTTAGTAGAGCCTTAAAATAAAAATAAAAATAAAATAAAATAAAATAAATATAAGAATAAAATATTAAAAAAGAAAATAAAAGAAAATATAAAAAAAAGAAAAGAAAAGAAAAGAAAAAGAAAGTAGATCTTCGCAGCTGAGTTGTTCAGGGACTAAAAGGAGACAGCATTAAGTAGCCTGAAGCCCAGAGAAAGAGAAGCTAGGGTACAGGAGATGATAAAGAGCTCGAGGACAGCTGTACTCTCAACACATAAAACACAGGTTTGAGAAATGTTGTGTGAATTGATGCAAGATGTAAACAGAGATCAGCTGAGATGGCAAAAGAAAACCGCCAGAGCAGGGCCCTGTTGAAAGCAGAAGTCAACCAAGGAATATATCATAAATATATTCTAGTCTACCATAACCAGCAACACCATATAAGCATTTTGTAACACTGTAACACTAACTATAAGCATTTTGTAACACAGCTAAGCATAAATACATATAAATAATATGCAACTTCAAAGGAGTGAATGGAGACGTGAAGTAGAGTTGCACAAACCAGTACAGGAAAACAGGTAGATGGTAAAATCTACAAGAACAAAGGATGCAGAACAGACAGGAAAGATGCCTGGTGAAACTGAAGTAAACCTAGAGAATAGGCAGGAAAGATGTTTGATATAACCAGAATAATTTTGCAGAATATGCAAGAAAGATGCCTGACAAAACCAGAACAGGTCTTGGTCCAAAAAGTGAAATAAACTATGTCAGAAGCAAGTGAGATCACTCCCCTCCACCACCCAGCTTCTTTTGGGTGGGGGGGGTTGGGGACAAGGAGCATAAAAAACTAGCACTGAGAGAGAAAGGACGGGGAGTTGGGGGGAAGACAACAACCACTTTGTTTGCAGCCTCTCCCTCATGAGATCTCTCAGGCCTGACCACCTTGACCCCAGTCATAAGGACCACAGCCATAAGCACTAACTATACTATATCAGCTCCGTGGTATTGTATATTCATGGCTAATTTCAAGTAAGCTTGTTAAGGACCAATTGTTTGGGGAAAGAAATGATTAAGAACTAATCATTGGCAATGTGTACTGACAATGAATGCCAATCCAGTAAAGTGTTATTTTGAAGTGTAAAACTGGCCCAATTTTTCTGTCACTCCCAGTGATCTCTAATTCCCTGAGATAGATAGATAGATAGATAGATACATATATATGTACACAGACACATATATACATACGTATGTGTGTGTGTATGTCTGTATTTTTTTCAGTTGAAAAAATCCATTGTAAATATAACAAAATATTTCATGGTGGGCATTACAAAGAAAAGGCTATTTCATTTTATCTAATCAGAATGGAAATGGCTTGCAGCTCCTCTTTAATTATTTCTACTCTTCTTAGTTTCCAACACCTGCTTATAACATATCTGTTGAACAGGCATTGATTTCTTAAGAGGAGAAAGTGTTAAGAGAACTATCTAACTCTTCCATTTGGTACAGCTAGTGCAGCACACTTTCATATAATATGATGTAGCTATAGCCCTGTGGCATCACAGCTCCAATATTTACATCTGGATTTCCTTTTTTCCAGTCCACAAGGACTGTGTCATCCACTGCCTTCAACTTTTTCTGAGAAAAAGCTTTTCTGATACACTACTATACAAAAGCTAGTTAACTATTAATGTATACAAGACCCAAATTATACCATCCATATTTAATTACAAACAAAAAAAATGGAGTCCAATTTGAGATTCCTTTAAAATTTTGAGGTTAATGGCTATTCAGCGTAATGTAGTTCCACGTAGAGACAGCCAAGTTAACTTTGCTTTAGCTTGTTTAGAAATACTTGGCTTTCTCTCTATGACACTTTACTGAGCTGCATAGTCATATCTTAGAAGAGTGGAAGAAATCTCAAACTTATACGGAAGTATCCTCAGCTTTAAATCTGAGGAAAGCAAGCAGAAAGGTAACTAACTAAATGTTGTTTCATGCCTTTCTCAAAAGTTAGCCACTTTGTTGGTTAACTTATTGTGATGTTCCCTCATCAGTATAACCTGGCATTCTATTGAGACGATCAAAACAGGAAAGAGTAATGGCAACTACATTTCGGAGAAAATATGAAGTGTCATTTACCCATAAAAAATTATTTTCATGTCTCTTACTAAAAAAACTCTAGTCCATCCTAATCCAAGATGCCAATGTCTACATTCCTATTTAGACTCTCTTGAGGGATCAGGTCATTAGCGTATTGCAACCTTTTGGAGTACACTGTTTATAAAAATTTTCAGGGACAATGTTAGGAAATGCTATTATTTATAACAATAAAAAGCATCCTCATTACCAAATGCTCACAAAATCTAAAGACAGATTGTCTTTACTGAAAATCTGGACTGAGCCAGGGGCTAAGATACTGCATCTACTGTCAGTTCATGCATTTTCATTAGCCTGAATTTTTGAGATTTGTAGAATACAAGCAATATTTTAGCCCTCGATCAAAAGAAAGCTAAAAGTATGTAATTATGATTTATGAACTTACCCTCTTATTCTCCACATGGTCTACCCTTTCTTCAGAAAAAAACTAAATTTCCATTACTGAGGGACTGGAGTTACATGCATGCGTTTTCCTCTGGAACTTCTGCAGCAGCAAAAGTTTTAGTGACAAGAAAGTGGACCATAATGTTATCAGGTATGGGCATGAAAGAAATATGGGATGACTTCTTGGCTGATAAAGGTAATACTAAGTATTTCTAATAACAGCATTTTATTTCCAAAAAAAATTTGGATAATAAAATATCTCCAGTGAATGGATGAATTCTTTTAACATTTTCTGAAAATCGTAGCCTGCTCTTTAGGTAAGAAATTATTCTGTTTTATCTTATCTTTCTTGAAATCAAGTTATCATAATCACAAAAACCCTTGTCTCTACTTCTATTTTAATGAAACTGCTTTGAAGATACGAAGCATTCTTTCCACTTCAGTATATTTCAACACTATCACCAATAACTAATTTTGCATATAAACCATCATCTTGCTGTGTTGACAGTTCATATCCTGTTTTTATTTATTGTTCTGATGCTTTCATTACAAAATGAATATAGAAAAGAAAAAAACAGGTCCCATGGCAATCTCCTTGTCAAATAACAGATTTGAACAAGAGGGTATGGAAGATGGAATAGGACACTGAATGTTAGTGACCGGTTCTAATGTAAAGTCATGTTATAATAAGAATTCTGCTTATACTTTATTATATTAAATACCACATTAGGCAAACTGCATAAGGTTACAGCAAAAAAGTAAAGCAAAGAAGCACAATTCCTAAGACATTAGAAGAAGAGAGAGAAAAGGACATTAGAAGGAGAGAGAGAAAAAAAAGAAGAATGTGAAAAAACACTACTACAGAACAGGAAGATGAAGGAACAATAAATGAGAAGCTGAAACATGCACAGGAAGCTAGAATGACTAAGATCACTTCTTCACAATAGGTTTAAGCTGATCTAAACCAGAACTACTGTCAAACCTGATCTAAACCTGAACCACTTTCCTGTCCTCAACAATCATGTGTTCTGCCCCATTCTTGTGTCTATACCAATGCTCAGAAAGACCAAAGATCTATGTGAAAACACCACTCCACTCCAACACCCCAAAATTCCCTTATAGCAAGATTACTAGTCCCTGTTTGGGACTACAAGACAGAACAGGAGTAAATGTAAAAGTAAATGAAATTACTGATATGCTATAAAATGATCAAATTAAAATTTTATTTTTTATTAGTGTTTTGGAGATGCCTTTAAGCTGCTACTGTAAGAAGTACTAGAAAATTTCTTAAGATAAGAAAAACCCCATGTATACTATTAATTTTGTTTTTTGATTCTGTGCTAGTCTGTCCTGTAGTTATAATTCAGAACATTGGGAAAAAAAAGCAAAGTGATTTGCATTCAGGTCTCTCTGATTGCATTTTTCTGTATATTTGTGCACATGCACCGGAACACGCATCCTTAGAGTCATTTATCCCAGTATGTGGGACACAACAGTTTGTTGTCTGTTCTTTTCTCAACTACTTTTACCACCGTTTTCTTTTTGATCAATTTTACATCTTGGAATTCTAGATTAACACTTTTTTTTATTCTTTATTATGCTTTTATAGTAAATAATATTTACATTTTTCATTTATTTTCCATCATTTTGAATAAAAATAAGAAAACATTTATTTTTTGGCATACTGATGATCTGTGAGAGTATCAAGCCTACTCTGGAAAACTTGATTCAAACAGCCAATATATTTATGTAACATCATCACCAAAAATAAAATTGAATAAAAATCTTAGAAGTCCATACTGACTAAGTTTATTAAATCTCAACAAGAATAGGTAATCAAAAAAATGTTTATCTGTTTAAAAAATCCATAGAACATAAGATAATAAATGGCCGGTCACGTATATCTCCATGCAACTATGTATTTCCAGCAGAAGGGGTTTCTAACCAGTGTTACCGAAATTATGGCAGAAGGGGGGGTTTTTTATCCATAATAAAATATTTCTGTAAAATTAAACTTACTAAATGCAGACTATCCTAAGTGGCATTTACCCAATCGAAACATTTTAACACACTGCTAAAGTATCAGAACTAAGAAAACTAAAGTATTCTCTTTTAAACTAGTCTTAGAGAGACTCTGTTATAGAAAAAAACATTTGAAACAGAAGTATTTTTTTAAACATGCATTTGAAAAAATCTTGAACATATCAAAGATTTTTTTCAAAACATTTTACAATAGTTCTTCAGAATCTAAACAGTAAATGTGTCAACAACTTACCTTGTATACCTGCAGTAGCACATCTGTCCAAGCCCGTTTGCTCATTGTCTCAAACACACTTTCTTCCAGCATAAAACAATGCATGTCACTAAAGACATCTGAGTTCTTCACAACACCTTTTTTCAACTCAGCCATGCGGGCCTTCAGAGAAAGGAATGAGATTTATTTTCAATATTAATTTCAGTGGTTTGGATTGGAAGGAGGAGGATTATAAGAAAAGTGGATAACAAATCAATGGAATAAATAAATGGCTGATATGTCTACCATAGTGCAACAATGATCAGCTCAAGAACCACTTATAGTTTGCTGTTTCCTCAAGCACAATACAGAACTGACAGGAGTTGAAAACAGCAATCAGGACAGACAGGCAATACAAAGGAATTTTAAAAATTGGAATAATGAGTAGAAAGCAGAAAAATAAGTTCTACTTGGAAAAAACAATTGGTTAGATATTAATCACATGTATTTGACGGGAGCGAGAAACTTGGAAGGAAAAATGCTGGCATTAACTTAAAGTTCTACTCAGTCTTATGCATATGCTTAGATTTATGCAAAATCAAATAATCACCACAGTGGGACTACTCATGGTGCACAGAAGATTTCCATTAGTCTTTGAAGGATTGAAACTAGAGCATATAGTCTTTGTTTAAAAAACAAACAAAAAAACCAAAACACAAACATACTACCTTCAGGAAAGTTTGCCCTGTAATCCATTTCTTATAATCATCAGGTTCAAGCAGAAATTCTGGCATAACATAAGGCAGACATGCTCCTTGGCTTCTAAAATAACAAAACAGGAAAAGTTAATACATAGGCAATATAATACTTTTTAAGGGTAGTCCAAGTTTTTCAATTTACTCAACCTATCTGTAAGCTCTTCTATCTGAGTGTACCCTGCAGTAACAAGCCAGTTATAGTGGGAACTCCAAGTACTCTTAAATAATAAGAAGACATGTAAATATCCTAGGTGATCCTAAAATGCACAGGCAGGAAAGAGTATCCATAAAGCAGGACCAATGGCAGCAATCACAAGAACCAGAACAGGCAGAAACTGACAAGGTTTGGTACTGCTAAGGGCCTAGTGGGCATCAGCTTATATATCTGTGGTGCCAGAATGACTAAGCACAGGAGTTCAGCCAGAAATGGTTTTCTGTCACAACCTGTATACTTTTGCTAGGACTGTTATTGATCACATCTTCATCTACAATCTCTAGGGAATCATTGATGTATCAGTGTACAGAGGTGCCAGACTGGGCCTCGACCATTGGCTCCAATTATGCCCAGAATATAATGTAAGTCAGTTAATGGACAAAACTCACTAAAGCATTTATTAAAATTTAGCTAATAGCTTTCCAAATATCCAAGGAAACTACATTAGAAACACTATGTATTTCTTTTTTATCGTTGCTGTGCTTAGCAAAAGAGGTTGAGATTCGGTCACCCCCAAACTCATAATCATTTTAAAATAGGTAATTAACACCATGTTTGGTTCTGATCAAATCCCATCTGCATGCCAGTATGTTTGTTTGTGTAGAGAGTTCTATATAAAGTTCAATGTAAGAGAAATTTTAAATTGAAATATGTTAATGAATCACCCAAAAACACAAGAAGACTTTTAGCCTTTGCTGAAGCACACCATTATCTACTAGCCACTGAGGGTCCTGATCTAACAAAGAGCTACTTGCATACCTAATTGCTTATCTTAGCTAGGAAACACAGCAAGAACAGAATAGAATGAGTTTCAAGATGGAAGACTAAGTTTGCCTAGATTCCCTGGAAAATCTCAATGGAAAGATTGGATACAAGAGCCATCAGGCTTCACCAGGAGAAAGTTTCGACTCTATCAAGAAGTGCTCCAAAAGTATCCTGTGAAAACTCTTTAAGGAAATGTCTATAAATGACTATTTTGATGGAAGCTCCTGAACAGACTTTCTCTATTAGGGGTAACTTGAAGCATAAGGTATGCAAAGGGATAGAAATATGACTGCCTGCTTGCCAGAAGCTGCCAGATTATAAACCAAATAAGGCATAGAGGAAGACCTTTCTGATACAACCTTAGTGCAAGCAAATTGAAGATGTTGTTCCTTCATTTCTTCACCTATATCTTGCAGAAATATTTCTGGTTCTGTTGTCCATTTTTAATGTTTTAATGTTTTTACTTGCATTTTACCATAAACAAGCTTGAGACAAATAACATATAATAAAGACATTACGAAAATAAATATATAAATAATAATACAATAATACATAATAACTTAATAATAATAAAGACAATACGAAACATGCTAAGAATTTATCTTGGCTGCCCAAGCCAATTGAAGACCTGACACTATCAGGGTGAGAAAACAAAGAAATGTTTCCCATAGCTGATAATGTCCAAGTAGGCTTTCTGGCACGCTCAAAGATACTGGGGAGCATGCTTGAACTTGGAGGATGACAGATGTATACATCGCTGTCATCTGTTGAGAAATGGTGTTATTTTCATTCCTTAGTGCTACCTCATCCATCAAATAATGCGTTACAAATGAGATATTAAAACCTTTGAAGCTATGCAGAAGAAATCTCAGTCCTAGAAGACCAAAATCAGAGTCTGTATTAATTTGAATTAGGGCTATAAAATCCCATACTGAAGGGCAAAATGTTCTGAAAGGCACATCAGCTTTAGTCTTGAAACGTAGTTAGACACTTGTGTGTCTATTGAGAGGAACTGAGAGGAATCAATCAAGCTGTAGCAGCTACTGATAAAAGGATTAATGAAACTGAGAACCACAAACAAGGGTAACGGGTTTGTGCCCTTGTGGCCAAGAAGGCCAGTGGCATCCTGGGTTGCATTAGGAAGAGCATTGCCAGCAGGTTGAGGGAGGTGATCCTCCACCTCTCCTAAGCCCTTGTGAGGCCATGTCTGGAGTGCTGTGTCCAGATCTGGACTCCCCAATACAAGAGAGACATGGAGCTACTGGAGCGAGTCCAGCGAAGGGCTACTAAGATGATGAAGGGACTGCAGCATCTCTCTTATGAGGAAAGGCTCAGAGAGCTGGGACTGTTCAGCCTGGAGAAGACTGAGGGGGGACCTGATCAATGTGTATAAGTATCTGAAGGGAGGGTGTAGAGAGGATGGGGCCAGGTTCTTTTCAGTGGTCCCCCATGACAGGACAAGAAGCAACGGGCACAAACTGAAACACAGGCACTTCCACCTGAACATGAGGAAAAACTTCTTTACTCTGAGGGTAACAGATCACTGGAACAGGTTGTCCAGAGAGGCTTTGGAGTCTCCATCCCTGGACAAAAATCCTTGGAAATGTGCTCTACGTGACCCTGCTTGAGCAGGGTGGTTGGACTGGATGATCTCCAGAAGTCCCTTCCAACCTCAACCCTCTGTGATCCTGCAGTTCTGCTGGAAGAGGAAGCATGTCTTGAAGTTCCCTCTGACTGCTCTCCTAGAAGTCATGCAGATTATTAGCTTGACACCAGACCTGGGGCAGCAGGCTTTTCCCTGGGTTTGGACAAAGTTTTTTGACAGCCAACCTCAGAACTCTTCAGCGTATCAATCAAATAAGAAAATCTGTTGAATCTCTACTTAGAGAGCCATTCAGCACCCTATCACCACTTATTCAATGACTTGCTCTCTGAAGGCAGCAACACTCCTTCAGAAGAAAGATCAGCAGGGTGGCATTATACAAAGTTTTCAAATGATATGATGGCAAGACATTCTTCAGCAATACATTGCCTATTGACTCTATAGCCTTTAAGATAAGATGGGAAGCATCAGATGATTCCTTTATTCATTATGAGAACAGAAGCTGAAGTTGTGAAAACAACAAGAATCTATATGCATTTTCCTTCATTACTGAAGAAAGGGAAAGGTATCTGACACTGCTGCAATGGCTCTTCCAAGTCATCTGCCACTTATTATCTGTGAGGCTTGGAAAAGTGCTATTCTGCCTCTTTTTAAAAAGCAATGACTTGGCTGAAAGTTGCAACTAAAGGTCCGGTGTTGTTAGATCCAGAGAAAATCTTTGTATCCCTGTTAATGTTGTGAATACTTTATCTCAAAGGCCAGGACGTTTGTTGCACCTATAGACTCAGTTGTCCTGCTATAGATAGCAGTCCTTCTGCTATCAAGAGACTGAGACAGCTTTTTGAGAAGATCACTAAATTTAATGAGTGATGCACAGCACTTTTTATAGTCTTCCATCAAGCTTTTTGATTCAGTGCATTGAGTAAACTTATGGGATCTAATGAGGTGACCCAGTGTTCCTGGGAAGATGGAATTATTGAAAGAACAATCCTACAATGGAAAAGAAAGATGTATTTGAGATAATGGTAGACAAACAGTATGATTTCCCATTTGGACAGAAGTTTAACTACATTGTATTTTATCACTCTTTAAGATATTTATGTTGATAGATGATAACCTGAAAAAGACACCTGTCAACGGCATTACACTGAATTTCATTCTGCTTTCATACCTTAAACACCAGAAACATTGTCTGTTGGCTCAGCTGGTAAATCACTGCAGCTACTGGCCCATTTTAAAGTGAGTTTAGATACATCCCTGTACATCATTTTCAGAAGACAAGAAGCTTGTATTTAGGACAGCAAGTAGATAACAGCTCTTAAATGGCTGGAAAGCCTCTTGAACACTGCTGAGGATGTTAAAAAGATGTAGATCCTGTGTTTCAGGACTTCTGATGATCTCTAAGGCTTTCATGACATCAGGCTTTATTTAAATTAATTTTCATTTCTGATTCACAGCAGTGAAAGCCAAGAAGGATGAGGAGTAGTTTATTAACCTTTTTATTCCCAACATCTTTGACATCTGTTCCACATTATGTGTCAAGACAAGATAATCAATGAAGCTAGCTAATAACTAAAACTATTCATCAGGAGAAGTAGTGCTTCCATTTCCTGGCATATTATTAATATGAAAGACTAACAGATTACAAAGTAAGTTACAAAATATATCACAACTGCCAGTAGGACAAAAAGCATCAGTGGAATAGCAAGATCATCAATAACAAACATGATTTGACTATCTTCTCAGTCTCTCTAAGGGATGTGGTGGAAATTTGTCTTCTTTCATCATGAAGTTCCTCTGGGATCCCTGTATAATATTTGTGCATATAACCTATCAAGGGACACCTTAATTTAGTTTAAGCTGCACAGGATACCTTGGTAAAAAGTTAATTAAAATTTATCATATGTAAATCTTAGATCACAAAATATACAGTAAAAAACATGCTAATAATAAGGGTAAACTGAAGAAATACATATTTTATCATACATACGTACTTACTTAAGGAAAGTAAGAAATGCAGAATGCTGCCAGTAGAGCTGCAATATTCGTTCAGTTGGATCACAGGACAATGACTGGCTGGACATAATGCTTGGTAACAACTGTCCACTCAGATGGAGTAACATGTCATAAACAGTCTTAGCATCTTTGCCAAGGTTTTGTTTAAAAACCCTCTCTGGAGAAGAAGTCATCTGGACTTTACATGCATCACTAAGAGAGAAAGAGCTTCTGATATTATGCTTTAACACTATCTTGTTCTGTGCATTTAAAAGTAAAATATTGTACCACTGACCACGATAAATTTCTTAATAAATCATAAAGAGAAAACAGAGTCATGGAGGTTGAAAAGTACAGTACATTTTCCTTTCTATAGAACTTTATAGTAATATAAGAATTTTAAACTGCATGGAATATTTAATAAGTGTATATGAAATATTTCATAAGTAAATTTGTGTTTGTCATTGCTTCCTGCCAAATAAAACTTTGCTTTCTATTATTTTTATGAATGCCTATACAGCCACATCCCAGGAGACTGGCTTCTTCATCATTTAGTAGCAAACTAGATAACATCAACTAAGTGATGCCACTATGAATGTTATATTTCCAGGGTGTTTGCAAGACTGTGAATAATGAAGTTTGCTTCCCCAGCTGTTTTTTGACCTTCAGAGTATGGAGAAAAAAGAAATATTGCTAAAATACTTATTTATGCCATGAAAGGCAGGACAACTAGTAAAACTGTGTTCATTCTGGGTTCGGAATCAAAAGTGTTATACACAGTTTTAACTGTCTACTTAACATACATTCCATTGTGGCATATTAGGGCATCCTACTCGGAAATGTATTTTATAACATGGAAAATTATAACACCTAGATAACATTTTCATATAACGGTGTGTAGATGCTACAGTTGTAATATGCAAGTGTGCATTAGAGTGCATTTATATTCCTTAGATCATATCCAGAGTAACTTAAGAGGTTAACACATACGAGTTAGCTTTTAGCAGATATGAATTACCGTCTTAGTGAATATGGTATTGAAACAGGATTAGGTCCCTTAGACCAACCAAAGAGACTGAACCAATTCTGAATAGCAGTTAGGACTTTCTGAAAGAAGATGTACTCCTCTTTGTTCTCATCAGGAAAAAGTGATAATTCAATTTTTTTTTTTCTCCCATCGCTTTGGCTGTCAGCTTCATTCATCTTTACATTTTCATTTTCAAGAACAGTATCCAATTCTGAATGATATAAAAATACCAAAAGATTCCTTATTTTACTTTCTAGTATAAAAGCAACATGTGTATTTTTAATATAATCGCTCTCAGAAAACAAAAATTTGTCACACAAGGGAGGATCAACTCTTATTTCTGAAATAAACAATGCTAAAGTGACATGTACATGTTTTGGGAACAGAATAAATTACATTGTTAGAATCTAATTGCACTTAAAAAAAAAATTACCCAATCAGAAAAAATAAAGAAATTCAGACATGGCCTACAAAACCATAGGCAATAATCTTAAGAAACAGTCTTACACACAGTTGCAGTAGATATTAGTTTACCAGCTAGTCAGTGCTAGTTTCTCACCCTAATGATATGGCAATGGCTAACTGACTTGTGTTCAAGCAAATTATCAGGCACAGCGTTCGTCTTAATGAGCCTATTTCCTGCCTGATAAGCCTCTGGACTTATCCCTCTTCTTTCCCCCTCTCTCTCCCAAATCCTCATCTGGTTAAAACTTGTATTACATATTTTAACCACTATCAGTTTTTCTTTATTGTAAAACAGTATTATTGTATGAAAGGTAATGATATAACCATTCTCTTCACAGCACAAATAAATGATTCCAGATATATTTAAAGATGTATCTTGACGCCACTATTGCAGTGTGTTTCATCAAACGATGCGAAAATAAAACTAGTTAATATCTTGCAAAGTGAAAAAATGATCTGGTTAGGATTTAAGAAGAAAATACAACACAACATAATAGAGCAAAAGAAGGGACTCTAGTCCTTTATAGCATGCAACCAGACCTAAGCCTGTGCAGTAGTGCTGGCTGACAAGGTTACTTTCCCATCTTGTCAGTGACAACTCTGCCAGATGTTACTGCCTCTTCAGATCTGGAACTGAGTTGCTCTGTTGAACTCTTCTTACATCATTCCACTAAAAATGGGTCATGTTAGTAAAGAGCTACTATTTAATCTGTTTAACTAACCCTACTTGTCTTGGTAATAGGTTAGAGAACGATCATACAAACAGCCCTATCAGCAGATCTGCCAGACTGGAACATTAGCAGTCATGCACCAGGAGAAGTAACTTCTTCAGTTAGCAAACTAGCAGCTAAGATGACAAAGGTCAACAGCCTCATATGCTAACCACTTGACAACCTCACAGAAGAGTCTACTATTCTTAACTCCTATGGACCAGCACCTTAACTGAGTCCCACTGACATTGGTATTGTTTATACAGTATTTCATAAATACAATAAAAATGTCAAAGTCTAGCCTTAATATAAAACTGGTTCTTTGCAGAGTATAGCACATTTACAGAGTCCACATTGCTAGTTAGTTCATAACTACAGACACAAACACCCTTCTTAGCAACTAATTCCTTACATCCCTCCAGTAATATATTTTCTGCTGGATCCTCCATGGACTTTTTACTGCAAATCGACCTAGAATTTTTTTTTTTTTTTAATAGCCTGGCTTATTTTCCTTACACTTGAGCTACTAAAAGGCAGGATAGTCTTTTCTGCTTATCCTCTAGGCCAGCTTTCCTATGATATTACAGGAGATGACAGCCTCCCCATTATTCATGGTTTACACATGCAGATGTACTTCGAGCAAAGATTACAAATGTGAAACGTGTCTTTAAAGTCATAAACTGTAAAGCACTTTTAAGAGCTCAGTGTTCAAAATAAACAGTTGTACTGTACCTGATTTGGAATCTTCAGAGGCTGAGGTAGTGATTACACCAAAGGAACCTGAGGAAGTAGTATAGGAAACTGACTGTGGAGTACAACATGGATGCAAAATAACTTCCCCACTACTGCAGTCTCTCTCATTACTGTCTATAAAGCAAGATTATAAGCCATAGTTGAGTGAAAACCACAGTAAAAGATATTTCATTGTCTATGCTCTAATAGTTCATAGAGTTATCTGATTTTCTTTTTCCTCTTGGGCTTCAAGTGATCAAGTAACGGGTCTTGTTCGACTCATGATAAATATCTCATTTCTGTTACTAGAATGGAGAGAAAATTTACCTGCATATTTTTTCCGTTAACTGTATATTGTACAGGATGGGTCTGCACACTTCCTGAAAAAAACCTACCAGAATGGCACTAATTCAGGAGTTCATGAACCAAATACTCTTAAGAGATTTCTGATCACAGCTATCCATAAAAGGGGTCTCAGTATAACATCATCAAGCTTTTACAGACTCAACACTACTTTTTTTTCTCTCAGATAAACCTAACTCAGAATTATGCTTTACCAATTCATCACTTTTGTGACACCATAAAACTCACATACCTATCTGCACTTAAAAATGTATTTTTAACTTCCATTCTGCAAATACATATTTCTAAGTGCAATTCAATTCTCCGGATACAGAGTTGGGAAGGAGGATGCTAGAAATGGTCAGTGGATAGAAAAGGCTATGAAAGAAGACCAGCATAAAGTTGAACACTGAAGAAAAGATCTCATCGAGTGGAAGAAATGTTTGGAATGAGTTATTTGGGAACTGGCACTTTGAAAAAAGATGTCTGCAACTAGATCTGCAGGTAGGAAAAAGGCTAAGAAATGAGAGTAACCTGCTCGGAGTTCATTCTTGACTCATGTTCCTGTCTAGAAACTCTGGCTTTTAAATTCAGCCAGTAGAGTAGAAAGCTAACAAAAAAAAAAAAAAATCATGACAAGAAACTGCTAAGAGGATGCACTGGGCTGGCCTTAATACCCTGAAATATCTCAAAAACACTGATAATTTCATTCTACGTATTTGACACCACTGAAGTCTAAAGGACAAATAGTATTTTTGACAGTTTTGATCTTGTTGTTATACAGATTTAGAGGATCTGACAAAAGGAATCTGTGATTATAAAACAGAAATACTAGCACAGCTAATATTGGCAGAGCAGATACAGCAGTACAAGGCTTTAATGCATACTGACAACTACAGTCACAGAGTTCTTTAGAGAGTCAGCTAACATATGCTAGAGATAATAGAGTATATTTCCACTGTTGTTATTACTCACAATAATTAAAATAATTAAGAAATGCTCTACATCTTATACTACATTAAATAAACCAAGACACAGAACTGGGGGTTCAAGATAGGGTGTACCTGCAGTATATTATAGCATTACTGCATAGTTTCATCTACCAGAAAGCTGAATGCAAACATTTTACATTACTCAGAATGGCTTAAACTAAAGCCCTAAATTAAAGACAACATAATAAGCAACTGCCGTCAGTATCAATATAAGTTTCACAGTTTAACATGGTACTGCCACATTCATGCACTCTCTGTGCAGAAGAGTTCTGATGGATCATCCACTCTGAATACACACTATCTCCCACCAGGGTATACAAATACTAATTCTAGATGCTGTAGATCATGGTGCAGTTTCGCCTGCCATGATATGATAGGATTACAGGACTGTCAGCTAGCCATCTGTGAGGTCACTCTGCACAACAAGAGTAGAAGAGGAACTCAGTATGGTTTCAGGACTAGTTAACAGCAGTGAGAGAAAGAAGAACTCTATACCATTATCTTTATATTGTGGTAGTTGGCATGGTTATTGGTGCAGTTTGGAGCAAATAACATAAGAGCACGGTGTCAGATACATGGAAGGAAAGGCTTGTGGAGTAGCTTTTGAAACCACTATACCGGACAGATATGGTTTGGTCACAGTAAACTAGCCATCCAGTACATCCTCTTAGCAGTTTCTCAGCTGGGTTTTTCCCCCCCTCCAGATTTTACAAAATCATTGTCCCATCTTTGACATAATCCTCAAAGAAAACCTACAAAGCATCTTCAAAAGATGAGCCTGGAAAAAGAAATTCATAAATCCATTGGATACTAAAATAAATAAACAAATCTCACATTCATAAGAGAGAATATAATACTTTTTCCCCTATTTTCATTTAATTGTGCCATGATCCATGGGTTATATATTATCTATTTCCAGCTTCTATAAGAAACAAGTCACCTTTCTCCTTGCTAATCCCATTTCCTACCTCACAAGTACTGACTATCTTTCCTCTTAGGCAGTCTGGGTAACATATTTACTTTTAGGCCAAAGCAGTCTTAGAATCTACAATCTTCAAAACTAAATCTATTTCTGACCTAATGAATGGTTTGCTTACCTGAAAGCTTGTCTGTTTCATCCAAATATAACAGATACCAGCTATAAAAAAATGTAGTAATTTAATTCATAGTTGAACCTGCTTTGAGCAGGACGTTGGACTAGATAACCTCTAGAGGTTCCTTCCAAACAGAATTATTCTCTGGTACTAATCCCTTCCCATAAACACAGAAACACATAAAGAGATTGAGGAACATTGAAAAGGAGTTAGGAGTAGTACAGAAAAAAAAGTAGATGTTTTAAACAAATTTACACCATGTTTTTAACCTGCAATTAATTTCTTCAACTAACGAAACCAGATTTTTAAAATTCCACCTCATGCATAATTAAGATGCTATTGAAGGCACATGCTTTTGAAAAAGTGTGTTTTTATGGCTTCTTATTCTAAATGTAATTAAAAATGAAATGCATGGTATTAATGATCTTAACCTTTCATATTAAAGCACTATGTTAAAACAGCCACGGATTTCTGCCATGTTAGAATGCAGCTTGCACATTTTACTTCTGTTTAATTTTTTCTTTCTATTAAAAAAAAAGACAGACCTCATATAGAATGGATATCAAACTGCATGAGAGCCATTTTAGAATGCCCAGATAAAAGATACAAAAGTACTGCTTATCCACAATATCAAATGGCTGAAGAATATGAGGAAATTGTCATTACAGATAAAAAATATTTCTACTCTGTGACGCCAGATTTTTATTGGGCCTTAAAATACTATTACTCTCCCCAGTCTTCCAGGACACAATAACTAAAAATACTGAAAATCGTATCCAACAGTCAAGTAGTGACCACATTTTATCATAATATCAAGTGGTTTTCTTCTCTTTTGCTTTCTTCATAACATATCCAAATGTTGTCATATGAAATATTAATGATCATTCTTTATCAATCTAGTTTATATTTTCAGATTTCTTCTTTATTGTTTGGGCTGTCTTTTCTACTCATACTCTAAAAATATCAAACATTCTGTAAGATTTAGATTTGTCTAATATTTTTTCAATAAATAATATCAGATTGTTTATATAAGTTTTTCTTATTTTGAACAAGAAAATAGAAGCTATTAAATTATGCAATTTAATTGTTAGCATGACCCTCTAATTAATAAGCAAAAATACTATCTTGATAGCATCCCTGCTACCATACTGAAAATACAGACACACTACTGCACATAATATAATTTAAAGAGGTAAAATGTTGATTGCTTACTGCTTCTGAAGATAATTTGTTGATCAGAGCAGTGAAATGCCAAATACGGGTATAAAGTAAGAAGGCAGTTCTCTGCCACTGCAGCAACCTGAAGTGAGAACCTATTTAAAGCAAACAAACAAAAAAGTTATACCCATTAAAGAAAATATCTTCAATTCTTTTCTATGAATATAGTTGCCTTCAAAGTAATTTTAATCAAATGTTTCCCAAACGAGTTTATGATATGTTCACTTTATTTCACTATGTGATAGCTCTCCATTTAGCCATGGCAATCACGGTATTTCAATACAAAAATAAATGACAGAAATAATGTGTTCAGGTAACTTCTTTTCGGTACAGAGATGAGAGTACATCAGGAAATGGTGAACGTTAGTATAATATTTCCACAACAGAATTTATTTACTATGAGCATGCAGAATTCATTAATCTGAACGTTCAAGAGTTAGAAAAGATTTATTGAAATAAGTGTACTGTCTCTTTCTGAAAACAAAAGCAATTAAAATTACAGCTGATATTTATGAGCATACTAAAGGAGATTGCTAAGTTGCTAAATGTATCCTATAACTTTTGACAGGAGAAGCTTTCTTGAAAAGCAACTTCTTTTTTGATTTAATGCTTTTTCTATAAGTGTTTACAGAAATCTCAAAATAAATATTTAGAAATAAATAGATTCAATTTAAAAACAATGAGATATTGATTATAATTGCTAGAACATAACAGAAATTGATGTACATGCTCCTATGCTCAGTAGAGTGTTTGTACTGTCTGGAGCATACATGTTTAGGTGTAGCAGTCCACCATTACACCGTTTTTTTCATCTTTGGTCTAAATCTCTCAGGGTGAAGTCACCTAAGCAAATTATTGCCATTAAGTAACCCATGATAACTATTTGTACATATGCTCCTGGCTGATTGCAATTGAAAGGAACTTCAACTTAGCTTAGTCCTATGTTACTGCATAGCTTTTCTTTTACTTCACATTACTTTATTCACAGCACAAAGCCATCAAAACACAAAGGAAAATGTGTTTTTAATAAATAAAACAACATGCTGATATCCATCTTGTATACTGAGAATCAGGAATATGGAAAATATACTTGGAATAAATGAAAATATTTCCTATTTTCTTAAACTATATAGTGAAGGTTAAATTCCTATTTTATGCAAATTGAGATTAATATTAAAACACCTCACAAGACCTTTCTTATTGATTTCTAACATGTCCTATTTCTCTCCTACTGTTTTGTTATAGAATGACCTGACCAAGGACAACAGCAACATTTTAAAAGTACCAGAAAGTAATTAAGTTTTGTTTTCCTCCCATGTACTTCCCTCTCCAACATGACAACGTTCTTAGACACCACTTTCAGGAGAACTTTACTGGGAAAAGCCCCCACAAAATCCATACCCATATTTCTTCTGTGTAAATATTCACATTTCTATTCCAATGTGATAGCTAATGGTCACTTAAATCAACAATTCAGCTCTAAAGTGTTTTGATATGTTCTTTGGCCATGTCAGTGCTATGCAGACTTTGGGGTGGTGAGCGCCTTGACCAGTTTCATCTTACTGTGGCATCTCTAAATCATGTAGTATTTGTTATAGCTAACTTTATGCTACCTACTTTATTCAGCAAAAATCTCAAAAATACAGTGCCAGAGGGTCAGATGGTTGTCAGAAGTATATCTACATCAGCAAACATATATTCGTACATACCCAAACGATGTGTCAGAACATAATTTTCTACTTTTATCAAATCATTTAAAGACATTCAGGATTGAGAACCACAGCATAGAAAAGTTTGCCAGCTTCTAACTCATGACCTTACTGTGATAAATGACAATTCTCAATACTCCACAGCCATACATTAGCTTAAATTCAGACAACAAAATTATGAACATACTGCTGCTAATACTAGCATAGCTACTGTGCTCTGTACTGAAGCATGAAAAAAAAGCAGACAATGCAAACAAAGCAAAGAAGACTCAGACTACTGAGTTGTTAATGGATTCATCGTCATGTTTTTATAAAACAGCAACAGAAGTCAGTGATGCTTCTAAAGAAAAGATATGTCTCTCTTGTTTCATTAAGCGAATCTAGGCATACTAACCTTGGTGATCTGTAAGTTAGCACAAATTCATTGTAAACACTAAAATTATTCTGATCTGAGTTTTCCCATTCATAAATAAAAATACAAACACATTACCAGAGCACATTTTTAATGTCTTTTTCCATATTGTACTCAATCTTTGGAAATTCCCCTTAAATTTCTTAAATCATAAAAGTTTGCAGATAATTTGCAAAATATGCAGGAAACTTATAAGGTGATCAAATATAAAAAGTTAGATTATTTTTAGATGAATACTCTACATTCCTGCAATTAGATTTCACTATCTTGAGGTATTGGCTAATCTTCTGAATCAAGAGGACAGACACTAGACCCAAGTTTCTGTAGTGAAAGCAACTTCATGGAATTATAACCCTGACTGGGGTACTATTAACAGAAAATCATTAAGTAAATCTCAGCACAACCTTAAAAGTTGTGATGAATGAGGCATGACTTCAAACATAACTGAAAGAACTGCTCTCTCCTTAAGTTCTGTGCTTCTCTTTTGAACAAGCACTTACTTTAAACGGATATGATCTACTTCACATACGGATAGCAGCTGCAGCAACCTAGATCTTATCACACATCAAGATCTCAGGAAACAGATAAAAAGCCATTTCCCTGCACAGACGATCCTGAATTACATTACTGAAACACAACAAAGGAATTTTCAAAGACAGATGATATATTCTCTTACACTAAAGCACATACTTTTCTGCTCTGCACAAAAACTAAACCACATCCACTAACATATTAAAAAAACGTGAAAATACTCAGGGAACATGCAACTCCTTCACTGTTTAACAGGCAAGCAGACAGGAGGAGGGGAGAGAAGATGGGTTAAGGCTAATTTACATGTTCATGTAAATTGTATGTCTGTATTGTTGGACTCGGTCACGTTTCTGGTTTCTCAGGTGGAGGTGAGCATGTCAGCCATCTCCATCATCAGTGAAGATTTGAGATTTCAGAACATGCCAAATCCATGCCCTGATTTTCATGGTAAAGAAACCCAGAAAGCATACCAGAGAACAACTGCAGCGCAACTTAACTAGTTACCAAATTCAATGATTGACAGACAAAGACACCACCACCCAATCTATAATACAAAGAACAGCCATAGCTACAGGACATCTAGATACAAATCAGTCCCTCAGACATCAGGCTACAGCTGTAAGAGAAGGTCCTCCCTGTTTCCTGATGCTTACAATCCGAACAAGCACATGATCCTTTGTATTCTGTGCTATTATAGGAAGAAAAATGAATAAAACCACCTAATAGCAGTAGGAACATAAGGAACATAATATATCCTAACTAACAAACTTAGAGGCATCAGAGGGTTCATAAGACAAAAAGCTTGTCCAGTGAAGCACCTGGGCTGAGGCCATGCAACAACACAAGGAAGAAGCTATGAGTGATAGTAGCTGATAACCCCTTGCCGCAGGGGATGGAGGTGCCCTGTCTGCTAACCCAACCTGCTGCCACGGAAGGATGGCTGTTTCTCAGAGGCTTGGATTGAGGAGGTTGCAGACACGGTGGTGGCTTGTCTAGCCCTCAGCCTGCTGCTCTTCCACATGAGCACCAATTGTCAAGTGTGACTACATGGCTCTGGGGGTGATGGCCAAGGACGGAGGGGCCCAGGTGGTTTTCTCTTCAATCCTGCCGGTGAGGGGAAAGGCTTGAGGAGAGCTGGGCAGATCCTGCGGGCCAACAGCTGGTTGCACAGCTGGTGTCAACAAGAGGAATTTGGCTTCTATGACCATTGGGCCTTCTCTGAGGATCAAGGACTGCTAGGAAGAGACGGGATCTGTCTTAATAATGGGGCAAAAGCATCACAGGCTGGCCAAAGTGGGGAGGAGAGCTTTAAACTAGGGATGACACGGGAGGGAGAAGATGTCAGTCAGGTGAGGAAGTGGTGGAATGGGATGGCAAGCAGAGGCTGCAGGGTGCTGTGCACAAGAGAGACCTCATAATCAACAAAACAGGCCTGAGAGGGGCCCACCTCAAGCGTATCCATATAAGTGAGGGAGTGCCTACAGGACAGCATGGTGGGGAGAGCTCTCCTACCTTTCCTGGGCAATCAGCATGACTGGGTGCCTCTCTCAAGTGCCTGTACACTAACGCATGCATCACAGGGAGCACACAGGAGGAATTAGAGGTTTGCATGCAGCTGCAGCACTACGATCTCACTGGGATTGCAGAGACATGATGGCACAGCTCACAGAATCAGTGCTGCAATGGATGGCTACAGGGTCTCTAGGAAGGAGACGCCAGGACTGCAAGGAGGGTGTGTTGTCCTGCATGTGAGAGTGCAGTGGGAATGCATGGCTGCAAGCAATCCAGGAGGTTTCTGGAGTGCACTGGTGATAATTCCCTGATGCAGGTGATTGAGAAGCCAGTGAGGGGAGACACTCTCCTGGACATGATACATATGAACAAGGAAGGACTGTGCAGTGATGTGAAGGTCGAGGGTTACCTTGGCTGCAGTGACCACGAGATGGTGGAGTTCAGGATCCTGAGAGGAGTGAGCAAGGCAAAAAGCAAGAACACAGGCCGAGACTGGGGCCTGTTCAGGGCTGTGCTTGGAAGAACCCCATGGGATACAGTCACACAGAGAAGAGGGGTCTAGGAGAGCTGGTTGATTTTCAAGGGTCACCTCCTCCAAGCTCAAGAATGGGCCATGCCAACAAGCAGGAACTCAAGGAGAGGGGACAGGAGGCCCTCATGGATGAACAAGGAGCTCCTGACAAAGCTCAGACATCAAAAGCAAGCATACCAGAGGCAAAAGAAGCAGGGTCAGGTGACCCAGGAGGACCATCTACTCAGACAGCAAACAAAAATACATCATCACAACTGGTGGCCAAATATATAGACATGCAATATTCTTGGGGGGGCAGGGGAAGAGGGGGGAGAGGATCCTCCATTTATTTTTTCAAGTTGAAGGAAAAATTTCATAGCTAAATACAACATTGCTTCCCTTTCTCAGATATCTGGTTAAAATATTCTTGGATTTTATGTTATCTTTTATTTAGGTACCTATATCAGCCCTATGCATAAAATGTCTTTTATTATGTTTTGGAGTCAAAGGAGCATAAGGGAGAGTAGAGATTAAAAATAACATTAGACATTCACTGCAAATTTTAATGTAAGGCAGTCATTAAATAAATACTAATGCACTTTCTTATTATCCATTTAATGTAATCCATACACACAGTAAATTGCTTGCCTAAATGACAACCACATCCCTCTTCAGTTTTATCTTATTTTAGTATATATAGCCTGATTTTGCTATAAAACATGATTGTCTATCATCTCTCAAATGTTCTCTCTAAAGTAGCCTAATTCAGCAATAGCTACTCTCTACCAACGTTCACTCTGATTTTTCCTGTAAGAAAAAGAATTTATTATTTATATGGACTATGCAAATCATTCCTACTGAAGTCCTGAATTCGAGTCATGAATTCGGAATAGAGCAATACTACAGAACCTAGGTAAAAACTGACCAAAACAGCATTGTTCCTGTCAATATTCATGCTTTGAAAAATATCTAGAATTAACTTTGCTTAGAAGTTAAGGCTGCTTTTCCAAGTAGTTAAATACAAGAGATGATGATTTACCAACATAATGACAATAACAGTTTTTAACTCACATTTTTTAATTCCATCCCAAAGCTCTTTATCAGGAGTTGAAATTTAAATTTTCCATTTAAACTACTAAAAAATACATACTATTACTTTGAAAACTGAAAAATAATAAGATACCTTAATTTGCTTTAATTTGAATCCAAATAATTGACATTGTTACAGTAATACTTGCAAATAGTCATAATACATAGTCTCATGAAATATAAAAGGAGAATACTCAACAAATGAATACAATATTTTCAGCAACTGACACTGTGGGATCTCATGGACTATCAAACAAAACAGGAACCTATTCAAGACCAGTTAACTTTTAGGGTTTATTTCTTTGCTTCATAGTTTTATCATTAAAGGTTTAGAAAGCCCCAAAATCCTGATCTCCTAAAGACCCAAATTAAGAGAGCAGTTTAAATTCATAAGTCACACAGTTTGAAATGAACTGCTCAAATCCTCAGATAATTAAGTGAATCAGGTTTGAAGTTCCAACACATTCCATAAGTGTCCCATGCAGGGGAGGAAAAGAACCCAAGTCTGAGTAAATTGTCATAGATTTGATTAGAATAATAATTATGTACTGTGGATTAGAGAATCAGGCATCTATTTAGATGTCTCAAGTTAAAGGAAATACTTCCTTTCATTCTGATAAAAATAATTTTCCCAAAAGCTGATATGAATAGTATTGCTACTGTAACCAATACTGCACACAGAGTTTCTTTGTTTTGCATGGTGTGTTATTTCATCCATTTGTATTCAGGTTCTATAGCATCTTATGCTACAGCCCATGCACACACATAACTCATTACAAGGGAATCACATCTGCATTGGCAAACCAGTGTTGTTAGTACTATGTCTTTTATCAGATATCTATCTACTACATTTTAAAGTACAACAGCAATTTTAAGATGCTTTGACATTCTCGAGCAAGAATTTTTTCATACCTTTGTGAGCATGGTTGGTTTTTAATGTTACTTTGATGACTGTTTTATTTGAGATCTTTTTTTAAAAAAACACATTAACTTTCTCTTTAAGTGGAGGGGGGTATCCTTTATTTCATTTTAATGGCAACACAGATAAAGTTCATTACACAATAGAAAGGCTTATTTCTCCATAAAAAGGTTTGAGAAGCTGCTACTGCATCATATAAAAACAGTTATTAAAACTAAATATTGTGCCTGCTCAACAGCTATATTTCAGACCTCATCATAAGTTTAAATTATCCTTTTCTCATAATTACTACAAGTTTTAGTACACATTTATGAATCCCATCCCACACTATGATTAGATCTTAGAAGTGAATAAAATGTGATCACAAAGACTAGATTATTGGCTGATAGTATATATAGAGAAAAATATAAAACACTATTCGTATGTGTGCAGCAATAACTGAAGGATCCACAGCCTTTGCATCACAATATTGTAAGAATTAGATTTATGCTTAGGAAAAACCTCATTCTAAGCAAAACATTTAAACCTCAAAACAGTCACTCTACTGAAAATAGTAATCGCAGGAATGGTTTATAATCACAACAGTATTTATCTTCCCTCTTCTTGCATGTATTCCTTCATCCAGCAAAGGAGAAAGATGAACTAAAGGGACAAATCCTGAATAATGTTTACTTTTATATAGAACTTTTTTTTTTTAATTTATTTAATAACAAATTGGATCTCTATTTACTGGGAGCAGGGGAAACCTTCTGGGTAGCTTTTCTCCACTGAAGTTATTTAAAGAAACAGACTGCTACTTTAAAATAAGGTATATACATTTCACACTTGCAATATGTTTTCATCACTAAATTGATTGCAACTGTGAAAAAACGCAGTTGTCATTAACTAGCAGAACTAAAGAAAAAGGGAACCTTTATATTCACCTGAATAAATCTAAATAAATGCAAGTGTTTTAAAGAGATTAATTTTAGTAAGAACACTGTATTTAAATTGCTGTCAAATTCTAGGTCTGTTGTCCTACAGGAGTTTAGATCTAATAGGAATTAGACCACATAAGTGCCTAAGGATATTTTTGGACATGGGGTTTATATTCCCAAATCATTTCAGTACTTTTAAAAACTTAAATTGCTTTCTGAAGTAGCGCACAGAGTTGTGACCAGGGGCCAGGGGAGCAGGAGGGGAGAGGAAAAAGGAAGGGGGAAATCTAACAGAGTACCCTTGTCTCTTATCCCTTCTCTCTGATAGTGTCTGCTTCTGCTGATGCTGCTATCCAGAAAGTCTAAGCTAGTGCAGACTACTCTGGAGAGCACTATATGGAGGGAGGCAGGCACTAACAGAACTTCCTATATATTTGCCTCCAGTCCTGTGTCTCATACCAAAAGTAGTATGACACTGACACTAGTTCTATACAGTATTTTTATATATATATAAGTATACACACACACACACACACACACACACACGTCTGTCTTTCTCACTAGCTTCAGAAAACAAAAAACACTACTGAACATCTGAAATCAGTAATGGAAATGGCAACAGCCTGCAAACCCAAAGATAAATTAGGTACAACCACCCAAAGGATTTCATATTGATCTTACATATGGACAGTACCCTCCAGATTTCCAATAAGGTAATTCCCAATAAGGTAACATTATGGGAAGAAGTAGAGATCAGCAAATGCCTCAGCTCAGAGTACATAAACTTGTAATAGACTGTCCTGCCCTAAAAAGCTTACAGTAAAAACAGGGAAGGCAAAATTAAGAATTAGGATATAAAAATACAAGAGCAGAAGATCTAAGATGACACACACAGGGAGGGAGGGATGTTTGTTTGAAACAACCCTGGGACAGTGTTCTTTTCTGTATAACAAACTACAGATGATTCTTTGCCGGCTACTATCAAAATGAAATTTTGACTTCCAGTATAGTTCCCCCCACAGAATGTCTTCCCATCCCTACTTGGAGGCTAAGAATGAATAAACCACATGTACAAAGGCATTTTGCCTCCAGCCCCAAAAATCATTACAAGCTACTGGAGACTACTTGCTTCCCAAAACAAACTCTGAAAGGTTTATGTAGCTCTACAGTAAGTTTAATTTATTCTTAATATGATAAAAACTTTCTGAAATGAATATAAGTTTTTTTAAAAGCTTGAGAAGGAAGAAGCTTTCATTATGAAACAAAGCCACTACAAAAGCTTAAATTCACATGAAGATCAGAGCTGATGTTGGTGTTCCCTCATTTTAGATTAAATATATTGCAAAATTTTAAGAGAGTATTTTTAAAAAAGCAAAAATACTCTGTAATGGGAAACACTGGGATTTCTTGACTCAAGAGCATGTCTCTCCAAAGCAATTTGAGAAGGCATAAGCAAACATAAGAATTAACCAGTAAAGGGGTAACTGAGATATAAGACCTTAAAACAGTAACTTAGGCAAATCTTACCTTAGGGACCAAAGCTGAATTGTGTGGTAATTCGAGTGGTAATTCAGTTGAGAAAGGAATGCATTTCTAAGTTTCATTCTCATTTTTTCAGAATATCTTTGTAGATCTTTATTCAACCAGTTCATAATAAGAGTTCTATGTCTTACAACCTTTGTCAGTTTGGACCCTGCCTCCACATGAATTTGAATTGAATGTATTACCTGTTTGCTTCTTCATCAATGAAGAATATATTCTCAAAAAATGACACTGGTCTAGACGAGCTGAAGCCAATATGACAAATTAGTTCTATATTTGTGCCATCTGATGAAACAACAATATCTTGTCCTTCTGGGAACTGTACAGAAAAAGGGTAAATCCTGTCACCATCCTCAAGTTCAAGCTTTGGAAGTTCAACTTGAATTCGTGATTGCCTGTGTTAAAAATCAATAATAATGGGTTTTGAGCTCACAGGATGACAGTAATAAAGGTGATTCATACACTTATGAAACTGCTTTTTACAGTTATACACAGAAGTATATTAATGAACTTCAGTTTTGAAGTGTTAGTCAATTGAAACTAACTGAAGAATTAAAAACCTTCAGCATTTAGCATGCTGTTTTGTTTCTTTACAAATGTTATCTTGATGTTTAATACTGACCCACAGTAGTTCAACATCCCAAGAAAGAACATTTTGTCCTAACTATTGCAATACAAAAGGCTTAAATGTTACTTCCTTATTTGTGCTTTCTCAGAGGTTTGCTACAGCCAAAGCTTCCATTTATACTGATTAAATGGTATTAGCATACATGAAAGTATTTTAATATTCAAAAAGTTTTGTAATAACAATGTGAAGTAGAAATCCATGGAGCTATATTAAGATATGTAGTTTTAGGTTCTAACTTGAAATAAAAGTGTGAGTGGGCCCGGCCTATATGGAATCCTTTTGGATCCAACCACTGAATTACTGACAACAGACAAGTCACTTTATAAATTACTACAACTCAAAGGAGATTAAAGAAATTCGTGTTATCTTTAAGTGATTAATGTCTAATTTTCTGCAACTTAAAGTTTTCCTCCAGTTCTTCTGACACTGAAATGGTACCTACATAGGCATATCAAACTAACATTACCACTACTGCATAATTACATACAGAGAAGTTGTATCTCAGAGAATGAAAACAAATGTTTCTACACAAACATACACAAGAGTGCTGCAGCTCTGACTTGAAAAGACATATGTTAAAAGATTGAGAAGATTTTTATTAAACAGGAATAGATTTGGTGTCAGGTTATATTATATAATATGAAGATTAAGAAAAGGCTCTCTTGTAAGTTTAACCAACAGGATAAAGCAGGTGATCTACACAAAAATGAAAAATATATGAATTATTTAATATATTAAATGACATCCTTAAAATTTGTTGTGCTTTTTGGTACTAAAGTCTTGCTCAGGAAGTAAAACTGAATAATGGTCCAAAATAAAATTATCCAAATACCAGTTAGATTTCAAAACACTGCTTTCTAACCTATAGAGTAGATAAGACTATCATCTTAGTATCTGGCTAAAGCTAGCGAAAACTCCTGGTAAGATTCTTCTCTTCCTATTTCATGTACTGTTCCAAATACTTTTACAAGCATGTGACAAAATGAATATAAAAGATGGCCAATTCATGAAGCAGTAATATGTTTTGAGGACGAAATATGGGTCTGCTGAATGTAGAGCAATATTAACTATATACATTTTCTCTTAAACATGCAGACTTTTTCATCTGAATACTAACTGTCATAAACAAGTATGAATACACTTTTTCAGGAGAAAACAAAAACAAGAACTACTCAGGATTTCTATAATAAATTTACTTCAAGATTTTTACCTTAAATAATCTTGTGGGATAATATTGATGGCTGTTTCCGTTTTCATACCCAGAGGAACTGGCGTCAGCATTAGAAAGATGGGATCAAAATTTATTTTTGGTGACTTCACAGTGCCAGACAAAGTTATTCTGTAGTGAGATGGATTATCATTTACATACACTGACATTTCAGATGCATATGCTCCAGGACAAGCTGCTAAAAAACAAACAAAAACAAAAAAAGCTAACTCTATTACCATAAATGCATACAATTAAAATAATGAGTTAGCGTAAGAAATGTTTTTATCATCAGTATTGCTTTCTTACTCAAAATGTAGTTTAACATAAAGTAAATGAATTATTTACTAAGAAAGTTTCAAATACTTCCTTGCAGCAAATCAAAAATCCATTTTTTTAATTAGTAGAAAGCTTTTTGAAGTTGAGTTATTTACTGTACTAACATTCCTTTTGTAGAACATCAGTAAAACACTTGTCAATTTTAAGAATTTCAGTCATGTAATAAACTGCACTAATTAACACATACAATGCTAATTTTACAAATGAATAAAAATCAGTAACATCTGACTGCCAAGCCAAAAGACAGTTGGTGCTTTATAAGACAGTGATCATTCTAACAAATGATTATAAAACCTATACTGTTGTTGAACAGCCTTACACCAGCCAGGGGAACACCTTCTACTACATCCTTGAATTATTCTCCACTGACAGGATCCCCGACTTCCTTCTGTTCTATCCCTTCTCACACCATCCTTCGAAATGCTCCAGGGTTCCATTTTCTATAGGACAGCAAAAGCTCGTTTTCTTTTTCTTTCACTGATATGGAAGCAAGGTGCATTAGCAACTGTTACTCTATCAAAATGTTACTCCAAGTCACACAGTGTCCATTACCAAGTTTTCAGTTATTCCTGCCTGCTGAAGAACTGGCAAAGGCAACAATTTTGAAGGCCAGCTAATGAATACCTTTTTCACTTAGAAGCAAATCTGTGATGTGTCACTGGTACCTTTGCAACCCAGAAAGTTTAATCTTTTTATTTTGAGAAAAACATCCTTCCCTTTCATTCCCCATTATCCACAGATTACAAAGTATGAACGAGAAACATCCTCACCTAATGTTTAAGAAAGAAAGAAAGATCAAAATGAGTAATTTCCATTTCAGGTGTCTGTATGCTACACATACTACAGCAAACAGAATACAACCTCAAGCTCTTTAGCTCCAACAATCTTTTTCACAGCCTGAGAAACAGCTGCCACTGTTTGCACATACAAAGCAGAAAACCTTCCCTCTTCAAAATATTTTATCTTATTCCCTCTTCATAAGAGTCCATTTCTTCATAGAGATGATGCTAAAGGCGCTTTGTGGAAGACTGTTAGCTGCCCAGAGCATGGCCTGCAGACCCCTTCATATCAGAACAGCAAATGTGAACCTCTTAAGGGGAAAGCCAGAGGAAATGGGAACTTGCTGCAATGCTCACAAAATATGGCTAGCTCCCTGTTAAACAGAAAATAGTTTTAGGAGAGAATACCCTAAGAAAGCTGAGAAGATTGTGATGCTAAGTTTTGAAACAGCAAGAAAACAACACCTTTTTTCTAGCACTTGAGACTCTTATGAGGGAAAGGTGAAAGAGAGTCAGAAAAGCTCATGGAGATGTATGAAGTGCCACATAACATTTGGCAGGCCTGTAAGAAAAGATGACTGGTACTATACAAGTTATACATGAGCCAGAAAAACTAATTTCATACAGTTGTGCCCTACTTAAACCATGTTTCTGGTATCCTATACACCTACATTTCTAGAACATATAGTAATGGAAATTGACAGGCCATGACCAATAAATGCCACAACTTAAGGAAGGAAATTATAGGGTCAGATGCCAGTACCAAAGAATAAGTCATTTGCACTGCCTCTCACATTTTAAAATATTTTTATTAACTATATTTCTGAAGTCAAACCATCAAAAGCTATAAAATAGTTGTATTAGGCTTTTCCACACAAACTTTTCATCCCCACTGTACATAAAAAATCAATTAACTACATGATCACATCTATATTCCATAGAATCCCTGACTCACTCTGTGGACAGGACACAGTGCTTACTCTAGAAAACAGTCAATTTGTTAAACTGATCATTCTGCATGTGGCTCCGCACACTCACTAAACACAAAATTCTGTATATGTAAACACACAAGGATCCCATGAGGAGTTTAATAAATAAATAAGCAAATAAAAACACAGCATGTTGTGATACTGTCCTCACAAAGACCGAAAAATAAAAAGTGTGTGGTCCCACTAAGTTTTGTTCATTAGTTTGAAATGCCCAGAAAGTTCTGAGAATATTTAACTTTACTTTGAAATTAGTGGGAATTATGTTCTGAACTAGCAGTGAGTCATGAACTCTCAGCTCTTCTGCAAATAAAATCTGGAACTGAGACAGATCTATGGACCAATAATACTGCTTTAGCTAAAATTGTATTTTATTAGATATGAAAAATACGGCAAAGGTAGGGCCATAACGGAACTCCTCAATTCCCTGCATCATTAGCCCCCAAAGAATGCAGTAAGTGCCCTGAAGCAGAAGTCTTCTCCATGTACACAACTTTGATTCCAGCTTACCATATACTGAATTCACAAGCTAGGGTGCTAGAGAACAAACACTGCATGATCTAAAATTAGGACACTCTTAAAAAGAATGGATATCAACACCCTTTCTAAATTACTATTAAACCTTTCTTTCTTATACTAATCTCTATTCATTTCTTTCCATCCTGTTACATACTTTGTCCCTTCAAATATTCAGATTTTTAGCACTGGCAGGTAATATCTATTGCCATTTTTCTCCACAAGAGCAAATGATGTTTTTCCCAAGCCTGGTAATATTTGCCACTTGATTCATCTACCAATTTACACGAACTTCACCCAGATTTTGCTCCATTCTTAGTGGCACCAGTGAGAAGAAATTCCAGCAGCAGACCTCATATAAACTTAGCTATAAGACAGAATTACATCAATTAAAAAATGTCTGTCTGATCTTTTGTAAGCATTCAGATCACTTAGCCAGGAAAAACTAAATAGCCAGAATGCTGTAGGATATGTTTATTCTACTAATTACACCTTTCATGACTACAATCAAAGCTTGTGTTGTTGTTACCATTCTGATGTAACACCATTAATTTCTATAGGACAGACAACAAGCGGTCTAGGAGATATGGAAAAATTTCCTTAGGCAGATCTGATGGCACTGGCAACTCTGCCCATCTAAATTTGCCACAGGCGGAAAAAAAATCTGTAGAATTATTTAGGTAATTTCCCCTTGGTCTTTTCTGGACATAGTTATTATGGGAAATAAGCACACCTTAGCAAAAAAACTCTGAATAAAGGAACACAGAAAGACTTCTCAAAGTGTGTATGTGCACATATTTATGAGCTGCTTCACTTTCAGTCTAATTTGCACTAGAACGCCCATCCAATTCAAAATACCTAACTCTCTAGCATACTATACTGGGGTTATAATTTCTGTAGATCCCTTCTTAAAAGAAACAAACAGCGATTATATTTCTGTTGACAGGAAGTTATGCACGTAGGTAAGTTTTCCTCCTGACATTGTTCACCCACTTTTGTAGGAGAAATATATTAAAAGCCCCCCACCTCCACTCCATTTATTTCAGTTTCAATTTAAACTAGCAGCAAAAGCCAGTGTAAGAATGTTGCCTCCTTAAGTATGTCCATATTCCTTCCTGTTCTGTATCAGTACTAGTTTGAGAGTGTGAGAAGAAAGCAAAACCATCACCTGCTCTTTTTACCCTCTTAAGTTCCTATTAGATTGTTATTCACTTTCTATACTTGTCTCTCAAATAAACATTTCCAGTTCACCTGCCCTGGACTTTCCAATAATTCATCCCATATTATAAATGTAATATATACACCTTTAGCATAAATGAGTGCCAATGAAGAATCTGTTTAGATTGAAATACAGACTTCAAAGGAAAAAAGGCAGAAGTAGTCATAACTTAAAGGCAGGCCCTATAAAAAGGAAAAAAAACAAAAGCAAACCAATCATTTCCCCACAGATAATTTTAAAGAGGAGTTATTTAACTTCTTACTGCTGTAGGAAGAACCTTAAAAGATGGAGGGCATGATGTTCACCTGTGCCCCTCAGGTGCATAATCATCACACCTTTCAAAGGCACTGCATCCCTCTTAACTCATTAGAGCATTTCTGAGTTTTTTGCCACATGAAATCCCACAGCACAGATCTATTGCAACTTACTGTCCCGTAGATAGAAGTTTTATATAGCACAGTAAGATATAGTGAAATTGTTCATATATTGTTAACGCTATATATATATCATACCGCATTTGAGTCGAAAGAAACACCTTCAGTTCTTGAGAATCTCTATTAAACTGCATAATCTTTCTTGAAAAGGAAGCATTACATTACCTTGCATTATATAAAACTCTTTGCATCATTCATTAAAACACATGGAAGCATACCATAGCACTTTTTACTCTCATTATTATAAACATGGTGGCATATTTAAACAAATTACTATAATGCACACTTGAAGTTTATTTTAAGGCTTGTTCACCCCAACACTACAACTCTAGAGAACAAACCTATGAAGGTGATCAGCACAACATATTCCTTAATTAGGTCTCCTATGGGGGTTTGTTGTGTCTAATGTTCTATTTCAAGAAAGAGTAATTATTTTCAGGGAAGGTATAGCACAAGTAGGCTATAAATCATGGGAAAATACTTAGAACATTGAATTAAAGGCAATTGATTCTTACAATGATTTACGATTTTCTGTAAACAGAAGGTTTGGAAAAACAGAGCAGATATAAATAACCTTAAATTACAATAATCATTTATCAATCATCTTTATGTATATGCATGTGTGCATTTACACATACAATTTATTTAGTAATTCAAAACGCTGGCTTTTACTTGCATGTTGTTCTCTGTTTTATAGTCACTCCTGCATTTGAGCATTTATAGAACTTTTAATACAGTCCCACAGTGTAAATACCTTCTAAACAGGATTATCACATGGCTGATCACTTTGTTTATTCATTAGCATGTGACCCCTGTCTGGCTGCTGCATAAAGCAGTATCAGAAAAACCTGTAAAATCTGCTTTAGCTGTCATTAATGCTAAGTGGCACTTAGAAAGAAACAGAAGAAAAAGAGAAACTATGTTGATCCAAGCCCTATCAGCACCAGAGATCTGGAAGTGCAGCTTTATTCTGTTTTTATCTTAAGTCCTGAGGACCCCTATAATAAACCCCACTGATTTAATCACATGTGAATGACTTCAAACAGGTTTTTTCTTGCTTTATCAACACAAAATACAATTAAAACATCTATTAAAAGAGTATGTTCCTCAAATTCAAAAGCAGATTGGGATATTTATAAACGTTCTTTACAATTGACTGTTTTAGTATGATCTGCAATTACTCTACCAATATGCATATTCTGCAAAAATATCTATTAGAACACCTTCTCAAACTTGCAACATTTATTTTCTTGGTTTTATTATTTGAACAACTACAGAAAAGCCTGATACTCTATGGAAAGCAAAGTAGAAATTCGTTAAAGGAGGAAAAATATGTGTAAAAGAAATACAGTTACAATAAACTATACATGGATTTTTTTGAATTATATCTTGAGAAACAACAGAAGGATTTTGAGTCTTTGTTTTTCACTTTCCACACCTATATTTCCACTCCTCTTTTTTCTGTGTTCTTACTCCAAAAACCTGAGGTCATAATATGCTTCTGTTGCTTGACTGCTTTATCCTATTTTTCTCTCACTTGCATCTCAATACCTTCTCAAAAATTCAGAAGTTTACCTACAGCCTTTCTTCTTCTTCTGTCTAAACATGCTGTCTATAGGTCCTTATTCTTTCAAAATTTCAGTAGGTCCTTATATCTTTCAAAAGAAAAATGAGATTCCAAGCCCTTATATATAAAGCTTTGCATAGCTGAACATCTGGAAGCATATAACCTCCAGATTCTTTTCTGATGTTATCCTTCATGCTCTGTCCAATCTTCTTGCCGTCCTTATGATTTTCATATTCTAACGTTTTCTTGCACCCTGGGACAATGTTCTCTTTCAATGCACCTAGCATCCTTGATTTTTTTTTTTATTTCATATCACTCTGAAAATCAATGCTTTAACAAAAACTTTTATCTCTTTTTATTTGGGCAAGGACAACCTACATAAGTTATCACTGAAGCCTGACTGAGGACCTGTGGAGATGAGCAAAGATGGGATAATATTGCTTGGTTCCAAAACAGAGGATTGCACTAAGTATAAAAATAGAACCTACCTACTATAAAATTTTAGTGTTACATTGAATGGTGTTTTATGGCTGTTACATAAACGTGTGGGTTCAGGACCAAACCTAGGGGTTTTTATTTACTTTGGAGGAATATAGGGGGAAAAGAGAAATACACTAATCTTTCAAAAAAAGAAACAGATGCTCTAAATATTTTTAGAGTCTTCCAATAGTAAAATGGAATTTAGCATTCCTCTAGCAGTTTAATTTATATTATAATATAATTTAACTCAAATACAGATTTCTAAAATGATGTTCCACAGATAATTCACAGAAATGTGAAAAACAACAACTACAGATACTGATTAGGTCAGAAACTTTCCAGGTAATACATGCACAAAGAAAGAGTATTTCTGAAAAGTTAAGATTTGCTGCTCAAAAGAAAAATTAAAATAATTAAAAGCAAACCATCTTCCAAGTAATTATGCAAAATCATTATGTATTAGTTACTTTCCATTTCATGAAACAAAATCACAGCCCAACCATATACTTTAAGAAAAAAGCTACCAATAAGGCATTAAAAAAAAGATATAGGAAGCAACTCAAAGCTACACATATATTTAAGTACGGCTCTTGCATGACATTCACAACATGTATGCAGAACACCATTTAATAGTCTTCTCAATTTACCATATAGAATCATGGTAAGGCCCTTATACCTATAATTTTTGTATTTATAATTATACTAAATCATTCCCAGTGTTTGTTGGGGTTATAGATTTCAACCATATTCATCAAGAATAATACCAACTTCTTCCTTTAAGACAGGAATGGTCAACTGCTGACTCAGGATCAGATCCTACCAACAAGACAACTTTTTCTCACCCTTGAGAATGCTGGGGACACCAGTAGGGCACTTCAATTGTCAATACAGCTTTAAGTCCTGTGAGGCACTGCAGATGCTGGTAGGCTTTATCAGCTCACATGCAAGGTTACGTTAGTGTGGCTCCTAAAGACTTGACTGGAGAGTAAGGTAGAATCCTAATATTCACATCCTGTCATTCCTCTTCTAGTGTAACATGGTTGACTATCATCTTCCCACACACATTCCCAAATTTAGCTAGAAATATATTTCATAGTTTTTACTTACATTCTAGTCGCCTTAGCACACTACTCATAAAATACCATATCTACATTGATTTTATGTCTTTAGAGGAAGGAAATTTCTATTTTCACCTAAATTATGGCTATTTAGAAAAAAACTTTACACACACACCCACACCCCACACACGCACACACACACCAGGTACTCTTGGAAAGCTTTTTGCATTTAATTCAGTCAAACCAAATGCACATTAAATGGCAGTACTGAAAATAACTCAGGTATCCCAACCCTTTGAGACCCTGTATGTACAAAAAGGCTTTCCAAACAATGTTAGTCAAGTGATTCAGTGCCTTGTGTTACGTGTGCAGCTGTCTTGTTTTCTCAGAACCTCAAAAAGCCTTTCCTTTGTCATTTCATTTGTTTATCTAGGCATATTAATTCAAAGTTCATCCAAAAAAAGTAATATTTATGATCCACGGTAAGAAGGGATTTAAACAAACCTATGAAAGTGTATCTTTAGCAAACTATTTATAGAATTCAGAAAAATACTTACGAGGGCAGAAATATACAGTGATACTGATTTTTTGTCCCGGACCAAGAAATCCAGCCTGTAGACTAAATTTAAAAATACCATCTTCTATTTTATTTTTTGGACCATCACAACCCAATTTCCATGTCAACTGCTGCCTTGAGATATTCCTCAGGTCAAGTTTCTGTAAATGTTTATGGAGAAAGGGGGACAATCATGAAAAAGGGAAAGTAACAAGCACTATGATACCTTTCTTAATATCCTATATTAAGTATTCCTTTTGCAATGAGATCAGATTGAAAGCAAGAAAGCACTAGAGAACAATGAAGAATCCAGTTTATTAAACTTGTATGGTGAGAAAGTGAGTATGCCTAACAGCACAAACTAGGTGCTTTGCAGTCACTCACCCTATTCACAAAGACGTACACCTTCCTTCCAGAATGGAAAATCTCATTTTTGGGCGGTAAATAGATAGAAGTATTGTGGTGGGAGTCCTTAGCCAAATAGAAGTGAGGGGAGTCTTTCTGATACAAATGAAGCACTGCAAGAACTAAATATGACCCATGTCATCTAGTTACAGTGCTTCTAATAGATACGCTGAGTTTGCAAAAGTATTAGACATCCAAGTTTTAGAAATCCATTTTTTCAATTCAGTGAGAATACAGTGGCAACAAGGAAGATTCCATTCCCTATCTCAGTTACTCTTTCAATGCCTAATGCATCGATAGGTAGGAAAAGGCTTTGAATTTACACAACCACCATTTTTTTGAAAATACCTGAAAAAGATTTTGAAGAGTTGGGGAGAATGTCACTGCACAAAAGTATAGTCCATTTCTCTAAATTCCAAATAAAGCCTTCAAGAATTAAAAAGGATAGACAAGGACATGGTGTGGTTCATATTCACACAGTCAAATTCTCAATGTTCCAAAACAGAATAGCTGTTTTGAACTGCTGTGGCCAAGCACCCTGTTTAGTCCCTCTTTCCAACTAAAGCCCTAAATCAAGACCAAGAATCATTTGAGAGAGTGCTACATGGTACAGACTACAGCACCATACAACATCCTGGGGTAACAATTTAACTGTATTGACCATTATGGGACACTGACTGCCTCCCTGTACTTTACTAGCAGAGGTGGAGGCAGAAAGTCTTTGCAAGTAAGCTATTTCTTACACAATCCATGGTCAGTTTTTCATGCTGCACATGCTTTACCTCACAAATCAGAAACCAAGGATGAGCCCAATTTTGAGTTTTGGAAAAATTTCTAATCACTAAAGACAGCCCAACATAAAAGCCAAAACTCAATAGAATGATGATGGGAAAAAAGTCTGAAATACGCAAAATCATGTATGTGGAACATGATTAAAATTTAAGTTTCAGATCCTTATTTTTTTCCCAGCCAGTTTCAAAGTAAAAAAAAGATTTTGCTAAGATTAATTACAACACTTGTGTTTATGTACCTGAGAATTCAGACTTTCATCAGCTATATTGAAACATATATCCCCTGAATGTAGTGAAAATGTAAGTTCCATTGAGGAGAACTCCAGTGGTGATCTAAGTACTGTTGGAAAAAATAAGTAAGTGAAGAAGGTTAAACATAATTATTTTGACAAATATTTCCTCAAAATCTTTAAATAAAACCATTGTTTTTGTATATACGTAGAATAGATCTTCGCTTGCTTTAGAGCTGTACTTTCCTTTTATTGCCAACATACTATATGCATCATTACTGTAATTTAAATTTCTTATCATGACCCTTCAGTCATATGCAAGTGATCTTAATATTTCATCAAACAAATCTGGAGAACTAAAAAGGGGCCCCAAAATTGAGCTCATACCATCTATCTTCAAGAATCTGTTGGAAGAACCCCATTGGATACAGTCACGCAGAGAAGAGGGGTCTAGGAGAGCTGGTTGATTTTCAAGGGTCACCTCCTCCAAGCTCAAGAATGGGCCATGCCGACAAGCAGGAACTCAAGGAGAGGGGGAAGGGGGCCTGCGTGGATGAACAAGGAGCTCCTGACAAAGCTCAGACATCAAAAGCAAGCGTACCAGAGGCAGAAGAAGCAGGGTCAGGTGACCCAGGAGGAGTATAGAGACGCTGCCTGAGTGTTCATGGAGAGGGCTCAGAAAGCCAGAGCCCATCTGGAGTGGAATCTGGTGGGGGATGTGAAGGGCAACAAGAAAGGCTTCTAGAGATATATCAGCAGCAAACAGAAAGCTACGGAAAGCACAGGCCTGCTGCTGAATGGGGCAGGGGGCCTGGTGAAAAGGACATAGAAAAGGCAGAGCTTCCCATTGCTTTCTTCACCTCCGCCTTTACTGGTATGACCTACTATCCCAGCCCCCTGAGGCCAATGGGAAAGCCTGGAGGCAAGGAGAATTTACCCTTGCTGGAAGAGGATCAGGCTAGGGAGCATTTAAAGAAATTGGACATACAGAAGGAAGCTGATGGGATGCACTCACGACTCCTGAAGGAGCTGGCCCATGTGACCATGAGGCTACTCTCGATTATCTATGAAAGTCTGTGGCAACTGGGAGAGGTTGCTGAGAGGCTGCTCACCTCGATCCCTGGGAAGGTGGTAGAGCAACTAATCCTGGAAACTGCTTCCAGTCATACTGAGGACAAGAAGGTGACTGGGAGCAGTCAGCATAGATTCACGAAGGGGAAATCAGGCCTGATCAGGCAGTGTCCCCCAGGCATCGATCAATATCAGGGCCAACACTCTTTAACCTCTTCATTCATGACCTGTGTGATGAGATAGTGCACCCTCAGCAAGTTTGCAGACAACACAAAATTGGGAGGAATGTCTGGTACACCAGATGAGTGCGCTGCCATTCAGAGGGACTTCAACAGCCTGGAGAAATGGTCCAACAGGAGTCTCATCAAGCTCAGCAAAGGGAAGTGCCAAGTCCTGCACCTGGGAAGGAATAACTCCACGCACCAGTACAGGCTGGGGGCTGACGGGCTGGAAAGCAGCTTTGCAGGAAAGGCCCGGGGTGTCCTGCTGGATAACAAGGTGGACATGAGCTAGCAGGGTGCCTTTGCAGCAAAGGCAGCCAACAGCATCCTGGGGTGCATGAGGAAGAGCCTTTCCAGCAGGTTGAGGGAGGTGATCCTTCCTCTCTACTCAGCTGTAGTAAGACTACATCTGGAATACCAGTCCAGTTCTGGGCTCCCCAGTACAAGAGACACAGACATAGCTTAGCAAATGCAGTAAAGGACCACAAAGATGATTAAGGGATTGGAGCTGGGACTTTTTAGCCTGGAGAAGAGAAGGCTCAGGGAGATCTTATCAAAGTTGATAAATATGTGATGGGAGGGTACAAAGAAGACAGAGCCAGACCCTTCTCACCTGTGCTCAGTGACAGGCCAAGAGGCAATGGGACCATATTGAAATACGGGAAATTCCAAGTAAACATAAGAAAATGCTTTTTTACAGTGAGGACACTGGAATTGGCTGCAATTTCTCTGGGCAACCACAGAGTGTCCATCCTTGGAAACACTCAAAACCCAACCAGACGCAGTCCTGGGGAACCTGCTGTAGCTGACCCTTATCTTAGCAAGGCGGGTTAATGGGTCTATACAATTTCCAGAGGTCCCTTCCAACCTAAACTATTGTGTCATTCTGTGATCTCTCCCTCATACAAAGATACTACAGGCAGATGATCATGATCATTCTATGCAGCACATGATCAGTCTATTACAGATGCGTGCAAAGACAGCCAGACTATATAAACAGAAGTACTACAGAGATGAAATATAGCAGTTTTTAAAAGGGCAACTGGAGAATCTTCTAAGTCATCTATTTTATTTACACAAACATTCATTTCCTTAACAGTAAAAAAATCAGAATAATATTATTTCATATAATATAGATATGGATACCCAAATTCAACAAATCTGTTTCCAGATCCTGTATTATTTTAGCAGTTATTTAATGTATACAAGTCTGTGTGACAGTATTCATCACAAAATACTTATAGATGTATTACAACAGCATTTCTCTTCCTTTCACACAGCTGGAATAACACAGTGATGACAAAGGATGAAGTTTAAAGAGAGGATTTAGAAAAACAAATATGTATTCTCATAAGAGTCTTATTCTGCCTCTGTACTAGGGTAAACTACTGCAAATAAACCTAGCCAGTACGTTGTATCTCTTTGTTAAAATCTGCAAGTTTGTCTCACACCCAGTGAGGAAGTTCCTTGTTTAGATCAATTCTCTCCTCCCTTTAAATTATAATTTCCTAATCCACTTCTCACATTATGTAAATATTAATGTTACCTGTACTTTTCTAATGCATAGCTATATAAACTCTACAAATTAATACTGCTTCAGAGTAGGAACCTGGTCTGCTCAGTACAAGAAAATGATTATGTGGAATGCTCTCACCATTTAAGTGCTGTGTAACTACGCCAGACATGGAGTCCTTACCTCTTATAGAAAATGCATGTAAAAGGAAAACACAGGAAGGATAAAAGACTAGGCCTCAGAGGGAAAGGAAAGGAAATGATCAACCACAAGAAAAAAATGCGACATTCATAATTTTAAAAAGGGAAAAAATCATATGAGGTGGTTACACTGACAATATGTGCTCTTCCTTTGTGTCTGACTAAGATAGGACATTGTGACCAGCCTTTTTCAGTTGATTTGCTTTGGCTTTTTGCTCTTTCAGAGCTTTGTTATAAACAACAAATCAGTCTGCAAGGGTTTTGCAAATACTTCAGTAAGAGTCCTGCTTTCCTTCCCAGGTGATGAAACAGTCTGCAAGTTTGGTTTAAAAAAAAAAGATTTTTTTAATCTGTGATAGCTTGAAACTGTACTGACTACACTGAAGTTAAAAAACTGGTTTGACTACTCTGAGATTATTGTGATTCTTTTCTCAGGGTGAACAATCCTGAGTACAAACACAGGATATAAGCTATTGATTTAAGTGCCAACTGCACTATCCTGCGAATCTCATCTCAATCCCACAATCCTATCTGAGTCCAGTCAACCAGAGAGAACTGCCATAGGAAAAAAAAACTTAAGAGTGGAAAATATATGCACCATAGTGCACAGAGTAGTGAGAATTTTGCATGTTTGCAAAATCAGGACTTAGAAGTTGAAAGATGTATCTTATCCACTTCTAAAGCAATAATCTGAAAAGGTGAATCAGTAGCAAGCATCATTTTTAAGTTGTCAGAATGTAGTAACACTATAAATTTGATTTTTTTAAAGTACAAAAAGTTTGGCTAGTTGCCTATATCTTTATGATTATGTGAAATACTGAGTGCTCAATAAAAGCCATACCTTAATTTATCAACTGTTTCTATGTACTGAAAGTATAATATACTCACTGCAACACTATGATTACTTGCTGCTGGGCTATACTGCTGCTTTGAAGAAAAAGCTCTGATTGAACAGATAACTATTCTACCTGTGTTTTAGGTAGTGGAACTGCAAATCTATGCACAGGTTTAGATAAGATTGTCATTTATTAGCAAGACTTACTGACTGTGTATAGATTCATTGTTCCACAAAAAAAAACAAAAAACAGAATGGAAATAAACTTTTGCTTTAATTTCAAGATTACATAAATCACTTCTGTACTACCAAACTGTCAGTTTGATTCATGATTTTTTGTTTAGAGATATGTTTTATTATAAATCTCATTCAAATGTATGAATTAATCTACATGTTCTTAAACTAAATACATGTAGAAATGTTCAATATGAATTTACTTCCATCATGGGATCTAAAGTCTCACAGACTTCAAGGGAAGTCTTACTTATTCAAAAGTAAAACTTAAAGCTCTGTAGCATGAAGAAAAAATTTAGAGAAAAATGAATAAATGGGAATTGCTTTTACCCCTTAGTGCTCCTGAGATATTTAAACATTACAAGAATATGAAAACACTGAGAAGAGGAATACTAGTGGATTCAAGCATTTGAAGTATGTACAAGTCTACATAACTGTTAGGATCAGACAGGTGCCTATGGAGAATGAAAAATCATTTCTAAAAAAAGCAGAGAAAAATCATCTAAGATATCAATTTCTTGCTTTAACTTTGGGCATTAACCAAACTTTGAAAGGCCAGAAGACTGCAGCTGTGCATATAAAAGCAAACAGAAGCAAATGGAGAGAATTATCAGTAGTTGTCTCCAGACTGGATCGGAGCCATGCTGAAAGACATTTTAAAGGGGTTTTAAACACAACTAGAGCTCCTAGTTTTTGCAGGATGTCACTGGAAAGAAAGATTATGATATACTACTTTTCTACACTTTTCAAATGAACTGCTGTAAATACCGGGTCCATATGTTAAGTTCTAGAACTACTAGTGAATGAGTAGAAACAAAATTGAACATTGCTAAATTAATAGAAATTTTTATCAAAGACCTGGGAAAGTGATACACGTAAATGGCAATGGTAAGAACTTACATTTTTTCCCAGCACATATAATACTTCTGTTTAGAAATAGTAACAAATTCAGCTTTATAGATATTTTAAAAGACAAAATTTGAAAATTTTGCAAGTTTCCAAGATATTTACAAATTATACAATATAATTACTTAAGTTTCAGTCTTCTAAATCCTGCAGCTTCTTTTTTCAAACAAATAGTAATACTCTGCAGTTAGAATACAAGCAGAAACATCATTAAAAATATAAATATCCATCCCTTGTTTATATCCCTAGTTTACCTACCAACTGCTTTAACTCTACAAACCGGAACTGCCACAGTCACTGCTTGTGGCCGAGGAGCAATGATGTGCTTTACAGATCCAATAGGAGTTGCTGGTATAGAGCTTTGCTGTGACAATGAAAAGTCACCGTGAAGAATATTAACTGGAAGAGTGAAGTCATATGCTGCCACCTAAAGGACAAAAATACCATTGTGCTCACTTTCTCAAAGAAGGAAACTGCAAACACATCTTAAACTCTCTCAATAGTATTTCTACTTCAAAAGATATTAAGACATTTTAAAATCAAGATGATCCTGATAACTAATAGAATGTTTATCTATTACCACTGAGTAACAGTCATTTAAGTATCCAAAGACCAGCCATCTTTCCCCCACCAAGTAAAAAAATGTAGGCCCTAAAGTATCAGGGTTATCAGCACAGCTATAGATAAGGCTTCCGGTAAATCATCATTGTGTTGTGTTCCTTTCCAACCACTCTCCCGAGGAAAAAAGTTATAATTATGGCCCCAAATGCATAACCAAAATGGGGAGAAACAGAGTTATATAAGTTTAAGGAAGTCTTCCTCAAATGTTGAAAAGAGGTGGTCAGCTTTTATGGCACACCAAGCATAAACAAAATGGCCTTTCAGATCAAGGAGGAGTATGAGTCAAAAATGAGAATCCTCAATAAGAAAATACTCTTAAAATCATTGTCATGGAATCTCACTGAATTCCTACTTGAGTGTTTTCAATGATTTTGATCATGGTATTATCTCAGGAATCACTCTCAAAATAAGTGGGTTTAAAAATTAAATATAGAATATTTAACTTTATCCAGAGTCCTCTTTATGGACAGACCATGTACTTGAGAGGCCTAATTTATTTCAAAGCATACTTTTCAAAGAGGCACTTTTTTGGCTTTCCCTCTGTCTTTTCAAGGACGAACATGTTAGAGCAGTCTGCCCTCCAGGCAAAAAGGTATGGACAACCATAACAAAGCTCATGGAAGAAATGAACAAAACATTTTTACACTGAAACCACTATTGGAGTCCTTCAGATTATATGACTCTGTTTTCAGCTTAAAGCACACCGAAATCTCCAGATAATAGTCTGGCCTTTAATTTGCGGGCTTCTTAAAATGCGCAGTAGAACTAGGTGTACAAGGAACTTATAAAACATAGTGCTTGATTTTCATACACGTGTTAGTGCGTAGGACATATAAATTACAGGAAGGAAAGAATTTTTTCTGTTAACCCAGGTACTCAGGCATATATTAATCTACAACAGAATCAATACGAAGCTTAAATAAGAAGCAACTATGCTGCACTACAGTGCTCACTGTTCCAGCAAGATTTGTAACAAACAATTAAGAGCTCCTGGTGAGATGTGCATTGAGCATTGTGGAAGATTTCATGTATTGGTGTTTAGCAAGAGGAAAGCATGGGATGAGGGGAGAATTTTCGAGTAATACCACCACAGTCGCATGAACTGTGGTGATATTTCATATCTGATGATTAACTTCTGTAACATAGAATTGCACTTTTCAAAATGAAGATGATGAATGCCATCTAAGAATTTTTAGTAACTAATGCTTAAGTTATATGATAAACAGAAGTTGAGTAAAAATCTCCTAATGTGATTTGCTCTTCTATTTCTAGCATCTCAAAAGTCACCCACACAAAATACTCCACGTTTCATCTCAAAAACATGCTCCTGTGGCATAAAAAACAAATAATTAAAAGCTAGAATGAAAAGGATCTTTTCTCTATAGTATTAGAAACTCCTTTCTAGCATAAACTGAGCCAATATAAAATCAGATTTGCATAATTGAGAACAAATCACAGATCTTTTGTCTCATTCATATGTACCTCTGCCTCACTAAGTGTACATTCACTAACCAGTTCTCCAATTGAAAAACAATTCCTAAAAAAATTCCATATATTTGGAAATTGTATTATAATTCATATATGTATATACACATACACACATCATTACTGAAATAGAATTAAGAGCTAATTTCCTTGGGGTTTTTTAGTACTTCACGTTGCAAGCACGAACATCATTTTTTGTTTTGAATTTATTTTCAGAAGTTTTCTAGGATTTGGTTTTAATCTCCAGAACTCTGAATACAAAATTATCTCTTACAAGATTATACCCTCCAAAAATAATATTAAAAAAAAAAACCTTAAACTATTACTGAAATGGACTTGCAGTTTTGTTTTTGCCTTTTGAAATATTCTATGGATTCTTTATTGTTATTTATTTATTTATTGGAATAGCTTTCTGAAGGTTACACTTAATAAGCAAGAGGATGCTCGGGGGGAAAAGTAAGCAGGAATTGATAGAATAGCTTAAGATATACCATTCTTTCCACAAACACTTAGAGTTGTTTAGGTCATTATAAGAAACATTTTTCCTGTTCTGATTTAATCTAATTATGCAGGTTAATAGGAAAGGAAGTATCATCTACAAAATGATTGTGTTGGCAATTGAAAGACTTCAAAACAAGCTCTGAAGAGAACACTCACTTAAGACAAAGCAATTTTTTGTTATGGATTTAGACAGAACACCTCCAAAGGATGCTGGAAAAAGATATACTTGTCTTGACTACCAACAGAAGATAACAATTTTTTAAATAAAACAGATATTCTTGCAAACATTCATTTAGCAGGCATTTAAAAAAAAAATCTCCTCAAATGCTCTGTTGGAATTCCTAAGCAAATAAACAAAAGTTGTTGATTTTAAGAAAGCTGTCTGAACAAAAAAGGTCTGCTACCCAAACTCATCTGAATCTGTGGAATAGGTTTGATACAAGTGTGTGGTAGCTCTAAGCCCAACACTGCAGGGTGAACATTGCAAAACTGCATCCTGCCTCAGGCCTACATACTCAGTATACCAAAAAAGACAAAAGGGGGAACAGCTACCTCAGCAGCCATGACAGTTAAAATGAGATTTTAAATACAATTAATGCATAAAAAGATTACAAACTCAAGTAGAACTGTCAGGGTTGTTTCAGGCTTTTTGCGGGGGATGAGGGGATGCAGAATAGAATCTGAGTAGAGAAAACAGACTATTTTATTTAAGTAATTTTAAAAAAATTTTGAAAACAGTTACCTCAATTCTATCTTTACTAAGCACTCCAATGCAACAATACTTTGCAGATTATTGTTGTAGTACAGGATGTATTCTCAAGGTTGAGTAAAATTTTGCTGTCAAACCCACGAATCAACTAGTTTATTAAGCACAAATAATATGTAACATTTCCCTAAAATGACACTACTTGCTTTTACAGTACAATTTCGCAGGCAATTGCAATTAAATCTGCAAAGTAATTTACAATTTTAAATTCATTTAAAACAAGTCTGTAAAGGATACTGCTTTTGTATTTATTATATAACAAGATGCACACTGTTTAAGTATCTTGCAGCATTACAAGCCACTGAATTTATGGGTACAGGCTGATTTTAAAATCTCTCTATTTATGGTACTCTAACATATGGAATCTGCAGTGATAGCAGAAGAGAAAATGTAACATGCATTAAAAAAAAATCAGTTTGATTAAAATTTATTCCTAACTGTACAACTAAATGGCACTGAAGAGCCACGGGCTTACGTTCCTCAACTGCACACAATACACACTCAACCTCCCCTCAGACTTATAACATAAGCTTTTTCTTAAAATATACACAAATCTTTAGTGCAGTCAAAATTTCCCAGCTTTGTATCACAGATAAGCAGGCTTCCATAATGAATAATGTAACGTGTGTTCAAATCTGTCATTCAAAACACGGAAATAATCTTTCCCTTGTACACAGTCAGAGGTGACACACCAGCAATACCCTGAATATTTTGTGATTCCACAGCTGCAGATTTTCCATAAAAATTCATTCCTTGCCCTACGAATTCTATTTTTTCATAAAAAATTACATCATTATGGTTGCCAAAAAAAAAAAAAAAAAAAAAAAAAGCCTAACTGTCACTTTCCTACAAAAAGCCTAAGCAATAAGCTCTGACAGGTGTGACTTGCTCCATTTATCTCAATAAAACCCTCATGGGCTCCATTATTACACAGCTGCATATTTTGTCTCTCTTCCAAGATGCTGAAATTTGTTATTTTCCAAAAGAAAAAAACATGCCATTTTGAAGCACTACACTCCTGCACCTTGTTTTGTCTTTCTGCCTTACCACAACTTGCATGACACTGCTGCCTGCTTTCCAGATTGTTCCCCCAGGGAGCGAAAGAGAGATTGCTGGCAGAGTCCAGCTGGTAGTCAGGGCAACAGAGGCAGATGGGTCACCCTCCTTTAAAAAACACAGTGACAGCTAAGGACTGAAGATTGTCATAAAGAAAATTTTTAATGTGACCACATGCTGCCTGTTTCCCTGGCACGAAAAAAGGAATGATTAATATTACCTAGAGAGTTTGCTTGCAGAAACTGAGCTTCCGTGAGTAAAGCCATACTCCTTCGACAGGACAATTTAAACTAAAAAATAATCACTGTTAGCAATTAATAATATTATCAGTAACAAGTCTCAGCTATGTCTAAGGACAGCAATGAGGGAGCTTCAGCAGGTATTTGGCCAGGTAGTGGAATTTATTTTTTACTACAACAAAATTTTTTTCTACTCAACACCTGAAATAAGAACACTGTCTAGCAAATCAAACGCTCCGCTGACTAAACCTCCTTTTATGGGATTGAAAAAAATGAAATGTAATCACTGTTTGAGAGATACTTCTTTAGAAGTATATTGAAACAGAAGAGAAAGGAGTGTAGTCTGTATAAAAATACAATATTAAGAAGGATTTGTGAGCTTACTTCCTCCGATATATTTTAAATATTGTTTTCATGTACAGCTCTGGCTATAACTGGCAATGAACACAAACAGTAAGTTCTTCCCAGTCAAGAGCCTTGTCAACGCTGAAGCCTTCTGAGAGGCTGGAGTAACAGGAAATCCATATTAATGCAAACGCTGTCGGAGCAGCATCCTAGCCCTACTGCTAAGCACCAACTTGATCTCACTCTGTTTAGAATACCAGGAGAATTCTCTCTCCATATTTTAGATGCTGCTTTATAAACATGCCAGTGTACTCACCTCTAAGTTAAAGTCTTTTGATGTCACATGTAGCTAACTACACATACAAAGTTGTAGTGAGATTTGTGGGAACTGTTGAGAATTAATGTGTATTTTAGTTTGCTGATTTGAAAGTTTTTTGAGGCAAAAGGAAGGTTGATTTTTAGCATGAGAATTCAAGACCACCTTCAAGGCTTTAATTAATTGAAACCTTATGTTAATTACTCAAGTTCTTCCAATAAAATTGAAATATATATTTAAATAATTTCATGATTTTGTGTTTTTTCTCAATAAAGGTTTCGGAATGATTTTTTTAAACTTATTTCTAGTACCTAATTTCTTAGCAGTAACACGAATACTTTTTTGTCGGTTCACAGGGCAGTGTTGTCAGTAATGGTAACTATGACTGTAGGAAGTTTTAGTAGAACCAGAACGAAGACAGAAAAGAATGCATCCCAAGGGGATACAGAAGGTTTGCAGCAGCTGGGAGGTAAGCTGGGTAAGAGAATTTGTCCAAAAAATGGTGCTGAGATTAGAGAAACAGCTGTTCAAATGGAGAGGCAGGAAACAGGAGCTAGCAATTGTGAAAGTTGTATAGAAGTAGTTCAATATACAGAGAGGATTAGAGCTTTTTCAAGGTGGGAATGTAAAAAAAGAGAAAGAGGACAAGAGATTTGTAGAGAGAGAGAGAAAATCTAGATGTGGTAGAATGATACGGAAAACTCAGATCCAACAGGGAATGTTTTAAGAGTCAATAAGTATTTAAAATCTGAGTTTCTGATTACAGTAAGAGATGCTGGTACTTGGACCTTTTTTCCACAAGAGTATGCTTTTTATTAGTATTCTACTGTGCAGGAGTAAAATTAAAGATAAGCTACAGCATCTGGGGAGGAGGGTACATATACATCCAGATGCTTCCTTTAGTTGTGTCATACTGCGCAACACATTTAGTTTTCAAGATTATCTTCACTTAACATGTCAGTTATTCCTGCCAGCTATCAGTGTTGCATTAGCTCTCAGTGATATTAGCTTGTGGCCACCACAGGGTTGTCAGTTTTAAGTGTACCTGGGCATGATTTGCCTAGTAATGCATGATCTGTCCCCTGCCAGGCAGGCAGCAACACACTTGCAGAAGAAAAGAAGTACTGGTTGTACAGTGAGCTTATCCAGGACTGAGGGCAAAGGGAGACAAGGAGGGAAATACTGTGAGTGTTGGGGGAAGAAAGAGAAGGGAAAACCAAAAGAAAGATATTTCACAAAAGCAGCACTTTGTAAATGGTTATGAGAGTAAGGCTCCCCAAGATAATTTCCTTTTTGAAATACTTTAAAAAAATGTACTAAATTCTTTATTCCCTTATTTCTGAAAAAAAAGTTATTGTTTGCAAAAAATACGGCTCAACATTGGAAAAAACACTTAAACCTATAGTTTGATTTAAAAAAGACAACATCAGATAAGTCTATGGAGAAAACTACAATCAACAGATGCAATATATTCTGTAATACTTCATTAAAATAAACTAGTTACGAGATAGAACCAGTTAAATGTGAGAATTTTTTTCTACGACTTTTATATCATAATTAAATCAGACAGCCAACTGGCATAAACTCATCTTCAGCTTTGTTACCATATCACCAGTATTAAATGACACTGTCAGAGGTATTTGTCAATAACTAACATTAATACTGAACAGAAGTTGAGCTGACAAGTGAAATTAAACATAAAGAACCCTCTGCTGTTTCAAAAGTCTTTGGAAATATTAGTTTATAATTTGAATTTACAACAATGTCAGTAGCAACATTTCTACTCTTAATCCATCCTTAAGTTTGACAAGAAAAAAACCCAGTAAAAATAGAGCATAGTGATGGGAAATAGAATACTGCGAGACAACTAAAATCCCTGTTTTGATAGTTTGAAAGGTCTTTTTCCCTCTAGGATTTTAAGAGTTGATATTGTATTTGTGGGGAAGGGAATGAATGGCCTCCCACTGTACTATTTCCACAATGGTGGAGAATAAAGGATCAGTTCATACAGCAGCACTATCCCCACAGACACCTCATGTCACAGGCAGGAACAGAGCTGCCAAGAGAAATTTCAGTTTATGGCTCTAATCAAGCCTAATGTGTTTTAGATCCTGTACACAAATGTGTACCTTTAGCTATTGAGCTGAAAGAAAGAAAAAAGATAGAAACTACACCTAAAGTGTAAATTAGAAATACCACTGTTAAACACTTGACAAGATTTAAGTTAATCTGCTTTATAAAAATGAATTGAAATTGAGGCCTTGGAAGGTAAACTATTGTTACTTGTTAGGTGTTATACACAGTATACATCAGCCACTCCTTTGTCATCCATAGGATAATTATCTGCAGCCACTCTTTATGATTTTTGAATTATTAGAATGTTTGTGGCATCCTATTTTTATAGAACTCCTGACAGAGCTTTCTGTATAGATGCTTAACAAAAACAACAAAAAATATTTAACCACTAGCTTGGCTAAGCTAAAGTATTAGCCATACAACCACTGTCTTGTTCTCATCTAATCCACAAACAGAGCAAACCCATCAAAAGCAAGTATCTTCTATATCAATCAGATGATACGAAATAAGAAACAGAAAAAAAAGGAAACTCAGGAGATCTGAGGAGTTCCTACAGAAAGCCATTCCAATTCTAGCAACTGTCTCCTCACTCTGTTTTTTTATTATATTTTTGGTTTACTAGAAGCTAACTGGCAATTATGGAACAGTATTTTATTTCTCACTTCTACTGAGAAGTAGAATGCTCAAGTAAAACAAAGAAAACATCTAAAAATGTTGTTGAATACTTATGAAACACATTCTTGAAGAGAATGATGTTCGAACAGATTGCTTTAGTTAAAAAAAAAAAAAAAAAAAAAAACCTCAGAGGACCTCACTGGTGAAATAAAAATCAAATCTAATTAAGTTTTGAAACTTGGCTGAGAAAACAGTGAAAATATATACCTAACTACTGAAAGTTTGATCAGCTTTTCCCATTTTGTTTTACACGGTTCTACACTATACTGCCTACTTCTCTTCAGTTGTAAAGGAAATTAGGCTTTCCTATTCCTGACATTCCAATTCTATCATTTCAAGCCAAAATCTATATTCCTTCATCCTAGTTACTGTTTAACTGGTTTGAATTCCACACTTGCAGAAAATCAGCAGCTAAGAAATCTTGTACAAAATTATGATCCTGTTAAGTTTAATAAGAGTCTTACCACTGGCTCCAGTAAGGCCTGAATTTCATCTTTAGAGTAACAGCATACTGTTAGAATAGGATTTTATAATGTGCATAAACTTGATTGCCTGACAGCTGACTAGAGTCCCCTTGAGACTCTGTAAGCACAATTGAGCAGAATTTTAAATATGCATAAACAAATAAGAATGTCTCACTGACTGAATGCAAGATATTAGCTCCGATGTACAACATATTCATAACTGAAAAGCTAGTTCAGAATGAGATTGACTGATGCCAAATTCCAGGGTGTAACAAGAATATCTGTATAAAATAACAAATAATAGTCTTCACCAACATAGATAAAACATTTAGTATAAGCCTTGGGAAGGTGAGAGATTTTCTAAAACACAGGTTTCTTGTATTTGTTTTTCTATGGACCAGATGAAATACGTTATGCATCAGAAATGTTACTACTGTTATTCAATCCTGTGTGATTCTGACTCATTAAGTGAAAAAGACAAATAACTTTGCAGTCACAGTCAGGATTTAGGATTATATACAATACTTGAAAGTTTTATCATCAGTAGCAAGCCCACAGAGGTAATAGTAAGACATTCTCCTTAATCCAAACAGTAAAGAAAGAAGGAAAAAAAACCTTGAAGAAAGCCTATAGAACAGCTACAAGAATTGTCAGAGGTCAAAACGTGACATGACCTACAGAAAAAGGCTGAAAGAATTGGGATTGTTCAGTCGGGAGAAGATGCAGATCAAATACGATAACTGTGCAGTTACTTGATGGACAGCTGACAGGAGGAGGAAGATAAGCTGTTCTTCATATCACTGATGACTTGGAGAAGAAATACAGGAATAAACTGGAGTGAATATACTCCAGGTTAATCTTAGGTGGAAAAGGTCCTTCTGGTAAGAATAGTTAAGCACCGATAACTCACTTTAACGATTATCAGGTAGATCATTTCAATTTCTATTGCAATTAATAGGCACTACAAATGCCCACACAGAAAGCATAAAAACCTACAAAAAACAATACTGACTTGGATGATAACCTCATCAGCCAGAGTGAAGCATTCCTGATGCTTTTCCAACCCATTCTTAACAGTAATCAGTAATGGAGATTCCACATGTAGTTTACTCCAATATTTAACCATTATTGCTATGAAGAGTTTTTATACGAAATTTAGTCTATTTTGCCACAATTTAAATCCACTAATCATTGTCCTACCTTCTGCAGTGAACATGAGCATATGAACGATATTGCACTGAATAATGAAAGTCAGTTCCTTTTCATGCTTTCTAGACTTCTGATCATTTCCATTGCTTTCTTTTGGACTTTCTTTCTAAAGGAAATTTATCTACTACTTTCTTTATGTGTAGAATCCCAAAATGGACAAAGTGTTCCAGTTACAGTGTCATCAGCACTGAATAGGGTAATTATTTTACTTGCTTTACTATTATTTCTATTTATAGAACTCTGTACAGCGTTTGTCCTTCCGACAATGACAAAACAAAACACTTTCCTCTTGCATGTGTTTATGTTTTAACTCAGATGACCAAAGGGCTGTGAAAGTAGAGGAGTTATACCATGCATCATAAAGATAGGCAAGTTTGTTTTCTGATGGGGCTATCTAGGGAAAATAAATTGAAGATGTGAGGCAACTTTAAAGGTTTGTTTTACATCAGGAAAATGATGCTTAATTGACAATAGATCTCAGTAAAGATTGCTGTAGCTTTATCTATTGAGCAACACCTTAGAAACACAGGTTTGGGGGTTCTATATATTTGGAGAACACTGAACTGAAAGATATGTTAGTTTTGAATATTATGAACCAGCCTCAGAACAAGCAACTGGGCACCACTTCTGCAACAGAGAGGCCTGCTGCGTTAGCTGCACTTTACCATTAAAAAAAAACAAAATGCAGAGATAATGCATTTTGGAAAAAAGATGAACATATTCTCTTCTCCATGTTCCTCCCCCTCAGCATTTTGCCTTTTGAATAAAAGGCAATTGCTGTATTCAAAAGCATCATTCAAGTAGTATTTGCATATTACAACCTATGTCTGCTTATACCATAGTTTCCTTTCTCTTATAACTGGCAGCTTAGAATTTGTGCACACAGGGAAGCCATAGTGAAGTAACTGCTAGTGTGAATTTACAGCATATTAGCTACTCTGAAATGATTTTTTCCTAACAGAAAATGAGTCAACAGATTCATTAAGAATGAGTTATTTCAAACCAATGTATTTTCCTCCTAGAGCATAGTAGCAGGCCTTGTGGATAGAAGAGAAGCAGTAAATACCATATCTTTGTCTCTTGACACTACCTGACACAACATTCTCATAAACAAGCTAGGCAAATGTAGACTAGATATAGTGTTAGGAAGGTATGTAATTGTTTGCAAAATTATACGCACAGAATAGTCACCTGTTGCACACTGTCAAACTGAAGAGCAATTCAATAAGAAAAAAAATGCAGAAGTTTTCATTTAGGTAGGAAGGATCAACAATAAAAATGCAAGATGGAGAATGAAAGTAGCAGTGCTGGAGAAAAATGTATGCATTACAGTAGATCACAAGCTGAACAGGAGTCAATGGCTGCTAATTTGTTGAGTGATTTGATGAATGTTTGGTAAGGTTCGTCTCATTTTTTTTTCTGTGTATATATTCTCCATTTTTAAGTTATGGAGAAAGTGTGTTTTCTTTTTGTATACATTTGAGGAAAGAAACAAAAATAAAAGTAGTAGAAAAATTACATAGAATTTATTTCAAAATTTGTTTTCTTAAGAATTAGATTACTATTACAAAACTATTGCCACTGTTAATGTTTCAGGTTTTGGCTGTTTCACAGGTTTAGTGTTTTTGTCACACACAAAATCTAAGATGTCTATATTCTCCCACCATAGAAATATTAGGAAGAGTATCATTTTAATTTAGCATAATCACTGCTGCCCCATAAGCTTACCTCTTTTGGCATGAAGGACAACGAACACCACAAAGCTGACTTTCCCTCTAAGTTCACCAAATACAAATAAGGTTTCGAAGGACAGCAGTCAACCGCTGTCAAACAAAATTCAGAATTGTTACAGATGTTATTATTCTATCTATCAACCCTGCTTCTGGTGCTGTAATAGTTGCCATACTTCAAACTCATTTCCAACATAACATATATATGTATTTCCATGGTAAGTATTTCTCAGTAAGATTCAACTGAATATAATATTTCTAATGAGCATTTTGGCAGTAATCTTGAGAAGTGTTTCCCACCAGCAACATCAATGAAAGTCACGAATTTGGGAGCACAGAATCTTTGAGGGGAAAAAAGTCTTTTAATTTATTCTTGAGTGAACATCTTAGGCAAAAATTGTTAACTAAATAACGAAAACTAATACTACAGGGGGAAAATATTTACCTGAAACACTGTTTTTCTGAATGACTTTCAGGCCTCATCTACTTTAGAGAGGTTTACCAATAAAGCTTGCTTCATTTTGCAGGTATTCATGTTCACTTTTAAGACATACTGCCAGAAGCACAGATTTCCAATACATAAGTAAAATTTTTCTCAGATTGGCATTCATCCTGGAACTGTTCCATTTCAGCAATACTGGACCTGTCTGAACGCCACATTACTCGTTCCAAGCACAAACTCTGATTTAGAAATAATTTGCAATAAGTCTATTCCCATACTAGCTACTTTCCTGTTGTAGACAGAACATTACAGTTCTCTTTGAAGTTAAATTGGCTAACTAGAAGCCCACACCTTCCCTTGAAAACCTACCGCAAGGTAAGATAACGCCTCTGTTCTTGTCAGATCGTTTTTTGTCATCATCCACATAAAGTTCTACATAAAGAGATAGCTATATATTACAATACTGTTTTATACAAGAAAAAGTCCTGATTTCCTGAGCTCGCAAGGACAAGAAGCCATATAATAATAGCTGCAGAATTCTCTCGGGAATAAAGATGTTTGAACATAGCAAAGGAGATACCAGGACTGAAGTACAAAAGGGATGAACAATGACAACTGAAGGATAAGAAACTGCAGAAGTCCTAGCAAGAAATAAATAACAGCAATCAAATGCCTCATGTTGCCCCAATATTATTCTGACTCGGGCATCATGTACAGCTGAGGTTCTATGATTAAAGATGCCTTGTGGCATTTGGAAAAAGGAACCCCAGATGAGGTTGATCATGAACTTACTGAAATAAGCTTTACTCCTTATCAAAATAGTATGCAAAAGTCCATGAATAGGTAATAAAAATAGTTCTTTTTTTATTTTAACTGGAGGGAGAGTATTCAGAGGCTGAGTGAGTTATTTCACATGCCTTAGGAGCTACAGGCAAAAATAAGGAGGAAAAAGAAATATACACACACATACACACACATGCACACACATCTCTCTTTCTATCAGCAACCTGACACTCTCCAAATGCTTGCTTTTGGCAAATGTCATTTCACAGGCAAAATGTCTCCCCGAATTTAAATTAAAGAGTACTTCTAAAAGAATTGTTTTAGGTTTTCTGTAAATGTGTAAATCAGTAAAATTTGTATAACATTAATTAGCACCATCCTATTCTTTAGTTCATGAAAATTATGATCTAGCAAAACCAAATACCTGAATGGTCATTAATGTTGAGTTTAAAATCCTTGTACTTGGATAAATTGAACTCCACACTGGTACGTGACTGTTTTTTGTTCTGCAGCAAAAAGGGAATCGATTTGGTAGAACCAACATAAACACCATCAAAGTCAAATAGTTCCTGTAAATATAAAGAAATAAATTAAGGACAAAACATTATGAAATCATGTGTGTAACTGAACAGTATATGAAAGATATTGTTCAGAGATTCGGAATTTATAATGCAATAACCAGACATCTTAGTTAATCAATTGTCTTGCCTAACCCGTATTTTTAAAATCTTTCCAAGACATCAAAGACCACAGTTTGGAATTCAATGAAGGAGTCCAGTTACACCATCAACAAAGTTTTCCTCATTCTGTAAAGACATTGCTCCCTTTCCCCCTTCTTGTATTTTTCTCTTTGGCTACCTTAAAGAGATCCTCCCCCTTTTAATACATTTTTTTCCAGGTTGTCAATTTCAATGGTTAAAGCTGTCAGCTCTCATTTAGTTTGACTATCACATTTGCATTTAGTTTTTAATTTCTCTTCATAAGTTTTTCTCTTTGATATTTTTCAAAGGAAGTTAACATAGGAAAAAAAGGAAAACATTTAGTAGGGATGAGCCACTTTGACATCTAAATAAAGCAAAACACTACCAATCATACCAATAGGTACAATAAAAATACTTCATACTTACCACACTGATGTTTATTTCAGGGGTTTCTACACATCCAGTAATCCTAAGCACAAGTACTCTTGAGTTTCGCACTGCCACCTAAGTTATTGGAGAACAGTGTGACTGCTGATGGTCATTTTAACATTACCATCTTGCTAAGTTTGTTGTAATTACATGAAAGTTTAAAAAAGATAGACTGTGGAGAGTATATTATTCAGCATAATTTGTAGTGAAAATAACTCTTCCCTTATAATGTAATTCTGCTATGAAAATATAATGAGGTATATGTTGTTTCATTTCCTGTAATGTGTAATTGCAGATTTCACTGAAATGTGGATTCAAAGGAGAACCAGTAGTGCCTTTATGGCATACCAAATGCGAACAGCAATTTCCACTGACAAAAGAAAAGCAGATTCAGGAAAGACCAGTCTTTTGCAGACAATAATAATGCTGCAGGAAGTAGTATCACTAGAAGGAACAGTTTTCTGCAGCAGGAAAATGCTGAGTAGACAGGTGATATCTATTCGGCAGCAGTGAGAACTGAGAAGTACACCTGAAGACAAGTCGTTTGAGAGAGGAACTGGTAGAAAGACATAGATGCTGCTGTTCTGAGCAATGTTAAATATGTTTGTCAGAAGTGGAAGTAATAAATGAACACGAGGATCAACATGCATAGGCAACAACAGAAGATGAAGAATCCAAGATTACAATCAGTAAAGGTAGTAAAGATAAGCCACACGGTATTATTCTCCTTGTGCCCTGCACTTATCTGACCAATGGTATGTTCAGCAAGCATGCATGCAGAATCCAAAACAGGAGTATGTGTTTATTGCACTTCTATTATCAAATCAGATTTACCAGTAAATCTTTCTCTGAGATGTCTTTCCTTGTAATAGTCACAAAGAGAAGTCAAGAAACTAAAAACACTGCAGTACTCAAAGTCCTGCCACTTTACCGAACACAAAAGCCACAGACAAGTCTACATGACTACAAGCCAATCAAATGTTAGTTTCAACAGCTTGCCAACAGCATAATAAGAATCAGCTCAAGCTGAGAGGGTGTTTAGATACTTTAGATCAAGACTGAGACCAAATTTAAAGTTCTGTTGAGGGACAGAGTAGGTTGCTAGCCATCAACAGCTATAAGAATTTTTTTTATTTTTTATTTTAAAACACTGTGACACTGGAGATAAAATTTAAAAGATGGTCACACATACACACATCTCCACGCATCAATATACCAACATAACACTCAAAAGACAAAACTCTTCCAGTTTCCAATACCTCCACTCTTGTATCAAAATTCATTTTTGCATTTGGAGTGAAATAGATTTTGAGTTCAGCATGGCCTCCCACAGGTACTACCCCTTCAGGAGGTGTGATTATCATTCCAGGCAGTGGGTTTGAATCAAGAACCTTCAAACACAAACATGAAAAGTATTGAAATAATGTTTTATAAAATTTGAGAAAAATTAATGCTCTACTAGGAAGATTTTTTACCCTTATAATCTGAACCTTCATAACGCAGGATATTAACTTGGGCTTAGAAGTTCAGGGCAAAATCCCAGGTAGGCAGCTAAATAAATTACCAGATTCATAGACAAAATTATCAGTTTCTACTATGAAATAATTTCTGCACACAAGTTGAAAATTTTACATTCTGTTTTTCACATTGTTTTCATGAAGTAACTAAAATTAGGAAATGCCATCTAGCAAGCCTTCAGAATATTCTACAAAGCATCTTTCCAGTGAAAGATAAATTCATCACTAATTTCTTTGCCATTTACAGTAAAAAGATGGAACACAAGCTCCATTTACTGTAAGGTAAAGTACGAATATTGGGAGTAAACATTCAGTTTATCCCCAGCTGGTTACAACAAAATAAAATTTATCCACTGTACTCCATACAGATAACTTTTTAAAGTACAGCTACCCACGTGTTAATTACAAAGACCATCAATCCATCTCTCAGTTTAAGAGAAATCATATAAGCCTAAAAGGTTGTTTTTGTTTATCAGCTGCAGCATTACAGTAACAAGTGTTATTACTGCACTCTTAGAGCATGCACCTGAAAGAATAAAATCAGCATAATAAACAAAAATGAAAAAATGGTAGAAATGAGAAGAAATTAATCAAGCAGTCCCATAACAACATATAAAAAAAGTTCTGAGGATTCTACTGAAAATGATCATACTTCAGTAAATAAGTGTAGAAAATTATTCTTCTTATCCAGAAGAACTAATGAGGTTAGGTTTCCTACAAATTTACGCTTTAACCTACTCTGGCATCCTACTCGCCTAACTCTTAGTACAACACATCTTCCTCTCAGCATTAGTCTAAAGAAGTAATCACATTTGCTGTGACTGGTCTGGGTCTATGCATGCACTGACTTGGCAGCCAGTATGAACAGAATGACTAGCAAGTTTGCTTTGTCTCTCAAAATATGCAACCATCTGAGTTGTAAGTGCCTTTTCTTTCACATAAACTTTGTTTCTTGAGAAAACCAGACATAAAATTAAGTAGCTATATATCTAACAATTTAGAACACAAAATTATAACATGATCTGATAAAACAGGTCCCTCCTCCTCCCCTTCCCAAGAAATTAAATACGATAAAAAGAGTTTTACTTTACCTGGAAGTAGGCATGATTGTATCCTATATTTTGAAGAATGGCCGTCTTACAAGTACATAAACCCATAGGAGCATGATTCAAGTGTATCCTTTGTTGCATAAACTGAACATTAGTAGGACCAAGCTATAAAAAAAAGAGAAAAAAACAAACTAAATAATATATTACTAACTATAAATAAATACATACATATATATTTATATACAAAATCACTTTCATATTTCATATTTCTGGATGATCAGCATCTCCAGCCCACAGGATTGGAAAGGGCTAACATAGAGTTCTGAGTCCAGTTCTCTGCAACTGTAAAAGCTACAAAACAGATGTATATGTTGTGTACTGGTGTGTGGATTAAATACAGAACCCACATGCCACCACATATCATAAGTCCTTCCCAGTACCCTGTAACAAACATGTTACCTAGATTATTAATTAATAATAATATGCCCCAGAAGTTGTTTTTACTAATGCTGGGGAAAATATTTTCTCTTCATGAACTCAAATCTAGCCACGCATTTAACAACAGAAATTAAGAACAGTCATCCAAGGTCAGAACGGAGGTCCACATAGCCTATAGCCTACCTCAAACAATGGACAACAAAAAATACTCAAGAAGGAGTACAGTAATATGACACAGTCCTAATTTCTCCTCTTCCAACTCCACACAATTCTGGTATAGAGACCGTATGCTTGTATATTTTAGTCTCAAAAGAATTTTTCTACCATGAGCTCCGTTAATTTGTTTAATTCTAAATTTGTGAGCAGGACAAGATACTTTGGAGACTTTAATACCAGTAGAAGCTCCACTACTCTAATACACCCTACTTCCTGGTTTTAATATGGCCAAAAAAAAAAAAAAAAAAAAAAAAAAAAAAAAAAGGGAAGAAGAAAAAGAAGAAAAAAACTTAATAAAACAGAAAGCAAGTACATTCAAAAGAAGGAAAAAAAAACTTCTAGGCTCCCAAAATGGAAATCCTAGAGCATGCAGCCAGTAGAATACAGTAAAAAACAATCCAGTCCCCTTCACTCCCTAGTACATAACACAAGATACCAAAGAACTCATATAAGTTTAATTTTTTATTTCTGGATAGTCTTATTTTGTCATAGGGTTCCTTCTACTGCTTATTTTACTCCATCCTAAAATGTGGGCTTCTTACTGCCACTGTTTAGAAGACTATATCCAGAACATTCTTTTTCAAATGATCAGAAAACATCTACAAATGACAAGTGAAAACTTCATTACAGCCAATTCAGAATCATTAACCTGAAGTTATCCATACTTTGAAACATACCATTTTTCTCCTCCTTCATTTTTCCCTTTAACATGTTTCTAAACAACTATCATACTACATCTGAACCTTTGTTTTACTAAACTAAGCAAGCCAAAAAGAACAATTCTTTTACAGCTTAATGTCATAGTAAGAACCACTGGCTCCTGGTGCTAAAGGAAGTATATTATCATGGGGAAGAAAAATAATAGACAAAAATTGAATCTGAGAGCAAGACAAAGGCAAAGTATCTTTTTGTCTCCTCTTCTTCAGCATTTCTTTGGAGCAGTATTTTCATGAACATGCCAAATGGAAAGCATATGAAATTTAAATAAATTTTTTGAATGTACAATCACAGAAAGACATTTAAGAAGTTGTTTGTTAAACAACATAGCACATTTTGTTCTCTAAGCCTGTTGAATGAAGTATTACCTTTGCAAAACATTTCAACTTGATCGTGTTTCCCTGATGCACACACAAGTTGAATTCTCCTGCTTCTGCAGAGTGGAACGCTGGATGCCAAACAACTTCACACTCCAGATCTCTATATGCTTCCACAAAGCCTAACCAAATTTGCACAGTTTACACATTGCAGCATATGTGTCAACTATCAAATTACATTGTATAATTACAAATAACACAAGCATGTTAAATCCAAATGACTTTCAATTACTGAAGACTAAACCTACATTTTAATATTGTTGAGCAACTTGATGAATTAAGTAAGATTAGTTTCTGAATTCTCACAACAGTTGCATAATCTTATCTTATTAGCATCCTGTAGTAAAGCATCCAAAGTTCATTGGTATTTTTTATTCATAAATTACTCAGATATTTAAGGAGAACATTTTTTAAAAAGTACAGGCAATCCTTCTTGTGGAAGAATAATTCTAGGAAGGAACATATACATTTTCATGATTGCAATTGATTCTGAACTAGTATCACCAAAAATATCCTATTTCTCAAGAACCAGGTCACACCAAGCTCCTGATCTAGCCAAATCATATTTGTACTGAATTATGCCCACTCAGTTTACTTGGTTAACAGTTAGCTCTTCAATAGGAAAGCTCCAACATCCTCTAGATAGAATAATTTCTTTAATAGGGAAGGTAAAAGCTCACATCTCAAGTGCATCCAACAAATACTGTTCCATAATACATGTGGAAAATAATCCCAGTCTATAGGCCAAATTTCGTTTGTATCCCTACACACTGTCTACATGGACTTCTTAGCAGTTTCACTCATATATTGCTTTTGGAAAGCTTACTATCCTTATGAGCTATATGCTGCCCCTAACTGTCAATAAATAGGTGCCTCACTCCTTTTTAGATATCATCAACTTGCACTCAGAACAATGATTGCATAAGAGCTGTTTGCTGAACACAGAAACACCAAACTAGAGCCAGTATGCATAGGAGGGTTTATACAGGGAATGTTGCTATGGTACAAACACTCTCTGATCTGAAATTATTTTTGGGTTACACTGATGTTGACTCTAAGCTAAAAAACACAGTTTGTAGCATCAGCTGATTGATTGCCTTATTTGACATTATCCACATTCAGATACATGCAAATACACTGCAGTTGCATACTATACCTCTGGCTGGCTGTATCGAAAATGACGTTTTTTCATCTGTAACTACAGGTTTCCAAGAAAACTCAGCAGAATGGTTTCTGCGATTGCATACTCTGACAGTTGTTCGAAACTCTGTCTCTGCTAGATAGCCAGGAATAGGATTTAGAATCAGCTCCTTTGCAGACAGCTCAAGTTCAACAGACACTGCTTTTGCAATTACCAGCATGTGCCCAGTGTGTTTGTTGTTTATTGTGTAAGTGAAAGACCTGTAATGTAAAAAAAAAGTATTTCTCTACATTTTATGTGGTAGTCAAAATAAATTTATATAAAATAGAATCATTAGTAAGAAAACTTAATGAAAAAAACGAGTGTGAACACACAATGTTAAGACTGACAAGAGAATGCTATCTGTAATCGTTTTGCATATAACTCAAACCTTCTGAAAGGTTTGCCTTCCCAAAGGATAACTAACTCCATACAGTCATTTTAACACCATTAGTAAAACGAGAGTTTCATCCTGATACCAGAAAAACAGAAAAAGATTTGCCTATAAAATTACCTAGGCAGAGGTATAACAACAGATCTGAGCATAGAAGCAGAGATGCAACACTACGCTGGAAAAAAGATAGTATTTTCCATAAAGCAGAAAATTTCCGCTAATATACTATAACACTTATCTTCCTGAAATACCTACAGCAATACCAGGCTTTTGCCAAGACAGACATGCGTACGTATATACATTTTTTTTAATCACAACCCTAAGAAACATTCACTATGTTAGCAAAACTTTGCATCATAAATCTGCACTAATTTTTCAGATATTAGTGCAAATGAACTGACACTTATCATAATTACATGCAGCTTAAACTAACCATGTGAAATGTTTCTTTACCCCACTACCACAAGGTAAATATGTAAATCAAAACAAATGTAAGAGCCTTACTTTTGAAAAATCCCAAGTGTGTCTGTTTCAAATACTACTGGAATATAAGTCTTTGAGAAAGGAGGCACCACCTGAGACAATGGACTCGTCTGCTGTAACTCATCAGTTTCAATCTCAATTTGTACCCATATATGAACCAACAAGTTATTGATGATATGCAGTCTTCTGACAGATGTCGAGTACACACAGACATCACCAAAGTTCATAGTAGAAGGACCTGGAATATATATGAAATGAGATCCTCAACACTACAAGTAAAAATTTAATGTAAGGAAGCATAATCAGAGAAGGTTTTTATCAGTACATTAAGTTCTGCAAAATAAAGGATTAGTCAGACAAAACAAACCTGTAGTGGAACAAATTTAAACTAAAATTTGGGATTAAATGCCATGTGTGCACTGTGAGTATTTTCAGTAGTACAATTCAAAACTCAGTGCCAATATTTATATCTTAATTCTGTCTCCACCTGAGAGCAAGCTATTAAAATAGGAAAAGCAATATGCTAATGTCTGAAAGTATTAATGTCTTTAATACTTTCTTTTTATTAATCAGATATTTAAATGGCTAGTCAACACGCAAGTCACTGATAGCTTATCTAGATAACTTGTTTATTTGGTTGTATCACACACAATTTGATGGTGACAAAATGACCTCATTACTTGATTTACTGCTATCACCAATCTTTATGCTGGTCTGCAAACTTTATCACTTATGGCACTAATCAAATATCTTGTGAAGCCTTAAGTATTTTATGTTAATGTTTATTTTATGGCATCTTTCCCCAAGTGTATTAATACACACAGCTACACTAACTAACTTGCTCTGGCTTCATTGAAAATAAAAATAAAAATTAAAAAAAAATGAAAGTAATGAAATATCAATGAGACTTTGCTGCTAAGCAATTTTTCAGGGGAAAGTAAGCTTTATGACCTGCACAAAGGAGGGAAAAAAAGCTGCTTCTAGTACCAAATGCTGTTAATAGATGAGTCCCCTCATGGGCTTTAGAAGGGGTTACTCCCCATCACAGAGCATTCTACTGAAATTATTTTTAAGGATCCTAAAGAAGTTGTACTTCACTGAGGTATCACTGTTCTCTGTTGACTCTCAGAAACATTCTGAAGACCTCCATGAACCTTGCTGATATTAATGCTGCTCCAGATACTACCCAAAAACAAATCGTAAGAGTATGAGCAGCCCTCATACCAAAATGTATTAATATCCTGTAACAGGCCTTAGTTTAAAGGAAGCCGTCCATAGCTAATCATACCTCAGTATTGTCTGAGAAGTACAAGCCTGCAGTTAAACATTAATACAGATTTTAAACCACCATTGAACTAAGCTTTGTTCTATTGAAGGTGAACAATGATGAATATAAATTGTATTACTATGAATAAGTACTTTTATAACAACTACATGCATTTAGTAACCAAAGTGAAATCTTACCAATGAGTATCTGACGAAGCTGTTTTGGTGTCAAAGTCAAGCTACAATCTTCCTTCTCTTGGGCAGAAGTTGGCACAGCATTAAGCCCATTCCAAATCTGCAATAACAACAAAACATTTCCTCAGAGTAGGATCTCAATTCTTATGCTTTGTTACACAGTAATCACCTTATGCTTACGTTACTACTCAAGCATTTAACTTACTTCTCTGGCTGATGATTTAGAACCAATTGCTTCCAACTTTCGACTAGTTAATAGGCAATTCTCATCTAAAGGAGGAGGCATTCTGAGCTGTAGCTCCTCCTTATGAAAATCTGTGATTGAGATCTTTGGCGAAATAAGCCCTTCTGCTGGTTTAAGGCCTATGTTCATGGAATTATTATAAGCATTAAACTGCCTATAGGAGAGAAAAAAAAGAGTATGAAAATCTAGAAATTTGGACATTCTATGTTCTACACACTAAATTATCTAAGATTTTTAAGTGAAACAAATAATACTTTAAATAAGACTTTAAATATATTTCACTATATTTCACTATCAAAAAAACAAGTATATCAAGTGCCTTGAGAAGTCTTTTTATTGTATTGCTTAGGCAAGGATTAACATCTGTTGCAAACTTGTGGCAAAGGCTTACTATAATAGGACTAAATGAGTTGCAAATATTAGGGCTACCGCAGTATAGATACTGTATCATATCTAAAAAAATTCATAAAGAACAATAAAGTTGTAAAGTTAAACACTTAAAAGTTAACAAATATTATCTAACATTAACATATTAACAAATTACCAAGTAGCCTTTAATTGTATAAATCCGAACTGAAAGACCTAAAGCCTATTTTCAGAGTAATTAACAACTTTTCTTGGTCAAAGTTCAACTCCAGTCAATTTCACCTGCAACCATATTTGAAACCTCCAGACATCTTACCAGATGTTTCACAGCAAGTACTCGGAAAATTATGACTAAGTTCCATAACAACACCAGAATTTATTTGCTAACCATGAAATTCTCCTTTCCATTCTTGCGGTCGAATATGCAAGTTGCATTCATATAAACAACAGCCCCATCCACTACACAATCCCAATCCCTTTCAAAAAAACTATTTATTTGTACATGCATTAAAAAAAAAATTTAAAAAAATCCATCTCTGTAGACCTTGTCTGAATCATGATGTATATACAGAACGCAAGGCAGATTAAGATTACAAGCATTACCTTCTGGCATTACTAGTTTTTAAATAATGGGTTTTGCAAACAATATTCTTTTATGGTGTCATTTTTGTTGTTTTGGAGGCTTTTAATAAAACTTTTAAAATAACAGAGCTGTCAAGTCTTATTTTCTCTGATTTTGCCCCACACCATAGCAACCAAATATAGCCGATTCTCACTTCATAAATTTGTGTAGACTAAGGCTGGAAGGACAATACAACCCTTTAACCTACCTACTACATTACACAAATCATATAATAATTCATGAAGTGAACTCATCACTTTTGGATGAGCTAGACATATCAATTAGAAATACAAACAATTTAAAAAAGAGTGAGAGAGAATCCAACACAATCTTATTTTTCCTATTTTCAATGACCATCTCTCATTTAAACTTGGCATTTTATTTTAAATTTATTTTAATTTCGAGTTCCATGCCTCTGTCTATTCACTTTGCCCAGTCATTGATCTTCAAGTATCTAAGCACATACTCGAACAAAAAGATTTTTGAATACAGCGTGAGTTAAATCCCAAGACCATAACCACTTCAGCATGGGATTAAATTTAAGTATATGCTTAGTGACTTCAATAAGTCAATCTGCATGTGTACACATATTGTTTCATATTAGCCTAAAATCTTGAAACAAATTCTTACCTAGTGTCTTCTTTCTGTAAGCGACGCTGTCTCAAACTATAAATGTAATCTGCATAATATTCCTTATGTGCTTCTTTTTCCAGTCGTTCACAGTCAGTATAAGAAAACTGTGGATCTACGTAATTATATCTCTCAGTCTTTGTGAAAATAGTCCTAAATATTTAAAGAGAATTGTAGTTTCATTATGCATATAAAAAGATTTTGGGTCTTGCTAGAATGAAAATATATTGATTTTGCTACATACATATTTCATTGCAAACTTTTTTTTAATCACAGCTGATTAATGTTTGGCCTTGCAAAGGCAGCCATAAAAATGAAAAATAGAAACTGTAATAGCTATATCTGTAGTTTCACACAAAAAAGAAACTCAAGAAATCTATGTGTAAGAGAGGCTCTAATAAGAGGCTTGAGGTTAAGTCAACTGCTACGCATTTAAAAGTTTTCAGCCTGAAAACACAGCAAACAGTGTCATATGAGTAACTGATCTTGATCTACTAATAAAATACCGTTTGAATATTTAACTCTATATGAAAGTATTTGTTTTTAAATATTGTATTTTCATAATTTGTTACCTGTACTTTTTATGCCGTTCAAAAGGTCTAATGCTGGCTGAGCGGTCATTAGGAAAAGCTATAAGCGCATCACTCTTATAATTCCTGTTTATCTGGTGAGTATGAATTTCTGTTTGGGTTGATTTAAGTACTGCCACAGGTGCAATATCAGTGCACTGTCCTGTGTTATCAGGTATAAATTGTCCAGTTGGATTGGAAATCATTGGTGTTATGCCTTAAAATTCAAATAAAACATGTTACATGCACTTATACTAGTTCCTTCTAAACAAATGTCAAAGCATTAGCTCAGAAAAAAGTATCTGATAATTTATAATGGTCAACTCAGCAGCCCAATCACAGCTATCTATCCCACTACCTTTTCCTAAACAAGAGGGAGGAAAGCATTGACCACAGCCAACAGCCTTCACTTCCCTAGAACACAGGCAGAAAAACATGAGAGCCCAAGCCACCACTGCTATGTCCATCAGTGTCGTAGTGAAATTGCAGACCTGCTTTGACTTGCACATGCACGTGTGACAAGGTTGTCCCCAGTGGCCCAAATCTTAGGGGTGCAAACACAGGGCTATTGAATTACAATGAAAAACACCAATGCTATTGCAACAAAAAAAGAGGGCTCAGACCTTTTTCACTCTAGTTTTAGAAAACTACATACACATTAAAATTAATAAAAAGAGGAAATGATGACCAGAACTAATCCAAGTATTTGTTCACACCCCCTAATATACATGTTTAAAAAACAGTCATTTAAAACTTAATTAGAAAAAGGATCCATTATTAGACAGCTCCCCACATTCCCCCCAAAGAACTTGATAAGCCAAACTGAACATATCGGTTTTACCTGTCTACACATTAACCTTGATCTGGCAAAAATGGCTACAAGAAAAATCACTTTCCATTCTTCTAACTATAGAAGTGACTACAAGCAACTTCTACTGCTCAGGGAGGCAACAGCTCACAAGGAGCTTCACTCCAATCTGTCTCCTCCTCCCTCACCTCCCCCCCCCCCCCCCAAATACACACATGAACAACTATATGCACTCATCCACAGACACTGGGAGAAAAGAAAAAAAAATAATCCATCTACATAAGGACCTGAACAACTTGACTTCCCCCCCACACCCTGACTTTGATAAAGCAGAGAAGCAGAACACTGGTATCAGTAACTAGTATAGTACAGACACCCCTCATAACCTCTCCACCAGTCTGCAGGCAGGAGCAGGACAGTGAAGTTAGAGCAAACAGCAGAAGAAAGCATTTAGAAAAGCTGACAATCATCAAGGGTAACAGCGTGTGAGGAAGAATCAAGAAATATCAGTAAACTTAAACCCTGGAAAAAACATCCTGTAAATAATCCTTAATATTTGAAAAGCTTTATATGTAAATATATAAAATATATATTTTATATAACAAAAATATATATTTATATAATATATAAATACATATACAGTATTTTTATATATATTTATATATACATACACAAAATCTAGAACTGCTAGAAAATGCAGTATTATATACACATATTTAGATTGGTTGATATTTGATATCTCAAATCCATATAAAACTTGAATGCTACATTAAATCTTTAACTCACAGCTATTAGTTATATAGCTATTAGGTGTATATATACAGTCATTCCTAATTTTTTTCTGTGCTTTACCTCTCTCACTACCTGCAACTCAAGCATATCAGTACTGTGTAATGGCATCACTGCCAAAAACCAAAGCCTTCATCTTCAAATATATAAAAATTATGGTGAGCACTTACTTACACTTGAACAGTTGTATTTTTTAAGGTGCAAGCCATAACTGTTTACCACACATACATAAGGTTTTGTGAACTTTCAAGTATTTCACAAACAGCATCCTTCACTTACTTCATTAAAAATGAGAGACAGAGAGAGGGAGAGTATGAGCACAGGAGCAAGTGTGTCAATATAAGTCAGATACTTTGAATACTTTGTTGCCATTTGAAAAAGAAATAGTAACCCTCACTGGAATATGAAAAGAGAGAATATACTATCATGGGTATACCTCATGCAAATGAGGAATCCCTTAATTTTCAAAGAGAGATTTTTTTAGAACACTATCTAAAAACAGTAAAAATTTCATCTTAAAAATATGATAAGTGTACTTATAAAATATTTTACTTTTATTTTTAGCATCTTACCTGGATTAATTTTGAATAGAATGTTTTTTGTTTTAGATTTGCACACACCAATTAATCTCAAATGTATTTGGTGAAAGGATTTTGTCTTCAAGACCTGTAAATTATTTTCCTCTAGTCCTGTACCAATGATATCAACAACTTGTTTCATTTTAAATACTCCTATTTGACGTGGAGAAAATGAAAACATCACATCCTGGGGGAGGGGAAAAAATGGCAGCTGACGTATTATGAGGAAAACAGAAAAATTACATGCAATTCTCTATTAAAAAAAATGCTTATTCCTATTGAACCAAAGGCCCTTGTTACTTTTAAGATAGTTGTTCGATACCCAACTTTTAAAACATGTCAACTGCTACATTAGCAATATAAAGAAATGCAAAATTGCAACACATTAGAACACAGCAAAATCTTACTTGCTCATTTCTCAGACAAAGAAGTTCTCTCTCTTCCACAGTGCCCTAGTTACAGGTTTCTGAAATTATAGATGCCTCCATATTTGGCTTAAATTTGACATAACATTACTTCTAAGAACAAAACCATGTTACTGAGAAATTTGTGACTTAATGAAAAATTTGAAAATAAGCCTACCACAGTTTATGTGCATAAACTGCCCTTCTCAAGTCAGTAAAACATCAAGTACTTAAAGCTAGGGAAAGACTGGATAAAATTTCCTTAATGCTATTTTTTTTCTCATTTAAAATAATATTTGGTGCTCCCTGAAGTACAACAAAGAGCCCTACAATGATTCTACATAAGGACAAATTATACATTCAGCTTGTGTTAAAGGCCATGGTTACAGTATTCAATATTGCAGATATAGAGAGGAACTTGATCTTATGTTATACTTTGAAGAAATTCCACCACTGTCTATTGCAGAGTAATATAATCTGCATATCTACATAATCTAAAGGAAAGTGGTAGATTGATTACCTTTGTGGAGTGTTTTTTAATTTTTCCATTTTCAGGAGAAATATTAAAGTGGGCAGTCTTGCGGAAGCTGAATGTTATTGGAAGTGACTCAGATTCATTCCTGAGTGTGCACAGAACGTCTGCTTGTTCACCCAAGAAACAGTCCATAAAATTAATAATTGGTCCTGGATTGAAAGTTAACATGACAGGAAGCCCAGAACCAGTCAGAGCTAACTCCATGTGATGAGGATGATTCACTACATTAAACAGAGAGAGAGAAGGAAGAGGAGCAGGGAGGGAAAAACACACACACACATATTAGCTTACAAGCAGAAAAGTCATAAGGTAGCTGTATGGTTGCAGTAACAAAATACAGTGATATAGTAACATGATATATAGTGCAATTTTCCATAAACTTAGAACACTCATTCATAAGTGTTTAATCATAATACCTGCTACATATTACACTCCTTCATTAATGAACGGGAGGAAGAACAGACATTCACTTGAAAATGCACAATAATTCTGGCATTACCAAAGTGCTATTGACTTGCAGATGGCTTTTTTCCTAAATAGTTACGTTTATAATTAAGTTGTAGGTGTTCACTGACAGCAGGTGTATTCATGACATGCATGATTCCCTCTTCTTTCTCTCACTGTTACCACAGTTTTTTGGTGCTAGGGTATTAAAGATACGAGTTCATTAAATTCAATTTTAATATCCAGATGTATGTTTCTGATAACATACTTCTGACTGGTGTATTTTCATCACTGCAGGTCTGCAGAATGCCATCTTTACTCCCAACAGCCTCAAATCTCAGAAACAGTACATAATCTTGTTTTGCTGATGAATCACTCAGTCCAGTGCCCCTTTTAAATTTCCTGCAAAAGTACAAGACAAAAAAAAAAAAAGAAAGAAAGAAAAGAAAAAACACCCTAACAATCAAGGTAGATTTTTCATTTCTGAATCTGGATTCTCTGGTGTTTGTTACAGCTTAGGTATGTGATCTTTATCCTTCTTTTCAGAAAATGGAAGAGTAACAAATTTAAATCTAGTAAAATTTGTATGCTTACGATATCAGTGGTTTGGTATCTCTTCCATTCACATACATCCATAATAGTTCTTAAACCAACAATACATGCATATTAATCACTTATAAATCAGAGTTTAAGTGAAGGAAAATGAAAAGAGCATGTTCTCTCTTTCTGGAGAAGTGTTCTATTATGCATAGTATTTTTTTGTTCTAATGAAAGCTCTCCAACATGTTTTAGTCTCTTGGTAGTGAAGTATCTATTCTTTCATACTCTTACAGAAATATTACATTTTCATGAAATAAATCTGTAGTCCTGAGAAAAACACTTAATTTGACACCATAGGAGTCTCCCACTAACCTTTAGAGATTTGACATAGTCAACAAGAGCTGCAATTAGATCCCTTGCCTGAATCCAATAAAATTCTTGTTCTTCTAGAACAAGCTTACCCAATTCCTGGTTCGAATATACTGTTAATGAATTATAAAACATCTCCCAGATGATCACTTCACTATATTTACTTTCTCATTTGTAGTATCACGCCCAAGGATTTCTTTTAACACATGTAAATACAAAGTTGTTCAAAAAAAAAAAAAACTGTAAAGACATTAACTTCAAATGATTTTCACTAACAAAACTGTTTATAGAATAGTTTAGATTAATCAACTTTTTGTCGTTCAAATTTGGATTAGGCACTTACGTTGGACTAAAGCATAATGTAATCACAGATTTCTGATAAGGTAGCAAGGTTCCTTGACTGGGAATGCACAAGATCAAGGTGGAAACATCTAGATCTCTTGTTCTATTTATGAAGCTTAAGTCTTGTAAAACAGCATCTGCACTCTTCTGAAGATCTGTCCCCTACAAAATAACCAAAATGAGGAATATATTAACAGTTCAACCAGTCCTACTTCTGCTTTTTGTTCCTCTCACACTTGCTAAAGACAAGAATGTGTAACAAGTAGAAAAACATAGTAATGTAAGTAAAAGGAGTAAGACATCATGTTGCTCTTAACACAAAATAGTTTCCTATTACACAGCTAATTAATTTTTAGACTTAAATTTAATGTCAGTGTTTTGAAGTCCCTTTAAAAAAGATGATGCTCACTCAGATGATTTCATCTGTCAGAAAAAACCAAGAGAAACCATTAGTGTTGAGCATCTTGAAATATCAAAATATGTTTTGGTAACTGCTACTAAATGATGACAAATCCAGTAAGGATTTCTCAGCAAGTCCAGCAAAACTACCCACAGAATAATATGGGAACATACTTAGCATGTAGTAAATAGTAATATCTGAAAAAATTAATTCAAAGTTTAAATTATAGTAAAGTTTCTGTTTATTAACAGAAATTGCAGTAAGTCTATGATCAGGAAATAGTTCAACATATGAAACAATACTAGAACATGGATCTTGAGAAACAAAAATGCAAAAATAGAATGAAAAGAAGTTTTCAACTAAAATAAAAACTAGAACACCATTTTCTTACCATCTCTCCTCCAATGGCATTGTCCTCCAGTACTGCTACCCAGTCCATACACTCTGGACTTTTATTGTACAGAGATACTTGTTCAGTCTTTGAAGATCCAAAGTAAACAGATCCAAAATGAATGCATTTCAGTTCATCTCCACAAGGCACCCCTAGAACTTTAAGAACTTGTTCGACCACAACAGCTTTGATCCATAACTCAGCGCAGTCATGTCCTTCTAGCTCCACCCTGTCAGTAACAGTAGGAGGAGAGGTTACAAGTACAAAAAAGTTAGTTACAATAACCAGTTAGTTTAATATTAGAACCTATACAAAACTGAATCACACCAGAGCATTTACACTATATCACTGGCTTTCTGTAGATAAGCCAAGCACAAAAATAAGCATACTTGACAATTCAATACTTAACAGAAATATTAGTGATCAAGAAAGTCATGTTGTGCAACAACACTGATTCCATCCCCCCCACCAAAAGAACAAAGCTGGAAGAATCACACATTACACAGTACAGCTTTGAGGTGGAGCTGTTTCTGGTTTTGTTTTTTTTAATTGTGTTAGCACACTATTGTTGGAAATAATAACATTTCCAAGAATCACCAATGCCCACAGACAACTAACTGTTCTTTTTTCTTTGAACCTCTGCATCTGGATCTCACTTTTGGTGAGTAGTTAGCAATCTTCTCTCGGGCAATTGGAGCTAGAAGTTCATCTGAATAAGCACAGAACTGTGGCTGTTGTTGCCTGAGTGCTTGAACTTGATGCCTCAGAACACCACAGGACCATGTAGTCATTGTATGAATATTTGCTGTTAGAATTCTACTTAAACAAGCTTCCTTGTTCTTGTTGCACAAAAGAATCAAGTTTAGTAATACAATATACTGTTCTAATAGAATGAACTATCCTTTTTGAAAGCTTCTGAACTGAAGGAAAAAAAAATCTTTCTTTTGCATGATCCCATACAAATACTACCCAAGGAATTTGGGAGAAGATCTCAAACTCTCTCGATATCTTCTTTCAAATTCCAACATACCACAGCTGGGTTCTCCCAAATGGAAAAGAAACCTCCAAAAAATATGAGAGAGTAGTTTTCTCTGAAAGGAGTTTAGCTTGAGCACATGAAAACTGCTTAGAGGCCCAAGGCAAATGGAAGCAACCAAGTTTGTTTTTTTCCAATCAAAATTGTACTATTTCTTCAAACCAAACACCTGTCACAGACCCACAGTAAGACTTTAAATACTGCCTATTTGGTTAAAAAAAAAATCTGTGCAAGGCTTGACACAGAAACAAAGATTTCATTTATTCTAAAAGGCTAGCATTTATTCTAAAAGACTAGAAATGCTGATTTCACTGACAGAATTACTTAGCATTTAAGAATGATTTGTACCCACTGATGTCATGAAAATAAAGAAGGTAGGCTATAGGTAAAAGATCAGATCTGAGCTCTGGGAAGTTACGTGCTTTCGGTTTAATAGACATACAACCTACTAGATTGCAGGAGACAGCAGAAGTTTTCCCAAGATGGCATGAAAAAAACAGTGGTGGTAGCCAGGGCAGCAAACAAGAGACAGCACAAGACATAACACTTTGCAACCAAAAGATTGAGACTCAGCAACCAAAGAAAATATTCCTTTCCTACGAAGGAGGATTTAGTTGTGAGGGAGACTACTGATATTGACTTTCCCATCACTCTTGCTAATAGGATATTTCTCCTGTCATTTCCTTTTTCAACAGGCTACAGAATGCAAAAACATGAAACAGAACTGTACTTTGCCTCTTTAAGTCACAGATCTTACTAATTAAAAAAAAAACCAACAAAAATCAATCACTCTTCACTATTATAAGACTACCAATTTATAAATTGGTATCCATTTCCAAATTCTGGCATTTCCTAAGCCTGTACTTACCATTTAAAGAGAGAAAAGGTCAGCTTTTAAAAATACTCTTCCTGAAAGTGTTAGTGATTATTTTAAACAGATCCCCTCTGTAAAATAAGAAACACCAATGGACATCCTGTTTTGAGACTAGTGAGACATATCCAGCCAAAAGAAAAATAGCAAAGTTGCAGAAGTTCAGAAAATTAAGGAAGACAGAAAATACGTAGAAAGAAGATACAGTAGGTCTTGGCTAGTACTATACTGAGAGATGTGCATACATCCCATGTCATTAGTTATTATGAAAGATCTTTAATAGCCCAACTTGATACACAATTTATGAATGACTGTGCTGTGGAGATAATATAATCAGCAAATTAATTTAATGAAAATAAATTTGGAGGACAGCAACGGACACCTAGGAACTTTTTTGGATAAGCATAATCATAATAAAGACTTTAAAATTAATACCAGACCAAATAAAAAAGAAGAAATTTATAAAGCTGGATTTATGCAGTCATACACTAACTTACTTTATCACTTCTTTAATGATTCTCGGTACATCCGTACAGATACCCACTTTAATCATCTCTACAGTTTTCGGCTCTACCACTCCACTGGTAGGTTCTATGTTAACCAAGACAACCCCATCATATGATAATTTAAATGTACCTAAAAGAAACAGAACGTTACACAACATAAAACTCAAAATAGAAGAATATCCCCCCACATAATTGCAATAACAAAACACATAATGCAGATATTCACCAACAGTACTTATTCCTATGGAAATAGGAAACACAGGGTGCCTCTCACTACAAAAAATTGTAACATAGAGGTGACCATTTTTTTCCAGGGTGTTACATTCACATGTCCAATGCCACTGGGCAAGTTTTCATTGTAACAGCACATTGTAACAGGTACTCACACTCCAAACCAAACCAGCCATATCACAAAGAAGCTGTAAGTAACATTTTGTAAACCACAAGATATTTTCTACACAGCTCTAGGCAGCTATAGTAGCCAGAAAGTTAAGTGCAGACCCAAAGAGAGGTCTATTACCTGCAAGTAACTGATAGTTTTCACAACTTAATGTACATACAGTGCAATTTATTGCAAAGAGAACGTTGAATCTTTGTAGGACATATATTTTAAGGGTTTTTTTAAATGTGAAAAAAACTAATAAATGTGTTTCATCAGCAGCACTAATTATCTGTCATCATATCATAGGTAGGACGAAATTCTTTGAAGAGTTGTCGGAAAAATGCACTGTTTTACTTCAAACAATAGATAATCTCTAGTAAGATGAAGAAGCAAAGACAAGTGCTTGGACTTTGTGCAAGGGATGAGATTTGAAATGCAAGCCTTCAGTCACAGGTCAGCATACAGCATTTCCTGCTGATACAGTTTACATACTGCCTGTCAGTGCTACTTGCTGGGTTATGATTTTCGGAGCCTACATAAACATGGATTCAGCAACAGTTCCTTCATCTGTCCTCAACAGACTCTTCACTTTCAGTCTAATTCTGCAGCATCACGCAAATTACATATACATCTACCACTAATGCAGGTTTATCTAATCCTCTAAGGAAGAAATTAGTATGTACAAGCAATGGCTGATAATATAAACCACATACTACATCTTCAAGTTGAGCTGGACAGAAAATACAATTTTTTCCCTTCAAAAGACTATGCTTTTTGGAAGAAAAATTATCAAAATTTTTTAAAAATGTTTTGGCTACTGAAAAAATCCATTTTAGGATTAACAAAATGTAATTATCTAGTTTGTTCCTAACTTCCCAACAACCTAACTAGCTGGAGGCTTGGAAGGCTTGTCAGTGTTCCAATTTGCTCTACTTCACAGGTATACATGAAATTTCATGCATTTAGAAAAGCTCACAAATTTCATGCAGTATCAACATAGTTCAGACTATAGTATTTTCTCTTTTAAACTATTTGTTACCCCTGAGCTCAAGTTTTTCACATAAGTTGTTACTGTGAATTCACAAGCTGAGTAAATTAATAGACTTGGTAACCAATCCACCTTTTTCAAAATACTGATATTGAGCTCATATATTAAATTCTAAGCTACTTTTAACTTTAAATAATCATCTCATCAGCATTTTATCCCATGCCTACAAACTTATCTTACCACCGGCACTTTCCAAAGCACAATGTCAACAGTTAAACATATTTTTATTTGACAGGGCGAAAGCCTACTCTACAGCCATCTCCATTTTAATTTCTGCTTAGCACAATACAAACAAGTTTTGTTCTAAATAGACAGCCATCTGGCACTTTTTTTCTTAAATTACAACCCACCTCTCTGTTTCTATAATCATGTATTTTCTGTTGGTTCAGTATTTCTCCTGGAAATCACACAGCAAACATGTCCAGAAAACATTGCCCTAACACACAGATAAAAATAGCTTGTGATACCATAAACAGCTGTATGACTCAGGAACAAAAACAATTAACTGCCGTAAATTTGTTCTTTGAAATTCAGAATAGTTGCAGTGCTACTTCTGTTGGAAGGCATCTGCAACTTTATCAAGTGGAAAAAGCAGTCAAATTTGGGTCACATAAGCATTCTTATGCAACATTCTCCACATTTCTTATACTCTTTAGAAGGGTCCCTCAGAGAAGCTGAAGGATGCGCGTGTTTTGAAAGCTATATGATTTCAAAAGCTATCGCAGCAAGCAAAAAGACCTCTCATTATCTTTTGGTAACACACATAGTCAATTCCAAGGACTTAAGCTCTTAAAGGACAGGGAGCTGTATTTGTTTAGTCAATAGACAGCGACTGGGACTACAGAATCATAACAAAGACATCAAAGCAAAAGCAGACATGATTTGCCATTATTTATGCTGGGCATTGTAACCTAAAGGACATCTGTTATTTTTGCACCTCTCAAATGGGATTCAAAAGTAGAGAACTCCTGGAACTCAAGGTTCTACATTCATTTTTCTTCCGTAAGCAGTAACATAGTATCTGCCTACAGAATTTAATGGCCTTTTACAAAACCTGTAACTACAATACTGAACATTCATAATGCAGAACTTTTAGTTAATTTTTTGCTGTGTGGGATCCTGAACTACTTGGTCACTGAGGTGTTAACTTACATAAGTTTTCTTTTTCCAAGAAAATTAAATCTTTGTATAATTTAACACATAACAAGTATTTACCTGGAGATGATCCATGGTTAGCAATGCTAATCTCTTTACTAATTATTTTACCGTTTGCAATCACTGTACCAAAATTAACCTCGGGCTCAATTTCCAGATAACAGCATGGAATTAATCTGCAGAGAAGAGACATGGTTATATTTTCCCCAAAACTTGAAAATACCTTTGGATTTTTAAAGGAATTAGTTTGAACACTACAGTGAAAAAAAGTTCTGCTTTTCTTCTAGTTGTAATAATTTAATATTTATGCAACTCACTTATAAAAAAGATCTATCTACTGTCAATCTACTCTAATTACCATAACTATTGTACATAACTTTAAAACCATTAAGCTTTAAGCAATCAGCTGAGATAAAATGTAAACATAAATGTATACATTCTAATTTCTATAATATAGTTATTATAGTACAAGAATTTTAAATAAACTACTAGAAAAGCTTTCATTATCTTGAGTAGCTGCAGCACAAAATAAGTACAAAGTTAACATTTACCACATTTTATCATCAGCTGCCTGAACTAAAATTAGAGAAAAACGTATGTCATTTTCAGTTTACAGTCTTGTATTATAAACATCTTCTGTGGTTTCAGCAAAACTTATTATACCAAATGTAGATGGATAATGACCCAAGCTATTTGTATTACTTAAGAGCCTCAGCCAACCTGATGACTTCACTGTATTGGGTACTGCACAGCCATAATGAAAAGATAATTCTTGCTTCAGAAAACTAGGGCTTACTTGAAGGTCCTAAGTTCTAATTTGCATTTCGCTGTAACAAAATAAAGTCTGATTCAGCAATGTTCTTTAAGTATAAGCCTCTGAACAGGCAGAGTAGTAGAAGTACACTATATTTGCAAATATCTTGAATAGTTGAGAAAAGAATTCTGTGTTCATTTTTCTTGTTGTGATATTCCAATTCTCAGCTGTTTGGAATGATCTCATTTTAAGACTAAATGAAGAAAAGCAAGTGTTGTGGGTGACAATAACACAGTATACACACCAACACCTACTAGAACTCTTTTCTCCAGTCCACAGACATCCCTTCTGCTGTTCCAGGCACAGATCTGGAAAAGATGCTCATATCCAGCTGAGCCTGGACCCTAGTTTTTAACCGTTTTGAGGTCACATATATCGACAAAAAACTGCAGGTTTGGTTTAATAAGAATGCTAAACGAGCATGGGAAAATGAACCTGAGAATTGATTAGGCTTATCAAACAACTGAAAGATAACACTCATTCTATATATTTCAAAATACTACATTTCAATGTCCCTAGTTTCACACTGTTTTCACCTCAACCTATGGTGAATTAAAAAGGACCTCTTCAGAGGTCTGCTTCCATCTTTCACGTAGCATCAGAAAAAAATCATCTACTGAAATCAAGAAAGTGGATTTGTTCAGCTATGTCATGTGTTATTTCATGTAGTAAAGATGCAACTGCAGACTGGATGAGAGAAAGGATAGAAACAAGAGGTTAACACTCTTGTGGGTTAGTTGCATCTCATGACCTGAATTACATGCAATACAGAATATTAACAGGAGGAGGAAAATAAACCTTCTTGGTCAAGCTAGGTAGTCCCTGCCTGTATAAGCTATTTCATAAAGGAGAGAAAAAATATCAGGAAATGCAAACAAAGAACTTGCTCTCTGGAATACTAATATACTTTTTTAATTCTCTATCTCTTGCATAAACTTAACACAGTAAATTCTTGACAGAGATGGTCTAGACTAACAGCATATGGTATAGAAAAATGGGAGACAACTATCAAAATTACAGTACACTTGAGAAGACTACAGGATTTGCAACATGTACCAAGTATTCCAATAGTCTTCTGAAGAAATAAGACACCTAAGAATCTTATCCACTCAAGACACAAATAAATATTGGTTGCACAGCTGGTGTCAGCAACAAGGTTTTGGATTCTGCGACCATGGAGACCATATCTGAAGACTGAAAACTGCTTGGGAGAGATGGGATCCACCTCACTAAATGGGGCATGCGTGTCTTTGCCAACACGTTGGCCAGCCTGGTAAGGAGGGCTTTAAACTAGGAAAGGGAGGGGAATGGGAGAGTTATAGAGACCGCAAGGAAGTGCCTACAAGACAAGACTATGGGGAAATCTCTTGCACCCCTCCTGGGAAATCAGCATGCTCAGATACTTCTCTGAAGTGCCTGCACACAAATGCACACAACATGGGGAATAAACAGGAGAAATTAGAGATTTGTGTGCAGTTTAGGGCTATGATCTCATTGCAATTAGAGAGACATGGTGAGATAGCTCACACAACTGGAATGCTGCCATAGATGACTACAGGCTCTTTAGGAAGGACAGGCCAGGAAGGCGAGGAGGGGGAGTTGCCCTTTATGTGAGAGAGCAACTGGAATGTACAGAACTCTGCCTAGGCGTGGACAATGAGCAGGTCAAGAGTTTATGGGTAAGAATTAAGGGGCAGACTAAGATGGGTGACACTGTTGTGGGTGTTTACTACAGGCCACCTGATCAGGAAGAGGAAGTCAATGAGGCCTTCTACAGACAGCTGGAAGTAGCCTCATGATCACAGGCCCTGGTTCTCATACGGGACTTTAATCATCCTGATATCTGCTGGAAACAACACAGCTAGGCATAAGCAATCCAGGAGGTTCCTGCAGAGCACTGATGATAACTTCCTGACACAGGTGATGGAGGAGACAACGAGGAGAGGTGCACTGCTGGACCTTGTACTAACAAACAAGGAAGAGCTGGTTGGAGATGTGAAGGCTGGGGGCAGCCTTGGCTGCAGTGACCATGAGATGGTGGAGTTCAGGATCCTGTGAGGAGGAAGGCAGTAAGTAGACTAGACTACAGGAAAGCAAACTTCGGCCTTTTCAGGGACCTGCTTGGAAGAATCCCATCAGACACGGCCCTAGAAGGAAGAGGGGTCCGAGAGAGCTGGTTAATATTCAAGGATCACCTCCTGCAAGCTCAAGAGCAGTGCATCCCAATGAGCAAGAAGTCAAGCAAAGGAGGAAGGAGGCCTGCATGGATGAACAAGCAGCTCCTGGCAAAACTCGGACAGAAGAAAGTGTACAGAAGGTGGAAGCAGGGACAGGTCACCTGGGAGGAATAGAGGGATGTCAACCAAGTATGCAGGGATGCGATGACAAAGGCCACGGCGCATTTGGTGTTGAATCTGGCAAGGGATGTCAAGGACAGCAAGAAGGGCTTCTCCAAATATGTCAGTAACAAAAGGAAGACTAGTGAAAACATGGGCCTGCTAGTGAATGGGGCAGGGGCCCCGGTGATGAAGGGTACAGAGAAGATAGAGATACTGAATGCCTTCTTTGCTTCAGTCTTTACTGCTAAGACTGGCCCTCAGGAATCCCAGGCCCTGGAGACCACAGAGAAAGTCTGGAGAAAGGAAGACTTTCCCTTGGTCAAGGAGGATTGGGTTAGGGATCCCATAAGCAAACTTGACATCCACAAGTCCATGGGCCCTGATGAGATGCACCCACAAGTGCTGAGGGAGCTGGCAGGCATAATTGCTAGGCCACTGTCCATCATCTTTGAAAGGACATGGAGATCAGGGGAAGTGCCTGAGGATTGGAAGAAAGCCAAAGTCACTCCAGTCTTCAGAAAGGGCAAGGAGGAGGACCGAGGGAACTACAGACCAGTCAGCCTCACCTCCATCCCTGGAAAGGTGATGGAGCAGCTCATCCTGGACACCATTTCCAAGCATATGAAGGACAAGAAGGTGATCAGGAGTAGTCAGCATGGATTCACAAAGGGGAAGTTGTCCTTAACCAACCTCATAGCTTTCTAGGATAGAATGATTGGTTGTGTAGATGAGGGGAAAGCAGAGGATGCTGTTTACCTTGACTTCAGCAAGGCTTTCAATACTATCTCCCATAACATCTTCATAGGCAAGCTCAGAAAGTTCAGGCTAGATGAGTGGACAGTGAGGTGGATTGACAAATGGCTGAATGGCAGAGCTCAGAGGGTTGTGATGAGTGGCACAAAGTCTATTTGGAGGCCTGTAGCTAGTGGTATACCCCAGGGATCAATACTGAGTCCAATCCTGTTCAACTTATTCATCAGTGACCTGGAGGAAAGGACAAAGTGCACCCTCAGCAAGTTTGCTGATGATACAAAGCTTGGAGGAGTGGCTGATACACCAGAGGACTGTGCTGCTACTCAGAAGGACCTCCACAAGCTGGAGAAAAGGGCAGAGAGGAACCTCATGAAGTTCAATGAAGGCAAGTGCAGGGTTCTGCACCTAGGGAGGAAAAACCCCATGCACCAGTACAGGCTGGGGGCTGACCTGCTGGAAAGCAGCTCTGCAGAGAAGGACCTGGCAATCTGACTGATATGTATAAATACCTGAATGGAAGGTGGGAAGAGGATGGGGCTAGATGCTTTTCAGTGGTGCCCAGTGATAGAACAGTGCCCAGTGGTGCCCGAGAAGCAAAGAGCACAAACTGAAACAGGCAGCTCTTTACTGTGAGGGTAACAGAGCACTGGAACAGGTTGTCCAGAGAGGCTGTGCAAGTCTCCATCCTTGGAGATATTCAGAAGTCCTCTGGACACAATCCTGGGCAACATGCTCTAGGTGACCCTGCTTGAGCAGGGAGGTTGGACTAGATTATCTCCAGAGATCCCTTCCAATCTTAACCATTCTGTGATTCTGTAACATAATTTCCCAAACAGATATTAACCGGAATTAACTGCAATAAGATTCCCTAATAGATTTAATTATTGAACCATGCAAAAAATGGCATAGTGAGGATAGCAAGCTTTTTTAAAATATATATATATATAGGTTTGTGGTTGGTTTGTTTGCTTGTAATCAAGATGGAAGTTAGCCCTGAAAATGACTAATTCCACATGTTCTCTTAATATTTTGTTAAAAGAATATGAATGTGTATTTATTATATTTCAAAAAAATAAGAGAACTTGAATGAGCATTTCAGATGAGGGCTTTTGTTGGTGATGGTGGTGGTGTTGTTTTTAGTTCTGGCCTGTTTGAAAAACGAATCCCAAACCTTAAGTATAACTGTTTTCTATGGCAAATAATTATTCACATAATTCAATTATTACACTTGTATTATAGAGCACATGAACATTCCATAGTGCTGCAGAGATGCAACTAAGCACATCATGTGGCCTCCAAAACTGGTATGAAATATGTAAGACAAATCACTGAGATTAACCACTGGAGTTAGTGTCACATGTGCCAAGCAGATACTTAAAAAGTAATTTTACTTGCAAACCAAACAACTGTGATATTAAAGTCACTGAAGCACAAGAGAAATAAAATTCTCTTGGTGGCATTTGTGTCAAATAAATGGTTACAAGAAAGAGTGGAGTAAGTGTTATTGCAGTTTAATGTTGAATGGGAAACTAACTTTTCCTACATTCTGGGGTGAATCACTTCCCAGACTTTTTAAAATCAGTATGTAGATGTGACTGAAGGAATTGGACAAATTGTTAGCAAAAGGTTAAATCTTTTCATGCTTTCTTTCTAAACTGTCAGTGAATTTTAGGAAGAAACAACTTCTTTCAATAAAATGCTATGAACACACATGGAGATCCAGAAGTTCCACAAATTCTTAGAGCATTACATAACTGTACATATTAACATACAGAAATAAAAGCTAGAAAGTGATATAACTTCACAGACAGCAGACTAGAGGTAAGCTAAGAGCTAAGAGATAGGTAGCAGACATTTAAAGTGCACAGCCCAAATAATATCAGCAACTTCCAAACACTTCTTGTATCATACTAAGTAATCTTAAATTATATTTATGAATTTTCTAAATTTGCTCTGACATGCTTTAAAATGATCTTCCATTTTGTAGATGTACAAGTCCTACAAGATATTGCTAGCATATAATTTTAGTAATATTTAGCAGAGACAATGAAAATAAATACTATATTTGAACTAGACAAAACTCAGAATTTGTGGCTGATAAGAAAACTTGTTTTTTGCATTATAGCAATATATAGCACTTTTATGTAAATCTAAGTTTCACTAACTACTAAATCCTTAACAATTTTTGAAATTAAGTACTCCATCTTTCGGTATTTTGGTAGTAGCAATGCATGTTATTTTTACTGATGCATCGCCAGTAATGTAAAATCATTAAATATGCAAAACTAAAAATGCAAAAACTGTTAAATAAGGGAAGAAACAACTTGCAATTATATAAATTTGGGTTTATTTCCCCCACCAAAAAAAAATTGCAAATTTTTCCTTCATTTTTCAAGAGTCTTCCATCAAATTTACAACATTTTTGGACAACTTACATTGATAACACCATTTTAAACAAAAAAAAAGTTAATATTTTTCAACCATTATTACACTGCCTTTATTATTTTCTTAAAATGCTTAATGGTGTTTTAAAAAAACATGTTTGTATAGAAAAATGTATTTAGTAACCCTTCAGTGCAATAAGTAAATATCATCTGTCTATAAATAGCACACACACACACAATACAAAATGATTTTATGGAAAAACCTGACTAAAAGAGAATTATAAAGTGTATTTGTTATTTCCACACAAAAAAAAATTAATAAGCTGTTGTTGTAGTCTGTCAACTTTTTCCTGCAAAAGTCAATTAAATTTGAACATTTGAAATAATGTAATGCAAGACCTTTCCAGAAAGGAGTTGCTAATAGCATTAAAGTATTACTGCTCTAAATGAAATATTTCCACAATATCAGCCAACCAGGGTGGGGGGGAGAAAGCAAGAGTTCCCTACAGAATCATTTTTTTCTAGGAGATATTCCCAGAGCATATGTATTTGGAGACAGCTACTTTCTATACCTTACACAGACATACTTAAATGACTGCCATGTCAGAGGACTGAATAGAAATATTAGATCCTACATGTATTATGCAATAACTTAATTCTTCCTCGTCTTGAAACTGAAAACAACATTTAAAATAGAAATGTATAAAAAAGTTCATCTTGAATTGCTAAGTTCTTATTAACTTAAGAAAAGCCATCCCTGTCTTTTAGGGAAAGAAAAGCATTAAGGGCTTTCTATTTAAGTTCTTGTTAACTATACTAATTCAGGCTATTCTGTTTCAGGACATTCTAGTATTAACAGTAATAGTAACAATAATTTGGTATGTGACCTGTTAACCCAGAAAACAAAACACGCAACTAAAATATAATGCTTGCTCTGAATAAATGTCCTGGCAGATCCAGAGTCTTTTCTACATGGTATATTATACTCAAGAAAGTTACCCTGAGTTACTAGATTGCCTTAAAGCTTATGATCTTCAAAAGTAAAATGGTAGTTGGATTGATCCATATGCTTTAAAATAAGCCACATAAGTAACTCCAGAGAAAATTATAATAGCATTGTTTAATACTGTGCTTAAGAGAATAGGACCTTACAAATAACACTGATAATTGTGTAACTGAAATTTTTATTTCTGAGACTTCTGATAGTACACATTTGCTAATAAGTGACAAAGTTTACAGTAGCTTGAAAACCCTGTCAGCCTATTAAGCAATTTCTATCCTATTTTAACAATAGTACATTAAATGAACAATGTAATTTTTAAGATCAAAGGAAGAAAGCAAATCAGGGAAAAAAGAGATGATAAAACAGGCACCAAAATGCAGGAGTATTTCCTATCTGAATGCAAAACCCTACACATTTTGGACTAGTGAGAGAGACTTGGGGGTTTTGTTTTGTTTTTAATTCATGTACTGTATATTCTCCATGAAAATTCCTTTCCATCTGTATATCATTTTTAATGTAACCATTTTTACAAAAGCTATGATCTGCAATACTTTATGACTCTAGAGATGGGATTCGTCTGTCCTGATTTAGGCATCTAAAAGCTGGACCTTTACATATGACTTAGCCATTCTAAGTTCTCTTAATAGACAAAGGACAGAAAGGTACTCCAAAATAATTCACCTCATCATACAATAACCATATCTATCATAAGTCTGAAGAATCACCTTTTGGAGGAGTCCATTCATGCCTACTAACTGTCAAGGAAGCTAGGGTGAACAGTTCAGACTTAGATATCTGATTATTAAACACTGAAAAATTAGGTGACCTGAAGCACATCCTGTATGTGTTTTATACTGAAACATATAAAGAAAATTAAAGTTTCATTTAGAACCTTACCAATATATATGGGTTATATACAATATACACAGGCGCACACACACAGACACACACAGACAGTGTGACAAAAATAAACTTGTGACCTTATTTTAAAATGTATGGAACATTTTTAGAATTAAGCAACATATGCTTTATTACAATCCAGGTTTGTAGATACAGTCAATTACTAAGTATCTTTTATATAAATGGCTCTGTATGGAGGGTAGAGACGAAAAGTAAAAGAGATTAACTTGTCAAATGCTGATCCAGGATTAGAAATTACCAGTTACCAAGTCCAATAGAGAGCCAAGCAAAGGCAGGAACCCAAAAAACTGTCTAGGAACTTAGACATAACACTGATTAGTTTCTTACCTGTGTGCCGCTCTTAACAGTTACTTTTGTAAAGAGACTCATATTTGTTTTCAATGCAGTTGACAGATAAGTTACATAACCATATATGACAAGAGTTGACATGCTTTCCACAAGATTAAGCCAAACCAGCATCAGCAAAATATGGGATTTTAGCATCATACCCAAGTAGGGGGATATCAACTATGTCTTCTTCTATCAAAAGCAGCAGTCTATCCTGAAGAGCCTCCTCACTGTCAGGATAATATTCCACAACAGCTGTAACTTTAAGTCCAGAAGCAACAGGTTTTTCTGGATTTTCCACAATCAGTTTAAACTACAATTTAAAAAACAAATATTTAAATTAATTTTAACACACTTCTAGATTAAAAGAAAAATACACATAGGGTTCTTTTCAGCATAACATGCAGATCGATTTTAAATTCACAATTTCTTTACAAATATGCAAGAATTTTTTTTTATAAAAGTCGTCTTCTTGTTTATCAAAGGCCATACTTTTTACAGTAACACAGAAAAACACAATGAATATTAAACCATCAAATTACATGGAACTGTTAATTTAACAAAATACTTTCTGTAGTCCCTCCAAGAGGGCTCTAGATTTTGCTACTGCTGCCATTAACCTTCTGAAACAACACGAAATGAAATCAGTTACTAAAAAGATTCTCTATTAAATAGTATCTGAGCAAGTATTAAGGATTAAATCTCAATCCAAAAAACAGCAAACTAAATAAGAATTTTCCTGTTGGTCTGACCCATCTTCAGCTGGGGTCTGTGGAAAGTTTCACATAGAGTTCACTGAAAGGCACGCTGAACGTATGCCTGAAAGGTCCATGTATCTCCATTCTTTTTAGGGACAGGGGAAAGAGAGAAATAGAAGCAGTGAAGACCCAAAACACCTTTTTTCTCTCTCTTCAAAAAAGAGTCTGAATCAGTTGTTGTCTGCATATCTGCTTATATTCAGCATCCTCTGCATCTCTCTCCATCTTTCCTTGAAGAGGTAAGACATGAGCAAACCACTAGCATCTAGTAGGAATCCAGCAGCTCCCACATTCCCAAGAAAACTTCATAATAAGGTCTAGATATTTTCTGGCATTTCAATCTCCTTACAGTTCATATCAATCTATGCATAATGGGTTTCTACTGTGTACGTCAGAGGGTTTCAGTTTAGTTCATGTTTATTTCTGAAAAAGAGTCATCCCGATAGTCTTTAAGTTTATTGTTCCAACCTGTATCAGGAGTATGAAAACATACAACTTACTAGTTGTTCATTGTATTGTCTGAGCATCTCCTATTCCTTTAAAAGTTTCACAGCTTATAAATAATATAACATATGAATATTCAGCTAAAGGAAACTTGTTATGTAATATGCACCATAACTATGGGATAGTTTTTGAAAGAGCAGCAAGTAATCATAAAATTCATCTCTTCTCTAAAGAGAATTAAACAGCCATGCATATTCATTCTCTATAAGGGAAAATGGATATACTGTACTAATAACTTTTTATGAAGTCTGTTCAAAACTGCTTTGTGGGCTAAATTCCTTGAAACACATTCTTTGATCGTGCACTGTGATAGCTGAAGGAAGGTTATTTTTTAGTTCTTGCATTCTATGAACATAATGCCTCAGAAAATTTTCAAATAAGAGCCATACACTTCAGAGCCATTTACACACAGACAGTAGTATAAGGTCCAGGAATGACAAAGAGCAAAAAAACAGAACTTTCTGGAACTGATTATGTAAAGTAGAACACCATAATTGTCATCACATGCCTAATGCCTTTAAAATGCTCAGCATAAGGCATGGATCCTAGTATTTACTCGCAGAAGCACTATACTTGAACATGATAGCTAAGCAGTCTTTTCCCTTTTCTAAAATTGATTCAGCCTCTCCACTTCTGACGCACAAGAAAAACTGATGAATAAGGCTGAGGAAAACTAACAAAATGAAGAATAAGCACAGCCCTACCAAATCAAGCACTCACAACAGCTTCCAACTCACAGCAAAATTCTTCAGTGACAGCATAAAACACAGGCTGTATAAAGCAAGTAAACTTGCTAGTTTTAGAGAGAGATAAAATGCATATACAGTCTCAGCCAGTCTTCCCCTAAAAAAGCAAAGGCTGACTATTCAGATAGTGAAAACTCCAAGGTACACAATTAACAAATAATAATTTTGATGACTAATTCAGAGTCTATTTATTCACAGCTTAAGTTGCTATGACAGAAAGCAACACCAGCTTCTATTCAACTCCCAAGCTAGCTCAAGGCTTTGATCGTGATATTGAAAGCAATTAGCAGATAAAATCTAGCTCAATGAACGACCAATATAAAGCTCTTAACCACAGCTGGGGTTTGCTAGGCCTATATAGGTTACAAGTCAAGGGCTAAACTGTTTAGAGCTGTAAAGAAACGTTTACCTTTAAAAAGTGTGACTGTGAAATGTTGTTTCCAGAATTAATCAGATAAATGCAGAATCACACTATCTTGAGATTATTAAACTCTCTGAGAAAGCCTTCGACAAGTAAGTAAAACAAAAGTAACACTACCCTCAAAAAACCTTAGAGTACAATATAGATATTGGGTAATAGAGCTATCAATCAACATTGTGGAAAGTCTACGAAAACAATTACAAAAGTTGCATCCTTCAGCTGTTCTAGAATATGCACAAACTTGGTGTTGAGACCTACAGCAAAATGATCCATGCCTACATGGCCCTCCCAGGCAAAAAAAAAAAAAAAAAAAAAAAAAAAAAGCTAAACAGGGTTTGTAAAGACAACCGACTTGATGTAGTCAGACATGCAGGAGAAGTTTTTAACTCGTAAATTACTTCTACTGAAACTAGGGATTTAATGATTTGGTAGAACAAGGAAGCCCTCTTCAGATTGCTCATGATCTCAAGAAAACAGAGACCTGGGAAGTCTGGACATCACTTCAGAGTTACAGCAGCTATTTTTCCAGTAACATAGAAATGCCTACACTTTCCTCATAAGAAGCAAATAAACTAAGACACTCCCTCCCTCCTTCATAAGTTGTCATACAAGAAGTAACTCTGATATTGCCTCTTATTCTTTCCAGCTTATCCAGTTATTAATTTCCAGCTCCACTTGCAAAAAAAAAAAAAAAAAAAAAAAAAAAAAAAAAAAAACACAATGAGTCTCGTAAGCTATCAGATTTCCATAGTAGCATTTTCCATTTGCAGAGACTCAATGCAGACAAGCATTACATCTACCCGAGCAGTCTCTTACATGGGGCCTACCTCGGTGGGCAAAGTTGTGGGCAGAAGTTTCCCTCAAAAAAGCACAAAATGAAAGCAGGGCCTGATGACACCCTTCTCCCTCCGGGAATGCTCTGTGCCCAGAGAGGGCCTGACAAGCACCAGGCGGGTGGGTCTGTGCAGGAGGGCCAGGACGAGCCTGGGTGCTCGGGCGGGAAGGACAGTGACCTCCGGGGGGGGGGGGGGGGGGGCGGGGCGGGGGAGCTCGACGCCACAAGCCCTCTGCCCCCACCGGCGGCCGGGCCGGGCGCTGTGAGGGCGGCCGGCCGCCGCCGCGGGATTGAGGCGCCGCCGCTTCCCTCTCGCTCCTCCCGGCTATCCCTCACCTGGGGCCGGCGCGGCGGCAGCAGCTGGAGCCTACAGCTCTCCCCGCGCCGGTTTTGGACATGGAGCGTGGCGCGGTAGCGGCGTCCCGGCACCGCGTCTGTGAAGCGCAGCTCGGCTGGAGCAACGCGCACCCCTGCCACGTCCCGCCACCCCCCCGCCATAGCGGCCCGGTCCGGCCCGGCTCGCTCGCCCTGGCGGCCGGCTCGGCTTGGGAAACGAAACCTTAGCAACGGACGCAAAGCGCTGATTGGAAGTAAGAGAGCGGCGCTCTCCAACTCCACCAATCGGACGAGCAGCGCCGGCGCAGGGGGCGGGGCGAGGGGCAGGGGGTGGGCGAAGCCTCTTTGCCTGGCGGTCGCCACAGAGGGGAGATGGGCGGCGTGCGGTAACGGACCGGGCCCGCCGTTGGCTGGAAACGCACCAGAACGGCCGCTTCCCTTTTCCCTGCGTTTCTCAGCAAAGAGATACCGGAGCCGGTGCCTTCCCCGTGGCAGGATTTCACCAACCCGGGCGAGGGCTTTTCCCGTGGGCTCTATCCTGTTCACCGGAGGTGTTTTCCTGCTACAGATCCCTTTCAGACAACGGTTCAAAACGGTGAACCGTGATACAAATAGGGATATTGTTCCTGCCTTGTCTTTCGTAAATTAAAAATGGCCTGATTCCTCTTCTGGCACGAACAGGCCTGTTCATTGGCGGGAAGCTCAGTGCCTGCAGTGCCAGTGACTACACTGAAAAGTCATTGCATTCGTTTACTGCACGGTGAAAGATGCGTTCCTGTTCTTCACTTCTATCCTTTCCTATGCTGTAATTCAAGTGGTAAAATGAAGTTGACATGAATCCAGTGCTTGGCCAGACTGGAAGGCGAATAACCAGCCACTTTGCTCTATTGCTTCAGTGTAGCAGAGTGAGGGCGGAAGGAGGCCAGCACACATAGCAGGTGCACAAAACCTCGACACAAACATCGGTTCAGATTAACCCAAAATGTTTTGCCTCACGTTGCTTCATCCCTGAAAATGCACAAGGACTCAAACTATTAACATTTTAAAAGTCAAATGCGAGCAGTTGCAAAAATGGATGGCACAGAGCGATGGAGCTGATGAACTACAAAGTACAAAAGACAAAAAAAACTTTCTTTCAATGTGCCAAGAAACTTGCTCAGAGTAAGGAGAGGGGAAAAGAGCCTTTGTGTCTGGTGATGGGAAATGATGCTAATAGTTAACGTCTTCCCTCTGAAGAACTTAGTAATAGCTACCCATCTGTAGATTGCTGAAGTGGGAGTATGACATTGCCAGTGCCATAAGTAAAATCCAGTCATCTGAAGGGAGTTCCTTGGAAAGACTACTTGAATCTGTTTTATGGAAACACTGATTATACTTAATTGACATAAAAAGAAGAAGCAAATAAGGAAAAGATTACCTTATCAAAGAGTTAAACTTCACCTGCCTTTTCACTAGAGAACAGAGAACACTCCTACACAGTTTCTTTGATCCTTCAAGGAATTCTTGAGCAAAGTCAAGGGACACAAGATCAGATCTTAGAAATATCTGGTTCAAGGAAAGAAAGAGAAACCTCTGAGATTTTATACAGACATCACAAAGGTGCCAAAAGGTCATGAGCTCATTAGTTTATCTTACTTTGACTTATTTCTCAATTTTCACATTAAAGTAATGTGGAAATGTTGTATCTTTCTGACCACACATTCTGGTACTTGGAAATAATAGAATTCAAGAAAGACCAACTAATTCAAGGAAAATGTCAAATTTATCACTTGTGATATACTATGTCACAGACAAGGAGTCAGTCACAAACTTTTAATTTTTCCATTTCACTGGGCATTGTGGCAACGTTCAATATTTCTAGCAAAAATATTAGAAACACAAAGTGGTTATTATATTTACCCTGCTTTCTTTCATATTCATACTGCTTCTCAAAGTGGCTGCTTTCACTCAGTGAATATTTCTTTCTCTATTTTCTTCCATGTCTCTGGTTTCGAACCTCTGTTATCTGTTTGGAAAAACTCTCCCTGGAATGTAACAAATATGATTATTTGTTTAATAAAGTAGTATAATGAAACATAAAAGTACAATAACAAAAAAATTGCATAGAAACAAACCAAATAAGGAAATTAGAAGGTAGAATCTTCTTTGTGTCAAGTGTCACCAAAAATGCTTTAAAAATAATGATAGCTTAAACAGCAAAAACTCTCCTTCAGACCCTAAACTGTCTCATTTGTACTTAAAACGTTTGCTTCAGACACTGTAACGGTTAAGAAACTATATATATCCATGCCTGCATCAGGCAGGAGCAACAGCTTTTTAAAACAGTAGCAGAGAAAAATAAATTTGAGCGGCTTTTGTTTGGGAAAATTTTGTTTGCCAGCAGCAACTTTCTTTTCCAAGTACCATGGAATTACTCTCACAGGGAAAATACTGGGTTAAAAGTCTGCTTCAAAGGTGTAGTTAAACCAGAAGTTGTTTACAGTTCAGAAGAGCAAGTAAAGAAGATACTCCTTAGAAAAATGAAGAACAAAAGAATGGTAAAAACCAAGATCCTGCTGCCTTGAATATATGTGTGATTGCTCAAGTGAGTGGCCCTGTAGACCTCAGTGGATTTGCTCACAAGAATGCTGTATTACTATGGAGATTTAGAATGCATACAGTAATATGCTCTCTGGCCTATTGCAACATACCTGAATGAAATGGGGTTCTCTTGAACAATGAAAATTTTATGAGAAATTGCCTAATGTAAAAAGAGGATAGCTGTCTTCTGTAAGTGCTGTTGGACTTGAGACCCTGCTGAAGTAGGAGGGGATCCGCAGATGGTCCCCGTCCTCTCTGATCCTCCTGATCTTCCTGGTGTCCTGCATGCCCAGCTGCTTCCAGGACAGATTGCCAGCCTTCATTCTGCTAACTCATTTCTGCGCAGGGCTATGCACTAAACCTGATCTGTGAAACAATCCAGGATAAACACACTCATACAAACACTTTTGGAGGCGGTCATCTTTAGATATGATCATTTCACAGCTTCAGTTTGGAACATCAGAGTAGAAACAGCACTTTGGACAGAGTAGTAACTTTCTCATTGGGCGGCTGGATTAGGCAGCAGAGGAGACTAATCTTTAAAACCAATTCTATCCTGATCAGTATCAAAGAACACTGTCCTTACTTTGACTTGATTTGATGTAGAGATGTCCATAAAAGTTTGTATCAGTTTAACTACAGTTTTTTAAAACAGATTTTAATTGTGATTTAGGTTGGGTACAGAGGCCCAGTACTGCACTAAAAGAATCCTAATCCATCTTAAATACTTTGGCTAGAATCTCTTCCTCTTCTGCAAACCACTATATTTAAATGCTTATTGTTGCCATCATTATGATATCTCATTATGGACCAACATTAGATAATGGACTCTTCTCCTTTCTTTCCTCATCTCATGCTGGCATAGTATAATTTTTTTATTAGTCACCTACTCACCCCTAAAGGGAAAACTAATGTAAAGGAACAGTCATATTTTGTTTTGATAACAAAATCCTTTATACCTAATGCAAGTGTTTGAAGAATACATATTCTTTCTCCTTTATGACTAAATCATGTGACCACATTAAAGATGATTTTCCATCCGCAGAAATTCACACTGATTTACAGCACAGTTACCTGCACAATTCACATTGCATTCACCTTGGCAGTGTCAGATGCATGAATAATAAAGCCTCACAGCAAACTTATGAAAATTACATCATAGTCTTCACAGTGAACAGCAGAACCTTATATAAATCCCCACAACCTCTAAATTTCTGAGTCATTTTCCAGCTTTTATGAGCCTGGCTCTCCGTACCTGAAAGTTGTTTGACTGTTCTCTGATCTGATTATTGTCCCAGGTTTTCAGCAGAAAATCAGAATTACTTTCTGCCAGTTAATAGACAAGACTAATTTCTTTAAAGTAAAATAGCTTGTTCCTATCAAGCTATGGCCAGTGCAAAACCAGATGCAGAATCAGAAAACTTTCACCAGTCAATTTTCCCCTGCTGTACATGTTAGAAAATAGATAGAACTGAGATGTTGCTCCTACCTGGCCACATTCTGAACTGTGCACACGCAGGTCAAAGATGCTTGTGCACAGACAAAATCATCTATTGATTAGAAGTTGCTCTCACCCATATAGGCATCTCTAAAAAGACAGACAAATTTCTTCAGAGTATGTTCAATAGAGAGGGTAGAAAAAGAGGCAGTTAAAGTAATTATAAGGGTAATTTATTTGGCGGTAATTCTGTAACAAGAATCCACAGAGATAACTGAGATAATTAAACTGATTTGAACAAACTGCCACTCATACTGCACTTTGTTGCTAAAATCTGAATCCAGAGAAACTGTGATTTCAACTGTGAATGCTCATCTATTTATTTTACTTCAGGAGGAAGGAATGCATTTAGAATATGCTGGAGTGAAATAAGACTGCTTACTGGTTAAAAAAAATTAGTATATGCATTTTCATATAAGCTTTTGGGAGTTAGAAACAGATGAAGTCCAAATACTGATGAATAATAAGATATATTCCTTTGCATTTCATCTTGCAAATTGCTCTATTTAATGGGCTCAAATGAATGCTCAGAATGACAGATTTGGGTTCTAATTCTATCTAAAGGTCTCTTCACTAAACAAAGCATTCTGTGAGAAGCAGAACTAATGAAGATTTTATTGGTTCTGTCTGCTCAATGAAATCTTCAATCTTCACAAAACATGTAGGAATTTCCAACCTCTGAGACCTCTCCCCTTGTCAGATTAGGTTGAAAATACAGGCACCAAAATTATTGAAAAAAAGGACTAATAGACTGTCAGACAAGGCAATCACAAATGCCTTTTTTTGAGAGAGAGAGAAAATCCATAGAAATCAGTAAATGAAAAACACAGTCATAGATATATACAGTCTCCAATATTTGGCAATATAGTTTAGGGCTCAAAGTGCCATGCACTGAACGGTTGTCAACTATCTACAGGGCAGAAGAGGAATCATTTTATCAAAGTAATCCTTAGCTAAATAACCTGATTGGGAGGCAAGTACTATTGTAACACGACAGTACTGATTTGGGGAGCCAGGCTAGTATCTCCACACTGTACTGGGCTGAACTTTTTCATCTTAAGATCTAGTAGCAGTTAGCCCAAATATTTCAGCACCATTCCCTATAACAAAGTACAAAGTTTCCCTTTTTTCCTGAAGTCTACTTCAATAGACATGCTTTCTGCATCTGGTATTTTTCAGTCACAATGTCTGTAAACAGCCTTGTTCATGAAAAATTTAGTAGCTCTAAAAGCATCTATATCTGATCACAGACTTCACGTACTGGGGAAAAAAAAATGCTGGGTAGAGAGAGAAATCATTGAAAAGCACTGAGAAAAATAATGAAAACTGATGTTTCTGAGCTGAACAGATCAGTTCTGATCACAACGTAACTATGGAAAAGCTGTACCTATGTAGGCTATAGACCAATTCAGATAAATCAGGGGTTCTTTAACAGCTGCCTGTGTCCCTCAAAGGCCAGCATAAAATCATGGGATTTACCATATTGAACCAGACCAGTAGACTTCTCAGGCTCATTACAAGATGTCAACAGCTATTGGCACCAATAATTTATACAAATTTTTCACTGTAGACAATTAAGATGTGATTTTCTAAAGTTACTGAAGGTGGGGTTCATCTTGACACACTTCACTGATTTAAAATGCCATGTCTAGTCTAAGCACTATATTTATGTGAGAGATGTAAGTACCTCCAGAGGATGATCACCTCCCTCCCCCTTACGTAAATGTTAAAATAGGGAACGAATGAATTCCATATATCACATTGACTTTCTGCAGGTCTCCTGCTCTCTAGTCACTTGAGCACTTTGGAGATCTCTTTCCTAGGCAATAATGATATAGTTATTGAGGAGTTTCTTCAGATCTTGGTGAATTTCTTTGTTTATTCCTGAAGGCTGAAAATTAATACCTAACCATTTTCTGTTACAATTATGGGTAACTTTATTACACATGTATTTTTTACATTTTATATACTATTTATGCAACCTACTTCCTTAGAGTCCAAGTGCTTAGTAAGATAAATTAAGTCTGCACTGTGATTGTCTGGAATGTCTGATCACTGCCTGGTCCTCAGCTTTTCAGGTACCCAGCTTTCTGAGCTGCTTGATGTTTTTATTTCCTCAACTGCACTTACAGTTGGAAACCATTACCAAACAGATATGTCTGTATACTTTAAAAGCAATCAGACTGTGGTTCAATATAGTCTTCTATGTTTACGCATTGTGTTATCAATCCACTTTGCCTGAAAATACTATCCTTAGTCCTCATGAATGTCACTGCAGTTTGTACTTGCATTATACTAGGAGAGCTTATCTGTCTTCATAAGTTACAGATGAAAGGATACACCCCATTTAGCTAGGTCCTCATTCAATCATGGCCCTGAAAATCAACAGCAAAGCTCCAGAATTGCATCAAATGGGAATTAGGACAGAATGTATCTTGCAAAGCATAGAAGGTACATGCTCTGAGGAATTCATGCTACTCAGTAGGTTAATGATGCATTGTGTCAACATATTTTCTTTCATGAATTTTATACTGATTTTTTTAATTGTTATTTTAACATTTCTTCCACACTAGAAAAAGAGATAAACATGGACATTCACTATTTTATTCATTATTTTATATACCTCTATCCTAATACTTCTTGCTCAGCTTATTTATATGTTAAATAATTTTTCCTTCAGATGAGGGTTTCTGCATGCTATTTGTTTCTTCTCTTTTGTAGTTACCCATTATTTTTTAATGATGCTGAGTACTTATAAATCTATCTATCCACAGATAACCTTCTTAATACAGTTTAATATCCTGTCTATTTTTTCTGACATTTTGCATGAAGCAGACATTGGAACAAGTGAGCTTCCACCAAGGCAACACCACCTATCACCCTCTGTAACAACTATTACCTTACTATCTTGCTAAAGGTTCTCGGAAAAATTGGTGGAAAGGCAAGCTAAGCTGCACAGGCTAAGTACCATAACGGCAAAATAGTGAAAAACATCAGAAATGCTTTGCCCAATCAGGAAAAATGCACATACGTTCTGCTTTAGCCTTGCGTTTGTGCCGAAATGCCTGCAGCCCAGTTGCAAACGGTGCAGCAATTTTATGACAGTGCAGCAGGTGGTGCTCGAACAGTCCCAGTGCACCCGGAGAAACACTGTTCCAGATTTAGCCCCTCAGTGGTTAACTTCTCTGTAGCCCAGTGCTGTCACAGTAGCAGTTATTCTTGCTGGTGAATCATGCTCCAAACATTAATTGAGAAAGCCACGATGAAAGCATACTGTTGCTTAATCATTTTGTAAGTAAGTAAGTCATATGTTTCTAAAACTCTGGATGTATTTACAGTGAAAATTAAAACACAGTAAATTGACAGTGTCTCCTAAACAATTCTTCATTCCACCCAAACAGAGAACCATTTTCCAGGAAAAACATAGCTGTTTTGGCAGATTTCTATTTTTCAGGGAAGAGGTGGGATTTTGTTAGCAATGCTTGGGCATTGTGTGGTATCTCCTGCAGGTCAGCAAGTTCAGTGTGAGGGTAACAGCAAATCCCATTTGGGGTATGCAAGAGATTACCAAAACATTACAGCTGCTTTACTATAATTGAACATGCTTGTATCTCTGAGATCTAACTCCTCAAATATCTGGTGAAAGAAAACGTATAACAAAATTATTTGCAACAGCACTGGGGATTCCTAGGAAACATAGCAACAGAAATGAAGTTCTTACTGGACTTCAGAAATATTTTGGAATGGATGAGTACAATCTGACCTACTGAGAGAGGCATATCCAACTGGAGAAAGATTCCCTTTTAGCAGGTACTAATGTACCTGAGGGGATTCTGAAATACTTGATCATACTGTGATGAATCTGCTACAGACAACAAAAGACAGCACCTGCATCTGTAAAAAGTAGGTCTGCTTCTGCTCTCATGGCTCCTACTTGGTATGGCAGTGCAGCAGGGGACAGCTCTGCTGTGGGAGACCCAGGAGGGCAGGAGGGGGAACGAAACAGAAGGAGGAAGAAGAGGAACAGCAAAGACAAAGGCCTCTGTTCCTGCTGGACACGCAGCCTGGCACAGTTGGAGATGGCACACTTGTCACACGTACACCAGAACAGCCCACAGTGTACATGGACAAGAGATACATATGGAGAATGTAAACAAATTTGCTGTGCCAAGTAATTCATTTTCTGCACACCAGTGGAAACTGAGCTGTTGGAAAGTTATAAAATTAATCACTTGCTCAGCTGAAGGAGCAACAGCATTAACATGTATTTTTTTTAATAAAATCTGGAAGATTTTGAATGATGGCACTGCTGGATCTCTAGGTCTTTCCAGAGTCAAACTGGAAACCAAAACAAATTTTTATAGAAACTGGAGTTTCTATTCTTTTCAACAGTAACGCCCCTCCAAAGTTATCTTCTAATATTTCATTATTTTTAAATAAAAACATTAAGTTTATCACTTTGTTTCTTATGTCTCCCTGTATTCTCAGATGAGATGATTTGGGTAAGGGCCAAATCAGTTGCTATCACAGAACTATCCCCAGTGTTGAGGATACCCATACACACTTTCTCTGGAGCTTTCTTGATAAGCACTTCAGGGTCTCACATTTTCAAAATAAGCAGAATACTGAGGGAAGTGTTTTTCCACTCTTTCCAGCTCTTGATTATTGGTAAAGCTTGTTTCAAGATTTTTCTTTTATTTTGCGCAAATCAATGCTATGTGGATAATAACGCTCCATCACTCTTAAGAGAAGGCACTTAGCTAAGCCTGTCAGCCACAAGAAAGGTAATGCATTAGGGATTTGTATGCATTCCTTATTTCTCATTTGACTTCCCTTGCAGGCCTCTCAGCACTGAACACCTGTGTACTGAGTTGCAGAGATCAAGAAAGTTGCTACATTTATGACAGTGCTTTTCTCTTTTGCCAAAAGACTGGTCAAATGTAGCATAGTAATTTATACTGCTGAATTCTATTAGCCCAATATTTTTATATTTCTGGCCACATTCTGAAAATAAATTCATTTGCCCAAACCTTTATCTTTTGAAGAATAGCAACATTTTATTATTAGCTTTAAATTCACTATGTTTGAATTAGCTGCTTTTACTACATAGTGGCATAATCTAACTCAAAAGCTTTCAGCAACCAGTGGAACTTTTCCTGCCAGTTCTCCACAGGGCTAGATGCCAGCTTGCAGACTTTTTCAGCTCTCTAGCCAAGGGCATAATAAGCATTTCTCTAGCAGCATTCCTACACCACAACTCCTCCATCCCCCTACACTAGCTTTAGGGGCCATGCTATCCACATTATTTAACACAGCTCTTGCTAGATCTTGACACAGGGCTGTGGAGCATTTCCAGGTAGTCAGCACAGCTGGCCTTTCATAGTCATCAGTGACATTTCATAGAATTTAAGACAAAAAAGGTCCTGTGATAATCTAATTAAACTTTCTACAAGATAAAAGCCATGTGATTTACCAAAATCTAATTGCTGATTTAATTCCAGTAGTTAGAGTTGAACGAGAACTCATCCTTGAGGGAAATATCCCATCTTGATATAAGTATCTCCAGTGCTGAAGTACTTACATCCTTTGGTTAGTTCAAACACCTAATTATACTCATCCTCCCAGTGGCTCATTAACTGTACTATCCTATATCATGGCCCATCATCCATGGACAAACTCACTGTGTCTCCAAATCCAAGATATGTGATTGTAAATAAAGGTGAATTCAGATCTATATAAATAAAGAAAATAACTTCAAGAAATCTTGTAGGAAAAGTCTCCCTAAGGCTTTTTTCTTACAAAAGAAAATCAAGTGTCAGCTTCTCTCAGTCAGGTAGTTAAGCCTATTAGTGCCACTGAAGTCAATAGTGGTGCCAGAGGCCACTTCTTATAAACAGGAGCTGGAGAAGTCAGAGAAAGCATCAAGTCACAGAAAGGCAAGATGCTTAGAGTCCTCGTCAAGATCAGGAGCTGGGAAATACAGAAGATACCCTTGCAACAAAAGTGTAATCAGCAGCCATGCTGCAAGTCTAAGGAGACCATGAAAGGAAGGGCTGAGATGAGAAGCAGGTCAGCTGAAGCAAGGTCAGGCAGAGGCTGGTCAGAAGCAAGGACCAAGGTGGGGAGCCAAGTACCAAAGCTTGGTAGTTGGCTTTGGTACTTAGTACCAAGGCAAAGGAGGAGAAACTGAGCCTAAGACAGATGTATCTAGGAATCACAGGAACCAAAAAAGACCATTGAACTTTAATGCACAATTGGTGCACATTGTGTCCAGGCACAGCGAGGGCTGACTCCTCCCCAAAGGACAGGGACCAAGAAGCTGAGCTCGATAACACTTCCCAGCAGGGCAAGGTCCTCACCAGCCTGGGCCCCATCCCACCGTGCTTGAGTGAGGCGAGCAGGGCAGACCCAGAGACAGTAGCCAGGTTCAGTCAAAGAGTCCAGATCATCAGGCAAGCTCATGGTGATGAGGCAGATCCGAGATCAAGTTGGAGAGTCAATATGCAGGTCAGGGTCAGGTCCCGTGATTGCCAGGCACCTCGATAGGGCTGGGGATGGGATGAGGCTGGGCTGGGTGTGCAAGCACCTGCAGGTTGGGGTCAGGGTGGAGATCGGGAGGCCCATGGCCAGGCAGGGACAGGGCCATGGTGGGACTGGAGCCAGCACCTCTGTGGCATTGGGGAGCAGGTACTGATGGCCCCGGGCTGGGCTGAAATGGAGGCCTGGGCCTGGGCAGGGTGGAGGAGGCCCCGGTGTGGGCAGGGAGAGAGGGCTGCTAGCGCCTCCAGGAACCTGAACACACTTCCCTGATGGGTGCTGAGGTGACCAGCTGGGCTCACAGCTGGTCAGATGTATCAGGTCCATGGCTGCAGATAGCTCAGACAGAGACTGATAACCTATATCCATATTAATAAATATGATAGACTGTGTACACTATGGCTTGTGTCCACATGGCAAAGTTTTCTTACCTTTTAAAACATGCTAACCGCATGCAAACTGCAGAATGGTTTCTGGCCTGTGCTCCCTCCAAATCAAGAGTGTTAATTCACACAAGCCAAAAATGAGTCAAGGACTGGCCTAATGTTTTAAGAGTATGTATTCGTATGTCAGTGCTATGGTGCATGCGCTGGCCCTGATTATCTTACTAGTATTGAAGTAACCACAAACACCAAAAGAAATTTTACCTGCACTTTATCTAGTAAAACAGTTGTTTTGGGCATTTTAAATAGGTTTCTTTCCATTAATAACAGAGTAAAAATGTGCATCAGACAGGACTGGCTTTCCAGAAATCTCTAATTAGCCTAATCTTAGTTATGCTCAGTTTTCATTTGTATACCAAAAAATCCAAGGGCACATAAGCATAAAAAGTAGTCTATTAACATGTAGTTAAAATTACAAAACCTATTCTAAATAAGCAGGACATTAAGATGCAACAAATCCAGAGTCTTCGTTGTTTCTGAAGCATTAAAAAACTATGGATGAAAGAATAAATATAAATGTGAATGTAAAAGAAAAAGCAACCAAAATGCTACTGTACGTAACTTCTTCTCTCTCTCCCCCACACTACTAGGATAACAATTAAAGCACAGTTTGGAGCAGTTTAAACCAAACATACCAGGGAAGTTGGAGGGTGGAATATTGGAAGTTTTGTCAAAAAGCCTTTGAAGTACCTGAAGTAACTACAAAGTATCTAAAGAAACTGAGAAGCATCTCAGACACTGATAGAACAAAATAATTAATGAAGAATAATAAAACATTTCAGAAGAATAACAAATGTCGAAACATTTATGTAATGAGACAAATAATAGCTGCAGGTCAGTAGCTGCAATCTAGAAAGATGTAGGAAAAGAATTCATACATGAAACATAGCAGACTAGGAGGCTGGAATAGTGAAATAAAGATGCATATTATTCAAAACACAAAATGGTAAAGAGAATATGTTAATCCTTATTAGTCATTAAGGTGCAAACAGTAAAACATAAAAAAGACTTGGATTATATAACTGGTAGGTTCATGATGGCTGGAAGAATATGTTGGGATGCAGTTTTATGTTCACTGCAGTTGCCTCAATCTCTCTAGATTAGTGTGTGCTTTTTTAACAGTAGAAAAAGTTAAGAATGATGGCATAGTCTGGACAAAGGTACCAGCTATTGACACTTTGTTATTGTTTGGGAACAAATAGTTGACAGCAAATGCTGCTAGAGCTGGAGACAATGGAGCCTTATTGCTCCAGTGTGATCTGAGAGAGGTAGGAGAAAGGGAAGGAGCTGAAGAAGGCATGCATGAGGCAGCCAGGTACAGACCCCGGGTCTGGGGCATGGCTCCCTACCATTCCCTGCTGGAACCAGTCTTGCAGTATGCTGGACCTATGCTTGTAGATCCTGCAGATTTGGTCTTGATAACTGCAGTTTCCACAACAGAGCCAAGCAGCTGCTGGTGGAGCTAACTTGTCTGTTTTATTGCAGAAAATTGGTTTCCAGGCGATTCACAGGAAGCCCTTATCTGGAGGTGTCAAAGGTGTTCCAGAGAGGTCACAGACAGCAAGGTAGGTGCTGGGATATCAGCACCAGATAGAGGTCCAGAAGAGCCTGAGGTCTAGGGAGAGGTGGGTGAGTAGCTGCTTAGCTGGTGCAATAACGCAAAGAGACCAGGGAAGCGGCCACATTATAGGCAGCAAGACCCTGCCTCAGAAAAAAACAATTTAAAACAGAAATAAAAGGTAAAATTGTAGAAATATTACTACATGCAGCTAAAAGAGGCTGAGGCATAGAAAATACAATCCAACTTTTTCCTTTTATCAAAAATAGAGGGGGCAGAGTACATAGCCTTTTCTATCATGACTCAGGAGCCTACACACAAATACAAAATATTACATAATTTATTTAGTCACTCCAGATAAGGGTAATTCTTTGTAACTGCTCCATATCTTTGCTTGCTATGAGTCATTTTTAGGATGGGAGATCATACACATTGTTTGAAAACAAACTCCTGAAGACAGTAGTTCTTTCATTATGCCTAGAAACCACTCTCAATGTCAACTAATTCCTGTTTTGATCAGTAGATTAGACTAGCCCAAGACTGTAATTTAGTGAAAGTAAAGACTTTCCAGTAATTTAAAAAGAAAAGGAGGCACCTTTCACTCCTAGATTCTGAAAGGGAATTTAAAATAGACATTATTTCTTAGAAATACAGATACTGAAAATCTATAAGCATTTTTGGAAAAAACATGGGTTCGTATTTTGCAACAGAATGACTAAATGCAGCACATGCTTCAAAAGGCCTTTTTGTGACTTACTAGAAAGGAAATGTTACAAACAAAAAGCAAACAAAGAACCCTCAGATATCTCAACTTACTCCTCTTCAAAGGAGAAGAATAGGCAATTTTAGAAAAGCATGGACTTACATAAAATAAAGTTTGCCTTTAATTTTTCAGACCATCCTGTCATTAGCTATGAAGCAATCAGAAGTTGTGGCATACAGTGTGGTTGCAACAACACAGCTGTGAAAGCTCAGAGTACAATGATTCTTCCCTCTGCTGCTCCTTACTCATCCTCATTGTATTCCTAATAAAACTGATTCTTTCACCCTCAGTATGACACTTTGAAAACTGCCTTTTTTAGTTGTGACCTGCTTATCCCTCTGACAAATTCTCTGCTTTTAGAAATGTCCATCTACGAATCACTTCTTTTATTCACCATTCTCACCAAGCTTTCTTTTTCTACCTGAATTACTCTCTATCGTTTCTTCCTTTTCATTTATTTCTATTCGTAAGACTTAATTTTTGTCTGATTCACTATTCTATATTTACTTATTATTTTTCTTTCTGATTATCATTATTTTGTCAGTGATTTTATTGCATTCCGTGATTTACTTCATGTCCCAGCCTGCCCAGCACAACTTCGTTTTGATTCATTCTTTTCCCATTTATTTTTAATCTTTTCTTCTCTTTCCCATGACTCAGCCTGTGTTTCCCGTATGCTGTTCTTTTTATTTGTATTTGTAGATATTCTTTGTTTGTTCAGCAAGCCGAAGCAGACTACTGGAACTTTCAAAGCAGGGGGGAATACACATAGCTGGCATCTGTGCAGAATAGGATGATGTCAGCAATGCAGCTTCTGAAAGCACATTTCATTATACTGACTTGTCAACAATTAGAAATTAGAAAACAAATTGGTGTTTTATATCTGTAAGATACAGCTCTTAAATTTGTCTATTGCAATTTGTTTCAATTTTATTCCACTTAGATTTTGAGTATATGGCAAATTGATATAGCTATTCAAAACAAACACATTGCATGACGGGAAAAACAGTTTAATGGCAGTCAGGGATCATGAAATCACCACTTAAAATTAATTAGTAAAACAACATTAATGCAGTATTGCAAAAAAAATCTTTTTATTTTCATTTTTTGAAATATCTTTCGTATGTGCAGTAATGCTGGATTAATTTCAAAGTATCATGTCAGCATTGCAAGAGTAACTACTACGTGAATTTGGCATATACTGCTTTAATCTCAAGCATGAGAAAACCAACAATATTAATTCTCCATTAGTTCTCTTTATTGTAAGTAACATCTAAAAAAGGATAGATGTCCTTTTTGTTTGTTCTATTCAATCTTTGCTCTTGGTAGAGTCTCGGTGAGCTCTAACAATCATATCCTACAGCACACTTTCCTATTCAGTTCAGGTTTCTGCATATCACCATGACTTTATGTGAGAGATATATATGAGAAAAATATATGTTTCATGGCAATTTGTGATTGAATTCTTGAGCCTTATTAGAAAATTAAAATAAGATTCTGCCCCAGAATTTCACGAATCACAATCATTGGTGTGATTTATAAGACAATTGAATGGTGCTTTACAATTCAATTTCTCATTTCATACCTTTACTATAATTTATTCATAGATTATTTCCTTTGGAGAAGGTATTAGATCTTCTAGTCTGATTTCATTTATAACATAAGCTATTAAATGTTACATAGGTACTTCTGTACTGAGGCCAGTAACTCCTAAAGAAAATCTGCATCCTGTCTCCCAAGAGATATCCACTACTGATTTTATAACATCAAGAAATGGATCCCCCCATCTCTTTTCACAGTTGTTCTTCTGGTTTGTAAGCCTCACTGTTGAAAAAAATAGCAACAGAAAAATGTGTCCAATCTGTATTTTGAATATTTTTGGCCTTAATAGCCAAGAACAGGTTATTGTTTTACTTGTTTCCACTAAGGGGCCTTTAATGTTTAGTGTTGTTTTCCTTTTGAAAGTACTTACACACTCATAAGGCCACCTTTTATTTGATAAGTTAAACAAACTGAACTTTTTCAGTATCTCAGGATGTATTTTAGCCGTTGGGGTATTCTGATGAACAACATCTAATTTATCATGGCGCACATGTTAATAATCATGTTGCAAAACTCTGCTGGATGCTGCGTGTCTTCACCGGTGCTCAGCTCACTGGTTTAATACATGAGGACTTCTGGAGGCATATTCCATGGTTCTTTGTGTTGCTGTAAGGCAAGACAATTTCTTATTTTATCCAGGCACATGGAGGTGTAGCAGTGGTTAGTATGTTCTTGAGAAGTGTGAGAATAAAAGACCAAAGGAAAATGTCTGACCTTCAGCCTACATAGGTCAGGAATATATATATGAATCTCATCCGAGGGCAGCAGTAAACTTGACTGACAGAAATACACTGTGGAAGGAGTGGTGTTCGGGGCAGAAGTCTAATGAAACCATTCATTGACTGCGCAATGAAGATGTCTGCTACAGTAAAATATTTTCTTCTACCTTTGAGTCACTTTTGTGATTCTTCTTTGTTCTTTCAACTCTCTCTTTTAAAGTGTTGATATCACAACTGCACATACTAAGAAATCTTTATAGAGAGTTAAAATCCCCTCCATATTCCCACTTATAGTTCTGTTTTTTATGCGCCATAAACCTTTTGCTATATCAAATCACACAGGGAAACAATGTTGCCTCTCTACTAAAATCTCTCATTGTTTTCCAGAATACAGACTCTATCCTGTAAGTATGGTCTACACAGTCTTTTTCTTTATTGCATGTCCTTGCATCAGTTTGCATTAATGTGCAATGTGTTTCAATGAGCTGAACTTTCTCCCTTGTAGTCCAGATTGCTCTGACTGACTTAGTTTCCATATACTTCACCACTTTGGACCATTCACAAATGTTAAAACCACTGATTTTATTTTTGCTTATTTCTACTAATAGATTGAAAATGATGAAGAACACAGAGCTGATGAAAATGAAGCTGATTAAGAATTAGGACTAATCTCTGGAGAACTTTCCTAAAAACATCATCATCAGTAATAGCTCCCTCCTGACAAGTACTTTTTGAGACCTGTGAGCCAGTTCTTAATCCATTTAAGATGTACTTTATTGATATTGCATAGTCCTAATATTTTATCAGCATGTCATGTGTAGTAAATCGAATGCTTTACTGAAGTCCATTATGTAGTTACTTTTATCAACTATAATTGTAAGAAAGAAATCAAATCTGTTTGAAAAAGCCTATTTTTCATAAAATCACATTTACTTAGTTTAATTATAAACCTTTCTCTTTTCATTTTTTATCAACTGAATCTTTATCATTTCTCCACTGTTTTGCCAAGAACTGAGGTTAGTCTAGCAAGCCTCCTGTTACCTTCTCCTCCCTTTTGACCTTCCTGAATATTCATAAAATCTTAGTATTTTTACTAAGCTTTTTTTCTTTTTACTTAAGCTTTATTTTACCAAACTTTTACTAAAGCTAAGATTAGCTTTTAATCTTCAGAATTATCCATATGCAAACTTATTCAGACCTGACATTTACAGGACACAATCCTAAAAATTATTGCTTTTAGGACTCCTGGGTGTAAGCTTTTTAAGCTTGCCAATTTGAAAATGTTTGTCTAATATGTGACATTGAACATCCACATTGGTTACTGAAGTTGGAATTTATTTCACCTTTATTTATCTAAAATTAGTTGTCTAAGTTACCTGGGATTCCCTCAATGGACAAAGAAATACAAGACCCGCCGTAGGGCCAATTGATTCCTTCTATCCTGATGTAACCTGAAAAAAATCAAATAAATTTAAGCACATACCAGTGACACTGCCATAAGTACACAGTACAGATATTAATAACACATGAGTGAAAAACCATTATGTACATACATACCTATATTCTTGTAAATGGTGCTATGTAAAGGGAATTTTCAGCAACTTAGAACAAGAATCCATCCATGACCATGCAAACACTGTTTAACACTGTCAAGGACTATTATCTTGGTGACTGCTGAAGATAAACAGGCACCTTCTGTGAGACACCCAGTCAGTCATTATTTAGGGGGTCACATAACTGGGCCACATACAGAATCTATTGAAGCTGCCCCCCGCTAACTGCGTAGGTGGAGCCCTCTTTAGACAGTGCCTTTCCGCAACTGCAGCAACCACCACTAGCTGTGCAGACACCTTGGCTTCAGAGGATGGTATGCAGAACTGAGCACTCTGGTAGCCTGCACTGCTACGTAGGCAAGTATTGTTTTATTGCCATTAAAGGGAAGCATAATATGCACATCTGGCCTGGTTTCCCACCCTTGAGGCCTGATTGCAATTTGGATGCTACGGTTGGTCGAGAAACTGGGCAGCATAGTCAATTAAGCTTTTGCAGAAAATCTGAGGGAAGGAAAAGAGATATATTTCCTCCCATTCTTACTGCAACCCAGATTCAAATGTCCAGACAAGCTATGCAGTGGGGAATTACTGAATATGCAATGGAATAGTAACGAGTCCAGTAGTGGAAAGAGTGGAATAGAAGCAGAAAAATTACTTCCCAGTTAGAATCATGGTTTTCACAATAGAGTGCTAGTCTATAGAGAGAGGATGCTTTTCATGGACAGTTAGGAAATGCAGAACAAGAAGAACAAGGCAAAGATATTAACATGAAGTGGAGAATTAAGTTAGAGGTATCAGAAGAGCTTGTTGGAGGAGTAGTTTGGGCATTGTGGTGTGTGGGGAAGGAAGCCAAAAACAGAATCTAAGCCAAAGAAGAGTGGAGAGTAACAGCACGAAGCAGAAGAATATAAACTGAGGGAATGTGATGCAGTTGCAGAAGGGTTACAGACAGCAGCTATGTTACAGGATTTCCAGGAAAAGGAGGCTAATATGGAAAAAAGCCGCCACTTCCCAGAAGAGGAAGCGAAAGTTAAGCCAGAAATTAAGTGAGGCACAGGCTGCTGTTTGGATTATACTATAAAATAAAAAGAGGAATCAAAAAGATATCAACTAAACAATCAACTGAAAAATAAATTAGCAGTAAAAGCAGATATAGTGCAGATCATGGTTAAAGTGTAATGAGACACCGCTCAGTTTAGAGCAATAGCAAAGGAATTAGGGACCTCAACAGGGAAACTCGCATGGAGTGCCTGCTGACAATAGAGCACCATTGAGCAGGACAGGCTGAAATTGGCTTGCTTGAGCAGCCAGAACAGCAGGATGTAGGGCTGCATTTAATTCAGAACAGCAGGCTGATCCAGAAACTGGGAATAACTCTGCAAAATGGACCCAATAGGTTGTGAAGGGTTTCAGAGGGGCTGCCATAGTACCCAAACTGTCTCACAGTGAAAAGCAAAAAGCAAATGATAGGCGTGCGAGATATATAGCACAAAAGCAGTTACTAGGGAATGCATCAGGGTTGTACATCAGCAGGATGGCACACCTATTTATGATGATGGGGGATTTAAACTGATGATATTTAAGGGACTGGCATTTGTCAGTCCTTAAAGCTGACTTCGGGTCCAATAGATCTTGGATAAACAGAGTGGGATTGCTTGTAAGTGCTGTCGAAAGGGCTGAAAATTTACAAGAATGGCATGGAGCTTGGGAGTTTAATAACCTGAATAAAGAAAGAGAAAAACCTAACCAGGTGTTAACACATTCTAACTCAGGACCAGAGTGTCAAAAAAGACTCATCCTTCATTCAAGGATGAGGCTATGGTAAAAAAAAAGGGGGGGGGGGGGGGGGGAAAGAGAGAAAGAGATTTAGTAACCCGTGCAGAAACACTGGCCTAGTCCTAGAAGGTACCTAAAGCAGGAGCAGTGGTTGGCAAGCAAAACAAAAACACAATCATATTTGGAAAAAGTTAGAAGGATGAAGAGAAGGTATGACTAAATGAATATGAAAATACAACCGCTGTTTTAATAAAGCAGCTGGCTAAGAATTATAAGGAAAATGAACAGCCCAACCAGCTGCTCCAAGAGCAGCTTGGAGCAATAAAAGTTGCTCCCTTATGTTCAGTTTAGGGGGAAACACCCTCTTTGATCTCCCCAAGGTTTGTTAATAAGGTAAAACAGAAAAAGTGTGGGAGGTTTACAGTAGCTGTTATGTTTGGAGGGCAGGATAGACATTATTATGACCAAATGAGCTCCTGTAAGTTAACTGATTCTGGAGCATCAGTAAGTAGTATTCAACAGCCTTGGGTACCAAAGGGAGCTGAAGATATTCTACAAATATTAGAGTTAGTATCATGTCTAGGAGCAAGTGTAAATCACCCAGGTGATTGTTACAGCCACTGTGTGCAAGGATAGGCAATTACTAAGGGAAAAGGGTTTTTTTTGTTCAAACATTGATAGATCCAGATGGGGCAGACCAAGATACATTACACAACTGACTTTTAATAAATAATAAGTGTTGGCTTTAGCTAATGCTTGTTTTTGAAGTGGCTTTCATAAGTTAGTAATAATCAGGTTTCAGTGATTCATTGCTGTTGGGCAACTAAAGCACTCAGTGCAGAAGACCTAGAAGATGGCCAGATGAAAAAGTTTCCCCAAGTATGGGCTAAGGATTAATTATACTGTGGGAAATTCTGGCCAAAATGGTTATTACTGGTCCAGTAGTTGGCACCATAATGGCAATATAGGTCTGCAAAAAAGCTGAGGGGGACTGCAGCCTAACATTGGCAGTTTAGTTCAGCAACAGATATGGTGCATCAGCACAGTATATACGTAATTTTCCAGTTTGGCCAGTTCTGATAGCAAACAGTAACACATGCTAGCTGACAGAGGACTTCAAAGTCCTCTATAACCCAACAAACGACTCCAGTAATAGTCAAAATGCCCATGGCGTTAGCTGTGATTTTTAGGAAGGCTGAAATAGTTCTTGATAATGGATGTTGCAAATGTGGTTCTTGCAATCCATTTAATGAAGTAGACTGGTATAAGTTTGCTTTTACCTTCCAAGGAAAACAAAGCTATTTAACTTGAGTGCCACAGGGATTCCGTAAAGCACCTGCCACTTGTCATTTGCATGTTATTAAAACATGAGACAATTTGGAAGAGGGCGCTAAGGAACATATTATATCATATATTAATGTTATATTAATTTTTGAAAATGAGCAAGATAAAGTTCCAAGATATACGGAAGAAGCCCCTACAGATCGTTCAAGATATAAGGTTTAAAGTGAACTGGACAAAGGCACAGCTTTTTCAAAGACAGGTTACATATTTGAGTGTTATTTCAGGAGAGGAGGGAAGAGTGCCTGATAAATAAAGAACAGAAGTGATACAGAAGTTGCCAGCTCTTACAGATACTGTGTTATTAGGATTATTTAATTTTTTACAACATTTTATTCCAGTGGTTGCAGAAGTTTGTAGGCCTCTGACTAACAGTTTACAAAAATTGTCACTGGGAAGGTCTTGAAACAAACCTTGGTCCAAGCCTTTGTCCTTGGATACCCAGATCCTAGAAAGCCTTCCCATATACAGTCGGCATCCACAGATCAAGCCATACAAGTGGCAGTAGCTCAGAAACAGGCTACAAGATCACAGGTCCTGATGAATGGAATCACAAACTGTGTCAGTCCCAGAATAAACATTTTCTCCAGTGAAACGGAGGTTTTAATATTAACATGGGCTCTTTTGTTGAAATGACATGATAGGATTACATGATAACACTGCTAGTCCCCATATCGCTCATGTATCCTTTAAATATATTGTAATTGGGGAAATCAATAAAAGGCATGCCTACAGTCCCAGTTTAGCTAAGTGGACCCTAACTTTGACAGCTAGGGGTGTTAGAACCGGACAGGACACTGTTGTAACGCTGGCCCAATACAAGCTTTTAGTGACAGGTGCTGAGAACATGTGCCACTTTCTCAAATTTTAAGAAGTAGACTGGGCTGTGCTAACACAAAGCACCTTTCAAAAAACAGGAGAGGAAAACCTTCCCCCAACTTCATCAGACATGGTAAGTAGCTACGGGTTCCATATGGGTTTACACCAAATTTGCTAAACTTCATGTACTATGTACATATGCAGATATGTAAAACATATCCTGGGAGTTGTTAAATATGGAGACCCAATTTTTATTTCGTCCAGAAAGGCTATACTAGTAGTGCCATAATTTTTATTAAATCAGCCCACACCCATGTTTGCTCATCATCTGCATCTCACCTTTTTCATTCAAACTGAGTTAGACTTTACATGATACTTTGTTAATTTTAATAATCAAATTAGCCCACTAATTTTAACTTCTAAACACTTCAGGATATTTTCACAGGTACTCTGGTTGGAAATCACCTAAACAAAAAATGTTGGTGTGACAGAAGCCCAGTGTTGTAGATCTGAATCTTCATTCTTCATATTCTAAACCAAACACATTATAGCTTATTATTTAGATTGAACTTTTTCAAAATTTCAGCTAAGATAAACAGAAACATTTACTCCTGTTTCGGTTAATCTGAACTAAATACACTGCTGGACTGGCTCTACAGACAATGATGCAAGGTCCGTCCCATTTACACAAAACAATGCTTTTCTTGTGTAAACTTCTGAAATATAACTTTGTCTCCTACTTGCCACTGCTGATCCTAATTGTGACTATTACCTGTTTATTTATCCATTCACAATGTGTTTCTCTGTAATTGCCCTCCACCCCAGCATAGGCTGGTTTGTGGTGCGTTCAGTTGTTGTGCAGTTTCCATTGTACGGCAGCTCTGGGCCGCATTGTTTTTCTTCCCAATTGATATTGTGAGTAGTTTCACCAAGGTATGTGTCTAACCAGTGATCAGGTAAAGCTTGCGGTTGCAATTCATCCAGCAGCTCTGCTGACAGCTACCATTATTGTGGTGTTCTCATTTCTCTTTTGGTCAGAGCCTCAAGGAGCATATACCAGTGCAGTGGATGCTCTTAGGGCCATGAATATGGCAGACAGTTTCTCATCCCAGTTTTCACTCTTAGCTTTTACTGTCTTTTTAAGAGCTTCCTTGCTTGTTCTGCTGGTACGTTCCCTGTGTCCTGAGCCTTGGGGTTGTCCTGCTATGTAGAATTTTTCTTTGATTCATAAGCCTGTGCATAATGCTTTCATCATTTGCTGTGTGACATGACTTCCTTGGGAATTCCCCGTTGATAAAATACTACATTATGTAACTGCATTGCAGTTAACTTTGTGGTAGGTCTTTTCACACGAATGGCTTCCATCCCCCTTGTAAATGGGTAAATAACAACTAAACACTACCGATTTCCTCCAGTGGTGAGCAGAAGGAGTCCTATGTAATCAGCCCGTACCCTGGCCAAAAGACCTCCTATGCTGCAGCTGGATTAGTTTGTGATGTGTTAAAGTCTTTACTATAGCTCATACTAGCCAGCTGTACACCCGTTGCTCTACCTCAACCAGCATTCCACAGTAATAACTCCATCAAATGTTCAGCTTTGCCCAAACGGGCTTATTCATGAACATATTGAGTCAGATCACTTTGTACCAACAATGGACCTACCCACACTCACAGACCATCTTTATCTGCTCATATTACTTCCTTTCTTGGGCAAATATCAACAATCATTTTAGAAGGAAATCTAAATCCTCAGAAGCCCAACTTTTCAAAGCCACTATAGAAAGTCAGAAAGGCTTTCAAATTTGGAGTTATATATGGTCCAAACTAACTCAAGTAAGCATGCCATTAAATATGTTTCCTTATTATTCAACTGGAATATATGCTGAGCAAAGCCTGTTTAAGCAATGGATTGAGAAGTGTGTCAGAGTGAAAGGGAGAGGTAGTACTTACTTTAAGTAAGTACTTCATTAGGAAATTTAGGAGTAATGAATGGAACACTGAATAGTGTAGACATTGAATCCATTTGGGATAAATTACCGCTGATGGGCAGTGATGTGATTAAAGCCTTTCTATAGGGAAATGAAAGAGTGCAGGTTTTAGTACATAACCAAGCAGAATTAGTGCTCCTTTAAAAAGCTAGGTCCTCATTAGTTTCAAATACTATACTATACTATGTGCTGATATTAAAACACAGTATTTCAAGTATTAGTAGAAGCAAAGATGAACAAATTAAGCATAGAAAGGTCCACCATCCTAAACTGTATATTAGAAGATTGCATACCATTAAGTGTACACATCGTGATCTGCGTAGAGTTGTATTGCAGATACATGAAAGAACCATCAATAAACTGATAACCCTGGGACGGGTAAAATTCACAGTTGGTGGAAACCAGGGATTCCTCAACTGCAAGAATATATTAATAGCCAAAATACTATATGTGTGTGTTATATGCAAACATGCACCAATTGTCAGGGAGCTGACAGGGTAGTTTCAGAAATGTACTACAATGGCATTCTTACTCTAGATTAAGAGCAGCAAATACTCACCACAACAAATTATTCTGATTCAAAAATCAACCTCTTATGTCTGGAAAAGCATGTATCGTGTTGTTCTTCAGAGTAAGACCACATTTTGGAGTTGAAAAACACATTTTACGAGCAGTTTTGTGTTCGCTACCTGCTATCAACAGGTTTTGGGTATACAACCAAACATCATTCTCCAATTAAAATGACTGAAAATAACACATAGACCTCCAGTGGCTGACAACTTCTACTTTAGCAGGAGCAGCAGGAGCTGAATGGAAGTTATGGAAAAAAGCTTTTACTTAGGAATTAGTAGTAAATCAATCAGTGACAGAGTCTCAACAAAACAAGAAGAAAATTGAATATAATCAGCAAGAAATCACAATATGGGCATCAGAGATTAAGATAGTATCTAGTAATTCTTGGTCAGACAGGCTATTTTACAGTCCTAAAACATCTGATCTGTTACATGTAATATTTCACCCGTTATTGAACCATTAGCAATGCAGGTGATGGTATCATTATGTACTATAATAGTAATCTGTTACATATATAACCACATATCTATGTTATGTCAAGGTTATCTTCAACAAGGCATTGAAAAATAAATACTTGATGAGGAAAACCCATGTTTCTTAAGTGGACAGTGGTTGTATGCAGTCTGGAAAGGGAACAGTTTGACCAACCGCACTTACAAGGCAATTGAGACTTGAACAGGTTACCATCAAGGAGAGAATTGTTGTAGCCTAAAGAGAATCAAGTAAATCTGACCACGTACCAGTAACATTGCCATAAGTACACAGATATTAATAACGCATGGGTGAAAAACTATTATGTATGTACATACCTATATTCTTCTAAACAGTGCTGGGAATTTTCAGGAACCCTAAAACAAGCATGCACCTGTGATGAGTCACTGACCCTAGAACAAAAAAGCACTGCAATGCGCTGAGACTATCAGGAAGCCACATCTGGAAAATACTGTCAGGATATTAAGCGATGATCAGCTCTGTCTGAGCAAACACTGTTTATGCTGTCAAGAACTATTTTCTTGCTGACTGCTGAAGATAAACAGGCACCTTCTGTTGGACACCCAGTCAGTCATTGTTTAGGGGGTCACATAACTGGGCCATGTATAGAATCCACTGAAGCTGCCCCCTGCTAACTGCGTAGGTGGAGCCCTCTTTAGACAGTGCCTTTCCGCAACTGCAGCAACCACCACTAGCTGTGCAGACACCTTGGCTTCAGAGGATGGTATGCAGAACTGAGCACTCTGGTAGCCTGCACTGCTACGTAGGCAAGTATTGTTTTATTGCCATTAAAGGGAAGCATAATATGCACATCTGGCCTGGTTTCCCACCCTTGAGGCCTGATTGCAATTTGGATGCTACAGTTCTAGGAACTAAGGATGGAATAAATCCCCCTATGGAAGTATTGCCAGCAACTGGAGAGAACTAGCACTGACTGCATTGACTAGCACAGGGTGGACACCTGCCTTTAGGATGGCTAGTTAGTGGGATTCCCCTCATTCTAGCAAGCTGGGAAGTATTTTTTCCATTTGCACATGGTATCACTAGATTTCTCTACTCCTTTACAAATGAAAGACAAAAACATGTATTGATTAAACACTATTGCCTTTTGCTATTCAACAGTTTCTCCCTCCATGTAGCAATGGGTACCAATTACATTTTATATTCTTCCTAATACCCTTCAGAAGGTATTCTTTTTGTCCTCAGACTTTCCAGTCACATTTGTTCTGATGTCTTTCTCTCTCCTTAACGACATACCATTTTTCATAATCTGTAATTTACACTCACTAATACTGGCATTTTAGTTTTTCCTTCCTTTAATTTCTTCCTTAATTTTTCCTTCACTTTTTTCTTTCACTCACCACCGAATAAAAATGGATGGTCAAATGACGCTGTTTCCTCACTTGATTATGGAATTATTCTAGCAATGAGTTTAATTCACAAATTCAGGGTTTTTTTCTTCTCAACCCAGTTTATCTCATAACTTTTCTCAACTTTGGAAATTAATTTGATGTTTGCAGCATATATAAGAAAGAATTAAAGAGTATATAAAGCTGACTGAGACTGTCTTCTCTTAATTCATGATGAATATAATAAGGTCACTGGTCCTAAGGTAACCATCAACTTCCAGTCCAGGGATTATTCATTCATCTTTAACTGTCACATTGGAGTTCAAAATAGACATCTGAATAAGAAATTAAGTAACTCCTCCCAACTATATGGGATCAGACACAGGATTTCACTTACATCATAATTAAGATTAGTTACTGCATGTAAACAGACCGGTAGGTGATGGGCTCTGGCTCTCACTTCAGTCAAGTGAAGCTTTCTCACAGAAATTGCCTGAAATATATCATGTTTGCTATGAGAGATCTACTGAACTGCAGGAAATCCAACTCATAGAAACAATGGCCTTTCCTGGAAGAGGAAAAGCTGCCCAGAATAATATTATTGTAAGTAAAACAATGCTTTACACTTCTGAAAGGTCTTGCACCTTTGGAGCTGAGGCTAGTAGGAAAAAGAAGCAGAAGTTTTTTGAGGAATTTTATAGGAGGCGTGTAAAAGGCAGTCAGCTCAGAGAGATCAAAGGCCTTCAAATTAAATCCTAAAAGGCAGGACTGAAGTGTAGCAAGTCAGATATACTCAAGTGAGATAGAAATGACTAGCTAAATTATTTAACAGTATGAGTAATGTTTCGACTTTGTGCTGCCACTTTTTATGGCATCTAAATCAATTTATTTCTCTAAATAGATCCTGGTGCTTTGCTGCAGTAACTGGAGATTACTTTCACCTCTTCAACTCAATCAGTAAAAAATGAAATTAGCTTTATCACTTATAAGTTTCAGTAAATTATGTAATTAAGGGAGAATAAATTATTTGAAACTATGAAAGGGCCAAAGCTATGTTCACGTCTGAAAAACAACAGAATCACTTAGAACTCTGTACCTTTAAAATAAGGCAGGTTATTCCGTTTTTCCTGTGGTCTTAAATACAGCTTTCATTATTCACAGAAGAGTCAGCTCTAACTTTCATCACTGAAACCCAGCCTCCCCAATGACTTTATTTCCCAGTACACCAACATCAGTTAGGAATGTGCTTTTTACATCACAAAGGTGTATTGTCACTGTCCATAAGGTGGGACTTTATTCTTCTTCCTACGGAGAAGCACCTTATGCTGTCTTATCCACATCGGTACCACACAGGGCTTTGACAGAAGAGCGCTAATGAATCATACCAAAGCACTTTAAGATAATCTGTCTCAGAACTGTCTCCTGCCATCTGCCAGAGGCTATTTCCCTCAGAGAGGAGTTGGCAGAGGGGAGATATGTGCCCATACTGCAGCTCCTGCAGAGCAAATCCTTAAACTGTCAACACAGGCGAGCTGGAGTTACAACACCAGACTGCAAAAGGAAGGCGCTGAAGAGTGGTTACTTCTGCCAGCTTTGCAGCAGGGCAGCAACCATTGGCAGGGCTGGGCCAGCCAGCAGGGATATGGTATTATCAATACCGGCCACCGCCAGATACAGCCCACATTTCCCTTGAGGCTGTACATCATAACATTGCAGTTACAGGAAAACAAACTTGTATGAGTACACAAGTCCCTGAACTGCATGAAAAGGCATGCTGAATGACTGGGCCCAAAGGCAGTTATAATTGCCTTTGATAAGGAAAAGCACAGCTAGGAGAGGAGAGCCTACCAGAGGCTGCCACAGAGATTTGGAAGGGCCTGAGCAACGCTGACTCAGGGCCTCTGCTGTTTCGCACAGCTGATGTGTACATGCGATGGGCACACTCCTGTCATATTGAATGAGTTAGTTCAGGCTCACTGTGCACGTGTGCACACCTTTGTAGAGCAGCTGTACAGCATGTGTGCAGTAGCTGGCATTTGTTTATCAACTGTCAAAGCTGCCAAGCATCTGGAAGAGCAACTGACCTGAGAAGAAGGAAAAGTCATTTGCTAGCTCTTCACAGGGGAGATGGGATTTGCCCACAAAATATAGAAAATCCAGCATTTTACTGAACCAAGCACTATCTGAAGGAGCTTGAGAATCCCTTCAGATTGCAGATTTGGACCCTGGGACCCACCAAGGCAGCAGTGAAAATCATACTCCTAGTATCCCAAGAGTGACTGGGTCAATGAACTGGTTCACAGGCCCAGAGATTCATGTGTGGCTGAGGCAGAAAAAATACAGAGACCTCTTGTTATGACAGCCCTCCTGATACTGATATCTTGGTTGAGTTGATCGAGCATCATTTCTAAAAGTGTGATGGCAACTAATAAAGTGTTGCCAACTGTGGAATAATTTTCATGTGCTCATAGGAAAGTACCACTGCTGCCTCCTGCCTGAATACTCTGGTGACATAAAGAATATGGCATGCACATGAACAGCTCTGTTTGCTGGTGTTGCAAATGTCAGCAGATATGAGATAACATTTACTCCATAATCATACCTGAAATACACATCTCTCAGGTCTTCCCAAAAGTAAAACAGGACTAGTCATATTATTGCTAAAATGCACATGCAGATTCACTTACCTTGACCAGCATGTGTCCTCATCAAAACAGGGAAACCAACATGATACCCTAGCACTGTAAATGTTTCTTTTCTAGGTCAACTAATGTATTTATAGTATGTTTGTTTAAGCAACCTAACATTCTTGTGTATACAGAGCAATATTTTTTTCAATTGGCAAGACCATTTTAGGCACACTACTTCTAAAAACACATTTTCATTTGAAGAATAATAAAACATTGTAAAAGAGTGCATAAAATACAATCTAAGAGAATTTACATATCAGCAATGTAAGTCAAAAATGTGACTGGTCAGCTTTTAGCATACTTTCCCAGAAACAGAGAAGAAGAATGCAAATGCAGGGAACAGCTTGAAAGACAGATGAATTTATTTTAGAATGGGAGCTTCATGCAAGACTGAACTTAGATTGTGCTAATGCTACTGGCATTTGACAGAAGATTACAGTGATGGCTTGTTCACATGGAAAATTATGGCAATAAAAGGTAGGCTGTGATTCTAAAGTGCTACAATGACATTAACATAATTTCATATGTGGACAATTTTATTTCATTATCAGAGGGCTTTTTTCCAGTATTGGCATTAATTTTTTCAGAGCTGATTTCAGCTGGACCAGAAAAAGCCACTCTCATACTGGAATATGCATCTACATAGAGAGTTATAATAGTATAGTTATGTTAGCTTTATTATGCCTCTAATTTCCCAAGGAGACATTTAGAATGGAAAATAGTTGTTTTGGTTGCCATTAACTTTTATGATATTAACTGTGACTACAGAATGGGTATAATGGGTGACATCCGTCTACCTTTGCAGCTGAGTAACCTGTGAATTTATATACCCCTTTTGCTTGTTTTTAACGCTTTCTTCAGCTGAAATCCAAATAATAGGTTTTTCTAATTTTAAAAGACACAATTTTTAACATCTCTAAGAAGAAATCAATGAATGTGTAAGTTTTGAATAATTTCCTCCCTAATGAACTACTGTACAGATATATAGTTTACTCTTTTTCCCAGTCAGTGATCCTTGGCAATAGATATCTAAAAATTTCAAGGATACTATCCAAGTGACAGATGACAGATAAATTACAGTAAGGCAGATAAATGACCTCTGTTAGTCTCACATTGGTAGAAAGACCAATGTTCAAAGTTGGGACGTTTCCTGTATTCAGTCCTACTCATCTTTCACCTGATGAATTATTATTCTAGACTTTTCTTAGCCCAGTTCTGTAGGCACCTGGAGATATAAAATATGCTACCCATCCACTTATCATCTGAGCATAATTATCTGTATTATACTGTTATAAAACTGACAAACAAAACAATAAAAAATTAACACTGTAGCATTTTTATTTCATATAAATACAATAAAAATCACAAAATACTTCCATCATTATTCCTAACTCAGTCACAACATCTGCGATTTTAAACTCTTACCCATCACTGTCATAGCTAAACAACTTCCACTTGTAACACTGATTCCCAGTGATGAAGAACCTTAGTGGGTTTCATGGAGTAGCTCATTTCCCTGTTTTCATGATACATAATCTACCCTTACAACAGCATATTTTTGTTACTAGTATTTTGAATACAAGAGGACTGGGTTAATCAGGAGGGAGAAGTTGCACTGTAAGCAGATGTGGAAGCTTCATGAATAAGAAAAATTGCATTTGATCCTGAGGCTGTCCAACTTCCCAATTTTCTCTTCTGATTTGTGGACTGCATTGCCCCAGAGGAGATCAACTGTCTTAGTAGTTCACAGACTGAAATTCGCCTTTAATGTAGTTGAGTCTTGGTTCTTTAATCATTTTAGAGATTAGACCCAAAGCCTTCAGCCAACATTAGAAGTATTCTGGGACTAACTGAAGGACTTGAACACTGACTTGACATATTCACAGAAGACTAACACCACTGAGGAATTGAGCAGTAATATTTTGTACCAGGAAGAAAACAGGCACTACCTACACATCTCAGGGAATCAACTTTAACACGGACAGCATTTCAGTGTATTGCAATGGGCCACAGCCAGGACCCGCTGGATTCTGCAAAACATATTCCACACCTCTACTCAGTTCAGACTCTTATCTTTATGTTCAGTGCTCATAGTAATGCTCTTTTTCGAATGATTATTTTACTTTTCTGCCTTCATCTGATCCTCAGTCCATTCAGCATAAGAGATCTCCCTCTATTAAAAATAGCTCCCAAAGGATAAGGTGATTAATCCCTATGAGCTCACAGTTCTCCACTGATATTTTTCTTGTTCTAACGATTTGCATTATCTTGAGAACATAGTGTTGCCATGCATTAATAAAGCAACAAGGAATGAGAGCATATTGGCATTCCAATAAACAGATACGAAGACTAAATATTATAGTTCAATATATAAAAGAATTAAATAATAGGAGTCTTTGGGGGAAAAAAAAGACATATGATGTGAGCAAATAAACGTATTAGTCCTACAGGGGAAGAAATAGGCTACCGGAGCCAAAGAAGGAATAAATTTTGGCCTGAATCGTGCAGTTTGTTCTGTGCCTACTCAACATGGCTTTTGCTATTGAGTTCAACAGGGTCAGGATTTCACAGAATGTTTAACCCTCTCTGTGATGCATAGTGAGAAAAAATTACTTTCTCTTCCTTTTACATGTGGGATCCATTTTGGCTGCTTTTTAAAGAATGTTTATCTCTGTGAGCTCATCTTACCTACAGAGCCTCTGTTGATACCACAATTTAAGCACAGTCATTCTGGCAAAGCAGACTGGTAGAGATGGAGGGTGCATTCGCTGATGATGAGTTTTCTGCCACTTGGTTGTTTCCTTCCCCTGCAAGATTAATCAAGCCAACAAAAGCTCTCTTCTGCAGCACAGCTCTATCAGCAAGGGAATGTGATTATTTTCACACTTGCAGCTGAAATAACTCTGCTGGCAAAACTCCATGGTGGAGGTCAAATCTCAGAAACAGCTGAGGAAGACTGTATGATTGATAATAAATAATGCATGGTCTGAAAGCCATTGCAAGTTATTTGGTTTGTTGAATTTAACAGGACATAGCTGTCCCATGACAGGTCTTCACTCTTCCTGATAACCCAGTTACTGTGCACTGTGCATAACAGTGCCATGTAGTAACAAAGTAGAAACCATTATAATGAGTTAATACAGTACCATTTGCACAGCATGCATTTATGATTGCAGCCAGTTTTCTCTAAGCTGCCAAACAGAAATCTCACAGTTGTAATCAAGCTTACTATTCACATTATAAGCACTGTCTCAGCAGTCTCTCATGTGTACAAGTTTGGCAGTACTGCTTCAACTCCTTTCCCATAGGCACCTCTATCCAGGTTCTGCAGACAGAGTTGTGGTCCAGAGAGACTGGATACAACTCATCTCTAAGCTGGAAGCTATGTCAAGGTATTGTCAAGGGGCAAAGCTTATAAACCCAGTGAGAGTATATCAGCTACACATCAGCATGGCTTCTGGTTGACAGAATGTGACAAGAGTGAGTTCATACTTGCCTGTAAAAGATTGTAAGGATGTCTAAATCTCTGGAGAATGGCATGCTAACTGAAACTTTCCCAATATACTTTGACTATTCAGGATATAATAAAAATCAGGGGGTCTGCCAGACAACTGGGTAATTCTTTGCATATTTTGAGATTCACTGAAATACAAGCAGCTGAAATAAAGTCTACTATACATAGGCCATACAGGCTATTATAACACCTTGTTTTCTGAGGGCTTAAAATTATGCCAAACTTTAATTGCTTAAATTGAAATTTTCCCATATCTGGTGTTTGTGCAATGTGATTTTCTTTGGAAAATTTCAACCTTATTGATTCAGACTTTTTTGCTAATAAAGCTAGGGAATCACATTATCTTGTCCATTTTAAAAACCAGTCCTGTTAGACTTTTCATTGACTGTTCTGTTGCCTCCATCTTTTCCTGTACGAACTTGACATTTATTTAGGGGTTAATTCCTATGTCAGAGAAATCTTTTGCAACCCAGTGAAAATCTGTCCAATTGGCCAGTAAGAGAAAATAATCTTAGATTGCACATACTAGTAAAGCCTCTTTAGAAAACTAGCTACAATCCCTGAAGAATCTATCATTCAATAGCAAAGCCTTTTTCAGCTCCTTAGACTGACCAAACTGTGTGTGTGCTATCCACAGGAGATTGTATTTCAGAAAGACTGTGATTGTGTCTTCTGCTGCCCTTGTTTTGGAGTGCAGCCAGGGACTAGAACACAGAGAAGGAAATCTGCCTCCCCTCTATACCTAGGAGGGAATTGGTCTCATCTAGTTTTAGTGATTTAATCTTAGATGTTTGGTCTACAAAAATTATCAAGGCTTACTTTATGAAGACATTACTGAGATTTTTTTCCTTTCTGAAAATCCTAGATATCTGTTTTCAGATGGGGCACCTATTACAGTCTGAAGATAGGTACTTCTCTCCAGTGACTACAAAGAGAACCTACACATATATCTTAGACTGGACATTTAACTTGTAAATACCTACAAAAAAGTAAGATGAATCTTTCTTCAAATGAGCCCTGCTCCTTCTGTGAATTGAATGGGACAGTGATGCTCTAACTAAGGACTATCTCATAACGCAAACATGAGGCTATCCACTGAGATTACAAAGACTCCCTGCTGGCATCTCTGACTTCTGCGATCTTGACACTGTGATCTCAGTAGTCTTTCTCTAACAGTTCTTTTATAGTTAATGTAACTCCTGCTGCTGAGCACATTTGCCTTCTGATTACTACAATATGTGACCAGTCATAAAAAAAGTTTAAGCTTATATATCCATGAAAGATGCTTTCTTATGCAGAACAGTGCCTTTTTAACCTTTCTTCAGTTACACCGACCTCAGAATTGGGTGCCAAGCATCCCTGTTAGTGGAACAGAGCAGTCATCAACAAAATGCCTTTCCTAGCATCTGTTACTGCTGATCAACTATGTTCTTGGAAAACCAAATCCTCAAAACATCACTGACTGTTATTTAGTCTCTACTGTACAGTACAAATGACATGCAATATGCCCACATTGTAACAGAAACATTTACTCTGAACAGTTTTGTGACTTCAGAATTCTTGCTCAACCTTTGCAATATATTTTACACTGAAAGTAATGCAGAAAAATGAACTTCTACTCTATCTGTAAAGCAGACACAGTAGCTGTATAAGTTTTCCCATGTCAGTGAACTCATTTCCTCCAACTCTGTCTCAAAACAAGTGGGGAAGAAGTAGCTTTCTCTCATGTCAGTGCAGACCTTGACCTCCATATCCAAGCCAGCCAACACAGCTGTGAAAACAGAGATCCACTGGCCATCAGAGAAAAGCCTGCCCATATTTGTCAGGGCCCTGGGTGCACTAAAAGGCCTTAATGGCCCTGACCAGCCTCACCTGGGGCCTCTCCTGCACCACCACCCCCATCCACCCACCCACCCATGGGCCCCCATTTAAGCTCAGGCCTGGGCTTTCACTCCCCTGTTAGAGCTATGTGCTGTATGTAGAAGTCCTGGTTTCCAGCTCAGCAATGCCTGGGCCTGGCTGTGGATGTGGTCCCTGCCCCTGGGACTGGCTTTGCAGCTTGATCTTAGACATGCCTCATTGCTATGGACCCGCTAGACAGCCACTGGATGGTGACTGACCCTGGTTACCATCACTGGGCCTGGGCCTGACCCTCACCAGTTGCCACTGACTTCCTGGCTTGACCTCGAACTTGCCTCATCCCCACAAACTTCCCTGATGATTTAGACTCTTCACTGAACCTAGCTACCACCCCTGGGCCTGCCCCGCTTCCTTGCTCAGGTGCTGTGGGGCTGGGCCCTGGCTGGCAGCAGAATGCCCCTCAGCTCCTGGCTCCCCATCTCTTAGGGTGCAGCCAGCCTTTGCTGCCACCCAACAATATCTTCTATTGGCCTAAAAAAAGACCTTCCTGATGTCAGTAGCCTTTAGCTACTATTGTGTTCAGGTGTAAGTGAGCCAGTAAATTAAATTAATTAAAATGAATGATCTTATCACTTTCTTTAATTATTAACAATTATTATGATTTTATTAAATATCTTTGTCTCCTAGGCTCTTGTGAATAGAGTTCACTTTCTGAGAATCATAGTTTCCAATCAAAAAAGGAGAGGGGGGTGGACAGATTCTAACCCTTGTAGAAGATTAAATATCAGAACCTAAATGCTTGGAAACCATAAGGCAAACAAACCTCTTAGGATATTTTAAAACATAATACATTACCTTTGAAGTTTATCCCATTCTTTTTTACATGAGGAATGATTATTTGTAAGTATTTCTTTCGGAAAATTCTGGACTTGGTTTCCTACTTTAAAAATACTTTATTTTGCTAATCAGGTAATTACTCTTTAGATATTTAATTGACAAACTCAAAAAGCAGGCTTCAGTGATGCAAACAGATTATGTGTTTTTATTTAGACCGTTGCCTGCTTCTCAGTGGAACCTTGAAAAGGAAGAGTGCTACAAGCTGGATGAAATCATCCAAAAGGCATTTGCTCCACAACAGAATATTTGCAAGAGACCAGTAGGAAACAGACCTTTTATGAGGCCAAACTGAAGTCTGCTACACAAATGTGTTTTCTCATCAAGAAAAAGCAAAGAAAAATAGCAGGATGCATAGTAGTTGATTAGAGCAATGTTTTTTGTTAGTTTGAGAAATCTGGTGGGCTATAGGGCTCAAGAGTCCTCTCCTAGCCTGATAGGTGGAAGGTGGTTGCAGTTCTCTGTCCCTAGCCCCAGCTCCAGTTAGTAGCAAAGCTGAGCACACATTCCTGACAGGCATAAACGCACACATGCACACACACTACACAATGCATGCTCATGTGGCTTGTGACACGGATCAATATGGACAGACAGCAGTGCCTTTACCAGCACCCACATAAACACCCACAGCACTCGCACAAACATAAACAGCACAGATAGTATGTTCCTGTTCCTCCCATTCAGCTAATAAGGATTGGAGTCCACTAGTAGAATAAATATACACACAGTATGGGTTTCTCTGATAGCTCAGACTATTCAGTAACTGACCCCAGACCTCATGATCTCCCCAGCTGCTGGCCTATATGGCTGCATTCTATACAATGTAAAGGCAGAGCATGAGAAAGGCTCATCAAGCTAAAAAACACATGCAAGAGGATCACTTCTAGGTTAAGCATGTGCCTATGAATGAAAATAGCTCAAGGAATTCAGTACAGTAGTCCTCTGTGTTACTGTCTGCTTGAGTTTCTTCTTTATTCCGCCTGCATTTTGAGTTGCCAGTTTGGAGCTATAAAGCGCTAACCTTAAGATCACCTTCCTTTTCACGTATTACAGGAAATGAGACATAAAAATAAATGTTTGAACAAACTCTTCAGTTTAAAAAGCAGGTGGGGCTATCTATCACATTAGGATGTCACTCACTCATATTTGTTGCACAGCAAGAGAGGCTGCTGACTCTCATTACGTGTTTTCAGGGTTATCTACATATGTACTGTCCAAAATCAAGCAAGGCTGAACGTATTGCTGCTTAGCAATGGTTGCTGCTTAGGCCAACAGTTTAAAAGAAAAAATATATTGATCTGGTTTTTAAAATCATAGAAGAATAAAAATATCTGAAAGTCATCTTGGACAGAAAACTGCTAGATGTCACTTTGAACCAAATGTTGCTGTGTTTGTTTCTTACTGTGTTTTTTTGTAGAAAAAAATCTTAATTTTGCATTTTAATTTATCATTAATACTGCTAAGAATGAACTTCATTGGGTGTGGAATAAACATAATACTATGCCCCAATCACAGTCTCTGAGCCTCATCAGAGACATGCTGGGGATAGCATCTTGGCAAACACATTAGCAGTTTCTTGTTTCAATCAAGTTTGTCCTGTCCTGAGTTGCCAAGTGCATTATAACAAAGAGAAGAAACCCTTGTAACTGTTCTTCCCCATTTATTAAATTTTGTACTGAATACACTGTCTTTGTTTTGCAGCAAGTAAAGGCCAATGGAGTATAAAAATGCTTGAGCTGAAAAAAATTCATTAGTCAGTGCTAGACATAGATTGGCATCATTACTTTCTTCAAAATTGCCATACTGTAACTGTAAGTGACAAAACAGGGATGCAGCCAGCCTGTTCCTTTTGATTTTCTCTATATTATGCAGGGCGGGAAACCACAACTTTACTTTTGAAGAACTCAGAAATATTCAGGGATCTGAATATACTGACTTCCTGTCAGTAGGATCTCTAACCTTAACATTAAAATAATTATGATGGGTGACTATTGTGCTACAACACTTCTGAAACCTCTGTTGTTTGTCTGTCTCATAAATTTGCCCACACCATTGAACCTCAGAGGTCTTTTCCATGAGCTGAGGAGGTAAAAACTCGCTGCTGCCATTATGGGTGAGGTCCTGATGAGCATCAGAGCTGGAATAAGGTAGGGGAATGGGGAGGATGGACCAGATGGTCAGAAGTGGGGAAGGGTGGAAGGAAGAAAGAGGGAGAAAGGAGGCTGAGGTAAGGAAAAAGTCAGGGAGGAGAGGGGAAACTGGAAGAAGAGGGAAGTAACCTCTCCTCCTTTCAGTCACAGCAAGTAATTCGATCAGCTCAGCTGCCCATGGAACCACATCTTAATTTTTAAGTCTCGAAGTCTGAAAACATTGGTCAATCGATATTATTAGATAGATGTTTTCCAAAGTGCTCTTAATCTACAGATCTTAAGGAACACTGTGAGACAAATTCTGAGCCAAAATATAAGTCATAAACTTTGTAAGAACAAATATTTGCACACTTAAGACCAATACAAGAGATTAGCATTTTTTGTAAAGCATATATAAATTCAATTAAAAACAACAGCTTTCTGTGGGTTTTATAGAAAGCCAAAAGACAAGTTGAGAAGAAACAGATCAGTTCATTTATTTTTGTTGTGTGGCACAAAATGAACACAAGGATAAATAATTGAAGAGAATTAATAATTTTAACATCTTCCATTGCAATAATTTTAAAAGCCATCTGTAACACAAATACAATTTTTCTTTTGAATAATATAAATTTTAACCTGATATTGGCCTTTTAACAAGTTTTCGGAGCTAATTATTTGCATGACTTAAACTGAAATCATTAGCTGAAAGCAACTATGCTATAAATTCATAGCGTTCCCAGAATAAATCAAAGATGTTTTATATTATTTTAAACAGTTAATACAAAAGTTCTCATGAATTTCTCATATTTGGAAAGAAGCAAATACATTGACTTTGAATCGATATTCAGCTGCAAAATAAATTACCTCCTATTTGCATACTTCAGAATCTTTTATTTAATGATCAGCATATGCATGATTATTTAAAGGAAAGCAATAATATGAAACACTAATAGGAGCTATTTTTAACATGAACACTGAATATGAAATCAGGAAATAGAATTTTTTTACACTATCATCTGTTTGTTTAATGGAGTTTCAAAAGACACTAACTCAGATAGCAATACAAAACTATTTGTTTTCCAACCAAACCTGAATTTGTCCCAATATGTTGCATTGTTGGTGACATAATGCAATATAACTGCAACTTTGGAAGCATGCAAATGCCTGTTTACTTGGCCTGAATCAGACTCTCTAACAAATCCTAAAACTGAAAGCTCCTAATAAATGAGTAACATTGTATTGATCATTCACCATTTTAAATCTGATTTCAAGGACATACTCAGAGTGTTGTGTTAGTAAAAATTATACTGTAGGACAAATATGTAATCTTTTTCGTATCATGAATTCAGTAAAATCATAACTATCAGGAAGAAAAATATAATTTTGATCCCCTTAGTTTGCCTGAGTCACTTTTTTAAACTCTCTTCCTCCTAAAGCCCTTTCTTCTGTCTCCTTAGCTTCTAAGACTAGATACAATAACTGGCTTCTATGACAATACAAACTTTTCTGACATTTTTCCTTGGGGTAGTACAAATGGGGTGGTTTTTCTGATATGCTAGATAAAATGCCTTTGCTAACACATTTGAACTATACCTCGCTTTCTGTTAGAAAAGTTTGATACTTTACTATCCCTGAGTTTGAAATGGTCACTTCACAGCTGAAACATAACAACGGACAATGTGTATACTGCTAGATGATTGCAAAGCAAAATAAAATGGGTTGGCACAATACTGCCACTGAATGTTTATATACACTTGTTTAACTTGGCATTGCAACAGATAAGAAAAGCGTGTACAATAAACCACCACAGTTGAGCAAAGGGAATGATATGTAACAACAAAGGGCTGGGAAAATGTAGTTGTTCCTCTTGGAGACTGCAAATGGAAATCATCTAGATCCAGAAAGTCCTTTCTTGTCAGGGAAACTTAAAGCCAACAAGCAGAAAGCCCCTACTGTAGAATGCAGTGAAGTCTAAGTGCTTTTAGGAACTGTTCATAAATTTAACTAGCAATCTAATCAATCAGGATTCTACATAACTTAACAGCTGAAGATGTGCAATATTACATAGCTTTATCATATATCCCTGTAACAGTTTTTTCACAAAGCTTCTCTTAAGACCTCGCTTAACGCAAGATGCAATGGCATTAAAGAGTGATTAGGCTGTCTTCAAATAATCTGTAAACCTTCCCTTCTAACAGGAGAGCAGACATATCAGAAAAAAATGTCACCTTCTTTCATAAGACATTTTTCTGATACACAAGTTCTTCACAAACAGTCAACAGACAAAGAATTTAATCTTGCCAATCACATCTAGGTCAGAATTCTGTTTAATAAAATAGAGACCAAATAAGATTTAAATGGAAAGATTCTTACAATTAAGAAAATTCTAGATGCCAAATAAAGACCAAGAGGAAGCTAAAACACTAAGGACTCTCCAGGCTCTCCCAAGCATGTATGTATCTGTTGTCATAAACAGCTGAAATCCTACTGTTTGCTGGATTATCAATCAAAAAAATGTATTACAACTATAGATCTGAATAATAATTATTTCAGCGTGAACTATCAGCTTTTCTTTTTCTTCCTAGCAGAGGAAAGTAAGTATCTGGAAACATTTGAGAAAGATGATGTACATATCTCAGCTAATGTGCTGTTTTCTTGTTGTGTTGTTATGTATAAATCCCATTTTTCATTAAAGGATGCCTATAGCCACTTTTTTTTAAGAAAGTAATGTTTCTTTTGTATATGCTTACACAAGCTGTTGCCAAATCATGCTGTATATCTCAGAGACAATTTTTTGTTTGCAGAATAGGCATTAGTGATGACTTGCTCCTAAATTCAAACTTGAAAAGATCAGCACAGTGTAGGGCCCTTAATGTTGCCTTTTATTGCAGACTGCTTTATGCAAACCCTCAAATCTGGCCAGACCTGCAGGCAGGAAGTGGTACATATAGGATGACATATAGGATGAATACTTGTGGAACCAAAATTTCCTCATCAGGAAAACTAAGATCCTGATCTATGTAAGGAACTTACACCAGCAGTTCACAGCCAAATATCAAGCTTAAAATAACGCTATTAGTGTTCTTTCAATAAGAACAAGAGTTAGATTGTATTGTTTGGCAATTCGGATCTCAGGCTGTTGGTAGACTTGTTGGTTGGGTTACTGGAGATTGCCAGGCTACAGTAACCTAGCCGGTTTTAAAGTTGTAAATATTCTTAAAATTTTTGTGGAGTGTGAATATTTGGAATTCTTGAATCATAAAGTATTATTTAGATACAATCCTTCTTTCAAAAAGAGCTTTGAGGTTTATTGGTAGAAACTTCAAAGAACCTGATAAGACTTCAAAAGATCATCTAGTAATCCTAATCCTCTTGCCCCAATTCAGGGTCAACAATGCTGTCATTCCTGATGCTGTCTGTCTATCCTATTCTTAAAAAGTATCCGTGATGGAGAATTTACAACCTGTCCGTGCAATGAATGCTGCTGTTTTGTTAAGCTTACCAACAGAAAGAATTTCCCAATATCTCTTTTGCTGCTGTTTCTGTCCACCAAGCACCTGGAGAATAGATCACTCCCTTTTTTGCAAGAACCTCTATTTATTTCATGACTGCCATCATTCTCCCTTCAGTTTTTTCCTCTGCAGACTAAGCAGCCCCAGCTCTTTCAGTCTTTCCTGGTAAGCCATCCTTTTTAGATCTCTGCTCGTTTTCACAGATCTTCTCTAACCTATCTCCAACTGGCCTACATCTTTCTTGAGAAACTGAACACAATACTCCAGCAGAGTCCTTAACAGTGATGAGAAGAACACAAAAGCGATTTGTTATGTCCTTCACACTGTAGTGTTTTTAAGTCCCAATATGAATTTCACTTTAGTCACACATTCAATATCCCTCACCCCTCCCCAGATCCTCCTCTGAAGAACCATTATATAATGCCATGCCATGTTTGTGCAGGTGATTATTCCTGCCTAAGTATAGTATTTTTCATTTGTTTCTGTGCCATCTCACCCTATATTTTTCAGTTTATCAAGATTATTGTTCATTCTTATCCTGTCCTCAAGCATACTTGCAATTTCTCCACATATTATCTAAAAATGTAGTAGGCATATTTTCCTTTTCATCACTTACTGAATGGAACTGGGCTCTGGGCAAATCCACCAGAAGTTTTTTTGACAGTAAGACATTTATAACAACTCTCCACATATCTCTTGCTTTAACTCTTCATTAAGTAGTAGAAAGACCATTCCTAGGTGTTCCTTTAATCATTAACATGTTTATAAAATGATTTCTTGTTATTCTTTATGTTGCTTGCTCTCTGCATATCACTGTCCATAACCTTTCTGATCAGATTCCTCCATGCTCATACTAGTCTTTCATACTCATCTATACTTACCTGACCTCGTTTACAGTTTCTGCATACCTCTTTCTTGTCTTTCAGAGCTCCTGATTTAGGTAAGCTAATTTCTTACTAGCTCTCCCATCAGCCATGGAGCTGCAAACTGTGGAATGCCTTTCAGAACCACTTGTAGCCCTCACCATTGGATTTAGCTTCAACATGGGTATGACATATAAAAATAAGAGCATGACCTTTCTCAGTGTTGATGGATATTACCAAGTTAAAGTAAGGTGAGAAAAGTGTGTGTCTTTACCAAAAATTAATTTGAATTTTAAATCTACTTTTGCTCCTGCTCCTGACCACAACTCAACTATTTCCTAATATGACTGTTAGCTATGTAGAAACAGGTTAGCATTATCCAAACAGTAATAATGCTCTAGCACCATTCTACAATTTCCTTGGATATCCAGAAACAATAGTTAAGACATTTAAAAATAAACTATGAATGAATCCATGCAACTCCCTAGCTCATTGTAATGCCAAGAAGGATAAGCCTCCAGAGCCAAAGGCAAATGATTACATCACTGACGCTTATACAGAAGCTCAAATGTTGTGATTTCACGCAGACTTGGGTACATCGAAGTGAAAGCCTCTTATTCACTAACCCGCTGATTCACTGGCACAAAGAGTTAGCACTTCTTCCTGTCTCTCGCAACAGTAACAGTCACATTTCTTCTGACTTACTAAAATCCATCTCATTTCTCCTCTTCAACCATTCAGTTAGGCTATTCACAGATAGCTGTGAAACAATTACTAGTTTAAACTGGACAGTGAGTTCAGTGTGGGCACATTTATATGTCAGGCCCCAGGTGCCCTAGGACTCCACAGCCCTTTCTAAGGGCCGGCTCTGAGACAGCGCCATGTGGCCAGGCCCAGCTGCAGGGAGCAGGAGCTATGGGAGCTTTGTGGGGACCTCCGCCCCGGACTGGAGAGCGGTGCCAGGGCCCCAGGCCTTGCCCTTGGGCCCTGCCCCAGCCACGCCAGCGGTACGCCAGTGCCAGCCTTGCGTCCCGCCACTGCCCCCTCCACCGGGGCCCCTGGCTTGGCCTCAGAGCCGCCCCATCCCTGCAGCTGTGCCTGTCAGGCTGGGCTGCGGCAGGCCCCAGTCGCCCTCCCTGGCCCAGCTCTGCTAGCCACCTCTGGGTGCTGTGGGATGGGCCCGGGAGGGGGCCCTTCCCCAATGGCCCTGCTGTGCCCACTGCTCCGCCTCCCAGGCCTTGCCAGCAGCAGCGAGCCCACTGCAGCCTGATACTGTAAATCAGGCCTGCACCCTAGTACTGCACCTAGATCTGTTCTGCATTTACTTTGTTCTTCATATCTGTCTCGTCTCTTTTACTCAAAATATGTACAATAACATTCAAAACACAAGACCTGAACCAGTCCTTCTATGTTTCAGGTAGAACCATGCTTACAGTCCTTAACCCTGCAAAACTCATCTACAAGGAGCTGGTCTAGAGACAGAATCACAGAGTGGTTGAGGTTGGCAGGGACCTCTGGGAGTTGACTACTCCAATGCCCTGCTCAGAGCAGGGTCAAGCGAGAGCAGGTCGCTCAGGGCTGTGCCCAGTCAGGTTTTGAATATCTCCAAGCAGGAAGACTCCACAACCTCTCTGGGCAACCTGGAGCAATGTTCAATTACCTTCACAGTAAACTCAGTCACTTTCACAGTAAAATGTTTCTTCTTATGTATAAATGCAATTTCCTGTGTTTCAGTTTGTGCCCATTGCCTCTTGCACTGTCACTGGGCACCACTGAGAAGAGTCTAGCCCCATCCTCTTGACACCCTCCCACCAGATATTTATGCATATTGCTAAAATCCCCCCTTGAGCCTTCTCTTCTCCAAGCTGAATAGTCCCAACTCTCTCAGCCTCTCTTCATATGAGAGATGCTCTAGTCCCTTAATCATCTTTGTGGCCCTTCATTGGACTCACTCCAGCAGCTCCATGTCTCCCTTGTATTGGGGAGCCCAGAACTGGAGCCAGAACTCTAGATGTGGCCTCACCAGAGCTGAGGAGAGGTAAGGATTACTTCCCTTGACCTGCTGGCAACGCACTTCCTAACGTACCCCAGGATGCCACTGGCCTTCTTTGCCTCAAGGGTGCATTGCTGGCCTATGGTCAACTTGATGTCCACCTGGACTCCAGGTCCTTCTCTGCAGAGCTGCTTTCCAGCAGGTCAGCCCCCAGCCTGTACTGGTGCATGGAATTATTCCCCCCCAGGTGCAGGACTTGGCATTTTTCTTCGTTGAATTTCATGAGACTCCTGTTGGTCCATTTCTCCAGCCTGTCAAAGTCCCTCTGAATGGCAGCGCAACCATCAGCTGCAGCAACCACGCCTTCCAAAAGACTTACTCTCCTGTCCAAAGAAAAAAAGGTCTTCGAACCAGGTCTCTGTTTTAACAGAATTATGGTACAACCATTGAGTAGATGATTTTGTCACTGTTAGGTTGCAAATTCAAGACTTTATGTACTTGGAAGACTGTGAGGAATATATACAGTTCTCCTTACGATTTTGTTAACAACCAGAATGCATGTAGTACTGCATTTTATAACATTGCGTCAGTGGAATTCTGACAGCATGAAGCAAAAAAGTGCTAAACAAGTCAATTCCTACTCATTTAAATTTATGTTGGACTTTACACTTGGGATACTTGCCTTTTTTGTATGCATCTTATCTCTATATATGGGTATCAAATATATATTACAAACAGTATAACAAACTTTACGAAAAAAATCCATTGCAAAGTGCTATTTTGTTGAGATGCTCTGAAAAGACACTATAAACCACAGAAAAGAAATCTGAGTTGCTTGTGATGTTTCAGGAATGCTGAAATTGCTACAACAGACTTGTTATACACAGTTGCTTATTCGTTTTTTATATCAAATGGATTTTTAAAAGCTTTGTATGGTGTTATAAAATGAAAAAGTCATTCACCTACTTCCTGTTCCTCCTTTCTAATGCTTGACAGTTGGTAAATATAATCCAGACTCATAGGGCAGAGTCTAGCAGTGTGAATCCAAAATGGTTGATTTTCACAAATAATCATGAGAACTGGAATTTTCCTAACAGCTGACAGATTATGTTTTAGAACGGGATTATTCTATCAGTTATTTGTTTTTCTTCCGGGATATTAGTCTGAATATCCTTATTTTCTATTCCAGCAAGAAAGCTACTCAGAATTCCTGAATACAAAGTTGCTTATTTTGGTGCCTCAGTAGGAATTTAGGCACATAATCTTCAGTTCCAAAGTTTAAAACTGTCTTAAATAACTTGTAGATTCATGTCATACAATTTTGAGGGTTTTGTGGTTGCTTATGTGTAAGGAAGAACTGCAAAACAGTCAAAGCATTCAGTTTGTCCTGATATTTTTCCCTTTCTTCATTTTTTTCCCAACACCACAGAAAAAAATATAAAAGATAAAATTATAAAAGATAATTATGGCACTTTCATAGATCACATGGATGGAAGCCACAAATAAAAATAAAATAGGCACTATAAAAGCAATGGTATAGGCTTGCATGCAACCTGCTCTCCTTTCTGCAGGTTATAGAACAGCAGTAAAATATGCAATTACTTTATAATATTTGGCTTTGATTAATAGCACACTTCTGTGACCTACAGTGATTCAAGTGAATATCTTCACAGATGCAAAATGATTCTCTCCAAATCACATTATGACCTGAATTCACCAATATTCCAGTCAGTGTCAGGGAAGGGAAAATAGCCCAATAATGTATAATTCATTAATGTGATGTAAATTCACCTAATGCATCAAGCAACTGTTTGGTGAAGCTGATGCGAAGACTTTAACAGGTAGAGCTTCACTGCAGTAGCAACTCTGAACAGAGGCATCCAGCAGGGTTTGGGGTCATTACAAGGCAACACACTTGGCTCCTTGGGAGCACTTCTCATCAGTCCTAGCATTCCAGACCAACCCTCTAGATAAGCAAGAGGCCACTTTAATGGGCTTTAAAGAGGGACTAATGTATCCCTAAGCAGCTGAGAGGAATGCTGCTGCAGTCCAAGATCTCAAGGCAGTGGGACTGGAAGGGAGAAGGAAAGCATCTAACTCTCAGGCAATCTATTGGAGCTTGCTATTATTTTTTATTCATACCATGGAAATTTCTACTGGCACCATTTTAGTAAAAACTTGAGGCTATTTTATTCTGTAGAATATTCTAGCCTAAGACATAGACACTTTCTGAAATTCATACCATTTCCATAAGTCATTTAATAAAATATTATTTAAAAGTTGCAGCTGAGTCATAAAATGCGCTCTTTTTATTTTTATTGTGTTTGAACCTAGTAACTATCTGTATATTGAATTACACTATACAGTTTCATTTTTGAAAATAAATAAATGATTAGATCAGTGAATTATGTGCCTATAATGCAAAATAGAGGTTCTGATGATTCAGACCAAAAGGTAAAGTTTAAATGGATTATATAATTATCTGTATTGCAAAATCAATTACAATCCCATAACTTAAAATATATCTTTTATTCTACATAGATTTGAGTCTTCCCTGATTACCTTCTTCAGAGCACTGAAGATGCTTTTCTGGTCCTAAAAAGTATAATCAACATAAGCAACATAGTGCTTTTCTCACTGATGCTATTGTTACTGGATGGAAAAAAGGAAATTTTACTTTGGTAAAGGACAAGCTGAGCTAAAAGACTGTCAAAGCAGCATATAAAAATTCATCTTTTCACCTTCTGTTTTGAATTGTTATTGGCAAAACTTAAACATCCCTAGAAACAGATGACTCTCAGCACTGGAAAATCATATGCCTTTTGTCATGCTACTTGTGTACTCCTTAACTTGTTGCTGTTGTCTTATCCTTATTCTAGTACTTTTGCTGCAGACAAGGGGCAACTGAAGTGACTTAAAGTAACTTCACAACAATTTTACATTCTTCCAGGACTGAAGCCATCCAGGGACTGCTGCAATTTAGAAATGACTCAGGAACAACCTCCCTTGCCTTTGCAGATGGTTGAAAGTATATGTCACTTACAAAGGTGATAATTCTCAAGAGAGGTGATAATTCTCAAGAGATCAACTTGGTTTACAACAACTTTTCCATGTGGAAAAGGTAAAAAACTGTCATAAGCATGTAAGAACCCATGTTCATTAAATATACTCCATATTGTGACAAATGTAATACAAAATGAAACATGGAATCGATCGAGGACATTCTTTCTTCTCTATGCACAGTCTTTGCTTGTATAATATGTCTCTCTCTGCCTCCTCAGCATTTCAACTCTATGTATTACATTGCTAAGGGTATTTTATTATGGAGCACATAACACAACTTTATTTTATAATTTTCAAAGCCCCTTTCCTCATCTCAACTTTGACTTTTGGACCTGCAGTTTTGAGTTCATAAAAATCCATGCTTTGAAAATTCAAAGCAAGCAAACAAACAAAAATCTTATTATGGAAACAATGTTAAGTTTTCTGTTTAGTTGAACCATTCTTCTGAAGATTTATCTCTTACTGATTCAAGGGACTTGAATCTCTTTTCCTAGATAAATCTGTCAAAACCTTGTCAGGCATATTAATGTAATTTCTTCTGTTTAAATCCTAATGGTCTCAATGTTTATTAGAAAGTGACTATACATATATATATATATATATATATATATATATACACACACACACACACACACCCTATACATATATATGAAAATACTAATTTAATTTTAGGTCTAGGTCCATTAAAGAAGCTGAGACATGTTTGTACTATTGCAAATTCTGTGTCTGATCTTTCTGTTCTGCAAATGTCTATGCAATTGTACTATTACTTCATTTTTTTTCTGCTGATTGTCAGTTATCTGTTAACTTAGAATTTAAGGTAAAAAGTACTAGTATACACTATAGTAATCCACTAAAAATTGAAGCCATAGAGCCTTAAATATGAAGGTAGCAGTAATGTAAACTTCAGAACATGCTACCTTTTGACAGAGTGCTTCACTTCTCTTTTGATGGAATAAATGGTATTTTAGGCTCCCATACCATTTAGATCTCAATCTTTCTTCTGGCAAGCAAGCTCTTATTTTTGTGAATGATTCCCAAATCATTTACAATCATGCCACTGCACCACTGACAACAGCATATTTGAAGAAGTCAGGTAAGGGTTATTAATCCACTATCAATTTTTGAGCAGCCTTATTCTCTTTCAGTACACATCCATTAAAAATTACACAAGCAAAAAATGAAGGTACTAGTCACAACGGAAAACCTTAAGCTAACATACCCATAATTTTCAGTTTAAGGACTGAAAATTCAAGTTAGCGCCAATTTGGGGCAACACAAAAATATCCCTAATTTTTATGTGTAACATTAAGGTTTTAAGGTTCTATCTCCTGAAACATATTTACTAGAGGAGAGAGATCTGAATGTACCAAAAAGCCTAAATCTTCAGGAAATCAAACCTAGTGTGTATAAAGCATAGCGTTAAAAAAGATCCGATTTGCTGCTGGCCCAGAACCCATTTTCAGTGTTACACCTCATCCGTCAAGTGCTTAGCCTCCACCTTTGCTCAGTTTGGGAATATCCTGTCTGATGCATTCAGCTGTAAGGAGATATTAAGGGGGGGGGGGGGGGGCGCGAGAAAAAAGGCATTATTTTTTGTGTCATCTTAGCTTTTCATTAAAAGGGCACAACTACAGAGAGGAAAAAAGTTACTCCCTTACCATGAAAAAATGCTGCATATGTATATAAAAATATATATGTATGTATGTATGTATGTATGTATGTATATATATAAAGAGAGGACGACTTTTATGAGAGGAGACGCCGCAGCCGCGGGTGGCCTTTCAGCTGGGGGGCTTCAGAGGGAAAGCCACGTCGCCCTCCAGCCCGGACCTGAGGCCTCTGGAACGCTAGGGCGGCCGTTGCCCCCAACGGCAGGAATTACCTTCCCGCCGCCTCCTCGCGGAGGAGGAGGGAGCTCCCCGGCCCCGGGGCAGCGGACCCCGGGGGTAACTCGGAAAAGGGACGGAGCGGCAGGCAGCCACGGGGCTGAGGGGCAGCAGGGCCCGCCGAGGGGCGGCAGAAGAAGCCCCCCGCCCGGCACGGCGAGCCGCCACAGCCGCGAGGGCGCTGCCGCCGCTCGCCCCAGCCCCGGAGACGCCCCCTTCCCCCCGCACGGCCCCTAGCGGCCGCGGCGGGGAGGCGCCCGCGGCGCATGCGCGGCGCCGTCGCCTGCCTGCCCAGCGCCGGCGAGCCGCGGCACGCGGAGAGTTCAGGGCAGCCAGCGGGGCGGCGGCCGCGTGGGGCCGGCAGCTCTCGGCCTCTTCCGCCGCTCAGACACCGTCTGCCGGCGTCTCCGTGCCTCGGGCAGGAGCGGTGAGTGCGGAGCAGCGCGGGCGGCGGCGGAGCGCCCCGCCGCGGGCGCTGCTGCCCCGTCCCTCGGGCGGCCGCGCTGGGCGGAGGGGCGCAGCGCAGCCGAGAGAGCGGTGGCAGTAGTGAGCGGGCTGGGCTGGAGGGGCCGTGGGGCACGAGGCGCTCCGGGTGCGGAGCGGCAGCCGGGCTGTGGGAGGTGCCGGGCGGGCGGGCGCTGCCCCGTCACGTAGTTATAGAGGTGCCCATAGATATCCGCGCGAGCGCTATCTCTACGTGGGGTGGGGGCCCCGAGGCTGTGTCCGAGGGGGTGGTTTGCGGGAGGGGGAAGGAGCCCCTCGGAGTTTGGGGAGGGGAGTGCTGGCGGTCCGTGCGGGTCACCGCGACACTTCGCACTGCCCTTAACGTGCGTAGGGCGAGAGAGGGGGCCGGGTGCGCCTGAGGCGGGGGAGTATCGGCGGGAAGGGGGGTGGGGGATGCTGCCGACGCCGTTTTCCGCCCTCCCATCCCCCGCGGGGGTGGGAATTTCCTGTGAAGTAACTTTGCGAAGTCCCCGCTGGGCTGCGCCGCGAGGTGCCGCGGGCTCCTGTGCCGCTGCCTCGCCGGGAGGGTGCGCGGGGGCTGGGGAGGAGGCGGCGGGGCCGTTGGCGGGGCGGCGCTGCGCGAGGGGGCTCGGCTGCCCCCGCTGTGCCAGCCCTGGGCTCCCCGGGCAGGGAGAAAGGGCCCTTTCATCGACCTCCTCCGCCGGACATCTGATGCTGTCTTGTTCGTGGGTGTGTTGTGATGGGGAGGGGAAGGGCAAGTGACATTTTTATCGCGTAAGTTTGGGGTCTGGGGCTCCTCACCAGCCTCACTGTTGCAAGCTGGTTGTCTGGGAGGTAAAGGTGTAATTGGTGGCTGTGTGATGGAGACTGCGAGTGATGAGAGAGGATTAAATCGGAGTGAGAGTCATCAGAAGCCGTCGCTGCCAGGATGAAATGTCTGCTGAGCCTTGTGGAGTTGCAGGGAAAACTTCTCTCAAGGGATTTCTGCTATTTCCAGTTAAACCGGGGGAGAAAATGTTTTGGCTGTATTTAACAAATAAAAAAAATCAGTGGACTTGTTTGCAGGAGATTGATGGTTGTCTCCAAATAAGAGAGCTATTATTTCCAGTGGAGTTAAGAAACAAATAAACAAAATCCACCACCCAAAACCAAAAAGCTCTAACCACTTACACTTTTCATATTCCTGCTAAAAGTGAAAGGAAGTTTTAGCAGAATCACCCAAAGACTCCATCTGTACTAGGCATGCAATAGCTGGGTTTGTCACTGCAGCTGAAACTTTAAGCTGCTGAGTTTGGGTGTGTACACTGAAGCTAAGAGTCTCCAGGGCTCTGATGGACCTCTCCTAGGTCTAACATGGGCAAGACAGCAATCTATTCATGTTCACAGGAAACAAGAGTGTGTGTGGGGGGGGTATAATGTCATCACAATCAGAGCTGGGATTGGCTGCTGCATTGAGCGAGGGATGGAAGAGCTAGCACTTGCTAGGTTTATTGGGAACAAAACCTAGGAGAAACGAACTAGGGAGTTAAGGGGAAGAGACTAAAAGCAAATGAAAACTTGAGGTTCTTACGTGTCTATTGTTGTAGGTAAGTCTGAGGGTGGGAATATTTATGCAGGAGCTAGAGTTCTAGATCAAAATCAGTGCCTTAGATTTATTGTTACTTTTATTTGGCACCATCACTGAAAAATAGCCTTGCTCCTTCTGCACCCTCATTGCTCCACTTTCTGTACCATCCTATCCCTTATGCTGCCATCGTTGTTGGTACAACTGTAGAATGAAGTAAATTGGAGTACTGTCCTCAAGTTCACACTAACCTTTTTATCTCTTTTTTTTTTCCAGTTAACCTAGTTAGTTCTCTGGTCTGGTTCCCTGTACTGCCACAGGAATGCTTATGCTGGCATAAGGAAAGATGTGTAATAGGGCAGGGGAAGGCTTTATTTATGTATAAAGTACTTCTTTTGTATAAATATATATATGTATACACATACCAGTTTAAAAGGATTGTGCAACTGTGATGTTGGGCATTTAGGGTCTGGTGTTGAATGGAGAGTGCCACTGATGAAGTGGTTGTGCTTGAGAGGTGACTAGCAGTCTGAGTAGACATACCCAGTAAAGGTGAGTCTTTGAGAGAAATTCTTACTGGGACAGGAGAGTGATATTAGAATTCAGAGAAGAGGGGGCTTCTATTTGAGAATGAAGTATGGGAACAGTAATGAGATAGACTTCTGTACTTGTCTGTTCAGTCATCTCACTTCAACGTATGTCTAGTCAAGAAAAGTTTACTCTGAAACAGATTAGGATAGAGCCTGGGATTCCTGCGTATCCCCATTCTCTTGGAATTAACAAATATGTGGAAATCCTCAGGCAAAATGTGGATTATCCCTTTCTCCTGCAAGTTCATATAGAGGATTACAGCTAACTAATGCTGCAAGATAACGCATGAGCTCAAATGGCAAAGCATTGCATGGTGAAATTAAGATAACCAGCTCTGGTGGTTTGAGATTGATGGTGTCACTTTTAATAAAATAGTTACTGTAGTTACAGTAACTGTACTAATATTGTCATTTCCAGAAGCAGTTGCAAATGAAAAAGAATAGGATTAAGGCTTTTTACCTAACCTTAATTCACCATCCTTGTACATCTAGGTTGGACTACATTTTTATAGTAAATAATGTGTTGTTTTTTCCCTAAAATTCCTGTTATCCTCAAGTTACTAAAGAAATGAAGTATTTTGGCTTTATACTCGTTCCTTGAGCTGTGGAACCCCAGGACTTATTTCCTGAACATTATTCAAATCTACATTCAAATTCTGCTTTGAATATGGAATTATTAATTTCCTTGTGTGTTCATCTGTTGTGCTTATCACTCTAATAACTCAGTACTTGACAAATGTCAATTCATATTAACAAAAGTCTCCTGAGACAAAGAAATATCATCCATGTGCTCCACAGGAAGCATGAAAGGTAAAACTGTAGAGACCAAATCTGGTACACATAGATTCTGACTTTTTTTTTCTTTTTTCAGGGTACTGAGTTCCATATTCTTACTTACATTCAAAATACAGGGCCAAATAACTTGAATTACTAGCATAAGCCTGTGCTGGTTTTGCAAGTCAAGTACTCAGATTTTGAGGAATGCACCCCTCAAATAAAAGACATGTAGTAGTGCACACTGAAACTATATTCTTAAGAGATTTATTTAGCGTCATGAAGGAACTCTGTGGCAAAAGCAGGGATAGATTATGCTTCAGGACAGTATTCACTTGTTTTAGACTGTGCTTTTGTGAACCTTTCTTGTTTGCTATGCGTTTTTTTTTCTTCCCCCTGTGTGTTTCCTTTCTCCTGTGACCCTCTTTTCTCCCCTTTTGTCCTTCCCACTTCTGTGACCTCCCTCACTTGTGATAGTTACTCTTTCCATACCCAGCTGGTGAGATGGTCACAGAATTAATCAGGTTTAAAAAAATTATGACTTACTACTGGCCCTGGATTGTTTTCTTTACCCAGCTCTTATAAACAGCTGGTTGTGGGGGATATGATGTGACATGACATGCAGTTAGTACCACTTACCCCCAGTGTGAGTGCTGGAAAAAACAAAAACATTTTGTCACTCCATTGCCCTTTTCATTGATCCTGCTAATCTTATTTCTTTAATATCTTTCCATTTGCTCAACAGATAAGGTCTTTTGAGAGTTTTTGGTTTCATGTTCTCAGCTCTGTCTTGAACTGCTTTTTATGCCGACTTACTATTTCTTGAATTCCAACCAACTATATTTCCAGAATACTCACTTTCTCTTCCCCCATCCCTTACTCCCTCTCCCCTCTCACTTTATAAGCAAAAATACTTGCAAATGTGCAGTAGAGAACAATACAGAACTGGCAAGGAAGTGGATTAAATGGCCTAATGTCTAATATCTGTTCTCCTCCTGCCAGCTATTTTCGGTCAAGTTTAGATGTCGGTAACTGTTTGACCTTTTAAAATCTAATCTGACAATACGCAGCCTTTTCCTTGTTTACCTTTGTTCTGTTTGCTGGCTCTCGTTAAGTAAAATTTGATATACGCTTGTGAGGTCCAAAATATGCTTAGCCCTTTCTCTCGTTGTTTCCAACATCTGTTGATGGTACTGATTATCAGAGGATTTGTGCTTTCAGTAAGGTTGCTAAATACCATTATTAAAATAAGCACATTTCAAAAGCAAAGCCTATCTTGAGACTGTGGATTGAAGGAACTGCATACTAACCACTTAAAATCACACCATGTTTTTGATTTTACTGAGGAAACATTTGTTGAAAGTTATTGTATAAATATTTCGGGCTATTTAAGCATAGATTATCACTATGTAAAAGATCTTTAACTTTGGATGTGAGCTATGCATCAGTTGAAAAATCAGCTTGTAAAAATCAGACGAGAAACATCTTTGCACAGTTCAACATAATGGAGATAGTATCTAGGGATAAGACTCCTACACAGTATAGTAGCACAAGAAATGTTTCCTATTTTCAGAGTAAGAACAATTCTTGCATGAGAGGGAGAGAGGATGTCCTCTGACTGTCATCTTTGAAGCTTGAAATTGCCCGAATCTTAGATATTCGCATAGTGCTGTGACCACTCTACCCCCTCAGTGAAGTGTTTCTCTTGAAGTATTTGAATCAACCTTCTCATGTTGCTTCTGAAACAGCTTATGAAAGTTATCTCATGTTTTAAGATCACCCATGAAACTTACTTTCAACTTTTCAGCATCATAGTGGTCATTTTGTGACAGTATTATTTCTCCAACAGTGATCAGAGTAAGTGATACTACAAATTAGGGAAAAAGTATGTGAAAGGTAGTCTTGGCATAGCCTTTCATAGAGAACTTTGTAATTGGTTTGTTGCTTGAAACCAGAATTCTTTATTTTTTTTCAGAACGCTAGTTCAGGCTGGAATTTTTTTGTTGTGGTTACATTAACATGTTAAACCCTATTGATATAATTCTGGATATTCCTGTTTTGCTGAGCTCCTTGTTTTCCTGTAGTATAACAATGAATTTCATGGACCAGTTTCAAGATGCATCTTACGGTAATTACTCCATTAATCCCCCTCTCTAATTTAACTGCCTCTTGTGTAGTATCTATTAAAATTAGCCATATTTTTAAATGTTGACTACTTAACACGGAAGAATGGTTCTTTTTTGGCTGAAAGAACCAGAATTTGTTAGCTCACTGGTGTGAAGCAGTTTGTTGAAATGGTACCAGGAAGAATCAGAAATAATGACATCATCAGACATGTTAAACTTTTGCACCTGTCTGTAGCTCCAGATTTATCAGTGTGCTATTTACTGACCTTTTGTGTATTTTTCAACTGTCATTTAGCTCTCCAAACTGTTTGCTAATACTGGGAGCAACTTATTGTCCATCTTTCTTTTCCTGTTCCTCATTCTCATGGCTACGGGGAAGGGTTGAAAGAGGTCTCAGCAGCAGAATTACTAGCAAAGTCTGCTGCCTCTCTTTTGGTTATTAGACTTTCCACTGCAGCAGCTGAAATTAGCACAGTCCTTGACATTTTGTTTTAGTGCTGCTCAGCAGTACTGAGTATCAGAAATGAAATGGACTCACTGTGCTGTTTTCTGTTTGCTACTGCTGCTTATCAGAGCTGTGGGCAGCAACAAAATAAAGGCATGGCTTAGTCTGGAGAACTGAGAGTGTGACTTTGCAAGCAACTTAACTGATGCAAACACATGCTGCTGCTGAAAACAGAGTTCTTACTCTTCCCCACCTTCCTTGCCTGGTTTGCATTCTGACCATCTTCATTATGTTGGCATTAGCACGCCTAATACTGTGCGGTCAAGTGAACCAGGGAGCTGATCTGTCTAAAAACAAAACCAGTCAAACTCCTCCTTTTTCTCCCTTTTTCCTCCTTTTCTCCTCTCTTTTTCCTCCTTTTTCCTCCTTTTCCTCTTTTCTCCTTTTTTCCTCCTTTTCCTCCTTTTTCCTCCTTTTTCCTTCCTTTTTCCTCCTTTTTCCTCCTTTTTCCTCTTTTTCCTCCTTTTTCCTCCTTTTCTCCTTTTTCCTCCTTTTTCCTCCTTTTTCCCTCCTTTTTCCTCCTTTTTCTCCTTTTTCCTCCTTTTTCCTCCTTTTTTCCTCCTCCTTTTTCTCCTTTTTCCTCCTTTTTCCTCCTTTTTCCTCTTTTTCCTCCTTTTTCCTCCTTTTTCCTCCTTTTTCCTCCTTTTTCCTCCTTTTTCCTCCTTTTTCCTCCTTTTTCCTCTTTTCCTCCTTTTTCCTCCTTTTTCCTCCTTTTTCCTCCTTTTTCCTCCTTTTTCCTCCTTTTTCTCCTTTTTCCTCCTTTTTCCTCCTTTTTCCTCCTTTTCCTCCTTTTTCCTCCTTTTTCCTCCTTTTCCTCCTTTTTCCTCCTTTTTCCTCCTTTTTCCTCCTTTTTCCTCCTTTTCCTCCTTTTTCCTCCTTTTTCCTCCTTTTTCCTCCTTTTTCCTCCTTTTTCCTTTTCCCTTTTTCCTCCTTTTTCCTCCTTTTTCCTCCTTTTCCTCCTTTTCTCCTTTTTCCACTTAACCTCCTATTACTCTTTTCCTCCTTTTTCCTCCTTTTTCCTCCTTTTTCCTCCTTTTCCTCCTTTTTCCTCCTTTTTCCTCCTTTTCCTCCTTTTTCCTCCTTTTTCCTCCTTTTTCCTCCTTTTTCCTCCTTTTTCCTCCTTTTTCCTCCTTTTTCCTCCTTTTTCCTCCTTTTTCCTCCTTTTTCCTCCTTTTTCCTCCTTTTTCCTCCTTTTCTCCTTTTTCCTCCTTTTCCTCCTTTTTCCTCCTTTTTCCTCCTTTTTCCTCTTTTTCCTCCTTTTTCCTCCTTTTTCCTCCTTTTTCCTTTCCCTTTTTCCTCCTTTTTCCTCCTTTTTCCTCCTTTTTCCTCCTTTTTCCCTCCTTTTTCCTCCTTTTTCCTCCTTTTCCTCCTTTTTCCCTCCTTTTTCCTCCTTTTTCCTCCTTTTTCTCCTCCTTTTTCCTCCTTTTTCCTCCTTTTTCCTCTTTTCCTCCTTTTTCTCCTTTTTCCTCCTTTTTCCTCCTTTTCCTCCTTTTTCCTCCTTTTTCCTCCTTTTTCCTCCTTTTTCCCCTTTTTCCTCTTTTTCCTCCTTTTTCCTCCTTTTCCTCCTTTTTCCTCCTTTTTCCTCCTTTTCCTCCTTTTCCTCCTTTTCCTCTTTTCCCCCTTTTTCCCTCCTTTTTCCTCTTTCCTCCTTTTTCCTTTCCTCCTTTTTCCTCCTTTTTCCTCCTTTTCCTCCTTTTTCCTCCTTTTTTCCTCTTTCCTCCTTTTTCCCCCTCCTTTTTCCCTTCCTGCCTTTTCCTCCTTTTTTCCTTCCCTTTCCTCATGTTATCCCTTTCTCCTTTTTCCCTCCTTTTTCCCTCCTCCCGTTTTC